>NC_137329.1:1846959-3046959 GCF_965287045.1 Carcharhinus amblyrhynchos | reverse complement strand
AACACCCTCCGCACAATTTGCCGTTCCCCCAATCTTGGTGTCATCAGCAAATTTCGACACTCTACACTCGGTTCCCTCCTCCAGATCATCTATATAAATGGTAAAAAGCTGAGGCCCCAGCACCGACCCCTGGGGCACTCCACTAGTCACCATCCGCCAATCCGAATAGCACCCGTTGACCCCCACTCTCTGCCTCCTATTTGACAACCAATCCTCTATCCATGCTAACACCCTACCCCCAACTCCATGTCCCTCGACCTTCTGCAATAACCTCTTGTGAGGCACTTTGTCAAACAGTTGGAGATACAGGCAGATAGCTTTTGACAGTGTCGAGTGCACTTGTATTGTTGTCACTACTCATTTGCATTTATCAGTCTTGTCATAGAGTGTAAGAGCACGGGGGTGACGTTGAAGCTGTACAGAACATTGGTTAGATCACAGCTGAAGTACAGTGTGCAGTTCTGGTTCCTCACTATAGGAAGGACATGATAGCACTTGGCGGGGGTACAGAGGAGACTCACCAGGATGTTGCCTGGGATTTACAAGGGATTAGGCGACGATATCGGTGGGATTTGGAGACACAAAGTCGGCAATCAGAAGACCAAATCAAATTAATAAACAACTTATTGATTAACACGTGAAGGCACGTGGCCAATTTCCTGATTAAATAAATGGAAAAAGGATTAGATTACTGAGGCAGGTTCCCATACAATCCACAGTCAGATTCCAAAGCCAGTTTTGTTCTTTTAAAGGCCATCAGTCAGGCCACTAGTAACTTACTACAACTGGGGACATGCATCATTGACACTACTCCATTTGCACTGAAAAACTACAATGCGGATTCTAATTTGCACATTTAAGTGGCACCTCTCTATTCCAGACAAGTTTTCCACTCACCAATTATATGTGTTTGTCTGAGAGATCCCACCAGCAGATCCCTGTGCATCAGTGGAAGGCCATACATGATGTGCACTCAGTTAAATCATATGATAAATATGATAAATAAACAAATGTCAAACAGGGACAGAGAAGCGGCGTTGCTGGGATGACCAGCGATTGAGCTGGCCACCAATCGGGAGGCTGGCAGACAGGAGCCACTGCGCATGCACTGATCTCCACTCCCATAGATCGGCACACGCGCAGTGGCCCGCTCAGCACTGTGCTGCCACCCTCTCCAATGGGAATAGGCTCTTCCCACTGGTTTCTGGAGTGAACATGTTACTGCTTTCTGCTGTGCACAGAGTGCAACTGATTCATTTTGAAACTTCTGCTGAAAGAACCAGCGGATTTACTCCAGTTTTTACATGAATTTAACACTTAGAAGCTTTTTGGGAGAAAAAGGCCTGTTCCCACCCCAAAGAAGTAGAACACCGAGCAATCGTTAAGGGTGAAAAGCTGAAGGTGAAAGTGACGAGGGCAGTGGAATCCCATGTGGTTTCCTTGTGATGTGGAATTAGCTGTGGATTACAACCAGGGCCAGACAACAAAACTGGCTTTGGAATCTGACTGTGGATTGTATGGGAACCTGCCTCAGTAATCTAATCCTTTTTCCATTTATTTAACCAGGAAATTGGCCACGTACCTTCACGTGTTAATCAATAAGTTGTTTATTAATTTGATTTGGTCTTCTGATTGCCGACTTTGTGTCTCCAAATCCCACCGATATCGTCGCCTAATCCCTTGTAACATCAATAGTTAATTCTGAAACTTGTTCAATCTAATGAATGACATTCTGTTCTTGTTAAGAGAACAGCAATTAATTGAGATGAAATATGAACAGGAAAGTGCCTTGAATGAGCTGGGATTATTTATTTGGAGGACGGGTGTGAAGCATTGCTGCTCAGACGGACTCAATTAAAGTAAAACATTGAGATTTCCCGTGCCATTTTCTGAGCAGATTTTTGCTGTTCTTTTAAAGGCCATCAGTCAGGCCACTAGTAACTTACTACAACTGGGGACATGCATCATTGACACTACTCCATTTGCACTGAAAAACTACAATGCGGATTCTAATTTGCACATTTAAGTGGCACCTCTCTATTCCAGACAAGTTTTCCACTCACCAATAATATGTGTTTGTCTGAGAGATCCCACCAGCAGATCCCTGTGCATCAGTGGAAGGCCATACATGATGTGCACTCAGTCATCCACCAACCAAAGATGGCAAGGTGGTACAGTGGTCAGCACTGCTGCCTCACAGCGCCAGGGACCCGGGTTCAATTCCAGCCTTCGGTGATTGTGTGAGGTTTGCACATTCTCCTTGTGTCTGCGTGGATTGCCTCTCGGTGCTCCAGTTTTGTCCTATAGCCCAACAATGTTCAAGTTAGGTGGATTGGCCATGCTAGATTGCCCCTTAGTGTCGCAAGAGGTGTAGGCTAGGAGGATTAGAACAAAGAAAATTACAGCACAGGAACAGGCCCTTCAGCCCTCCAAACCTGCACCGATCATGCTGCCCGACTTAACTAAAACCCCCATACAGTTCTGGGGATCATATCATAAGAAATAGGAGCAGGAGTAGGCCATCTAGCCCTTCGAGCCTGCCCCGCCATTCAATAAGATCATGGCTGATCTGTTGTGGCTCAGTTCCACTTTCCCGCCCTCTCCCCATAACCCTTAATCCCCTCTCTTATCAAGAACCCATCAACCCGCTTCGTAAAAATATTTAGCGAGGCAGCCTCCACCACTTCAACGGGCAGAGAATTCCAGAGATTCACCACCCTTTGAGTGAAGAAGTTCCTCCTCAACTCCGTTCTAAACCGCCTCCCCTTTATCTTGAGGCTGTGCCCCCTAGTCCTACTGTCTTTTTTGAGCGGGAAGAGTCTCTCCACCTCTATCCTATCCATCCCATTCATCATCTTATACGTCTCAATGAGATCTCCCCTCATTCTTCTAAACTCTAACGAGTACAAGCCTAGTTTATTCAGCCTCTCCTCATAGCTCAACCCTCTCAACTCCGGTATCAGCCTAGTAAACCTCCTCTGCACTCCCTCCAGGGCCAAAATATCCTTGCGCAGGTGCGGCGCCCAAAACTGCACACAGTACTCCAGCTGCGGCCTCACCAATGCCCTATACAGCTGCAGCAAGACCTCCCTACTTTTACATTCAATCCCCCTCGCGATGAAGGCCAGCATCCCATTCGCCTTCCTGACCACCTGCTGCACCTGCAAGCTGGGTTTTTGCGACTCATGCACAAGGACCCCAAGGTCCCTCTGCACCGTCGCCTGCTGCAGTTTTTCGCCACGTAAGTAATAGTCCTTCCTACCATTCTTCCTACCAAAGTGGACCACCTCACACTTGCCAACATTAAATTCCATTTGCCATTTCCTGGCCCATTCGCCCAGCCTATCTAGATCCTTCTGCAGACTCTCCACACCCTCCGCACAATTTGCCTTTCCCCCAATCTTGGTGTCATCAGCAAATTTCGACACCCTGCACTCGGTTCCCTCCTCCAGATCATCTATATAAATGGTAAATAGCTGAGGCCCCAGCACCGACCCCTGGGGCACCCCACTAGTCACCAACCGCCAATCCGAATAGCACCCATTGACCCCCACTCTCTGCCTCCTATTTGACAACCAATCCTCTATCCACGCTAACACCCTACCCCCAACTCCATGTCCCCTGACCTTCTGCAATAACCTCTTGTGAGGTACCTTGTCATTTCCTCTATTCGCATCCTATTCATGTACTTGTCAAGATGCCCCTTAAAAGTCACTACCATATCTGCTTCCACTGCCTCTCTGGCAATGAGTTCCAGGAACCCACTACTCTCTGTGTAAAAAATCTGCCTTGTCCATCTCCTTTAAACATTGCCCCTCACACCTTAAACCTATGCCCCCTAGTAATTGACTCTTCCACCCTGGGAAAAAGCTTCTGACTATCCACTCTGTCCATGCCTCTCATAATCTTGTAGACTTCTATCAGGTCTCCCCTCAACCTTAGTTGCTCCAGTGAGAACAAACCAAGTTTCTCCAACCTCTCCTCATAGCTAATGCCCCCCTCACCAGGCAACATCCTGGTAAATCTTTTCTGTCCCCTCTCCAAAGCCTCCACATCCTTCTGGTAGTGTGGCAACCAGAATTAAACACTATATTCCAAGTGCGGCCTAACTAAAGTTCTATAAAGCTGCAATATGACTTGCCAATTTTTAAACTCAATGCCCTGGCCAATGAAGGCAAGCATGCCGTATGCCTTGTTGACTGCCTTCTCCACTTGCATTGCCACTTTCAGTGACCTGTGTACCTGTATACCCAGATTCCTTTGCCTATCAATACTCCTAAGGGTTCTGCCATTTACTGTATATTACCTATCTGTATTAGACCTTCCAAAATGCATTACCTCACAGTTGTTAGGATTAAACTCCATCTGCCATCTCTCTGCCCAAGTCTCCAACTGATCTATATCCTGCTGTGTCCTCATCGCTATCCACAAATCCACTGACATTTGTGTCATCCACAAACTTACTCATCAATCCAGTTACATTTTCCTCCAAATCATTTATATATATCACAAACAGCAAAGGTCCCAGCACTGATCCCTGAGGAACACCACTTGTCACAGCCCTCCATTCAGAAACACACCCTTCCACTGCTACCCTCTGTCTTCTTTGACCGAGCCAGTTTTGTATCCACTTTGCCAACTCACCTTTGATCCCATGCAACTTCACCTTCTGCACCAGTCTGCCATGAGGGACTTTGTCAAAGGCCTTACTGAAGTCCATGTAGACAACATCCACTGCCCTACCCTCATCAATCATCTTCATCACTTCCTCGAAAAACTCAATCAAGTTCGTGAGACACGACCGCTCCTTCACAAAACCATGTTACCTCTCACTAATATGATCACTTATTTCCAAGTAGGAATAAATCTTGTCTTGAAGAATCCTCTCCAATAATTTCTTTATCACTGATGTAAGGCTTACTGGCCTGTAATTACCTGGATTATTCTTGCTACCCTTGCTTGTGGGATAAATATGTGAGGTTGTGGGATTAGGGCCTTGTTGAAATGCTCTGTTGGAGAATTGGTGAAGACTCAATGGACAGAATAGCCTCCTTCTGCACTGTAGGGATTCTATGAACTTTGGAAAGTTGGCCTCAAGTAGGTTTACCCAAACACGAAGAAAGCTGATTGGCTATGAGAGTGCACAGTCTTATGAAGGCCCATTTGTGACCCAGTTTTCTTTCATTCCAAAGTTCACTTTTCAAGTTGAAGCCAATAAATTTACCTGCATCTGTTTTTCTTTGATAGTCAGAAAAAAACAATGCTAATTTCCCACATCCATAAACAGAATTTCAAGTTTCTAACACTTGAGGGAGAAGTGACAGGAGCAGATAAAGCTTCAAAAAAAACAAAGGCCAGCTGCTTTCCTTGCTTTGATTTTCATTTCAGCTTTTTTTTTATGAACTGACACGACTCCCTCCTCACGTCCCGGGGTAAGATTGCAGATCACACAATGATAACATTGTTACACCTCAGCTGCATTTATCTGGCGTTATGGTTCAGATCAGAAACTCCAAAGTGTTTTATGAAGCCTGCCTGAGTTATAAGTTTTGCGTTTTGAATGTAGCTTAGGATACACATGAGGTGTTTCATTTCAGGTTTAATCCAAGTGACCCACTAGGGAGCTTTTATCAAGCAAAGTTTATTTAAGAATGTTGTTAACATGTATAGAAAGAGAATTAGTAAGACCTTTTATCAATTGCAGACAAGAAACAAAACAGCCACTTTAATGTATAACCCTTAATGAATACCCCTAATGTGTTCCAATTAAAACCAAACCCCATAGACGTCAAAAACCTCTTTCACAGGTTTAATACAGTATATTCTACTGCTCACGTGATAATGGAAATTGAGTCCTTTGGTTGAAGTCTGCAGTTCTCTGGATTCACTCAGAACAATCTAAAGACAAGGCAGCTTCCCAAAACATCAGAGACTCTGGCCCAGCCCCCAACAACAGCAGATCCTCATCCTTCGGTAAAACAAGGTCTTGTTTTCAGCTAACCAACATAATTTTCTAAACAACAGGGAGAGAGGGAAACACTTCTTTTGAGCTTGCTGTCCCTTCTAAAACTCAACTCAAAACCTGCAGCTCCAAAGGGAAACTGAAAATAAATCCTTGTCACCTGACCTGCCCACAGTTTTTTTCTTCCAACAATGACATCACCTAAGGCTGTGAGCATGATTTAAAAAAAAATCTTTTAAAGGTACACTAACATCACATGGTGTAAATTCTATGGTTGGGGCATTTAGAGGTGGGGAGGCACCTAAAATAAAACAGGTGGCCCAGACCACCACTTTCCCCCTCACCCCTGAGCTGTCCCCTGCTTTACAGGTGGGGAGGGTTGAATTATCAGGCAACCAACCTACCCTTCGGCCTATTGAGAGCATTGAGTTGCCAACAAATGGCTGTGTAAAGTTTGGGAAGGTTAGCTGATATTTGGTGATGGGAATAGTAAATGATTGCAGCTGGAGACTGAATTGAGGGTTGAACATTATTCACATCTTTCGATGTTTACTATTTCAATTGTGTGGGTGGAAGTTTGCCATCTTTTGGCAAAGTGCCACCTTGGGCGGAGGGTAGTCTGCTGGCTGCGCTGCAGGGGCATATCCCTCTGATTAGCTTTTGGGTGCCTCAGTTTAAATGGACATCATCCTTTCCATGCAGCCCTCCCCCCTCCCCCCGTGCTTCCCTGGACCTCCCCTATCACCCCGCCCCCAAGTCCCTCACTCCCCCAAATTAACTCCCCGCAATGGCCAAATCATCTTGTCACCCCAACAATTCCTGCTTTCTGGACCATAAACCCCAGAAGGTTACATTCCATCACAAGCAAATGCATGCCTCCTTCTGGATACAGAGAGAAGCCTTAAATAAAATCACATTCTCTTCTCAATGTACCTTAATCCAAGCCCCAGTCTAAAGCTGTTAAAATCAGCAGTTGAGACCTTTCTCTATCTTAAAACCAGATCTGGTACAGATCAATTAAAGCAACGCCTAGTTTGTTTGCACAGATGATGCCATCTTAAATTCACAATGTTTCCATTATTCCTTCAAACTGATTTAAAAGCAAACACCTTATTGTATTTTGATCATTAATACAGCTTCAGCATATTTACCTGGTAGGCGTAAAACCTGATCAGGCAGTGATGAGGCCAGCCCATTGCGTTTGGGGGTGTGCTGATGCCTGCGATGGTGGGTTTGCCCAGGCTAGGGTAGAGTAAAGGATGAGGGTAGCTAATGCGGTTAAACTGAGGCTTTACCTGACGCGATTTTTCAAAACCATCGCGGCTTTTAGCTAAGCTGAAATGTTAAATCAAGCCTGGGAGGGGTACAATGCCTCATCCTAACAGTTTGGATCTTGTTTATCCCTCGTGTGCGGGCCATGATAGGACTTAATTCGAATTGGGTTTTGTAGTTGTAATAAGAGTACCAAAATGTACCCAAAAAAAACCCCCACAGTTTCAGCAAAACTCAAATCTGCCCCCTCATTAAACAATAAAGCAATTCTGCTTCTTCACAAATGACTGCTTTTCCTGTTCCCCGATTACCTTGAATGCTAATTGCCCAACAAAGCGGCACAACCAAACCAATTAACTTTAAACTGTGCTTACGGAATAAAATCCGCAGATATCACAGACTCTGAAAATGAGTGGAATTCTCAAAATCTTGTCACTTCATCACTTTTCTGCCTGTCCGCCATAACCCTTGACTTCCTTATGGATGATACATCTGTCCAAATCAGCCTTTTATCAATTTTCATTGCTTCTGGGTTAGAGAATTAAAAAAAAACAATAAGATGATAAAAACTACCATGCTGGGGGAAGGGGGGAAGTCAACATTTATTTCCCAGATGTTTAGACCTGTAATTAAAAGTATTGAAAGCTGCTTTCCCTCTTATTAAAGAAAGGTTAGTGTTTTGTTGAACCGGTAAGATTACACTCGTGTTAAAAAAAAAGCTACATAAAGGTTTAATTCCCCTGGTAGCTGTGAGGTATTTGACCTCTCTCTAGTTAACATCTGCACACAGCCTGCTGAGGATTACATAACAGCTGTGTTATCAGTAATAAATGAAGCATATCAACAAAGAATATGGGATAAATCTATTACTCAATGAACGGTGCTCATTTACTTCAATAGAGCACTTCAGATTTCCTGTTCATTGCACTCCCATACACTTAATATTAATCTCTAGTCGCTCAGTCAGGGCATTCCCCAAACAGTGAACTTGACGTTTCATAAGTTTTTTTTTTCTTTTATTTGAAAGGTGTATCCTCTGGTTTCGGACACCTTTGTGACCCAAGCTGTCTGAGAAATGGGAGTAATTAACATTGGATTTGTTGAGTAAATTCGAACGATGTGCTTTCAGAAATAGTTACTCCCTTCATTCATTCACAGGATGTGGGATGTTCAGCGTTCATTTCTCATCTATAATTCAATATATTAGTAATGACTTGGATGCAGGGACAGAAGGTACAACAGCAGATGACGCCAAAGTAGGTGGGAAAGCAAATAGTGATCATGAATTAAGAAATTTACTCCGGTTTCCTCTCACAGTCCAAAAATGTGCAGGATAGGTTGATTGGCCGTGGTAAATTGGCTCTTATCATCATGGGAATAGAAGGCTAAATGCGTGTGGCTACAAGGTTATGGTGGAATTGTTGTTGGTGCAGATTCAACGCGCACAGCTCTGATGTCTTCAAGCTTTGTACCTATGTGCGTAAAAGCAAACTACTGCAGATGCTGGAATCAGAAACAGAAAATGCTGGAAAATCTCAGTGGGTCTGGCAGCACCTGTGGAGTGAGCAAAGAGCCAAGGTTTTGAGTCTGAATGACCCTTTGCCAGATGGGCTACCTGTTAGTTCGGATCTCTTTTGAGCTCACATAATCTGCGTGCAATGCACTGTGCCAGGATGCATCCGTAACACAGATTACTGGATTGGCCATGCTAAATCGCCCCTTAGAGTCCAATGATGTGTAGGTTAAGTGAATTAGCCATGGTAAATGTGTGGGGTTACAGGGAAAAGACGTGGAGCGTTGGGTCTGGGTAAGATGCTCTTTCGGAAAGTTGGTGCATGGCCTCATTCTGCACCGCAGAGGAGCTAAACTTTTTCTCGCTGCTGAGAGGGTTAATACTTGTAATTGACAATGACAACAGCCATGATCCATTTGGTAAAGGACAGCTAAGATGTGAGGAAATATTGAGGCTTTGTTTCTACAAGTGCTCTTCAAAGCTGAGAATTTGCCTTTGAAGCTACGTTTCAGGGTAACTTTCTCTTCACATCATTCTGATTATTTATTCCCCAAGCCATCCTCTCATGTGCTTCACGTTGCACAGCCTTTACCTGCCAGACATGCTTTCATCCTCAGATACCAGATAGATTTTGTCCCTTTCCAAAATAGAAAAGCCTGGCTTCATTAAATTTTCCTGTCCCGCCTGCCAGGGGAATCGGAGCTGTGGGGAGGGGGGAATGGACCAGGCAATGGTCTGTTGACCTCAGGGGGAATTTCCAGTTTTGGGGCAAGTGCAGCTGGGAACTCCTGCCCTCTGTGTTATTTTTCACCACTTCTTGAAAGTTTGCTGATAGTTCCAGACACTTAGTTTGTGTGCCAGGTTGACTTGTTTTGAATAAACAGAGAGAGTCACAAAGTCACACAAAGACCCTTCCCCTATCAATTCTGCACTGACAAGAACTGCCACTAAAATCACGCTCACATTATTTTCCAGTATTTATCCCATATCCTTGAATGTTATGATATTTCAAGTGCTCATCCGAATATTTTTTCGAGGTTTCCAGCCTCCACTACCTTCCGAGCCAGCACATTCCAGATTCCTGTGAGTGAAAACAGTTTTTTTTTCTCAAATCTCCTCTGAATCTCTGCCCATGACCCTAAAAATGTGCCCCCTCGTGACTGACCCCTCAACCAAGGGGAACAGCTGATTCTTATTCACTCTGTCCATATCATTCATAATCTTATACACCTCAATCATATTCCCCTTCAGCCTTCTCCGCTCTAAAGAAAACAATCCCAGCCTATCCAGTCTCCCATTCTAGTTTAAAAGCTCCATCCCAGGCAACATCCTGGTGAGTCTCCTCTGTACCCCCGCCAAGTGCTATCATGTCCTTCCTATAGTGAGGAACCAGAACTGCACACTGTACTTCAGCTGTGATCTAACCAATGTTCTGTACAGCTTCAACGTCACCCCCGTGCTCTTACACTCTATGACAAGACTGATAAATGCAAGCGTCCCATATACCTTCTTAATTAATGCAGTTCGCCTGCTCTGCCGCCTTCAGTCATCTGCGAGATCTGTCTGTTTCTTTGAGCTTCCTAGTGTCCTGCCTTGTCTTATTACTTCTTCCAAAGTGCATCACCTCAGACTTATCAGGGTTAAATGCCATCTGCCACTGCTGTGAAGCCACTGTGAAAATCCTCTAGCTGCCACACTCCGGCACCTGTTCGGGTTCACTGAGGGAGAATTTAGCAAGGCCAATGAACCTAACCAGCACATCTTTCAGACTGTGGGAGGAAACTGGAGCACCCAAAGGAAACCCACGCAGATATGGGGAGAACATGCAGATTCCACACGGACAGTGACTCAAGCCAGGAGTCGAACCCAAGTCCCTAACACTGTGAGACAGCAGTGTTAACCACTAATAGTTATTGTGGTACACCACTGGACACCAGACTCCAGGTACTCAGAGCTTCCTATCACCATCCTTTGTGTCCTATTTTGAAGCCAGTTTCTGATCCATCTTGTCAGGTTTCCTTCAATGCCATGTGATTTAACCTTCTCAGTCAATGTCGCGTGTGGGACCTTGTCAAAGGCTTTGCTAAAATCCACATGAACTACATCAAGCACACTTCCCTCATCCACACACTTGATCGCATTTTTGAAAAGTTTGATCACATTTGTTAGGCTTTCTGACGAAGCCATGTTGACAATCCCTAACCAAATCATGCTTTCCCAAATGGAGATTAATTCACTCCTTCAGAATTTTCTCCACTAGTTTCCCTATCACTGGTGTGAGATTCACTGGCCTGTAATTTGTGGTTTATCTCTATCACCCTCCAGAGAAGTTGCAGAGCATTAATATCTTTGCTCCAACTAATCCTTCAGTGTAATCCATCCTAACGTTGGGGAAAGCTGCTTTGAAATCCCTTTAAAATTAAGGGGGGGGGAGCGTAGTTTTCCCATCCTGCCCACCGGGGAATCGTAGCGGGGGTAGGGGTGGGAGGGATGGGGGGCGTGGGGGCGGGGGAAGAAAATCCTGCTCAGGTCGTACACCATAACACAAAGGGAAAATATTGCCATTGCTGGAAATCAGAGCTCAAAGCTGAATATGTTTAAAAGGTTCAGTTGGTCAGGCCTCTGTGGAGAAGAAAATTAAGTTAATGGCTAAAGGAAAGTACCGCGGATGCTGGACTCAGAAACAAAAACAGAGAATGCTGGAAAATCTCAGCAGGTCTGACAGCATCTGTGGGAGAGAGAATAGAGCCAACGTTTCAAGTCTGGATGACCCTTTGTCAGAGCTGAGAAACACAGTTAGTTCATTTGGATGATCTTTCATTAACCTCGTTGAAATGTCATTGACTGGAAATATTGGGCAGAATTCGATAGTCTTGACAATGGGCCCAACCGCTGGCCGGAGAGCGAGTGGCAACCCCGTCAGGTAATTTCCAGAAGCCCTGCCGGGATTTAATCTCAATTATGCAGCCTGCAGATCACCACTGGAGTTCCCAGCTCCCACTGGGAATATTACCTGTCAGAGTTTCTAAAGTTCATTTATTAATGTCGCAAATAGGCTTACATTAACACTGCAATGCAGTTACTGTGGAAAATCCCCAACTCTCCACACTCCAGCGCCTGTTCGGGTGCACTGAGGGAGAATTTAGCACGGCCAATGCACCGAACCAGCATGTCTTTCAGACTATGGAAGGAAACTGGAGCACCCGGAGGAAACCCATGCCGACACAGGAAGAACGTGCAAACTCCACACAGACAGTGACCCCAGCCAGGAATCAAACCCGGGTCCCTGGAGCTGTGAGGCAGCAGTGCTAACCACTGTGCCAACGTGCCACCATAATTGGAAATTATAGGTAATTGGAATACTTCTGAGAGGCATTAACTGATCAGAGACACACAGCACAGAGTGGAGATAATGAGGACAGGACAGCAAATTTGGAAATTCAGTGCAGACAAAGAAAGAGGTGCCAATTGTCAATATCTTATTAATTATTTTGTTACAACT
Organism: Carcharhinus amblyrhynchos; assembly: GCF_965287045.1. NCBI lineage: Eukaryota > Metazoa > Chordata > Chondrichthyes > Carcharhiniformes > Carcharhinidae > Carcharhinus > Carcharhinus amblyrhynchos. The sequence goes on along the minus strand of NC_137329.1, from coordinate 3,034,710 downwards.
TGATGGCAATTATATTGCCAAATAGCTGATGGGTATTATAGCCATGGGGATATCTGGGACACTGGGGGGTTGGAGTATTGTTGGTTGTGAACTAAGTCAATAAGTTAACTTCAGTGAGGAGAGAAGCTGTGTCTTAGTTTAACTTCACCAACTGGCTGGATCCAGTTGACACTGCAAACATCTCGTTCGGTCTCTGATATCTGGTGAGTGTTCAGCAACAGTAATTAGGTGAACACTTAGCTGATTAACTGGTGAGATTTATAACTTTATCCCTCTAAAAAGGGATGGAGGTTTAAACTGCTACAGGGAAGATATAAATATTGCATCAAGTTTATAGTTTAACTCATTAAGCTAGTTAATATAACCACAGATAACACTTGAGTGATATTTCTAAACAGGAAAGCTAATTAGTTAAATAAAAAAACAATGACCATTGCATTGTTAATGTATTGCAGTGATTAACCACATCTGCAGCAAGTTTCGAGAGGAACGTTGACTCCACGTTGATACACTGGAGCCCAATCTTCAGGTATATGATCCCTCAGGGAGGGGAAAAGTTACTTGGACACATTGTTCCAGGAGGCATCACACCCCTTAAGCTAGATGGATGCAGGAACAGAGGGATTTAGATATCTATCCGCATAGGTCATTGTAGGTGAGACAGGAAAAGTCAAGAGCATGGCTGATGAAGCAGATGGTATTCTGAGCTTTATTCATCGGTACACAGATTACGAAAGCAAGGAGAGTATGTTGAACTTGTATTGGAAAATAGCTTTGCTCCAGCTGGAGTGTTGCATCCAGTCCTGGGTACCGCACTTTAGGAAAGATGTGGAGGCACAGTGGTACAGTGATTAGCACTGCTGCCTCACAATGCCAGGGACCTGGGTTCAATTCCCAATCTTGTGTGACTGTGTGCGAGTTTGTGCATTCTCCCCCTGTCTGTGTGGGTTTACTCCAGGTGTTCTGGTTTCTTCCCACAGTCCAAAGTTGTTCAGGTTAAGTGAATTGACCATGCTAAATTGCCCCTTAGTGTCCCATGATGTCAAGATTATAGGAATTAATAACGGTAAATGCACCGCGTTATGGGGGTAGGGCAGAGGATAGACCTGGGTAAGATGCTCTGTCAGAGAGTCAGAGCAGACTGGATAGGCCAAATAGTCTCCTTCTGCACTGTAGGGATTCTATGATTGGATATTGGAGCAACTCCCAGATGTAGTTGTGAAGAGATTGAGATTAGGCTGCTTTGACAGAGACTGATTATTGAAGCACTAATTTCTCCACTCCAACCCAGCCTCCCACTGTGCTGCCTGATGCTTCTTTATATACACATCTGAGTATAATTAACAAATCAATACCCAAAACCTGTTAACCTTATTACCTTAAATTATTTAACATCCGTCAACAGACCCGATTAGAAACTAGCATTGGAGACGGTGCAGAAAAGATTCACAGTAATTGCTTCATTGATGAGAAACTTGAAGCTTGGACTGTTTTCCTTTGTGATTGGAGGCAGAGAGACTGGATAGAGATCTTCAAATTCATGATAGCTCTAGATAGAGTAGCCAGGGATAAACTATTCCCACTTGTGAGAGGATCAAGAATGAGAGCGCACAGATTTAAAATAATTGGCAAAAGCAAAATGAGAGAAAAGCTTTTTCATTCAGTGAATGGTTAAGGTGGAGAATGCACTGTCTTAGAGTGTGGTCATTCAAGGTACAGAAAATGGCAAAGGTTGAATTCAGTCAAACATTTAGGGATGGCATGGACAAGTTGGGCCAAAGGGTCTGTTCCCATGCTGTAAACCTGTTTGACTCTCTGAACAGGGGATTAGACTAATTTGAAAATGAAGAATGTGCAGGTTTGTGGGGAATATGCAGGAAAATTGCACTCAGCAAATTACTCATTTGGAGAATCGGTACGATGGGCCGAATGTCCTCTTGATGGTCAAGAAGCTTGGAGATCACATCACCAAGCTGAAGAGACTGGGAGCCCCTGAGAAAGGCATGGCAGAGTACCTGTTTGACAGGCTCACCCTGGGGAGAGTGACTGAATTTACCACAGACCCATGTTTACAGGGCAGATCCTACAGCCTGTACCTATTGAGTCCTCTTGTGCGCGAGGCTTTGATTACACATGGGATTACATTTACACGGTTAAAATTATTTTTACAGAATATTCCTCCCAAAATATTTCCTACTTTGTTAGACTTACAAATCAACATCCTTTAAGCAAAAATCCTCTATAGATATTTAAACTAAAACATCCAGTAAGATTATCACAAGCCAAACTCACTGTTGCTCTTCAGGCAGTCTGTCCCAGGGCTTCTCTGTCTCCCACTCTGCGTTGGAAATTCAATAGTTTAAAACAAAACCCTTCCTTCTGGAAAAGAAAAAGACAATTTCATGGGTTGGCTGAAGCTCACTTTGCTTCCTCGCAGTTCTCCGCCAGTGCAGAAGAATTCGGTCTCCATGGCCACCTCCACCTCCCCCCACTCCAGCCCTCCCCCACCCCCAAGCTCCCAACATCTCCCCTCAAGAACATTTCTGCACCCTTCATCTTGATTCCATCACCTTTATCCTTCTTTGGAATTTACCCTCCCCAGAATATAAAAATGTTTGATGAGTTCCCTCTCTCCACCACTTTTAGATCAAACCATTTTTGACAACCTTACCTTATTTATTCATTTATGACCCTTTCCAAATTGCAACTTCTTCATATTTTCCTTTGAAATTTAACAACCAAACACAACAAATCTTCTTTATTTCCCAATGTAAATTCCCACCCATATCTTATCTGCTGAAAGGAACTTCAACTTGGCCACATTTACTTGACGTGTCCACTTTTCACACCTAAACCCCATGGATGTCCTCGGCCCTGCAAACAACCAGCCCCCATCTTAATTAAAATGATCATACACAAACACACAGACAGCCACAGCCTGCTTCACAGAATAACACAATAAACATCATAATGTTAAAATCATCGCCCTTTCCTTCACAGGGGGCAAATATATCAATGCAGTGAAGACATGCTGAATGGGACAGGAAGGGACAGAGAGTTTAACAGTAATAGAGAGTAAAGTCAATGAAGGGTAATAGGAAGAAGAACATAGAAGTCTGAATACCTGAATGTGCAGAACAACTGCAATAAATTAGGTGAACTAGTAGGACAAATAGAGATGAATGTTTCGGATCTAATCGCTATTTCAGAGTTGGGAAATAAATTTCCTGGAACACAACATTTCAAAAAGACACGCAAAATGGAAAGGAGGAGTAGCCTTGAGAATAAAGGATGACATAAGCACACTAGTGAGAAAGGATCTTGGCTTAGAAAGTCAGGAAGGAGAGTCAATATGGGTGGAAATTAGAATTTGATTTTGATTTGATTTATTATTGTCACATGTATTAGAATACAATGAAAACTATTGTTTCTTGTGCACTATATAGACAAAGTGTTCATAGAGAAGGAGAGAGTGCAGAATGTAATGTTACAGTCATAGTGAGGATATAGAGAAAGATCAACTTAATGCAAGGGATATCCATTCAAAAATCTGATGGCAGCAGCGAAGAAGCTGTTCTTGATTCCGTTAGTATGTATGCTCGGAAGAAGGTGAATGTGGGCATGTCCAGGGTGTGTGGGGTCCTTAATTATGCCATCTACTTTTGTGAGGCAGCAGGAAGTGTAGACAGTGTAAATGGGTGGGAGGCTGGCTTGACTGATGGACTGGGCTTTGTTCATGACCCTTTATAGTTTCTTGCAGTCTTGGGCAGAGCAGGAGCCATCCCAAGCTGTGATACAGCCAGAAAGAATGCTTTCCGTGATGAACCGGGAAAAATTGGTGAGTGTCATAGTGGACATGACAAATTTCCTGAGCGTCCTGAGAAAGTAGAGATGTTGGTGGGCTTTCTTAACCATAGTGTCAGTGTGGACAGACCAGGACAGATTGTTGGTGATTTGGACACCCAGAAACTTGAAACTCTCGACCATTTCCACTTCATCCCTGTGGATGGAGCTCCACTATGCTACTTGAAGTCAATGACCAAAAGCGAGGGTCAGTAAACACTGGTGGGAATAATTTGTCAGCTCTTACCAATTTATATCATGAGAGCACATTAAACAATTACTAAAGCTTGTAACAGATAACGAAGGAGGTGAAGGAAAGTGTTAAATTAAAAGCGGAGGCGTTTAGAGTAGCTAAGAGTAGTGGGCGAGAAGAGGATTGGGAGAGGTTTAAATGTCAACAAAGATTGACAAAAAAGATGATAAAGAAGGGTAGGAGAAACTATGAAGCTGGGCTAGCGCTTAATATAAAAAAGGATAGCAAGAGTTTTTATAAATAAATAAAAAGGAAGAGGCTGGCTAGGGTGAACGTTGGACCCTTAGAGGATGAGAAGGGGGACTTAGTGGTAGGGGATGGGGAAATGGCTGAGGTCCTGACTAACTTTTTTGTTTCTGTCTTCACGGAGGAGGACGTGAATAATTTGCCGGGTGTTAGAGATGGAAAGGTGGTAGGACTGGAAGGTCTTAATGACATTACTGTTACTAGAGAGGAGGTGCTCGACAGACTGGAGGGACTGATTGTGGACAAGTTGCCAGGACCGAATGGAATGCATCTGAAGGTTCTGAAAGAAATGGCGGAGGTGACAGTGGATGCCTTGGTGGTTATTTTCCAAACGTCGCTGGATTCCGGGGAAGTGCCGGAAGATTGGAAAGCGGCTAATGTTACGCCGTTGTTTAAGAAGGGTGCCAGGCAAAAGGCAGGGAATTATAGGCCGGTTAGTTTAACGTCTGTTGTAGGTAAAATGTTAGAATCCGTCATCAAGGAGGAAATAGCGAGGCATCTTGAGAGGAATTGCTTGATAGAGCAGACGCAGCACGGTTTCGTTAAAGGGAAGTCGTGTCTGACAAATTTACTGGAGTTCTATGAGGATGTGTCTAGGGCGGTGGATAGAGGAGAGCCGGTGGATGTGGTCTTTCTGGATTTTCAGAAGGTGTTTGACAAGGTACCTCACAGGAGGTTATTGCAGAAGGTCAGGGGACAGGGAGTTGGGGGTAGGGTGTTAGCGTGGATAGAGGATTGGTTGTCAAATAGGAGGCAGAGAGTGGGGGTCAATGGGTGCTATTCGGATTGGCGGATGGTGACTAGTGGAGTGCCTCAGGCGTCGGTGCTGGGGCCTCAGCTATTTACCATTTATATAGATGATCTGGAGGAGGGAACCGAGTGTATGGTGTCGAAATTTGCTGATGACACCAAGATTGGAGGAAAGGCAAATTGTGCGGAGGGTGTGGAGAGCCTACAGAAGGATCTAGATAGGCTGGGCGAATGGGCCAGGAAATGGCAAATGGAATTTAATGTTGGCAAGTGCGAGGTGGTCCACTTTGGTAGGAATAATGGTAGGAAGGATTATCACTTACGTGGCGAAAAACTGCAGCAGGTGACGGTGCAGAGGGACCTTGGGGTCCTTGTGCATGAGTCGCAAAAACCCAGCTTGCAGGTGCAGCAGGTGATCAGGAAGGCAAATGGGATGCTGGCCTTCATAGCGAGGGGGATTGAATATAAAAGTAGGGAGGTCTTGCTGCGGCTGTATAGGGCATTGGTGAGACCGCAGCTGGAGTACTGTGTGCAGTTTTGGGCGCCGTACTTACGCAAGGATATTTTGGCCTTGGAGGGAGTGCAGAGGAGGTTTACTAGGCTGATGCCGGAGTTGAGAAGGTTGAGCTATGAGGAGAGGCTGAATAAACTAGGCTTGTACTCGTTAGAGTTTAGAAGAATGAGGGGAGATCTCATTGAGACGTATAAGATGATGAATGGGATGGATAGGATAGAGGTGGAGAGACTCTTCCAGCTCAGGAAGGATAATAGGACTAGGGGGCACAGCCTCAAGATAAAGGGGGGTGCGGTTTAGAACGGAGTTAAGGAGGAACTTCTTCACTCAAAGGGTGGTGAATCTCTGGAATTCTCTGCCCGTTGAAGTGGTGGAGGCTGCCTTGCTAAATATTTTTAAGATGCGGGTTGATGGGTTTTTGATAAGAGGGGGGATTAAGGGTTATGGGGAGAGGGCGGGAATGTGGAACTGATCCACTTCAGATCAGCCATGATCTTATTGAATGGCGGGGCAGGCTCGAAGGGCTAGATGGCCTACTCCTGCTCCTATTTCTGATGTTCTTATGTTCTTATGTGATAATCATGGGGACTTTAGTCTTCATATAAACTGCACCAATCAAACATAGAAAGGTAATCTGAAAGATGCAATTCTGTGATTCAAGGAGAAAAACAATGGATTGATTTTAGGTAAATTTAATTATTAATCATAGAATCCCTACAGTGCAGAAAGAGACCATTCGGTCCATTGAGTCTCCACCGACAACAATCCCGCCCAGGCCCCATCCCCACATCTTTATCCTGCTATTGTCTCTAACCTATACATCCCAGGACACTAAGGGGTGATTTAGAATGGCCAATCAACCTAACCTGCACATCTTTGGACTGTGGGAGGAAACCGACATAGACATGGGGAGAATGTGCAGATTGCGCACAGATAATGACCAAAGCCTGGAATCGAACCCAGGACCCTGGAGCTGTGAAGCAGCAGTGCTAACCACTGTGCTACCATGCTGCCCCATGTGGGTGGAAGTTAAAGCACAATTTAGCACCAGTCCCATTCCAAAGATATCTTTTCCAGGTAACACCACCAGCTGAACAATATACCTTCTGTTTAAAGTGCTTCCCTCTTATATGTTAATTTTGCAGCAACTTTGATAAGGAGCAGGTAAAGAGAAAATTGCATGCCCCATTTTATTTTCTCCTCTGGGACGGGATGGAAAAGACCTGAAGAAGTCGGGCAATCCTGCTGAGTTGCTCACTGAGTGACTGTTGGAGAACATTCAAGTATAACGTCTATAATTATTCCTCCACTTGTTCCCACTGGAATGCTGCCGAAACCTCCTGTGCTAAATAAAAATAGTCAAGCCTTTGCAAATGAGATAACACAGTTTTGGTGCTCAGCACTGCTGCATTTACTGTGGGAGGTGCTGATTGCTCCATCATGGTGAGTACGTGAAGTTGGCATCTAGTAGGTGGTGCAAAATATAACATTCCAGTGACACCTGAACACTTTGCATACCTATTTTATCCTTTCTTTGTTAAGCTGGTTTGAACACGAGATTATAATACTCAAAGGACAAATCAAAGGTGCAATTTATATCCCAGACTTTAGAATTTATAATCAAAAGAGAACACACTGGAAAATCTCTGCAGGTCTGGCAGCATCTGTAAAGAGAGAAAAGAGCTGACATTTCGAATCCAGGTGGCCCTTTGTCAAAACTTGGGCAAGACCTCCAGGCTACTGATACCTAAACCCTGTCACCTAGAAGCCCATGGAAAAATCCTGGCCAACCTCCACTAACAGGTTTGTAGGTCACTACCTGGCTCAATGGGTTCTGAATCACTTGCAGGTGGGCAGTCTCCCCTATCCCACCTTTGGATCTATCCTTGGCCCACTCCCCTTCCTCATGCTGCCCCTTACCACATTGTGGTAATGGTGTCCACGTACACCGGCAACATCCGGTTCAGCTTTGCCGTGGATTCTCTTGATTTGAACATTCCTCCTCAAAATGGTTATCTTTCTAGGACCGGGGGAAGGAAAAGGAAATGGAATGGCTGCAACTCTGCTTTTGACCATGCTTGTTCCCTGGACAAACCATGAGAAAGTCCTGTCATTATAGATCTTCTTGTCCATTTCCCTGTGCTCCGCGCCTAAAAAGGAACCTTGTCTCTCTCTGCCTCTGCGCAGCTCCCTATCAGACCAGGTCCTATGATTGATCCATGGAAACCAATTCCCTTCATGCTAAGTTTGTGAGTGTCAGAGAGTTTATAGGAAGGAGTGCAGCAAGTGGATGAAAAACACATCTACTGTCAGCTGAACTCTGCTCACATTAATCTGCCTTACCTCTGGAATTGAACATGCCAAACAGATGACAATGTCCTTTTTGGAAATAATTTGACAGATTGTAATTAGGTGCGATGCAATTACAACAATGGTTCAGTTTGCAATCTGTGTATCTATAATGACCTTGACAAGATGTCACCCACATGAAGGAAGTTCGATGAAGAGGCAAAGTGCCAAGCGCCGGTTTTTATGAAAAAAGAAAATTACAGCTAGTTTTGACTTTAGGAAAAGCTGTCATAAAACTGGAAGGTTTTTGTCACAGACATGCACTGACTTTTTAATCATTCTGACAATTCCACTTTAACCATCATCAGATATTCAAAAAAAAGGATGGCTTAATGTTAAGTTCCTCAGTGAACAAAATGATAATGACCAGCTGTAACATTTAGTGAAAGGAAATACATTTTCTCATACATTAGCCCTGTTGTCTCACAGCGCCAGGGACCGGGTTCAATTCCGGCCACGGGTCACTGTCTGTGTGGAGTTTGCACATTCTCCCTGTGTCTGCATGGGTTTCCTCCGGATCCTCCGGTTTTCTCCCACAGGCCAAAGATATACGGATTTGATAGATTGGCCATTTAGTGTCAGGGGAATTAGCAGGGTAAATACGTGCGGTTATGGGGAAAAGGCCTGGGTGGGATTGTTGTTGGTGCAGACTTGAATGGCCTCCTTCTGCATTGTAGGGTTTCTATGATACACTTAACAGCAATTCTAGTTGGGTGCATACAGCATAAAGGGTGTTCTAGTTTCCTCCCACAGTCCAAAAATGTATAGATTGGGTGGATTAGCCACAGTTAATATATGGGGTTATGCAGATAGGGCGGTGGGATGCCCTTTTGTTAAGGCACTCTTTCAGGGAGATGGTGCAGGCTTGATGGGCTGAATGGCCTCTTTCCGCACTATAGGGGTTTTGTAGTTCTAAGGTGGTTTGCTGTGATAACTTCAGCAAAACTGCTCTTCATTATGTTGGGACCTTTGTGGTTTTAGTGAATTCAGGGTGCTCCAGCCTGTGAGGCCAACCCCTGCCTGCCAAGTCCCAGCTGCTGCCCGAGCACTCTGACACAGCGGACTTGCTGGCACCTTCGTGGGCCTTTGTTAAGGAGGCAACAAAGGAGCAGACGGTGCCATTCAGAAAGACTGAAACCATATCCTTTGCCATTGCACATCTCCTAGACACTGATTGAAGCAATACCACTGAACCCTTCAAGTTTTAATCCTGATATTTTGATGCATAATGCAAATGTGCGATGTGGAGGTATGCAATACATTTGATTTTAAAATTATATTTAAAAGCCTTTATAATTTTGTCTGAAAGAATTTACTATCACTCACAAGGAAGAAATATCTTGGTTTCTATGAGGTCTAAGCTCCACTAATTTGACCATATCCGAGTGATTTGTCTTGACAATTCTTGTCTTTACTTCAAGTCCTTTCACGATTTCACCTCCCCTTTTCTCAGCAATTTCATTTAGCCGTACATTCTTCCTGTTCGAACGTCGTGTCATTCTTTTTTTTTACCGTTTTCTAACAGACACCAAATTGATTAAAAAAACCCCTCAAATCAGAGCTTGTGTGATGGCTGGAGCCACCTTGTGGTATCCACGAGGTGAGACCTTAACACTGTCTGGGTAAAGAGGGCATAATGGTACGGGCCAAACAGAGGAAGTTACTACATGAGTGTAGCTCAGTCTCCAACCAGGTTCGCTTCTGAATTCTGATGGTTCCACTGAAAGGTGCAGCTCGAGCAGTGTCCATGGAAACGGGGGTGAGGCAAGTGCACCGTGGAGGAGGACGAAGAGTGCAAGAGCATTAGTGGTCAATCATTCAATCTTGAGGTCAGCAGACAGGCATTGCCGCGACTGTAGATTTGATTCCAGGGTGACATGTTGACAGGTGTTAAAAGTGGGAGTGATCTCTGGAATTTAGAAGACTGAGGGGAGATCACACTGAGGTGTATAAGTTAATGAAAGGTATGGAGAAAGTAGGCGTGGTGTAGATGCTTCCTCTTGTGGGGCATTTTAGGACAAGAGGCCTTAGGATAAGGGGTAACAAATTTAAAACAGAGTTGAGGAGAAACTACTTCTCCCAAAGGGTTGTGAATCTGTGGAATTCCTACCCCAAAGTGCGCTGGATGCTGGGACAGTGAGTAAATTTAAGGAGGAGTTAGACAGATTTTTAATTGGTAATGGGTTGAAAGGTTATGGGGAGAAAGCAGGAAAATGGGGGTAAGGAGTACAGCAGCCATGATTGAATGGCGGAACAGACTTGATGGGTCGAATGGCCTAATGCTGTTCCCTATGAAATGATGAATAATTACAGTGAACACGATTCTCTGTTCAGTTTGGGGCACTTTTCTTTAAAATAGAAACTGCTGAAGGAACTCAGCAGAAAGAGTTGCTGCGTTTAATCATGTAAAGAACAAAGCCCAACAACTGTTAGGTGCTGCAGCGACATGTGGAGTAACCCTCAGTCCACAGCTCTGGCTGGGTTCATTACATGAAATAAAAAAAACTCTCGGCCTCTCATGCTTTTTCCCCATTCTTCTGAAACCTTCCACCTACCAGGTTATGTAAGGGGCCAAAGAAAATAATTCAACACCAGCCAGAAGGAAAAAAGTCTAGAATTCTACATAGAAGTGCATGAGAGACTAAAACAGCGTATGAACGAGAGGTCTGTGCTAATCTGCCACCAGTGTCTTGCTGAGTCGTTAGCAAATTTGTTAGTATAGACAGGTAAGCATGACAGATAAAAATACATTCCCAGCACTAGTTCCATCAGAACAAAATGAATCAACGTTCTGCCGTTACACTTCTGTCTTGATGTCTTTTTTGACAAATAAAGCGCAGAAGGTTGAAAATAACTATCGTGCAATCACATGAAACACCAGTGGCTACATAAATTCTGAAAATACAGAGTAATCCTTAGATCTTCAGAAGGATCCAAAGATGTGTCACTGCAAATATCCACAGGCAGAGAATATTTTTTTGAGTAGTTTCTCAAATTTTGCCAAGCAAGGAAGGTGATATGGAGTTGACATATCAGCTATAAGTCAACAGCTTCATTTCTCCCATTTTCGAGTTATTTGACCTTGTACCCAATTGATACATTTTAACAGGGGATCCAAGGAGCTGAAATGATGGATGGGGAATTGATGGACAGGCTGAGTACTTGGCTCAGGTGTGGACTCGTGTCGAGAAATGAAAAGAGCAATTGGATTTTGGAATGAGAAACCTGAAGCAAGTAGGTCAGTCGGTAAAAGCTCTCTTCGTCACCACCAAAAGGTCCTGTTTGCAGGAACTGCCAGGCGGTTTCTTCCCGAGTTATTTTATTTACATGAATTTCCAGTTTATGTCTGTGTCAGCACAATAGAAATCCTCAGTGAATTCTGTGGTGAGAATCAACCGCAACAGAATTGTATGTTTTAGGGAGCCTCGCACATTCAAGAAAGATTCTCGGTTTCCAGTGAGGGGCAAGGAATACAGATGATGCTGAACAAGGAGAAACATTTAAAAACCTAAAGGTGCTGTGGTGTTGACAGTACAGTGAAGAAGAAAATTTTTGATGTTTTTGAAAGCAAAAAAGGGAGGGGGCAAGATTATACAGTACGTTCCAGAGGCAAAGAAAGATCTGAAAATGTGATCTTTTCTCAATAGTACACAATAAAGAACTTGCATTTGTATAGCACCTTCATGGACCACAAGGACATCCTAAAGCACTTTAGAGCTCATCAAGTTCTTTAGATATTTCGTCACTTTGAAAATGTAGAAACATTGGAGCGAATTTGCACGGCAAATCATATAACTGCTACAGCCCATTGAGTCTGCACCAACCACAATCCCACCCAGACCCTATACCCATAACCTCTCCCCACTAATTTGAGAGTATCCTCCATCATTTGACCTACCTATTATTGACCTAAGATGGTCTTGTGGTGCAGTGCAGAATACCCCTACCTCTGGGCCAGAATCTTTGGGTTCAAGCCCCTCTCTGGGATTGATATGCAAAAAAGGCGCATTGATAACGTAACCAGATATGTTGATAATTAGCCTGTAAATCCTTCCGATACACCTGATGGCAGGCGTTAAAAGTAGGAGAGATCCCTAGTCAGTCATACAGTAGAAAGCAATCACAAACCACTGCATAACCTTGCCCAGCATAACTATGGACCGATCCATGGAAGCCCATGTTGCCAATGCCGTCTTTGGGCACAGAATTTGGAGAAGAAGGATTCTTGATCTGCACACTGGACCTTCACAATGACATTGAGGGAATTTTAAATGTGAAGAGGGAGCACGGCTCAGATATGATCAAGATATCTGTCAAAAGTTCAGTTGATGTTATCTGCGAGGGTATCCCAACCTGGAATATTGACTCATGCTGGTACATAGTTTTGTTTACAGGAATGGTGTAAAGAGTCACATGGAAGACCCAGGGAGAACAGTAACCAGCTCAGTCATAGTTTAACATTTATTAAAAACTATTTATGACAATAAAGAAAAAACACATATACAAGAAAGGTGCTGTAATGATCAAATGATGTGGAGATGCCAGTGTTGGACTGGGGTGGGCACCAGGTTAAAGTCTGGTCAGATTAAAGTCACGAGCTTTTGGAGCACTGTTCCTTCATCAGGTGACTTACCTGATGAAGGGGCAGTGCTCCGAAAGCTCGTGTTGCCAAATAAACCTGTTGGAATTTAACCTGATGTTATGAGACTTCTTATTGTAATGATCAAAGGCAGTTACGTACAGGAAATCCTAAGCACACCCACACAGTTAGTGGAACAATTACCCTTTTTGATTCAAAGTATATTTATGAGGTCTAAACTCGATCAGAACTTGCCTTTTCCCAAACAACATCCAATTCAATAGATCTATAATTAAAGGTCATTTTATAGTTACCACACCTGTATTAATTTGAGGAGTTATCGAAGAAATGTCTCTTCTTGGTTTAATGAAGATATGGTTTTAACTGCCTCCACGGAGATTTCTGCACTCTTGCTTCTGGTCTGCTACTTGGAATGTGCCCCTCCTTGCAAAAAGGTTTGGCAATTATACTATTTTCCCTATTGATGGTTCACTTTGTATATTTGTTGTCTGTTCCCTCAGCTTCTGATTTTCTAAAATATTAGCATCTGTACAAATCCCCCAACTGCTTCAATCACCTAAGATGTTTCCATCTGGCAGGACAACATGTTCTCCTGGTCTGTCTAAGAAATGCTAAGCTTGTTACCGGGAGACTCAAATCCTGTGAAACACCTTTTGAAATGCTGGTGTTTTCTAACCAGTTAGTTTTGTCACATTCTTGGTATTGCTTGTTATAAGGCACATTCACAACACTACACTCTTCTCCTCACGAATAACAATGCTCCCAAGTTTTGTGCCATGAAATGATTCCCTGTGTACTGAGACCGAGATCATTCATATCTATCAGCAAAAGCGGGGGAACCAAAACTGACCCCTGTGGAACTCCACTATAAACCTTCCTCCGGTCTGAAAATATCAGTTGACCATTACTCCCGGTTATCTACTAACTGGACAGTTTTGTATCGAAGTTCTGACTGTCCCTTTTGTTCTATGAATTACAGCTTTCCAGTTTGCAATTTTGAACTTCAACGGCGCAATTCCTGAAATTATGGGAGGTTTCACCCCTTTACGAGTTGCTGTTACACCGAACATTGGAATCATAAACTCTGCGTACTAAAAGGCCAGGTTTATCTTTCAGCTAGGCAGAGTGGGAAGTGGAGCTATGATCAGAAACTAGTGCATTGCCACAGCTCCGTGCTATTGACATGGGTGGACTGACCTATTGGATCAGCACAAACTCATTTGCTGATGAGCAAGGTCCAATATCAACAAACCCTTTGCAACAAAGGTTTTCGAGCAACACGGTTCCCAACTGAGACCACCCACAATACAGGACCTGTTGACGAATTGACACTTTTCCAAAAAGATGTCCACATTAGATAATAAGCTGGCACCACATGCCTCAGTAGTAACTAACAATGTGCTGCTGACCTGAAATATTTCAGTATTTTCACTGTGCATCGCTAGGGGGTTGCTGAGAAGGAGCAGAGCATTGCTAGCTGTGTCTCACACCATAGAATCCTTCATATTCTTTGACTCAATGCAGCTTTGAATGTTTCCAGAGCATCAGGTTTATTAATCAATGGTTCAGAAAAGGTGAAGTCCTGTAAGAACGCAGCATGTGTTTTCCCTTTATCGTTCCGTGGGTTTTAGTTTAATAAGAGGCATTTTCATGATTGAACAGCTGCCGGGTGGAGGTAAATATTTCACTGTGCAAAACAGTCTCATTAAAGGATTGGATTCTGACAGTGTTCACCAGCTCCTATTTGCTAGATTGCCTGGGGCACTTGCACACACTGCAAGAATGCCAGGCGTTTATGAGGCCAGAAAGGATTTGACTGACAAGCGTGTAAATATTGGGCAACAATATGTGTAGTCAGGATGTAATGAAGCTTGCTAGAGTGTGACAATGAAAGCGTTATCTTGAACAAAAAAAAAGCCTTGGACCTTAGCACAATAACTGCTCAGCACTCAAACTAAAATGTCACAGTAAATGTATTTGGAAAATCATCCCACCGTTTTGGAAGCTCACAGGCTGCGTGCCAACTCTCAGTCGCCTCTCCAGCTCCCCCTAGACTATAAACCTCACCACCGAAAATCAAGCTATTGTTTCCAGGGCTGTGATTGACCTCATCGACACTGGACCTTTTCCCTCCACAGCTTCCATCTTCATAGCCCCCCCAAACCTGCACAGCCCACCTCCATCCCTTCCCCAAAATCCACAAACCAGACTGCCCTGGTACATTGTTCAGAACATTGAATACAGGAGTTGGGATGACTTGTTCAAGTTGTATAAAACATTGGTAAGGCCACATTTGGAATAGTGTGTACAGTTCCGATCACCCTGTTATAGAAAGGAAATTATTAAACAGGAAAGATTTACTTGGATACTACCAGGACTTGATTGTTTGAGTTATAAGGAGAGGCTGGATAGATTGGGACTTTTTCCTCTAGAGCGTTGGAGGCTGAGGGCTAATCTTGTAAAGGTCTATAATATAATAAGGGGCATAGATCAGTTATTTAGTCAATATCTTTTCCCAAAGGTTGGGGAGTCTAAAACTAGAGGGCCTAGGTTTAAAGTGAGAGGGGAGAGATATAAAAGGGTCCAGGGGGACAATTTTTTCACACAGAGGGTGGTGAGTGTCTGAAACAAACTGCCAGAAGTAGCAGTAGAGGCGGGTACAATCTTGTCTTTTAAAAAGCGTTTAGATAGTTACATGGGTAAGATGGGTATAGAGGGATATGGGCCAAATGTGGGCAATTGGAATTAGCTGAGGGGCTAAAAAAGGATGACATGGACAAGTTGGGCTGAAGGGCCTGTTTCCATGCTGTAAACCTCTATGACTCACATGCAATCCTTCTATACCTCCATGCCCCACCAGGAGGTCTAAGGAATTTGCGCTTCTTCCTTGAGCAGAGACCTGAACAGTCCATGTCCACCACCGCTCTCCTCCATCTGACTGAACTTGTTGTCATTCAACAATTGGTCTCACTTCCTGCAAATAAAATGTGTGGCTATGGATACCCGCATGTGCCGCAATTATACCTGTCTTTTTGTGAGTTATGTGGATAACTCCTTGTTCCAGTCTAATTCAGGATTATTCCCACAACTCATTTTCCATTTCATCAATACCTGGATCGATGCCGTTTCAAATCCTTGTCTGGGCCTGGAAAAATGTATCAATTATTATTCCAATTTCCACCCCTCTCTCACCTTCACATGCTCCAGCTCCCACACTTCCCTTCCCTCTCTTGACCTCTCTGTCTTCATTTCTGGTGATAGACTTACCACTGTTATGATCCCAGTTGAAGCTGATCAGGAAGATCCCAGAATGGAACTCTGGCTCAGAAGACCATAACTTTTACATGTTTGTTGGAAAACATTAGAGGAACAGAGTCACAGGACTGCTGATTAGTTCCAACAGCAGGGAAAAAAATATTAACCATGAAACCATGGATTGTGATAGAATACTCCTTCACTCTCCCCTTAGCTTCACAATTATACACAGATTTTAAGATTAACACAGATTACAAAGCATATTTTATGCTACGATGGTCTCAATTGCACATAAAGTCCCTTTAACCATACTGATTGATTGTGGCCAAATTCACCCAATCCACTCTGAATCTAAGGATTTCTCCTCAGAATCCTCTTAGATAATTGTCATGTGAGAGTTGTTAAGCTCTACTCCCGAAAAACACTTCAAAATCTGCTTTCACAATAAGGGGAGCAATCCTAGCTAAAACATACTAAATGTCAAATGACTCTGAAAATGGGAGAGAATTGCACCCATTTTTTTGTGCGAGCTCTGAGATGCTATCTTATGATAATTAGAGAAAAAAATGAGTCAACGTATCATTCTCGCTAGTAGGAGGGGTAGGCGGAGTCCAGTCGTGCCAGGAAGCCAGCTGCTGAATGTCAAAGGGCACTATTGCACATGCGCCTGAACTCCAATGCACTATGTTTACAGATTAAAGTTTATTTATTAGTGTAACAAGTAGGTATACATAGTAACTGCATTGTAGTGTTAGTGAAAATCCCCTAGTCACCACACTCTGGCGCCTGTTCAGGTACACTGAGGGAGAATTTAGCTTGGCCAATGCACCTAACCAGCATGTCTTTCGGATTGTGGGAGGAAACCGGAGCACCTGGAAGAAACCCACATAAACATGGGGAGAACGTGCAGGCAGTGACCCAAGCCAGGAATCAAAGCCAGGTCTCTGGCGCTGTGAGACAGTAGCACCAACCACTGTCTGGAGGGAACCCACCCATACACAGGGAGAATGTGTAAACTGCAGACAGACAGTGACCCAAGCCGAGAATCGAACCTGGGTCTGTGGCACTGTGAGGCAGCAGTGCTAACTACTGTGCCACCATGCCACCCACAGTAAAGAGGAGGGAGGGTTGGGGGGGTCATTGAAAAAGTATAAGAACATAAGAAATAGGAGCAGGAGTAGGCCATCTAGCCCCTCGAGCCTGCTCCGCCATTCAATAAGATCTTGGCTGATCTGAAATGAATCAGTTCCACTTTCCCGCTTTCTCCCCATAACCCTTAATTCCCTTGTCTATCAGAAACCTATCTACCCGTGACTTAAATATATTTAGCGAGGTAGCCTCCACCACTTCAACGGGCAGAGAATTCCAGAGATTCACCACCCTTTGAGTGAAGAAGTTCCTCCTCAACTCCGATCTAAACTGCACCTCCCCCCCCCCCTTATTTTGAGGCTGTGCCCTCTAGTCCTGCTGTCCTTTCTAAGCAGGAAGAATCTCTCTACCTCTACCCTATCTAGCCCCTCCATGATCTTATATGTCTCTATAAGATCCCCCCTGGAATATCTGAATGTTTCTGTGTGCGGCTCCAAGAAAAAGAGGTGAGATGGAAGTGAGCGACAGTGGAAACTCTTGTACTTTGTGTTACGATTACTCTGGAACTGGATGTTTCATACACGTTCTATTTAGATATTCCTGTGGCATGGAACTTTCATTGGTGGTAAAAAAAGAGAAACAAAAGCGTTTAAATGATGGAAATGAAAAGTGCCCACCAATTAGAGTAACAACTCACTCACTGAGCAATAAATGCTCTCATTAGCAGTCATTTCCTGCAGCAGTAAGTGAGCAAATACTTCACAAATGACACTCGTACCAACAAAGGGAATTCCAATTGACTTGCCTTTCCTATTCAGTACTGTGTAAAATACCGACATACACACACACACACACAGATTCCTCAGGGGAGCTTTTTCACATTAAAGCATTCTTTAGATTTTAAAATGAGGATGCACAGTTAAGGATTTCTCATTACCCAAAGAGCTAGTTTTCTAAATAGTGACACAAAGCAGTGTGAAAATCCGATTACATTCTCAGACCCGTGATAATGAGTAAATGAGTACCTATTGTCTTGTGGGCTCAGTCAGTCAACCAACTCTCATTCAATAATAAAGCACAGGAGAGACCATTCAGCCCACCATGCCTCTCCTGTTTTTTTTTAAAGGAAATTGTTAAGTCTCATTTTCCCCGCTGAAAACTGCAATTGTTTTCCTGCGCCCATTCCTTTTTGAAAGTTATTATTTACCTAATTCCACCACCTTTCCAGCATTTCAACTCACAATATTTGCTGTGTCAAATAAAATCCCCTTTCCTTCGTTCTGGGTCTGTTTCCATCTCCCGCCAATGATTTTTTTCAAAACCTTTCAGGGGATATGGTCATCTCTGGCTATGCCAGCATTTATTGCCCATCCCTAATTGCCCCTTGAGAATATGGTGGTGAGCTGCCTCCTTGAACCACTGCAGTTTGTGTAGTGTAGGTACATCCACAGTGCTGTTAGGGGGGGGAATTCCAGGATTTTTGACTCAATTACTGCTTCCCGTGCGTGATGTAATCAGTGTTTTTAGGAAAAAGGTTTACCTTCATCTGCTTAACTTCTGCCCTCCATATCTATCTCCTGGTGATTATCTTAATGAACTTAATTTCCCTTCTCACTGTGCCTTCTCCTTATTTACTCCTTCAAAATCTTTCAGAATTTGAGCACCTCTATTGATTTGTCTTTCACTATTTGTGCTCTAAGGGAAAAGAAATCTCAGCTTCTCCAATCTCTCTACACTGAAGCCCCTCACCCCCCACCCTTTACATGGATCTCCTCAGCTCTATCTCTAAGAGATTGGCATTCCTCCCAAAGGATGCTGTACAGAATTGAAACAGTACCTCTCCTGAGGCCGAGGCTATGTTATATAAATCCATAGAATCCCTTCAGTGCAGAAGGAGGCCATTCAGCCCATCAAGACCACACCATCTCTCTGAGAGAGCATCTTACCTAGCCCCTCTCCCCTGCCCTATCCCTGTAACTCTACATTCACCATGTCCAATCCACTCAACCTACATATCTTTGGACACTAAAGAGTAAATTAGAGTGGCCAATCTACTTAACCTGCACACCTTTGGACTGTGGGAGGAAACTGGAGCTCGCAGAGGAAACCCACACAGACACAGGGAGAAGGTGCAAACTAAATGAACAGTGATTCAAGGCCGGAATTGAACCGAGTCCCTGGTGCAGTGAGACAACAGTGCTAACCACTGTGCCACCATACTGTCCTATAAAGGTTCAGCTGTTGTACTTTGCGCCTCTACGTGTGAAGCCAGGATCCTGTCTGTGTTTTTAACGGCTTTATAAATTTGTTCTATCTGTAAAAAAAAGGTGTACATCCCAAGCTTTCTCCTTTGACCTACTTTAACGGTGTAGAATTGTGTTTATATTGCTTCTCCACTCTGTTCCTCTTTCTCAAATATGAATCTGGAGTGATGAAGCTATCACAGCTGCGTTCTAATTTGTCTTCATTTGAAGTCAGTTTCCAAAGTTTACACTGGGTAATGATTAGATGAACTCTGACTGTGCTCCATTAAATTCTTCTCCCCACCTTGCTGGGGACACTGAGGCAAAAGTTTCAATATCATTCTGCGCTTCTCAAAGTTGTGCTTATGTGACATAAGAAATAGCTTTAAAGATGGATGCATCACTTAATCAAACTGGTACTTCAAATCCAACCATGTTCTTATAAAGTTAGATTAAAATGCTGAAAATAGTTAACAAGAGAGGGTATATCTTTGGCAATGGCAGAGAAAGCACTGGAAAAATAAGATTTCTAGATGGTGCTGAATCCCATTATTAAAAATTGCCAAAGGATCAAAGCCAGAACCAAGCTGCAGCAGATGACGAGAGACTAAAGCTTAGCTCTAACTATTCTCAGGATTTTCATTAAACATTGCATGATGTGCCACTGGTACAGTGGCACGGTGATTAGCACTGCTGCCTCACGCTGCCAGGGACTCAGGTTCGATTCCTGGCTCGGGTCACTGTCTGTGTGGAGTTTGCACATTCTCCCCGTGTCTGCGTGGGTTTCCTCTGGATGCTCCAGTTTCCTCCCACAACCTGAAAGACGTGCTGGTTAGGGTGCATTGGCCAAGCTAAATCCTGCTTCAGTGTACCCGAACGGGCACCGGAGTGTGGCGACTAGGGGATTTTCACAGTAACTTCATTGCAGTGTTATGTATGGCTACTTATGACATTAATAACTAATAAAATAAATAAATTGAACCCTGAGGTGCAAACGTGCCCCAGAAATGAAAGAGTTGAAAATGTGCATAGATAATACCCAGTGTTCATTACAAACAGGAGATTCTGTTTTAAACTCAGATCTCTCATCTTTCAAAGCCTTCATTTGTGCTAAGTTAAGTGTCCAATAATTGCAATAATTTGAATTCCACAACGACAAAAATTGGTGAAATTAATGGTTAAAAGAGTGCCCTTGCAGAGCACTTTGCTAATCTTGTTATGGAGGGTTTAAACTGGTTTGGCAGGTGGATGGAAACCAAGATGTAGTATTGGAAAGGATAAAGAAATTGCACAAAGCATCAGGAGAGATCCAGGTAGCATTAGTTTCAGGTAAAGGCCATTCGGCCATTGTCACAGATGTCTATAGACTGCTGTCCCCTTTGACAGGGAAAACTGACTGCTGGTACCCACACACCCTGGGCATTCTCTCTTCTAACTTCTTCCATCAGGAAAAAGATACAAAAGTCTGAGGTCAAGTACCAACCGACTCCAGAATAGCTTCATTAGAATGGACTTATCACATATTAAGCTGATCTTTCTCCACACCTGAATTATGACTGTAATGCGATATTCTGCAATCTCCCCTTTCTTTCTCCTCCTGTGTACTTTATGAACAGTGTGCTTTGTCTGTATAGCATGCAGGAAGCAGTACTTTTCACTGTATCCCCATGCATGTGACAATAATAAATCAAATCAAATTAACCTGAGGGCCACCACACCTCAGCAAGGGGCAAGTTTGAGAAGGCACAGCCTTCAGGAATAACCTCAGTCAGGACAGGAATTGAACCCCCACTGTTGGCATTGCTCTGCATCACTAACCAGCCGTCTAGCCAACTGAGCTAAACTGAGAGTGTAAGACAGAGTAAGACTCTGACTAAGAAGGATTATATTACAAAAGAATTTAGGTTGACAGTGCTTGTATATAAATAGAGGCAGTGCAGTCAGTAATGTTGCTGAGCTGATCACCATGTGGAAATATCAGCTTGTGTTTTGCCGATTGGGCAAACAGCCCAATGCGGGCATAGAAAATGCTTATCGATGGTAAGCAATGTCAGCCAACAGAACCTGCCCTGAATTTTAATTAGCTAATGAATTAATTGAGTCAATTAATCGGCTCCCTATTTCGTACACCAGCCTGCCCCCACGTGCTGTCAGAATCAGAGTACTGCATCATAAGTGCCTCCTCAGTGCTCCCAGAGGCAGAGAATGCTGCTGAGCCAGGCAGGAGCTGTTACCGATACAGAACAATATAAACTTATTAAACAAATACATTCCCGAGTGCTGGAGGGCAAACCCTCTGGGAAAATCACTGGATATGTGGAGACCATCTTGCCTGCCCATGCCCGCCTCTTTGCCATAAAAAGTACCCTCCTTTCCCCCCAGCCACCATCTTGCCGTTGGGAGGTTGATGGGCTCCTCATGCACAACCAGGGGTTCCATCCACCACTGAGGACATGTTGGTGGCCCCTTTAAAGTGCTCATAATTGGACCTTTATTTGTGGGAAGTGGTCGGCTGAGGGCATCTTTTCCCCCAGTTTGTTGAACAATGTGAAGCGAACCCCCCTGTTGGAGGAATGTGGCATGCTCCTCATCATCAATGATCAGAGGAAGATAGGCTGTACCTCTTGGAATTAAGTGAATCCAATCAAGTAGAAGTTCTGTATGATTTCAAAAGAAAAATGGATGGGCACATGAAAGAAATAAGCTTACCAAACTATGGGGATAGAGCAGTGAAGGGGACTGAGTGGATTTATAACAGTCCCCCAAAATGGAACAGATGGGCTGAATAGCCTCCTTCTATATTGTATTGCCTCAAAATGGACAACTGATACATTCGTTACTGATGGCTGACTCTTCAACGTCCTTTATTCTTTGGCAACTCAACAATGTTCAGTGATATCAATTAATATAAACCAATTTTTCCAATATTCACATTTCTGGTTTTCATTTGAGAACTGAATGAAAGATATGAAAATGTATATAGAATCCAGTGCGTTGTTTCAGCAATTGAATGCAACATTTATGATGAGCACATAACATCTACCTCAATGTCAGTGAAACGAAGGATGTTGTCATTGACTTCAGCAAGCATCATGGGAGTCATGCCTACACCAACGGAGATGACGTGGAAATGGTCAAGAGCTTCAGGTTTCTAGTTGTCCAGATGACAAACAACCTGTCCTTGTCTGTTCATGCTGATGCTTTGGTTAAGAAAGCCCACCAATGCCTTCACTTTCTCAGGAGGCTAATAAAATTCAGGATGTCCACTACTGCTCTCACCAATGTTTACAGATACACCATAGAAAGTAACCTTTCCAGATGTATCACAGCTTGGTATGGCTCCTGGTCTGTTCAAGGCTGCAAAAAACTATAAACAGTTTTGAACATATCCCAATCCATCAAGCAAACCAGCCTCCCATCCATTGATACTGTCTACACTTCCCACTGCCTCGGAAAAGCAACCAACGTAATCAAGGACCCCAGGCATGTGCTGAGATTTTACAACCTCATTCGGGCGAGGCTTGTAAAATCCCGCCCGAGACTAATAGAGAATTCCATTCTGCAGTCCTTGGCCACCCCGATTCCAGGGCAGATGGGCTGCTAAAATTTCGGCCATTCTCTCTTCCACCTTCTTCCATTGGGAAAAAGATACAAAAGTCTGAGGTCATGTGCCAACTGACTCAAGAACAGCTTCTTCCCTGCTGCTGTCAGACTTTTGAAAGGACCTGTCTTATATTAAGTTGATCTTTCTCTGCACACTACCTACGGCAAAAACAATACATTTTGCTCCCTCTCCTTGCCTTCTCTATGAATGATATGCTTTGTAGAGTTTGGAGGGAACACGACTTTTCACTGTATGCTAATACATATGACAATAATAAATCAAATCAAATCAAATCCAATCAAAGCATTGCCTTTTACCTATACTAGGCTAAGTACACAACATTATTATTTCCAGACAAAATATATTATCAACTCAGTCATTGGATACATATATACTCAAAAACCACTTGGCAGATCGATTACTGACCATAGAATATACATTCGGAGCATTATTCACTACATGGCAAAGTACTTGTTTTATGTATTCCATCAGATTCTGGACTGTAAATATATATAAAAAGTAATGAACTGGAAGACCTGTCTCTGGTACAAGACACTGGAGATGCATGCATTGCAAATATATAAATTTTACTGAGAAATGCTCTTCTACAGATTCTGTATCTCAGACTTAAAGGTGTAAAGATCAAATGCTTACATTTGCTTTAGGAAGGGCAATTGTAACCCTGGAATAGTCAGTGGAAATTCCACTAGGTGATCCATTTATCCCTTGGGCAAATTCATTGTGAGTAATTTACATTGCCTGTGAGATTAAGTAATGTCTATAAAGGTGCCTTTTAATCTCCAAGCCATTCTGTGTTTGAGTGTTCACTGCTCACTTATCGGACAGTAGTCAGAAGGAGTAGGATTACAATTCTACTACAGAGTTCAATTTAAATTGCAGTTTACTTTAAAGTTATGGTGGATTCAATCTTTCCATCAATTAAATTATTGTACATTTCCATATTCTTAGAAATAGCATGATACAATTTCAACCGACTAATGATTGTGAATCAAAGATTGGCTATTGATGTGGGTTAATATTAAAAATGGCTCATATTTTGCACTAGTAACAGTATTGAACCTGTTAGTGTTTGGTGTTGTTACTCCTCCAATATAGACACCAACCTCTGAAGGCTGCGTATTTACAGTTAAACTCAGAACCAGAGTTTGTTGCAATGAGTTTATAATTCTCCACAGGGTGCTATTGAAGGTACAATCAAGGAGAAATCACTGAACTGATGCAAATGTGTTCTTTTAGTTCCTGCTATTATGGAGAACAAAGAACAGTACATCACAGAAACAGGCCTTTCTGCCCATCAAGTCTGTGCTGACACAGGTGCCTCTCCAATCTAATATTTTCCTGCCTCTACCTGGTCCATATCCCTCTGTTCCCTGTCTATTCGTGTATCTATCCTGATGCCTCGTGAACATTGTTATAGAATTTGCTTCCACCACCTCCTCCAGCAGCGCGTTCCAGGCATTCACCACCCTCTGTGTGAAAAACTTGCCCCTTACATCTCTTTTAAACTTTCCCCTCTCACTTTCAACCTATGCCCCTGAGTAAGTGACCCTTCAACCCTGGGAAAAAGACTCTGACTATCTACTCTATCCAAGCCTGTCATAATCTTGTAAACCTCTATCAGGTCCCCCCTCACCCTCCAACGCTGCAATGAAAACAATCCAAGTCTGTTCAACCTTTCTTCATAGTCCATATCCTCCAAACCAGGCAACATCCTGGTAAATCTCTTCTGCACCCTTTCCAATGCATCAACATCCTTCCAGTAGTGTGGAAACCAGAATTGTACACAATACTCCAAATGCGGCCTAACAAAAGTCTTACACAGCTGCAACATGATTTTCCAATTCCTATACTCAACACCCTGACCGATGAAGGCCAGCATGCCATAGGACTTCTTGATCACCTTCAGGGACCTGAGGGCCTAGATCCCTCTGTATGCTAATGTTTCTAATGGCTCTACCATTTACTGTTTACTTTCCTTCTGCAGTCGACCTTCCAAATCGCATCACCTCACATTCGTCTGGGTTAAATTCCATCTGCCATCTTTCGACCCAGGTCTCCAGCTGATTTATATCCTGCTGTACCTTCTGACAATCCTCCTCACTATTCCTCTGACTTTTGTATCACTTGCAAATTTACTAATCAGACCACCTGCGTTTCGTCCAAATGATTTATTTTTATTACAAATAACAGAGGCCCTAGCACTGATCCTTGTGGAACATTGCTCGTCACTGACCTCCAGTTAGAAAAGTACCTTTCCACTGCTTCTTTCTGCTTTCTATGCCCAAGCCAGATTCAGAACAAAGAGCAAAGAAAATTACAGCACAGGAGCAGGCCCTTCGGCCCTCCAATACCCTGTACCGACTGTGCTGCCTGACTTAACTAAAACCCCCTATACTTCTGGAGACTATATCCCTCTATTCCCATCTCATTCATGTACTTGTCAAGATGCCTCTTAAAAGTCACTATCATATCCACTTCCACTATCTCCCTTGGCAACAAGTTCCAGGTTCCCACCACTCTTTGTATAAAAATCTGCCTCATACATCTCTTTTAAAACTTACCCCTCGCACCTTGAACCTATAATTGACTCTTCCACCCTGGGAAAAAGCTTCTGACTATCCACTCTGCCGAAGTCTCTCATAACCTTTTAGATTTCTATCAGGTCTCCCCCTCAACCTCCACTGCTTCAGTGAGAACAATCTTACCAGCTCACCTCGGATCCTATATGACTTCACCTTCTGTATCAGCCTGGCATGAGGAACCTTATTGAATGCTTTACTAAAGTCCATGTAGACAACATCCATTGCCCTGCCCTGGTCAATTTTTCCTCAAACGCTTCCTCAAACAGCTCAATCAAGTTGGGGGCCACAGTGGCACAGTGAATAGCTGCCTCACAGCACCAGGGACCCAGGTTCAATTCCGACCTTGGGTCACTGTCTGTGTGGAGTTTGCACATTCTCCCCATGTCTGCATGGGTTTTTGTCCTGGTGCTCTGGTTTCCATGCACAGTCCAAAGATATTCGGGTTAGGTTGATTGGCCATGCTAAATTGACCCAAGTGTCAGGGGATTAGTAGGGTAAATATGTGGAGTTATGTGAATAGGATCTGGGTGGGATTGAGGTCAGGTTAGACTCGATGGGCCAAATGGCCTCCTTCTGCACTGTGAGGATTCTATGATTCTATGAGACATGATGTCCCCTTCACAAAACCATGCTGCCTTAATGCTTATAAGCCTATTCTCTCCCAGATGTGAGTAAATCCTGTCCCTAAGAATCTTTTCCAATAATTTCCTCACCACTGATGTAAGGCTCTCAGACCTGTAATTTCCCAGACTGTCTCTTCTGCCCTTCTTAAACAGAGGAACAACATTAGCTACTCTCCAATCCTTTGATATCTCACCCATGAATAAAAAGAATACAAAGATTTTGGTCAAGGTTTCAGCAATTTCTTCCCTTCCCCACCTCTCAGTATTCTGGGATAGCCCCTATCTGGCACTGGGGACATGTCCACATTAATGTTTTTCAAAACCTCCAATACCTCCTCCCTTTTTATCTCACCATGTACGAGAAAGTCACCATCCTCCTTTCTACATTCACCATTCTTCTCCTTTGTAAGTACTGATGCGAAGTACTGGTTAAGGACCTCACTCCCTCATCTGGCTCCGCACACAAATTCCCTCCACTGTCCTTGAATGGACCTACCCATTCCTTAGCTACCTTCTTCCTCCTTATAAATGTGTAAAAAGCCTTGGGATTCTCCTTAATCCTGCCTGCCAAGGGTATTTCATTGCCCCTTTTAGCCCTCTTACATCCCTGTCTAAGCTCTTTCCTGCTACCTTTGTATTCCTGTAGAGCCTTATCCATTTCCAATTTCCTGAAATTTATGTCTGCCTCCTTCCTCTTTTTCAGTGAACTCACAATCTCTCTTGTCATCCAAGGTTCCTGAATCTTGCCATCTTATCTTTTTTGAAAAACCCTTGAAAATGTTGCATCTTGGTGGACAAGGTGCACAGTGGTTTTGAACTGTTTAATACTGTCAATCCTCATCACTCACCTTGAAAACTAACTCTACATCTGAGAAGTACAAACCTCTCCCTGAGAATTTTTTTTTAAAAGTGTGTTAAAATAGTTTCCTTCAAAACATTTCCGATATTTCAGCTTCTACCATGAACCCAAGTGAATATCCAAATCATTCATTCCATTTGCTGTAAAATTTTAATTGGAATTGAAAAATATAATGCAATTTTCCTCCTGGTTTGTGAAGCGAGATTGTGTTCCTGGCTGCTTACCCTGCTTGCTGACATGACTCTTGTTGGGTACCTGGGGGAGTGGGGGTGGGGGGAGGGAGTAGGGCGTTGGGGGGTGGGTGGGGGGGGTGCCTTTACTTGATGCCAGATTCAAATTGGTGGGAAAGCGGAAGTAAGTCCCTGCCACACACGCCAAGAGGTTAGAGAGTGGAAAGGAGCAGGAATAGACTGGGAATTCAAAAATCAGACTAGCGGACCGGACGGAACAGGTTAAACACAGGATAAAGTAAAGAAGTGACATCCAAATAACACCACAGTGGGGAGGGATGGTCCAACCTGGAGAGGTGGATTTTTCTCAAAAATAAGCAGGCTGGCGCAGCAGGTGAGAAAAATGATGAGAAGGTCATCAGCCCCGGAGGCAGCTCTGGGTGCTGTATTGATCAGCATTCAGCCAAAAGAAATGGAGGGGCGGATCCCATGATGTCATGTTTTGATTGAACCCCTCCCACCAGCAACTTTTGTGATAAATGATTGGGGTCTCCTTTTCAACAGAAAACCTCTAAGTCCCTGTGATGTTAGTGTACCTTTAAGAATTTATTTTTTGAATCATGCTCTCTGCAGTTGTAAGCAAACCTTTTCAGTTTTTTTTTCTCATTGTTGCCAGGCTGTATGCTCAAAGTCCTTTGATTGCTACTACATTGGCTTAAATAGGGTGTTGTTTATTTTCACTCTGAGATTTTTTTATGACTTTGCATTGTGAGGTGGGAGATTGATTGACAGGTTAAAGTTAGATGATTCCTCTCCAGAAAAAAGTCATCTAAGGATCCATTTTCAGTTTTAGTTTAGAAGAGGGTGGACATCAGATTGAAAGCAATGTTTCTTTCTCTCTCCCTGGAGTTGGAAATTTTGCTGTTAGCTGTAATAAAGGTTGCAGGTCTCCCTGGAGTGGAAAATCTGACGTTAGTGGTTGGTTTGACTCGAGACTCTCTCCCTGGTATTTTGGGAAGCTGTTCTGACTTCAAGCTGTTCTGGATGTGTGCGCAGAGGCTGCTAGAAGTTACAAGGCTGTAAAGTCAGAGTTTCAATTCTCCCAGCAGAGCTCTCAGTTTCAGCATCAGCATTCACATATGCTATGTTAAGCCTATGGCACCTGTCTTGTGTATAGGTTTTGTTTGATTGAAATATTTCCTATATTCATTAAGGGTTATATAATATCATGGTTGTTTTGTTTGAGATTGGTAAAAGTTATCGCTAATTTTCTTTCTATGCATGTTAACCGTACACTTAAATCAACTTTGTTTGATAAAAGCTCCCTAGTGAGTTACTTGAATCATACCTGAAGTGAAACATCTCATGCTCACCCTAACCAAATTCAAAGTGAAAAATGTATGATTCAGGAGGACTTCATAAAACACTTTGGAGTTTCTGACCTGAATTATAACATCCCCCCACCCTAAAACAAATCACCCACCCCTCCACAACACCACCCCCCCCCGACACGCTCGTCTTAAACAGCTCCTCCCAACAAATCACCTCCCTGAATACACCCCCTTCTTAAACGACACCTCCAAACAAATGCTGCCCCCCCCCCCAGCTCCATGGAACACCCTTCATGAAACAACTACCCATGCAATCTCCACCCCCACCCCCAGAACATCCCACTGACAATGCCAAGGGGGCAGAACCCGTGGACAGTGTCAATGTACTGCCTGGGCACAATCATCTCCCCCTTTGGGGATGTACTGACTGGCAAGTTCTGCTCACCAGGTGCACATAATGGGGGGGTGTGGGTGGGGGGATGTTTGGGGGGGAGGTGCCATGATTTACAGGGTACCCCAATGTGATTTCTTTTTTATTTGTAGCATACGGGCATCACTGGCTGGCCAGCATTTATTGCCCATTCCTAGCTGACCTTGTTCAGAGGTCAGCTGAGAGTCAACCACATTGGTGTGACACTGGAGTCACGCATAGGCCAGACCAGGTGAGGACAGCAGATTTCCTTCCCTAAAGGACATTAGTGAACCAGAAAGGTTTTTCCGACAATCGACAATGGTTTCATGGTCATCAATAGATTCTTAATTCCAGATCTTTTTTCATTGAATTCAAATTCTACCATCTGTCGTGGTGGGATTCGAACCCGGGTCCCCAGAACATTAGCTGAGTTTCTGGATTAACAGTTTAGTGATAATACCACTAAGCCATCACCTCCTCTACTAGATAATCTAATGAGAATGGGAGTACTATCAGGTGGGATGGCCTGACAATTATATTTAAACATACTCACTTGGAGGTCCTGCCACTGAACTTTGGGATTCCCTTCATTGTGGGGTGCAGGAGCAATCAGAGTGGGAACCCGGCTGATGTAAATTCTGTATTGAGTTACGAATCCCATACCCTTAACCAGGAGGGCAACATCCCACCCAACTGTTGTTCAGCTTTTAACTTAAACAAATTCCAAGCATCCCAGTTCAACAAGGCAAACAAGAACAGTAGTCAACTCTTTAATTCATTCAACTATTTATTCCTTTACTTCATACTTAGGGTACAGATTCAAACTTAAACAGTTGTGATTCATCAACTCTCAACTGAACTTTAATTCTGATGTGAACATCAACTTTAACTGAACATTAATTATTTAACTGAAAACAGACGCAACCAGTTTTAGGGAAGAATTGGCCAAATCCTTCCAGATATTGAATCTATTTTCGTTGTCATCCCTGAGGAAAATTCCTGCAGGACAGACTTCTCACCGTGCCACCCCTAGGGAAGGAAAAAATGGAAATAGCTGAATTGCTTTTTCTGAGAGTTGGTGTGGATGTAACAGGTCCCTTGTGTGCTGTAGCCATTTTGTGAT
The DNA here is from genome assembly GCF_965287045.1 of Carcharhinus amblyrhynchos. Lineage (NCBI taxonomy): Eukaryota > Metazoa > Chordata > Chondrichthyes > Carcharhiniformes > Carcharhinidae > Carcharhinus > Carcharhinus amblyrhynchos. The sequence continues at coordinate 3,004,843 of NC_137329.1, read as the reverse complement.
TCTATCTTTATGAGTATCACCACTAACTAAGAAACCTGAACCACTGATGTTTATATATCAGGCAGCTGGAAAGTTAAATTATATTCGTGTATTTTCCAAACTTTTATTTTGTTGCCTTCTTCCATGTTGACCTCCTATCCATTGGTTGGAGGGTATTTGTCAATATACCTGGATGCTTTGCAATACTCTTTTATACCTGACCAGTTTACAAGGCTCAGTCTTTCCATTACTGTATGGTTTTGGTTAGCAATGCACTGCATATAGAATCTTGGCTTTTACTGAGACTCCAATCAATCTCTGCCACATTGCAGAATCCCACATCTGCACTGAGGATTCTATCATTCCGAGAAGCTTTCCTACACAGTGGCGTTTCTCATCGTATCACCAATCCTTTTGTACACAGGAGATAAGCATGTGGAATTTGAACGTTTCTATCCCACTGTCAGTACTCCATCAGTGCCCGATACTTACAAAGCAAGATGAAGAATGTATTTCAGAAAGGTTAAGAATTAATGCATTTTGATGATTTAAGTAGGATGATTGTTAATCACAAGCTGAAATTTATGTGATAAAAGTTACAGTGACTGGTGTACTAAAATTTGTCTTCTTTATACCAGCAACATCAGTGTGCCTGCAGCGTACTAAGACTAATGGAAAATGACACAAGCTCAGACGTGACAATATTTTTAGCCCAGCGTGTGGGAGATGGCTAAGGTGCAGTGCCTCAGGGTACAAGCATGAATTATTCAACACAGTGACCTGTACAGTGGAGTAATTTGATTTTTTTGTGTGCGTTATCCTTTTAGATTTAAAAATCCTGTGGCAATCCCAAGTCTAGTGTACACGGTCGCCGAGGATACAGGATATTTTACAAGCCAAATGTAGTTTATCTTAGAGTACATTGCATTTTTCCAAAGAGCATTAGCCTGACACGCAACAGCAACAAGATTTTGTCTTTACAGGAGACTTTAACATGATTAAAAGTCCCCGGGTGCTTCTTGAGTATCGTTTGTGTTGTTTCAGAAATGAAGTGAGACATGACCTCAGGAGTTCTAAACCAGTTAACCTGATAACAATAGTGAGGAAATGCTCCATACGCTGATATACACGCTTTCCACTGATGTTAATCAGAGACTGCAGGAAACAACCAAACACATGGCAGTTTTCCTCATCCAGCAACCAGCAAGGCTGTACGTTCTGGCCACACGGTCCAGTTATTATTGAATTATTATTCTCATTAAAATGGAGAAAGAGCAGAAAACTCAGGATTATTTTTCTCTTTGATTTTTTCTTCACATTTTGGCTTGATAACGGTGTTTAACATGCTTGCAAATGATTGGATAAAAATGCTTGTTATACCACCTGTCAACCTTGCTGATGGGATATGAGTATTTACGTAGAAACATTGAAGATAGGAGCAGCTGGAGGCCATTCGGCTCTTCAAGCTTGCTCTGCTATTCATCACGATCATGGCTGATCATCCAACTCAATAGCCTAATCCTGCTTTCTCCCCATAACGTTTGATCCCATTTGCTCCAAGTGCCCTACCTAGCCAGCTCTTGAATATATTCAATGTTTTGGCATCAACTATTTCCTGTGGTAACGAATTCCACAGGCTCACCACTCTCTGGGTGAAGAAATGTCTCCTCACCTCCGTCCTAAATAGTCTACCCCGAATCCCCAGACTGTGACCCCCGGTTCTGGACTCTCCCACCATCAGGAACATCCTTCCTGCATCTACCCTGTCTAGTCCTGCTGGAATTTTATAAGTCTTTGTGAGATTCTCCCTCATTCGCCTGAACTCCAGTGAAGACAATCCTAACCTAACCAATCTCTCCTCATACATCAGTCCCACCATCCCCGGAATCAGCCTGGTAAACCTTCGCTGCACTCCCTCGAGAGCAAGAACATCCTTCCTCAGAAAAGGAGACCCAAACTGCCCACAATACTCTAGGTGTGGCCTCACCAAGACGTTGTATAACTGCAACAACAGTATTTGACACACTGTTGTCCTTCATTGCTAGAGGGATGGAGTTTAAAAAACAGTGAGATTATGTTGCAGCTGTATAAGGTGCTGGTGAGGCCACACCTGGAGTTACTGTGTACAGTTTTGGTCTCCTTATTTGAGAAGTGATATACTGACACTGGAGAGGGTGCAGAGAAGATTCACTATGTTGATTTCAGAGTTGAGAGGTTTGCTTATGAGAGGAAACTGAGTAGAATGGGGCTGTACTCATTGGAATTCAGAAGAATGAGGAGAGAGTCTTATAGAAGCATATAAAATTATGAAGGAAATAGTTAAGATAAAAGCAGGGAGGTTGTTTCCATTGGCAGATGAAATTAGAATTTGGGGGGGCGGGGGGGGGGAGCAGGGTTTAGCCTCAAAATAAGGGGGAGCAGATTTAGGACTGAGTTGAGGAGGAACTTCTTCACACAAAGGGTTGTGAACCTGTGGAATTCCCTGCCCAGTAAGGAAGTTGAGGCTACCTCATTGAATGTTGTTAAAGCAAGGATTTTTTGAGCAGTAAAGAAATTAAGGGTTGTGGTGAGCGGGCGGGTAAGTGGAGCTGAGTCCACAAAAAGATCAGCCATGATCTTATTGAATGGCGGAGCAGGCTCGAGGGGCCAGATGGCCGACTCCTGCTCCTAGTTCTTATGTTCTTATGATGACTGAGTCACTTGATTGGATAGGATTGAAGGGATGATCTTTCATTGGAAACAAATAGGAATCTTGACGAAAGGTGGCCAATCTGAATCATGAATCCTACTTTTCTCTCCACCCAAATGCTGTCTGACCACTGAACATTTTCTGTTTATTTAGGGATTTCCAGCATCTACAGTGGCTTGTTCTTTGTTCTGTTGGATATGGTTATTTATTTGTACCACAGTCACAATGCCGGAGGATATTTTATTGCAGGAAACCAGGAGAGTCATTGATTGGGTGATTATTGTCAGATATCAGATTGTGATTGAAGTTGTGAATGGAGGGATTGAACAGTCACAGATCCCTGGAATAGTTCAGATATGAGGAGATGGAAACCCAGTTGATAATTCTTAAAAAGATGGGGAACAGTATTTAGACTATTAGCAGCAGATTGTTGCCATCTGACAGAGTTCCCTGACACAGTGAGAATTCGAGGATTGCAAATAGAGGAATCCATCATCATCACAAGTTCCACATTGCCCAGGGCCCCAACTATACAAGCTTTGACTATGATTAGCCAATCCCATAGAGAGATGCCTGCAGCAACACCTGGAGTGGATCCAGGAGTTGTACCTCAGCCAGGGTAGGGCACAAGCCTCACTCAGAAACCTGGATTAGTCCTCTCCGAGGGTGAGAACTGATATCAATGGAACGCATGAGGAACCGCAATCCTTAACAAAGCAGTTGCAAATGCTGGGATAGTGGTTGTTGGAACAGACATGCCAACAGCCAACTCCATCCACCCTACCTGAAAACTAATCCAAAGCTGTGGAGGTCACTGAAGAGGGTGAAGGTACCAGGAACTCCTCAGCACCCACAACTTCTTCCACCTCACCAGCACCTCTGCCAGATCCTTCCTCTGCTCCACAGTCAGCACGCAACACATGGAGATGTTCAGAGACTGCAGTCTGAAGGAAGTCTCCAATGGATGTCTACGCCATGGAGCTGATCAATATGCCCTTCATTGTCTTTAGTCAGAGAAGTCAGCGGCTTGCCTCTATCTCCTCTGAGATAAAATGGGAGACACATTGGAGGAGTGTGAGTGAAGAGAACCACCTCAACTACAACACCACTGGATTCACCACAATTTCACACTGCATGTATCATATTTGTGTATTTCAATATATTTACAAACACTTGTAGGTGACTCAATATGTGTTTGTACACTACAAATCTTTAAAAGAATGGTAATATTGTGAAGAACATTCTGACCAGTAACAGTAAAGGTGGCAAGCTGAAGTCCACCTCAAGGTGAAGTGATCAGGAGTAAGGGCGTGACCACAGAACATAGAACACTACAGCACAAACAGGCCCTTCGGCCCACGAGTTGCACCGATCACATCAACACCTACCAATCCATAGACTTATCTATAACCCCCAATCCCATTAAACCCCATATACTCATCCAGAAGTCTTTTAAAAGACCCCAGCGAGTTCGCCTCCACCACCACTGACGGCAGCCGATTCCACTCACTCACCACCCTCTGAGTGAAAAACTTACCCCAACATCATTTCTGTACTTGCCTCCCCGCACCTTAAATCTGTGCCCTCCCGTAGCGACCATTTCAACCCGGGGAAATAGCCTCTGAGAATCCACCCTATCTATTCCTCTCAACATTTTATAAACTTCTATCAGGTCACCTCTCAACCATCGTCTCTCCAGGGAGAAGAGTCCCAGCTCCCTCAACCTATCTTCATAAGGCATGCCTCCCAGTCCAGGCAACATCCTTGTAAATCTCCTCTGTACCCTTTCAATAGCTTCTACGTCCTTCCTATAGTGAGGCGGCCAGAACTGCGCACAGTACTCCAAATGAGGCCTGACAAGGGTCTTATAAAGTTGCAGCATTACCTCCCGACTCCTAAACTCAATCCCTCGATTAATGAAGGCCAGTACACCATACGCCTTCTTGACCACATCCTCCACCTGCGAGGCCGATTTAAGAGACCCGGTTTCCTCCGGGTGCTCCGGTTTCTTCCCGCAGTCCACAAAATGTGTGGGTTAGGTCGATTGGCTGTGCTAAATTGCCCCTTAGTGTCAGGGAGACTAACAGGGTAAATGCAAGGGGTTATGGGGAAAGGGCCTGGGTGGAATTGTTGTCTGTACAGGCTTGATGGGCTGAATGGCCATCTTCTGCCCTGTTGGGATTCTATGAGATGAGGGTTTAATCATAGTCAGAGGCACCTGCACTGCGTAACGTTACACAACATGTAACACACCTCAATTAATCTCCATACCCTGAGTTGGCGGTGCTGGGGGGTATATTGTATTTTACAGTACCTGAACTGTATTTTGAAATTGCTGATGACTTGGTGATTGTGCTCCTAGTGAGGGGCTGTGGTTGTGTGACTCAGTCTGAGGTGCCCTAAAGGAGGTCATTGGCCATGTTCTGAAGGGGTGGTCCTTGCCCCTGAGAAGCCAATCACTGATCTGCACTGATGCTGAAATAGCCGAGGGAAATTCGAACCCGCTGTACAATTGAATTGTGGGAGATGCAGGGGAACCATGGGCGTGAATGAAGGAGGGGCTTGTTTTGGTTGCAAATCACTTGGGCACTGATTGAGTGGAAGGACAATGGTTGACAAAATGTGTCCGCGTGTTGAATTGGGGTCTTTATGGTGATGTGGGTGTAATCAATAACAAACTGTGCCCAGGGGGAGCCAGCTAATTGGGAAAAGGCGGGGGCTCTCTGACTGACAGCTTTGCAGTGAAATCAATGCAACAACCGCTCATATGGACAAACAGGGCACAAGCTACAGCCTTAATACAGCTCTCCTCATGAACTCTGCAACTTTTCTGAGGCGCAGATGTTAAGGGTGACAGTAACCATGGCATCCATTGGCAGGGAATGTGAGGTCAATGAATTGTGGCAGCAGTGTCTGCTGGACCAATTGATGTGTGTCCGTCACCGTCTCACGGATTAGCCTTTGGCACTGGATCTCCTGAGGTATTATGTCCTGAGACAGGACATCTGAGGACTGTCCGCCCTTCCCTCAGGGTAGTCACCGGCTGTCCTGCCTCTGGTTCATGGCCAGCTCCCTCTCTGGCCTCCAGCTTCTTCAAGTGGCTTCTATGGTATCTATGTGCAAGCCTGCCATGCCCACCTTGTTCTTCACACTAAGTGCTATGTACCCTTCCCCAGTACAATGTTCTTCCTGATATCTGGGGCATGAGTCAGTAGAGGCAAAAGAAAGCTGAATGTGAGTCCAGCAGGCTCACCCTCTCACTCCCTTAGGTTAAAGCAAGTATCAATTATTTTGTCAACTCTGGCACAGCTATGAGACACTTAAAGCTAATTTCACAGGGGTACCTGCACCTGTCCAAAGACTTTCTAAAGAAAGTTCAAACCTGGCCTACTCTATACACATGATGTGGAGATTTCCTTGCCAGGAAATGGCAAATGGAATTTAATGTTGGCAAGTGTGAGGTGGTCCACTTTGGTAGGAATAATGGTAGGAAGGACTATTACTTACGGGGCGAAAAACTGCAGCAGGCGACGGTGCAGAGGGACCTCGGGGTCCTTGTGCATGAGTCGCAAAAACCCAGCCTGCAGGTGCAGCAGGTGGTCAGGAAGGCAAATGGGATGCTGGCCTTCATAGCGAGGGGATTGAATATAAAAGTAGGGAGGTCTTGCTGCAGCTGTATAGGGCATTGGTGAGGCCGCAGCTGGAGTACTGTGTACAGTTTTGGGCGCTGCACCTGCACTAAGATATTTTGGCCTTGGAGGGAGTGCAGAGGAGGTTTACTAGGCTGATACCGGAGTTGAGGGGGTTGAGCTATGAGGAGAGGCTGAATAAACTGGGCTTGTACTCGTTAGAGTTTAGAAGAATGAGGGGAGATCTCATTGAGACGTATAAGATGATGAATGGGATGGATAGGATAGAGGTGGAGAGACTCTTCCCGCTCAAAAAAGACAGTAGGACTAGGGGGCACAGCCTCAAGATAAAAGGGGGGGTGGTTTAGAACGGAGTTGAGGAGGAACTTCTTCACTCAAAGGGTGGTGAATCTCTGGAATTCTCTGCCCGTTGAAGTGGTGGAGGCTGCCTCGCTAAATATTTTTAAGACGCGGGTTGATGGGTTTTTGATAAGAGAGGGGATTAAGGGTTATGGGGAGAGGGCGGGAAAGAGGAACTGAGTAGCGACAGATCAGCCATGATCTTATTGAATGGCGGGGCAGGCTCGAAGGGCCAGATGGCCTACTCCTGCTCCTATTTCTTATGTTCTTATGTTCTTATGCCGGCGTTGGACTGGGGTGGGCCCAGTAAGAAGTCTTACAATACCAGGTTAAAGTCCAACAATGTGACTCACCTGATGAAGGAGCGGTGCTCTGAAAGCTCTTGATTCCAAACAAACCTGTTGGACTTTAACCTGGTATTTAGAGACTTCTCAGTGCACTCTGTATGTGTCACCTTCCAGACACTCATGAGACCAGAATGTGATTGAGTGGAGGCAGTTGGCTGGCTGTTATGAGTGTGAAACGTGCACTCACCCAAAAATCCCACCCTGGGCCCATTTCTACCCCCCTATGCCATCCCATCCCACCCATAACCGCACACCCTGCCCCTGCTGAAAATGGCGGGATCTCTATTGTAGCAGAAATTCAGGCCCAGCTCTGTGACAGTAGATTCATGTGGAACCTTTAACTTCAATGTTTAGCTGACTAGAGATGACTATTGATAAAACATTTGAGAAAATCACCTCCTAGTTAACAGGCTCTGAACTTACCGTTGAGGCTGATCATGGTGGCAGTGATTTTGATGAAGAATGCGTTTGCTGTCTGTATACATTACAATTATGCAAATGATTGCTGACAGAATTGATGGTGGGAAAAGGTTAAAGTTGAATTGTATGCGATATACTGACCTGTTATATTGATCGAGATTATGAACACTCACCTGTTTAATGGTCATTTATTGTAAATATTATCATAAATTTCCTTTTCAGTATTAACTCTACTGCTGTACAGGTATGTTAATTGTAAATAGTGTTAGTATTAATATTACTGTAGATTTCTTTAATTGCACCTAGCCTCACCAGATACTGCATGGCAAACCACCCCCCCCCACTTCATTCTTGCCAACAGATCAAGGCAAAACACTGTGGATGCTGGAATCTGAAACTAAACCAGAAAATGCTGGAGAATCTCAGCAGGTCTGTTAGCATCTGTGGATTTTAATCCTCTCCAACAGTTCTGGCTCTCTCTCACCCAGCAGAAGTTCTGTGCCAGCCGAGAGTGTGTGAAAGGATGGAATTCCATCTGATGTTTGGACTTGCTCCTTGCAATTTTGCTTTAATTTGTTCTGCAAAAGGACAGGGTGTCTGTCAGCAAGTGGTGAGCCGAACACACCTGACCAGCGTGAGGGTGAAGTAGTTGGTTTGGTGATGTGATGTGATGAAGCATCGGGTGTGTGTAACAGGGATATTAACAGTGAGAGGACTGACTGAGTGCCACATAAGGCGAAGAATCACTGAGGAACATTTTAAAATTGAATGAAAGTTGGTGAAGTGCGTCGTGTCAGGGATTGCACTGGTGCTGCTACAGTGAAGTGAGGCAAGGCTAAGCTGAGAATGATGACAAGACAGTGCGAATGGGAATTTTAACTCAAAAGCCCAGGTTAACTCGTTCAGCTTTATCCTGTATTTCTCCTAGCTCCGTGGGCCTAAGCTGTTGCAGTTTTACAGGTTCTGCCAAGTGAGCGCAAGCTCCCTTGCATTGTAACCTAACAATCGAGGTCCTCGATGGGATTGCCCTCTCCTTTGTGGAAATACAGCTCCCACAAACCATCGTCGGGTCCATCCAAAAACCATCACCCTCCCCAATGGGCAAACTGTCCAATTACCCACAGGTTTAACACTGACAACTTGAGCATCAAGTGTAAATGGGGAATGAACTTGAAAACAAATGGGTTGTGTTGCTGTGTGTGTTTTTTTGCCACTGACTGAGAGCCTGTGTTCTATATTACCCAGTCAGATTGAGGATATTTCATAGGTGGCGCACCTAATATTGGCTAAAAGAGAACAGAGTGTTGCATTTCAGGAAGTCAAATTGTAGAAATTAAAATGTTCAGAAGATTCATAGTTTGGAAGTTACACTGTGCGGAAGTTAAAATATTCAAATTAAAGTTTCATGTTTTCTCCGTACCGTGGTGGAAAATGTTTATCAGCTCACTGACGTTCAAAGGGAGTCAGTCTCTCCTATTCCCCATAATATTTTCCTCTCTCGGCCTCCACCAGAGGGTGAGTGAGACCAGATTTTTTCAATAACAAATACCTAAGGTGAGATGTGGGGATGTGCTGCGCAGATGAAGGATTAGCAGAAGTCAATTTTCCATTGAATGAGAAAGGCTGGGATTTAATTGGCAAATGCGTATGTCAATAAAAGATGTGAAAAATCTCTTGTTCCTGATTTGCTGTAATTGACTCTAACTGCTGAGCTGTTTCTCTGTAACTTCAGAACTGCTCCAGCCAGTTCAATGAAGGGATGGATGTTCTCCTTGTACACAAGTAATTAAAGACCTTGCATTGGAGGCGTGGTATCCAGTGCTGTTTGTTTTACATGTTGACTGAGCGTTACCAGAAGAATTCTGACAAAAGCTGATGTGAATCCTGCAACGTTTAGCAGTGGCACTTTCAGTTTAGTGTTATTATTTTGGTGCATTTTAATTTCCAGATATTGAAATGACTGCAGTATCTGAAAGGCTGCAACTGGTTTGCAAACATTTATAATGAACACAGCACCGTCAAACAGCCGATTCGACATCACCAGCACCAACCTGTTTAAAATGCAAACTCCTACTATCTCCCCGATGCAGATTTCTCAAGTTCTCAAGGTCGTGGTTCAGTGAAGAACAAAACATGATTCACCTCGCCCGGCCAGTAATTCATTTTTCATTATTTCACTATTAGACCAGCTAATCGAATTCCGACAGCTCCCTCCTTCTAGATAGTGCGCAGGGGCCCCGTGGTGCAGCTTGCATTCAGCATGATGCAGAACGTTCTGACAGATGCAGTGTATGATTCTGTGCACGGCCATACCATCCTGCCATTTAAGCCTCTTTGTCATATCAAATCGTTTTAAAGTTGGGTTCTTTTCCGCTGCTCTGTCACTCTGGCATGGCCTTGATATGCTGATTTCAGGAACACCAAACGTGATTTTATTGAAAGCTGTTGGATTCTCTCAGCCAGTCAGCTGATAGTGCACAAGATTCTTGATTTTAAAACGGAAAAGAACGCCTTTTACTGAAACGTACTGAGAATCTCACCTACGAAAATTAATTCAACAGAGCAGACAATCCTCATTTTTTATCTGTTTTTTAAGCTTATTTTTTTTTCTGGCATCATTCAAAATCTTCAATAAGATTGAATTTCGCAGTGATATAAATGATTAGGATCACCTTCATTCCATTGGCACCAAGTTGCTCATGTTTTTTTTTCATTTATTTTCACTAATGTCAAACCTTGTCAAAGATCATGGAAAATTATAGAATCCTGACAGTGCAGAAAGAGACCATTCAGTCCATCGAGTCTGCACCAACCACAGTCCCACCCAGGCCATATCCCTGTAATCCCACATATTTAACCTACTAATCCCCCTGATAGTAAGAGGCAATTTAGCACGGCCACGCATCTTTGGACTGTGGGAGGAAACTGGAGCACCCAGAGGAAACCCATGCAGACATGGGGAGAATGTGCAAACTCCACACAGATAGTCACCCCGAGGCCGGAATTGAACCCGGGTCCCTGGTGCTATGAGGCAGCAGTGCTAACCACTGTGCCACCGTGCCATCCTATATTCTTGCTTGTGAGCAAGTAGGCAAAAAGATGGAACATTTATTCCCATACTGTCCATTCTACTTCCATTGCAGCAGCTTACAAACACAACACAGTCAGGCAGAAGAATAAATTTTAAAGTTAAGGTTTATTTATTAGTGTCACGAGTAGGCTTATGGGGTGACACAATGTTAGCACTGCTGCCTCACAGCGTCAGGGACCCGGGTTCAATTCCCGGCTTGGGTCACCATCTGTGTCGAGTCTGCACATTCTCCCCATGTCTGCATGGGTTTCCACTGGGTGATCCAATTTCCTCCCACTGTCCAAAGGTGTGCAGATTAGATGGATTGGCCGTACTAAATTGTCCCTTCCTGTCAGGGGGATTAGTTAGGTAAATGCATGGGATTATGGGGACAGGGTCTGGGTGGGATTGTGATCGGTGCAGACTCGATGGGCCAAATGACCTCCTTCTGCACTGTAGGGTTCTACGATTCTATTAACATTGCAGTGAAGTTACTGTGAAAATCCCCTTGTTGCCTGTTTGGGCACACTGAGGAAGAATTTAAGATGGCCAATGCACCTAACTAGCACATCTTTTGGAATGTGGGAGGAAACCAGAGCACCCGGAGGAAACTCACGCTGACACAGGGAGAACATGCAGACTCTGCACAGACAGTAACTAAAGCCGGGAATCAAACTCAGGTTCCTGGAGCACCAGGGCCCCCGGAGAAAACCCACCCAGAGGAAAGATGTCGTGTTGGTAACATCACCAAGAGGAATGTCTTGGTCAAAGTACAGCACAATGGAATGGAGCGACAGAAACATCAGCAATAAGGTGTCTGCGAGGGAATGTCATGGATGTTTGACTAGGAAAACACATGCCTGTTGACAAATTTGGAAGCAAATCTCTTTTTAAAGCAACAATTTGCAGAGGTAGAATAACAAAGAGTTCTGTTCAGTCAAATGGTGAGAGAGGGTAAGTGATATCCTTGCAGTGAAGGTTATTCTGTATTCAGTAAGGGATGTGGTTCTTCCATTAACTAATAATACATTGAGTTTTATTTGATATAGTGCCCAAGTCATCATGAATGCTGTAATTTCTGATTTATTGCGAGACTGTCATTGGAAGGCTGTGTTAATAATTTGTATTTGTCGAATACCGGTAAAGTAATGAAATATTCTCAGCTACTTCACAGGAGCTTGAAAAATTATACAATCCTAACAGTGCATTCGCTCACTGTGGGCCCAATTTTACCATCTGGAGTCTGAGGGCCGTATCCGGGCGTAACAGAGATCCGAACCCGGAATCCTCTCTGAACTACACATGCGCAGTTCGAAAAAAATTTGAAAAAGCGCACCCGGGTCTGGAAAGAAGAAATGGAGAGGGTGGCTCTCTGACACAGATCATCCTCGGGGAGGGTGGGGGTGGAATTGCTCACTGATTTGGAGGGGCGGGGAGGGAATGCAGATAACACTGGGATTGCTGAAAGTCTGGTTAATCCTCGGTTGTGGGTATCCAAGTTCTGCACACGTGAGGACGGCCTCACCCGGGATCTTGGGTTCATGTGGCACTATCTGTAACCCCTCCATGACTTGCCTGCGCTTGCAAAATCTCACTAACTGTCCTGTCTGGAGACAGTACACATCCCTTTAACCCGTGCTTGATGCTATCTCCGCTCACATTGCCTGCACCTTTAAGACTTGATTAGCTGTTAAGACTCGCATTCTAATCAGTATTCTGTAAACTGAGTGTGTGTCTTTATATGCACTGTTTGTGATCAGAACTCCCCAGTCACCTGATGAAGGGGCAGAGCCCCGAAAGCCAGTGGTGTTTACTACCAAATAAACCTGTTGGACTTTAACCTGGTGTTGAGAGACTTCTTACTGTGATCCTCAGTTACCAGGGAGACAGACAGAATCAATAGCTGGAAACATCGCCCCTGACAAGGACTGAAGACAATGGTTTTAGTCTTTCCGATATGTAATTGGAGGAAATTTCAGCGAATTCAGCCTTGGCTGTGAGGCCAGCGGTCTAACATTTTTAGGACAGTGGAGGGGTTGAGTGCAGTGGAGGTGCGGCAGGGCTTGGTGTTGTCAGTGGAATGTGGAAATGTATATGATTTTGTGATGAAGTCTCAGAAGAGAAGCATGTGGATGAGGAATAGGAGGGAGTCACAGATTAGTCCTTGCAGAACGCCAGAGGAAACAACATTGGGTTAGGGAGAGAAGCTATTGTAGGTAACTCTGATTGATGATTAGATAGGTAAGAATGGAACTGGGTGGGTGCAGTCACTATGGCGGAGGAGTGCTGGAGGAGAATGGCGTGATCAACTTTGTTAAAAGCTGGCAGGTAGGTAGAGAAGGATGAGGATGGATAGTTCACCTTTGCCTCCGTCATAGAGGATGTAATTTTGTCTTTGATATCTGCCATTTTGTATGATCAACAGGTTTATTTATAGCAAATGCTACTAGCTTTCGGAACTGGCTGTTCCTTTGTCAGGTGGGTGGGACCACGGGGTGAAGGAAGAGCCCGTTCCGAAACCTAGTGGCATTTGCTACAAATAAACCTGTTGGACTTTAACCTGATGTTGTGAGACTTCTAACTGTGTTTACCCCAGTCCAATGCTGGCATCTCCACATCATTTTGTATGATGACAGAGAAGGAACTATCAATGGAATTCCAGGAAAGATGGGCACAGATCTGGGAGCTGACAACACATTCAGGACTTCAGATGGAGAAAGCAGCTGAGTCTGGAACTGGCAGGGAAAGTGGCGCCAAGGATTTTTTTTTGGAGGAGGAGAGGCGTGATGGCCCTAGATTTGAAAGAAGGATAAAGAAAATTCAATCAATATGACAGCTCAGAAAAGATGTTGGGTGGTCAGCAGTTTTGTAGGAATAGGATCAAGAGATTAGGAGGTGCTTATCAGAGCAAACACGGGGGAGATTGCAGAGAAAACAGAGAAAGGTGTGAGTTCAGGGCAAGTGCAGAGTGGAATGTTCGAGGAAGGTTGGCCTGTTGAGCTGGGGGAATGGGAGAGGGTGGAAATGACAGGACATTTCAGAATTAAGTTATTCCTAATTCAAGTTTAAAAATTAATTTAAAAATTACAATTTTGTATAAAAGCAAATTACTGCAGATGCTGCAATCTCAGACAAAAAGAGGAAATGCTGGAAAATCTCAGCAGGTCTGACGGCATTTGTGCAGAGAGATTACAGTTAACAGCTGGAATCTATTTACCATTTATATAGATGATCTGGAGGAGGGAACCGAGTGCAGGGTGTCGAAATTTGCTGATGACACCAAGATTGGGGGAAAGGCAAATTGTGCGGAGGGTGTGGAGAGTCTGCAGAAGGATCTAGATAGGCTGGGCGAATGGGCCAGGAAATGGCAAATGGAATTTAATGTTGGCAAGTGTGAGGTGGTCCACTTTGGTAGGAAGAATGGTAGGAAGGACTATTACTTACGTGGCGAAAAACTGCAGCAGGCGACGGTGCAGAGGGACCTCGGGGTCCTTGTGCATGAGTCGCAAAAACCCAGCTTGCAGGTGCAGCAGGTGGTCAGGAAGGCAAATGGGATGCTGGCCTTCATAGCGAGGGGGATTGAATATAAAAGTAGGGAGGTCTTGCTGCAGCTGTATAGGGCATTGGTGAGGCCGCAGCTGGAGTACTGTGTGCAGTTTTGGGCGCCGCACCTGCGCAAGGATATTTTGGCCCTGGAGGGAGTGCAGAGGAGGTTTACTAGGCTGATACCGGAGTTGAGGGGATTGAGCTATGAGGAGAGGCTGAATAAACTAGGCTTGTACTCGTTAGAGTTTAGAAGAATGAGGGGAGATCTCATTGAGACGTATAAGATGATGAATGGGATGGATAGGATAGAGGTGGAGAGACTCTTCCCGCTCAAAAAAGACAGTAGGACTAGGGGGCACAGCCTCAAGATAAAGGGGAGGCGGTTTAGAACGGAGTTGAGGAGGAACTTCTTCACTCAAAGGGTGGTGAATCTCTGGAATTCTCTGCCCGTTGAAGTGGTGGAGGCTGCCTCGCTAAATATTTTTAAGAAGCGGGTTGATGGGTTTTTGATAAGAGAGGGGATTAAGGGTTATGGGGAGAGGGCGGGAAAGTGGAACTGAGCCACAACAGATCAGCCATGATCTTATTGAATGGCGGGGCAGGCTCGAAGGGCTAGATGGCCTACTCCTGCTCCTATTTCTTATGTTCTTATGAATCCTCTGACCTCGCCCATGGCTAGGATTCTCCAAACCCGCTGCAATAAATGGAGTTTTGGCTGAATGCCAAATTCTCCATTCTTGCGAGCAGTGGTGGTGGAGTGTGTGAGATTGGAGAATTCTGGCCAACCTTTCAAGACTGGATGACTTGACCAAAGATCACCCAGATTCGAAACATTAGCTCTAGTCCCTCTCCACAAGTGCTGTCTGACCTGCTGAGATTTTCCAGCATTTCTGTTTTTATTGCGATTTTGTATGTATATCCTGTAATCCCCATCATAAATGGATAAACTGCAGTTTCAGGTATGTTTAGAGAGTGGATAGGAGAATAAATCGGTTTAAATATTTTAAGCTTCATTTGTGTTTATTCAGATGTTGTGAGTGTGAGAGACGCAGAGGATTCTCTGGCTAAAATACTCACTAAATTGCTCATCTGATGTTGTCACCGTGAGACTATTTGTTCAGATATCTTGTGATGGAATTATAGTCATTCCTGAGAGTTCACGTTTGGTGTTTGAGAAAAAGAATGGAGGTATACACTGATTTGAACAATAATCAGCAAAGCTAACAAGAACAATGAGTGAATTTAGCACTCAAAACTGATAGAATTTGAATAGGGTTACTTCAAATCAGGGGTAGATTGCACAAAATTTACATTGAATTAGAATGGCAGTTTGAAACATTTTCTCTGTTTCACTCATCCTCCTTTATTTGTTGACTCCTTGCTCAGTGAGGTTTCTGGGTTGTTGTTTGCCTCCAGTATCTTGTCTGGCTAATCATTACTTGTAAACCGTGACAGCAAGTGTCAGCAAGCAATTGGGAATATATTACCACTGAATCTAAAATGTTTTAGGAAAGTATTTCTTTTTAATCATGATGTGGGCATCATTGGCTAGGCCAACCTTTCACCACTAGTCCTGACCTGATAGCCTTATTTTTGTTCTCACCTTATCTATCTTTGATTTGATTTGATTTATTATTGTCACATCTATTAACATACAGTGAAAAGTATTGTTTCTTGTGTGCTATACTGACAAAGCATACCGTTGATAGAGAAGGAAACAAGAGTGCAGAATGTAGTGTTGCAGTCAGAGCTAAGATGGAGAGACAGATCAACTTAATGCAAAGGAAGTCCATTCAAACTACTCTCATCTACTCTCCCATTGGAATAGGAAGAGGCCATTTATCCCCCGGAGCCTTTTCCACTATTCAGTGAGACCATGGTTGATCTCAGACCTACCTCATTTTTCCATCTATGTCTCAGATCCTTAATCCCTTTGGTTAACAAAAATCTCTCCATCTCAGATTTAAAATTAACAGTTGGCTTTGCGTTAGTTGCCATTTGGAAACTTCTTCTAACCATTTTTGTATTTTCTAACTTCCCCTCTGAGAGGTCCAATAAGAATCCATTCTATTATCAGGAGATACACATGACTTCAAACCAAACCCTATTGAGTGTTAATGCTGGAGTTGCCGTTTGTGTGGACAATGTGAAAGCAGATACCGTGGTCACCTGACCAAAACCTTGTTGTGAAAGGGAAGGTTTATTAAAATACATTTTGAGACCATCCTCAATCAATGAGTCTGGGAGACAAAGACACTCAGAGGAAAAGCCAGCCCTGTAAAGAAAGCACACTGCCTAGTAACCGCTCACAGACCACCTTTTACCAACTGATTTGAAAATCAAGCCAGATCTTTACATCAAGGGCTCAATTGCATAAGGATTGGGTCAAATCCCAAGTATAAGCCACTGTGAATTCTTCACCAGATTTGTGAATTAACAGGCCATCTCAAAAGACTCAAAAATAACAATGATTTTTGTATTTTTTAAGGGTATACTACCTCACTGGTAATCACCTTTTTTGTGTGTATGTATGTGCCCTTGTGTGAGAGTGTAGGCGCTACAAAGAACAAAGAACAACACAGCACAAGAAACAGGCCCTTCGGCCCAACAAGCCCACGCCGCCATTTTAACATTATGAGTGCCCTCCTCTACCTATGACCTTTGTCTACACCTATTGGGGAAGATTGAGGGAAGACTAATTTAGGGATAATTTGTTACACCAATCAGCCTAAGAGCTGTTGTGAATACATCCGGGTTTAAAAAAATAAATATTTAATCTTGCTTCTTATAAAACTTATGAGAAAATCTGCCTTTTGTCTGTTCATGGTAGTCACAGAACTCAAGGGCACTTTTTTGTTAATACACATCTATCTGCAGTCAGACAAAAGGGGGATGAAGGTGTATCTATCACACCATTTCTCCTGTCTATCACAGATTTCATCCACTTTCCCCCTCTAGTCCTGTACATCCTTCCTTTACAGGTGATAATTCCCTCTGAAAAGTCTCTATTAAACTTGCCTTTATCACCTTCTCAAGCAGTGCATTCCAAATCCTAACCACTCACAAAGAAATGATCTTGCTCATGCCAACATTGATTTTATTGTCAGTTAGCTTAAATCTGTGCCCACTGGTTCTCAATCCTTCCATCTCTTTACTCTGTCCAGATCTCTCATGCCACCTCTTCACTATTCACCAAAGAGAAGGACTTAGTGGATTATGAGTCTGGGAAACAGTGTGTAGATAGTTGTTGAGATCAAAAAGGAGGAGGTATTGGGGTTTTTGAGAAACATTATGGTAAACAAATCCCCAGGGCCTGATGGGATGTAACCCAGAATACTGAGAGAGGAATGGGGGGAAATTGCTGGGGCCTTGAGAGAAATCTTTGTATCCTCACTGGCTACAGGAGAGGTCTCAGAGGATTGGAGAATAGCCAATGTTGTTCCTTTGTTTGAGAAGGGTAACAAGAATAATCCAGGTAATTACAGGCTGGTGAGCCTTACATCAGTGGTAGGGAAATTATTGGAGAGGATTCTTCGAGACAGGATTTATTGCCACTTGGAAATAAGTGGACGTATTAGTGAGAGGCAACATGGTTTTAAGAAGGGGAGGTCGTGTGTCACGAACTTGATCGAGTTTTTCGAGGATCACGTGATGAAGATGATTGATGAGGGTAGGGCAGTGGATGTTGTCTACATGGACTTCAGTAAATCCTTTGACAGGGTCCCTCAGGGCAGACTGGTGTAGAAGGTGAAGTTGCATAGGATCAGAGGTGAGCTGGCAAGGTGGATACAAAACTGGCTCGGTCAAAGAAGACAGAGGGTAGCAGTGGAAGAGTGTGTTTCTGAATGGAGGGCTATGACAATTGTGTTCCTCAGGGATCAGTGCTGGGACCTTTGCTGTTTGTAAAATATATAAATGATTTGGAGGAAAATGTAAGAGGATTGATTAGTAAGTTGCGGACGACACAAAGGTTGGTGGATTTGCGACGAGGAACATCAAAGGATCTGGCAGGATAATAGGTCAGCTGGAGACTTGGGCGGAGAGATGGCAGATGGAGTTTAATCCGGACAAATGTGAGGGAAAGCATTTTGGAAGTTCTAATAGAGACAAGAAATGTACAGTAAATGGCAGAACCCTTCAGAGTATTGATAGGCAGAGGGATCTGGGTGTACAGGTACACAGGTCACTGAAAGTGGAAATGCAGGTGCAGAAAGTAGCCAAGAAGGCATACGGCATACTTACCTTCATCGGCCAGGGTACTGAGTTTAAAAATTGACAAGTCATGTTGCAGCTTTATAGAACCTTAATTCAGCTGCACTTGGAATATAGTGTTCAATTCTGGTTGCCACACTACCAGAAGGATGTGGAGGCTTTGGAGAGGGTAAAGAAAATGATTTACCAGGACGTTGCCTGGTATGGAGGGCATTAGCTATGAGGAGAGGTTGGAGAAACTTGGTTTGTTACATAAGAACATAAGAACATAAGAACATAAGAAATAGGAGCAGGAGTAGGCCAACTAGCCCTTCGAGCCTGCCCCGCCATTCAATAAGATCATGGCTGATCTGTCGTGGCTCAGTTCCACATTCCCGCCCTCTCCCCATAACCCTTAATCCCCTCTCTCATCAAAAACCCATCAACCCGCGTCTTAAAAATATTTAGTGAGGCAGCCTCCACCACTTCAACGGGCAGAGAATTCCAGAGATTCACCACCCTTTGAGTGAAGAAGTTCCTCCTCAACTCTGTTCTAAACCGCCCCCCCTTTATCTTGAGACTGTGCCCCCTAGTCCTACTGTCCTTTCTGAGCGGGAAGAGTCTCTCCACCTCTATCCTATCCATCCCATTCATCATCTTATACGTCTCAATGAGATCTCCCCTCATTCTTCTAAACTCTAACGAGTACAAGCCCAGTTTATTCAGCCTCTCCTCATAGCTCAACCCCCTCAACTCCGGCATCAGCCTAGTAAACCTCCTCTGCACTCCCTCCAAGGCTAAAATATCCTTGCGTAGGTACGGCGCCCAAAACTGCACACAGTACTCCAGCTGCGGCCTCACCAATGCCCTATACAGCCGTAGCAAGACCTCCCTACTTTTATATTCAATCCCCCTCACTGGAGCGACAGAGGTTGAGGGATGACCTGATAGAAGTCTACAAGATTATGAGGGGCATGGACAGAGTGGATAGTCAGAAGCTTTTTCCCAGGGTGGAAGAGTCAATTACTAGGGGGCACAGGTTTAAGGTGCGAGAGGCAATGTTTAAAGGAGGTGTACGAGGCAGATCTTTTACACAGAGAGTAGTGGGTGCCTCCAACTCATTGCCGGGGGAGGTAGTGGAAGTGGAAATGGTAGTGACTTTTAAGGGGCATCTTGTCAAATACATGAATAGGATGGGAATAGAGGGATATGGTCCCCGGAAGGGTAGGGGGTTTTCGTTAAGTTGGGCAGCATGGTCAGTGCAGGCTTGGAGGGCCGAAGGGCCTGTTGTAATTTTCTTCGTTCTTTCTTTTTGATGTTGGTGTGAAAGTATTTCGCTGGGCTTTCCTGCCTCCTGCCCTCACACACCCATCCCAAGCGGTGTTTTGCAACAGTGGAGGTGGCTTACCATTGGCTGCTGGCAGTTCCACCACTCTCCATGGGAATTCCCGTTGTTCGCACCTCCTTCCACGGGGAACCCACAGCGGGGATGGTCGCAGTTGGTGGAACTGGAAGATCCATCCAGAGGGAATAGCTGGAAAATCCTGCTCCCTATGTTGAGTGTCAAACTGTACTATCAGTATTTTCTGCATTTGTTCTGCGCTCCTGCAGCAGACAGTCTTCACCTTTATAACCATTCAATCATTCCAGTTCTGAACTGATCACAGTTCCAGTCCATTGCAAAAATATCACCTGAGACAGGTTCACTTTCTATGTAATAAAGGCCAAAGTCTTATGGGGAGAGTCAATATTTTCAATAGGCTTGGATTCAGACTTGAAGATCCTACTGGATTGGTGATGCAGACTATACACACCCTTATTACTCCTTATTTAGTAGATGTGGGGAGATCAATGAACACTGCCAAGTTCTTCACTATGATTCATCAATTCAAAGTTTAAAGTTTATTTATTATTTACAAGACTTTTACTGCAATGAAGCTACAGTGAAATTCCCCTATTTGCCACAGTCCGGCACCAGTTCAGATCAATGCGCCTAACCAGCACGTCTTTCAATGTGGGAGAAAACTGGAGCGCCTGGAGGAAACCCACGCAGACACGGGGAGAACATGCAAACTCCACACAGGCAGTGACCCAAGCCAGGAATTGAACCTGGGCCCCGGCTGCTGTGAGGAAGCAGTGCTAATCACTGTGCCACCGTGCTGCCCAATTCCACCAGTTTTGCATAATTTGAGATTGTTGCTGTTTGCAATTTGTGCCAAAGTGTCACAAGATTGAAAATGGCGAAAAGCAGATGTTATCATTGAGCAGACTGACTTCACCATGGGGTCAAATGTATTCATTGCAAGACAATAAAATGACAAACTTAGACCGTGCCTCAATCTTAAAGTGGTCAACAAGACAATCATGCCAGAAAAATAACTTCCAAGAACTATCAGCATCATTTTATGACTCCATGCTTTTCACAAAGCTTGATATGTAATCGATTTCTCTAGAAGAGTGAAGCAGGTATTTAACTGTCCACTTAACTTGCATAACACATTTTGATGCGTAAGGGTTACAGTAATATCTCTAAAGCCTCCCATAAGATTGTGTGTGTGTGTGTGTGTGCATGTGTGTGTGTGTGTGTGCATGTGTGTGTGTGTGTGTGTGTGTGTGTGTGTGTGTGTGTGTGTGTGTGTGTGCGCATGTGAGTAATGCACATTCTTAGTAAGCTATTTGATGTTTTTCCCCAGAATAACTTTGTTAATGTAATTCCCCTTTCTAGTTTCAGGCTCATTATATTTTTTGAGGTTGAGTTTCCAATCTCTTTGCTGGGGTAAGGGCTGACCGGGGAGAAGTAAGTTGCTGCTACACTCTCCCCGATCTTACATGGATGGTGATAGTTGCTGAAGCTCTTCAAGTCTTTTCTGCTCAGATGAAAATATCACTCCCGCTGTGCAATTGTTTGCAGAGGTAAAGCATCTTGATGATTGTTAAAATCAACACTTCCAATCCCCCCACCTCACCCCACACCACCGCCCACAACCCCCCACCTTCTCCACCCCATCAGAACTTCAGCAATACTGGATGTCAAGAATGCAGTTGCTGATCTAGCATTTGAATACGTCCACTCAAATATGTAGCAGATGTATTCAGTATCCACTGTCCTCTATGGCAGTATGCCATGGAGATGATCGTGGAAACTGACCCCGCAACAAATGTCCTCACCAAATCCACTTTTTTATTTGCCACAATCCAAAAATGGACAAAAGACCTGAGCCTTGACAAGATTAAGCAAGGATTCAGGTTTAAAATATCTTATTCATTCTGACACTGCACTTATTACTGGCTAAGGGAAATAATTCAGGTGGAAACCCTTCCTAAACCCTCCTGATTTTGTGGCTTTTTCCCCACATGGTGGGAGAAGGAGGCCCATTGAGATTTATGAACATAAGAAATAGGAGCAGGAGTAGGCCATCTAGCCCTTCGAGCTAGAACCTTTAACCCAAGGATGCTTCAGTAATGTTGCCATTATAACCACCATGGTCAGTTTTAGCTCTCTGATACTGTTGAGACTCAGTAATGACTCTCAGTTCTCCACTTAAGAACATCTGTAATCACCCAAAAACACAAAAGTTTATTCCACTTTGCATAAGTAGCTTTCCGAACCTGTGGGAGACATTTTTCACATGCACCCCCCGTGGACATTGGCCTTGTTTGATTCACATCACATCAAGTCTCTATTCATCACAAGACCATTTTAGAAGTCATTGCCTTTTTTTTTAGGTGGAAACCATTTGGAAAAAAAACTTATCGGCCCTGGGGACAGAAAACACTGTTGCAATCACTTGATTCAATTGAATTGTACCTGCTCCAAATGTGGCTGAAATGATGTTTGGTACACAGATGCAGACAGCAATTTCACAATAGGCTGCATCTCCTTTCTCGAGTCACAATTGAGCTCATCCTTTACAATAGTAATCTTGATATGTTCTTGCTCTGATATACTTGGCCCTCAAACTGTAACTGTAAACATATTTATTTGTTGGAAAGGCATTTTCTGTCCTGGATATGCAGAGGCTTTTGTTGTTTTGTACCTGATATGTACTCATTGCCTGACATGCTCTGTCTATGACCCATCGAATAGTTTTAAACTTGACAGAAAATTTGTCATTTTCACATTGATTCCATGTAATTCTAAATCAGCCAGCCTATCATTTGCATCTAATTGGCACGATTTAAAAGCAGAGCCATCAGGCAATTTTGCGAAAATTAAATTGTCAGTGTCAGATAATTATAAAATTTATTTATTGGGCACAAAAAAAGGCTTACATTAACACTGCAGTGAAGTTACTGTGAAATTCCCCTGGTCACCACCTGTTCAGGTCAGTACACCTAATCAACACATCTTTCAGACTGTGGGAGGAAATCGGAGCACCCAGAGGAAACCCACACAGACACAGAGAGAATGTGCAAGCTCCACACAGACAGTAATCCAAGCCAGTAATTGAACCCAGGTCCCTGGCACTGTGAAGCAGCAGTGCTAACCACTGTGCCACCGTGCCATCCACCATGTATAGACACTCAAACAGTTGGTCAAAGGGAGATTGCACCTTCAGGCGCTAAACTCTGAACCTCCATATTAATCCGAAGCAACATCATTCAGCAGCCTGTGTGGTCCAGACACAAAGCAAATATGAATACATCAAACACACCTCCTAATATTTCATCGTCTAAAGAGTAAAGTTACATTACTAGTTGTAACTGGCCACCAACTCATGACATTTGCTGGTCAATGAAATTGGACCATATATTCCTCGTAAGTGGAGTGAGTGCTGCTAACTGTCCCAAAGATCCTGCACGTACCTTGTCAGCATGTGGTCGGGAAACCTAGCTGTGTTTCCTGGAGCAGGACCAAGGGTCGTGGCAAACACTGAGCTCTTCCAGTGCTGGTGATCACTGGTGAAGCCATATCACAAACTGAAGACCTTGATATATTTGTAAATGAATTGAAATATTTCTGATCAGTTAGGGAATTTTTTAAAACTGTTGGAATATTTTAAATACCTTTAACTCATTTATTATAGCTTCTAAAGGTTTGTCAGGGTCTGTCTCCTGAATGTTAATACCTCTCTGATCCCCCAAACACTCCCCCTTCCAGCACCTAGGCTCCTCTACGCACCTTCCACCCCCTACACCCTCCCCTCCCCCCGAATTCCCAGCATCACCCACACCCCACACCTCCAAATCCACCGTAGCCTCAACTTCTTTACTGCCAATCACCCCCCACCCTCACGTCCCTTTAGACTCCTTGCCCGAGCCCTCACCCTCACCAGCATTTTTAGCACCTCTCCCCACATTTCCTGCTCCACTGCCAGAACAGACTCTCAACCAGCCGCCCATCCTGACACTCCCAGCTCCTGCCTCATTCCGCACCCTCGCCTCCTCTCCACCACCCCCCTCCCACTGCTCCACTCATATCCCCTCTGTAGCCTGCTCATACCCTGGCTCTCCCCCACTCCTAGCACCACTGACAGTGATCGGATGGACAACAGGCGATTCTGTCTTTGAGGGGTCACTTTTTCAAAACGCACGAGAACCATGGAATCCCTACAGGGCAAACGGGGGTCATTCGGCCATCGATCCTGCAGTGACTCTCAGGAAGAGCATCCAACCCAGGGCCATATCCTCCACCCATTCTCCATAACCCCGTGCATTTACCATGGCCAAGCTACTGAAACTACACATCTTTAGACTGTGGGAGGAAACTGGAGCACCTGGAGGAAACCCACACGGGCACAGGGAGAACATATTCTTGGGCAGGGCATCAGAAAAATTTCTACTCTGCTTGTCTTAGTGCTATGGGTTTGAAAATGATAACCTGAATGCTTCAGATGGTGCTTCTACTTCCTTCTGCTGTTGTTTCAGAATTACAGCAATCATTTTGTGGTGGTGATTTATACTGTAATTAGTAATAATAATTATTATTAATATGTATCAATGTATATTATTATTAAGGTACCTGTCTTTAAACTGTTTCCAGATCTGCAAATGTTTCTGTCTGGATGAGAAACCCAAGTTAGACGAAGATACAGATGTTAAAACAGCATACATGACAAATTTCTGCATCATTTTTAATTTTTTTAGCCACTTCTAAAATAGCAATATCTGAGATACCCCAGGGCAGAGACAATTTCTCTTCTTGCTGGGAGTTAGCCTCAGCTGTGTCACGATGAAGCAACAGTTGAAATCTCTCTTGTTGCTCAGACGAATGAACACCACTCGACAATAACCAGGCAAGACTGTTCTCTTCCTGTTGGCGAACACTTCAGCGGTCATGAGCATTCGGCCTCTGGTCTTCGGGTAAGCGTTCTCCAAGGTGGCCATCACGTCACACAACAACACAGAGTTGCTGAGCAGAAACTGATAGCCAGGTTCCGCACACATGAGAACGGTCTCAACCGTGATCTTGAGTTCATGTCACACCATCTGTAACTCCCGCGACTTGTCTGGACTAGCAAGACCTCACTAACTGTCCTGGCTGGAGACAATACACATCTCTTTAACCTGTACTTAACACTCTCTCCACTCACATTGTCTGTAGCTTTAAGACTTGATTAGCTGTAAAGACTCACATTCCAGTCATTATTCTGTCAATTGAGTTTGTGTCTTTATATGTCCTGCTTGTGAACAGATCTCCCACTCACCTGACGAAGGAGCAGCACTCCAAAAGCCAGTGGCATTTGTTACCAAATAACCCTGTTGGACTTCAACCTGGTGTTGTGAGACTTCTTACTGCTCAGATGAGTGGCAGAGGCTCAGAGCTGGTTTTCCAGTTGCCTGTGTTTTACTAACTGGGAGCCAGAAAAGAGAGAACATAAGAACATAAGAAATAGGAGCAGGAGTAGGCCATCTAGCCCTTTGAGCCTGCCCCGCCATTCAATAAGATCATGGCTGATCTGTCGCTGCTCAGTTCCACTTTCCCGCCCTCTCCCCATAACCCTTAATCCCCTCTCTCATCAAAAACCCATCAACCCGCGTCTTAAAAATATTTAGCGAGGCAGCCTCCACCACTTCAACAGGCAGAGAATTCCAGAGATTCACCACCCTTTGAGTGAAGAAGTTCCTCCTCAACTCCGTTCTAAACCGCCCCCCTTTTATCTTGAGGCTGTGCCCCCTAGTCCTACTGTCCTTTTTGAGCAGGAAGAGTCTCTCCACCTCTATCCTATCCATCCCATTCATCATCTTATACGTCTCAATGAGATCTCCCCTCATTCTTCTAAACTCTAACGAGTACAAGCCCAGTTTATTCAGCCTCTCCTCATAGCTCAACCCCCTCAACTCCGGTATCAGCCTAGTAAACCTCCTCTGCACTCCCTCCAAGGCCAAAATATCTTAGTGCAGGTGCGGCGCCCAAAACTGCACACAGTACTCCAGCTGCGGCCTCACCAATGCCCTATACAGCTGCAGCAAGACCTCCCTACTTTTATATTCAATCCCCCTCGCTATGAAGGCCAGCATCCCATTCGCCTTCCTGACCACCTGCTGCACCTGCAAACTGGGTTTTTGCGACTCATGCACAAGGACCCCGAGGTCCCTCTGCACCGTCGCCTGCTGCAGTTTTTCGCCCCGTAAGTAATAGTCCTTCCTACCATTCTTCCTACCAAAGTGGACCACCTCACACTTGCCAACATTAAATTCCATTTGCCATTTCCTGGCCCATTCGCCCAGCCTATCTAGATCCTTCTGCAGACTCTCCACACCCTCCGCACAATTTGCCGTTCCCCCAATCCTGGTGTCATCAGCAAATTTTGACACCCTACACTCGGTTCCCTCCTCCAGATCATCTATATAAATGGTAAATAGCTGAGGCCCCAGCACCGACCCCTGGGGCACTCCACTAGAGCAAAATGAAAAGATCAATAGCATAACATCCAGGGACAACAATAAAGATCCTGAGATTAAAAAGCATTATTGATGTGAGTCTCAAGGATAATTTTAACAAAAGTGCCTTTGCTGTATAAGAATTCTCTCAATGCCACTCCCTTCTTACTGCTGCTACCTGGGATAGTAGAAAATACTGATGCCCAAGCCCATCCTTCACTAGGCTGATACCGGAGATGAGGGAGTTGGACTATGAAGAGAGCCTACATAGACTGGGTCTGTACTCGTTGGAGTTTAGAAGGATGAGGGGGGGTCTTATAGAGACATATACGATAATGAAGGGGATGGATAGGGTAGAGGTAGAGAGATTCTTCCTGCTCAGAAAGGACAGCAGGACTAGAGGGCACAGCCTCAAAATAAGGGGGGGGGGGCATTTTAGATCAGAGTTGAGGAGGAATTTCTTCACTCAAAGGGTGGTGAATCTCTGGAATTCTCTGTCCGTTGAAGTGGTGGAGGCTACCTCGCTAAATATATTTGTCACGGATAGATAGGTTTTTGACAGACAGGGGAATTAAGGGTTATGGGGAGAAAGCAGGAAAGTGGAACTGATCCACTTCAGATCAGCCATGATCTTATTGAATGGCGGGGCAGGCTCGAAGGGCCAGATGGCCTACTCCTGCTCCTATTTCTTATGTTCTTATGTTCTTATCCCACTCACTCGATCGCTCCACGTGTGCTCCAGTCACTTGACATTCCCAGCCTACCTCCTCCCCAGTAATAAGTCTTTGGAGGCAGATATCCCTTCACCAAAATCCCTTTATTTACAAGCCTGATAGCAGCACACGCTTGGAGTCCCAGAGGAACTGACACGCCCGGTTAAATACAAAGCAAGAGGCTCCCTGATTGGCCCATCAATTTGGCCCTTAATCAGGGATATCTGTTGATCCAAAAAAAATCAAATTAACTCTGACAACAGCTCAAAAAGGGAAGGGAACCGCCCGAAACAAAAGACAAAGCAGAAAGGAAATGTGAAACATCAAATTAAAATGTGATTAATGGGTCAGTAATACACCCTTGTCCCTATGGTGCCCAGCGGGCATGGAAGGGCCCATAATTAGGGAGATCATATTCTAACAGGCCAACCTCAATTGCCTGATTAAAGTCATTACACCCTGCAACACCCAACTCTCTCACCAACTGTTCCCAGCACATCAATTGATCCTGAATTTCACACTGATTACAAATCAAACAGACATTCCACACACCCTGCCCCTTCCCATCGCAAATACAAAGAACAACGAAAATTACAACACAGGAAATCCAAGCCTGCACCGACCATGCTGCCTGACTTAACTAAAACCCTCTACCCTTCCAGGGACCATAATCCTCTATTCTCATCCTATTCACGGACTTGTCAAAATACCCCTTAAAAATCACCAAAAGTATTTGCTGGGAAAAAAGAATCATAAAAACACAGAACAGTACAGGCTCTTCGGCCCTCAATGTCATGCTGAGCTGTGCCCAAACTCAAGATCAAGCTATCCCACTCCCTGTCATTCTGGTGTGCTCCATGTGCCTATCCAATAACCGCTTTAAACTTGTGCTGTGAAAGCTTTCCATCCTGTACTCATCAGATCAAACACTGGAATATAAATTTAAAATTATCAGGCAAGCCAGTAATGTGATTTACTTAAGCTTGCTTTAAGTGACTTACAGACCGCTCTCAGCAAACAAAAGGAATACGCCCAAGTCTTGAGCCTTTGATGAATTACTCGGGGGGCTAGGGAAACCTATAGTTTCCCATCACTTTCTCTATGGCAATAGCATGACCAATCAGAATCAGCTGTCCAACCAATCAGTTCCTTTTACTCCTGTCACGTAAATAGTAATGGCCAGAATTTTGACATTCTTGCATTTTGTCCTGATGAGTGCAAATTAAAAAAACTTTAGCCATTTGCTTTTATTTTCAACAATATTCAATTTTTTATAACTAATAGATAAAAGTGAGCAATGTAAATGAAAAAAAACGCCTCACTTAAGCGAGACCGGAAATGCCCGCCTGAGGAAAATGGAGATTTCTGTTGCCCACCTCTCACCGGTTCCAATTCCATGGTGGGCAGGGTGATAGAAACCCGGCGCATATTTTTAACAGTAAAAAGTTTGACAACACCAGGTTTAAGTCCAACTGATTTATTTGATAGTAAACTCACTAGCTTTTGGGTTTGTCCCTTCATCAGGTGAATGGAGAGTTCTGGTCTCAGACAGAGCATATAAAGCACAGGCAGAAGGGACAAACCTGAAAGCTTGTGAGTTTACTATCAAATAAATCGAGTGGACTTAAACCTGGTGTTGTCAGACTTTTTACTGTGTTTACCCCAGTCCAATGCCAGCATATCCACATCAGGCATATTTTTAAATCCTGCCTATTTTTTCCCAAATTGCCCACAGCAATGTCCAGGTAAATGTTTTAACCCTGGTGGTCGTTGGCCAATTTTGGAAGATTAAAACTCAAGCAAAAAATGTGACCAATTAGATCATCTGCGATACCCTAGAACATCTCAGCAGGCCTGGTAGCATCTGTAAGGAGAGAAAAGAGCTGATGTTTTGAGTCCAGATGAACCTTGGACTTGAAACATCAGCTCTTTTCTCTCCTTACAGATGCTGCCAGACCTGCTGCGATTTTCCAGCATTTTCTCTTTTGGTTTCAGATTCCAGCATCCGCAGGAATTTGCTTTCAACCTGTGACACCCCCATTGGTAGTCAAGGTGAGAACCCCAGTGTAAGCTCACAGCTGAGGAATGAATGAGGTGAGGCACTGAACAGCAACCACCACCTTTGTAAATATATTACAACGTGATTCAACACTTGGACACAGGAAAGAAAAGGCAAAGAAAGATTTGATACTAGCAGAATGTTTAAATAAGTTTGCAGTAAGAATAGAAAAAATTAGCAATTCTCAGAAAGTCAAGCAACATCTATGAAGAGATGAAACAGTTGAATGCTGAAAATTTCCCCACCTTGCCCGCTGTGGGAATCATAGTGGGCAGAGCAGGAAATTTGGTGGGCCGTGTAAAAGGCCATTAAGCTGAGGCAGGAACTTTTGGTTTTCAGTGGCCAGGAAATCCCACCCAGTGTTTCAAAGTAAATGATAAGAAGTCATTGATCTGAAACATAAGCTGTTTCTCTCTCTGTAGACGCTAGCTGACACGCTGAGTATTTCTAATATTTTCTGTTTTTCTTTCAGATTTCTGGAACCTGCAGTGTTTTATTCAGAGTTTGTAAAGTGTGCCAGTGTCATTGGTAGCAAAGCAGCAATCCTAATAGTTTTCTGATATGAATGTCATCCACTTTTCATCCTCCAGAAGGTCGCTGTTTGACCCCATGGACCTCTGGCTTCCTGCCCTCTTGCCCAGTTTTCAATTGGTTGACAATCAGAAAATGTAACCAATAAAAATAGGTTAAATAAAAAGAAATCGTATCTGGAACGGATCTGATGCTTGCGTGCATTGGCCATGCTAAATTCTTCCTCGCTATACCTGAACAGGTACCAGAGTGTGGCAACTAAGGGATTTTCGCCGTAACTTCATTGCACTGTTAATGTAAGCCTACTTGTGACACCAATAAATAAACTTTAAACTTTCCTCCCATAGCCCGATAGACGCATTGATTAGGTGCATTGACTATGCTAAATTCTCCCTCAGTGTACCCAAACAGACATTGGAGTATGGCGACTAGGGAATTTTCAGAGTGGCTTTGTTTCGATGTTAGTCTACTTGTGACTGACAAATAAACTTTATCTTTGACACCAGTGGTGCCACTGCCGGATTTCAGTGGTGCACGGGCTACTTGAACTGAATGGGTTAAAATTGCTCCAGCCAACATTTGGCAGCAAGAGGATTTGGCGAGCAAGGGCAGAGGTCAAGGAGCAACAGCTCAAATTTGTGAGGGGTGGGGGGGGTGCCAACAACCTATGCAATGTGCCATGAGGACAGATGTTGGGATGGGGATGTGGGGGGTAGTGGGAATTGTGGAGTTGGGAGATGAGAAGTTGAACCATAGTACCTGTGTGTCAGTGACAAAGTAAAATGAACGCTGAACGTTTCAGTCACCAGAACTGCAAGAAACCACTCTGGGGACTGGGCTATTTCTTTCACTGTGTGTTGTGAATTTTATGGGGTTTTTTTTCAGGCTCATGCCATCAATATGGGTGTTGACGGCGAGTGCGTTCCATGTTGTTGACGCACGGTGACATGGGCACTAGATGATGAATGGTAGAGGCGCCTGTGTGGGAAATTGTTCAAGAACCTGCGGTTGATTAATGGGAAAGTCTACACCCAGCATTTATTACATTATCTTATAACTTTGATCAAAATATTCGAGTGCTTATGTTGTTTTCATACATTTACTGGTGATCTTTTATTCCTGACTGCGCAGAAATATAGAACATAGAAAAACTACAGCACAAACAGGCCCTTTGGCCCACAAGTTGCACCGAACATGTCCCTACCTACTAGGCTTACCTATAACACTCAATCCTATTAAGTCCCATGTACTCATCCAGAAATCTCTTCAAAGACCCTATCGAATCCACCTCCACCACCACCACCGGCAGCCGATTCCACACACCCACCACCCTCTGAGTGAAAAACTTAACCCCTGACATCTCTGTACCGACTCCCCAGCACCTTAAACCTGTGTTTAAGGGGTGCCAACAACCTATGCAATGTGCCATGAGGACAGATGTTGGGATGGAGATGTGGGGGGTTAGTGTGGCAGCCATTTCAGCCCTGGGAAAAAGCCTCTGAGAATCCACTCGACCAATACGTCTCAACAACTTATAAACCTCTATCAGGTCACCCCTCATCCTTCGTCTCTCTAAGGAGGAAAGGCCGAGCTCCCTCAACCTAACCTCATAAGGCATGCTCCCCAATCCAGGCAACATCCTTGTAAATCTCCTCTGCACCCATTCAATGGCTTCCACATCCTTCCTGTAGTGAAGTGACCAGACACATGTTATGAAGAGTGGCTTAATCTTCAGGAGCAATATTAGAAGGATAAATTGAAATGTGCAGAAACAAAAGCAGCCCATGAATATTGCCCGAGTGTGTGGGAACTGCGGTGCTGAATCTTCAGATGCTGTCAGGAGTGGGAGTGGAGGAGGATATGACTGAAAATACCGGCAATGGTCGATGTGCTACTTTCCATTTTGATTTCAGCTATGTTCACGAGGATGGGGAAAGTGGATCACAATCCTGCCCACATCCTCCCGTGAGGCCAATTAAAGGCACTTGCAGAGTTTATTCAGAGCAGGTGAACTGGGAGTTAGAGAAGTTCACCAGAACGCTTTGTGTGCTGACTGAGGCAGACTAAGTGAAGGGAATTGGCAACCGAGTAAGGAGGCATTTGTGGCTGCCTCAGAAACTGTTCTCTCCAGAGCTGTGAAAGGTTTAACAGTGTCCAGTGGGACTCGGGACATCGTTAGACAGGTACCCTCGGCGCTATGCCGATGGCAGCCAGAATGTGGTCAGGGTTCAGGGAGTTTACGCGGTCTTCACCCTCTTGGCAGTGGACAAGGTTGGAAAGGTGGGCAAACGTGAGCAATAAAATTGAGCACAAGGGAAATAACAAAAAATGGAGGCAGGAAACTCAAATTCTGGGCCCCGCCCCAGGTTCTGGCCCCAGCTCTGATCGAATTTCAGCTAGTTTCAGAAAGGGCAGCCAAGGGTGGCTGTCTTGGCCTGTAAGGTCCATCCAGAACTTTCCAAATGGATGTCTCCAAATCCAATGGTGAAACTATCTGCACAACAAATCAGGAGTTGTCTCCTTGCAGATAGGTCCAGCACCTGGACCTGTTCCATCTCCCGTCCTCCACACCCCTCTCAGTCCTTTACAGCCCCTGGGCAGTTTGACTGATGGCCATTGAGTTAATGTCAGCTCTGTACTGAGTGAGGTGGCAACTGGAATGCCAGCTAGAATTTCATTGCTCCTGGGTTAGGGAAAGAAAAGTAATGAGATCAAGGCAAAAATAATTAAACTGATCTCAACATTAGTACGAAATGCAGAAGGAAGAATTAATTGGAATTTAAATTCCAAGGGGATTCTCCTGTTGCCAATTTAACTTTAGAGAGAGAAGTGGAAAGTGACAGTAACGAGGTATTCTTGACATTCTGTTCTACAGCAAATACATGGTTGCTCGAGGAAGATGACTTTTCATTAAACACAGATATAAACTATCTGGAGGGAGCCCAGATCATAACACAGCAGCTCAAGTCATGTGAAAGATGATAATGAGAGCAGTAGGGTTCTGCTATCCTTATCTGGAATACCCATTTGTTGCCTGAATTAAATCATCAATTTGTCGCGTGGGAAGATAATCTTTTATTCCAACAAATAATTTGCAAGAAAGTTAATTCTTTCAAAGACTTTGCCAAAAACTCTATTTACTCATCAGCTAATTGGTTAATTTTTTTTGTTGCATTTTAACTTGCAGTGTAAAGCTTGAGAAATTGCAAATAAAGTGAACATAGAACATAGAACAGTACAGCACAATGCAGGGTTTTCGGCTCTCAATGTTATGCCAAGCTTTGTCCGAAATCAAGATCAAGCTATCCCACTCCCTATCATTCTGGTGTGCTCCATGTGCCTATCCAATAACTGCTTGAAAGTTCCTAATGTGCCCGACTCCACTATCACAGCAGGCAGTCTATTCCACACCCCAACCACTCTTTGAGTAAAGAATCTACCTCGGACATCCCTCCTATATCTCCCACCATGAACCTTATAGTTATGTCCCCAAGAAACAGCTGCATCTACCTGAGGAAATAGTCTCTGAATGTCCACTCTATCTATCCCCCTCATCATCTTATAAACTTCTATTCAGTCGCCTCTCATCCTTCTCCGCTCTAAAGAGAAAAGCCCCAGCTCCCTCAACCTTCCCTCATAAGACCTACCCTCCAAACCAGGCAGCATCCTGGTAAATCTCCTCTGCACTCTTTCCAATGCTTCCACATCCTTCTTATAGTGAGGATGAACTGCACACAATATTCCAAATGTGGTCTCACCCAGGTCCTGTGCAGTTGTAGCATAACCCCACAGCTCTTAAACTCAAACCCCCTGTTAATAAACACTAACACACTATAGGCCTTCTTCACAGTTCTATCCACTTGAGTGGCAACCATCAGAGATCTGTGAATATAAACCCCAAAATATGAAGTTAAAAGTAAAAGGTAAAGTTTTTTTATTTGTCACAAGTAAGGCTTACATTAACACAGCAATGAAGTTACTGTGAAAGTCCCCTAATCACCACACTCTGGTACCTAGTCAGGTCAATGCACCTAACCAGCATGTCTTTCAGAATGTGTGAGGGAACTGGAGCACCCAGAGGAAACCCACGCAGACACCGAGAGAATGTGCAAATTACACACAGACAGTGAACCAAGCCAGGAACTGAACCCAGGTCTCTGGTCTGTGAGACAGAATAGCTAACCACTGTTCCATCTTGCCACCACCCAAACTGAACATGTCATAAAGCAGAGGTTAGTTCCCCGCTCTGGGAACTAACACCAAGACACCAAAAGAGGAGTACCTCACCTTATAATCTGTAAAAAGTGTGTATGAAGTGGTGTGACTAGTGCTTCAGCAACAGGAATTGGTTAAATACGAAACAAATCCCTGAAACTCACACTAGAATAGGGGTCTCCAAACTACAGCCCACGGGCCACATCTGGCCCACAGCGGGCCGCATCCGAATTGGAGTTTGGAGACCGCTGATCTAGGATCAACACATAACCATCTATTTATCTAACTAACAGTGAGCAAATTAACTGGACTAGTAACAAACCAAATAA
Source organism: Carcharhinus amblyrhynchos (assembly GCF_965287045.1). Taxonomy (NCBI): domain Eukaryota; kingdom Metazoa; phylum Chordata; class Chondrichthyes; order Carcharhiniformes; family Carcharhinidae; genus Carcharhinus; species Carcharhinus amblyrhynchos. The sequence goes on along the minus strand of NC_137329.1, from coordinate 2,970,941 downwards.
ATCCCTTCTAACTGTGAACTATTCCTGAATAAAACAAGATTCTTATGGAATGGTATTTCTATAAATACAATTCCCCTCATTAACAAAAAATAGAATTCATTCACTCTCTAAATTACAACCAGGTTTTGTGTTTTCTGGAATATTCTGGGCTTTCTCTGTTGATTCTTCTTTGAAAGCTTTGTTATCTAGATGGTGCTTTCTCTAAGACATAGATGAAGCTATGAGAGCCAGTGATTTTCTCTCTCTCTCCCCCTCTCTCTAAGAGCTATGAACTGTTATCCCTGACCGGTGGCAGTTTATCTCTCTTTTTATTCTACTGCCCCCCTTCTGTTATATCTGTGACAACATATCAATATTTCCCACAATAGGATTGGTTCCAGGTTGTCCATCAGATTTAAATTTAATAGGTTCTCAGTATTTAAGTGTCTGATTCAAATTGATTGGCTAAATTCAAAAGCCTCTTGTCTTGGTAAAAATTGCTGCTTTGCCTTTCAGTGCAAATGCTTCAGCTTGGAGTCTCTGCGTACATGTATTTTTTTAAACTCTCTAAGCACCGGAAAAGCACCACCTTTTAAAGGGACTGTACAATGCTTTCTCCCTAGCATTTCACAATTTTATAAACACCAACCTACATTTACTCTTACCCAACTTCGCAACTTCATACAAATAGATACCATTTACAACCAGCTATGGCTGGATGATTGGGATGGAAAAATATTGTAATCAAGTTTGTAAAAACATAGGCCTGGAAAAATGGGATGATCCAGAAGACTTACTCATCAATAATAACAGAATCATAGAACCCTACAGTGCAGAAGGAGGCCATTTGGCCCATTGAGTCTGCACCCACCACAATCCCACCCAGACACTACCCTTCCCATAAATTTACCCTAGCTAGCGTATCGACGCTAAAGGGCAATTTAGCACGACCAATCCACCTAACCCACACATCTTTGGACTGTGGGAGGAAATCGGAGCACTCAGAGGAAACCCAATCAGACACTGGGAGAATGTACAAACTCCACACAGATAGTGACCCGAGCCGAGAATTAAATCTGGGTCCCTGGCACTGTGAGGCAGCCGTGCTAACCACTGTCCTACCGTGCCGCCTAATTACAAGAGCTGTGAAGGAAATGGATTGCACCACTGAAAATTAATGTACATTGCTTAGAATAAGCAAATAAGGTACACTGAGATTTACAGGAGATATGTACAAAACTACCGGCATATTTCAAGAAAAACCATTAATGATTGAAAGAGAGGTGGAGAGATAATGTTGCTCCATCTATTTTCACTTTTCCAGTTCCAGACTATGTTAGATTTGCAGCTACCTAAAAGCTAGTTAAATCACAATTGGAATACTTGATGGAGTTTTTGGCACTGTACTGGAGAAAGGGGATTGAAGTAATAGAGTGTGGATTAAGACATTACATTTCTTTTTTCCACCCTGGCTAATTCCACATCTTGATCTCCAGTGCTTATATCATTTCTCATTACAGCACTGAAACCTTCCTCCCCTGACAGAGTGACACATTTTCCTTTCTGTCTATCCTTCCAAAATACTTGGATATTCAACTGACCACCAAATCACACCCCTGTTAACTCATTGATTTTACTCTGAATGCTACACACATTCAGGTACACGTGCTGAAATCTCACTGTATAATCAAGAACCCCACGCACCCTGGACATTCTCTCTTCCATCTTCTTTCATCGGAAAAAAGATACAAAAATCTAAGGTCACGTACCAACCGAGTCAGGAGCAGCTTCATCCCTGCTGCCGTCAGACTTGTAAATGAACCTGTCTTACATTAAGTTGATCTTTCTCTACACCCTAGCTATGACTATAACACTATATTTTTCATCCTCTCCTTTCTTTCTCCCTTATGTACTCTACGAATGGTATGTTTTGTTTGTGTACCCATACAAGAAACAATGGGAACGATTCTCCCAGAAGTGCTGAATTGGTGAGAAAACTGTTCGAGATCATGACTTTTTTTTTCAGTGTAGCTTCAGACCTGAATCTCTGCACTCTGTGCAATGCAGAGCTCACAATCATGAATCTCATTAAAAACCCCGGGGGGTGGGGGGGAGGGGGGAGCTGTTGGGGCCTATTCGCGCCAGAGATTGAACTCCAGAACTCTGCGCATGTGCAGTGGTCCTGATCTGGCAGTCTCTCCATTTGCTGGCTGGCTCAGTCTGGTGTAATATGATGTTCACACATTCCATTCGTTATCTGGTAACAATTAGTCTCATCCTTAATCTGTATTTCTACTTTCTCCTTACATTGGTCATTAAAATTTCCGTGCAGCTGGACCCCCCCCTCCTCGAGTTAGTTTAAAGCCTTATCTATACCCCTAGTTATGCAGCTCACCAGGACGCTGGTCCCAGTTTGATTCAGATGGAGTCCACCCCATTGGAACAGTTCCCCCGTTCCCCAGTACCAATGTCCCATCATTCCTGACTCATTTCTCAAACAACAATCTCTGACCCACACATTTACCTGTTTGATCTTATTGGCCTTGTGCCAGTTAGCTCATGGCTCAAGCAGTAATCGAGAGATTATTACCTTTTTGGTTCTGCTTTTCGATTTCACCCCTAGTTGCTCATATTCCCTGCACGGATCCTCTCTCCTTGTTGTTAGTACCTACATGGACCATGATAACTGGATCTTTCCTTTCCTGCTCCAAGTTCCTCTGTAGCCCAGATGAGATATCCTGAGCCCCGACACCAGGTAGGCAACAAAGTCTCTATGGGACGCTTGATCCTGGCTACAGAGAACAATGTCTATTCCCCTGACTGTACTGTCTCCGAACATGATATAAGAGAAGAATTAGGACATTCAGTCCATTGAGTCTGCCGGGCCATTCAATCATGGCTGATAGGTTTCTCAACCCCATTCCCTCGCCTTTTCCCAATAACCTTGGATTCCCTTACCAATCAAACAGGGTTGATATCAACAAGCTGTTAGAAATGATTAAAGGGTCTCAAATGAGTGGATATAGATAAACGATTAAAAGTAAACGACTTCAAAGGAACTTCAAAGGCTTTTATATTTACATGCACAAAGTCCCACATGGGAGACTTATTAAGAAGGCTAATGCACATGGGATACAGGGTGACCTGACAAGGTGGATTCATAATTGGCTTAGCAGTAGGAGACAGAGGAGGGTGACAGACGGCTGTTTTAGTGATTGGAGGTTAGTGACCAGTGACATACCAGAGGGATCTGTGCTGAACCCCCTATTGTTCATCATTTATATAGATGACTATGTGGGAGGTAGGGTCAGTAAGTTTGCCAATGACGCAAAGATTGGTCGGGTGGTTAATAGTGAGGCGGAGTGTCTTGGGTACAGGAAGATATAGATGAGATGATCAAATGGGCAGATAAGTGGCAGATGGAACTTAACCCTGAAAAGTATGAGGTAATGGACTTTGGAAGGAATAAATTGACAAGGAATTATGCCACGAAAGATCTGACACTTGGAAGTTCCGAAGAACAAAGGGACCTTGGTGTGTTTGTCCATAGATCTCTAAAGGCAGAAAGTCAGGTTAATAAAGTGGTGGAAAAAGCTTATGTGCACACTTGCCTTCATCAATCAGGGTATATATTACAAAAGCAGAGAGGTCATGATGGAGTTTTATAGAATTTTGGTGAGGCCACAGCTAGAGTACTGTGTGCATTTCTGGTCACCCCTTTGTAGGAAAGATGTGATCGCACTGAAGGGGGTGCAGAGGAGATTTCAATGCAGAAGTGTCCTCTTCTACATTGTGCTTCTGTGATACTGAGGATTGTAAGACTGGAATGTAATACGGAAGTTCATGAAGCAGAAACAATGTTAAGACTAGGTTAGTTAACTAATTCAAGAGAAGAGGGATTCGGAATACTGAAACATTAATCATGTCATACTGCAATCTCTTAAAGGCATAGGGTGGGTGCATGGGCTGAGAGCAAATGGTCACACAGAGGATAAACACAGTCTATTTTCATGTTGTAATTCCTACATAATTCTTTGTGGAAGTGTGTATCTGGGCAGTAAACAATCCTTAGTACTTCACCAGGAGAGTTGTGGATTTTCAGTCTTTAGTTACGCAGAAATTTCTTTCATATTGAAAAAAAAAGGATCTAATGATCACTTTAAACTTTCCGTACAACTTCACAACCACAAATGAACACAGTCAAATTGGAATAGATTCGACTTACTGGTGATCCTCAGGTTAAATCAACACCAGTTAGCCTTCCCCTTAAAGGGGAGAGCAGCCCATGGTCATCTGGGATGATGGTGACTTCATCATTCATTGAACTCAGCCCAGTGTTGCAGTGAAGATGCCTTTACTGCATTTCAAATACTTGTTGAAGTGATAATTGATGTTAATCACAGCAGGAAACAAAATGATTTGAAAGTAAGGAAAATAAGCTTGTTCATTAAGAATTGTGTGTTTCAACTGTAAAATTGTTCAGAATGTAATCAGTGAAACTAAAATAGGGGGATGAATATTTTGGGCAGCACGGTACACAGTGGTTAGCACTGCTGCTTCACAGCTCCAGGGACCTGAGTTCGATTCCCGGCTTGGGTCACTGTCTGTGTGGAGGTTGCACATTCTCCTCGTGTCTGTGTAGGTTTCCTCCAGGTGCTCCGGTTTCTTCCCACAGTCCAAAAATGTGCAGGTTAGGTTGATTGGCCGTGCTAAAAATTGTCCCTTAGTGTCCTGAGATGTGTAGGTTAGAGGAGTTAGTGGGTAAATTATGTAGGGATATGGGGGCAGGGCCTGGGTGGGATTGTGGTTGGTGCAGACTCGATGGGCCGAAGGGCCTCTTTCTGCACTGGAGGGATTCTATGACTCTCTACTCTGGCAACTAGGTTTTGCTGTAATACTAATCCTCATCATTATTGCAAGTAAGCCAGAAAGAAACATTTGGTAGCTGCACATCTTCAATTAAACATGGGAATCTCCAGAGATACCCTACTCCTGCCAACTGTAGGACTCAACACAGAAATCAATCTTAGGTATGGATTTGTGCTACTTACTCACTCGCTCTGCACAAAAGATGGCTGGAAAAGTTCAAGCTACTGCATTCAGGAGTAATTGTCCGCTTAATGGCATAATATGTGATCAAAGCTGCTGAGGAGACTCTCTCGCTCAGGAAATGAATTGTATAAGTGTGGTGTCTCAATCTCTCAGAAGCAAATTAATATTGGTGACATTTTAATAGAATAGACATCAAAATGATTTTTTAGCTTTTTTTTCGTTTTTCTCTTTTATCTCACTCCCTTAATCTCACAAAGAAGCAACAGAACCACTTCCAAATCTAAGTGGTTTCACAATTCAGCCAGTTTAAACCGATTGGTTGAGCTTACACTTCTATATGTCGCCTGAGATATTGCGCTAAATGGTTGGGATGTTCTTGGAAGATGTGACGATATATAACGGACACTTTTTCCTTAGAGTTTTGTCTGACAAAATTATCTTTCCTCTTTTCATTTGCTTTATTTAACTTGTTAGAGTGACTGAGCTATTTATGATTTTATTTGTATCTCATTGTGAAATTCAAAACTTCTGACCTTTTGAAATAGTTTTCTTTGGCCTGCGAGATCCCCGTTCCAGGAGGAAGTTCCTGCCAATATGATGGCATTGACAATTGAAAGGAAAGGTGTTTGGCTATCTATAGCAGGAAGAATATTTCTTTAAGTCCAACCACAGTGCATAGCCATTTTGAAAAATAATTGGCTGCAGTTCAGATTCCTGTACCAAATTTAATTTGATACAATGTTGGAAGTTTAATTGATTGCAGGCTGGGGATACAATTCATTCAAACAGATGTATTTCGGGATTGGTTCAGTTTGGATGTGACTCATATTTTTGTCTGCCGTGGCTCAGTTGGCAGCTCTTAGACTCCGAGTCAAAGTATTGTCGGTTCACATTCCACCCCAGAGATCTGAGCATACAACCTGGTGACGTAATGGAGGTGCTGTGACTCAGATAGAATGTTAAATCAACATCGAGTCTGCCCTCTGAAATGGTAATAAAGGATGGCACTGTTTTGACTGGGAGTGTAAAGGTGATCTCCCTGGTGTCCTGGTCAAAATTTATCCCTCGAAAAGCATCACTGATACAGATTATCCGGTGTTGTCTCATCTCTCCACTGCGCACAAATTGGCTGCCGTGTTTGTGACTTTGTTACAGTCATTCTTGTCTCACAGCGCCAGGGATCCGGGTCTGTGGAGTCTGCACATTCTCCCCGTGTCTGCGTGGGTTTCCTCTGGGCACTTCAGTTTCATCCCATAGTGCAGAGCTGGAGGTTAGGTGGATTGGCCATGGTAAATTCACGGGATCATGGGGATAGGATGAAGGGGAGAATTTGAGTGGGATGCTCTCTCTCAAAGGGCTGGTTCAGACTCATTGTGTCAAATGGACTACTTCTGCACTGTCAGAATTCTACAGTTCTATTGTTGTTCTATTCTAACTGGCTTTAAAACACTTTGAAAGACTCTGAGTTTGTGAAAGTTCCTTTATGAATGTAAGTTTTTAAATTTTTTTTTGTTGATTTTGAGGAATGTGATATTCAAAATGTAAGCAACCTGCGTAGCTCTTTTCAAAGACATTAAAAACCAATTCTGTCTGAAAAGCTGGGGTTAGGCAGTTTTCATTAATTCAGGCCCAACATAATGAGAAAAAGAAACACTACTAGTTATGGTTAGTTACATTGTTCTTAAAATAGCTTCCTTTTAGCTCCTCCACTGGGCACTAGACTAATGTAAGAATGTCTGGGGTAATCATGTAACTACATTACATGACTCCCAGTTACAGCTTGTTCATCTGCAGTAATGTTATTTTGCTTGATATTTTCAATTTACTGTCAGGTCTAATTTGATCAAGTGTTACTTTGAAAGGCTAAAATGAGAATTTATGGGAGCCCCGTAATCAAAATGACAGCCAAAATGATTAACAGTGGCCTGAGTTTTCCTGCCCGCTGGGTGGCAGAGTGCAAGGTGGGGAGAGGGGGTGGGCAAATTCATGGTGATCCACATAGGGGAAGATGCCCTGACACGGACTGCTGTTGGGGTGGTCTCCCAGCGGCAGGCATCAGGTATGTCAGTTTTCCCTCCACTTTAGAGAACAGCTTAGAATTGTTAAGTCCCCATGCTTGACATCATTAAGTGGGTCTGGCTGGGGCAGGGGGGTGGGGGGGGGGGGGGGGGGGGGCGGCGGGAATGGGGATGTGGTGGCTTTCCTGCAGCTTTCCTGCAGCAGACCAGGACTCAACGGAACCAGAAGCTCCACAGCTCAATAAAGGTGCAGGGACAAGAAAAAAGCAGACCCTGTGGCTCCAGCGATGCCCCTGTATCTCTGCTGAGCCATTTCCCATCCAATTGAGAGGCCATTTTGCCCCGGTCATCACAATGTTAAACAATGCGAGGTTAACAAGGTTTCAGAGTTTGTGTGGAGCAGACTCAGTGAACCCTTGATCCATCTCCCTTCTCACTCCAAAATCCAACCTAAATTCAACCCATGGTCCCCACAAGAGACACACACAACATGGAAGCTGACAAGGAAAGGCATTGTGTCTGATGTTGGCCAAAAGATCAACCTTCCCGATCGTTGCCTCTCCTCAGCCAGGTAAGCGTACCAGCTCCCGGAAATTAGCTGGCTGCATCAGGAGACCAGGCGCTGCCCTTAACTGGCAGCCACCTCCAGCAAAATTGCTGAGATAATGCCGCTGTTGACAAAGGGTCATGAGTGTAGCCCAATCCATCACGCAAACCAACCTCCCATCCATTGAATCTGTCTACACTTCCCGCTGCCTCGGCAAAGCAGGCAGCATAATTAAGGACCCCATGCACCATTCTCTCTTCCAACTTCTTTCGCTGGGAAAATTATACAAGTGTCTGAGGTCACATACCAGTCGGCTCAAGAACAGCTTCTTCCCTGCTGCTGTCAGACTTTTGAATGGATCTACCTTGCACTAAGTTGATCTTTCTCTATACCCTAGCTATGGCTATAACACTACATTCTGCATTATCTCCTTTCCTTTTCGATGAACGGTCTGCTTTGTACATATAGCGTGCATGAAACAATACTTTTCACTGTATACCAATACATGTGACAATAATAAATCAAATCAAATCAAAGTGTAGACGGGGACGTATATTTGGTGTCTCAGTTCAACAGTATTCGGTAAGGTTCAACCCAATGATTCTCAACCTCCTGTGAATGTTCTGAAAGTTTATTGAAACTTCAAGGAGAGGAGACACATTCCTGGAGGAACAGGAGGTGAGATTCATACATCGCAGTGATTCAAGGTACAATGGTCAAAGAAAACTGAGATTGAGAAGTTTACAAAAATAACCTAATGTGTAACTCTGCTCTTTAACTGAAAATATTTTCCCATCAAATTATTCAATTAACTGCAGCTATCTGGTGTAAATGATAACATTAAACCACCTTACGTTTGATGATGCTTGTGTCACAATCCCCCTAGAGACAGCTCCTGGGATCTGCACCCGTATAGTTAAAGAGGGAAACCTGGAAGTTACTGTCAGTGATACCTGCTCCAGATGAACCATTGCAACCAGCGCACAGTCACTGACTTGACATTTGTCTCAATTCAGTCTGCGCTGTGAAAAAAAGACTGAGAAAGCTACATCTTGTTGAATCAGATGTAACTGAATTTTTAACAGCGTGGTAAGTTAGCATTATTGCAGCACAACCTCTCTGACCCTGAAACACTGCTTTTATATTTGTGGAAAGTAAAATCATCCTACTCACTTAGTAAATTTCCATATGGGGGAGATGATGGCCTAATGGTATTATCGTTGGATTATTATCCAGAAATTCCGTTAATATCCTGGGGACCCAGGTCCGAATCCCACCATGGTGGAATTTGAATTTAATAAAATATATCTGGAATTAAGAATCTGCTGATGATCATGAAACCCATTGTCTATTGTTGGAAAAAACCCATCTGGTTCTGTGATGTCCTTTAGAGGAGGAAATCTGCTGCCCTTACCCGGTCTGGCCTTCATGTGACTCCAGAGCTACAGCAATGTGATGGTTGACTCTCAACTGCCTTCAAGCAAGTCAGGATGGGCAATAAATGCTGGCCAGCCAGTGATACCTACATCCCAAGAATGAATTAAGAAAAGGTTTTAAAATAACTATCTTCTCAAAATTTGCTGATGATACTTTAGCTCTGCCTTAATCCTATGTGTATGTTCCAATCTTTGTTTAATTCTCTGATTAAAAAGTGAATGTTAATCAGTACTTCCTAAAAGTAAAATACTGCAGATGCTGGAAGTCTGAAATAAAAACAAAAATGCTGGAAATGCAGATTTGGCAGAATCTGTGAGAGAGAGAAACAGAGTTCAGGTTTCATCAGAGTTCTGATGGGGCGAGGAATCTCTGGCCTTCTCCTTGGGGTGTTTCTCATGGTGGAAGGTGATGTGCCATTCACTAGTGGCAGCATCTTCGGGTCCCACCATCATCAAGAGTATTTGTCATGCACTCTATCCCACGTCTCTGCAGCAGGGGTCCACTGTCAGTGGGGCTGGAGATCCTGCCAGTGTGAATAACTGTGCAATTCTGGCCAACACCCCGTGGCAACAGTGGAGATCAATTCATGCTGCTGGGGCCAATGGGAATCCCTAGGGTACCTTCCATCCCTAACCTCATTAATTATGCAGCTGTGGGACTTTGCCACATCCTCTGTGGTGGGGCAGGATGGATGGCACATGCCCCACAGTCATACCCAGGAGACAGTTTTGAAAGGTATTCAGAACTAATGTTGGAGTGTGTGAAAGGGGAACCGAGGAGCCAGCACATCCACGCCTGAGATCTCTCACTGAGTACAGTATGACTCTCATCCTATTTTCTTTGTCTTCAGTTCTGACGAAGGGTCATCCAGACCTGAAATGTTGACTCTTTTTTCTTTCCACATTCCAGTATTTCTTGCTCTGGATCATGACTTCACTATTCCTAGATGCCAGAGATTCCGTCTATTAATGGGACCAAAATGAAATGTATGTAACAATATGGAAAATTGATGCCACGTGGATGGAGTGATCTACATGGTTAGCCTACCTTGGGATCATTACCATTCAATTTAGGGGAGGTGATGCTCTAGTGATATTATCGCTAGACGATTAATCCAGAAACTCAGCCAATGTTCTGGGGATCCGGGTTCGAATCCCGCCATGGCAGATGGCGGAATTTGAATTTTTGTTAAAATGTATCTGGAATTAAGAATCTACTGATGACCATGAAACCATTTTCGATTGTTGGAAAAAACACACTTGGTTCACTAATGCCCTTTAGGGAAGGAAATCTGCCATCCTTACCTGGTCTGGCCTACATGTGACTCCAGAGTCACAGCAATGTGGTCGACTCTCAACTGCCCTCCAAAAGTCAACTAGGGATGGACAATAAATCCTGCCCAGCCTGCGGGCGCCCATGTCCCATGAATGAATAAAAGAAATGCTGACTGTAAAATATAATGGGCTCAGTTAGTGGTGGAGCAAGTCAGGATGTTTGTTGACTCTTATGACTGCTTTCCTGCTGCTTCATTAAATCGCTGTGTTTATAACTGCCAGCGGTTTCTTGGATCCGCAGATAGGAAACAAATAAAGGGCTGTCATTATCCTTGTCATGTACTGATTTTTACATTATTTATCTGCTGCTTCTCTACAGGCCAACAGAGCTTAAACTAAACACAAAGCAACTGGAAATTAACAAACCACTCGCACATGGGCACTCTTTTATAAAAAAAAAATAATTCTCCTCCGTTATTTCAATAGGTGGTTTAATGGCACAAAAGGAATAAATCAACAATTTAGCCCAAGCTGCTATAGGAAGCTATGTTGGTTCCAGGAGAGTAGGAACATGTCTGTTTTGGAGTGCAGGGAACTCAGTCCTAAATTCTGTAACTATCTGTTTAATCTACTTGTCCTGAAATTGGTCTGCTTTTCGTCACAAAGCACTGAGAGGGGTGTAGTTTGAGACTGAAAGCCTGTTGCTTTCTCCTTTATTGATTAACGGGTGTAAATTTAGATAGTTTTGGAAACAGGAGTTTGCTGCACAGTGCTCAAGAATGTATCAGGGTTCTTAAGATCATGCCAACAATATTCGTCACATCAAGGGCCTCTACTTTTGAAAAGAGAAGTGTTACTTCTCTCTTCCTTCAGGACTAAGTGAGATTTCATAAATATTGGCTGGGATTCCTCTAAATCATTCGCCCCGCCACTGCTGCGAGCGAGAATGGAGAATTTGGTGCTCAGCCAAAACTCCATTTACTGCAGCAGGACTGGAGAATCCCAGCTGCAGGCGAGGTCGGAGACTTCCGGCCATTCTCTGTTATAAGTCTAATGGACTAAAGACGAACAGGTTACTCCCAACCGGTACTTAGCGGCAGGGGTAGTCTTTCAGTTTTACGTCTTGCTACAAACTTGATAAATTGTAAACTCACCATGAAGCTGACATTCAAGACATGCAATCTGTGCTAACGATAGAGGAGCCAGCATGCATTTATCCCGAAGCTCAGATAGCTGTTACACAGCCAGATAAACAGTGATAGTGCTGTACTAGGAAGGTTCAGACCCCAGATGAGCCATCAGTAAATGTTTGTAGGGTCAGTATTGTGGGGATGTGTAGAAATGTGAAGAGTTGTCTTTGACAACATTCCTGGGCATTGAGTATTTTTGTCATGTCAAACCTACTATATAAATTCATATAATTGTTACATCAAATATAAAGTCTTTATGTTGCGTGCACCTGCTTTGTTAATTCAGCAGTTAAGACATTTGCAAATAGTAATATTTTGTTTAAAATTCTTTGCTCCAATTTTCAGTTGTTTGTTGAGATACTAGAAGCCTGTGTAGATAAAATCCCTATAGAGCAGAAGGGTGCCATTTGGTCCATTGAGTCTTCTTTGATTCCAAATGAGCATCCTACCCATTCCCACCCCCCACCATCCCCGCAATCAAAGTAATGTCTTTAGCGATAATCTCTGTTGTCAAGAGGTCTCTTTTACCACATTGGATTCTTGTGCCCATCAAACCTGTAACAAAGTGAATTTTGTTACTGAAAAGGAATAGCTACTTAATTTACTCGGGCAGAATTCCCTCATTCCTCCTGCCGTGGGTTCAATGGCGGATTTGTGAGAAGAAATCGGTGCACAAATCTGTATTTCCTTTGGGATTTTCCACTGGTGCCCAGCCATGGTGGATTGGGAACCCCCTGGAGGCTGGCATGAAACTTATTTGCATTCTACTAATGGAACTCTGGGATTTTCCCAATTCTCCGAGGTGCCAGCAGGAATAAAACACTGGTGTGAAACACAGCAAGAGCAACATGGCATACAGATGTCAGGATTCAGCCTGAACAATGCCTGGGACTGCCTCCAGAGTTCAAGATGGGATCTGTCAGAACACCACAGCAGTGGGTAAGACATCCTGGTCCATCTTCCAGTCTCAGAATGTTCCTGCAGATCCACCTTCTTTCTCAGAAGATACATCTTCCAGCCTCAGAGTGCTTCCAGAGACTCATCTTTATCTTCAGGAGGTCTACCTTTGTTCTTCGATAGTGGGTCAGTGATGTTGGGAGCCTCTTTAATGTGGCGTCTGATGTGTTGGGGGACTGCGCTGCATCAGGCTGTCCCACCATGGAATATGGCACAAAGCACCCAGTGTATCATGAATGAGGTCAGAGCTGGAAGATCTGGCATGTTTACCCACCATCCTCTGCAGTGGGAAACTCTCCACATTCCCACCCCTGTGACGAGACTTAGTCCCAGACGGGAGAGTTTCCACTGATGGTTTTCATCTTGTCCACGTCAATGCACTTACTAGCCTTCCCAGGCTGACCTGGAATCTCCAGGAATCAAAGATCAATTTGGTGTATGCAAACTGGAAAAAAAAATCATTGGGAAATTAAACAACGTCGGGTTTGTTTTTTCATTTTCTTTCAGTTTTTCTCTTCACTAGGTGTAAAAATATTGAGAATGGGAGAAAGCGCCTGACAGTGAGGCATCATCCAATTGGGTAATGAGTCTCTTTGCTTTGAGGTAAGTGTTGGAAGGGCAGGCTGTCACCGGGATGGATGTGTGTTGGCCGACTAATGGCTGGACTCTGGGGACAAGTCATGTGATGAAACCTCCAGGAACACATTTAATCAGAGTTGGCAACCCCATGTATTAGTAACTTGACAAGGAGCCACCCTGGTGTGTCTTTCTAACTTTTTAAACTCAACTTCAGAAAGTGAATGTCTGCATCAATTTGACCGTAAGCAAGTTGGGTTCAGCAACGATGAGAAGAGAAAAGGGAATCATTTAGGACCCAAAAACAAGAAATGAACCCTTTCAATGGGTCTTTGTTTGTATTTGCTGCTCATTAGTTTTGAAAGCAAAATTCAAATGAATTTGTGGCATTAGAAACAGAGAGACAATACTAACTTGTTCAGTTCTAACATGTTTTGCCAGACTTTGTTTTAAATAAACAAACAGATTGTTCCTAGCCCTGAAATATTCATCAGAAGAGGTTAACAGAGCTGTAATGTGTATCTAAGTAACTAATATTGAAATTTATATCTGGCAGTGGCAGTTTTTAATAGTGACAGTTTGTTGTTTAATGATTACAGATAGAACTGGCACAGAGAGGGATTAATGAAAATAAACTACATTGTCACAGAATGGTCTTGAAATTGCATGGGTAAACATTATGCTGTAAAGCTTTAATACATTTATATTAATTTTCATTGTCCATTATTTCAATGGAGATATAAGGTCATTTAACAAAATAGGGTAATGCCTCCAATAAAAGAATGGATAAAAGAATTTCATAGAAACCCATCTGTATGCAAATATTCAAGCTGCATAATTTCAAGGTCAAAGGATTTCTGAGATTCCTGACCTATTTTGAAGGAGTTTTTATTTGTTGGTACTTTGATTTAATGATTTATTTATTTTTTATTTTCTCACAAGATGTAGGCATTTATCATCCATTCCTAATTACCCTTGAACTGAGTAGCTCACTGGGTAAGGGCAATTAAAAGTGCATCTGGCAAACAGTAAGGATGCATTGGCAGATTTCCCTCCTTAAAGGACATTCAGGTGGCACAGTGGCTACCACTGCTGCACCAGGGGACCCGAGTTCAATTCCAACCTAGGGTCACTGTCTGTGTGGAGTTTGCACATTCTCCCCGTGTCTGTGTGGGTTTCCTCCAGGTGCTCCAGTTTCCTCCCACTGTCCTAAGATGTATGGTTAGATTGACTGGCCACGCTAAATTGACGCTAGTTTCCGGGGATTAACAGGGTAAATATCTGGCATTATGGGGATAGGGTGGGATTGTTGTCAGTGCAGAATTGATGGGCTGAATGGCCCATCAATAGGGGATGGGACACGTGGGGATAGGTATGTAGGGATACAATGATTTTCTGTGCAGGTTAGGCGGGTTGGCCGTACAAATTCCTCCTTAATGTCCAAAGATGTGCAGGGAGGAATTATTAGGTGAATTAAAAAACAGTAAGGTAGATAAATCCCCAGGGCCAGATGACATCTATCCCAGATTAGTGTGGGAGGCAAGAGAGGAAATTGCTGGGCCTCTAATAGAAATCTTTGTTCCTTTATTGGCCGCTGGTGAGGTACTAGAGGATTGGAGGATAGCCAATGTTGTCTCATTATTTAAGAAGGATAACCCAGGCAACTAGAGGCCAGTGGGCTGGATGTGAGTAGCAATAAAACTGTTAGAGAAGATCGTTAGGAATAGGATCTATACAAATTTGGAATGGAATGGTCCTATTAGTGACAGACAGTATGGTTTTGTATGAGCGAGGTCATGCCTCATTAATTTAATTGAGTTTTTTGAGGAGGTGACAAAAATTATTGATGAGGGAATATTGTCTACATTGACTTCAGTAAAACCTTTGACAAGGTCCCTCATGGCAGGCTGGTGCAAAAGATTAAATCTCACGGGATCAGGGGTGAACTAGCTAGATGGATTCAGAACTGGCTTGGCCATAGAAGACAGAGGGTAGCGGTGGAAGGGTGTTTTTTTCTGAACAGAGGTCTGTAACTAATGTGTTCCGCAGGGATCAGTGCTGGGATCTCTGCTGTTTGTAATATATATAAATGACTTGGAAGAAAACGTAGCTGGTCTGATTAGCAAGTTTGCAGGTGATAATAAGATTGGCCGAGTTGCGGATAATGATGAAGGTTGTCGGAGAATACAGCAGGATATCAATAGGCTGGAAAATTGGGCGGAGGAATAGCAGATGGAATTTAATCCAGACAAATGCGAGATGATGCATTTTGGTAGATCCAATTCAGGTGGGGGCTATAAAATAAATGGCAGAGCCATCAGGAACATAGACATACACAGATTTCTGGGAGTACAGATCCACAGATCCTTAGAAGTGGCAGCACAGGTGGAAAAGATGGTGAAGAAAGCATAGAACACAGAACATAGAACACTACAGCACAAACAGGCCCTTCGGCCCACAAGTTGCACCGATCACATCTATACCTACCAAGCCATAGAACTATCTGTAACTTCCAATCCCATAGATCACATATACTCATGCAGAAGTCTTTTAAAAGACCCCAGTGAGTTCGCCTCTACCACCACTGACGGCAGCCGATTCCACTCACTCACCACCCTCTGAGTGAAAAACTTTCTGCTAACATCTCCTCTGTACTTGCTGTGTCCTCTCGTAGCGACCATTTCAGCCCTGGGAAATAGCCTCCGAGAATCCACTCTATCTATTCCTCTCAACATTTTATAAACCTCTATCAGGTCGCCTCTCAACCTTCGTCTCTCCAGGGAGAAGAGACCGAGCTCCCTCAACCTATCTTCATAAGACATGCTTCCCAATCCAGGCAACATCCTTGTAAATCTCCTCTGCACCCTCTCAATAGCTTCCATATCCTTCCTGTAGTGAAGCGACCAGAACTGCACACAGTACTCCAAGTGGGGTCTGACAAGGGTTTTATAAAGTTGCAGCATTACCTCCCGACTCCTAAACTCAATCCCTCGATTAATGAAGGCCAGTACACCATACACCTTCTTGACCACATCCTCCACCTGCGAGGCCGATTTAAGAGTCCTATGGACCCGGACCCCAAGATCCTTCTGCTCTTCAACCCAGCTAAGACTCCTACCCTTGATATTGTACTCCTGCATCCCGTTGGTCCTGCCAAAATGGACCACTACACATTTATCCAGTTTGAAGTCCATCTGCCACTTCTCTGCCCAGTTTTGCATCCTATCTATGTCATGCTGCAACTTCTGACATCCCTCCAGACCATCCACAACACCACCAACCTTCGTATCGTTGGCGAACTTACTAACCCATCCCTCCACTTCCTCATCCAGGTCATTTATGAAAATGACAAACAGCAAGGGTCCTAGAACAGATCCCTGGGGCACTCCACTGGTGACTGACCTCCATGCAGAAAAAGACCCATCCACAACCACTCTCTGCCTTCTGCAGTCAAGCCAGTTCTGGATCCATAAGCATATGGCATGCTTGCCTTCATTGAACGGAGCATCAAATATAAAAGTTGGCAAATTATGTTACAGTTGGTTCAGCCACATTTGGAATGCTGTGTCCAATTTTGGTCACCACACTACCAGAAGGACATGGAGGCTTTGGAGAGAGTGCAGAAAAGGTTTACCAGGATGTTATTAGCTATGAGGGGAGATTGAGTAAACTGGGATTATTCCCTCTGGCAAGATAGAGGCTGAGGGCAACCTGATGGAAATTTATAAAATGATGAGGGGTATAGATAGAGTGAACAGTTGGAAGTTTTTTCCCCAGGGCAGGGGTGACATTTACAATGGGCACAAGTTCAAGATAAGGGGGCAAGATTCAGTGGAGGTGTGTGGGGTAAGTTTTTTGCACAGGGGGTGATGGGAGATTGGAATGCACTGTCAAGTGAGGTGGTCGAGGCAGTTACGTTAGCCAGATTTAAGATTATCTTGATAGACATACGGACAACTGGGGAATAGAGGGATATAAGCAGTTGGTTTAGATAGGTAAGTGTGATTGCCAAAGGCTTGGAGGGCCAAAGGGCCTGTTCCTGTGCTGTACTGTTCTTTGTTTTTTGTTGAGGGGATTGGCCATGACAAATTGCCCAAAGATGTGTAGGTCAGGGGGATTAGCAGGGTCAATATGTAATGCTATGGTGATAGAACCTGGCTGGGCTGCACTGTAGAGATTCCATGATTCTAGTGAGCCAGACGGATTTTTACAAAACCCAATGCTAGTTTCACCATTACTATTACAGAAGCTAATTTTTAACTTAGAATTTATTAATAGAGTTTAAATTCCACCAGCTGTCGTGGTGGGATTTGAACCCAGGTCTGTGGAGCATGAGCCTGGATCTTCGGGTTACTAGTCCAGTGACATTATCACCATGGTGCCATGTACTTCTTAGAAGTTTCAAAATTGTGGCTTCCAGATGTGGGGGCAGTTTGAGGTGATGTTTCTGTGCAGTCATGCTAATTAGCTGCAATGTCACAGGAACTGTCTTCTGGATGAGGTGTTGGGCAGATGCCATCCGATTGAGGAACAGCAATAAGTTTTTGGGTGCTCTGGCCAACAGCCTCCCTCCGTAAATGTCACATTAACTAGTTATGTGACACATCACTGCTGGCAGGAAACAGGTAGAAATCGTTGCTTTTGTCAACATATTTCCACTTCAAAAGCAATAAAAATTATCGCGTTGAAAAGTTTTGAAGCACCCTCATAAAATTCTTTGTCAGTGAAGTTCCTTTTTGTGTTAGTTCATTTATTTGGATCTATTGGTAAGACATCTTTTCATATGGAACATGTGTCCCTGTCACCATGGTAATCCTTTTACCCAAGCAGTGATAGATTTCATGACTTTCAGTCTAAAATCTACAGTAGGTAAGCTTCTTTTAAATGAGTGAGAACAAACATTTCTTTAGGAATATGTGGTTAATTAAGAAGATTCTGTAGAGAATTGTAAAAGATAAATCATATTGGGAAATGTATTTCTGTAAGGGAAGAATGGCATACGGAGCCAGGAATTCCAGTGGATGTCACCTGTATGGATTTTCAAAAGATGTTTGAAAAAATGCTACGCCGCTAAAACTAATTATTAAAGTGCACGTTGGATTGTAAGTTAGTTAAAGGTTAGAATAGAGGGAGTCAAGGTTGGTGGACATTTCTTCCGGCTGGAAGGATGTAGTTAGTGATATCTCACAAGGGTTTTGTTCTCACCTTCTATCCCACCAACGTCAGTATTCAACTGATCACCCTCTTCCAATTCCATCACCTCTGTCACGATTCCATCACCAAACACATCTCCCAACCTTCGCATCCCCCCTCCTCCTCCCCCCCGTCCTTCCACACCCACCCCCCGCTACATTCTGGTCCATTCCTCAGACATCCTCACCAGACCTCCCTTTCCTTTGGGTATTCCCCATGCCAGCTGAAGATGTGAGGGACATCCACTCCAGGATGGGTGCCCAGGCCAGACGTGAAGTAAAGAGGAGACGGGATCGGAATGAATTGCTTTAGTTATGAGAAGATTAGAGGAATCAGCTCTGATAGTGATAGACAAATGATCAAATTGGAAGATAACGTTATGATAATATTCAATGAATTGTTAACCAAAGAGAATGAGTTTAAGATCATTGTGACTGAAGGGAAAAGCTAGGAGAATTTATTTAATGGTAAATGTTGTTAGAAGGTGGAAACTCAACCTCAAATAATGATAGAAGAATAATGTCTGATAGCTTTTAAAAAGAAAAACAGACAAAAACTTGAAACATAATAACATTAGAAGCATGTGGAGAAATGCTGTGTGATGGTACAGAGTAGACCGAGAGACAATTGGTTGTAGCTTATAGAATGGTTTATCTCTGTGCTGTAAAATTCTGTGGACCAGTCTCAGATGAAGGGTTACCTTCCATCCAGGTCTGGAGAGATGGGGGAAGAATGGAGTCGGGTACAGATTGTATGTGGCCATGGGTGGTGGGAGAGTGCTGAGCTGGGCTGCCCTGAAAGCCCGTCATGGTCCTTTGAAACTTGTGTTTCCCGTCTGTGTGACCATCGCTCCAGCCCTTCTCACCATCAACAGAAACTGGATCTGCATCCAGTCCTACTATTCTGAAAGGACTGCAGAGTTTTCCTGACCCTGCAAAAAAAACCTGACCCTAAGACTCTGAATAAATATTAACAAAATAAATAACCTCAAGGAAACATCTAGATAAAAGCTTACACGACACATTGTGATAATATTAACACAGCACAAGGTAATTTTAAAAACAGTGACATAAGATTAATCATTGCACATTTTTAAGAATTTTTTTGCTTGATGATGTATGAAGTCCCACTTTGTTAGAAACAATTTTGGAAGTATTACAGTCAAAAGTGAACTGCAGTAAATATTTTCCACTGTAAATATTTTGACACCTATATATTTATACATAATTATCCCACTGCTGCCGGTATTACTTTGAGTTTGGGGCAGCACGGTAATAAGCACTGCTGCCTCACAGCACCAGGGACCCGGGTTCGATTCCCGGATCGGGTCACTGTCTGTGTGGAGTTTACATGTTCTCCCCATGTCTGTGTGGGTTTCCTCCGGATGCTCCAGTTTCCTCCCGCAGCCCAAAGATGTGCGGTTAGGGTGATTCGCCATGCTAAATTGACCCCAGTTTCAGGGGGATTAGCAGAGTGAATATGTAGAGTTACAGGGAAAGAGTGAGATTGTGGTCAGTGCAGACTCGATGGGCTGAATGGCCTCGTCCACTGTAGGATTCTTTGATTGTATGTAGAATTTACTGCACAGAAATAGACCATTTGACCTAACTGAACTTTCCAATCGCTTGTGCCTCCTCATGAACATCTCCACATCTCACATCGGTGAACCCTATCAGCAAACTTTTCTCAGTATTTCCCCTTCACAATCCCACATTGTAGCGATGTCATTCAGCTCAAAACTCCAAGTGGTGTCAAGTTCCAGATTCTAAATGGTTCCCTGGTAAATAGAGTCATCGAGGTCGAAAGCACAGATAAAGGTCCTTTGGCCCTTCACATCTGCACCAGCCAAAGGCAAACTACCCAACTATTCTAATCCCACTTTCCAGTACTTGGCCCATAGCCTTGTATGGCTTGGCATCACAAGTACACATCTAAATACTTCCAAATACATGGGTCTAGTGAAAGACTGGGAAATTTCTATCGTTTGACAGTGAACAAAGGGATTATCTGCCTGCAGACCCAATCATGGATTTCTTGCATAAACTCAAGGTCAGCCTTTACCAGAGTACAAATGGTATAGAAAAATTGATTTGAGTATGCGATGGATTTAAGGAAATAACAACATCAATTTTGAATGACATTTTTATCATCTTGGGCTGCGGTTAGATTAAAGTCCAATCAGCAGCCAATTAAATCACCCAGTTTTTATAATGTCTCTGCTTATCTTCATTAAGGAATACAATTTCCATGGTGCTAATTCTCCACAGCGAATTTGCAGAGAGACATTTGCCAGTCATCTTGTTCTTATCTGCAAAAGCATTGTTCCACTCATTGAAGAATTGCAGGTCCATTCTAATCATGAGTCACAGCACAAGAAAATTGGTTAGCTTCTGTCATCCAGGAAACAAAGATGCAAGACATTTTGAGTATTGGTGGCATGTGGTCAATTTATATTCTGTGTGTGACATTAACTATCAATTAACAATCAATCAATGCCAACATCCTCTGGTTTTCCAATTTATGGTATCAATTAAACAATGCCATCCTTACTCGGCTAAAAATGACTTTTTAATATTTAGTTTCAGTTCATATGTTCAAAATATTGAATAATGAGTTGAAATTGGGTATCAGCCCCAGAGTCCAAATGATGATATTCCAACTCAAATATTCGAAGTGTAGAAACAGTTTCTTGTTAAGTCAGACTCCAGGAATTTGAGACCTGTACCATGACTCCGTACCTATGCCTAAACCAAAAAAACACAGATACATTTTATGTCCCATGCAGAAGATGAACACAAGGGGGATTCCTTGAAAATTGGAATTACCTGCACAATTCAATTAGAGATCATTGCGTTGACAAAAACTATCACTTTTCATTCCACTATTTTTACTGTAAAAACATCTCCCACTTGATAAAAATAAGTCTTACTGAACGACACGAATCATAATTGCTGCCATACAGCCTCACTAACCCTAAAGAAAATGCACTTTATATTTGTGCAATGTCCATCATAAAAATTCCAGGGATTATTTTTTGATTCTTCTACGATAGCACAGTTCTATGTGTATGTCCCAATGTTTAGCAAAACTGTAACATGGAAACATAGATGATAGGAGCAGGAGGAGGCCATTTAGCCCTCCGAGCCTGACCCTGCTATTCATTACGATCATGACTGATCATCCAACTCAATAGCCTAATCCTGCTTTCTCCCCATAACCTTTGATCCCATTCGCCCCGAGTGCTATATCCAGCTGTCTCTTGAATACGTTCAATGTTTTGGCATCAACTACTTCCTGTGGTAACGAATTCCACAGGCTCACCACTCTTTGGGTGAAGAAATGTCTCCTCACCTCCATCCTAAATGGTCTACCCTGAATCCTCAGACTGTTTCCCTGGTTCTGGACTCCCCCACCATCAGGAACATCCTCCCTGCATCTACCCTGTCCAGTCCTGCTGGAATTTTATAAGTCTCTATGAGATCCCCCCTCATTCGTCTGAACTCCGGCAAAAATAATCCTAACTGAGCTAATATCTCCTCGTACATCAGTGACACCTTCCCCGGAATCAGCCTGGTAAACCTTCGCCTCACTTCCTTGAAAGCAAGAACATCCTTCCTCAGAAGAGGAGAGCAAAACTGCACACAATATTCCAGGTGTGGCCTCACCAAGGCCCTGTATAATTGCAACAACAACAGTATTTGACGTAGTGTTGTCCTTCATTGTTAGAGGATGGAGTTTAAAAATAGTGAGGTTTTGTTGCAGCTGTATAAGGTGCTGGTGAGACCTGGAGTACAGTTTATAGTTTTTGCCTCCTTATTTAAGAAAGAATATACTGGCACTGGAGAGGGTGCAGAGAAGATTCACCATGTTGATTTCAGAGTTGAGAGGTTTGGCTTATAAGGAGAGACCGAGTAGACTGTGACTATACTCATTGGAATTCAGAAGAATGAGGGGGGAATCTTATAGAAGCATATACAATTATGAAGGGAATAGATAGGGTAAAAGCAGGGAGGTTGTTTCCATTTGCAAGTGAAACCAGAACTTGGGGGAGTATAGCCTCAAAGTAAGGAGGAGCAGATTTAGGACTGAGTTGAGGAGGAACTTCTTCACCCAAAGAGTTGTGAATCTGTGCCGTTGTAAGTCCAAATTGGTGGAGAATTCGAGAACCAGAGGACATAGATTCTAGATAAGTGGCAGTAGGTGTAGAG
Organism: Carcharhinus amblyrhynchos; assembly: GCF_965287045.1. NCBI lineage: Eukaryota > Metazoa > Chordata > Chondrichthyes > Carcharhiniformes > Carcharhinidae > Carcharhinus > Carcharhinus amblyrhynchos. The sequence continues at coordinate 2,948,510 of NC_137329.1, read as the reverse complement.
GGAACATGAAGAAGAACTTTTTTATACAGAGGGTGGTAGGTGTCTGGAATTTGTTGCCCAAATTGGTAGTGGAGACCTGAAATTCTTTTAAAAAGTACCTGAATCTGCACCTTAAGTGCTGGAAGGTACGGGCTTATGGGCCAGGTGCAGGAAAGGTACCTGGGTGTCCTTGGGCTGGCATGGGCAAGATGGGCCAAATGGCCTCCTTCTGTGCTGTAACATTTCTATGGTTCCAATTTCTAGTTTGCTGTCAATGGGAATTCTTCAGCATGACTTGTTGCCTAGTTACTCGATTACATCACTGTTGTAGACATCAGATAACTCGTTTTGCTGATTAATATCGGGAAAGGTGGAATCAATGTCTCAGAGCTCTCCAGATCCTCAATCCAAAGCCAACTGGGACCACAGAATCTCGGAATGTCCACTTGGCACATATTGTGTGGCTTGTCCGCTGGTCCAAACCACCGCTCCAGCACTGGATGTAAAGTGAGAAAAGTCAATTTAAGATCAAAACAGTGACATTCACTATATTTCCCCTGCTCATTATAAGCAGCTTCTGAAATAATGAAGGCTATCACACCCAGCGAAGTGATAATGAAAAACGTCAGACATCTGTCCTTTTAAGGCATCGGACAGTATGCAGAATTTAAAATCCATTTTCACTTCAGCATGAGCAGCGCAAAGTCAGCTCTTCAGAGTTAACGCAGTCATTCTTTTTTGATTGCTTATGTTCATAAGTTCATGGAAGTGCTGAAGTAAAGTAAAATCCTACCTATTTTTCAGTGACATTAATAATGTCAGCGCGACATATCTTTGCCACTTCAAATAGGACCCTGTCATCCTGGGCAGACAGCTTTCCTCTGACTGATGCGAGGCTAGTTAAAAGCAGGAGGAAGCCAATAGCATGCTGAAAACATGGTTCAAACCTCAGCCCCACCCTGCCTACGTAACCCAGAAGGTTAAAAACAATCTGCATTTGTATTTCTCTGTTTTACTGCTTTTTCTTTCAGGGAAATCCACCCCCACCACTTTACCAAGACGCCTGCACCGATTAGATTTGATTTATTATTATCACATGTATTGATATACAGTGACAATTATTGTCTCTTACAAGATCCACAGCCAAAGCATACTATTCATGAAGTACATAAGGGGAAAGGAGCGGGTGCAGAATGTAGTGTTACAGTCGTAGCTAGGCTGTAGAGAAATATCAACTTAATTCAAGGTAGGTCCATTCAAAAGTCTAATGGCAACAGGGAAGGAGCTGTTTTTGAGTCAGTTGGTACATAGGATTTTATTTTACTTCAGCACTTCAGTATCTTTTTCGTAATGGAAGAAGGTGGAAGAGAGAATGTCCAGGGTGTGTGGGGTCCTTAATTATGCTGTCTCTTTTTCGAGGCAGCGGGAAATGTAGATGGAGTCAATGGATGGGAGGCTGGTTTGTGTGATGGATTGGGCTACATTCACATCAGTTTGTAGAGGGCAGAGCAGGAGCCATACCAAGCAGTGATACAAACAGAAAGAATGCTTTCTATGGTGCTTCTATAAAAGTTGATGAGAGTCCCACTGCTCCCACTCTGCAATGGGGGATAAAATATCATTTCAATTCAGATAAGAAATCAACTTGATCCTTACAGGAACCACGTGTACAGCAGGCATTGTGCTCTACAAGGTAGAAGTTCATATGAGTTGTGCTTGTTAAATCAACCACACGTCTAGGGTGTCATGGAATAGAGACAAAAAGTGCTGGAAGAACTCTGGTCTGGTCTGACACCAGCTGTGGAGAAAGAAATAAAATTTATTGTTTTGAGTTGAATGTATCTGTCGTTCAGAACCAAAGTGAGGTGGAAATGTGATGTGTTTTATGTTGATGAGGAAAGGTGGGACAGGGGAAGGTGCGAGTGGAATGGCAGTGAGGATCATGAATGGGTTAGAGAGTGGGAGAGGTTAAATACAAACAGCCATAATCTCATCATAGGAAACCATAACACAATCATTGAAAATAGCAAAATCTGACCCAATCCACCCCCCAACCAACACATTTCTGGTGTTAATGAAAGTGGGTTGGGAAGGATGGGTGAGGAAAGGAGGTCAACTTTAAAAAAATTTCAACGAGGATTTTTTGCCGAAAAGTTATATTCTGTTTCATATTTAATTACTGGGCAATGAGTTTTCCGAAACTTGCCTGAAAACTTATGTCTGAATGGAGGCAAGTAAAACTGGCTCTATCACATTCAATCCTTTAGGAAGGAAGGAGCCTTTGGCAAGTTAACAAATTCAGGGGTGGCACAGTGGTTAGCATTGCTGCCTCACAGTGCCAGGAACCCAGGTTCCATTCCTGGCTTGGGTCACTGTATGTGCGGAGTGTGCACATTCTCCCTGTGTCTGCGTGGGTTTCCTCCGGTGCTCTGGTTTCCTCCCACATTCTGAAAGATGTGCTGGTTTGGTGCATTGACCCAAACAGACATCGGGTTGTGGCAGCTAAGGGAATTTCACAGTAACTTCATTGCACTATTAATGTAAGCCTTACTTGTGATCAATAAATTAACTTTAATGTTGCAGCTTTATGAAACTTTACCACATTTGGAATATTGTGTGCAACTCCACATCTGCCTATATGTAGAATTCTGATGACGCTGGTTCCTGGTATTTTGTGTTTTCAGTTCTACACATGAATTTCAATGGAAATCAGGGGGATTAAGTCAGTTTCCAACTTGCTTATAATTTTGAATGTAATTTGCACCAGAATGGCGGGCTGCACCCACCGCGCAAAGTCTATCCCACATAACCTCTAATTTCTATGGTGACTGAAGAAGTCCAAATTTTATGCATAACTTTAATGTTTGCAAATCAGATATAAAATTGAAGTTCTGGTTGAGTAGGCTGTTTCAGCTTGCTGATAATTTTTACAAAGCAACTTCTGATTTAAATTTTGCCAGGATAAACCTTTAATATATTAGAAGCATTCTGACCTCTGTGACATCGGATGTAGGGCGTAAACTCCACTCTGAACAGTCTCAGTGAAGCAGGGAGAGGATATTTGATAGCCATCGATTGACATACTCATGTCTGTCCAGACTGATCACAGATTCAATGATAATATTCCAGTTTCTGACTGAATTCTATTCCAGAAGGATTGGGCTTGACCCCCCACTCCAAGAATTGCAGCAAATTTTCAAGGAATATTTGTCAGGAGTTCTGTACAGCAACGTTCCAATGAGACAGGGAAGTTATGGTAGGCTAAAGGAACCGTGGTGCACGAAAGCTGTAATGAATTTAGTGAAGAAGAAAAGAAAAGCTTACAAAAGGTTCAGGGAGCTAGGTAATACTAGAGATCTAGAAGAGTATACGGCTAGTAGGAAGGAACTTAAGAAGAAAATTAGGTGTGCCAGAAGGGGTCATGAGAAGGCCTTGGCAGATAAGATTAAGGAAAACCCCAAGGCATTCTACGAGTATGTGAAGAGCAAGAGGATAAGACGTGAAGGAATAGGTTCTATCAAGTGTGACAGTGGGAAGGTTTGTAAAAACCAGTAGAAATTGCAGAAGTGCTCAATGAATACTTTACTTCAGTATTCACAGTGGAAAAGGATCTTAATGGTTGTAGTACAGACTTGCGGCAGACTGAAAAGCTTGAGCATATAGACATTAAGAAACAGGATATGTTGGAGCTTTTGAAAAGCATCAAGTTAGATAAGTCGCCGGGACCAGATGGGATGTACCCCAGGTTACTGTGGGAGGCGAGGGAAGAGATTGCTGAGCCTCTGGTGATGATCTTTGCATCATCGATGGAGACAGGAGAGCTTCAAGAGGATTGGAGGATTGCGGATGTGGTTCTTTTATTCAAGAAAGGGAGAAGAGATAGCCCAGGAAATTATAGACCAGTGAATCTAACCTCAGTGGTTGGTAAGTTGATGGAGAAGATTGTGAGAGACAGGATTTATGAACATTTGGAGAGGTATAGTATGATCAAGAATAGTCAGCATGGCTTTGTCAAAGGCAGATCATGCCTTACGAGCCTGATTGAATTTTTTGAGAATGTGTCTAAACACATTGACGAAGGAAGAGCAGTAGGTGTGGTTTATATGGATTTCAGCAAGGCATTTGATAAGGTGCCCCATGCAAGGCTTATTGAGAAAGTAAGGGGGCATGGGATCCAAGGGGACATTGCTCTGTGGATTCAGAACTGTCTTGCCCATAGAAGGCAAAGAGTTGTTGTAGATGGGTCTTTTCCTGCATGGAGGTCGGTCACCAGCAGAGTGCCCCTGGGATCTGTTCTAGGACCCTCGCTCTTTGTGATTTTTATAAACGACTTGGATGAGGAAGTAGAGAGTTGAGTTGGTAAGTTTGCCAATGACACAAAGGTTGGAGGTGTTGTGAATAATGTGAAGGGATGTCAGAAGTTGCAGTGAGACATTGATAGGATGCAAGACTGGGCAGAGAAGTGGCAGATGGACTTCAACCCAGATAAGTGTATGGTGATTCATTTTGGCAGGTCAAATATGATGACATATTATAATATTAAGAGTAAAACTCTCATCAGTGTGGAAGATCAGAAGGATCTTGGGGTCTGGATTCATAGGATGCACAAAGCAGCTTCGCAGGTAGAGGATGTGGTTAAGAAGGCGTATCGTGTACTGGCCTTCATCAATCGAGGAATTGAGTTTAGGAGTTGGGAGATAATGCTGCAGCTTTATAAGACCTTGGTCAGACCCCACTTGGAGTGCTGTGCTCAGTTCTGGTCGCCTCATTACAGAAAGGACGTGGAAGCCATTGAAAGGGTGCAGAGGAGATTTACAAGGATGTTGCCTGGATTGGGTGACATGCCTTATGAGGATAGGTTGAGAGAGCTCGGTCTTTTCTTCTTGGAGAGACGAAGGATGAGGGGTGACGTGATAGAGGTGTATAAGATGATGAGAGGTATTGGTTGAGTGGATTCTCAGAGGCTTTTTCCCAAGGCTGAAATGGCTGCCACAAGAGGACACAGGTTTAAGGTGCTGAGGAGTAGGTACAGAGGAGATGTCAGGGGTAAGTTTCTCACTCAGAGGGTGGTGGGTGCGTGGAATCGGCTGCCATCGGTGGTGGTGGAGGCAAATTCTATCAGGTCTTTTAAGAGACTTTTGGATAAGTACATGGAACTTAGTAAGATGGAGGGTTATAGGTAAGCCTACTAGGTAGGGACATGTTCAGTGCAACTTGTGGGCCGAAGGGCCTGTTTGTGCTGTAGTTTTACTGTTTCTAATTGGAAATCCAGTGGGGGTGGGGAGTCACTAATGAGTGTGCCAGCATCGTAAGGGTAGGTGGGAGCCTTCATTGCTGCTCACTTAAGGGCAGATACTCTGAAGATAAAAACCATGAAGGAAATAAGAGGAAAGGAATCTGCCTGAGCTCATTTGCAGTAAGTGGCTCATGTGTGAAACCTGAGTTAGGTTCCAAGGATAGAATACAACAGATGGACAGAATTCAGGCTCAGATCATTAAAAATGATGAAGAAAAGATCAAAAGTCAAAATAATGCTCATCGTTCATGTACAATAATTCCAGAATCTTGCTACTAAAAGCATAGAAATTGTGAAAGCAATGCAGCAAATTCAAATAATGATGTTGATGTTAATCAATTTTACCGTGAAATATTGTTTATATAAAAATCAGAATCATTACACAGCGATCATTATTTAGTACGGTGGCATAGCATTGCCTCACAGTGCCAGGAACCCGGGTTCAATTCCCAGCATAAGCCACTATCTGTGTGGAGTCTGCACAAACTCCCCATGTCTGTGTGGGTTTCCTCCGGATGCTCCAATTTCCAAAATGTGCAGCTCAGGTGGACTGGCCATGTTAAAGTGCTTCTTAGTATCAGGGGACTAGCTAGGGTAAATGCTTGGGGTTATAGGGATACGGCCTGGATGGGTTTGTGGTCAGTACAGAGTCAATGGGCTGAAAGGCCTCCTTCTGTTCTGTCGGGATTCTATGAGACAGATATGCAAGATAGCCAATGACGCTGCTTGTCATTCCATACAAAACTGATCTCGAATGTCAGTTGTTTTGAAAACTGATGGTGTTTTAATCTCCTCATCAACGAATCAGCAAACTCTGTGACAACTTTTCACAGTTTTAACTGATTCAAGAGTGGCATCAGCTAGGGAGTGCAGTAAGTGTCAGCCTTGACTCAGCCAGAGCATCTCACCTCTGAGTCAGAAGGCTCAGTGTGTTCAACTTCCACTCAAGAAAGCAGAAGCTGTCATCCAGGCTGACACTTGGGTGAAGATCTGAGGGGCTGCTGCACTGTTGGAGATGCCCTTTTGCTGAGATTGTGTTAAACCCAGACGCTGTGTTTGTGAAAGGTGCATGTCACAGTGCAAAGAAAAGCAGTGAATTCTAGGTGACAGTTACCCCCTCCCCCTATTTCAAAAACAGACAATTTGTCATTTCTTTCATGACTGTTTGTGAAATTATACAGTTTGTGTAAATTGACAGCTGTATTTCAGAAGGAACAACAATTCAATGACACTTAATTGACTGTAAAGCACTTTGGGACATTACAAACTCATGAAAGCGCTAGGTGAAATTTAAGTCTTTTTTTAACGGTCCCGTAATAAAGCGACACAGTCTTATAAGACCTTTGAATTAATTTGTAGGTGAGTGGCACTGGCCATTTGTTACATTCATTGTCGTTGATGAAGAGTGGGTGAGCCACTCTCTTGAACCTCTGCAGTTCCTGAGCAGGAGGTATGCTCATGGTGCTGTAAGGGAGTTTCAGCTTTTTAATCCAGCAACGGTGAAGGAACAACAATATGGTTCCAAGTCAGGATGGTGTGTTATTTGAAGGAGTTGCTTGCAGATGGTGGTGTTCCCTTGCATCTACTTTCTTGTCCTTCTGGTAGAGACTGAGGATTTGGAAGGTGCTGTCATAACAGCCTTGCTGAGTTCTGCAGTGCATGTTGTAGTTGGCATAGACTGTTGCCACTGTGCTTCGGTGGTGGGAAGAGTGTATGTTTATGGTCTAATCAAGTCTGTTCAGTCTTGTATGTTGTCAAGCTCCTTGAGTGTTGTTGGAGCTTACTCAGTAACTTACAAGGTACTGACTGATGCCTTGCAGACAGAGGTATAACTAGGCGAGGAGGGGTCAACTGGCTCCCCTTTGTCCCCAGTCTTCATTTGGCCACACCAGGTTTTTGTTTTAAAGAGGACAACTTGCCAATTCAGTGATTAGTGAAGAGCTTTAGACGGTTGGATGCCTGGTTTCTGATGCAGGGAGATGCCTGTACCCACTGAGGTTATTCACAAAGGCTCGGTTTCCTCAGCCTTTCCCCTTGCCTGAGGTGATCTTCAGGTCAAATCACCACCAGTCAGCTTTCCTCCTCTAAAGGAAAAGATCGCCGCACTTGCGCAAGGATATATTGGCCTTGGAGGGAGTGCAGAGGAGGTTCACTAGGCTGATACCGGAGATGAGGGGGTTGGACTATGAAGAGAGCCTACATAGACTGGGTCTGTACTCGTTGGAGTTTAGAAGGATGAGGGGGGGATCTTATAGAGACGTAAAAGATAATGAAGGGGATGGATAGGGTGGAGGTAGAGAAATTCTTCCCGCTTAGAAAGGATAGCAGGACTAGAGGGCACAGCCTCAAGATAAGGGGGGGAGCAGTTTAGATCGGAGTTGAGGAGGAACTTCTTCACTCAAAGGGTGGTGAATCTCTGGAATTCTCTGCCTGTTGAAGTGGTGGAGGCTACCTCGCTAAATATATTGAAGTCACGGGTAGATAGGTTTCTGATAGACAAGGGAATTAAGGGTTATGGGGAGAAAGCGGGAAAGTGGAACTGATCCACTTCAGATCAGCCATGATCTTATTGAATGGCGGGGCAGACTCGAAGGGCTAGATGGCCTACTCCTGCTCCTATTTCTTATGTTCTTATGGTTATCCAGGGCAATGGCGACTTTATCTTAGCCCCGTTGTGCTGTGATCATAAAAGAACCAATCGGATGCATTTTTCTAACTTTAACTAGGAAAGAGGTTCACTTTATTTTCCTGAAACTGATCTAAATAAAATGATAAAATACACAGCAACTTTCACACACACTTGCCCCCCTATTCTTTTCAGCCGCTTAACCGCCACCCAACCTCTCTCCCATTTACCCAGCACCGTTCCCCCCCATCCTTTCACCCTACATTCACACCTTACAGATTTACTTTATTTCCATAGCTTTCCAAAGCAGTTTTGGCTCCTTTAAGCTTTTACAGGAATATGACAGCTAGAGCAGGAAATAGGAGGCATGGTCTGACTTTCCCTGGCATTCCTGAACTATGAAAGAAGCATTCCCAGAACAGGTATATAATAGGTGAAGAGGTTGGGGTCCAGAATGATTGAAGGAGAATTGTGGAGATCTGGTGCAAAGTACATAAATCATAGAGGAGTGGGGATCTGATAGTGATTGCCACCCCTTGGAAGATTCTGCCCTGAGTATTGTGTGTGTTTGTTGATAGCTATGATGTTCGGGAAGAGTTGATCTCAGATTGTGAGGGTTCTCTTTATATTTGTTCATGGGGTGTAGGCATTGCTGGCTGGGTCAGTATTTATTGCCCATCCTCGAGGGCTGGAGTCACGTGTAGGCAAAATGCTTGTTGATCAGGAGGCTGGGAATTTAAAACTACCTACATGAGGTCGGCAGGACATAATCGCAATTTTAACTTAATCCCCTAAACAGGAAATAGCCACGGAATACCCATTGGATAGCAGATAGGTTGATTTGGTCCAGAAAGAACCTTCAAAGGTAAATTCTTTAACTTTTTTTATGCTTTCCTCTGGACCCAGGAGAAACAGATGGCAGTGTATCGCACCAGTAATCAGGTTTTAACAAAAATCCGGGGCAGCACTTTTGACTACCTCATTCTGTCAACTAAATGGGGTGGGGGGAGGGGGGGCTGATGGTGGTGGGGGTTGGGGGGGTGGGTAAGTCAACCAGTCGATAAATGATGGCAGGGTTTAAAAATATCCTGGGTTTCATTTCTGCTTCCCTGATACTCACTGGTCCAAAGTTACAATTGGAGCCCAATGGGCAGCGTGGTTAGCACTGCTGTCTCACAGCGCCAGGGACCCGGGTTCAATTCCTGGCTTGGGTCACTCTCTGTGTGGAGTTTGCACGTTCTCCCCATGTCTGCGTGGGTTTCCCCCGGGTGCTCCGGTGTGTTCCCATAGCCTGAAAGACATGCTGGTTAGGGTGCATTGATCCGAACAGGCGCCAGAGTGTAGTGACTAGGGGAATTTCACAGTAACTTCATTGCACTGTTAATGTAAGCCTTACTTGTGACTAATAAATAAACTTTACTTTTTTAACTTTTACAATGTTTCTTCTGACTGTAGTTTTTTCTTAGTCTTTATCTCTCATGTACAATTACTCTGCCGTTCCTTCTCTACAGAATTTGCAACACTGCTTTCCTCAATAAACTTTCTATTATGACTTGGTGTATTGAATCTCACAGAGATTTGGAGACCTCAATAAATTGCGGTAAATTTTCAGCATGAAATATTCATGTGATATCAGTCTAACTACATTTTATGATAAATGGGGACATAACTTTACATTTTCAAGGCCATATGAAGCTAAAAATCTGGTTAATATGTTCCAGAGCTGAGTGATTGCTTTTTATACAAGCTTTTTCCCCACAAATGTACACATTTGTCATCATAAAAGGCTCCAGAATCCTAATTTGTAACAGATTTTTATCTTGAAACCCCAATAAAGACTAATAAATACTGAACTAACCTTAGGTCACAAAAATTTCACGGTATATCTTTCACAAACATATTTTAGGTTAATGGGATCCAATGTGCCTGCCTCTTTTTTCAGACTTTTGTCTAAGCAACGTTTTAAAGAACTGTAATTGGACAGAAATATCAGGAAATGAAATGCTCTTTAAATTTAACTATGCCAGCGTGTGCTGAAAGGATCCCAACCGTAATGCCCAGTAGCTGAATAAGTCTTTAAAATCTATGGGCGAGATTTTCCGTCCGCGCTCACCTCAAATTTGGAAAATCAGAGCAACAGGTCTTTGCATAAGAACATAAGAACATAAGAAATAGGAGCAGGAGTAGGCCATCCAGCCCTTCGAGCCTGCCCCGCCATTCAATAAGATCGTGGCTGAGCTGTCGTGTCTCAGTTCCACTTTCCCGCCCTCTCCCCATAACCCTTAATCCCCTCGCTCTGCCCCCTGCCAGCTACAATACCCGTGACGGGCAAGAGAGGAAAATTCTCCACCACAGGTGAGATTTTCTGGTCCCATCTGCCATGGGAATCATAACAGGTCGGACAGGAAATCCAGTGGACCACTTAAAAGTCCATTGACCTGGGTGGGAATTTCTGGTCTTGGGTGTGCGTGGATAGAAAATCCTGCCCTATGTGTACGAAAGTGGAAGCCAATAAAAAGCCCAAATCTGTGGCTGGCGTATTAATCATGTGAATTTCTTTAACTTCTCAGTGTTAAAAAAAATAATAATTGCAATATTCAGCAAAACTCATATTTCCTATTTCTGAAAATGTAACTTCAGAGACAGGGACCAAAAGAGAAACTGCTGAAAAATCTCAGCAGGTCTGACAGCATCTGTAAGAAGAGAAAAGAGCTGACGTTTCAAGTTCAGAAGACCCTTTGTCAAAGTTGCCAGCTGATGAGATTTTCCAGTGTTTTCTCTTTTGGTTTCAGATTCCAGTTCCCGCAGTAATTTGCTTTTAGACAGAGGCAGGGATTTTGTAGTTGAAGTATCCATACAGTGCTCACCATTACTCAGGCACACATGTATGGTCACTTCCTGTGCCTGCACATGTATAGTTAATGCGAAGAGCAGAAATTTGGCAATACTTATCCACTGAACATGCCGAGTAAGCTTGAACCTGTTTATGTTTTCACAGTCCGGGTTAGGACTGTTAACATCTAAAGGGCAAACTGAACACCCAGTGATCAACTGAAAGAACTATATCATACAATTCCACATTTTTAAACAAAGTCAAACTTCATTGCATGTAAAAATTCAACAAAGCAAGCATTATCAACCTAACATTGTAATTTATAACAATGCGATGGATTCAGTTCCACTTTTTATTTGCCCATCCCCCCCCAGGATCTACCTCAAACTTTATAAGAATTTTGAGGGTGCATTCATCATTTGGGGGCTAACCCAAAAGCATGCCACAGCCCTCTGGAATTCAATTTAACATCCTTCGTATCCCAGCAACCCTCCATGAACATTTTCTATGGGCACTGTTAGCGCGAGTGGGCGAAACAACCACTACAGACTCGGGGTGAAGTTCAGTAACGGCACAGCTTTATTTTCTTTTTACGTCGACGGAGAAGCACAGTCAAGACATACAATCGGACTGTCCCAAAAGTGTTCTAAAGACTCCCCCACAAGGGGCTACAGTTATACCTGAACTTCGCATTTCAAATACTAATCCTTTATTTACAGTATTTGACTTCAGCCATCCTGTTTCCATGTTTTCGAGTATTGGAGCAATTGTTTTAAGTGTGTGTTAATCGTTTTTGTCTGGTTGGTTATCAATGGTCTAGAATCTCTGGGGTTTGACCCATAGGTGTGTTATTGGTCTCAAGAGGCTTGAAGGGCCAGGGACGTTTCCTTAACTGTGTTAATTTTAGCTGTCTCCATGGGTTGTTTGACTGGTTTAGAAGTGCTGATTTTGATGGGGTGGGAATGTGTTCTTTAATTTAGTTCCTGTAGGTGCCATCCTGTCCAATTTCCCTTATGTGCTAGCCCTTATTTGCATTCTAAAAGCATGCTCTTGCCTACTGATCAGTGTCTGTTACTTTGTGATTTTAGTGGAGAGGCTCTGAGGATAGCTTTAGTTTGCTTCCATTTTGTGCACCCAATTTCATAAAATTTGTTGTCCAATAACAGGACCTTTCTACTAGCCTTTTAGTTGCACAAACCTCCACATTTTCTTTGCAGACCTCATGACAGTGGATGCCTCAGCTCCTTGTTCAGGTTACAGGGAGATGCCGAATTGCCTGGTGTGATCTGTTTAAAGTTATGGATCAATAATGTCTTGTTTAAAGTAGACAAAGTTTGAGACTAAATACACTTACTGAGGGAATAAAGCCTCAAGATTCCATATGTTTTGAATCTTCTTCCCCGCTCTCCGTGTCCCCTCCCTTGAAGATATTGCCTTCGCTTCAGGCCACATGACCCATGTTTTCTGCACAGGTGTGCTGGACTCAAAGAATATAAAAATTGCAAACCTGTGTAAGCGCAGCCTTACCCGGTCTGTGTTTATGTCTGTGTATGCGCAGCCTTACCCAGTCTGTGTTTATGCAAATGCTCTGAGGTCCATCAGGAGTTGAAATTTCCGACCTCCACTTCCAGTGTTAAGGTAAGTTGACTCTCAAAACACCTACCCACGACTTTACACGCTGGATCTGCTGGCTTATCTTTACAAGCTGGCTTATAGAATATAGAACATAGAACATTACAGTGCAGAACAGGCCCTTCGGCCCACGATGTTGCGCCGACCAGTTAAAAAGCAATCACCCTCTAACCTAAACCAAGCCCTTTCCATCCATAAACCTATCCACGGATCTCTTAAACGCCCCCAAACTAGGCGCATTTACAACTGCAGCAGGCAGGGCATTCCAATCCCTCACCACCCTCTGGGTAAAGAACCTACCCCTGACATCCGTCCTATATCTACCACCCCTTAATTTAAAGCTATGCCCCCTCGTGCTAGCTTTCTCCATCCGAGGAAAAAGGCTATCACTGTCCACCCTATCTAAACCTCTAATCATCTTATATGTTTCAATAAGATCCCCTCTTAGCTGCCTTCTTTCTAACGAAAACAACCTCAAATCCCTCAGTCTCTCCTCATAGGACCTCCCCTCTATACCAGGCAACATCCTGGTAAACCTCCTCTGCACCCTCTCCAAAGCCTCCACATCCTTCCTATAATGTGGGGACCAGAACTGCACACAATACTCCAAGTGCGGCCGCACCAGAGTTTTGTACAGTTGCAACATGACGCTACGGCTCCTAAATTCAATCCCCCTACCAATAAACACCAAGACACCGTATGCCTTCTTAACAACCTTATCTACTTGATTCCCTACTTTCAGGGATCTATGTACACATACACCTCGATCCCTCTGTTCGTCCACACTATTCAGAGTCCTACCGTTAGCCCTATACTCTACACAACTGTTATTTCTGCCAAAGTGAATTACCTCACAATTTTCCACATTAAACTCCATCCGCCACCTCTCGGCCCAGCTCTGCAATTTGTCCAAGTCTCCCTGTAAACTAAGACACCCTTCCTCACTATCTACCACACCTCCGACTTTGGTGTCATCAGCAAATTTACTAATCCACCCAACTATACCCTCATCCAGATCATTTATAAAAATTACAAACAGCAGTGGCCCCAAAACAGATCCCTGAGGCACACCACTCATAACTGAACTCCATGACGAATACTTACCATCAATCACCACCCTCTGTCTCCTATCCGCCAGCCAATTCCTGATCCAATTACCTAAATCACCCTCAATCCCATACATCTGCATTTTCTGCAGAAGCCTACCATGGTGAACCTTATCAAACGCCTTACTAAAGTCCATATATACCACGCCCACTGCCTTACCCCCATCCACCTCTTTGGTCACTTTCTCAAAAAACTCAATAAGGTTAGTAAGGCACGACCTACCCTCCACAAAACCATGCTGACTATCTCCAATCAATTCATTACTCTCTAAATAACTATAAATCCTATCCCTCATAATTTTTTCTAAAACCTTACCCACAACAGAAGTAAGACTCACCGGTCTATAATTCCCTATCTTTACAAGCTGGATCTGCTGGCTTATCTTTGCCACAAAGCTCTGTGAAGATCATTGTAGATTTATTTTTCGCCCACCTACTGCAAGTTAGAGCAGATATTCAAGCTGTATTTCCCTCATGAGACCCAATTGGAAATAGAGACCCACTCACATTCCATGTCATGAGCAATGGCGTTAGTATTTTCTCTGTTTGAACTTCAGGCCTAACTAATTAACATTTATTTCCCTTGGTCCAGTGAGCTGCAGTCTGTGCCGAGACCCAAACACCAACTGTCCCTGTCCATTCTCAAACTGAACCGTTTGCCTCTGGTGAGCAAACATGCACAGCTAAATTAAACAAAATAACCTTATAACCACAACACCACTCTGAATCTGCCACCTTTCTGGCAATATGGCTTGCTTTGAGATGGTTAAAACAGAAATAAATAATATTTATTACTTTCAACACATTCTGCCAACCTCATAATAATTTATATTGTTAATAGAGTTTTACAACACTCTATCTCTCAACTCCATTTGTCTTTCTGCATTTTATTTCACTTTCTGGACATGAGTTTACATTGAATTAAATATCCTAAACTACATTTCCTTGTTTAGTCTGTGTATACCTCAGTAAGGATTCTTCAATCAACCTTTCATGGTGTTGCCACATTAAATATTTGTGCTATTTAAACACTGATTTCTGGCTATCAATAGTATAATTTACTCATGTTATGAGCAGGTACGGTGCACAATGATATCACCAAACATGTGAACTTGTCGTCTTTGTGTCTTTCTTTGCAAGTATCTTCAATATCTTACAAGTAGGTACTGCATGTAGCAAGGCTTACCATTTGCTGGCTTCTGTGCTGCTGGGAACGTGGAATTGATTTGTTCTGTTTTGTGTATCACTTCTCCATCTTTCAGTTAAGATCAAGTGTAAGCACCCAGAGTAGCCAATAAGATTAAACTGAGGCTTCCCCGATGCAATTTTCTAACAGTTATCTGGGCCTTTTATCTTCGATGAAGCATCAGATTCATTAGATAAATGAGGGGGTGCCATGTCTCATCACGTCAGCTTAGATCTTGTTTGATTGAGCCCAAGATGGAATGTAGATTCTGTCTTGTCAGCTTGGATCTGATTTGTCCCTCGTGGGCTTTTTGATCAAGAATAAAGCACCAAAAGTTATCAAATAAAAATTGATTTGTTACGTCTTGTGGCCCTGCAAATTTAAAATAGTCACATTTTTCAGATCACATCATGTGATGTGGGCTGATACATCATCTTCAACACGCAGAGTGTAGTGCAGTAGTGAGGTGGTTATCTGGACACTTGTGTAGACATAGTTCTTAAATCATCTGAGAACAATTGGACAATATAACAAAAGTCAAGACAACCAGCTTACCACAATAACAGCTTGCATCAACATAAGCGTCATCAAGGGAGTAAAATATCCCAATCAAGCAATGGCCAAAAACTTAACCACACAGGTTGGCTTCAAGGAATTTTGTAAAAGAGAAGCGAGTGTAGGAAATGTACAGAGAAATATTTCCAGAGCTTGAGATTCAGACAACTGAAAGTGCAGCAAAGTGTGTGAAGAATGAACAAGAGGCCAGAGTTGGAGGAATGCAAATTTTTCAGAGGGTCACAGAACTAAATGATGTAAAACTCAGAGTTTCATTCAAAGCATTGAATAAGTTGAAGATATAATAGATGAAACATGTTGAAGAAATGGGCTTGGTGGCCATTCCTTGACCCATTTCTTTTTCAGTTCTTGTAGAATATGTGTCTATTGTTAGTGATGATGCAGTCTCAATATTAAAGAACCACCATTAGAAAGATTGCTTTTATTGGCAGTGGGAAAAACTTTTATTCCAATTCTCTCCCTGCTGCTACTGGTGCACAAAGATAAATGTTTGTCTGTTTCCATAGCTAGTGATTCCCTGCACAGGTCATTAATCTGTCGCCAGGGTGCTTACAGCTTGAGGGATGTCACTCCACATCAAGTATGGCTGACCAGGAGTCTCTCCCAGTAACTGAATATGCAGGAATATCTTTCCAGTTTGTTGTTCCAGTGTTTTCAGATGCAACAATTTAAATTTATTTGTGATGTGGAGGTGCCAACGTTGGACTGGGGAGGGCACAGCAAGAACTTTCACAACACCAGGATTAACGTTTAACAGATTTATTTAGAATTACGAGCTTTCGGAGCATTGCTCCTTCCTCACCTGATGAAGGAACAGTGTTCCGAAGGTTTGTGATTCCAAGTAAACCTGTTGGACTTTAACCTGACAGTCATTGGTGTGTTTGGAAGGATTTAAAGTTGATATTCAACCTGTTTGACCACATTATTCACCTTTCTTGGACATGGAGTCCTGAGTGGGCTCCAAACAGGAACTTCTGATCAGCGGCTGGGGCACCATCCACTGAACCACAAAACCACCAGTGAATAACTCATAGCTTGAATAAAACTATACTAATATAAACGGTAATTAAAATGTCAGTGCTTCGCTATTTGCATTACGTTGTTATACTAATTCATATTTGTTTGACCTGACTCAGTTCATGAATTTAGTTTAGAAGCGAACTTGTGAAAAGTGGGTAAATAAATTGACGACACCAGGTTAAAGTCCATCAGGTTTATTTGGAATCACAAACCTTTGGAACACTGCTCCTTCATCAGGTGAGGAAGGAGCAATGCTCCAAAAGCTCGTGATTCTAAATAAATCTGTTAAACGTTAATCCTGGTGTTGTGAAAGTTCTTGCTGTGCCCTCCCCAGTCCAACCACTTCCACATCATAAATAAATTTAAATTGTTGCACCTGAAAAAAAATATTTCCACTGGAACAACAAACGGGAAAGATATTCCTGCGTATTTAGTTACTGAAAACTCTGCAAACCTCACTGTTAGATGGTGGCCCCAGTTCTGGCTGCACAACCAACACACAATTTTTGATTCCTTAAAGCTTAGAGAGAAATGTTTTGTTTGGTGTTTTTGACGGAAAAGCACAGTGCTGACATAATAACTTGTCTTATTCTTCATACTCAGGTCTTCCCAAAGGCAGGATAGGTGCTCAGTGCTACCAGAGTTTGAAGAATTGTTGTGATATTATCTGCCACTGAAAACCTGAAGTTTCTGCCCACGCTTGAAGGAAGCAGCTGTTGCGAAGAGTGAAGGTATGGAAGAGGAGAGGTATGAAACTTATTGAATTTTAAAGAGGCAATGTGCTCATTTCTCCGGTGTCAGCCCTGGCTCCTTACTCAGTTCCAGTAAAACAGATGAACTGTAAGAACTGTGTTTCTTGTTACACCACTCAGCATGTCAGAATCCTCAACTTGTATACTCTTGCTTAACAAGAAAACAGCAAAACAAATCACAAACAACTGAGGGAAGTACTGGTGAATATTTGGTATCTCACATGTAAAACAATCATTTGTCGCAGGAATATTTTTGTGTTATTATTTTGTGTTAAGGAATGTAGAGCGGGACTTCCCAGCCACACTTGCCCCAAGGCTTCGAATTCCCCTCCGAGATCAATATGGCCTGCCCCCACCCACTACGATTCCCGTGGCAGGTGGGACATAGAACATAGAACATAGAACATTACAGCGCAGAACAGGCCCTTCGGCCCACGATGTTGCGCCGACCAGTTACAAAAACAATGACCCACTAGCCTATACCAATCCCTTTTCGTCCATAAACCTATCCAGAGATCTCTTAAACGCCCCCAAACTAGACGCATTTACAACTGCAGCAGGCAGGGCATTCCAATCCCTCACCACCCGCTGGGTAAAGAACCTACCCCTGACATCCGTCCTGTAGCTACCCCCCCTTAATTTAAAGCCATGCCCCCTCGTGCTAGCTTTCTCCATCCGAGGAAAAAGGCTATCACTATCCACCCTATCTAAACCTCTAATCATCTTATATGTTTCAATAAGATCCCCTCTTAGCCGCCTTCTTTCCAACGAAAACAACCCTAGATCCCTCAGTCTCTCCTCGGGAAAATTCTGCCTATACTGTCTGTCAGTGAAAGCCAGTGCTTTGGTTACTTACACTTATGTCTTTTTGAGAGTGATTCTTTGGGGAATAGAAGGGCTGGAATTTTGCAACCTGTGCCGCAGTGATGCCACACACCACTGATCTCAAAGACGGTTGTCCACAAAGACCTAGCCATTCCCACATTGTGGATTGGTCCCTTTCCCAACATTGTTGCGCTCGATATCAAGTCAAGGGATCTCCAGGCATCCCAAAATAGTAATATCATCAAGCAGAATGGGCAGCCAGTCATAACGTAGTATTCTCACAGACAATAAAGCAGGAAGTAAAATGTCATGTGAATTCCTCACTTTTTATCATTTTTGCAGAGAGAAATAAAGATTGGGACATACACGTTAGAAACTGAAAAATCAGAAACAGCCTTTTACAAAAAGTAAATATCTTTTATGAACTAAAAACTATGGAAGGTTTCGTAGCACACTATGGTACTTTTTGATCATAATGGAAATATTTGACAACACACAAACATAGAATGTTTCAAGGCGAGAGATATTTGGCAGCAACAGATATCAATTAGAATGCCATTAGAAATGCAGTTGTACCATAATTGATAAAGCATAACTATTTTTCAGGGTTTTTTCACAACAATAATACAGCATCAAAGGAAAAGTTATCTTCAGTCCAGTGCTGCCTAAAGATTCCTGTCTGCAGGGATATCAACCGTGCAGCACTGGAGTGGGGAAAGCCATTATCAATGGCCTTTTGATTCCTCCCTATAACTGCATGTGAGTGAGTCAGGAGTCACTCACTGTCAGCCTAATGAGGGTCTGACAGCAAAGGCTGATGGTTTTACTATCATTACAACTGCAAAATCTGAGCTATGGTGTTTTAAATGTGGAGAAGCCAATGTTGGGCTGGGATAAACACAGTAAGGAGTCTCACAACGCCAGGTTAAAGACCAACAGGATTTTTTGTTAGCAAACACCTCTCACTTTTGGAGTGCTGCTCCTTCGTCAGGATGTTGGTGCATTGGACAAGGTGCAGAAGGGGTTTAACAGGATGTTGCTTGGTTTGGAGGATATGGACCATGAAGAAAGGTTGAACCAAACTCCAATATTTTCACCGGAGGATGAGGGGGGACCTGATTACTAGATTATGACGGGTTTGGTGAGAACGGCTAGTCAGAGTCTTTTTCCCAGGGTTGAAGGGTCCATTACTCGGGGGCATAGGTTGAAAGTGAGAAGGGGAAAGTTTAAAATAGATGTAAGGGGCAAGTTTTTCACACAGAGGGTGGTGAATGCCTGGGTCACACTGCCGGAGGAGCTGATGGATGCAGAATCTGTAACAACGTTCAAAGGCATCTGGATAGGTACATGAATAGACAGGGAATAGAGGGATATGGAGAGTTTATATATAAGTCCATAAGACATTGGAGCAGGATTAGGCCACTCGGCCCATCAAGGCTGCTCTGCCATTCAATCATGACTGGTATTTTTCTCATCCCCCATTCTCCTGCCTTTTCCCCATAACTCCTGATGCCCTTATTAATCAAAAACCTATCTATCTCTGTCTTAAAGACACTCAATGACCCTGCCTCCACAGCCTTCTGCGGCAAAGAGTTCCACAGATTCACCACTCTCTGGATGAAGAAAATCCTCCTCATCTCTGTTTTAAAGGATCGCCCATTTAATCTGAGGTTGTGCCCTCTGGTTCTACTTTTTCCTACTCGTGGAAACATCCTCTCCACGTCCACTCTATCCAGGGCCTCGCCGTATCCTGTAAGTTTCAATAAAACCCCCCCCCTCATCCTTCTAAACTCCAACGAGTGCAGACCCAGAACCTTCAACTGTCCCTCACACGACAACCTCTTCATTCCAAAGATCATACATGTGAACCTCCTGTGGGTCCTTTCCAAGGCCAGCACATCATTCCTTAAGTATGTAGAGAGGCATTTGTGTCAGTACAGACTTGATGGGCCGAAGGGCCCGTTCCCATTGTTTGTACTGCCTCAGACTGAAATTATTGGAGGAATTTTGCCTTTTTTTATGAAATGTCTTCTCATGTGGGAAAAGCAGAGACTAACACTGCACTTCCAGCTGATACCGTCATATTTTTAAATGCTTTGTCAAAAAAAAGTGAAGGCACGGTTCTCAGTACTTTGGTTTTTAAAAGAAAGGGCACTCTGGTTTAAAATATTAAAATGGAAAGCCCATCCTGCCCCCCCCCACCCACCCACCCACCACTCAGCTCGCCTCCCAGCATGAAATTCCCCTTACACTCGCCACCGACCACGGAACTGCTCCAGCACCTTGCCCCTGGAATCCTCCAGCACCTCCCCACAGAACTTCTCCAGCACCTCACCCATGGAACCTTCTAGCACTGCCCCCATGGAACATCTTCCCTCCGCCAACCAGCCCCCAACACTGCCCCTTGGTGGTGAGGTTCCCTATACTCCAAATGCTAGCAAGTCGGTTCACAGGCAAACTTCAAACTGAGGCCGATTGCGGGGGTCTTGGTTGAGGGCAGGTGGGGGGGAGGGTAGGGGAGGGGTGAGGTGGAGAATCCTTTCACATCCCATATTTAAGGGTTAAATCGCTGAGAATTTGAGACAGTTATCAGGATACACTTGCACAATTTTAGTTGCCGTTTGCTCTCATCTGCCACTGATTTAGCTCAGAAATCATTTTTTGAACAGTAATCTTCATAATCTTCTGTGTTTGCTCATCCTTAAACAAAGAGATGTGTAAATTCCCCAAATGGCTTTGGATATTCACTAAATATCCTATTTATGTCCTGTTGCAGCAGGACATAGATAGGATGCAGGACTGGGCGGAGAAGTGGCAGATGGACTTCAACGCGGATAAATGCGTAGTCGTCCATTTTGGCAGAACCAACGGGATGAACGAGTACACTATCAAGGTCAGGAGTCTTAGTAGTGTTGAAGAGCAGAAGGATCTTGGGGTCCGGGTCCACAGGACTCTTAAATCGGCCTCGCAGGTGGAAGAGGTGGTCAAGAAGGCGTATGGTGTACTGGCCTTCATAAATCGAGGGATTGAGTTTAGGAATCGGGAGGTAATGCTGCAACTTTATAAGACCCTTGTCAGGCCTCATTTGGAGTACTGTGCGCAGTTCTGGTCGCCTGACTATAGGAAAGACGTAGAAGCTATTGAAAGGGTACAGAGGAGATTTACAAGGATGTTGCCTGGACTGGGAGGCATGCCTTATGAAGTTAGGTTAAGGGAGCTGGGTCTCTTTTCCCTGGAGAGACGAAGGTTGAGAGGCGACCTGATAGAGGTTTATAAAATGTTGAGAGGAATGGATAGGGTGGATTCTCAGAGGCTATTTCCCCGGGTTGAAATGGTCGCTACGAGAGGACACAGATTTAAGGTGCGGGGAGGAAAGTACAGAAGTGATGTTAGGGGTAAGTTTTTCACTCAGAGGGTGGTGAGTGAGTGGAATCGGCTGCCGTCAGTGGTGGTGGAGGCGAACTCGCTGGGGTCTTTTAAAAGACTTCTGGATGAGTATATGGGGTTTTATGGGATTGGGGGTTATAGATAGGTGTTGATGTGATCGGCGCAACTCGTGGGCCGAAGGGCCTGTTTGTGCTGTAGTGTTCTATGTTCTATGTTCTAAATATTCAAATCTGTCTAAAGGTCACATGATTTGTAGCAGTCATTGATGGTGTCCAGTTTTTAAAGTATTTGTATCAATGGGTGGGATTTTCCATCCCAGTTTTTGGTGACTGGGAATGGGGGCATGAGGAAAAATATTGTGCGGGAGTTCCAAAATGGGATTTCCCCGCCCAATTGTTCCCACCCTCTACCAGTAACGATTTTCCCACAGCGAAAGGTCAGAACCCTATTACCATATATTACATATACTTAGTGAGCCTCACCGCTGTATCGCCCTCCGCGTAGGGATTCTCCATCACCAACCACCCCCAGCCCCGCCCCACCTCCAATTGGTGTGATGTCACATCGGTGGGGTTTGCAACAGGTTTTGTAAAAGAGGAACCAGGTGGACGGTCCTACCAGGGTACACAGTGAACACAGAGCCCAGGGTACACAGTGAACACAGAGCCCAGGGTACACAGTGAACACAGAGCCCAGGGTACACAGTGAACACAGAGCCCAGGGTACACAGTGAACACAGAGCCCAGGGTACACAGTGAATACAGAGCCCAGGGTACACAGTGAATACAGAGCCCAGGGTACACAGTGAATACAGAGCCCAGGGTACACAGTGAACACAGAGCCCAGGGTACACAGTGAACACAGAGCCCAGGGTACACAGTGAATACAGAGCCCAGGGTACACAGTGAACACAGAGCCCAGGGTACATAGTGAATACAGAGCCCAGGGTACACAGTGAATACAGTGCCCAGGGTACACAGTGAATACAGAGCCCAGGGTACACAGTGAACACAGAGCCCAGGGTACACAGTGAATACAGAGCCCAGGGTACACAGTGAATACAGAGCCCAGGGTACACAGTGAATACAGAGCCCAGGGTACACAGTGAACACAGAGCCCAGGGTACACAGTGAATACAGAGCCCAGGGTACACAGTAAATACAGAGCCCAGGGTACACAGTGAACACAGAGCCCAGGGTACACAGTGAATACAGAGCCCAGGGTACACAGTGAACACAGAGCCCAGGGTACACAGTGAACACAGAGCCCAGGGTACACAGTGAACACAGAGCCCAGGGTACACAGTGAATACAGAGCTCAGGGTACACAGTGAACACAGAGCCCAGGGTACACAGTGAACACAGAGCCCAGGGTACACAGTGAATAAGAGCCCAGGGTACACAGTGAATACAGAGCCCAGGGTACACAGTGAATACAGAGCCCAGGGTACACAGTGAATACAGAGCCCAGGGTACACAGTGAACACAGAGCCCAGGGTACACAGTGAACACAGAGCCCAGGGTACACAGTGAACACAGAGCCCAGGGTACACAGTGAACACAGAGCCCAGGGTACACAGTGAATACAGAGCCCAGGGTACACAGTGAATACAGAGCCCAGGGTACACAGTGAACACAGAGCCCAGGGTACACAGTGAACACAGAGCCCAGGGTACACAGTGAATACAGAGCCCAGGGAAGAGAAGGCCATGCCTGGGTACTGCACCCCTGACATTGCAACCTGGCAAGCATCCGTTTGGAAAGTCCGTGGGGAGGTTCCCAGTGAGTGTCATGTCTGTGGTGAGGGTTTCTGCCTCTGTGATGTGGTTTGATTCCCTTTGTCCGTAGGGTGTGGGTCCACTGTGACTGGGGGATGGGAAGGTTTCCTGTCTCCATATCTGTGGGGGTCAGGTTCACTGTGTCCGTAGCAAGGAGGCAGAGTGAGGGGGGATGCAGGCTGCCCATGGTGAGATGGAGGGGAGAGGTCCCTGTCTGCACAGGGGACGATTGTTAGATCTTTTACCTAATCTGTTGATGTCGAGGTTTCTGGCAGGGAGGGTTCATTCAGATCTTGCACCGACACCCAACCACCCCCCCTCGCCTGATGTCATGGGACCTGCATCCAGTACTTTTTTAACCAAGTTTCAAAAAAAAAGCGGGAAAAGCCAGCCATTTGGAGGGTAGCGCATCGCTTCTGAGTTAAAAAATTCAAAAATCTCACACAATATGCCAGATCTGTCAATACATAACTTTTAATTCTGCTGAGGTACATGGCTAAACCCTATGATAAAAGCAAATTATTGTGGATGCTGGAATCTGAAATCAAAAGAGAAAATGCTGGAAAATCTCAGCAGGTCTGGCAGCATCTGTAAGGAGAAAAAAGAGCTGATGTTTCGAGTCCAGATGACCCTTTATCAGAACTTTTTTTTAGCTAAATCCTATGAGATGATTCAACATTCTCCCTTGTTGTAGCATATTAAGATTCTCCATTGTCCTGGAGTTGGTGGTATAAGTTTCATGGTGTCAGAGTTTGTTAAAAAGCTGCCTCTGTTATTGCAGGGGAAGCACAGGATGCGAAGCAATTCATTTTATATTTTATGGAGAGTTATGATTGTCGTTAAATTTTGTCAAAGCGTCATTTTTTTAACGTGGAGGGAAGCGTCATTAACCAGGCAATAAGGCCATCATGACATTGGTGAGAGTTGGTGGCAAAAATGTATTTTGTTATCGTTTAGATAAAAAACGCAAAACTTGCATTAAGAAAGAAAATACATCGCTCCAATCTGATTCTGCTGCTCAATCGTGGCTGAAGATTTAGAAATCCCAGCTCAGAGTGAAAAGGAAGCTCAAAGAAACAAGAACGGAAAACGCTGGAAAATCTCAGTGGGTCTGACAGCATCTATGGGGAGAGAATAGAGCCAATGTTTTGAGTCTGGATGACACTTCATCAGAACTGATGTCAACTAGACTTGAAATGTTCACTCTATTTTCTGTCCACAGATCCTGTCAGAGCTGCTAAGCTTTTCCAGTTTTTTGTTTCAGGTTCCAGTATCCACAGTGTTTTGCTTTAAAGCTCAAAAAACGTTGAATAGTGAAGTTTTATGTTTTGTTTTATCATTCATTCATGTCTAGGCAGCATTTATTGCCCATCCCAAATTGCCCAGGACTGAGTGTTTCTCTCAGCCATTTCACAGGGCAGTTCAGAATCAACCACATTGCTGTGGGTTCTAGAGTCACACAGAGTAGGTCAGAGCAGGTAAGGATGGCAGATTTCCTTCCCTGGAGGACATTAGTGACCCAGATGGGTTTTCCCAACAATTAACAATGGTTTCATGGTCATCAGTAGACTCTTAATTCCAGATATTTACTGAATTCAAATTTCAACATCTGCCGTGCTGGAATTAATCCCTGGATTACTAGTCCAGTGGCAATATCACTACATCACCACCTCCCTTAGGAATACTTCAATCTAATAATTTACAAACTACACCTCGACAAAGTTTGATCAGTATAGCTTTGTTGGTTATTTTGTCGACACTTTTACACATATTTATCTATTATTCTTTGTCAGTTGATCTTGCTAAGCAATACATTCAATAATTTCAAAACTTATTACGTTCTTTAATGCGGTATTAATATTTAAGTGCCCAGTGGCAGAGAACTGAGCTTCAAGGATAAAATGAACTAATTAATGCTGTGGAGTCTATTGCCCTGAGAGAGCATGTTGAATATAGAGGAGCTGTGTATAATCCTGGTATTATTTGATGTGGTTATGGATACTAAGAGAGGAAGGAGGATGGTTTTGGAAGAAACCTCCTTCTTGAATTATTCAGGGCTGCCAGCTATGATCCGCTCTGAGCGAAAGCTCTTCATCCTCTACACCCTATGACATTCGATGACACTCAACAAGGGTAATGGGTACAAGAAAATAGCTGCTGTGGGGCAGCAGGGAATGAGAGCAGCTATTATATAAAGTCAAGTTACCGATCTATAAATCAAAGAACAGAGCACAGTCTGATTGTGGAAATTTGACAGTGTAAACCTGTTCTACCCAGATTACAGTCAGACTTGTATGACGTGAAATACAAATGCGTTTAACCGTAGCTGAATATTTATGTTTCCAAGGATTTGTTTTCATCTTGTGACCATAGTAACGTATCATGTATTTCTGTAGAGAGTGGATTTTGAAATATTTATAAAGGAATACCTCAGGGCAACCACATCTCCAGTAATAGACAGTGCCACAACTTGCGTATATTCTTTGCTAATGGTCATACAACAACACTCTTTGGAAGACATTTCTTTTCTTATAAAAGTCCAAAGTCCATGGTACATTTTTATCCTAATAGCCACTTGATCATTCAGCTACCTTTGACACTTTTGAACTATAGGCATTTTAAAACAGAACATCTGTAGACGCCACCTCTGGGTAAGTTGCATATAAATATATTCATGTGTCATGCAGCAGGACTGTATGGGTCCAGTGTGGTCATTCCTAACATGGACAATTGTCAACATGGAAGAAAGCAACTGACGTCAAACTGTGTCCGTAGATCCATAGAACCCTGCAGTGCCAATGGAGGCCACTTAGCCCATTGAATCCGCACCAACTCTCTACCTAGGCCCACTCCACTGCCCTATTGTCATCACTTTGTGCATTTACCATGGCTAACCTACCTAACCTGAGCATCTTTGGACTGTGAGGGAAATTGGAGCACCTGGAGGAAGCCCACACAGACACAGGGAGAATGTGTCATTTGGACACTGCCTAACTATCTATCATGATTGTATCATAGAGCAAAGAAAATTACAGCACAGGAACGGGCCCTATAGCCCTCCAAGCCCCTGCGCTGACCATGCTGCCCAACTGAACTAAAACCCCCTACACTTCTGAGCACCATATCCCTCTATTCCCATCCTATTCGTGTATTTGTCAAGATGCCCCTTAAAAGTAATTACTGTGTCTCCCCAGCAATGACTTCCAGCACCCACCACCCTTTGTATAAAAAAATCTCCTCGTATATCTCCTTTAAGCCTTGCCCCTCGCACCTTAAACCTATGCCCCCTAGCAATTGACTCTTCCACCCTGGGAAAATGCTTCTGACTATCCACTCTGTCCGTGCCTCTCACAATCTTGTAGACTTACAGGTCGCCCCACAACCTCGTCGCTCCAGTGAGAACAAACCAACTTTCTCCAACCTCTCCTCATAGCTAATGCCCTTCATACCAGGCAACATCCTGGTAAATCTTTTCTGTACCCTCTCCAAAGCCTCCACATCCGTCTGTTAGTGTGGCGACCAGAATTGAACACTATATTCCAAGTGCGGCCTAAGGTTCTATAAAGCTGCAACATGACTTGACAATTTTTAAACTCAATACCCTGGCTGACGAAGGCAAGCATGCCGAATGCCTTCTTGACCACCTTCTCCACCTGCATTCCTTTGCCTATCAATACTCTTAAGGGTTCTGCCATTTACTATATATTTCCTATCTATATTCGACCTTCCAAAATGCATTACTTCACATTTGTCTGGATTAAACTCCATCTGCCATTTCTTAGCCCAAGTGTCCAACTGATCTATATCCTGCTGTATCCTCTGATGCTCCTCATCGCTATCCGCAAATCCAACAACCTTTGTGTCGTCCACAAACTTACTAATCAAACCAGTTACTAATCAAACCAAACTAACCAAACTTACTAATCAAATCATGTTGACACATTCCTTCCCCCTCCGCTCTCCATTAGTAAACAATGATTTTTCTTCTCTCAGGAAGAGGCAAATTCAGACTCTGATATTCAATCTGGTATGAATTACTGTTGGACATTTTAAATTCTGTCCTAATGGGTGAGATTCTCTGGTCTTCACTCTATGTTTTTCTCAGTGGTGGGAGGTGCGTGCCATTTGCTGGCAGTGGCATCCTCTGGTCCCACCACTGTCAATGGGAATCCCCATTGAAGCCACCCAGTGCCACTGGGAAACCCACAACAGGGGGTGTATCACCTGCAGCCCAGATAATCCCATCGACATGAATGGTCAGAGAATTCTCGCCCTTAATCCAATCTTTCTTTCCCTTCTTTTATTTCGCTTTCTGTGCCTGATTTGATATTGAACTCAACCATTTGAGCTTACACTTTCCTCTCAGTTCTTGTGCCGTTAATTCCTTCATTCTACAAGTCTAAGGGGAAACAGTTTCTTGCCCTTTTCACCCAGGAGTCAGATACCCTGTCCCTCATGGCAATAATAGAATCCATTGAATCCCTACAGTGTAGAAGGAAGCCAGTCGACCCATCGAGTCTGCATTGACTCTCCTAAAGAGCATCTTACCCGGGCCCTATCTACCCTATCCCCGTAAACTCGATCATTTACCACGTCCAATCCACCTAACCTGAACATCTTTGGACCGGAAGGAAACCGGGGTACCTGGAGGTAACCCAAGCAGACACAAGGAGATTGCACAAACTTGATGCAGATATCATTTTAAATTTCATAACAACTAGCCACACAAAATATCTAATAACCTAAAAGTGCAATGACTCATCGAACTTATGACAAGCAATTTAGATTCACTCCAAGAAAAAATGTGGTATACAGGAACATAGAACTTAGCATCAAGCCATGGAGGTTTACAGCATGGAAATAGGCCCTTCGGCCCAA
This sequence comes from Carcharhinus amblyrhynchos, assembly GCF_965287045.1. NCBI lineage: Eukaryota > Metazoa > Chordata > Chondrichthyes > Carcharhiniformes > Carcharhinidae > Carcharhinus > Carcharhinus amblyrhynchos. Next base: position 2,920,637 of record NC_137329.1, on the reverse strand, counting down.
ACTGTCCATGTCATCCTTTTTTTAAATAACCAAGGTCGTCCCAATTGCCCACATTTGGCCCATATCCCTCTATACCCATCTTAACCACGTAACTGTCTGCAAGACAAAAATTGTACCTGTCTTTACTACTACCTCTGGCAGCTCGTTCCAGACACTCACCACCTTCTGTGTGAAAAAATAGCCCCTCTGAACCCTTTTGTATCTCTCCCCTCTCATCTTAAACATATGCCCTCCAGTTTTGGACTCCCACACCTTTGGAAGAAGATATTGACTATCTAACTGATCTATGCCCCTCATCATTTTATGGACCTTTATAAGATAATCCCTAAGCCTCTGATGCTCCATGGAAAAAGTCCCAGCCTATCCAGCCTCTCCTTATAACTCAAACCATCAAGTCCTGGTAGCGTCTGGTAAATCTTTTTTGCACTCTTTCTAGCTCAATAATAATATCCTTTCTATAATATCCTTTCCAGAACTATACACAGTATTCCACATGTGGCCTTACCAATGTCTTGTACAACTTCAACAATGTTAACCAACTTCTGCATTCAATGTACTAACCAACGAAAACAAGCATGCCAAATGCCTTTTTCATCATTCTGTCTACTGGTGACTTCACTTTCAATGAACTGTGAACCTGTATCCTTAAATCTCTTTGTTCATAACTCTCCCCAATGCCCTACCATTAACTGAGTAAGTCCTGCCCTGGTTCAATCTACCAAAATGCATCACCTCGCATTTATGTGAACTACACTCCATCTGCCATTCGGCAATTCACTGACTCAATTGATCAAGAACCCATTGCAATCCGAGATAACCTTCTTCACTGTCCACTATGCCACTAGTCTTGGTGTCATCTGCAAACTTACTAATCATGCCTCCTAAATAGGAATTGGAGGAGGCCATTCAGCCCATTCTGTCATTCAATATGATCACGATTGATCTGTTTGCGATGTCACCTCCACTTTTCTGTCTGCAACCCCGCATCCCCCCCACCCCCACAAACCCTCAACTCCCTTGTCTATCAAAAATCTGTCTAACTCTGAATAAATTCAATGATTGAGCCACTAATACTTTCTGGAGGAGAAAATTCTAAACCTAATGCCCTTGGAATGAAAAATCTCATCAGATCTTAAAAGGGATACCTTTTATTTTCAAACTGTGCCCCCGAGTCTTAGTCACCGTACAAGAAGAAACAGCCTCCTCGTCTATGAAATCCCCTCAGGACCTTATACATTGCAATAAGATTACTTCTTATTTTAATAAACTCCATTGGGTAAAGCCCCAAGCTGCAATAATCCTCTCAGCTCAGGACTGAGTTGAGTGAACTTTCTCTGAACTGCTTCTAAAACAATTTTATTTTTTTTCAAATAAGGAGTCCAAAGCTGTACATACAATTCCAAATGTGTTCGCACCGACAACCTGTAGCAAAACATCCCTATTTCTATACTTCATTCCCTTTGCGCAAAACCCCAACATTCCATTTACAATTCTAACCACTTGCTGTACCTCATATTAATGGTGGGTAAGTTGACGTCTGAGCACTTTTGTGAAAATGACACCTAGATACGATGGGGGGATATGAGCCGTCCAGCCCCTCCCCCTCCCTCCACCCACTGTGCAAAATGTTGGGAAACCCCCAACTGCATAATTAATGAGACCAGCATCGCATGATACAGTGCAAATTCCCACTGGGTGGGAAACACATTGCGTTCCTGCCATCAGCACTGGGATTAGTCCCAAAATGGAAGATTCCATCCTTCCCTCTGATCTATAATTGGCAGGTACAAAATACTTCAATAGGACTCCTCGTAGTTGATTAAAATTATATTTTTTCTGGCCTCCAGTAGCATGACTTGCATTTTTTCTATTTGTCAAATTTAATTTAGCAAAACGAGTGATGGTCAGGATTAGTTTTATATTGAATATGTGGTCTACTCTCTCACGTTACTGCCCAGCTGTTGGAATTAAAAGTGATCCACATAAAACTGTCTCAGGAGGGCCCTCGCAGCTCATCCATGTTTTCTTGAGGTTTACATTTTATTGTGTTACAGTTTTTCCTTCCACACAGAAAGCTTACAAATGGAGATTGGGTTTGGTGGAAAATGGAATCAGCAAAAACTACAGAACTGATGATGTGACCCTTGCCCTGAGCTCAAAATGCATCACTGCGATGGATTGGTGGGGAGTAGGCCCTTCTGAAAAAAACATTTCTCCTCATCTCCACCTTAGGAGAGAGACCCCTCATTTCTCAATTGTGTCCCCAAGTTCAGGTCTCGCCCACAAGGGGAAACATCCGTTCAGCATCCACTCTGTCAAACCCCCCTCCAAGTCGTACATCTTTCAATCCTCTCAGTCTTCTAAACTCTAATAAATACAGACCGGCCTGTCATCCATCCTGCATAAAGTAACCTCCTCACTCTGGGAATCAGTCAGGTGAGCTTTCTCTGAACGGCATCAATCATATCCTTTCTTAAATAAGGAGACCAAATCTGTACACCATATTCCAGATGTGATCTCACCAAGTCTCTGTACAACCGTGGAAACACATCCCAACTTTTATATTCCATTCCACTGCCAATAAATGTCACACATTTATTTATTCAGAAGGGGTTTGGTTTAGCTCAGTTGGCTGGATGGCTGGTTTGTGATGTGAAGTCTCATCAACAGTGAGGGTTCAATTCCCATGTTAGCTGAGGCTATTGATAAAGGCCCCACCTTCTCAACCTTGCCCCTTGCCTGAGGTGTGATGACCGTCAAAGGGGAGAGCAGCCATGGTTACCTAGGACGATGGTGACTTCACCTTTATTTATCCTTGCACTTACTTATTTATTTGTTTGCCTTATTTATTTATCATGCTTGTTATTTAATCAATTTAGTCCCCTGAATCTATGAAATGATATTATCTGCTATGTTAATAGAGGAGCTAATGCATTTATTTTAAACCATTAAGTCGGTACAGTTACTCTATGCAGGTTCATGCTTCTGTTAAAACAGCGGGCAAAGATAATTCATTATGATGTGTTAAGTGTTCATACACTTGTATCCCATAATGTAATTTCAAGGCCAAGGTTACCTCATTAGTTTTTACAAGAATACATTCTTAAGTGTGTGCTGAAAAGGATTACTTGGTGTAAGTACTGGAACGTTATCCTTTTGCAATTTTTGTACCAAGTGTCAGCATCAAGCATTCCCAGTGCTATCCTTGTTAGTATTCACTAGTGCCTGAGCCTGGAATGTCCTGTTTAATTCACAACCTGCCACTCTGGATGTCTCCTATGTATTGCACTACTGAATTTGTGACTCTCCTGTGTGATGCACTGTTGTACCCATGGAGTTCTCCTGTGTAATGAAATGTTGAGTCAATGGAGTGCCTCTTGGGTAATGCACTGCTGCATCCCATTGAGCTGTCCTTTGTAATACATGTCACAGAGCCCTCTTGTCTGAGCTGTTTTCGATTCTTACTAATTTGCAACCAGCACTGCACTCCAGATGTCGGCTCATAAGGAAATTACGAGATTCTGGATAATCACTGGCAGAAATTAAATGACATCTTAGGATGCTTTTTTTTTAATTTGGAAAGCCGATAACACAAAGAAACTCTTTGTGTCGTTATTGCAGTTTATATCATGAAGTAACATTACCATTAATTATTGAAAGATCTGGTTTCTGTTGCATTATTATTGTGTTGTTGATGTTTTTGTCTGGATTAAAGTAAAGCCTTGTGTTCTGCAAGACTACAGCGAGCAAGAGGAAATCAACAGCCACCAAATTCATTTAACTTCCAAAATGACAGATCTCATTCAAACATACTTTTGTTCCAGATTAAAGGATCCAATCATAATCATTACTCCGAATTAAGATTGCCAAAACTAAATGTTGGGGATAGAACATAGAACATAGACAACGAACATAGGACATAGAACAGTACAGGCCCTTCGGCCCTCAATGTTGTGCTGAGTTATGTCCAAACTCAAGGTCAAGCTATCCCACTCCCTATCATTCTGGTGGGCTCCATCTGCCTATCCAATAACCGCTTGAAAGTTCCTAAAGTGTCTGACTCCATTATCACAGCAGGCAGTGTATTCCACACCCCAACCACTCCCTGAGTGAAGAGTCTACCTCGGACATCCCTCCTATATCTCCCACCATGAACCTTATAGTTATGCCCCCTAATAACAGCTACATCCACCCAAGGAAATAGTCTCTGCACGTCCACTCTATCAATCCCTCTCATCAGCCTATAAACCTCTATTAAGTCGCCTCTCATCCTCCTTCGCTCTAAAGAGAAAAGCCCCAGCTCCCTTAACTTTTCAATAATTTATTTTTGCAGCACACAGAAAAAAAGTTTACTTTCCTGTAGATTTCATGATTATGCTAAACTGTAAAACCTGACTTGCAGAGTTGATGATGTTCGCATCGCATCTTCCCCTCCTGATGAATGTTACTTTTACAACTAGCTGCCCCAGTTAGCCTTAGCACTGTTTATTTTTATTTCTGATGGGGCACCAGGTAAGGGTGAGTTCTATCCAATGTTCTCCCTGTGGGCAGGGTGCCACTGGGGGGGGGACAGGGAGAGAGACTGATTGTCCCTCTTTAGTGGAGTATGCCTTTAGCAGGTGAGTGCGACGCTGTAAGGCTAACGCTTGTTGAGAAAGGTTGTCAGGAATGTGTGTGCCCAGCATGAAAATTGGGCAGGTTCTACAATAGACAGGAAATTTGTTCTACCTGATTACTGCCCAAGTCATGAAGGAGTAAATTACTTCCTGTGTGTCGGGAGATTTATCAAGCGGCATCTGCTCTAGAGCCTGTCACATAAAGGATTTGTTTAATATTGAAAAACAGGAAAGCTCCAGGAGCACTCCATCTTTCACAACTTCTGAAGTAACCTCTTCAATTTGTCTGAGCTAGTGAAAGAATCTGCACTGAAATGTGTTTCTGTGACACCCAAGCATGCTGACATAAATCTGTGTTCAGCCATCCCTGGCCTAGGAATGCTACATAATATTGCCGGAAGTACGTTTGTCCTTTATTCAATCGACAATATATGGGCGGCACGGTAGCACAGTGGGTTAGCACTGCTGCTTCACAGCTCCAGGGTCCTGGGTTTGATTCTCGGCTCGGGTCACTGTCTGTGTGGAGCTTGCACATTCTCCTCGTGTCTGCGTGGGTTTCCTCCGGGTGCTCCGGTTTCCTCCCACAGTCCAAAGATTCGCGGGTTAGGTTGATTGGCCACGCTAAGAAATTGCCCCTTAGTGTCCAGGGATGTGAGGTTAGAGGGATTAGTGGGTATAATATGTAGGGATATGGGGGTAGGGCCTGGGTGGGATTGTGTTTGGTGCAGACTCGATGGGCTGAAGGGCCTCTTTCTGCACTGCAGGGTTCTATGAATATTCACTCAGTGTAATTCATAACTAATAAACTCCCATCTCCTGCTAATAGTAAAACTATTAGTAGTTTAAAACTAGTAGTTACTAGTAGTTATTAAAACTAATTGTAAAACTAGACAGGGTGGATTCAGAAAGAGTGTTCCCAATGGCGGGTGGGGTCCAGGACTAGGGGTCATGGTTTTGAGGATAAGGGGTAATCCTTTTCGAACTGAGGGAAGGAAAAATTTCTTCACCCAGAGGTTGGTAAATACGTGGAATTCACTACAGTAGAACGTGGTTAAATCCAAAACATTGTGTGATTTCAAGAAGAAATGAGGTATAACTCTTGGGGCTAAAGGGATCAAAGGATATGGGAAGGTGGGGGTGAGGCAGAATCAGAATATTTGAATTTGATGAGCAGCCATGATCATAATAAATAGCAGAGCAGGCTCAAAGGGCCAAGTGGCCTACTCCTGCTTCTGATCTTTATGTTTCACTATGAAAAGTGTCAGCAAGTAAAATCAAAATAAATACTAAGCTGTCTTTTCGAATACATTAACTGAGAAAGGATAACTGGGGAAAAGGGTAGCATCGATTCGAGATGTAACTTAGAAACAGAAAATAAAAGCAGAAGGAGGCTATTTGGCCCTTCAACTCTGTTCTGCCGTTCATTATGATCATGGCTGATTGTCCAACTCATTAGCCTAATTCCACCTTTCTTCCCATATCCCTTGATCCCCTTTGCCTCAAATGTTATATCTAAGTTTTTATGACTCCTACTTGAATGTACTTGTGGATTGGTGCTGAAGATGTGGACAGGGTTCTCAATGAGTACCTTGTGCCTGTTTTCACTGAGGACAGGGACGATGCTGACAGTCTAGTTGAAGAGGATGAATCTGAAATATTAAATACAATAGTGATAGTGGGAGAGGAAGTACTGGAGGGACGGGCAGCCTTGTGGGTGGATATATCACCAGGGCCAGATGGATTGTATCCCAAACTACTGAAGGAATCCAGGGAGGAAATAACAGATGCTCTGAGGATCATTTTCCAATATTTACCAGATACAGGTGAGGTCCCAGCGGGATGGAGGTTTGTTAACATTGGACCATTATTTAAAAAGGAGACAAGTGAGAGACCAGAAAACTATAGGACGGTCAGTTTGACTTCAGTAATCGACAAGTGATTAGAAACAATTCACAGAGACAGGATGAACTGTCACTTAGAAAGGCACAAATTGATCAGTGATGGTCAGCATGGTTTGATAAGGGTAAATCATGTCTTACTAACTTTGTTGAATTTTTTGAGGAAGTAACCAGGAGGGTTGATGAGGTTAGTGCAGTCGATGTTGTCCACATGGATTTCAGTAAAGGCATTTCACAAGGTGGCCACATGACAGATTGGTCAGAAAAGTGAGATCTCATGGGACAGAGGGGAAGGTCGCCGGTTGGATCCAAAATTGGCAGACAGACAAGGCACACAAAGGTATAGTGACCCTGAAACATTCCTTGATGAATCAATATGTGTCCATAAAAAAGCATGAGGAACTAGTGCCGTGATCTGGATGTTGTGAACCTAGCGGAGACTGATGAGTAGAACAAACAGTTGTTAATGCATGAGAACAATGGGTGTATAATGTGTAGCTTGAATAATACGCAGTTACAAGGCAGTATGGTAGCACAGTGGTTAGCACTGCTGCCTCACAGTGCCAGGGATCCAGGTTTGATTCCTGTCTTGGGACACTAATGTAAGGAGTACTCCCTGTGTCAGTGTGGGTTTCCTCTGGGTGCTCTGGTTTCCTCCCACAGTCTGAAAGACGTGCTGGTTAGGGTGCATTGACCCGAACAGATGCTGGAATGTGACGACTAGGGGAATTTCACAGTAACTTCATTGTAGTTACTACAATGTAAGCCTTATTTGTGACTAATAAATAAACTTTATTTACTTTATATTTCGGTATACCTGATCATGCATGCAAATTTGTCTTTTGTTTGCTAGGAAAAGGGAATGTTTGTATCTCTGTCCTGTATGAAAAGGGGGATGGTTTGGGTTTACATTGCAATCAGTTCTATGTGTCCTTTCCAGCTTCCTGTAGCCATGCGACTCCTACAATGAGACATCTCTGACATCTTAAGTTGATTCAATGATCTCTCACTGAGGTGACAATGATGAACCACCTCAGTCTTCAGACATGAGGAAGTGTAGGGTGGGAGCTCTCGGGAATGGACGTAGTGGAACGAAGAATGAAAGAAGTTGGAGCTCAGCCGAAAGAAGCGGACGTAGCGGAACCAGGCGACCGGAGAACCTGAGTGAGCAGGGAGGCCTATCATACAGGCTGATGTCATTTTTCAAACGGGAAGGAAGATTTCGTAAATCGTTAAAAGGGAAACAGATGATTGCTTTCACGCCTTAGCTCAATGAAAACATGAACCAAGAAAAGGGCAATAACACGATGGCAAAAAGACTTACTGGGATAATCCTCCTTCTCTGGCTCAGTCATGGAGTAATTGATTCAGAGTGCACCAAAAGTGCCCTGAGCTCCAGCAACAACTTCACTGCCAGATCTTCCTGCTGGAGCTTGTCATTGTGAAGGAGATACATAGGATCCTCTTTTGGATGCATACTTAGGAACTGGAAGGAGAGCAAAGGAAATTCTGTCACTTCCATTTAAAGGCAGAACAACCTTCAAGAAAGAAAGAATTCGTATTTGTATCGCACCTTTCTTAATTTGGGGTCCTCAGAACACTTCCGACTTCATTACTTTTGAAAAGCATTCTTTCATTTATTTCCAATCCCACATTGATGTGGGGTAGCACGGTGGTTAACACTGCTGCCTCACAGTGCCAGAGACCCCCGTTCAGTCTGGCTTTGGGTCACTGTCTGTGTGGAGTTTAAACTTCCTCCCTGTGTCTGTGTGGGTTTCCTTTGGATGATCCAGTTTTTCCCAGAGATGTGAGGATTGGACGTGCTAAATTGCCCCTCAGTGTCCCAAGATTTGTAGGTTAGGGGGATTAGTGGGGTACATATATGGAGTTACAGGGATAGTTGCTCTCTTGGAGGTTCAGTGCAGTCTCAATGGGCCAAAAGCCTTCTTCTGCACTGTAGAAATGCTATGATCTATGACTGGAGTCACATTTAGGTCAGAACAGGTAAGGACAGAAGATTTCCTTCCCTGGAGAACATCAGTGAACCAGATGGGTTTTTAACAACAACTGACAATGGTTTCATGGTCATGATGAGACTCTTAATTTCAGTTTTTTTTTTAATTCTCTAATTTCACCATCTGCCATGGTGGGATTTGAACCTGGGTCCCCACAACATTACCCTGGGTCTCTGGATCACAAATCTGGAGACAACATCACAATGCCACTGCCTCTTCAAATGTAATTATTGTATCAGTGAAACATATGACAGGCAAATGGTGCCATGGAGAAGTCCCACAAAGAACAGTGTGATAAATGACCAGTTACTGAGTTCTAATGCTGTTTGTTGAGGGATAAATTTGACTTTGTCTGTCTACTGTTGCGATAATGGGCTTTCATACATCTCAACCAAGTGGAAATGCCGACCCACCATCGCTCTGAAATCCCACAGGCTCCATAGGAATTTCAGGCTAATATCTAAACAGCAGAAAGGAATCATTAAACTTGCATGACTGCACACAATTTATGAGTTTATTTCAGCATAATTCACTGAGATTATTCCCAGGAAAAAAAAAATTAACAAAAATATAATGAAGAATGATGTGCAAGTGGTTTTTAACATATTAATTTAAGTGACCAAAATTAAAAAATAAATATGGGATAATCTTTACCTTTACAGTCAAAACAATTAAAGTTTTTATTCAATTTACTGTTCAAATATTAACACACAATCACATTTTGCTTCATTGATTAGATTTGATTTATTATTGACACATGTATTAGCATATGATGAAAAGTATTGTTTCTTGCGCGCTATACAGACAAAGTGAAGAAAAGGAGAGAGTGCAGAGTGTAGTGTTACAGTCATAGCTAGGATGTAGAAAAGATCAACTTAATGCAAGAAAGGTCCATTCAAAAGTCTGACAGCAGCAGGGAAGAAGCTGTGCTTGAGTCAGTCGGTACGTGACCTCAGACTTTTGTATCTTTTTTCCCGATTGAAGAAGGTGGAAGAGAGATTGTTGTTGCTACTTTTGATGTTTAATTTTATATATGTTAAAGGTGAATACAGAAACAAAGGAAGAATCAAAGGGTGGAATTTTCCAGAGGCATTGTGGGTGCCATCTATTGGCTGGAGAGCTGAGCAGAGATGCACACTAGTAAAATGCCTGCCCAGGCACCTGCCAATCATTGAATGGCCGGACCATTGGTGGGCTTTCCTCGGGAATCGGGTCCCCAGAGATGAAAGCCACACCTGGCGACAGCTGCTCACTAATCAGAGGCTCTCTACTCTTGTATTTAATAGAGCCACAGAGGAGGCCATGGCTACACCTGGAAGAATAACCGCCTGAGGCAGAATTTTACATTTCTCCATCAACAGGTTTGTTGTCAGAGGTTGGCTGTAAAGATGACCTGACTAACAGGTTCTCCCTGGCCCTGAGCTCTCCGCAATTTTGTGATGGGATGGATGAACATTTGTCCGCACTCCCCACCACACCGCACCACACCCCCCACCCTTCCATCAGTTGAGACCCATAGGTGGCCAATTAATGACCACTTGAGGAAATTCCCAACCAAGCCTCAATTGTCAGGCTGACGGGAGGAGTTCACAGGCAGATAGAAACATTAAAAGTGATTGTGCTCAGGTCGTTGGGGGGGAAGGTTGGGGGGCGTCTTCCAACAGCAGTCTTCTTTGAACATCAGGTGTCTCCACCTGTTAGGACTACAGCAAATGTTACTACAGGAAGCCAGATCGCCAAGGGAAACCTGCCTTACTGATCATTTTTTTTGTGTGCTCTGAAAATGAGGATTAGCTACTGACCCCAAAAGCATAGAGTTCCACTCATATCTTTATGGCTCTAAAAATTGAATACAGTAAAAAGTCGGACAACACCAGGTTTTAGTCCAACCTATTTATTTGATAATATACTCACAAGCTTTCGGGTTAGCCCCTTCGTCAGGTGAATGGAGAGCGGAGCGGAGAAGCTACTACATCTCCGGAGTCTTCAACATATCATTGATGAAGATGAACATCTCGCCAGGGCTATCCCCACACCCCCACTTCTTGCTTTCAGACAACCACACAACCTCAAACAGACCATTGTTCGCAGCAAACTACCCAGCCTTCAGGAGAACAGTGACCACAATACCACACAACCCTGCCACAGCAACCTCTGCAAGACATGCCGGATCATCGACATGGATACCATCATCACACGTGAGAATACCATCCACCAGGTACATGGTAAATACTCTTGCAACTCGGCCAACATTGTCTACCTGATACGTTGCAAGAAAGGATGTCCCGAAGCATGGTACATTGGGGAGACCATGCAGACGCTACGACAACGGATGAATGAACATCGCTCGACAGTCACCAGGCAAGACTGTTCCCTTCCTGTTGGCGAACACTTCAGTGGTCACGGGCATTCAACCTCTGACCTTCGGGTAAGCATTCTCCAAGGCGGCCTTCACGACACACGACAGCGCAGAGTCGCCGAACAGAGACTGATAGCCAAGTTCCGCACGCATGAGGACGGTCTCAACAGGGATCTTGGGTTCATGTCGCACTATCTGTAACCCCCGTGACTTGCTTGGGTTTGCAAAACCTCACTTACTGTACTGTCTGGAGACAATACACATCTCTTTAAACTGTGATCAGTGCTCCTTCCACTCACATTATCAGCCACTTCAGGTCTTGAACAGCAGGTTAGGTGTAAGGATTCGCATTCTAATCAGTAATCTCTAAACTGTCTGTGCTTTATATGCTCTGTCTGAGGCCAGAACTCTCCATTCACCTGACGAAGGGGCTAACCCGAAAGCTTGTGAGTATATTATCAAATAAATAGGTTGGACTAAAACCTGGTGTTGTCAGACTTTTTACTGTGTTTACGCCAGTCCAACGCTGGCATACCCACATCATGTCTAAAAATTGAAAGATTTATTGAAAAGGAAAAATATCTTAAGCACATAGAATTAAAGTTACACAGTTAAAACATTGTTACTGAACAGCCCCCAAAAGACTCATTTGGTCAACAATTCATGAGTAAACTGCCTTCTTGGTAATATCTGTCTCATAGATTTTAACAATAAAATTTCAGTAGAATAACCCAAGGTAACAATTGTTGTCACTTTAATTTGGGTATTCCCTACCTCACTCCTCTCAAAACACTTTGCCTCAGATGTGAAAATCTAAAAGGAAGGTTCAAAAACTGTTTTCTGAAAACAAAGATTTATCTGGTTTGACTCTGGGTGACTTCTTCATATTTAAATCTGACATAGCTTCCTCCACAGAGATTTGTTATTTAAGACATTTCCTGAAACAGCCAGCACAACTCAGTTCAACAACTTTCCTGAAATATCTTTTCTTTCTTTTATCTCTAATTCCAATGTCCCGAAAATCCTCCTTCAACTCAACTTCTCTAAAAATGAAAATCTTTCATGTTTTCCTATTGTGTCTCTGCTTTCAGTCAATAAACATTCTGTGCCTTCCCCTGTTTACCAATGAAAACTTTATAAGTTGCAAAGGTTCCTTATCAGTTCTGAACCACCATTGAAATTCACAGCTGAAAAGTCAAGTTGCAGCTTATCTTATGCAAATTTTAGAACTAATCTATTTACTTATAACTCACCACAAAGGCATGAAACTAACACCTTCAATCTTTTATCTCTCACTTCTCACGGACACCCGGTCTCTATTATCTTCTTCCAGTTAAATTAATTATGCACACTCACACGCGCGCGCACACACACACACACACACACACACACACACACACACATATGCACACACACACATATGCACACACACACGCACACAAACACGCACACACACATGCACACACACACACACGCACACACACACACACACACACATGCACACACATATATTCACAGCTTTCTTTACCTATACCTATATTTGTGACTTTTAAGGGGCATCTTGACAAATACATGCCTCGGATGGGAATAGAGGGATATGGTCCCCGGAATGGTAGGGGGTTTTAATTCAGTCGGGCAGCATGGTCAGTGCAGGCTTGGAGGGCCGAAGGGTCTGTCCCTGTGCTGTAATTTTCTTTGTTCTTTGTACAGAAGACCCATGTAATCACAGAATCTTTTTAAAAATAACATCCATTATCACACCCCGCATCTGCATTTTCCCACCCAGCCTCTCCCACACCAACAGCCGCCCAAGTCAATCCCCAACCCAGGCTTTGCCTTTGGATATTATTGAAGGTGTTAGTGATGGTGGGATGGGCAGTTGATCATGGGTCTTCCCGCCCAGAACTTAATGCTGGCAGAAAAGAGAAGACAGTGGGATTTGACTATGCCAGCAGCCCGCTGAATTAAATACCCTCCCAGCTGACCAGCAGTGAGAACCAGATACTCCATCCTTTAACTCTGTCTGAGTCAGAGGAAGCTTGAGCAATCGGAGAGTAAGCTCGAGTTAACAGGGTCAGTTCAGATTAAAGTTAACATAGAACATTCCAGCGCAGTACAGGCCCTTCGGCCCTCGATGTTGCTCCGACCAGTGGAACCAATCTAATGACCCTCTAACCTAAACTATTCCAATGTTATCCATACACCTATCCACTGACCATTTGAACGCCCTTGTAGTTGGCGAATCCACAACTGCTGCAAGCAGGGCATTCCGCACCCTTACTACCCTCTGAGTAAAGAACCTACCTCTGACATCCGTCCTATAATTACCACCCCTTAATTTAAAGCTATGTCCCCTTGTGTTAGCCATTCTATAAAGCCAATAAATAAAGTTTATTTATTCATCACAAGTAAGGCTTATATTAACACTGCAATTGAGTCACTGTGAGATTCCCTTAGTCGCCACCTGTTCGGGCCAGTGCACCCTAACCAGCACGTCTTTCAGACTGTGGGAGGAAACTGGAGCACCGGATTCATGAACACCATCAGACTTCTAATTCCAGGTTTTTGTTGAATTCTATCTTCACCGTGGTGGGATTGGAAGCTGGATCCCCAGAGCATTATCCTGGGTCTTTGGGTCACTATTCTAGTGACAATACCACTACACCACTGCTTCCCCACAAGTGGGTTTTGAATTCTGATAAATGAGTTCTTGGAAATGATGCAGATTTTGCTTCAACTGTTATGAGCACAATCGCTGGAAGATCCACAATCAGAGCAGACATTTTCTCTTGGGATCCTTTCTGCAGAAAGACGCCAGCTTCTGAAGCAGGATTTCTGGCTGTGCCTTTCAGGATTTGCTTTGTCAGCGCAGGAGAATCTCCACCACACACTCTCCTGTTCCTTCCACCTTAGCGAAGGGATTAAACAGCAGCAGGACAGCTGAGGTTTCCCTGTGATTTCTGGTACATTACATCCTGCCTTCCATTCCTGGAAACTCTCCAGCTGACTGTTGTCAGCTTTACCAGCTTGGGATTTCAAAGTGCTTCCAGCGAAGTACAGTTGCTTCTGATTGCCAGCCCTCCCCGAGTGCTTGAGAGCTGCTCTTGCAGCTGCCAAACCCACTGGTCTTCTTTGTGAGAATGTTCGTTTCCTTCACCACGAATCCTCAAAGCAAAATATTCTTATCACTAATAATTTGAGCAATTTAAACACTGGAGTGTTTGTTTCTGCACTGCCAGGACATACCTGTGTAGAGGAACTTTGAGAGGAGCGCAGCCTGTCATAAAGCACCTTCCTGATTTCTATGTTCAACTGCACAGAGGCAAATGTCAGAGGATGTCCAATTTCTCCCTGAATAATGGTGAGGGTTGTTAACCTCACTGCGACCTTCAGCCCAAAATCCCAATTGATGCAAAATTGGGAAGAAGCGAATTTTGTCATTTTGCCAATCGATTTATTTTGCAGTACTCAAATATTCCACCCAGAGTTTGGAACGGGCTGAGCAGAGATTGCAGAAGATGTACCTCCTCTTGGAATCACAGAATGGGACTATTCAGCCCAGTGTGTCCGTGCTGGCTCCCGGTGAGAGCAATTCACTTTGTGTCACTCCCCTGCCACAAACCTTCAAATGCTTCCTGTTTAGATAATGTTCCAATTCTGTTTTGAAAGCAATGATTGGACTATTGCCTCCCCCACTAAGAATTCCAGGACCGATCCATTCTCAGTGTGAAAACAACATAATGATGTGGAGATGCCGGCGTTGGACTGGGGTGGGCACAGTAAGAAGTCTCACAACTCCAGGTTAAAGTCCAACAGCTCTATTTAGTAGCAAACGCCACTAGCTTTCGTCAGGTGAGTGGGAGTTCTATTCACAAACAGGGCATATAAAGACACAAACTCAATTTACAGAATAATGATTGGAATGCGAGTTTTTACAGCTAATTTCAATCATTATTACAGAGTGTGGTGGCTAGGGGATTTTCACAGTAACTTCATTACAATGTTAATGTAAATCTACTTGTGACTAATAAATAAACTTTAACTTTACTGCACACCACAGTCTAGGTCCCTATCATATCTCAGAAAGACGGATGCCTGGGAAACTGCACAAAAACTCCTCCTGCCTGAGAGGCATCCAAGGTTCACTACTCTCTGTTTCCTGTCACTGACCAACTTTGTATCTGCATTGTTATTATCCCTTATCTGTGAGCTTTAACGTTTCTCACAAGTCTGTTGTGTGGTATTTTTGAAAGCCCATGTACATCACATCAACAGCATTGCCCTCATCAACCCTGTTTCCTCATCAAAAAACTCCAACAAATTAACTAAGCATAAATTTTCCCTGAATAAATCCAGTTTTACATGTCTGTTGCAGACTGTGGTAAACACAGGCAAATTGTCAGCCACAGATTGTCACACTGCTGTTATTGGCTCGTTCTCAGTCACTTTGTTCTCTCAACTTGGGTCAGAAGTTATTCAACTCCCAGCTCAGTCACCTGAGTCTGAAATCCAGACCTGATGATGTTTTATGATGATGTTTTAATACACTCATCCCAAGGCTCAAGTCTGAATTTGGGGGGGAAATTGCAGAATATTTTCACATTGGTTTTTACAAATGGGGCAGCACAGTGGTTAGCACTTCTGCCTCACAGTGCCAGGGACCCAGGTTCGATCCCCGGCTTGAGTCAATGTCTGTGTGGAGTTTGTACATTCTCCCCGTGCCTGTGTGGGTTTCCTCCCATACCCCAAAGATGTGCAGGTTAAGTTGATTGGCCGTGCTTAGTGTCAGGGGGGTTAGTGGGATAAACAAGTAGGATTATAGGGATAGGGCCTTGGTGGGATTATGGTTGGTGTAGACTTGATGGGCTGAATGGCCTCCTTCTGCATTGTAGAGATGCTATGAAATGTGATCTGACTTCAGGATGAACAGGTAAATGAGTTGACGGCACAAATCACCGCGAATGAGTATGATTTGGTGGTCGTTACAGAGACATGGCTGCTGGATGGCCACGACTGGGAGTTAAATACCCAGGAATATCAGACTATACGAAGGACGAAGGATGATAAGGGAGGTGGTGTACCTCTGATATTTAAGGATGATATCAGGGCAACAGTGAGAGATGATACTAGAATTAGGGGGAATAGCCTCAAAATAAGGGGAAGCAGATTTAGGACTAAGTTGAGGAGGAACTTCTTCACCCAAAGGGTTGTGAATCTGTGGAATTCTCTGCCCTGTGAAGCAGTTGAGGCTCCCTCATTGAATGTTTTTAAGACAAGGATAGATAAATTTTTGAACTGTAAAGGAATTAAGGGTTATGGTGAGTGGGCAGGTAAGTGGAGCTGAGTCCATGAAAAGATCAGCCATGATCTTATTGAATGGCGGAGCAGGCTCGAAGGGCCAGATGACCGACTCCTGCTCCTAGTTCTTATGCTCTTAATACAATCTACCCCTAAACAGTCCAAGTAATTTATCTGGATTCTTCCATTTCCGAGGCACAGTTAATTTTTTTATTGATTTCCATTTCCAAATTTAGCTTCAATTCTGCAGTCATTATGAGAAATAACACCAGAATGCTGCATTTACAAACCTGCTCCCACTATATTTCAGATTAAGCAATCATTTTCTAATCACATAGAGATGGTTGATATTTCTTACGAATAAAACAATGTTCCATCCTGAACTAATTCCTGTGGGTGTAGAGTATGTGCTTGTGCAAAAAGTGTGTCTATCAGCCTATCGATAATGCTGGCCAGGAACTCAATTCCACGGAGCAACATTGTGAACAAGAAAGCAAGAATTAGCATTTATATAGAATCATTGAATCTCTGCAGTGCAGAAGGAGGCCATTCAGCCCTGCCCAATTCCCCAAGCATTTACGCTAGTCAGTCCCCGCTGACATTAAAGGGCAATTTAGCATGGCCAATCCACCGAAACCACACAAAGAACAAAGAACAGTACAGCACAGGAACAGACCCTTCAGCCCTCCAAGCCTGCACTGATCACATTGTCCTATCTAGACGAACCACCAGTATCCCTCTATTCATGTGTCCATTCAGGTAAGTCTTAAGTGTTGTTAAAGCATCTGCCTCAATCACCTCACTTGGCAGTGCGTTCCAGGCCCCCACCACCCTCTGTATAAGAAAGTTCCCCCACAAACCTCCACTCAATCTTTCTCCCCTTATCTTGAACTTGTGTCCCCTTGTAATTGTCATTTCTGCCCTGGGAAAAAGCTTCCAACTGTCCACCTTATCTAGACCCCTCATAATTTTATAAATTTTTATCAGGTCGCCCTTCAGTCTTCGTCTTTCCAGGGAGAAACATCTCAGTTTATTCAATCCCTCCTCATAGCTAATACCTTCCATGCCAGGCAACATCCTGGTAAACCTTTTCTGTACTCTCTCCAAAGCCTCCACATCCTTCTGGTAGTGTGGTGACCAGAATTGGACACAGCATTCCAATGTGGCGTAACCAACGTTTTATATAATTCTAACATAATTTGCCAACTCATATACTTAATGCCCCGTCCGATGAAGGCAAGCATGCCATATGCTTTCTTCACCACCTTTTCCACTTGTAAGGATCTGTGGATCTGCATTCTCAGACCTCTCTATGCATCTATGCTCCTGCTATTTATTTCGTAGTTCCCATCTGAATTGGATCTATCAAAATGCATCACATCGCATTTGTCCAGATTAAATTCCATTTGCCATTTCTCTGCCCAATTTTGCAGCTTATCTGTATCCTGCTGTATTATCTGACAATCTTCATCACTATTTGCAAGTCCACATCTTTGGACTGTGGGAGGAAACCGGAGCATCCAGAAAAAACCCATGCAGACACGGGGAGAATGTGCAAACAGTGACCCAAGCTGGGATTCAAGGAGTAAGTCACTTATTACAGAATACTGACCTGCTCTTGCAACCATGAATTTTGGTTCAGTTACGTTCCTGGTCTGACCACCACCACACCCACTCCCCAGATCTTCCATGATGTAATGGAAGGAGATTCAATAATGGCAATGCCGCTGAATGCTAAGGGGAGGAGACAGTTCAGGTGAATTGGCTATGCCAAATTCTCCCTATGTAGGATGAATGTTCCTTGCCACTTATTAGCCCAAACCTGAACTTGTTCAGGTTTTACTGCATGCAGAGCTGCTTCATCGCCTGAGAATTCATAAATGATTCTGAACACTGCACAATCATCAGCAAACATCCCCCGCTCCTGATCTTAATGTGAAGGGAAACCCATTTTTGAAGCAAGTGAAGATGGTTAGGCTATGGATGCAACTCTCTCACACTCACCTCCTGACTCCCCAAATCCTGTCCACCATCTACAAGGCACAAGTCAGGAGTGTGATGGAATACTGTCCTCTTGCCTGGATGAGTGCAGCTCCAACAGCACTCAAGAAGCTTGACACCTTAGGGGATTTTCACCGTAATTCCAATCCAGTGTGAATGTAAACCTACTTGTGGCTAATAAATAAATGTTACTTTACCATCCAGGACAAAGCCACCCAACTTGAATGCTACCCCTTCCACAAACATTCAATCCCTCCACCATTGATGAACAGTGGCAGCCGTGTGTGTACCATCTACAATATGCAATGCAGGAATTCACCAAGGTTCCTTAGGTAGCACACACCAAACCCACGACCACCACTATTTGGAAAGGCAAGGACAGCAGCTACCTGGGAAAACCATCACCTGAAGGTTCCCCTCCAATTCACTCATCATCCTGACTTGGAAATGTATCGCCGTTCCTTTGCTGCCACTGGGTCAAAATCCTGGAATTCCCTCCTTTACAGCACTGTGGGTGTACCTACATCTCAGGGACTACCGCGGTTCGAAGGCAGCTTACCACCACCTTCTGTCGGGCAATTAAGGATGGGCAATAAATGCAGGCCTGACCATCAACTCCCACATCCCATAAAAATGAATTTTAAAAACACTTACTGAAGTCCTGCTGAAATCATGTAACTCACAGCAGAACTCAGAGTTAAAACACATCAACTTCCTGTTCTTTATATTTTAATATCAAGCCAGAGAATGCACATAGATCTTGAACCTTTGTGAAATTGCAGCAAGAAGATATTAATATCTACCACTAACTCTTACACATTTATGTTTTATTTTAGATACATTTATTCATTCTATTTTATTTGTATTCATATTTATTTGTTACATTTAATATAATATATATTTTCTTTTTATAAAGGCGGGAAAGTGGAACTGAGCAGCGACAGATCAGCCATGATCTTATTGAATGGCGGGGCAGGCTCGAAGGGCTGGATGGCCTACTCCTGCTCCTATTTCTTATGTTCTTATGTTCTTATAAACATTTATATTTTTGCAGCTCACAGATATATCATCAACATGCTGGAAATGCAATGTTCTCATTTTTATCCTAATTGCATTAATTCCTTAACAAAAGGAAGACATCACTGATGTAACAGAGCATCAAGTTGTTATCAATGTGTTAACAGGATGCAGATATCACTGACATCATAAAAAAACAAAAATAATAGCCCAACATTTTCATAATTAAACAGTTAATTTATTACTTTAACTGCACATTGACTTAATTGATATAATTATAGTCTAACAATACCAATAATATAACAGCACAAAGACATCATTAAAAGAACTGCATGGAATAATTTGCGTTTACATAGTTCTTTGGAAATGGGAATGTTTCCTGGGCTGTAGGCCTTCTTTCATTTGAATCTGAAGTTTGGAGGAAGGGGCTTTCTGTGATTTTATTTTTGGTGCAGGTGTCACCTTGTCGCACAGGTTAACACCCTGACAATGCAGTTACTTACAATGATGCCTGCTGCACAAGCTGGTGACACCACCCACTGGGACCGAGTGAGGAGGGGTAAACAGAAGAATTGAAAGCATGACCATAGACAAGAAGTGGAGAGCATGGGGGAGAATAATGAATGAGCAGTATCATGGAGGGAGAGGTCGAGACTGGGAGAGTGCTACTTTGCCAGCAGTGCCGCCACGTGGCATTGACTTTAAACCAGGCAAGAGTTGGAGAAAATGGAAAATCTAGGAGTATTGAAGCAAGGAGATTTGAAATATCTGGAGGAAATGGGAACCACATTGTGAACAGGATTTTTTTAAAAATTGGGTTGTGCTTTCTATTTATCTGACAGATTTCATTTGACACGAGACATTACGATGAACGTATTGTGTCCATTTCCCCTCATTACTCTGAACTTATCTGTCTCCACAGAACAAGTGAAAGCTTCATGCGTAATAGCGAGGGTATAAACCTTACTAGTAATGGCAGGTTTAAAAACATCCAGTACTGTAATGATGCACACTCACTGTCAGGAACACAAAAGGTACTTATTAACAAGGAGAGGCTGTATGGAGGCCCCTCCAGCTGCCCTGGAGCCACCCAGAAGCTGCCCCACTCCCTACATATCTTCCACTTTGGCTATGTCAAACTGCCCCTTAGTGTTCAAAGAGGTGCAGGTTACTGGACTGGCCATGGTGAATTTCCTCTAGTGTGTAACCAAAATAGAAAATGCTGGAAAATCTCAGCGGGTCTGGCAGGTCTGGAGAGAAAAGAGCTGACGTTTCAAGTCCAGATCACCCTTTGTCAAAGCTAAAAGGCATAAAAACTGGGAGATATTTGTACCGCAGGGGGAGGGAATGAAAGATGAGTCACGGCCACAGAAACCAGGGGAAATACTGTTAACAGCTGTCCACAGGGAGAATAAAGGGCGGGCAAATGGCAGAGAAACTGAAATCAGAGGGTAAACTGTGACAGATGAAGATGTGAGGAGAGGGGCAATGGGTGGGAGAGAGGTAAAATTGAGAAAAAGGGGGAGAAAAGGTAAGAAAGGAGGGATAACATAGGGGGAAGAGGAGAAGAAAAATGAAGAAAAATAGAAAATAAAGAAATAAAAGGTAGAGAATAGTTAAAAATTAAATAAAGTGAAAACAAAGGGATCAGGATAGGGGTAGAGCAAATCATCTGAAGTTGTTGAACTCGATGTTGAGACGGGAAGGCTGTAAAGTGCCGAGCTGGAAGGTGAGATGCTGTTCCTCCAGTTTGTGTTGAACTTCACTGGAACATTGCAGCAGGCCAAGGACAGATGTGTGGGTATGGGAGCGGGATTGTGTGTTAAAATGGCAGCAACCGGAAGATCAGGGTTCTGACTGCGCACAGACCGACCTGTCTCGATCCCTTTGCTTTCATTCCATTTTATTTAATTTTTTGCTATTCTTTTTCTTTTATTTCTTTATTGTCTTTCTTCATTTTTCTTCCTCTCTTTCCCCCACTCTTTCCCCCTACTTTATCCCCCTTCCCTTACTTTTTCTCCCCCTTTGCTCCCTCTTTTCCAAATTTTATCTCTGTCCCATCCAATTACATCCCCCCCCCCCCCCCCGCGCCCCACCCCCCACCCAAACCCCAACAACATCTTCATCTATCACAGCTTACCCTCTCATTTTAGCTTCTCTGCCATTTGGCCATTCACGCCCTTTATTCTCTCTCTGGACTACCATTTCTCTGGCTATGACTCATCCTTCACTCCCTCACCCTACAGTATAGATATCTCCCACTTTCTATACCTTTTAGCTTTGACAAAGGGTCATCTGGACTCGAAGCGTCAGCTCTTTTCTCTCCTTACAGATGCTGCCAGACTTGCTGAGATTTTCCAGCATTTTCTCTTTTGGCTTCAGATTCCAGCATCCGCAGTAATTTGCCTCCAGTGTGTATGTTTGGTGGAGTAGCCATGGTGAATTGCCTCTAGTGTGCGTCTTAGATGGATATGCTGTGGTAAATTGTCTCTCTTGTGCAGTTTAGGTAGATTAGCTATGGTGGTTGTGCTGGATTGTGAATTTGGGGCAGGAGGGTGGGCCAGTTGGGGTGTTCTGTGGATGGTCACTGTAGCTCCATGGGCCTACAGTTTTATATTGTCGGGATTCTATGATTCTGTGCCTTGTAGATGCAGTCTGTCTCAGAGGAGACTCAACCTCCTGGGGTGATTACCCACCCTCAGCCCCAACAGGTCCCCTCAGGCTTCATTGTCCCACGTCTGCTTTGTTGCCCTTGAAGGGACAATCACTACGAATACAACTGTAGATAGTTAGTATGCAAATATCATTATTATAATTAGACATGGACATTGCTCTATTTTTGTTTCCACTTACAATGGAAACAAGAACTAGAGAGCACAGCGTCAAAATAAGGGGGAGTCAATTTAGGACAGAGTTGAGGAGGAACTTCTTCTCCCAGAGGGTAGTGAATCTTTGGAATTCTCTGCCCATTGAAGCAGTGGAGGCTACCTTGTTAAATGTGTTTAAGCCACGGGTAGATAAATTTTTGACCAATAAGGGAATTAAGGGTTATGGGGAGAAAGCGGGAAAGTGGAACTGATCCACTTCAGATCAGCCATGATCTTATTGAATGACAGGGTAGGCTCGAAGGGCTAGGTGGCCTACTCCTGCTCCTATTTCTTATGTTCTTATGTTCTTATTTTCGAAACCTTCACAACTCCAAGGTTTTTATTTACAAAATGTCAAAAAGCAAAGTCGTTGCTAAAGGACTTGGGTTGTCGAAAACTGAAGACATAAAGAAGAAAAAGCACAAGAGTAGTAGCTAGTAAAGAAAATAAAGAGGTTGAATATAAATGGGCAGCAGTGTGGCACAGTGGTTAGCACTGCTGTTTCACAACACCAGGGACTCGGGTTCAATCCCAGCTTAGGTCACTGTCTGTGTGGAGTTTGCACATTCTCCCCGTGTCTGCGTGGGTTTCCTCCCAGGGCTCCAGTTTCCCCCCACAGTACCAATATGTCTGGGTTAGGTAGATTGACTCAGTAAGAAGTCTCACAACACCAGGTTAAAGTCCAGCAGGTTTATTTGGTAGCAAAAGCCACTAGCTTTCAGAGCACTGCTCCTTTGTCAGGTAAGGTGGATTGACCATGCTAAATAGACCGTAAGTGTCAGGAGAATTAGCTAAAGTAAATATGTGGGGTTATGGGGAAAGGGCCTCGCTGGGATTGTGGTCAGTGCAGACTCGATGGGCCAAATGGCCTCCTTCTGCACTGTAGGATTCTATGATTTGTAAAGAACAGTAACAGTTTGTTCAGTATTAGAATGTAACCTTGCTTTGCTTGTAATGTTTCTCTGTCGGGGCATGAATCACAGAACACAGAATTGGTTTGTTGATGCTGCATAGCAAAGTTATTAAACAGTGCAGGACATATGGGAAAAATCTGAATTGCTACACAAGCACTGAATGGATAGTAACAGTTTAACATTTACAAAGATAGAGAGATTTGACAAACAGTGTGCAGGAATAACACAACACTATAAACAGACAATATAAATCCTTTTGGAAGAAAAAAGTATCAAATCTTGTTTTTATTTTTATATTTCACCTTGAACCAGCAATCCACTCCGCAGTTCAGGCAGTAAGAGAGTTACTCTCCAAAAATGGTTCCACAGAGAATATCAAGGTAATTTATATTTTCCCATTCTACCATCAATTCTCCTGAAGTCATTAAGGAGGAGAATTCCTTCCCTCTTAGGCACTTTCACATTCTCATTTAAGGAACCAAATTATTCTTTCTAAAGTAGACAACGAGCTTTCTCAATATTGTTATTGGAATAGTGCAATCTTCACATTGAAGATTCATCATAAAAGACAAATGGTTTTATGTATTCAATACGGAACAGATTGTAGTGGATGTAAGTGATCAAATTTACAGAGATAGCAGTTCAGAAACCTATTGTTTTGCAGGAAGTTGATTGAGGGGGTTGGGGGGATGCCGGAGCTGCCGGGGGTCGGGGGGTCGCGGTCGGGGGATGTGTGGGGCTCGTCAGGGCTGGCAGGAGGAGGACATTGGGGCTAGCCCAGAGAGGTCCCGGAGGCCAGCGATTGGTGGGAGTGGGGAAGGTCAGAAGGGCAGGAATGAGGGTTTGTGGGGCTGGCCAGCGATTGGGAGACCGGCAGTGTGGGATTATCGAGCAGATATCGGCGTGTGTGCAATGGCCCACTCAGCGCTATGCTGCCAGCCTCTCAAGCAGCCCCATCCACTGCTCTTCCTGCTCGGACACTCAGTGACGGACAGTGTCAGAGATTCAATCTGAAAATCCCACAAATGTTAGCAAATGTTGTCCTCTTGTTCAAGAAGGAGAAAGAGACAACCCTGGGAATTATAGACTGGTGAGCCTTACTTCTGTTGTGGGCAAAATTTTGGAAAGGATTATAAGGGATAGGATTTATAATCATCTAGAAATGAATAATTTGATTCGGGATAGTCAACACGGTTTTGTGAAGGGTAGGTCGTGCCTCACAAATCTTATTGAGCTCTTTGAGAAGGTGACCAAAGAGATGGATGAGGGTAAAGCAGTTGATGTGGTGTATATGGATTTCAGTAAAGTGTTTCATAAGGTTCCCCATGGTAAGCTATTGCAGAAGGTACGGAGGCATGGGATTGAGGGTGATTTAGCGGTTTGGATCAGAAATTGGCTAGCTGTAAGAAGACAGAGGGTGGTGGTTGATGGGAAATGTTCATCCTGGAGTTCAGTTACTAGTGGTGTACCGCAAGGATCTGTTTTGGAGCCACTGCTGTTTGTCATTTTGATAAATGACCTGGATAAGAGAGTAAAGGATGGGTTAGTAAATTTGCACTAAAGACGGTGGAGTTGTGGACAGTGCAGAAGGATGTTGAAGCTTACAGAGGGACATAGATAAGCTGCAAAGGTTGGCTGAGAAGTGGCAAATGGGATTTAATGTGGAAAAGTGTTAAGTGATTCACTTTTGAAGGATTAACAGGAACATGGAGTACTGGGCTAATGGCAAGTTACTTGGTAGTGTGGTTGAGCAGAGATCTTGGTGTCCATGTGCATAGATCCCTGAAAGTTGGCATCCAAGTTGATAGGATTGTTAAGAAGATATACGGTGTGTTAGCTTTTATTGGCAGAAGGATTGAGTTTAGGAGCCGTGAGGTCATGTTGCAGCTGCACAAAACTCTGGTGCAGCTGCACTTGGAGTATTGTGTACAGTTCTGTTTGCTGCATTATAGGAAGGATGTGGAGGCATTGGAAAGGGTGCAGAGGAGATTTACCAGGATGTTGCCTGGTATGGCGGGAAGGTCTTATGAGGAAAGACTGAAGGACTTGAGGTTATTTTCATTAGAGAGAAGAAGGTTAAGAGGTGATTTAACAGAGAATTAAGATGATCAGAGGATCAGATAGGGTGG
Organism: Carcharhinus amblyrhynchos; assembly: GCF_965287045.1. Lineage (NCBI taxonomy): Eukaryota > Metazoa > Chordata > Chondrichthyes > Carcharhiniformes > Carcharhinidae > Carcharhinus > Carcharhinus amblyrhynchos. Next base: position 2,895,523 of record NC_137329.1, on the reverse strand, counting down.
ACGGTGAGAGTCTTTTTCCTCGGATGGAGATGGCTAACACGAGAGGATATAGCTTGAATTTGAGTGGTGAAAGATATAAGACAGATGACAGAGGTAGGTTCTTTATTCAGAGAGCAGTAAGGGCGTGGATTGCCCTGCCTGCAGTAGTAGTGGATTCACCAACATTCAGGGCTTTTGAATGGTCATTGGATAAACATATGGATGATATTGGAATAGTGTAGATTAGATGGGCTTTAGATTGGTTTCACAGGTCGGTGCAACATCGAGGGCCGAATGGTCTGTACTGCGCTGTAATGTCCTATGTTCAAAATAAAACAGTGGGAGTTAGCCCCGTCTTCAAGCAAATTGGAGATTTGGAATTATAAAAGAACAAAGAACAGTACAGCACAGGAAACAGGCCCTTCGGCCCTCCAAGCCTGTGCCACTCATTGGTCCGACTAGACCATTCGTTTGTATCCCTCTATTCCCAGTCTGCTCATGTGACTATCCAGGTAAGTCTTAAACAATCCCAGTGTGTCAGCCTCCACCACCCTGCTTGGCAGTGCATTCCAGGCCCCCACCACCCTCTGTGTAAAAAACGTTCCTCTGATATCGGAGTTGTATCTCGCCCCCTCTCACCTTGAGCCCGTGACCCCTCTTGATTGTCATCTCCGACCTGGGAAAAAGCTTTCCACTGTTCACCCTATCTATACCCTTCACAATGTTGTACACCTGTATTAGGTCTCCCCTCATTCTCCGTCTTTCCAGGGAGAACAACCCCAGTTTACCCAATCTCTCCTCGTAGCTAAGACAATTATTTGGGGAGAATCCCGTCCAAGAACGGATAGATGAATTCAGTTGAGCTGAATAGCAGATTTCCTCATACAGATATATCTGTACATTACTTGTGACCCAGTGTCTCTTGTTAACTGATTAGTTCATCCCAAACGTTTTGAATGATGGCGTTTCTGAGCACTTTCCCCACTGGGATGACACAGCCCACTTTAAATGCCTTTTCTGCACTAAAACAAAACAAAGCAATCCTCAAGCTATCATTACATGCAAGAATGCTTTCAGATTGTGTTGGCTATGTTTAATCAGCATACAAACTGGGAATTATTTAAAGTTTTCCAGTATGGTTCCACCTGATGGAGCAGCACTACCTAAACATTTCTATTAAATTGAAAGCTGAATAATGTTTGAAATCTTTGCAGTGCATTTACAGAAGAATCACATCGACAATTTTACATTGAGTGTTGCAGCTGATGGAGATTGCGTTTGTGAATCACATAAAGTGACAATGGAACTACAAACTTCCAGTTCCTCTTGTTCCATGCACTGAGAGACAGGGTAACTTGTGTGATTATGTTACCACACGGAATGGTTGAAGCAAATAGCACTGACTCATTTAAAGGACAGCTAGAAAAGAGGGATTCAGGAATAGGAAGGTAAACTGCCAGAATGAGATGGTGCAGAATGGATGGAGTTATGTGTGGAGTATAAACATCGACATAGGTTACTTCTGGAATAGCTTAAATTCTAAGTTGTAAATTCTCTGGAATTCAGTGCCATTTTGTTGAGTGAATTGTTGAATGCTGTGAAGATAGACAATAGTAAGTTTTCTGTAAACAAAGACTTACATTTACAAAGTTTCCCTTCAATATTTCTTCCACAAACTATATCTTGAAGAACTTTACTTTCCACAAGCTCCCCATCTGGCCCTTCCCAGATGGTGATATCTTCTGTAATGGAGGAAAAAATTTTCAGACTGGAGGCCAGTTACCAGCGGTGTACCACAGGGATCTGTGCTGAATCCTCTGCTATTTGTGATTTTTATCAATGATTTGGAAGAGGGGGCTGAAGGGTGGGTTTGTAAATTTGCTGATGACACCAAGATTGGTGGAGTAGTGGATGAGGTGGAGGGCACTTGTAGGCTGCAAAGAGACATTGATAGGATGCAGGGCTGAGCAGAAAAGTGGCAGATTGAGTTTAACCCTGATAAGTGTGAGGTGATTCATCTTGGTAGGACAAACTTGAATGTGGATTACAGGGTCAACGGCAGGGTTCTGAGGAATGTGGAGGAACAGAGAGATCTTGGGGTTCATATCCACAGATCTCTGAAGGTTGCCACTCAAGTGGATAGAGCTGTGAAGAAGGCTTATAGTGTGTTAACGTTTGAGTTTAAGAGTCGTGGGGTTATGGTGCAACTATACCAGACCTTGGTGAGACCACATTTGGAATATTGTGTGAAGTTCTGGTCACCTCACTATAAGAAGGATGTGGAAGCATTGGAGAGAGTGCAAAGGAGATTTACCAGGATGCTGCCTGAATGGCACTGAACTCCGGTGAATTTACAACTTAGAATTTAGGCTATTCCAGAAGTAATCTATGTCGATGTTTATACTCCACACATAACTCCATCCATTCTGCACCATCTCATTCTGGCAGTTTACCTTCCTATTCCTGAATCCCTCTTTTCTAGCTGTCCTTTAAATGAGTCAGTGCTATTTGCTTCAACCTTTCCGTGTGGTAACATAATCACACAAGTTACCCTGTCTCTCAGTGCATGGAACAAGAGGAACTGGAAGTTTGTAGTTCCATTGTCACTTTATGTGATTCACAAACGCAATCTCCATCAGCTGCAACACTCAATGTAAAATTGTCGATGTGATTCTTCTGTAAATGCACTGCAAAGATTTCAAACATTATTCAGCTTTCAATTTAATAGAAATGTTTAGGTAGTGCTGCTCCATCAGGTGGAACCATGCTGGAAAACTTAAAATAATTCCCAGTTTGTCTTACGAGGAAAGGTTGAGGGAGCTGGGTTTTTTCTCTTTAGAGCGGAAGAAGATGAGAGGCAACTTAATAGAGGTTTATAAGATGATGAGGGGGATAGATAGAGCGGATGTCCAGAGATTATTTCCTTAGGTAGATGCAGCTGTTTCTAGGGGGCATAACTATAAGGTTCATGGTGGGAGATATAGGAGGGATGTCCGAGGTAGATTCTTTACTCAGAGAGTGGTTGGGGTGTGGAATGCACTGCCTGCTGTGATAGTGGAGTCAGACACTTTAGGAACTTTCAAGCGGTTATTAGATAGGCACATGGAGCGCACCAGAATGATAGGGAGTGGGATAGACTGATCTTGGGTTTGGACATAGCTTGGCATAGCATCGAGGGCCGAAGGGCCTGTCCTGTGCTGTACTGTTCTATGTTCAATGTAACCTGAATGCTTCTTTTGCTCATTGAATGAGCCTAGATTGAAGTTTCCATTTTGTAACTTCCTTTCTCCTGTTCAAAATGGCGAACATTTTCACCAGGTAGTTTCTTCCTGTTTACAGCATCATTCGCATTACTTGGATAACACGGCGCTAAAATTGTGGGTTTTGATTCCCTGTTCAATAAACTCCCTGATCTTTGTCTTGCTGCTGAAGGCCATGAGTTTAGTCTACTGAAACTCAGTGGAAGAATGACATTGGAGAAGTCAGGTGTGAAATCAGGAGTGGAGTCTCTCTCAACTGCGTGAATTTGGTGGAATAACAACTGTTTGTGTCTCATGAGGGTTCACTTCACTGGTTAGCACTGCTGCTTCACAACCCCAGGGACCTGAGTTCAATTCCCGGCTTGGGTCACTCTCTGTGTGGAGTTTGCACATTCTCCCTGTGTCTGTGTGGGTTTCCTCTGGGTGCTCCAGTTTCCTCCCACAGTCCAAAGATGTGCGGGCTATGTTGATTGGCCATGCTAAGATTGCCTCTTAATGTCCTGAGGTGCATAAGTTACAGGGATTAGTGGGTAAAAATGTAGGGATATGGGGTAGGGCCTGGGTGGAATTGTGGTCGGTGCAGACTTGATGGGCTGAATGGCCTCTTTCTGCACTGTAGGGTTTCTATGATGATTTTTCCAAGACCAATGTCAATAGTTTGAAGAGGACAACATGGTGGCACAGTGGTTAGCACTGCTGCCTCACAGCGCCAGGGACCCAGCTTGGGTCACTGTCTGTGTGGAGTTTGCACGTTCTCCCCGTGTCTGTGTGGGTTTCTTCCGGGTGCTCTGGTTTCCTCCCACAGTCCAAAGGTGTGTGGGTTAGGTGGATTGACCATGCTAAATTGCCCTGGGGAATTGGCAGGGTAAGTAGGTGTGGCTATCGAAATAGGGCCTGGGTGGAATTGTGGTCAATGCAGACTCGCTGGGCCAATGGCCTCTTTCTGTACTGTAGGGTTTCTGAGGAGCTGCCCATGAGAGAAATATATACACCAATGAACTTAGTTTCATGGAACTAAGTGAATAAAACGCCAGGTCACCAAGAAAATCAGATCCATGTGAAAATTGTTGCTTGTATTTTCACGGTTGGAATTTTACCATTGCCCAAGAGATGGGAAAAGAGGTGAAAGTGTTGGTAAAATGGTGGCAAAAGGTATCAGAAGGAAAGCTTTACTCAACCCTGCAGGGAAGCAAAAATTATAGCAATTCAGCCACCCTCAGAATGGCCAATTTTTTCCAATTAACCGGCCTGTTTATGATCATTTGTGCCTCACCACCATCATGGTTTCCCTGGGGGCCCTCCCTTACCACAGGCTCCGTGTCTCACCAAAGGACACTGACTGTAATAGACTACCTCACAGCTCCAGTAGCACCATTTCACTGGCCCTTCCACGGCACTTCAACCAGGAGCCGCCCAGTCCTCCTCCTGGCAACCTCAGCCTTAATTGAACAACTGGGCTAGAATCAACCAATAAAATACTCTCTGGGATCCTGCCATTCTCTCACACAAGCTCTGGACCTCAACATTGTCCTGGCATTGGGATTCATGCTGTGCTTGTAAAATTCTGGCCCCCCCCCCCAACCTTCTGTGGGTTGGGTAGATTGGCCATGTTAACTTGTGCCTTCGCATCAGGGGGACCAGCAGAGTAAATACATGGGGTTAAAAGCATATGGCCTGGGTGCGATTGTTGTCAGTGCAGGCTCGATAGGCCAAATGGCCTCTTTCAGCATTGTAGAGATGCTATAATTTTATGTAAGAAGTCTCACAACACCAGGTTAAAGCCCAACAGGATTATAAGGAATCACAAGCTTTCGGAGAACTGCCCCTTCATCAGGTGAGCAGGAGAAAAAGGAGGAGAAGGAGCAGCACTCCAAAAACTTATGATTCCAAATAAACCTGTCAGACTCTAACCTGAGACTAGTTACTGTGCCCACTCCAGTCCAACACTGGCGTCTCCACATCATGATTCGATGTGAGATTTTGTTAAACATGCAGGAGGTGTGGATTTGCCTGATATTGAGTTGGAAAATTAGCCTTTACTCTGGATCAGTATCTCTGCAGATCCACCTGCTCACTGATCCCAAGTGGGGTTGGATTCTTTATTCAAACCAAAATAATTTACCAGGTCTGCATTCTAACAGAGTATTAAGGCCACATTTATCTGAACAACCAGAATCCTTTTTAAATGTGTCAAAGATTAAGAGGGAAGCACTCACCCTAAATTCTTTTTTCACATCTGTCCGATTTGGAACATCACCCTGGATTTAACCCTCCTCTGACATCCAGCAGGAAAACTCAGAATTGTGTGAAATAATTGGAAGGTGCTGAAATGTCGCTGAACAGATACTCCAATGATTTGGACAAGGCGGACATGCTCCAACACTTTGTGCAGTTGGAATTTGCACATGGTTTATCCCAGAGAAGAACGTTAAATGGCAAAGTTAAAAATAACTGGAGAGGCTTTGGGAGAATTATTAGCAGAGCCGCTCAGTCCTCGAGAATTGAAGTGGGGGGGGGTCTCTTGTCCAGAACCTAAATACAGAATAAAATACCCTTCAGCGAATCCACATTTACAAAGAAGCAGAGAGAAAATGAAAAACAACATTTGAAAGCAATCAAAAGATGGGGAGAAAAAGAGAAAGGCACCGTGGCTGTAAACAGAAACAGAAATTGCTGGAACATCTCAACAGGTCTGACAGTCTTTGTGGAGAGTGAATCGAGCCAACGTTTCAAATCCAGGTGACCCTTCACCAGATGCTGTCAGATCTGCTGACATTTTCCAGCGTTTTTGGTTTTTTGAGCGTCCGCAGTGTTTTATTTTTACATCACATGGTCGTTGTAATAACGTTCCCCCCCTCCCCGCCCCAACACCTCCCATCTCACATTCTCACCCCACCCAAACCCAACACAGGATAGAAGTCCAGGAGCAAAATACGATCAGAAAATCTCACTTTGGCAATACCCAAAAGATATTGGGGCGACTTTGAGCCTGTGCTCTCCAGAGAATGCGATTAGTGCTGGCAAGTTTCCAGGTTCTGATCTTACCAGCTCCTTGCCGATGGAGTGGGGTGACACGTGCCGCAGGACTGTAGACAGCTCATTTCAATACATTAGCTTATCATTAGAGAGCATTCTCCCCAGGACTTCCCTCCACCTCACCGGATATTTAGTGGCCACCATTTAAAACAGATTCACTTAGATGTGAACCTGTTGTGGGGGTCTCCCCAGAGGTGTAGAGGTGGGTATAGCCCACTGGGGAGTGAGACATGACCAGGCAATAGCCTAGCAATGCCCCCTTGCATTACCCCTTGGCATGGGTTGGGCACTGCCTGTGTGCTGGGGCAGTGCCAAGGGGCTGGGGCCTGAGTGAGGGCAGTAGGGGCTATGACAGAGGGGCTATGATGGGGGGGATTATGCAGGGTGGATTATACATAGTGGAGCATGAAGGGGGCCATGGGTGGGTTTTTCAGGAGTCATAAAGGGGGCTCATTGGGAGGGCCCAGTTGCCAGTGACTTGTGTCAGAGTGGGAGTGTGGAAAAATGTCGCTGATGGGGGGGTTGGGTCAGTAGTGGGAGGCGGAATGGGGAGGGGGGCTCTCCAAGTGTATTGTGAGATTGGGACATCCTTCCAAAATGGCTCCCAGTCGATTTGCAATTGAGTTCACTGGTGTGGGTAGGCCCCGCCCCTCCCAGAACGGGCACAAAACTCACCATTCTCCAAAAAATGACCAAGTATGTGGTCTGGTCTGCGCTGATCTGTCCGATTTTCTCGCTGTTGTGACAGTTAGATTTCTGGGGAGGAAATTCCACTCCTAGTTTAATTCTTAGGTAACTACACAACAGACCACCTGATCGCACACACTGATTCCCCCCTCCCCCCAACTGTCCCCTTGACTCACTGCCTACCCACTTGATACTTCCCTCATCCTCAACTCCACCGGTCCTGACTAGTCCCAAACTGACCCAACAACCTCCCCTCTAGTCATTACACTCCAGCATTTGTTCACGTATATTGAAGGAGAATTTAGCATGGCCAATGCACCCTAACCGGCACATCTTTCAGATTGTGGGAGGAAACTGGAGTACCTGGAAGAAACCCACGCAGATATGGGGAGAATGTGCAAACTCTGCATAGGCAGTGATCCAAGGTGGGAGGAAGAAGAGCATGGAGTTTTTATTTTGTTTGATCGAGGTGTGAATTAGGGACTCCAGTCCTGATTGGGAGGCTTTTGAGGACAATATCTTTTTAACAATATTAAAGGTTTTTGGCGATGAAGAACATTTAGATGAGCATAGCAAAACTACTGAACATGAGAATAAATCTCATTGAACCTTATTTAAACATACTGCAAAGAGAAAACAGCAACACCAGAGGTTACTTGAAGACAAAATGACGCAGGTTGTGCATGATGCCCTCATTTTACCAGGGAATTATGGTCTCAACCTCCAGTGAAAAGAATTTGAGATCAAAGGCATGTGTGGGGATCTTCACCCTCACTGTCACCCCACTCTCCCGCCCACCACCCCCGCAACCACACACTATCACTAAATATATCTTTCATCTCAGTTTACTTAGGGAACAGCAACCGAATTATCAGAACATTCTATTCTTAAAACAGCGTTGCCTCTGTCGGAATCTCTTGGGGAACATTTGTGTATCTCAGTCTTTGTTCTGAGTCTTTGAACTAAATGGAAGGGAATTAATTTATTTACATCGGTTTACATTAATTTTAAAATCAATGAAATGAAGTCTTGTTTTTTCGCTCAGGAAGAATAATTTAACCTGGATATCTGGAACGCACTTTGATGTGTGTACAGGATTGTATGGAAATCATTTACACAGGAGCAACTTCACACGAAGCAGGCATCATATGAATGGTTAAGTTTTTTTTCGGCAATGTAACCAGCAGAAATTAAAATGAATTATCACGTTCACAAACAGCTTACAGTCATTATACAATTGTGTTAAAGTGATCAATAATGTGACATTGTAAAAAGTTGAATGGTGGTTGGGTAACTCAGGTGATAGAATTCTAAGTGGGTTATGATTGCCTCCTTAGTCTGGATGCTGAATATTTTCATAAATAATTCCTTTGTGAATCTGTTTCTGATAACAATAATTGGCAGAACAATAGCAGGTGAAACTTAACACAGCCAGCTGTATCGAGTGGAGAGGGAAAAGAGGTGGATGGCACTGGAATAGCTAATGATGAAAAATACCTTGTGGTCATTGTGCACTCAAGTGCTTGAAATGATTAACTAGTATCGGGCAGCAACTGAACATCAGATATTTAAACAGAACAAACCACGGGTGGCACAGTGGCATGGTGGTTAGCACTGCTCCCTCACAACACCAGGGACACAGGTTTAATTCTCAGGTCACTCTGTGTGGAGTCTGCACGTTCTCCCCATGTCTGTGTGGGTTTCCTCTGGTTGCTCCGGTTTCCTCCCATAGTCCAAAGATGTGTGTGTTAGGTTGATTGGCCATACTAAATTGACCCTTAGTGTCAGGGGGTTAGCAGGGTAAATGTGTGGGGTTATAGACATAGGTCCTGGATGGGATTGCGGTTGGTACAGACCCAATGGGCCGAATGGCCTCTTTTGTGTACTGTAGGGATTCTATGATTCTATGAACACAATATAAGTTACAGGAATTCATAATGAAATTGTACAGTGTTCTGCTCTTCTGAAATCTTGTATAAGGTGTACTCCAGAAAGCCAGGCAGTGAAGGGTAGGACTGGAGCCTAATCTTTCCACACTTTGTAAGTTTTTATTTACAGAGGTACACATTACAGATAGATACTTCCAAACCCAGTAAATACCATTTCAGTTCTCACACACAGGGGCGCAGGAGAATTCCCATTTAATTCCCACTGCCTACATACAATAAAATATTTGATGACTGTGAATCTAACATCCGGTTTTGGTCAATGAGACACTTCACTGGAGTCAAGAAAAACCGCAAGGATGACCACCAGTCACAGAGCTGTACACATCTGAAGGAAAGTTGGATAGGGAGGTTCACTAGATTGATTCCAGAGATGAGGGGTTTGTCGTATGAAGACAGATTGAACAATTTAGGCCCATACTCTCTGGAACTTAGAAGAATGAGGGGAGATCAAATTGAGGTATACAAGATGATAAAAGATATGGATAAAGTAGATGTGGAGCAGATGCTTCCTCTTGTGGGGCATTCTAGGATGAGAGGTCATCGTCTTAGATTAAGGGGTAGCAAATTTAAAATAGAGTTGAGGAGAAACTATTGTAGATGTCTACAAGATTATGAGAGGCATGGACAGAGTGGGTAGTCAGAAGCTTTTTCCCAGAGTGGAAGAGTCAATTACTAGGAGGCACAGGGTTGAGGTGCGAGGGGCAAGGTTTGAAGGAGATGCGTGAGGCAGATTTTTTACACAGACAGTAGTGTGTGCCTGGAACTCATTACCGGGGGTGGGGTAGTGGAAGCAGATACGTTAGTGACTTTTAAGGGGCACCCTGACAAATACATAAATAGGATGGGAATAGAGAGATATGGTCCCTGGAAGGGTAGGGGGTTTTAGTTCAGTCGGGCAGCATGGCCGGTGCAGGCTTGGAGGGCCGAAGGCCCTGTTCCTGTGCTGTAATTTTCTTTGATCTTCGTTCTTTGTTCTTTGCCCAATGGGTGGCGAATCTGTGGAATTTGCTACTCCGAAGTGTGGTGGATGCTGGGACAGCTAGGAAATTTAAAGAAGAGTTAGAGAGATTTTTAATTAGTAATGGGCTGAAGTGTTATGGGGAGAAGGCAAGAAAATGGGGATAAGGAGCATATCAGCCATGATTGAATGGTGGAGCAGGCTTGATGGGTTGAATGGCCCAATTCTGATCCTGTATCTTATGAACTCATGAACGTATGGGAGTTTTATGTTGCTCATGTTCGTCACCAAGCGTAACACTTCTGTTCATTGATGTGAAAAGTGAATCAGTGCAAGATGGTATTTCAATTGTGGCCACAGTAACCACAAATTAACATCTACACACCAACACATATTGCTTGGCTGATTTCAAAATAATTGTCCTTAAGAAACTGTAAGCCCAAGGGAAGCTTTAATTTTATTTTGATTGAAAGTGGTGTTAACCAAGATGCCTTAAATCACAACTAGCTACTCTCGGCTAATTTGTTTTAATGAATTCAGGTTCAAATTAAACTTACAGACAAATCATAATATAGACTGATAATTGCATACTTCATCAGAAAAGGCTTTTACTTAAGCTTCAGGACAAAACTTGTTGATGGAATGAACACTGTATTAATTTAACTCTCCACTTCTTACATTGTGTGTTTTGCCGCCTTAATTATCTAATGATTTATACGTTGTTTCAGTATGGACAGAGGAGATTTCCATCATCATTATCCAATCAAAATGCTTTAGAATGTAATGCATTGCACTTTTCCATGTACATTTCTAAATTATTCCTTGCAAAGCTGGAGAATAATATTCCACCCAATCAACTTCAACTTCAAATAATCAGAAGTGGATAATTGACCTGAGCTGAAACCTGTTGATTTGAGCAAAGACACATCACAGTCTCTCCGTTGTGTCAAAGAGCCACATCAGAATTCAATACACAAACTGGTGTATTGACATGCAGTGTCCTCATCTAGTCCTGACCCTTCAGATCAGTAAGACCTTGCAATATTTTTAATTTGTCTGTTTTAATTAAATTAATGGATGTCATTAACTTCAGGGACTGGCAAGATTGAGATTCACCTGACATTTACCGAACCAGTGCAAATGATTGGGAAATTTCGTGCACAAATTATACCTAGAGCACATTTGGTTTCTAAAGTAAAATAGTTCTAGAATTGTCCCATCCATAGGCAGTGGCAGATCCCCCCCACAACCCTCCCCAAGAGAAAGTTGATCACTAATCACTATTTTTGCTAATTGTGACCAGTCTTGATTCTTCAAGGAGGTATTTATAATTACATTTGATTTTCAAGGTGCGAGAACATTAATAGACATGTGACAAGTGGTGTTCGTCAGGTATCAGTGCTGGGACCTTTGTAATATACATAAATGATTTAGAGAAAAATGTAACTTTGCTGTCAGAAATGAGGTTGTTTAGTGCCTCAGTGACTTCCCTGTGGGTAAACTTGGTTCATCCTCTGAGGAATTAGCATGCGGTCATCAGTGTATACACTTTTATACTTGAGACACCCAGGCAACGCTAAGGGGAGATTGTACTCAGAGCTCGAGCAACATCGAGCTGAGTCACAGCAGCTGACAGAATGATCCTCCTCGGAGATTTCAATATCAGAGTTGGGAAGGATGTAAATCTCTGGAAGAGTGTGATAGGCAAAGAAAGACCAAGGAAAGCAAACTCCAGCAGAGTCCTCCTCCTGACAAAATGTGTAGAACATGACCTCGCCACAACCAACACTCTGCTTCACCAGGGAGATGAGTGCAGGATCCCATGGTAACACCTGCAGTTCCAAGCATTAGCACCTACTCCATCATCATTTGAGCAAGGAACCACAGAAATACCCACATACCCACGCCATGCCAGGTACTGATGGCAGCTGATCTAATCACCACCTTATCTGATCTACCATCTCCAAAAGCCTGTCTCCTAAAGAGCGGAGTCACAGCAGAAGTTCCACAGGAAAATTCACATCAGAATTCCCATCTCAGTCAGTACCTCATGGCCATTCCCTCAATCTCCAGCTGCCAGGAACTACAATGTGTTCCGCTGAAAATCCACCATAATGAGCACCTGCCAAGAAATCCTTGGCTTTTCTATCGGGAAACATGGTGACTAGTTTGATGAAAATTTTTGAGAAATACAGGCATATTGCAAAGCTTTCACTAAATGGAAGCTTCTCCTCGCAGAAAAGCGGCACTCCTCCAGGTGACTGAAGGCAGAATAAAACCCATGACATAGAATAAAAGGTGGGGTAGAAAGAGTGTGGGCAATCCATCAACTCACAAACACCAATGACTTGCAGTTTCTTCAGAGTTATTAAGTCTAGTAATGGCCCAAGCCGTTCAAGGGCCCAGCCGCTGTGGGCCAAGCATGGAGAGGAGATCATGAAGGGCAACATGAGGGAACATCTTGAACTTCCTCAGCTCCATTGCTCAGTACCCCGCCTGGCTCAATCTCAATACTACCTCAGTAAGGAGTGAAGGTGGGAACGCCATTTGACAGCTGGAAAACTGGAACAGGTGGAATCCCTGCCAAAATTCTGAAACACCGCAGCGATAGACTTCTGGCACAGCTGCACAACCTCACATCCCTCATCGAGGGAGGAGAGCTTATGCCAAGGGGATGTCAGGGATGCTGTGATCATCACTGCATTCAAGAAGGGAGATGTCCAATTACAGTAACCACAGAGGAGTCTCTCTAACCATCTGTCACAGGGAAGGTCATTGCAAGGATCCCACTCAATTGCCTCCTCCCAGTGCCCAAAAGAATGGCTTCTGGTGTGTTTTTCATCCGTCAAGAGGCACCACAGGCATCATCTCCACTACGTGGCAAATCCTAGAAAAATGCAACCGATATGAATTTTTTGATTCCACAGAAGACTTTAAGCTGTCAGATGTGAAGGAGAATGGAATATCTGAATATGTGTCTATAAATCAAAATTTTTCCCCCATATTGCACCGACTCAACAATGATATTTAAGGCATGATCCTCACCCGAGGAACCAGCGCCATCCCTGTCTCAGTGAAGATTGGGCTCAATCTCAGCTGTGATTCACCATCTCTCTTCTCCATTTCCCTGACTTGCATCAAATTACTCACAGACATGGGTGTATTCTACAGGACAATGGGAACCTCTGCTGCCTTTAATGCAGAACCCAAACTCACTCCAGTCTGTGATAATATGTGATAACACACGCCTATTAATTCACAGTTTGCTGTCTGTGATAATTCTTCAATGTGATTGAAGCCTGCTTGATGGCAGCTCTGTTTCTGGGCCCCCTGTACAAGATCCTTGTAACTTGTGCCAGAATGAAATCCACACACGAGAAGGTGCAATCCACATCTCAGAGCTCACTAGACCTTTTTTTTGTGAGTAGCTTATTTCAAGGTCAGTGACAAGAAATACCACAGCTGCGATTCTCCCAATTAACACAGTGAGCTGGGAAAATCTCGCAGCAGGAAAAGCGTCGGATTCGCGGATGTGTTCCTGCCCCGATAGTATCGCCCAGTGTCAGATTTCCAGTGACACTGGAAATCGGCAGAGAAACGCAGAAATAGTTTAAATGCTATTTCAAATGGAATTTAAGTATGATTAGCGGTCCCGGGACTGAAATCTCTGGGCCTGTTAGCCTCTCTCCTCACTTACAGGAAGATTTCACTCCAGTGGGGTTTACAATAGCTCCTCAGTTTCAGGGAACTAGTGGCTCAACTCTGCTGGAGCAAAGGGAGAGCAATCAGGGGCCCCACCCCCAGAGGGTCAGGCTTCAGATGGTACTCCCTGGGCATTGGCATCTTGGCACTGCCTGTCAGGCATGGGGCATTGCAAAGGGTTGGGGCATAGCCAAAGGAGAGATCGATGAGAGTGGGAGGGTCCCACTGCCACCCTGCAGATGGGATCTGTGGGAGAAGGAGGGAGGGTCAGGAACGGGCCTGGGAATGGTTGGGGGCAGCAATTGGGCCTGGGGCGGGTGGAGAGCTGGTATCACGGGGGTTGCAGGGCTCTGTCAGGAGGCCAGCAGCGCGCCGATCACGGGGCTGACTGATTGGTGCATGTGCAGTGGCCTACTCAGCGCGTGGGTTTCAGCCTCCCCAGTGGGAATAGGCCCTGCCTCCTGAAATTGGATAATATTCATGCTGGTGGCCTCTGCAGTGCACAGAGCGTGGGAGATTCTTCTCTGAACTCCCACTGAAAAAGCCAGCATGAATTAATCCAGTTCTGTTGCGAATTCGACACTTAGAATTTTTGGGGGAGAAGTCCAGTCCACACAGCCATCGACTGCAAAACCCAGGCAGTTCTTTATTAACGTTCTGTTCTACTTCATTGTCCAACTGTGTTAGCTCATGGCAGATTTCATACTTGATTATAAGCATCTGAGAATCAGCAAAAGCAGCTCCTTAAACCTGACACAGTTTTAAGCGCAAGTTGCACAAGATCACTGAATTGACTCAAAGCTGAAAGTCTTGGCTCATTTATTTATAGAGATTTCAGTATCTCCCATAAAGCACCAGCCTTTATATACCATGTAACTTACCCGGTAGAATTATTCCAGTTCAAATAGAACATGAGAGGAATGCAATAGTAACAAGAACCTTGATGTGAGCCCAGGAACATTTTTGGAAAGGAGAAATACAAAACCTCCACCCAAAAAACCTGCAACAAGAGGTCGTGAAGTGTTAACCAAGCTTCAGTCCAGAGTGGGGTCAAATATTGAGTGTCGATGCAGAACTCCTCAAGACTCTGACTGGGAAAAGGTTAAGCTTCTGTTGGGAAATGTAAAACATTCAGTTTTGAGGCACCATCCGTGGTTCAACAGGGGAAATCTGATCCATGAAATACGCAGAAAGCGAGATTACAGTCTGAGGGGAATCCATGAAGCTGGAATTCTTGGTTTGGTGTGTAGAACGAACACAGGGTTATTAGAGATACACATCTGAGTGACAAGTTATGGGGGTAATTTCACTGAAAGGTTGCATTGAAACTCGGCTGTGGATTAGAAGTTGGATTTTGAAGGTTCAAATTTATGCAAAATCAAATTAAAAAGCTGTTCCTGAATCTCTCAGGCAATATATGAATTGCTCCAGAATATCAAGAAGGATGAATATTTCCTCATTATGGCATAGAAACATAGATTCATAGAAACTAGAAGCAGCCGTAGGCCATTTGGCCCTTCAAGCCTGCTCCACCATTCATTTTGCATTAAGTTAATCTTTCTCTACCCCCTATCTATGACTATAACATCACATTCTGCACACTTTCCTTCTTTATGAACGGTATGCTTTGTCTATATAGCGCGCAAGAAACAATACTTTTCACTGTATGCTAATACATGTGACGATAATAAA
This sequence comes from Carcharhinus amblyrhynchos, assembly GCF_965287045.1. NCBI lineage: Eukaryota > Metazoa > Chordata > Chondrichthyes > Carcharhiniformes > Carcharhinidae > Carcharhinus > Carcharhinus amblyrhynchos. Next base: position 2,880,260 of record NC_137329.1, on the reverse strand, counting down.
TTAAATCAAATCAAAATCAAAATCAAATCATTTTGATCATGGCTGATCATCGAATTCAATATCCTGATACCACCTCCCCCCCCACCCTGCAATATCACTTGAACTCTTTTAGACCCAGAGGTATATCTAATTTCTTCCATAAATCAGACAACACTTTGGCCTCAACTACATTCTGTGGTAGTGACTTTCACGTGTTCACCACCCTCTGGGTGAAGAAATTTCTCCTCACCTCAATTCCAAAAGGTTCTCCTCTTATCCTCAAATTATGACCCCGAGTTCTGGACTCCCCCACCACTGAGAACATTCTTTCTGACTCTACCCTGTTTAACCCTGTTAGAATTTTAGAAGTTTCTGTGAGATCCCCTCTCACTCTTCTAATCTCCAGTGAATGAGGATCATTACAGCTCAGGAGAACTTTTGACCTGTTGTGTTGGCACAAGTTCTCCGAAGGAGCAGTTCATGTACTTTCAGTCTCTAAGCTCTTCCCTCATTATTGCACATTCCTCTTCAGATCTTCAGAACACTTTAGAAAACATTACAGCACAGAAGAAGACTATTCTGTCCATCGTATCTGGGGGTGATTCTCCCATCCCGCTGTGCCCCGTGTAGAGGACTCCCCACTGGGCACCACGGCCTCCGTGGCTCTCCAGTGTCAGACGTCTGGTGCCGTTATCTCCGTGCCAGTAATCGATGAGGAGTTGTATAAATTATTCAGATTCAAATTTAAATAGCATTAGGGGGCCCAGGACAAAAAACCTCTGGGCACGCTGGTGTCTCCCCCTCTGCCAGGAGTATTTCACTCGAGTAGTGTTTACAACAGCTCCCCACATAAAGCTTACATTAACACAATGAAGTTATTGTGAAAATCATCTGGTCTCCACACTCCTGTTCAGATACACTAAGGGAGAATTTAGCACGGCCAATGCACCCTAGCCCGCACGTCTTTCGGACTGTGGGAGGAAACCGGAGCACCCAGAGGAAACCCACGCAGACACATGGAGAATGTGCAAACTCCACACAGACAGTGACCCAAGCCGAGAATCAAACCCAGGTCCCTGGTGCAGTGCTAACCATCATGCAACTATCTCTTTTTCTGTTACTTTGCTCAATCCATATAGTCTCATTTCATGATCCCTCAAACTTATCATCCCTCCTCACAGCTGATATTGTTCCTTTGATTGGAATTTCCAACACCTTCTGTTTTTCATTCACCCTCTCAATCCAGTCTGAAAACCCTATAACTAGGAATATTGAGCTGTCATTCCTGTCACTCTTTTTAGGTTATATTCCTGTAATAGTTATGATACCATACTGCCACGTTTCTACCAGAAGATAGCAGAATTAGGCCATTTGGCCCATTGAGTCTGCTCCGCCATTCAATCATGTTTGATATGATTGTCATCCCCATTCTCCTGCCTTCTTCCCATAGCCCTTGATCCTCTTCTTGATCGAGAACCTATTTATCGCTGTCTTAAAGACACACAGTGACCTGGCCTCCACAGCCTTCTCTGGCAAAGAGTTTCACAAATTCATGTCCTCAGCTTGCCTGCTTCATTTGTTACACTCCTTGCATTGAAGTATATGCCCTTGAATTCAGCCAAAACTCTTCTGTTAACTTTCTAAACTTTGTTTCCCCAGCCCCCCAGACTCATTGACTCATTTTCTGCCCTTCCATTTCTGATTTTGTTCCCATGTGAATTCATCCTCAGGTTCTGACAAATTAGTTTAAACCCTACTCAGAATATAAACGCAAACCAACAGTCACTAAATATGGAATCCAGTCTCTGCCTCAGCCTTGGGTTGAACAAGGTGCTGGACGATTTGATAGCTCACTCGACCATTCCACTGCCAAATAGCACGCTTATCTATCTCGACTACAATGGAAATTTGTTGGAAGGGTTTATAGACTCCTCGAGCTGAACCAGCCGGTACCATAATCACTTTAGGCATATGCGTGCCTTCTGCTGGATTATCAGAGACCGTGTGTGTTCCTGGAAAACTAAATTCTATATTAGATGACTGAAAATTGGATGTTTTCCAGCAGACTTCTCAGGCAAAGAAATAATCACTGCCCAGCCAGAAATTTGGTGTTAGAAGAAAATTAAAAGAACTGCTTCTATATAGTGAATTCCACAACATCTCAAAGCTCATCAAAACAAATGAAGTGTTTTGAAGTATATTCATTATAGAAATATTGAAATATCCTAGTGTTCTTTCCAAGTGATGATCCAAAACTTGACACTTTGCTGCTTAACCCTAAGGAAATATAGTGTTCAGTAAATTGATAAGAATATGTACTGATGTACTCCTGTACTGCAAAGATGTGCAGGTTAGGTGGATTGTGTCTGATCCAGAAGGAACAGACACCAGGCTCCAGTGTAGACAATAAAAATACAATAAAACTTACTCCAACTTATAAATCAAAGAAGAGGCTTAATATAGAAACTTCATTACTCCAAATTTGAGGCCATACCCTGGACCATTCCAAGCAATTTAACAATTCCCAACAGGTTCTTATTTATACTGAGTCAGCTAGTCAGCTGATCATCATATCATTCTGCCATTGGTTTCAGCCAAATGAGGTGGGTTCTCATAGAGACTTAGACAATTCTAACAGAACCAGACAGGATAGATAGAGGGAGGATATTCTCGATGGTGGGAGAGTCCAGAACCAGGATTTACTGTCCGAGGATTTGGAATGGACTATTTAGGAGGGAGGTGAGGAGACTTTCTTCACCCAAAGAGTAGTGAGTCTGTGGAATTCATTACCACAGGAAGTAGCTGATGCCAAAACATTGAATGTATTCAAGAGGTGGCTGGATATAGCACTTAGGGTGAATGGGATCAAAGGTTATGGGGAGAAAGCAGGACCATAATGAATGGCTGAGCAGGTTCAAAGGGCAAAAGACCTCCTCCTCCTCCTATCTTCTATGTTTCTATGTCAATGTTTCTACATAATTTACTGGGTCAGTTTGTTACCACTGGCCACATTAAAACAAATCCAATGTTATCACTGGTTACATTCTAACAGATTGACCGTGTTAAATTGTCCCTTGGCTTCCCAACATGTGCAGGTTAGGTTAAAGAGAGTTAGTGGGGTAAATGTGTGTGATTATGGGGATAGGATAGGCCTGGGTACGATGATCTATTGTAGGATTGAATGGATTCTATGATTCTATAATTAAACATGAAACTAACATGGATCTGTCATCCTATTTACTAGGCTATTAATGACAACTAGGCTGCTGGTAACTGCCTCCAAATCAACCATTAGCCACAAATAGGAACAATTTACTCACTTCCCATCATGAGGGTCACAAAACCCAAGTAAGGTCAATAAAATGGTATTAAGTCTCTGCTATCACATTTTCAGTTAGGTCCTCAAACCCAAAACAACCATCAAATTGTGCAACATTCTTCAGAATAAACCTGAAAATCACAATTGTGCTTTCTCTGAGTTGATCTGTAGAGGTTAATGATTTGCATTGCTTTAAATCTTTAATGGAATGCGCTGTAATTTTTCTTTCGGAAAGGTAGCAGTAGGACACTGGCAATGGAATTAGGGAACAAATAAAGTAACCTTTGTTTGGCCTCCAGTTTGATAGGAATGCCATTTGGGTCAAACTGCTTAAAACAAAGCATATTTGATTTACCCATTGATCCTTTAAGTGAGCGAGGCACACTCATAACTGCATCAGCACGAACTGGAAACAAATCAATCTGAGTATGTACGATGTCACTGAGTGCGAACTATGTAAAAATCCCTGATTCGACAGAGTGGACAAAACCAGCATCTGCTTAACTCTTAATAGATCTCTGGACTCCTTCAATAAACTGATAAAATAGCAGTATATTAGTTTAAGCACTAAGCACCTGGTGAAGTGACTAGGCCAGGAGAAACCTTGGCAGGGTTTATCATTAGATCAGGTCGCATAGACTCAGCTCATATTTTATTGAGTATAGAACATTGAGGGATGATTTGATCAAGGTATTTACGGTTTTAAGAGGATTTGACTGGGGTGGATATATCCTCCCGTATAGTATTCAGAACAAGCGAAATTAGCGTGAGGCTGTTCAGAAGCAATGATTGTGAAAGCTCCTCTTCACAAAAACGATAACAGAAATCTGAAATTCACTCTTTTGGAAGTCTACAGATACCAGAACACCTGGGAGGTTTACAGACCGTGATTGATAGATCTCCGTTGGGTAAGGGAACAGGGATATGATACAAAGGCAGGTAGAACTGGCCTACTCCTGCTCCTATTTCTTATGTTCTTATGTTCTAGAATGGATCCAAAACTGGCTGAGCTAAAGGAGGGTAATGACAGAAGGCTGCTTTAGTGATTGGAACTCAGTGTCCAGTGGCATACCACAGAGATCTACGTTGGGCACCCTATTATTCATCATTTGTATAAATGACATTGATGCCTATATGGGGGGTCGGATTAGTAATTTTGCGGATGACATAAAAATTGGTCGGTTCGTTAACAGTGAGTCAGAGTGTCTTGGGCGACAGGAAGATATAGACGGGATGGTCAAATGGACAGATTAGTGACAGGTGGAATTTAACCATGATAAGTGTGAGGTGATACACTTGGGAAGGGATAATTTGACAAGGAAGCACTCAATGAAAGGTAGGACTCTAGGAAGTTCTATGGAACAAAAGGACTTGACGTGTTAATGTCTGAGGGTATTCACTCAGACCTTGAAGGAGACTAGTGTTGAAATTCCAGGGGCCCTGGCAGATTATTTAAAATGTCGGTATCCACGGGTGAGGTGCTGGGCTATTGGAGAATAGCTCATGTTGTTCCGTTGTTTAAAAAAGGCTCAAAAAATAATCCAGGAAATTATAGGTCGGTAAGCTTGACGTCAGTAGTAGGTAAATTATTGGAAGGAGTACTAAGAGATAGGATCTACAAACATTTGAATAGACAGAGACTTATTAGGGAGAGTCAACATGCTTTGTGAATGGTAGGTCATGTTTAACCAATCTACTAGAGTTTTTCGAGGAGGTTACCAGGAAAGTGGATGAAGGGAAGGCAGTGGATGTTGTCTACATGGACTTCAATAAGGCCTTTGACAAGGTCCCACATGGGAGGTTAGTTAGGAACGTTCAGTCACTAGGTATACATGGAGAGGTAGTAAATTGGATTAGACATTGGCTCCACAGAAGAAGCCAGACAGTGGTAGTGGAGGATTGCTTCTCTGAGTGGAGGCCTGTGACTAGTGGTGTGCCACAGGGATCAGTGCTGGATCCATTATTGTTCATCATCTACATCAATAATCTGAATGATAATGTGATAAATTGGATCAGCAGATTTGCTGATGATACAAAGATTGGAGGTATAGTGGACAGTGAGGAAGGTTTTCAAAGCTTGCAGAGGGATTTGGACCAGCTAGAAAAATGGGCTGAAAAATGGCAGATGGAGTTTAATGCAGACAAGTGTGAGGTATTGTACTTTGGAAGGACAAACCAAGGTAGAACATACAAGGTAAATAGTAGGACACTGAAGAGTGCAGGAGAACAGAGGGATCTGGGAATACAGGTGCATAATTCCCTAAAAGTGGCTTCACAGGTAGATAGAGTCATAAAGAATGCTTTATAAATCAAAAGTATTGAGCATAAGAGTTGGAATGTTATGATGAGGCTGTCTAAGACATTGGTGAGGCCAAATTTAGAGTATTGTGTGCAGTTTTGATCACCTAAATACAGGAAGGATATTAATAAGGTTGAAAGAGTGCAGAGAAGGTTTACAAGGATGTCTCTGGGACTTGAGAAGCTGAGTTACAGAGAAAGGTTGAATATGTTAAGACTTTATTCCCAGGAGTGTAGAAGAATGAGGGGAGATTTGATAGAGGTATATAAAATTATGATAGGTATAGATAGAGTGAATGCAAGCTGGCTTTTTCCACTGAGGCTAGGGGAGAAAAAAACTAGAGGGCATGGGTTAAGGGTGAAGGGGGAAAAGTTTAAAGGTAATATGGGGGGGGCTTCTTCACGCAGAGGGTGGTGGGAGTGTGGAATGAGCTGCCAGATGAAGTGGTGAATGTGGGCTCACTTTTACCATTTAAGAAAAGCTTGGACAGGTAGATGGATGAGGGGGGTGTGGAGGGATATGGTCCAGGTGCAGGTCAGTGGGACTAGGCAGAAAAATGGTTTGGCACAGACAAGAAGGACCAAGAGGCCTGTTTCTGGGCTGTAATGTTCTGTGGTTCTATGGTTTGTCCACAGATCTCTGAAAGCAGAAGGGCATGTTAATAGGGTGCTGAAAAAGGCATATGGGACTTTATCAGTCAAGGCACAGATTACAAAAGCGGGGAAGTCATGTTGGAGTTGTCTAGAACTTTGGCAAGGCCACAGCCAGAGTACTGTGTGCAGTTCTGATATCACATTATAGGAAGGATGTGATTGCACTGGAGGGGGTGCAGAGGAGATTCATCAGGATGCTGCCTGGGACGGAACATTTAAGTTATGAAGAGAGGTTGAGTCGGCTTGGGTTGTTTTCATTGGAGCAGAGAAGACTGAGGGGTCAACCTGATCGAGGTGTACGAGATTATGAGGGATGTGGACAGAGTGAGTAAGGAGCAACTGTTCCCATTAGTTGAAGGTTTAATCACAAGAGAAAATATGTTCAACATAAGAACATAAAAAATAGGAGCAGGAGTAGGCCATCTAGCCGTTCGAGCCTGCCCCGCCATTCAATAAGATCATGGCTGATCTGAAGTGGATCAGTTCCACTTACCCGCTTTCTTCCCATAACCCTTACTGCCCTTATTGATCTGTGACTTAAACATATTCAACGAAGTAGCCTCCACCACTTCAATGGGCAAAGAATTCCAGAGACTCACTACCCTCTGAGAGAAGAAGTTCCTCCTCAACTCTGTTCTAAACTGACACCCGCCCCACCCCCCCCACACCCCCTTATTTTGAGGCTGTGCCCTCTACTTCTGGTTTCCATTCTAAGTGGAAAGAATCTCTCTACCTCTACCCTATCTAGTCCCTTCATTATCTTGTAAGTCTCTATAAGGTCCCCGTCCCCCCCCGGAGCCTTCTAAACTCCAACGAGTACACTTCAAGCTGAAGTGCACACATCATCCGAGATCTAACTGAATAGTTCAATGGGCTGAATGGCCTTGTCCAGTTCCGAATGTCCTTTCATTTTGGAAGCAGGTCAATAGAGGCATAGATTACAAAAGCAGGGAAGTTATGATGGAATTGTACAGAGCTTTGATGAGGCTACAGCTGGAGTACTGTGTGCAGTAAGGTGAGTTCATCCTCACTTGGTCAAATTCCACATCTGAGGTGACTGTAAACTGCTCTCACATCTGCCGACCTCTGAATATCCAGACCTTGCTAAATGTCACCGTGTGATGTGGCTGAGGAGAGGGCCTGCTGGATATATGAAAGTTGACTACAGATAGATTGAGTTCACGACGCCTGTTAGATTAAACGTACCTTTGGATAATAAAGAACGTGAGCTTTTCATATCGGTGTGTTTTTATGAAGATCTGCTCTTCACATCATCCAAAATTATATTTAATATAAAAATCACAACAGATTTGATCTGTCTGCTGTCATCTTTGATATCACTCTCTCAGCTGCTTTCTCAGCACCAACCTCATGATTTAATAAAATTTTGCAAACAGGACTATTCAGCTTGCAACCCATAATGTCCTTTTGAAAAAGAGTTCTTTAAATCGCAGTGTCCTTTTTCCAGTCACCCATCATATTCCATTAACTTCATAAAATCGACCAGGAAAGAATTTCTTTACATTTTTGCATTTTGCATTTATTAAATCCAATATCTACATGGCTGAAAGATATCGGTAATATTTCTGGATTTCCCGCTGAGGTGTGTTTGCATGATTGCTCAGGATCCACCTGATCCCATCTCTGTGTGACCGTTCTTCATTTATGCAATCAGAGTGGTTAGCACTGCTGCCTCACAGCACCAGGGACCCGGGTTTGATTCTTGCCTTGGGTCACTGTCTGTGTAGAGTTTGCACGTTCTCCCAGTGTCTGTGTGGGTTTCCTCCAGGTGCTCCAGTTTCCTCCCACACTCCAAAGATGTGCGGGTTAGGTGGATTGGCCATGCTAAATTGTCCCTTAGTGTCGGGGAGACTAGCAGGTTAATACGTGGAGTTACGGGGATAAGACCTGGATAGAATTGTTGTCAGTGCAGGTTTAATGAGCCAAATGGCCTCCTTCTATACTGTAGGCATTTTCTGAGTGGCCAAGGACTTACTGGGCTTTTTTTTAATTCAAGAAAGCTTCAGAGCTATGTTGGATCCTACTCTCAACTTTCACACTTTTACATAAACAATCTTCCCCGGAAACAAAGTCACTAATTACCAGTCAGCAGGGGAGGATTCCTGGCTGATTCACCTCTTGCCCTCACCGTACCCAATCTGAGGATGCTAGACCATCTATAACACACACACACACACACACACACACACACACAAACACACACACTGCTGTCTTACTTAAAACTAGTATCAGAGATCAGGGATCAAACCTGGAGCATTCCAGGTTGGTATGGTTTGATATTACACATGTACAGAAACACTGGGAGAGCCTCAGAGTCACTTCAGTTGTGGGAAAGTCTCTTTCCTCGCTTTGTGTGTTAATTGTTACCAATGGAAAATAGTTTTTTTTACTGAAGTGGAACATGGAAGAGAAGCCACTGACTGGACTCAGTCAGCATCGATTGACACCATCTACTTTAAACATCAATTTAATCCCAGGGTACAATCAAAGGAACATCAATCCTAATCAACCAAATGTTCGAAAAACTCAGCAGGTCAGCAATACCTGCGGAGAGATAAAAACTATGTTTCTTGTTGATGACTGCCCAGCAAACAACGTGAGCAGAAATGTTTATTTTTGGGATAAATCCATTTTTGGTTGGATTTTTGCGATTCATTTGTGGGGTGTGGGGTTGCTGGCTGGGTCAGGAACTGGAGTGTGGTGACGAGGGGATTTTCACAGTAACTTCATTGCGGTGTGAATGGAAGCCTACTTGTGATACTATTTAATAAACTTAGAGCGTTTATTGCCCATGCCTAATTGCCCCCAAATTGAGTGCATCATTCTGCCATTAGAACAAAGAACAAAGAAAATTACAGCACAGGAACAGGGCTCTTTGGCCTAATTAAGAATCAACCACATTGCTGTAGGCCAAACCAGGTAAGAACAGCAGATTTTCTTCCCTAAAGGACATTCATGAACCAGGTGGGTTTTTCCGACAATGATTTCATGGTCATTAGTACATTCTTAATTCCAGATTTTTAAAAACGAAATTCAAATTCCACCAGCTGCTGTGCCGAATTCAAACCCAGGCCCCCAGAGCATTAGTTCAGTCTCTGGATTAATAGTCGAGCAAAAATATCCACTAGTCCATCAGCTTCCCTTAATAAAACTCCCCCATGTTTTCACTCTTAAACGTATCAAGGGATATATCTAATGCAAAGTTACTTTAATGAAATTCACATTTTAAAGCATTGTTTGATTACACACAGCCTCGGGAACATGTTGGTGAAATGCAACTAGCTCAGGTGAAAACTCCAGCGAGGGAAAGACCTTTTAAAGTGAACATAATTTTGGGCATGATTTTGCACTTGGATTAACTGATGTCATCCACATTGTGGTGGTAGTGTCAATGCACTTGAACCCAGTGGCCTAGGCTCAAGCTCTCGGGAGCTGGGTTCAAATCCCACTGTAGCAGCTGGTGGAATTTAGATTTAATTAAAAAAAAAACTGGAATCAAAAGCTAGGCTCAGTAATGGTGATCATGAAACTAATGGTAGTGAGGGCGTGGAATGTCCTGCCTGCAGCAGATGTGGACTCGTCAACTTTAAGGGCATTCAAATGGTCAGTGGATAGGCATACGGATGATATTGGAATAGGTTAGGTTAGAGGGTCATTAGATTGGTTCCACTGGTTGGCACAACATCGAGGGCCGAAGGGCCTGTATTGCGCTGTAATGTTCTATGTTCTATCATCAACTGTTGTATAAACCCACTTAGTTCACTAATGGCATTATAGGGAAGGAAATCTGCCATCCTCACTCAGTCTGGTCTACATGTGACTCCAGGCCCACAGCAATGTAGTTGAGACCGAATTGCCCTCTGAAATGGCTGAGTAATTCACTCAGGTCTCGAGTGATTAGGGATGGGCACCAAATGCTGACCTTGCCAGCGAAGCCCACATCCCATGAAAGAATAAAGAAACAAAAGCAGAAACTCTTGGTCTGCAATTGTACACATTTTTCTCTTTCTAATGTTGATGCCGTACAAAGCATTAAAAATGTAGGGAAGAGTGCAGGTCTCAGTGAGGAGAAATACAAAAAGTTCGACAAAACATTAGAAATAGTAACACTAGGTTCTGCTGCTACTAAAATCTTGAGAGGTCACATGGCACCAGGTTATAGTCCAACAGGTTTATTCAAAATCACAAGCTTTCAGAGCATTATTCCTTCATCAGATAAAGTTTTAGGGAAGGAAATCTGCCATCCTTATCTGATTTGGTCTATGTGTGACTCCAGACCCGCAGCAATATTGTTGACTCTTAAGTGCCCTCCAAAATGGTCAAACAAGGCACTCAGTTCAAGGGCATCTAGGGGTGGGCAATAAATGCTGGCTCAGACAGCGACACCCATGTTCCACAAATGAATAAGGAGAAAAGTAACCAGGCCAGGTAAACCAGATCAAAACAAGCTGACAAATAATTTAGTTATCATTACTGTGCTTTCAAACTGATATCAGCAACATGATGAGGCAATTGAAAATTTTCATTGTGGCAGAAAATGTAGCAATATGAACAGTTTTACAGTTTCATTCATTTATAAAATGTCCTACTGTGACTTTGCAGCATTCTAAACATGTTCACATCCAATGATTTCCTCTCCGATCTTGAGTTGTTGGAGTTTGGAATTTGAAAAGTTGGGTCATTACAAACAGCAATTGTAATAACTGGGTAATAACCTAAATGTGATCCTATTGATTGAGGGAGGAATTCTAACTGGGTGATTGGTTGAATCCTTGAGTGACTTCCTCTTCTGTAAGTAGTGCCTTGGGATATTTGCATCCACATTAACAAGCAGACTGGACCTGAATTTAATGTATCATTTGGAAGGCAACATCTCAAAAAACGTAGCACTTTCTGAGTGCAACACTGGAGTGTCACCTGAGATTCTATGCTTGAGTCTAGGGGGTGCAGATCTTCTGACTCAATGGTGAGAAGGTTACCAACTGACTCAAGCTGACACTACAAAGCTGACATACATTATTTGAAAAAAGAAAGGTCAAGAAAATGCAATTTATGCAACATGTAAAGTTTTAGCTGTGCTTTTCTGTTTCATTTGGTGCAAGAGAGACATCAGACCTGGAGCCAGAACCAGGCTGGTGATAGAAAAAAAGCAGAACCATTAATCTGTGACAGAGTAATTGGAGGAATGGTTGAGACAGAATGGATACCTTTCAATGTTTGAGTGGTGGAAAAAGGAAACGCTTACCAATATATGGCAAATGTGTTTATAACATAATATACCCATTTTCTTACTTACATTCTTGCTTTAACTGCAAATTATTTTAATGTCTAATCTAACCATTTGCCTTTTGGAAAATTGTATTTTAAACTGTGTGAAATGTAGAGTGCATACTCATTCCATTTCTTGTTATCTCCCTCTTGCCTCCCTCTCTCAATGTCTCATTGTAACTCTCCATTTTCTTTCTTTCTTTCTCCTGCTCTCTCTCATTCTTTCTTTGCTTCATCGCCTCAGATATCTCCTGAATTCTGTTACTTCCTGTCCCATTTCCTCCTCCTCTCTTTATATCATTCCTGGTAACTCACAACCTCGCGAACACTCTCCTTTTTAATCCTTTCCTTCTCTCATTTTAATCCTTTTTACTACATCAGCTCAGGCGGCATTTGTCACCCTTGGTGAAGCCGTGGGGCCTTGGTAGAATAATAAAGTAGTTGTTCATTGCTTATTAAAGAACACTTTTTTCCACATTAATCCAAGTAAAGGTAAAGTCACAATGGTCCCATAGGCTGTTCTCCCCTTTGCGGGGGAGAGCTGACTGTTGGTGATTTTAACCTGAGGATCCCCTGGTGAAGGCGAGGCTGAGACCTTCATGAATAACCTCAGCACTGGAATTGAACCCACACTCTTGACGTCTCACATCAGCTCTCCAGCTAACTGAGCTAAACCAACCCCCATTACATTAATCTCTACGAGAATTGGATTTACCAATTTTCTATCCTGCCCAATAAAACCTGGGGCCAACAGTGGGCAAGCAAGCTTTATGGGTGATATTTGAAAGGATCTCGCAGTTGTTAAGGTTCTGGCTATTCTGTTTAGGATGCTATCGGATTTGTATTTTATATGCCTGTGAGACTTCCCCCAGCAAAGGCCATCTCCCGCAAAAGAGAGCAGAACCAAATCCATTAACATTAAAGGGCTTTATACTTACTGAATCCTCACCATCAACATGGTAGAGATTCCATTAAGCAGAAACACAACAGGGCCAGCCATTATAGCAGGTCAAAGATTGGGAATTCAATGGCAAACAACTTACCTACTGACTTCCCAAAGGCTATCCTCCATCCTTATTCATTCTTACATTGGATGTGGCAAAGCCAGCATCTGTTGTCCATCCCAAATTGCTCACTCAGCCATTTCAGAGTACCATTTAAAAACCAGCCATGCGTTCACCAGATTTCCTTCTGGAGACCATGATGGAAGGGAAATAAGGTGGGCTTGTTTTTTTTTTACAATAGTTCCATTGCCACTTTACTGAAACCTGCTTTTAACAGAACTTTTAACATATCGATTGAATTTAAATTCCAGCAGCTGCCACGAGTGGATGTGAATCCCTGTCGCCAAACCATTCTCCCGAGCCCCTGGATTACCAATCCAGTGGCACTGTCTGTCTTCCTGCAGAATGGGGTCAGATCGCAGTTGGTGAATTATGTGTGAATTTGGTTACGCCTGCATGAAAGAGAAAGAGAAATAATTCCAAGATTAAAGGGAATGAACGATGAGGAGGTGTTAGAGAAAGTGAATGTCTACAGCATGGAGAGATGTTAAGCAAAAGCTAGCTGATATGTTTAAAACATTGAATGAGAATTCAGTATACTTCTTTAAAGTAAATTAACCTCCCAGGACTATGCGGAGATCATAAATATGAATGAGTAGAATTAAAATTAGGTGAGAAGAAATGTTTACCCATTTTTGACAGGCAATCTTGAAACTGAGGTGCAGGAACTCTTATCCACAAGAATAACTTCAGCCAAAATAATATATTGGAAAAGTGACAGAATCAAAAAGGCTGTTTCTTTTGCACCGTGTCTGATTTTTCTGTATTCCTGTTGTGTTATAAAACGGGTGGTTTTTCTTAGCTCTGGATTGGCTTTTCCTGTAGCCTCCATGGTGGTTTCTCAAACTCTAACTTAAACAGGCATTCAGTTCATTCAAAACCTCCCACTCACACTCTGGACCACAATAAACTCAGCTCGATCACTCTCATCCACACTACCTCCACAACGCACTGTCCAGCTTTTCTATTGAATTCAATATCCTCATTCATAATTTCAGACCTTCTATGAACTCTATTCACCCAACCAGTTGTCAATTTTGAACCTGGTCTCCTGGACCTGTGCCAAACTCAACTATATTTTTATTCGTTCATGGCTCTGCCGGCATTTATTGCCTGTCCCTAATTATCCTTGAGAAGGGGAAGTGAGCTGACTTCTTGATCCATGCAGTCCCTATGCCGCAAGAACATCCAAAGTACAGTTAGGAAAGGTGTTCCAGGATTTTGATGCAGGGAAGTGAGGGAACACTGATATAGTTTCAAATGAGGATGGTGAGTGAGTTGCAGGGGATCTTGGAGCTGCTGATGTTCCCATGTATCTGCTTCCTTGTCCTTTTAGGTGATAGAGGTCATGGTTCTTTTTTTAAGATGCTGTTGACAGAGCCTTGGGGAGGTGCTGCACTGCAAATTTTGGGTGGTGCTAGTGTGTGTTAGTGGTGGAAGGAGTGAACGTGGGATGGATGGGTATCAGTCGAGATAGTGAATACTGACACAAAGTACTCATTTAATACCTCGCCCATTTCCTCTGGCTCCACGCATAGATTCCCTCCCTTATCCTTGAGTGGGCCAACCACCTCCCTGGCTACCCTCTTGCTCTTTATATATGTATAAAAAGCCTTGGGATTTTCCATAATCCTGCTGGCCGATGCATTTTCATTACCCGTTTTAGCCCTTCTTACTTCTTGCTTAAGTTTCTTTCTACTTTCCTTGTATTCTACACTTGCTTCGTGTGTTCCGAACCTCCTAGCTTTGACAAATGCTTCCTTTTTCTCTTTGAGTAGGCTCACAATATCTCTCATTATCCAAGGTTCCCAAACCTGCCATATTTATCCTTCAACCTTACAGGAATGTGTCAGCCCTGAGTCCCTATCAACTTACACTTGAAAGCCTCCCACATGCCAGATGTTGATTTGTCCTCAAACATCTGTCCCCAATCTACATTCTTCAGTTCCTGCCTAATATTGTTGTAATTAGCCTCCCTTAGTCTTCTGAGAAAGTAGAGGTGTTGGTGGGTTTTTTTAACTATGATGTTGGCATGGGGGATCCACGACAGGTTGTTGGTGACCTGGACACCTGAAAACTTAAAGTTCTCGACCCTTTCTACTTCAGCCTCGTTGGTGTAGACAGGGACGTGTTCTCCTTTACGCATCCTGAAGTTGATGACACTCTCCTTCGTTTTGTTGACATTGATGGAGAGATTATTGTTGCCGCACCAGTTCACCAGATTCCCTACCTTATTCCTGCACTCCGCCTCATCATTGTTTGAAATCTGATCCACCACAGTGATGTTGTCAGCAAACTTGAGAAGTGGAGAAGTGAAGAATATTCCATCACATTCCTGACTTATGCCTCGTAGATGGTAACAGACTTTAGGAAGTCAGGAGGTGAATTACATGCTGCAGAATTCTAGCCTCTGATTTACTCTTAGAGTCACAGTGTTTATACGGCTGGTCCAGTTCAGTTTCTGGCCAATGATAACCCCCAGACAGGTTGATAGTGGGGGATTCAGCAATGGTAATGCCATTGAATGTCAAGAGGTGATGGCTGGTTTCTCTCTTGTTGGAGATGGTCATTGCTTGGCACTTGTGTGGTGAATGTCACAGCCTTCAGCCACTTGCAGAGGTGGACATGCTGGGATCATTTAAGACTCATCAGGATAGCCACATGAACAGACTGGGAATGGAGGGATACAAACAAATAGTCTAGTTGGAGGCATGAACGGCACAGGCTTGGAGGGCCGAAGGGCCTGTTTCCTGTGCTGTATTGTTCTTTGTTCTTTGTAACTATTATCTTAAATGTTCCCAAGCTCCTATGGCTTGCCATTTTTTTCTCTTATTTTAATAAGACTCTTCAGCATTATATTCAGTCATTTCCCTTAACTGTGCAGCATCTGTTTCTCCTCTGTGGGATGTTTTCTGTAGTAAGGATGCTAAATTATTCCAAGTTTTAGTTGCTGCAAATTGAAATGGATTTGAACGTCGTCATTGGGCAGACCTCAGTATTTTGCTTTCAGCTGAACATAATTGGTGTCAAAGTCACTTTTAACACTGGTGGCAACAATAACCAAACCATTGAGAATATCAATGGAGCAAACTACAGTGTGAGACTAAACAATGGCAATACAAATATCTGACTGAGATTAATAAACTCCATCAGTTATCTGTCCAAAATGCCAGTGGGGAAATTCAGTGCAATGGTATTGATTCGCCCCGAGCACAGAGACATACATGTGATGAAGCTGAGTTAGTGACACCAAAACAGTACATAACAGAGATGCCTGACTCACACCATTCCCATCACAATATGTAGTATCAAGTGGCAACAAACTCAGATGAGTCAGACATGCACTTAAAAAAAAAGTGTACTTCGAATGAGGAAAAGGAAAAGTTTTTGGAATATTGGATGAATATTGGCTGGAGTTCTTCACCCTTCACACCCAGCCATCACTGCCAGCGAGAATGGAAAATGTGGCGCTCAGCCAAATCTCTGTTCACTCTGCGGAGAGAATGGAGGATCCCAACTGCGAGCGAGGTTGGAGAATCATTGGCTGGAAATGCCAAGTCACCAATAGGAGGTGGCACGTTATTTGCTAATGGTGGGATTCTCCGATTCCCGTTGACATCATCCCACACCAGCGAGAAGTCCGCGGACTGGGGTGCTCTGCCGGAAGAACCAGAGAATCCTGCCAGCAGGAACGGCCGGAGAATTCTGGCCATTGTTTCAAGTCCATTTTCCAAAATTAGAGTTTGTTCTGCAGATGTAAATGTTGATCACATGATCAGCGTGGCACAGTTAATGATAGCTTAGAGCTGAAGGGTCAGCACTCTCAGTGACCCAGTAAGCTGGGTGATGAGTGCAGACAAAGGCAAAACGTTACTGAATGAGTCAGGTTGGTCTGTGCTAATGTAGATGGGCTTTCTGCTGCAGGAACAATCAAAGGATGCCAGCAACCCTGGACAGATCAGCGGCCCTCAAGGGCACCTCCATCTCAAAAGCAGTGCATGAATTAATGAGATTGAGGCCACTAGCTCCAAGGAGATGGAGGGGAACATCTCCATAGCAACAGGACTGGCCTCAATTGTGGCCTTCCATGCTCAAGGCCCGGTCAATGGATCATGGACTTTACAGCTCAGTTGGCAACCCTCAGCCTTCTGCAGCAAGGGTGCCTTCATTGAGTTGGCAGTCTCCACACACGATCAGAGGGCTGCAAGCACCAAAATGACAGCGTGGCCACCAAATCACATCTTATTGGGGTTTCAGCACCTCAGGTGATTACAGTGGTGCAGTGTGATGCAGATAGTTTATAAGTTCATAAGATATAAGAGCAGAATTAGGCCACTCGGCTCCTTGAGTCCGCTCCGCCATTTGATCATGGCTGATATGTTCCTCATCCCTGTTTTCCTGTCTTTTCCCCATAACCGTTCAACCCATTACTAATTAAAAATCTGTCCAACACCTCCTTAAATTTACTCACTGTCCCAGCAGCCACAACACTTTAGGGTAGTGAATTCCACAGATTCACAACCCTTTGGCAGAAGCAGTTTCTCCTCAACCCTGCTTTTAATTTGCTGCCTCTTATCCTAAGACTATGACCTCTCGTCCTAGAATGCCCCACAAGAGGAAGCATCTGCTCCACGTCTACTTTATCCAGACCTTTTATCGTCTTGTATTCCTCAATTTGATGTCTCCTCATTCTTCTAAATTCCAGAGAGTGTTCAGCCTAAACTGTTCAATCTCACTTCATACGACAAACCCCTCATCTCTGGAATCAATCTAGTGAACCTCCTCTGAACTGTCTCCAATGTCACTACATCTTTCCTCAAATAAGACGACCAAAACTGTACACAATACTCCAGGTGCAGTCTCACCAATGTCTTGTATAGTTGCAACAATACTTCTTTATCTTTATATTCTATTCCTTTAGCTATAAATACCAACATTCCATTTGCTTTCTTTATTATCTGCTGTACCCGCGTGCTGGTTTCTGTGACTCATGAATGAGGACACCCAGATCCCTCTGCACTGGAGCATCCCTGAAGTCTCTACACATTTAGATAATCAGTCGCCTTCCCATTTTTCCAAACAAAATGCACAATCTCACACTTATCCACGTTAAACTCCATCTCCAGGTAACTGATCACCACTCAGACCACCTCCTAGGCTGCATCAGAGGAGCTTTATGAGACAAAATTTGATACCATACCACGTAAAGAGGGTAATAAAGTGGATGGCTAAATGTTTGGCCAAAGCTTCATTTCAAAGATTGCTTTAAAATAGGAAAGAGTGATTGGGAGGTGCAGAGGTTCCATGGGGTGCATTCCAGGACTGACCGCCAAGGCAGCTGAGGTCAGAAATTTGATCAGAAGGGTGAGAATTTTAAAATGGAGCTGTCACTGGACTGGGACCCACTCTAAGTTGGTGAGCACAGACTAATGGGCAATGGGACTTGAGGTGAGTTTGGACATGGTAGCAGAGGTTTGGATGATTTTGTATTTATGAGGGTAGAACATGGGAAGCCAGTCAGGAGGGCAGTGGGGTGGTCAAATCAAGAGGTACTAAAGTCATGAAAGAGGGTTTTGACAGCTGATAAACTGAGGGGAGTTAAGCAATGTTAAGAAGTTGGAATTAATTAGCCTCTGTGATGGTGCACATATGTGGTCAGAAGCTCAACTCCATGTCAGATATGACCCCAATGTTGTTCACAGTCTCATATCCAGACTGTACTCAGAATCAATTGGATCTCATCTCCCATTGCAACAATCTGGTGTCATGACCACATTAAAGCAAATATCTGATGGAATTAAGCCACTCATCATCATGACTTGGAAATATATCAGCTGTTCCTTCATTGTCGCTGGGTAAAAACCCTGGAGCTCCCTCTCAAACAGCACTGTGGGTGTACCTATATCACATGGACTGCAGCGGTTCAAGAAGGCAGCTCACCATCACCTTCTCTGCAGCAAAGAGGGATGGGCAGCAGATACTGGCTCAGCCAGCAAATCCCACATCCACTGAATGAATCTTTTTAAATGAGGGAGAAAAGGCACCATTCCATAAATAAGATATGGAATGCAAAGACTGCAAGACAGAGCAATCTCTGACTTTATAAAACTCATAAATTGTACGTAAATGATGGAGAATTTAACAAATTCAAACTGACAACAGTTGATCCGTGGACTTTAATACGAAAGTGTTGAGTGCTGTCAATCTTGCATTTCTATTCTGTAAATTAAGAAGACCAGCATTTTGCAAACTTGCAATAATTAATAAACTGAAATGATCAGAATTGTGCAACTCTTTTATTATGTCACAGTTTATTTTTAATCTTATTTTAATTGTCCATCACTATATAATGAATTATTATTGCATGTTGTCACAACGCGGTGTCTGTCACCGTGATGATTGAACCAATTATTTATCTGCTTCCTGTCGACAGGGAGAGGAGTGGAGTTGTTATCTGGGGAATAGGATTTTCAGGAAAGATTGAACACAATCACTCTTCCCAGTACTTGATTGGGGAAAAGTCCTGCTGATCCAGTATTGGGGTTTGAACAGTCGGTCTGCCAATTTTGAGTTGGGGTGAAGGCGAGTGAGTGTTGTCAGTTTACACGTGGAAGCTGTGATATTGTTTTGGATGACACAGCAAAGCGACAGCATGCAAGTGAGAAATAAAGGATCCCAAGGATAGATCCTCAGGGGGACACCAGGGGCAATGGTGCAGAAACAGGAAGAGAAACCATTGCATTCCGATTCTCCAGTGACAGTTAGATGAATAAGCAGAGAAGTCGGAAAGTGTTGCTCCACGCAGCTGGACAACATTGGAGAAGGGCAGTGTGATCAAGCATGCGAAACACTGCAGGTAGTTGAGAAAGTATTATTTACCTTTGTCACAACTTCGTAGGATATCATTTGCAACTTTGATAAGAACCATTTAGGGCGACATGGGGGCACAGTGGTTAGCAGTACTGCCTCACAGGGACCGGCTTGAGTCACTGTCTGTGTGGGCACATTCTCCCCGTGTCTGCGTGGGTTTCCTTCCACACTCCAAAGATGTGCAGGTTAGATGGATTGGCCATACTAAATTGCCCCTTGGTGTCTGGGAGATTAGCTCGGGTAAATGCATGGGTTAAGGGGTAATGGGGATAGGGCCTAGGTGGGATTGTGGTCAGTGCAGGCTCGATGGACCGAATGACTTCCTTCTATGCTGTTAGGACTCGATGATCAGTAGATTCTAAATTCCAGGTATTTTGGATTGAATTCTGCTGTGGTGGGATTTGATCCCAGGTCCCCACATCGAGGGAGAGATTAAAGGAGGGTGAGAGGGCAGTAAACTCAGAGGAGAGGTGAGCTGGGATAGAGGTTGAAGTTGTTGAGTTTGAGATGTCACACAGTTCAGAGGCTGCAGGAATAAAGCAGCAGAGGTAACCAATGAGAAAGATTTGACAGTGTTTTGGAGGACATAGACATGCAGGATTGTAAGTAAGAGATGATACAAGGTGAGAAGATCAAAGGAGAAAGGAGAAAGTACCGGGGGAGCAAGTGGTCTGACCAAGTCTGGCTTAGCGATAAGGGCAATTGCTGGATGGTACAGCCAAGAAGATAGTCATTGTTTAGCATGAAAATGGCATCACCCCTCAGCCAAGGCATTGGTATTGATGCAATTATCCCCAGTAAACTGATAGATAAGAACATAAGAACATTGTGGTTGTGGATGGGGCTTTTTCTGAATGGAGGTCAGTCACCAGCGGAGTGCCTCAAGGATCTGTTCTGGGACCCTTGTTGTTTGTCATTTTCATAAATGACCTGGATGAGGAAGTGGAGGGATGGGTAAGTAAGTTCGCTGATGACACGAAGGTCGGTGGTGTTGTGGATGATCTGGAAGGATGGCAAAAGTTGCAGCAGGACATAGATAGGATGCAGGACTGGGCGGAGAAGTGGCAGATGGACTTCAACGCGGATAAATGTGTTGTCGTCCATTTTGGCAGAACCAACGGGATGAACGAGTACACTATTAAGGGCAGAAGTCTGAGTAGTGTTGAGGAGCAGAAGGATCTTGGGGTCCGGGTCCACAGGACTCTTAAATCGGCCTCGCAGGTGGAGGAGGTGGTCAAGAAGGCGTATGGTGTACTGGCCTTCATTAATCGAGGGATTGAGTTTAGGAGTCGGGAGGTAATGCTGGAACTTTATAAGACCCTTGTCAGGCCTCATTTGGAGTATTGTGCGCAGTTCTGGTCGCCTCACTATAGGAAAGATGTAGAAGCTATTGAAAGGGTGCAGAGGAGATTTACAAGGATGTTGCCTGGACTGGGAGGCATGCCTTATGAAGTTAGGTTGAGGGAGCTGGGACTCTTTTCCCTGGAGAGACGAAGGTTGAGAGGCGACCTGATAGAAGTTTACAAAATGTTGAGAGGAATAGATAGGGTGGACTCTCAGAGGCTATTTCCCCGGTTTGAAATGGTTGCTACGAGAGGACACAGATTTAAGGTGCGGGGAGGGAGGTTCAGAAGTGATGTTAGGGGTAAGTTTTTCACTCAGAGGGTGGTGAGTGAATGGAATCGGCTGCCGTCAGTGGTGGTGGAGGCGAACTCGCTGGGGTCTTTTAAAAGACTTCTGGATGAGTATATGGGGTTTAATGAGATTGAGGGTTATAGATAGGTCTGTAGGTTGGTAGGTGATGTGGTCGGCGCAACTTGTGGGCCGAAGGGCCTGTTTGTGCTGTAGTGTTCTATGTTCTATGTTCTATGTTCTATAAGGAATAGGATCAGGAGTAGGCCATCTAGCCCATCGAGCCTGCCCTGCCATTCAATAAGATCATGGCTGATCTGAAGTGGCTCAGTTCCACTTTCCCGCCCTCTCCTCATAACCCTAAATCCCCTTGCCTACCAAAAACCTATCTACCAGTGTCTTAAATATATTTAGCGAGGTAGCCTCCACCACATCAACAGGCAGAGATTCACCACCCTTTGAGTGAAGAAGTTCCTGCTCAACTCCATTCTAAACTGTCCCCCCCTTATCTTGAGGCTGTGCCCTCTAGTCCTGCTGTCCTTTCTGAGTGGGAAGCATCTCTCTACCTCTACCCTATCCATCCCCTTCATTACCTTATACATCTCTATAAGATCCCCCCTCATCCTTCTAAACTCCAACGAGTACAGACCCAGTCTATTCAGCCTCTCTTCATAGTCCAACCCCCTCATCTCTGGTATCAGCCGAGTGAACCTCATCTGCACTCCGTCCAAGGCCAAAATATCCTTGCGCAAGTGCGGCGACCAAAACTGCACACAGTACTCCAGCTGCGGCCTCACCAGTGCCCTGTACAGTTGCAGCAAGACCTCCCTGCTTTTATATACAATCCCCCGCGCTATAAAGGCCAGCATCCCATTTGCCTTCCTGATCACCTGCTGCACCTGCGGGCTGGGTTTTTGCGACTCAGGTCCCTCTGCACCGTAGCATGCTGCAGCTTTTCGCCCTTTAAATAGTAATCCCTCCTACTATTATTCCTGCCAAAGTGGATAACCTCACACTTGCTAACATTATACTCCATCTGCCAAGTCCTCGCCCACTCGTTCAGCCTATCCAGATCCCTCTGCAGACTTTCCACACCCTCCACACAATTTGCTTTCCCACTTACCTTCGTGTCATCAGCAAATTTCGACACCCGACACTCAGCCCCCTCCTCCAGATCATCTATATAAATGGTAAATAGCTGAGGCCCCAGCACCGATCCCTGCGGCACTCCATTAGTCGCCAACCGCCAATCAGAATAGCACCCATTGATACCAACTCTCTGCCTCCTATTAGACAACCAATCCTCTATCCACGCTAACACCTTACCGCCAACTCCGTGCCCCCTAACCTTCTGAAGCAACCTTTTGTGCGGCACCTTATCAAACGCCTTCTGAAAATCGAGAAACACCACATCCACCGGTTCCCCTCTGTCTACCGCATTAGTCACATCCTCATAGAATTCCAATAAATTCATCAGATATGACTTCCCCTCAACGAATCCGTGCTGCGTCTGCTCTATCAAACAATTCTTCTCTAGGTGCCTCACTATTTCTTCTTTGATGACGGATTCAAGCATTTTTCCCACAACAGACGTTAAACTAACCAGCCTATAATTCCCTGCCTTTTGCCTGCTACCCTTTTTAAACAGCGGCGTAACATTAGCCATTTTCCAATCTTCCGGCACTTCCCCGGAATCCAGCGAGGTTTGGAAAATAATCACTAAGGCATCTACTATCACCCCTGCCATTTCCTTCAGAACCCTGGGATGCATTCCATCCGGTCCTGGGGACTTGTCCACCATCAGTCCCACTAGTCGATCAAGCAGTATCTCTCTAGTGACAGTAATCGCATTCAGGCCCTCAACTCCTACCATCCTTCTATCTTTAATACCTGGCAAACTATTCGCATCCTCCTCCGTGAAGACCGAGGCAAAAAACTTATTCAAGTCCTCAGCCATTTCCTCATCCTCCACCACTAAATCCCCCCTCTCATCCTCTAAGGGTCCAACATTCACTCTAGCCAGCCTCCTCCTCTTTGTATATTTATAAAAACTCTTACTATCCTTTTTTATATTTAGTGCTAGTTTAGCTTCGTAGTCTATCCTTCCTTTCTTTATCATCTTCTTCATCAATCTTTGTTGATTTTTAAACCTCTCCCAATCTTCTACTCGCCCACTACTTTTAGCCACTCTAAACGCATCAGCTTTTAATTTAATACTTTCCTTTAATTCCTTAATACTTTCCTTTAATTCCTTCTAGATAGCAAGAACTTGAAGGGATGATCTGCAGAGAGATGTAGAGAGGTGAAGTGATAGCTGAAATACTGACAGTCCACTGGCTCAGCACCGAGTGGGAAGAGATAGTTGGATGGGGAGGAGATTGATAAGATTATCCACAAATGAGTGCACTGGGTGCAAATAGAATCATAGAATTATATGATGCAGAAGAGGCCCTTCGGCCCATTAAGTTAGCACTGACACATGAGAAACACCTGCACTCTCATCCACCAGCATTTAGCCCATAGCCTTGAATGTTATGACATCAGTGATGGATTAACCATTAGGCTGAGTAGGCTTAAACCGAGGGTCCCAAAAGGGAGAGATGCCTAAGAGCAAAAAAAAAATTGGTTTAACCCTTTTAAGGGTGAATAAATTTTCATAACTATACCCAGTGGGTGAATTAATGTAATAAATACCTATAAATAGAGGAGCTTCATCCCCTGGACTTGTACTACATGCAAATAAATACAAAATAAATGCAACAAAGAGTTTATTGTCTTGCTATAACATGTATACATACTTATTTTAGTGCATACTTAGTTACATGTGGTACTTTTTTCAACATTCACCCTTACATAGTATTAGTCCCACACCACAGCACGATGACTGTCACCACTGCCTCCAGTGCTATCAAAGTATCACCAAATTCACCATCATCATCTGATAATTCACCAATATCAACATCAAAATCCTCAGTATCTAAATCACCCCCACTATCATCACTGCACAATCCATCATCAAAACTGTTGCTTAGTTCATTTACTGCCTGTGAAAATGTCAAAACAGACTTGCGTTTGCTCGCTGCCATTGTTGTTTACAAAGCGACAAGTGACTCGCTGTCACCACTCACCAGCCAAAGAGTTTGAATTCATTATCATAATGCATTAGTAACACATATATAACATCATAAAGAAAATGAAAAATAAATGAATAGAAGGGCTGTAATTGATTCATATAACTTTATGATATTATACATGTAGTACATTATACATAGAACAACGATACAAGTTACCCAGTGTCACTTAACGTCAGTTTATTCTATTCAACGAAGGGTGGGGCAGGTGGCAGGGGATCTTACTAAAGATCAGCCAAGGGGTCCGGGTGGTCATTAATCTGCCACTGTATGACGTACAAGGTAAGAGAGTGAGATGAGAAGTTGGGTTGCTGCCTATAAAGAGGGATTATCGGGTTCTTTGGAGGACCCTTCAGAGGATGTCATAGGATACATAGAATGAAATTGTCTTAGCTGAAAGGGAGCCAAGCCTGGTATAGGGACTGGAGAGTTGGAAGGTCAACTTACAGGGGACTTGGGAGGACAGAGTACCAGATCAGGGAGAAATGAAAGGAGCGATTATAATAGGAGAGAAGGGTCTAGGAGTAATAAAGAAAAATATAAAAACACAGGGGATGAAGAGAAGTGGAAATAGAATGGATGGGGTTGCAGCCAAAATCTACATATCAATGGACAAAGGGAAATCTCAAGTTACAGAGGGCTGGCTTTGCAGTATGGAGGATGTATAAAGCCCAACAGAAAACAGGGAATAGACAGTCTGTAATGACTTCAATGAGGCCCATGAGGGTCATTCATTATATCGGTGTTAAAGGAGTTTACAGATGGAAGCAGTTTTCCAAAGGAAACTTCTACTCATGAAATATCACTGCAGTTATAAAGTGCTCTAACGGTTCAGAGAAGTACATTTGGGTGCCAACTGGTTAAGTTGCAATGTCCCTGGAAATATGTTTTGGGGAGAACAGTTTTTCCAGCTCTGAGTGATAAATTACTAATGGTTCACCTCTCATGTAATTCTCTCTGTGATGAATATTCCACGATAGTGTTAATATTGAATTCATATTAAAAGCTAACATGAGATAATACAATAGTTAAATGTAACACAACATTTGCTGTCTTACTTATCTAACAAGTTCAGAGACAATTTAAATTAATATCTTGTGTACAAGTATCTGTACCTCATTCTGGGTAGGGTATTGATTAAATTATCAGCATTTTAAATGTGCCAGTGGGTGCAAATGAGGTCATTTGGACAGTGACTTTGTTTTAAATAATGGTCAGATCAAGTTGTATGGCTCCATGCTTAAGAAATCTGCAGCCGTGACCTTTCGTTATGGTAAATAACAGTTAAAGAATATCCACTGAAATCAGTTTGATCAACAGTCATGCGTCATTTAAAAGGTCAATTGCTTTTATTTTATCTTTTTTTCTTTCTTGAAGTTGTGTCCACTGTTGCGTAGGTGTTCTGACCCATTTATACCTCAGACACCAGTTACGTTAATTGGTCTCAGTCACAGACACTGAAATTGTTAAATTTTCCTAAACATTCATTCAGTCTTCCTGATTTAGATGTTTATTGCTTAATTGCAATTCTAACTTCATGGGGCTAATTTTGCAACAATAACAGTTTGTATTTGTAGAGTCATAAAGGTTTACAACACGGAAACAGACCCTTCGGCCCAACTTGTCCATGCTGCCCTTTTTGTAACAACTAAGTTAACCCCAATTACCCACCTTTGGCCCATATCCTTCTATACCCATTGTGCCCATGTAACTGTCTAAATGCTTTATAAAAGATAAAATTGTACCTGCCTCTACTACTACCTCTGACAGCTTGTTCCAGGCAGTCACCACCTTCTGTATGAAACGATTCCCCTCTGGACATTTTTGTATCTCTCCCCTTCACCTTAAACTTATGCCCTCTAGTTTTAGACTCCCCGACCCTTGGGAAAAGATCTTGACTACTGAGCTGATCTATGTCCCTCATTACTTCATAGACTTCTATAAGTTCACCCCTCAACTTCTATGCTCAAAGGGAAAAAAAGTCCCAGTCTATCAAGCTTTCTTTATAACTCAAACAATCAAGTCCCGGTAGCATCCTTGTAAATCTTTTCTGCACTTTTTCTAGTTTAATAATATCCTTTCTATAATAGGGTGACAAAAGCTATACATGACATTCCAAGTGTGGCCTTACCAATGTCTTGTACAACTTCAACAAGACGTCCCAACTCCTGTATTCAGTGTTCTGACTAATGAAACCAAGCATGCTGAATGCCTTCTTCACTACTTGATGTTGTCTACATGGACTTTAGCAAAGCCTTTGACAAGGTACCGCATGATAGGTTGTGGCATAAGGCTAAATATCACAGGATCCAGGCTAAGTGGGTACAAATTTGGCTTCTTGACAGGAGCCAGAGGGTGGTTGTAGAGGGTTGTTTTTCAAACTGGAGGCCTGTGACCAGCGGTGTGCCTCAGGGATCAGTGCTGGGCCCACTGTTATTTGTCATTTATATTAATGATTTGGATGAGAATACAGTGGGCATGGTTAGTAAGTTTGCAGATTATGCTAAGATTGGTGGCATTGTGGACAGTGAAGAAAGTGATCTCCAATTGCAATGGGATCTTGATCAATTGGGCTACTGGGCTGAAGAATGGCAGATGGAGTTTAATTTAGACAAATGCGAGGTGATGCGTTTTGGTAGATTGAATCAGAGCAGGACTTGCTCAATTAATGGTAGATGTTTGGGAGAGTTACAGAACAAAGAGATCTAGGGGTACATATTCGTAGCTCCTTGAAAGTGGAGTCACAGGTGGACAGAGTGGTGAAGAAGGCATTCAGCATTCTTGATTTCATCGGTCAGAATATTGAATACAGGAGTGGGAATGTCTTGTTGAAGTTGTACAAGACATTGATAAGGCCACCCTTGGAATACTGTGTGCAATTCTGGTCACTGTATTATTGAAAGGATATCATTAAACTAGAAAGAGTTCAGAAAAGATCTACTAGGATGCTCCTGGGACTTGATGGATTGAGTTATAGGAAGATGCTGGATAGACTGTGACTTTTTTCTAAGGAGCATGCAGGCAACATCAAGTGGTGAAGAAGGCATTCAGCATGCTTGGTTTCATTGGTCAGAACATTGAATACAGGAGTTGGGTCATCTTGTTGAGGTTGTACAAGACATTGGTATGGCCGCACTTGGAATATTGTGTACAGTTCTGTTCACCTGATAAGAACATAACATAAGAACATAAGAAATAGGAGCAGGAGTAGGCCATCTAGCCCCTCGAGCCTGCCCCGCCATTCAATAAGATCATGGCTGATCTGTTGTGTCTCAGTTCCACATTCCCGCCCTCTCCCCATAACCCTTAATCCCCTCGCTTATCAAAAACCCATCAACCCGCGTCTTAAATATATTTAGCAAGGCAGCCCCCACCACTTCAACGGGCAGAGAATTCCAGAGATTCACCACCCTTTGAGTGAAGAAGTTCCTCCTCAACTCCGTTCTAAACGGCCACCCCTTTATCTTGAGGCTGTGCCCTCTAGTCCTACTGTCCTTTCTGAGCGGGAAGAGCCTCTCCATCTCTATCCTATCCATCCCATTCATCATCTTATATGCCTCAATGAGATCTCCCCTCATTCTTCTAAACTCTAACGAGTACAAGCCTAGTTTATTCAGCCTCTCCTCATAGTTCAACCCCCTCAACTCTGGTATCAGCCTAGTAAACTTCCTCTGCACTCCCTCCAAGGCCAAAATACCCTTGCGTAAGTGTGGCGACCAAAACTGCACACAGTACTCCAGCTGCGGCCTCACCAGTGCCCTATACAGCTGCAGCAAGACCTCCCTACTTTTATATTCAATCCCCTTCGCTATGAAGGCCAGCATCCCATTTGCCTTCCTGACCACCTGCTGCACCTGCAGGCTGGGTTTTTGCGACTCATGCACAAGGACCCCGAGGTCCCTCTGCACCGTCGCATGCTGCAGTTTTTCGCCATGTACGTAATAGTCCTTCCTACCATTTTTCCTACCAAAGTGGACCACCTCGCACTTGCCAACATTAAATTCCATTTGCCAGCTCCTGGCCCATTCGCCCAGCCTATCTAGATCCTTCTGCAGACTCTCCACACCCTCCGCACAATTTGCCATTCCACCAATCTTGGTGTCATCAGCAAATTTCGACACCATACACTCGGTTCCCTCCTCCAGATCATCTATATAAATGGTAAATAGCTGAGGCCCCAGCACCGACCCCTGGGGCACTCCACTGGTCACCAACCGCCAATCCGAATAGCGCCCATTGACCCCCACTCTCTGCCTTCTATTTGACAGCCAATCCTCTATCCACGCTAACACTCTACCCCCAACTCCATGCCCCCTGACCTTCTGTAATAACCTCTTGTGAGGCACCTTATCAAACGCCTTCTGAAAATCAAGAAAGACCACATCCACCGGCTCTCCTCTATCCACTGCCCTAGATACATCCTCATAGAACTCCAATAAATTTGTCAGACACGACTTCCCCTTAACGAAACTGTGCTGCGTCTGCTCTACCGAACAATTCTCCTCAAGATGCCTCGCTATTTTCTCCTTGATCACGGATTCTAACATTTTACCTACAACAGACGTTAAACTAACCGGCCTATAATTCCCTGCCTTTTGCCTTCCACCCTTCTTAAACAACGGCGTAACATTAGCCGTTTTCCAATTTTCCGGCACTTCCCTGGAATCCAGTGACATTTGGAAAATAATTACCAAGACATCCACTATCACCTCCGCCATTTCTTTCAGAACCCTTGGATGCATTCCATCCGGTCCTGGGGACTTGTCCACAATCAGTCCCTCCAGTCTGTCGAGCACCGCCTCTCTAGTAACAATAATGTCATTCAGGCCCTCCACTCCGACCATCTTTCCATCGCTAACACCCGGCAAATTATTCACGTCCTCTTCTGTGAAGACCAAAACAAAAAAGTTATTCAGGGCCTCAGCCATTTCCCCATCCCCTACCACTAAGTCCCCCTCTCATCCTCTAAGGGTCCAACATTCACCCTAGCCAGCCTCTTCCTTTTTATATATTTATAAAAACTCTTGCTATCCTTTTTATCAATTTTGTATCCAGTTGGCTACCTGACCCTGGATCCCATGAGATTTAATCTTATGCAATGCAGTACCTTGTCAAAGGCCTTGCTAAAGTTCATGTGGATATCATTGCCCTCACCCTTCTTGGTTACTCCTTCAAAAAACTCAATTAAATTTGTGAGACAGGATTTTCCACTCTCAAAATCCTTGTCTCTCTAAATGCCTGTAGGTCCTGTCTCTCAGAATACCATCCAACAACTTTGGATGAAACGGTGCTACAGTGGTTAACTCTTCTGCCTCACAGCACCAGGGACCCAGTTCAATTCCTGGCTTGAGTCACTGTCTGCGTGGAGTTTGCACATTCTCCCCATGTTTATGTGGGTTTCATCCGGGTGCTCTGGTTTCCTCCCACAGACCAAAGATGTGCAGGTTAGTTGATTGGCCATACTAAATTGACCCTCGTGTCAGGTGGATCAGCAGGGTGCTGATAATGCCTGGGTGGGATTATGGTCAATGCAGACTCAATGGGCCAAATGGCCTCCTTCTGCACTGTAGGGATTCTATAATTCTATTCTATGATCCTAACACACCCACTACAGATGTGAGGCTCACCAGCTTGTAATCCCTAGGCTTTTCCCTGCAGCCCTGTTTAAATAAAGGTGCAACCCTCCAATCTTCAGACGCCTCACGTGTAGCTGTTGATGATTCAACTATCTCTGCCAGGGGACCAGTAATTTCCTCCCCATCTTGTCACATCTTCCTGCGATACACGTCATCAGGTCTTGGCGTTTTATCAACCCTAATATCCTTAAAGACTTCAAGCACCTCCTTCTCTGCAATAGGTACACTCCTCAAGACATTACTGTTTTTCCCCAAGTTCTCTAACATCCATGCCTTTTTCAACAGTAAATATTGATGCAAAATATTCACTTAGGATTTCACCCATCACTTGTGAATCCACACATAGATGATCTTGTTGATCCTTAAGAGGCCCTACTCTCTCCCTAGTTACTTTTTTTGCCCTTTACGTGTTTGTAGAAGCTCTTTAGATTCTCCTTTGTCTTATCTGCCACATCAATCTCATGTCCCTTTTCTGCCTTTTTGATTTCTCTCTTAACTTTCCTCCTACACCCTCTATAATCTTCACGGGATCCACTTGATCCCAGCTGCCTATGCATGTAATGTGCCTCCTTCCTCTTCTTCACCAGGGCCTCAATATCCAGGGTTCCCTACTTCTGCCAGCCTTGCCCTTTGCTCTACAATAATGTGCTTACCCTGATCCCTGACTAACACTCTTGTGAAAGCCTCCCACTTACCAGACGTCCCTTTTCCTGCCAACAGACTCTGCAGTCAACTTTTGAAAATTCCTGTCTAATACCATCACAACTGGCCTTGCTCCAATTTAAAATTTTAATTTCTGGGCCAAACCTATCATTCTTCATAACTATTTTAAAATTAGTGGAATTACAGTCCCACACTCCTGTCACCTGCCCTCCCTTGTTTCCCAAGAGGCCATGTTTTGCCCCCTCGCTAGTTGGGTCATGCACATACTGAATGAAAAATTCCTCCTGAATACACTCAACAAATTTTTCTCCATCCAAGCCCTAATACTGTGGCTGTCCCAATCAATGTTGGGAAAGTTAAAGCCCCCTACTATTACCATCATATTTTTCTTAGAGCTACCTGTAATCTCCTTACATATTTGCTCCTTAATTTCCCACTGACTATTTGGGGGCCTGTATACAACCCTATCAAAGTGATCCCCCTCTTCTTATTTCTCAGTTGCACCCATAGAGACTCAGTGGGCGAACCTTCAGAAATATCCCCTCTCAGTACTGCCGAAATGTTTTCCCTAATCAAAAACGCAACTTCCCCTCCTCTCTTACTTCCTGCTGGGTCTTTCCTACAGCATCTTTATATTATCATTCTTTATCTGAATGGTGACCCAAGGCTTTTAACAGAGCTTTATAAAATAGGATACATTAAAATAGGATAAATACATTAAGCCTCATAAGAAAGGTAGATTACCAAAGTTCACCTCAGGATCAGATACAACACCAAGATTTTACCAGGTGGGGAACCCATCAGATTCAATGGGATGCTGGTGGGGTTTCACCCTGCCTGATATTACACTCCATGAACTGCAATGACTGGGCACAGTAATAAGTCTGACAACACCAGATGAAAGTCCAACAAATTTATCTGGAGTCCCCAGCTTTTGGACCACTTCCCCTTGATTCCAACTAAACGTGTTGGACTTTAACTTGATGTTGTGGGATTTCTCACTGTGCCCACCCCAGCCCAACACCGGCATCATGGCTGCAATGACTCAGACCAAGCATTAAGAAAACTCAGTCACGTAGAAAGGCTTGACAGGTTATCCTCCATAAAACATTCACTCTTCCTATCAACTAGCGTCCATCACTCTTCACACAGTGACATTGTTATCTGATGGTTACTAATAATGGCTCAGTGTTGAGTCATTAACTGGATACATTAACTCTGCTTTTATCACCACAGCTGCTTCCAGACCTGCTGAGCATTTCCAGTACTCCTTTATTTCTATTTTACTCAAGTTCCATTTAGCTGTGGGAATAGTTAGATTAATATGAAAGAAACACTTGCATTGATGAAGCACTTTTCACAACTTCAGGACATCCAAAAATGCTTTGCAGTCAATGAAATTCTTCTCAAGTAAAAACAGAAATGCATGATAAATTCAGCAAGTCTGGCAGCACCTGTGGAGAAAGAAGCAGAGAGACATTTTCAAGTCCATATGGTCCTTCTGCAGAAGTGAACAGGGACAGAAATGTAATGAATTATATACTTGGAGACTGGGGTGGGAGAGAATGGAAAGTCTGTGGTAGGTCAGAGTGAAGGAAAGCTCCTTTATGAAATTTGGTCACTATTGTATTGTAGGAATTAATCCACTATTTTTGGTTTACTAATAGCCACCTTGGTGATAGGAACTATAAAATCTCTGCAGTGCAGAAGGACGCTATTTGGCCAATTAAGTTATCACCAACTCTCCAAAGGGGAGTATTTGGGTGATGAGGGTTCAAGGACTAGTTGAAGAGTGGAAGCATCGTGATTTGGTTGTATCACAGCTTGGTATGGCTCCTGCTCTGTCCAAAACCGCAAAAACTACAAAGAGTCGTGAACGAAGCCCAGTCCATCATCAAACCAGCCTCACACCCATTGACACTGTCAATACTTCCTGCTGCCTCAGAAAAGCAGCCAGTATAATTAAGGACCCCACCCACCCAGGACATTTTCTCTTTCACCTTCTTCCGTCAGAGGAAAGATACAAAAGCCTGAGGTCACATACCAACCAGCTCAAGAACAGCTGCTATCAGACTTTTGAATGGACCTAGCTTGCATTCGTTGATCTTTCTCTATACCCTAGCTATGACTGTAACACTACATTCTCCACTCTCTCCTTTCCTTCTCTACATATGGTACACAAGAAACAATACTTTTCACTGTATACTAACATATGTGACAATAATAAAGCAAATCAAATCAAGAAACTGAACAGGACCAGCCTCCTTAGGGAGCATCTTCCAAAACCATGACCACTTGTGCTTGGAGTCAGAAGAGATAGGAGAGGCGTTGAATGAATACATTTCTTCAGCGTTCATTAAGGAGAGGGGCCATGTTTTTGAGGATGAGAGTGTGATACAGGCTGATAGGATGGAGGAGGTAGAGGTTCTGAAGGAAGGTGTATTAGCAATTTTGAAAAATCTGAGATTTGATAAGTCCCCTGGGCCAGATGGGATACATCCTAGGATACTTTGGGAGGCAAGGGATGAGATTACGGAGCCTTTAGCTTTGATCTTTGAGTCCTCACTGTCCACAGAAATTGTCATGATGTGGGTATGCCGGCGTTGGACTGGCGTAAACACAGTAAAAAGTCTGACAACACCAGGTTTTAGTCCAACCGATTTATTTGATATTACTCACAAGCTTTCGAGGTTTCCCTCTTCGTCAGGTGAATGGAGAGTTCTGGCCTCAGACAGAGCATACAAAGCACAGACAGTTTAGAGATTACTGATTAGAATGCGAATCCTTACACCTAACCTGCTGTTCAAGACCTGAAGTGGCTGACAATGTGAGTGGAAGGAGCACTGATCACAGGTTACAGAGATGTGTATTGTCTCCAGACAGTACAGTGAGTGAGGTTTTGCAAACCCAGGCAAGTCACGGGGGTTACAGATAGTGCAACATGAACCCAAGATCCCTGTTGAGACCATCCTCATGTGTGCGGAACTTGGCTATCAGTCTCTGTTCAGCGACTCTGCGCTGTTGTGTGTCGTGAAGGCCGCCTTGGAGAATGCTTACCCGAAGGTCAGAGGCTGAATGCCCGTGACCACTGAAGTGTTCGCCAACAGGAAGGGAACAGTCTTGCCTGGTGATTGTCAAGCGATGTTCATTCATCCGTTGTCGTAGCGTCTGCATGGTCTCCCCAATGTACCATGCTTCGGGACATCCTTTCTTGCAACATATCAGGTAGACAATGTTGGCCGAGTCCAACCCAGACTTGCCTGGGTTTGCAAAACCTCACTCACTGTACTGTCTGGAGACAATACACATCTCTGTAACCTGTGATCAGTGCTCCTTCTACTCACATTATCAGCCACTTCAGGTCTTGAACAGCAGGTTAGGTGTAAGGATTCGCATTCTAATCAGTAATCTCTAAACTGTCTGTGCTTTGTATGCTCTGTCTGAGGCCAGAACTCTCCATTCACCTGACGAAGAGGGAAACCTCGAAAGCTTGTGAGTAATATCAAATAAATCGGTTGGACCAAAACCTGGTGTTGTCAGACTTTTTACACAGAAATTGTGCCAGAGGACTGGAGAATGGCAAATGTTGTTCCTGTCTTCAAGAAAGGAAATAGGAATGACTCTGATAATTATAGGCCAGTTAGTCTTACTTCGGTAAGTTAATGGAAAATGTCCTGAGAGATAGGATTTATGACTATTTGGAAAGATGCAGCTTAATCCGGGATAGTCAGCACGGATTCGTGAGGGGTAAGTCTTGCCTCTCAAATTTGATTGAATTCTTTGAGGAGGCAACTAAGTGTGTAGACAAAGGTTAGAGCAGTTGATGTCATATATATGGATTTTAGTAAGGCGTTTGATAAGGTTCCCCATGGTCTGCTCATGAAGAAAGTAAGAGGTGTGGGATAGAAGGAAATTTGGCCGATTGGGAAGTAACTGGTTATTTCATAGAAGACAGAGGGTGGTTGTGGAGGGAAGATTTTCAGACTGGAGGCCAGTTACCAGCAGTGTACCACAGGGATCAGTGCTGGATCTTCTGCTATTTGTGATTTTTATCAATGACTTGGAAGAAGGGGCTGAAGGGTGGGTCAGTAAATTTGCTGATGACACCAAGATTGGTGGAGTAGTGGATGAGGTGGAGGGCTGTTGTAGGCTGCAAAGAGACATTGATAGGACGCAGAGTTGGGCTGGAAAGTGGCAGATGGAGTTTAACCCTGATAAGTGTGAGGTGATTCATTTTGGTAGGACAAACTTGAACGTGGATTACAGGGTCAATGGCAGGGTTCTGAGGAATGTGGAGGAACAAAGAGATCTTGGGGTTCATATCCACAGATCTCTGAAGGTTGCTACTCAAGTGGATAGAACCATGAAGAAGGCTTATAGTGTGTTTATTAACAGGGGGTTTGAGTTTAAAAGTCGTGGGGTTATGCTGCAACTATATAGAACCTTGGTGAGACCACATTTGGAATATTGTTTGCAGTTCTGGTCACCTCACTATAAGAAGAATGTGGAAGCTTTGGAGAGAGTGCAGAGGAGATTTACCAGGATGCTGCCTGGCTTGGAGGGTAGGTCTTGAGGGAGCTGGGGCTTTTCTCTTTAGAGTGGAGGAGGATGAGAGACGACTTAGTAGAAATTTATAAGATGATGAGGGGGATTGATAGAGTGGACATTCAGAGACTATTTCCTTGGGTGGATGTAACTGTTACTGGGGAGCATAAATATGAGGTTCATTATGGGAGATATAGAAGGGATGTCTGAGGTAGATTCTTTACTCAGAGAGTGGTTGGGGTGTGGAATGCACTGCCTGCTGTGATAGTGGAGTCAAAGAAGAACAAAGAACAAAAACAGCCCGGGAAACTGCCCCTCCAGCCCAACGAGCCCGCGCCGCCATTTTAATATTACCAGTCCCCCCCTCCACCCATGACCCCTATCTATTGTTTTTATGGCAATCCACATTAAGAGAAACTAATTTAGGGACAATTTATTACCTCCAATCAGCCTAATAGCACATCTTTGGGGTGTGGGAGGAAACTGGAGCACCCGGAGAAAACCCACGCAAGCACAGGGAGAATGTGCAAACTCCCACAGACACCGGCCCAAATCCATGTGTCTGCACAGCAAACAGTGATAGTCACTGAGCTGTCGTGTTGCCCAGCATCTGGTCCAGTTTAAGCGCACACTAACGACATGAAGCACTCGGCCAATCTTGAACAACCAAGAGCAGCCCCAGTACAACCCATCGCATGTATGCCCCTCGTTGGACAACAAGGCGGACCAACTTAAAACCTGTGAATTAAAAGAGAAAAAACATTATTATCATTCCACATCCTTTTCCATTACCAGGGTCGTCCCACTGTTTATGAACTTTTTTTAAAACAATCTCCTATATCCTCCCATCTCCAACCCACTCATGTGCCTGTCCAAGTTAGTCTTAAACAACTCTAGCGTGCCTGCCTCCACCACCTTACTTGGCAGAGCATTCCATACCCCCACTACCCTCTGTGTGGAAAACCTCCCTCTAACATCTGTGTTATACCTCTCCCCCCTCACCTGAAGCCCGTGACCTAAGTCAGACACTTTAGGAACTTTCAAGTGGTTATTGGATAGGTTCGGAGAGTACACCAGAATGATAGGGAGTGGGATAGATTGATCTTGGGTTCAGACATAGCTTGGTACAACATTGCAGGCCGAAGGGCCTGTACTGTGCTGTACTGTTCTATGTCCTATTTTCTATCACCGTCTAGAAAGATTAGGGCAGCAGATCTGTGGAACACCACCACCTGGAGATCCCCCACTAAGCCACTCACCATCCTGATTTGCGAGCATGTCAATGTTCTTTCACTGTTTCTCAGTTCACTGCCATCATCTCAAGGGCAATTAGTGATGGACAATAAATGCTGGCCTAGCCAGCCCAATGAGGCCTGTATCCCATAAGTTTTGCTTTTAAAACGGTTAAAATTACTTTCCTAGCAATTGCAAAAGTTCAATATTCCACATTGCACATGATTCTTCCCCCAAAGATTACCTCAGTCAGGTATGGTTCAACTTGTATCATGCTTGCCTCTGAGTCAAAACTTCTAGTTTTGGGCTTTAGCACAAAACTCAAGCTGATGCTTCAGTGCAGTGCTGAGAAGGTGCTGCACTGTTGGAGGTGCCACCTTTTGGATGAAATGCTAAACTACCATCTGTCTGCTCATACGGATTGTAAAAGATCCCATGGCACTATTTTGAAAGGGACCAGTGAGTTATCCTGAGTATCTCAGCCAATATTTATCCCTTAATCAATGTCACAAAGAAACAGATGATCTGGTCACTGGCAGCTTGCTGTTTGTGGGATTTTACTATGTGCCAGTAGGTTGCAGCCTTCCCAAAACTGCAGCAGGCGTTACACTTCAAAAGTACTGCATTGGCTGTTGGTGTCTTGGAAGATCTGGTGCTCAAGAAAAGCACTGAATAAATGTAAATCTTTCCTTTTCTCTTTGAAATAACTCCTAGTCATTTTCTTAAAAGCATTGTCTCCATTCTATTTGCAATGCGGGTAGCACAAGTTAAATGTTTAATTCATTAAGGCAGTACAAGCATTTATACCAAAATACAGACATTTTATCACCTATTCTATATATATGTTTTGCATTGCCAAAAGCAATTCTTCATGTTGGGATTGCTACAATACAAAATCTATCTTCACCATATGGTCAATCAACTTGGATAATTGCTGATGACACAAAGATGAGTGGAAAAGCAAATTGTGTGGAGGGTGTGGAAAGTCTACAGAGGGATCTGGATAGGCTGAGCGAGTGGGCGAGGACCTGGCAGATGGAGTACAATGTTAGCAAGTGTGAGGTTATCCACTTTGGCAGGAATAATAGTAGGAGGGATTACTATTTAAAGGGTGAAAAGCTGCAGCATGCTACGGTGCAGAGGGATCTGGGGGTCCTTGTTCAAGAGTCGCAAAAACCCAGTCTGCAGGTGCAGCAGGTGATCAAAAAGGCGAATGGGATGCTGGCCTTTATAGCGAGGGGGATAGAATATAAAAGCAGGGAGGTCTTGCTGCAACTGTACAGGGCACTGGTGAGGCTGCAGCTGGAGTACTGTGTGCAGTTTTGGTCACCGCACTTGCGCAAGGATATTTTGGCCTTGGAGGGAGTGCAGAGGAGGTTCACTAGGCTGATACCAGAGATGAGGGGGTTGGACTATGAAGAGAGACTAAATAGACTGGATCTGTACTCACTGGAGTTTAGAAGAATGAGGGGGGATCTTATAGAGATGTATAAGATAATGAAAGGGATGGATAGGGTAGAGATAGAGAGATTCTTCCTGCTCAGAAAGGATAGCAGGACTAGAGGGCACAGCCTCAAGATAAGGGGGGGGAGGTGCAGTTTACATCGGAGTTGAGGAGGAACTTCTTCACTCGAAGGGTGGCGAATCTCTGGAATTCTCTGAAGTGGTGGAGGCTGCCTCGCTGAATATATTTAAGTCACGGGCAGATAGGTTTTTGACAGACAAGGGAATTAAGGGTTATGGGGAGAAAGCGGGAAAGTGGAACAGATCCACTTCAGATCAGCCATGATCTTATTGAACGGCGGGGCAGGCTCGAAGGGCTGGCTGGCCTACTCCTGCTCCTATTTCTTATGTTCTTATGTTCTTATTTCACCAGATTCATCCAATCTCATCAGCTGTGGAGATATCTAAAGTGAATTGTAATGTGCTTTATATCAAATAATTCAAATCAAAATAATTCAGTTTTCTTTAAAAAGCCACTGCTTTAAATCCATTCTAAGGATTATTTTTAACAATTTGTCTAATGTTTACAGTGGTTCTTTCCAAACTGGCTCCCAGTTCTGTTGGAGATATCCAGAGCACCTGTGACAAGTCTGGCCATTATAAATTGGAAAAACCTATCCTTCCAGCTTGGCCAATTTGAGGTGGTGTTCACCTTGTGTTGCCCCTGATAGGCTGACCAATGCTCATATCCACAGTAAAAAGTCTCACAACACCAGGTTAAAGTCCAACAGGTTTATCTGATAGCAAAAAACACTAGCTTTTGGAACGCTTGTTGGCCCTTCGTCAGGTGAGTGGGAGTTCTATTCACAAACAGGGCATATAATAAGGATGCAAACTCAATTTACAGAATAATGGTTGGAAAGTGAGTCTTTACAGGTAATCAAGTCTTAAAGGTAGAGACAATGTGAGCGGAGAGAGTGTTAAATATAGGTTCAAGAGAAGTGTATTGTCTCCAGACAGGACAGATAGTAAGATTTTGTAAGCCCAGGCAACTCATGGGGGTTACAGATAGTGTGACATGAACCCAAGGTCCCGCTTGAGGCCGTCCTCATGTGTGCGAAACTTGGCTATCAGTCTCTGCTTAGCGACTCTGCGCTGTCATGTGTCATGAAAGCCACCTTGGAGGACGCTTACCTGAAGATCTGATCTTCGAAGGAGCAGCAAGCGCTCCGAAAGCTAGTGGCTTTTGCTACCAAATAAAGCTGTTGGACTTTAACCTGGTGTTGTGAGATTTCTTACTGTGTTTACCCCAGTCCAACGCCGGCATCTCCGCATAATGCGCGTATCAGCAGCCATTGGAAGGTGGTCTCAGATTGGATGGTCAGGTAATAGCAGCAAAGAGAATATTTTGAGTCCAGGTTGGAGTGAGAGTGAAAGTGTGCGGACAACAGAGTGGGTGGTCAAGTGGGATTGGCAGCAGCCACATGTCAGGAGGGGAACCAGCCATGGGGAAAGGGAGAAAGAGATGTGTGCATGTGAGAGAGAGGTGAGATTATGTGTGAGTGAGTGTATGAGAGAGAGGTGAGTGTGTGATAGAAAGAGCTAGTCTGAGAGACAGAGAGAGAGAGAGACGGTGAGTGTGTATGTATGTATATATATGTGTGTGTGTGTAAAGGGGTGAGAGTGTGTGTGACAGAAAGAGGTGAGTGTGAGCAAGAGGGAGAGTGCGTGTGTGTGAAGTGAGTGGGCAATACTTCCCCTTCCCGCCTGCTACAGGAATCGTAGCGGGCGAGACATGGACCATGCAAATATCCGTTAATCTCTGGCAGGACTCTCCACTTTTGGGTCACATGCAGCAGGAAACTCCCACCCAGTGTGTGTGTGTATGAGAGAGAGAGATAGAGAGAGATGAGAATGTTAATATGTATGTGTGTGAGAGAGTCTGTCATTGCAATTTTACCACCTCACCCGCCCCCGATTCTGGGATGGGAGAGGCTCACAGAACGGAATTCTCCATTGGCCTCGAGCAGGACTTTACAAACCTCACCCGAGCGAGGTTGTAAAGTCCCGGCATGTGTGTCTGTTTCTTTTTATTCATTTTACAGAATGTGGGCACCACTGGTGAGGCCAACATTTATTGCCCATCCCTAGTTGTCTCTCAGACGATGGTGGTGAGCTGCCTTCTTGAACTGCTGCAGTTAATGTGGTGTAGGTACACCCATAGTCCCGTTTGAGGGGGATGTTAAAGGATTGAGAATCAACCACATTGCTGTAGCTCAGGAGTCACATATAGACCAGGCCAGGTAAGGATGGCAGATTTCCCTCCTTAAAGGGCATGAGTGAATTCTGCATGATCAAATGTTGTACTTGCCCAGTAAGTTGGTCATTGAGTCATTTTTATTTCATATATCATCACCAGGCTAGTCCAGTGATCATATGTGCAACTAGTTACAAATAAAAATCAGCTTTTGAAGGTTTGAAAATACAAGAGAGGTAAATTTACATGAATAAATTGTGCTGCATATATCACTCTGAGCCTTAGCCCTGAAGTCAATGTCTACACTCAAAAAGATATATTACTGGAATTAAAAGTCTAAATGGCAGATGCAAAGGTTAAGCTGTTTAAAGCAATGTGGATCATAGATCTAGTTATTAATAAAAGTATATTTGGCTCTATCTTTGCTTTCCTATACTTATCCTTGAAAGCAATGTCTCCTGGTGAGGCGTCTTTTCATAAGCACAATATTCAATCTGCCACTCGTAACAGAGACTATTAGTAATGAAATAATCACCAACAACAGTGACTCTAAAGGGTCCTTGTTCAGAAATAGGCCTGGATAAATGTTGTTGGTCAGCTTTTCACCAGGGAGACCTATATCGTTCAAACCAAACGGACACCCACTCGGTTACAGAATCATGTCCAAATGGAGCAAAGGTTTCTAAATAGTGATCTCGAAAAGGGAGATTCATTTCCAACCTTCCCCTACTCTCAGAGAAACAGATATAGCCAACCATGTTACCCACCGCTATCCAGCTGCAATCATTTTTACGATGCGAGTCAGAACTGATACCAGAAACCTTCCAGGTTTATCCTGCTCAATGTCACAACATGTTGCATACTGAGCCAGCTAAGTGGTCGACAAGGGCACATCAGTAATGAGCCACAACTTACATTGCACTGTAACAAAATGAAAAAAATGATCAGGAGCTGAATCATCAAGGACAAAGTATTACATTTATCAATGTGGCATGTTGTTGGCACGACCGGAATGGGAAATAAAGTACCATTGGAAAACTTAGCATTTTTCACCAATACATTTGCATTCATGCATGTTGTATAATATCCATTTTAAGTGCCTTGGACCATTTATTGTGCTGAGGGTGCTATATAAATGCCACTTGTTGTTGTTTGTACTTGTTCTATTATTGGTTGTCTCTGTTATTTCCCAACTGGAAAGTTATTGAGAATTGATTTGGTTGCTGGTATTATTTCCACGTTATGAAAACTGAGGTTCAATCAATTACTTTACACTCAATAAACACCAGAGGTTTCACAGAAACAACTGTGAATTTACATAATACTTGTGAAAGAGTTCCATCCAGTCACTGTCTGCAGCTTACAGAGCTTTGAAAAGATGCTGAAAGGTGAGGAGAAAGGAAGTGAGGCAGAAGGGTACAGGGATGGAATTCTCGGACATTAGAAAGCTTTTCTGCTGATTGTTTGATAGTGGAAGGGGGATTTACTAACTACTAGACTTTAGGAGAGTTAGATACAAAATCACATTTCATTTCACTTTTCCTTTGCTCCCTTTTCCTCTTATCCATCTCCTTATTCCAAACATATCCGTTTCAAGATCTTTATGCTTCACTACAACTGCCAGCATTACCCTATCCCAGCATTTCATTGTAACATCCTCAATATCTATTCCCTGCGATTTGGTTCCTAACTCTCCTACAGCACATGGTATCTTGTCATCACATCCTCCAGTCTCTCTCCGATCTCTTCTCATGCCCTCTTCAAATTCAACTTAACCATAAGAACCTACCCCACTCATCTGCTGACTGCCCAACACCCTCCTGATTTCCATGGTAGCTGATATTGTTCATGGTTTTCTCTTTCTTGAAACCTATCATTATGATGCCTTCCTCAAAAAAATCAATCCCTGACTCCTCCATCCTTGCATGTCATCCCATCTCAACCTTCTTTACTTCTCCAAAGTCTTGGAGCATGTTGACACCTCCCTGTCTAAAAGA
The DNA here is from genome assembly GCF_965287045.1 of Carcharhinus amblyrhynchos. Classification (NCBI taxonomy): domain Eukaryota; kingdom Metazoa; phylum Chordata; class Chondrichthyes; order Carcharhiniformes; family Carcharhinidae; genus Carcharhinus; species Carcharhinus amblyrhynchos. The sequence continues at coordinate 2,838,250 of NC_137329.1, read as the reverse complement.
TGTGCTGGTCAAGTGCATTGGCCATGTTAAATTCTCTCTCAGTTACCTGAACAGGTGCTGGAGTATGGTGACTTGGGGATTTTCACAGTAACTTCATTGCAGTGTTAATATAAGCCTACTTGTGACACTAATAAATAAACTTTAAAAAAAATTGAAACCCAAATCTATGCCCATCTTTCCCAGAATTCCAATTTGAATCCATCCAATCAGGTTTCTGCTGCAGTACCAAAACTCAAAGTCACAAATTACATTCTCTGTGACTCAGTCAAAGATCAACTAACTCTCCCCTTCCGTGTTGACTTACCTGCAGTCTTTGACACAGTTGACCACATCGTTATTCTGTTCCAACACCTCTCCACCATCCCACTGGGCAGAACTGCTCTCACCTGTCCCATGCTTAACTGTCTAATCAAATCAAGAGAATAATCTGAAATGTCTTCTTCACACTGCTGCAAAGCTATCCCGGTGTTCCTCAAGGATCTATCCTTGCCCCCTCCGGCTCCTATTCCCGAATTACCTGCTGCCCCTCAGTGACATCAACTGATAACATCAATTTTTGCATGTACTCGGCTGACACTCAGTTCTACTTCTCCACCACCTCTCTTGATCCTTCTGCTCTCTCTGAAATGTTTAGACTGCTGGTCCGACATCCAGAGCAGAAATTTACTCCAAACTATTGGGAAGATGTGATCCACTAGCTTGGTTTCCACACAAACTGCACTGTTGGTTACGTACATCGGCCATGCTAAATTCTCCCTCAGTGTATCCAAACAGGTGGCAGAGTGTGGCAACTAGGAGATCACAGTAACTTCACTGCAGTGTTAATGTAAGCTATCTGTGACAGTAATAAACAAATAAACTTTAAACTCTAATCCTAAACATTGCCTCCAACCGGCTCTGGACTAAAGAGACACAGTGACACAGAGGTACTGTCACTAGATTAGTAACCCAGAGACAAGGGCAAGACCCTAAGGTTCAAAGTTTGAATTCAACAAAAATCTGGATTTAAGAATCTATTGATGACCACAAAAACCATTGTTGATTCTGGAAAAACCCATCTGGTTCACTAAGGTCCTTTAGGGAAGGAAATCTGCCATCCTTATCTGGTCTGGCAGAGTCAGAGCCGCAGCAATGTGGTTGACCCTTAAATACTCTCTAAAATGGCCAAGCAATAAATATCAGCCCAGCCAGCAATGCTGCTGTCGTGGAAAATGAATAAATGGCTGTTTGCAACACTGATTCATGTTTACACGCCCACTAACTCTACCTATTTCCACCACCATAATATCACCCATGCCCATCCCAGTCTCAGTTCAGCTGCTGCTCAAACCCACATTTCTGTCTCTGTTCCTGTACGTTTCAGTGTTCCAGTGCACTCCTGCCCAGCTTCCAACAAGTAAACCCAATATCACCCAAAGCTCTGTCTCTCATACCCGTATCTGCACTAAGTCCCATTCACCCATTATTCCAGAACTCTCTGACCTGTATTGTCTTCCTGTTAAGCATAGCTTCAATTTTAAATTTCTCATTGGCACAGTGGCACAGTTGGTTATTATCACAGCGCCAAGGACCCAGGTTCAATTCCAGCCTTAGGTGTCTATCGGTGTAGAATTTGCATGTTCTTTCTGTGTCTGCATGGGATTCCTCCCACAGTTCAAAAATGTGCAGGTTAGGTGGATTGGCCATGCTAAATTTCCCCTTAGTGTCCAAAGATGTGTAAATTAGGAGGACTGGGGGGATAAATGCATGAGGTTACAGGGATAGGGATTGGGTGAGATATTTGGTCAGACGTTTGGTGCAGATGCGATGGACCAAGTGACCTCCTTCTGCACTGTAGGGACTCTATGATTCAAATCCTCCTGTGATCTCATACCTATGTCTCTGTAATCCTTGCTCCTCTAACTCCGGCCATTTGACTATTCCAGATTTTATCGACTCCAGCATTGGCAGCCTTGCCTTCAGCTGCTAGGATCCCAAGCTCTAGAATAACCACTGTTAACATCTGTCTCTCATTTTGATTTGATTTGATTTATTATTGTCACATGTATTAACATATAGTGAAAAGTATTGTTTCTTGCATGCAATACAGACAAACCATACCGTTCATAGAGTAGGAAACGAGAGAGTGCAGAATGCAGTGTTACAGTCACAGCTAGGGTGTAGAGAAAGATCACCTTAATGCACGGTAAGTCCATTCAAAACTCTGACAGCAGCAGGGGAGAAGCTGTTCTTGAGTCAGTTGGTATGTGACCTCAGACTTTTATATCTTTTTCCCGATGGAAGAAGGTGGAAGAGAGAATGTCTGAGGTACATGGGGTCCTTAATTATGCTGGCTGCTTTGCCAAGGCAGCAGGAAGTGTAGCCAAAGTCAATGGATGGGAGGCTGGTTTGCGTGATGGATTGGGCTACATTCATGACCATTTGTAATTCTTTGCGGTCTTGGGCAGAGCAGGAGCCATACCAAGCTGTGATACAACCAGAAAGAATGCTTTTTATGGTGCATCTGTAAAAGTTTGTGAGAGTCGTATCTGATATTCCACATTTCCTTAGTCTTCTGAGAAAGTAGAGGCGTTGGTGGGCTTTCTTAACTATAGAGTTGGGAACCAGGACAGGTTATTGGTGATCTGGATACCTAAAATCCTGAAGCTCTCAACCCTGTCTACTTTGTCCCTGTTGATGTAGACAGAGTAAAAAGTCTGACAACACCAGATTTTAGTCCAACCGATTTATTTGATAGTAAACGCACAAGCGAAACCTGGTGTTGTCAGACTTTTTACTGTGTTTACCCCAGTCCAACGCCGGCACATCCACATCATGATGTAGACAGAGGCATGTTCTCCTTTACGCTTCTTGAAGTCGATGACAACCTCTTTCCCCTTTTATGGTCTACTTAAAATGTTAAAATTGAATTATCTTTTAGTCACTAATATCTCTGAATGTGGCTGGTTGTGAGATTTGTTGTCATAATACCCAAGTGAGGCACCTTGGGGTTGATTGATTAATTTATTGTTGTCACATGTATTGGGATACAGTGAAAAGTATTGTTTCTAATGTGCTATGCAGAAAAACATACCATTCATAGAGTACATGAGGAGAAAGAAAGGAGAGGGTGCAGAATATAGTATCGCAATTACTGATAGGGTGAGGAGAAAGATCTGCTTGTTGGAATTGGGAAGAAACTGTTCTTGACTCGGTTTTCAGACAATTGTGTCTTTTTTCTGATGGAAGAAGGTGGAAGAAAGTATGTCCAGGATGCATGGGGGTCTTTGATTCTGCTTGCTGCTTTTCTGAGGCAGCAAGAAGTGTAAACGGAGTCATTGGGCAGGTTGGTTTGCATGATGGATTGGGCTCCGTTCACAACTCTACTTTCTTGCAGTCTCGGACAGAGCAGGAGCCATACCAAGCTGTGATTCATCCAGAAAGAATGCTTTCTATGGTGCATTTGTAAAAAATATGGAGTGTTGTAGCTGACATGCCAAATTCCTTTTCTTCTTGAGAAAGTAGAGGCGTTGGTGGGCTTTCTTAACAGTAGTGTCCGCATGGAGGGACCAGGATAGGTTGTTGGTGGTCTGGACACCTCAAAACTTGAAGCTCTTGACTATCTCAATGTTTCACTGCATTGAGGTGCAACAAGTTGTTCTTTTCCATTCTCCCCTCACCCCCTACACTTAGTTCCTCTGATCCCCCACACAAGACAATGGGCAGAAAGACTCCATCATTGGCACGGATCTATCACAATATATTTTTGTCCAGCCTAGGTAGACCAAACAGATTTACTTACAGCACAGAAAGAAGCCTTTCGGCCCATCATATCTGTGCTGGCCATCAAGCATTTACCGATTCTCATCCCATTTTCCAGCACTTGGCCCGTAGCCTTGTATCTACGGCATTTCAAGCGTTCATCCAAATGCTTCTTCAATGGTGTGAGGATTCCGCCTCCACTACTCATTCAGGCACTGAGTTCCAGATTCCCACCATCTGCTGGGTGAAAAGGTTTTCCCTCACGTCTCCTATAATTTTTTTATAGCCTTCATTTAACCTTCATAACAAGAGGATTTGAGTTTTGGGATGTTTCTCTGCAATTGTATAGGGTGTTGGTGAAGCCACACCTGGAGTATTGTATGCAGTCTTAGTGTCCTTATCTAAGGAAGGATGTCCTTGCTATGGAGGGAGTAGAGGATTGTTTTTCAAATTGGAGGCCTGTGACCAGTGATGTGCCACAGGGACCAGTGCTGAGTCCACTGTTGTTTGTCATTTATATTAATGATTTGGATGAAAATATAGGAGGCATGGTTAGTGAGTTTACAAATGACTCCAAGATTGATAGCATAGTGGACAGTGAAAAAGGTTATCTCCAATTGCAATTGGGCCAGTGGACTGATGAATGGCAGATGAAGTTTAATTTAGATAAATGTGAGCTGATGCATTTTGGTAGATTGATCCAGGGCAGGACTTACTCAGTTAAAGGTAGAACACTGGGGAGAGTTATAGAACAAAAGGATCTAGAAACACAGGTCCAAAACTCCTTGAAAGTGGAATCACAGGTGGATAGAGTGCTGAAGAAGGTATTTGGCATGCTTGGTTTCATTGGTCAGAACATTGAATACAGGAGTTGGGACATCTTGTTGAAGCAGTACAAGACATTGGTAAGGCCACACTTGGAATACTGTGTACAATTCTGGTCACCCTAATATAGAAATGATATTATTAAGCTAGAAAGAGTACAGAAAAAAATTACTAGGAAGCTACTGGGATTTGTTAGTTTGAGTTAGAAAGAGAGGTTGGATAGACTGGGACATTTTTCCCTGAAGCATAGGAGGGTCAGAGATGATCTTATAGAGATCTATAAAATGATGAGGGGCACTGATCAGCTAGATAGTCAATATATTTTCCCAAAGGTAGGGGAGACTAAAACTAGAGGGCATAGGTTTGAGGTGAGAGGGGAAAGATACAAAAATGTCCAGAGGTGCAATTTTTTCACACAGAGGGTAATAAGTGTCTAGAAAAAAACTTGCCAGAGGTAGTAGTAGAGGTGGGTACAATTTTGTCTTTTAAAAAGCATTGAGACACTGATTTGAAGAAGAAATTAGATATAGCTCTTGGGGCTAAAGGGATCAAGGCATATGGGAGGAAGAGGGATCAGGATACTAAATCTGATGATCGACCATGATAATAATGAATGGCAGAGCAGGCTTGATGGGTCAAATGGCCCACTCCTGCTTCTAGTTTCTATTTATGTATCCATGTCGACCTCCTGCCCCTCAATTTAAGTCTATATCCCCTGCTTATTGACCCCTCTGCTAAGGGGAAATGCTCCTTCCTATCTACACTATCCATACCCCTGATTATTTTATACACTTCAATCAGCACCACCCACCCTCAGCCTTCTATGCTCCAAGTTGGCTCGCTCTTAATGACCTGCCTTCAATGTACAGCACCAGGTCCTCACCGACCACAATCCCACCCAGGTCCTACTTCCAAACCACAGATATTTACCCTGCAAATTCCCGTGACTCTAGGATCAATTTAGCATTGCCAATCAACCTGACCCGCACATAGTTAAAGTGTGGGAGGAAACTGGAGCACCCGGAGGAAATCCAAGCAGGCACAGGGAGAACGTGCAAAGTCCACACAGACAGTGACCCAAGGCTGGAATCAAACCTGGTCCCTGGTGCTGTGAGGCAGCAGCGCCAACCACTGTGCCACCATGAGAAGGTTCAGTAAGCTGATACCGGAGATGAGGGGGTTAGCCTATGAAGAGAGATTAAATAGACTGGGTCTGTACTTGTTGGAGTTTAGAAGGCTGAGGGGGGATCATATAGAGACATATAAGATAATGAAGGGGATGGATAGGGCAGAGGTAGAGAGATTCTTCCCGCTTAGAAAGGATAGCAGGACTAGAGGGCACAGCCTCAAGATAAGCAGGGGGCAGTTTAGATCAGAGTTGAGGAGGAACTTCTTCACTCAAAGGATGGTGAATCTCTGGAATTCTCTGCCCGTTGAAGTGGTGGAGGCTACCTCACTAAATATATTTAAGTCACGGGTGGATAGGTTTCTGGTAGACAGGGGAATTAAGGGTTATGGGGAGAAAACGGGAAAGTGGAACTGAGCCATGACAGATCAGCCATGATCTTATTGAATGGCGGGGCAGGCTCGAAGGGCGAGATGGCCTACTCCGGCTCCTATTTCTTATGTTCTTATGCCACAACACCTGCTTAAAAAATGGTGGTGGGGGAAACCTGATAGCTTCAATTTGAAGGGAATATGAACCTGCGATTCTGAGCAAACGGATTCCACCCCCTGAACTTCAGCATATTCTCATCGTTTCCCCTCTCAGTGCACTGTGCCTGCTGCTGTCTGCTTCATGGATTTGAACATTTAGCAGTATCTGTGTGTAAAGAATGAAATGTGAGTTTGGGTGGTACTGAACAAACGTAAAGAAATGGTGCATCAAAGCTGCAGGATCGTTAGTGTCAGGGGTAAATGTTTGTGGGGTAAATTAGCCTTTGGGAGGGGGGGAGGGAGGGAGGACACAGCAACTTTAAGGCACCGGGTTTGCAGTGTGAGCTGTGCAGGGTGTGCTAAGGCTGCCAGCGAGGTGGCAGCAGTGACTTGGTGTTAGGGAGCCAAAAAAATATCTTAATCTGACGTCAGGTGCTAATACAATTGACCAATCAGTGCTAAGATGATGGGAGGTAATTGGGTAAATGCATTTTTTTTTTAACCATCGCAAGGAGAGAAAGTGACGGGGGAAACAGAGAGAAAAAAGGAATGTGGGCAGATAGCTATGCAAAGCGAGTGTGGGTCAGACAGAGGGATCATCCTGGATTCGAATTTAAAAAGTGGAGAATGCAGGAGGTGGAATCTGTTCGCTCAGAATGGCAGGTCCTCTGCTTCTAAAGGGGGAGGCTAAAGATCTGCAACTCTTTCTTGGGGATATTTCTCACTTGCCTCCCCCCCCTGCTCCCCCCACCCCCTTTCCCTGGGAAACTCATTGTCATTTTAAACAGGGTGTCAGGCGAAGTGATGGTGTTGAGAGGAGAGATGAACTTGTAGATAGAGGGGGCTGTCTGGGAGCACAGGGCTGTGAGACCAGGGCTGGTGGGCAGAGAGAGAGAGAGAGAGGGGGGGTCAGAAAAGACTTTACAGCCTGAAAGGACAAGAGGGAGGGAGAGAGAATGTGAGGATCGCGTTGCCAAGATAGAGAGAATGGGGGAGAAAGGAAGAGGAATGATGGAAAGCAGGTTGTTGTGCTGTTGAAACGAGAGAGAGAGAGAGAGAGAGGAGGGGGTGGATAAGCATCTCCGCAGTGGGCTGGCTTTGCTAGGCTGTGGGGAGACAGATCCGGCAAAAGGAGAAGGAAGGGGGATAAAGGATGAAATTCAGGATAGCACCGGGACCATCTCTGAACCGAAATGATTAGAGGGAACGGGAGGAATTAAGAAAAAAGGAATTTAAAAAAAAAACCCACACACAGTCTTACCGCACTGCTCTGTGATTGGAAAATCTAATCAGCTTGCTGGAGGAGGAAAAGTTATTCCGGGAGTAACATCTGATCCATTCTCCTCTCTTTTTGACTATTATGTTTTTTTTTATATTTCAACAAAGACAGAGGATTGAGGAATGAGCTCTCGGAGACTCAGAGCTTCACTCAGCACCACTGATGTGAATGATTGATTAGCTGAAGAAGAAATCTAGTTGGATTGTGACGCTCCAGAGTTTTTTTTGGGGGGGGGAGAGAAGAAATGGATGTTTTTTGTTCCCCTCCTCCTCCTGGAAGAGCCGGAGGATGAGTGTCGGAGGGAAGTGGCGAGGCTGTTGTGTGCCGAGGGACCCAGTGGATGAAGAAACGTGCCTTTTGGATATTTGTGGGGGAAATGCCTTTGGCGGAAGTTGATTTGAAATTGCAGATGTGCATTTTTGCTGAGGAGGGATTGTTCTGGGAACTAAAAAAGACCAGAGAGACAGAGAAAGAGAGGGAAAGGATCGGGAAACAGGAGCCAGGGGGTGAGAACCCGTGAGTTTGCTTCGATTTTTACTGTTCATGTTCACTGTGTTTGCTTTATTCTCAATCTTATTCCCTGGGAATAAAAGATAAGTTTCATTTTCCAACCCTTTCTGCCTGTGTGTCTGTGTTGGGGGTGTGTGTATATGTATGTGCCTGGGGGGATATATATGTGTATGTGTGTGTGTGTCTGGGGGTATGTGTGTATGTGTGTGTGTATATCTGGGGGGTGTGTGTGCCTGTGTTGTATGTCTGGAGGGATGTGTGTGTGTGTCTATGTGTATGTATGTGTGTCTGGGGGTCTGTGCCTGGGGGAGGGGATGTGTGTGTATGTGTGCTTGTGTTGGGGGTGTGTGTGTGTGTCTGGGGGGTATATACCTGTGTGTGTGTGTGTGTGTGTGCGCTTGGGGATATGGGGGGCGGGGGAGATGTGGGATGTTTGGGGTGAGCATGTATCGGGGGTGTTTGGGAACTCTAGGTGTTGGGTGGAGGGATTCACATCCACACTCTCTCTGTCTCTGGGAAAAGCCGCTGTCTCACTGCAGTTGTCTAATGAGCTGCAGATAATGAGACCCATCGGGCTGTGCTAAAGCCGGATTTTAACTCTCTTCTCGCTGTCACAGTCACTAACTCAAGCCCCACAAAGCGTTAATGACTAAGGGGGGGATCTATCGGATTTTCCCAGGCAACAGAGGGGGTAGGAGAGAGAAAAAAAAACAGATGAGATGTTTTTGGTTCTTGATGTTGTTTCATTGTATTTATTGTATCGCTAATATTTTGGAGGTTGCAAGGAGGGATTTTTTCTGTGTGTGCATTGAAGGCAATTAAACATGAGCTTGTAGTGATATTAATATGTAAGGTGTGTGTGTTTGTGTGTGTGTCTGAACTGCGATAAACGGAGGAGTTCCAAAATACCATTACAACACCCCAGCATTTTCCCCAATAGCCGGCGCAGACTTTCTCTCACCCTGCCATATTCTCGGTTCACCCACTGTTGGCACCCCCCCTCCCACCCCTTCCCCATTCAAATGAGCAGTAATCGCAGTGTATTGGCGATGCAACACTATTGACATCTTGTGAAATATCAGTGGCCGTAGCACCAGCCTGCTTTCCAAACGCACTGAAGGGTGTGTGTTAGGATCGGACTGGAAGCAGAGTGAGGAGGGGAGGGACGAAATAATCATTCTCAAGAAAGGCCTTCGTTGGCACATGAGGGCTGCTGTTCTCCGGTTAATTAAGAATGTGGCAGCCATGGAGAAAGGTATGCGGTTTCTACAAAATCCTCGCCGCAAACAGTTCCTTTGTGTATTCCAGGGTTATGTTGGTAATGAAGAAATTAGTCTCACCAATGCCCACCAAGAACCATGCTATCTGCACAACTTTCCTACTATTTGGAGGTTGGGAAATGGCATTAATACTCCGTTAGGAGGTGATGGTCTGTGATTAGTGACTATATAAATATATTATTGGGCGATATGAAGTTCCGTATCTATGCAGAAGGAAAGATTAGGTGTTAATGCAATACCCGCCAATAATTAATCAGATCTGACAGTTCAGCTCATGAAATTCCAATGCAGTTTGATAAAAATTATCATGCTTTTAAATATTTAAAAAACTTGACCTAATAAGGGATAGCAAAAATGTTTGTATTCTGTTGCATATTTGTGATTTTTAAAAACTTTGTTTTTTTTTACCAAAAAGGACAAATTTCTTGTGTGTAATGTAAATATTGCTGTTGCTAAAGTTAATTTTGTAGTTATTTCCCATGGGTATCCTGGTTTTTAATTATTCAGTGTTTTAAAATCTCTATTCTTTTTTAGTTCATGTGTCTGTTAATGATAGTTAATAATGAGGCCAGTACCATCAGCTAATGTTGTGTACTCTTAATGAATCCTTTCAGGATCTTGGTGATCATTCTGCAAAAATGAAAGAAATATAGAAATGCAAGATTATAGTTACTCAGTATTTCTCCCATAATTAGTTTTGAAGGTAACATTAAGAAGCAAAGTGCAAATAGAATCGACACTTTTCTCATATGCTTAACTCATGTTAAGTTATATTTCAGGACCACATTCAAGCTTGTACTGCAAATCAGAAAGTTTTATGGGTTATGAGGAAAGGATTTGGGTGGGATTGTTGTTGGTGCAGGCTCGATGGGCCAAATGGCTTCTGTATCTGCACTGTAAATTCTATGATTTTTCTTTAAGCTTCAAGATGAGTTAACTTCTTAGTTGTATCGCACATGTGCTAAGAAAACTGGGATCATTCAGTTTAGTCTAATGATGTTCATGGAGTTAATCTTGTTTGACTGCACTCAAATTACTCTCTTAGATTCTGCTGAGTGCACTGACATATCAGTGGATCTTCATCGCTGTAACATATGTGACCAGTTTTTGGACTTCCTTGATCTGAGAATGTGAAGCAGAAAAGCTTTTTGGGCAATTTCTATGCAATATCCATGCATGAATTCCAGATTGATTCCACAATGCCCACAGCATCACAATTCAGTCAGGGTAATTTAGCCTTATTAATGATATCCTCTACATTAATGGCATCAAAACTTCAGACTTAAGGGATTCTGCCAAAGAAAGCTTGAGATTATGGAAGCTTTGGTTTCAATTCTAATTCTTCAAACTGGATTTATTTCAATTCAAGTTTTCTTCAGACATTTGATTGACTTTTTTTCCCTCTTACAGAAGTACTTCAAAGTTTTTAATGGAAGATAATTTGAGCTTGACTCCTAATTTTAATTGGCACGCTTGTGCAATTTTTTTCTGACACAGTGGATAGCCTGGAATGGGAGGTGGATATTCCATCTTTCCTTTATTGTGCAACTAATTGTGATAATGTCCGATTGGGAAGCCTGGGGGATGGGGATGTGAGTAAAATATGTTGTTCTTAACATCTATGAGTCTATGACCAAATTATCAAAGAAAACTCTGGCTGGTAAAAGTAGGGAAGATCCTAAGATATTTCATAAATATATCAATGGGAAAGGACAACCAGGGCAAGAGTGGGGCCCATTAGGAACCAAAGGGGCAACCTATGGGTGGAGCCAGAGGGTATCAGTAGCATGTTGAATAAATCTCTCATATCTGTCTTTACCGAAGAGAATTCTTGGATTCTCAGAGGCTATTTCCCAGGGCTGAAATGGTTGCTACGAGAGGACACAGGTTTAAGGTGCTGGGGAGTAGGTATAGAGGAGATGTCAGGGGTAAGTTTTTCACTCAGAGGGTGGTGGGTGAGTGGAATCAGCTGCTGCCAGTGGTGGTGGAGGCGAACTCATTGGGGTCTTTTAAGAGACTTCTGGATGAGTACATGGGATTGAATGGGTTTGAGGGTTATAGGTAGGCCTAGGAGGTAGGGATATGATCAGCACAACTTGTGGGCTGAAGGGCCTGTTTGTGCTGTAGTTTTCTATGTTCTATGTTCTAGAATTAGATGAAGGTATGAAACTTGGAGAGAGACTGTGAGATTTTTGAGAAAATTGGCATTGGGAATGGTATTGGGTGGCATGGTGGCACAGTGGTTAGCACTGCCTCACAGCACCAGGGACCCAGGTTCAATTCCAATCTCGGGTGACTGTGTGGAGCTTGCATGTTCTCCCCGTGTCTACATGGGTTTCCTCCGAGTGCTCCTGTTTCCTCCAAAGATGTGCGGATTAGGTGGAGTAGCCATGACTCTTGGTGTCATGGGGATTAGCAGAGTAAATATGTGGGATTATGAGGAGGGGACCTGGGTAGGATTGTTGTCTGTGTAGACTTGATAGGCTGAATGGCCTCCTTCTTCAATGTAGGCATTCTATTCTGTGATAGTATTGGAAGTGTTGACAGGCTTGAAAGTAGACTTGTCTCCATGTCCAGGTGAACTGTGTCCCAGCCTGCTGTGGGAGGCAACAGACGCAATTACAGTGGCTCTGACCCAAATTTGTAATTCCTCTCTGGTAATGGCTGAGGCGCCAGAGGACTAGTGAACAGCTAATGTGTTTCCATTATTTAAGAAGTGTTGCAGAGATAAGCCAGGGAACTACAGACCAGTGAGTCTCATGTCAATGGTGGGGAAACTATGAGAAAAACTTCTGAAAGAGGTCTCCACTTTAAGAGGCAAAGTTTGATCAGAGATAGGCAGCATGGCTTCGTCAGAAGGAGGTCATGCCCAATAAATTTGATTGAATTTTTTGAGGAGGTGACCAGGTGTGTAAACTAAGGTAGTGCAATCAATATAGTTTATATAGATTTCAGCAAAGCCTTTGACTCGGTCCCAAAATGCACATGGGATACAGGGTAATTTGATAAGGTGGATTCAAAACTGGCTCAATTGTAGGACAGTAAGAAGTCTGACACCAGGTTTAAGTCCAACCAATTTATTTGATAGTAAACTCACAAGCTTTGACTCACAAATTGTCAGACTTCTTACTGTGTTTACCCCAGTCCAACGCCGGCATCTCCACATCAATTGTAGGAGACAGTGAGTGATGACAGATTGCCGCTTTAGTGACTGGAAGCCAGTATCCAGTAGTGTATCACAGGGCCCTTATTAACCATTTATATAAACAACATTGATGACTACCTGGGGGGTTGGACTAACAAGTTTGTTGATGACACAAAGGTTGGCTGGATGGTTAACACTGAGGTTGAGTGTCTTGGGCCCATTTGGCCACTCCTAGATGGAATGGTTAAATGGGCAGATAAGTGGCAGATGGAATTTAACTTTAATAAGTTTAAGGTACTAGAAGGAGTAATTTGACAAGGAAGTACTCAATGAATGAAATGACACTAGCAAGTTCTGAGGAACAAAGGGACATTGGTGTACTTGTCCATAGATTTTGGGAGGCAGAAGAACATACTAAAAGGGTGGTGAGAAAGGCATATAGAACATAGAACACAACAGCACAAACAGGCCCTTTAGCCCACAAGTTGCACCGATCATATCCATACCTACCAGGCCATAGAACTATCTATAACTCTCAATCCCATTAAATCTCATGTACTCATCCAGAAGTCTTTTAAAAGACCCCAGCAAGTTCGCCTCTACCACCACTGACGGCAGCCAATTCCACTCACTCACCACCCTCCGAGTGAAAATACTAGCCTTTATCAGCCGGGCTAGAGATTACAAAAGCAGGGAGGTCATGTTGGAGTTGTATAGAACTTTGGTGAGACCACAGCTGGAGTACTGCGTGCAGATCTGGTCACCACATTTTTGGAAGGATGTGATTGCGTGGGCTGGGGGGACGGGCGGAGGAGATTCACCAGGATGCTGCCTAGGATGGAACATGGATAGACTTGAGTTGTTTTCATTGGAACAGATAAGATGGAGGGGTACCTGATCAAGATTATGAGAGATGTGGACAGAGTGGATAAGGAGCAGCTGTTCCCCTCAGTTGAAGGGTGAATCTTGAGGGGACATAGATTCAAGTTGAGGGGTAGGAAGTTTTAGGGGGCTGTGAGGAAAAACCTTTTTACCCAGAGGGTGGTGACAATCTGGAATGTGCTGCCTGGGAGGATGATGGAGGCGGGATGCCTCAAATCCTTTAAAAAGTACCTGGATGAGCACTTGGCGCATCATTACATTGGTGACTGGGATTAAACATGTGAGGTGTTTCTTACATGTTTAATGGGCTGAAGGGCCTCCTGTGTGCTGTGTGGTTCTATGATTTGTAAGAGGCCTCAATCTTACATTCAGGGGCAGTGCTGAGGACTTTGCCGCTGCTTGCAAAGTTTCTACCAACCTGCCAATGATACCCATTTCTTGTTGGATCCTCCAATCTAAATTATAGCTGAAATGGGAGGGTCACATATCCCAGGTAAGTGCAGCCAGTGTAGGAGAGTCCGGGGAAGGGTCATTGAGTGGTCAGGTTGGGAGAAGGTTGTTTGGTTTGCAGTAGCCAAGTAGTTGAGGGGTAAAAGGGTTGTGGGAGAGGGATAATTGGGAGGTGGAGATGACGTTGGGAGCTGGCTATCTGTTGTGGAGTTATCCAGCTGTTGGATCAAGTTTTATACTGTCAAACTTTTCCAGGGGACTAAGCTGGCAGAGTCTCTGCCCGAAGCTCAGAGTTGGAAAGAAGGTCTTGCAGAAGTTCTCACCAAAGAGGGAACTGGCTCATCAGAACTTTAAACTTTCCAGACAATTCCCATGTCTGCCTACGGGCAAAATTCCCACCCAGCCGTCAATGGCATTTCACATTCTCTGCAACCCGCCCGCTAAAATTCCAGTGGCGCGTGGGATGGAAGAATTCCATCCTAGATGTCCGGACTTCCACAGAGTCCTGACATGCATCTCCTGATGTACGTCTCATGTCCGACATAGTTTGGGCTCCTATGTTGGTGTCCTTACTATAAAGTAAGCAATGACATCCAGTGGACTGAGGGAATGTGGTCTCAGGATTTGAACCCCAAGGCAGGATCATCAGATGAATACATCACAAGATTTTGGTGACCAAATGGGGTGGGACCATGGATGGGTGTCACCAGTCATTGTGTCAGTATCCAATGCCGTTCTGACTCAGTTATTTTGCTGGGAGGGGAAGCAGAATAACCTGCCCAATTCTGAGTTATCTCCAGTTAAGCAGGTTATCAAACTCCTTGTCAGCTTATTAAAATTTGTATAGGGAACCACAGTGTCCGCAGTGAGTCAGAAACAGGCCAAGCAGGTGAAGGTTGCAACACAGTTACGGCTGCCTCATTCAATGAGATGGACTCATGAAAGGGTGCCTGTCTGAAAGGGGCATTCATCCATTGGCTCACAGTTGGCTAAGCAGAGCAAGTGGCTCATATGCACTTGAGGAGATTGTAACCCTCCAGGCATCATGGAATAGTTAGCATTATGAGTGCAGTTGCTGGGCATGTGATAATGACTCTCTGAGTTAAGCAGGCTACAAAACCATATGTTATTGTTGTAATTTCTCTTGAAAAATCAAAGTATATTACCCATCCCTTGTCAGCAACCTAAATGTTACCAATTTGGTGAAACATTGCTTTGATTTTGAATTGTTTGGAGACTAAGATTAGAACACTGTCTTTCATTAGAGCATGCTGCCCTCTTTGAATTTATCACTCTCACCATTGTGTACACCGTATTTTGTGTACACTGTACATGTTCTTCTGGTCCCTATCTGGACACGATGAGTGAATTTTGATTTCTGACTCCCTCTTCGATTTGATTTGATTTATTGTTGTCGCGTGTATTAGCATACAGTGAAAAGTATGGTTTCTTGCGCACTATACGGACAAAGCATACCATTCATGGACAAGGAAACAAGAGGGTGCAGAATGCAGTATTACAATCATAGCTAGGGTGTGAAGAACCTTACTACAAGGTAAGTCCATTCAAAAGTCTGACAGCAGCAGGGAAGAAGCTGTTCTTGAATCGGTTGGACCTCAGACTTTTGTATCTTTTTTTTGATGGAAAAAGGTGGAAGAGAAAATGTCCGGGTGCGTGCGGTCCTTAACTATTCTGGCTGTTTTGTCAAAGCACCAGGAAGTATATTCAGAGAAAAATGGTTGGGAGGCTGGTTTGTGTGATGGTTTGAGCTACATTTACAACCTATTGTAGTTCCTTGCCATCTTGGGCAGAGCAGGAGCCAGACCAAGCTGTGATACAATCAGAAAGAATGCTTCCTGTGGCGCATCTGTAAAATTTGGTGAGAGTTGTAGTTGACATGCCAAATTTCCTTAGTCTTCTGAGAAAGTAGAGGCATTGGTGGGCTTTCTTAACCGTAGAGTCGGCATGGGGGGGAACCAGGACAGGTTGTTGGTGATCTGGACACCTAAAAACATGAAGCTCTGATCCTTTCTACTTTGTCCCCATTGATGTAGACAGGGGCATGTTCTCCTTTACGCTTCCTTAAGTCGATGAAATCTCCTTCATTTTGTTGACACTGAGGAAGAGATGATTTTTGCTGCACCAGTTCACCAGATTCTCTATCTCATTCTTATACTCTGTCTCGTCATTGTTTGAGATCTGACCCTCGATGGGTGGTGTCTTCAGCAGATTTGAAAATCGAATTTTGTTTTCTGCTGGAGTTGGCATCACAGACTAATATCCGTATCGCACCTACTTTTATATGGGCAGCGCTAGTTAAACCAGCATGAGCTGCTGAGATGGTAGTCCTGATAACAAAAAAATATATATACATGGAAAGAATTTAACAACAGAGCTTGAAGATTTTCAGTGGTAGGGCTGTAACTGTTTCCTTTGGCAGCTCATTCCATTGTGAGATTGTCCTTGGAAAGAAAGATTGTTACTGCACTGTTGGAAGCAAATGGCCTTTGTCGCTTGTGCGGTTGGTGACCTTATGTTTTGTCATTGCCAGAGGGCACCAGGTACTTGAGTTTCTGTCAATTCCCACCACTCCATTGCATATTTCCATATTCTCTCCCTGTCCAGGGCTGGCAGTTAAACTGGCTAAGATGTTCAAGCAGCTGACCCCCACTGATCCTAAATGAGGGAAGTTATCCTCATGGTAATAAGTATGGAAGATCACTGGGCCGTTTAATGAATTTCTTTAATCTCAAGTGATTTGAACAGATGTTTCATCTGGTTTCCAAATCACATTGCTCTGTTCTGCTGTCTAGAGCTTAACCCGAGAGCAGAATTTAACTTTTTGGTATTATTTCAATATAAAGTGCTTAAAATTCCTTCCACGACCAAGCAGTGGAAAATCTCAAAACATGACAATATAACTGAGGGGCTCCAGCCCTCGAGGAAGGAGAAATCTCCCAGGAGTTCCAAGAGTTTGTACATAATGCTTTTGACCCCTAGAGTTGAACTCACTCAATGCTGCAATCAACTGTGCTCATTAACCAAAATGGAAAAGTCTAGTCACTGATTTTAGTTAAAGGAAGAGTTAAGATTCAGGCATGAAAAATCAGATTAAAACTGAATAATCTCCAAAGAAATTATCTGCATATTATTGAAATAAGATAGGTTGAACTAATGCTTGTGGCAATAACATCACCGGATAAAGTACAGTAGGAAAATCCTGAGGATAACGGGCACATAAAACACTTGTGGTTTCTTGCAGAATAATTGATAATTTTAAGAAAAGCCATGTAATCTTGAGATGTCGGGGTGCTTATGTATGGAGAAGAGCTATTGAGGTTAGGCGTAAGTAACAGATAATCATTGAAATTATTATGTTTTTAGAAGGGGCTTGTTCTGAGAGCAAAATTTTTTTAATGGTTTTATGGTGAGTTAATGGTCATGCCCTAAAGTATCAATATTCTGAGTATTGAACAGACTTAATGAATCAATTATAATGTGTAGATCTCAAGTAACTTAAACATGGCTCAAACTGACTATAGAAAGTGAAAAAGAGAGACAGGTTGCTGAAGTTTTTCATCTTGCACTCATCAGGGCAAAACACAGGAAAGTCAAATTTCAAATGATCATGATAGTTTATACTAAAGGAGAAAAGTGTGCTAACTGATTGGCAAATCAACTTTGGCTGATGCATTGCCATGCAGAGAGCACCGGGAATTCTAGGCTGCATCAATGTGGGAATTCAAAAAGACAAAGGTGTGAACATATTCTTTTGGATGCAAAGAATGTATCCCTATGCATGACTGTATGTCGATTTTGTCAAGTGTTGGTAAGCCATGTTACGAGTCCACTGATTATTTGTAAATTGGTTGCTTGTGCAGCTGTTAGCACACTCAGAATTGTTCTGCAAGTGCTGCCCAATCATGGAATCACAACAGTAGACATTTTGTTTAGGGTTTTTCAAGCTTGGGCTGGCTGAATCGAATGTACTCTACCTATTTCAAGAAACTGAAGAGACGTGTCAATCGCTAAGACATAGGGTGTTTGTACCTGGTATCATACCAGTTCTCAAATTCAGATACAACGTTGCTCAATTGTGTGGTAGGCACAATCTTTATTTTGAACTGATGACTGCATTCCTTGTTAGTGGAAAATGTCACTTTACATTGTCACTGGTGTGAAATGGCATACTTAACCTACGAGTCAAATGAGAGATTCTTTGCCTTTCCAGGGTAATGAGAGAGACTGGGCATTTCTCAGGTTGCAATTCTGTAGGCTTCGTCCTAAAGACCACTAATTTATGCTGCTACTTTGCAGATAATCAGTTGAGTTCATAATGTTGCTCTTTTACCCTAGAAGCAACATGCATTCAAACATGGGAACCCATTCCCTGCAAACGAAAGGAATATGTTCAAGACTGGCACCTTTTTTGAATGACATAGTAGCTTGGAGCTTCAGAAGTTCCTCCATTGCTTTCATCATGACAATGCCTTTGCCAAGAGTCAACTTGCTGAATCTTTTCTCCTAAGGTCCAAATCGTTAATCATTTAAAATTTGACATTCATGTGTATGTCCTCATGAGAGGATGATGAAAAACTTTGGTGACCAATCACTCTTCAGGAATATTCATATTCTGTACAATCAAGCGAAATTGAGATTATTGTTAACTTGCCCAGGAGACAAATTAGTAGTCATTGTGCTGAACAAAATGCAGTAAAAAGTCTGACAACACCAGGTTTTAGTCCAACCTATTTATTTGATAATATACTCACTAGCTTTCGGGGTAACCCCGAAAGCTAGTGAGTATATTATCAAATAAATAGGTTGGACTAAAACCTGGTGTTGTCAGACTTTTTACTGTGTTTACGCCAGTCCAACGCCGGCATACCCACATCTGAACAAAATGATCATAGATCATAGAATCCTACATGCAGAAAGAGGCCCTTTGGCCCATCGAGTCTGCACTGACCACAATCCCACCCAGGCCCTACCCCCCCATATTTTATCCGCTAATCCCTCTAACCTAAGTATCCTAGTACACTAAGGGGCAATTTTAGCATAGCCAATCAACCTAACCTGCACACCTTTGGACTGTGGGAGGAAACTGAAGCACCCAGAGGAAACCCACACAGACACGAGGAGAATGTGCAAACTCCACACAGACAGTGACCCGAGCCGGGAATCGAACCGAGGTCCCTGGAGCTGTGAAGCAGCAGTGCTAACCACTGTGCTACTGTGCCGCCATGTTCATAGAATGTGGAAATTAAAACAAGGCGATATTACAAGGAACTTTTAACTTCCTTAGCTCAGTATGAAAGAAAAGATAAAAGAAGTTGGCCATGTTCCCTGGACAGTTCATGAAGAAAAAAGATAATGTTTGCTTCTGAGGATGTCCTGAAAAATTGGCTGTAAATTTCAAGTGTCCGGAAATTCTGGGTTGATTGATGGATCCCAACCACAAAGCCTTGTCATCTACAGAGCGAGAGAGAGACAGTAAATGAGCCAGCGACTTTCTCTGAACTTTCTGAGAATTTGTCAATGATAGATGACAAGCTTTGGGACATCTTGAAGAAGATCGTGAAGCAGTTCTTGATATGCTGATCATATGAATGCAACTGCACCAGAAAACCATTTCCAGATTAATTATTTTGAGGTGGTGCCTGGTATTGCACATGTTTGGAAAGTGCAAGTTTAATGGGGTTTTGAATCTGCAAAATGGGCAGTAATCAGGACTGAACAAAGTGGTGTGATTCTATAGAAAGATCAGAAGCCAGGGACCCAGTTACAATCTGAAAAATGTAAAACAGTGTAACAAACTATCAACACTGCATTAACTATACTTCCCTAAATACAAGATCTTCTTTGAAATACCATTTTAAATGCTCGGGGTAAAGCCAGAGAAAACTGTACATGGGGATAATGATGAGCCATTAACCCACGTCCTTTGTTTCTGGTGTAGGCAGCGTGTAAACTTTGTGCTGTCTGTAAATTTCGATGACTGTAGCATGTAAGCAGGCAAAGTGTGTTGCTGGGTGTCTGCACACCTGAGCAGTGTCTGCAAAATGGTGAATGGAAAACACATGTTAAAATCAACCTGCGCTTCTTAAAGGGCGGCTGTATTTTGGCTGGAGTACATGCTGCAAATAACTTCACAACTGATTCTGGGGAAGACACAGAATAGCAGAACATTGAATAAAGAAGGCTCCACGATTTTCCAAAGCTACACTGCAAGGCCATGGAGGAGGAGCTCCTGGTTGGAATTTTTTTTAAAAAAACAGCAAAAGTGTCGGGTTCTGACTGAAAACTTGGAGTCTTTTCTTAAAAATTATTTATTAGTGTCACAAGTAGGCTTACATTAACACCGCAATTAAGTTACTGTGAAAATGCCCCAATAGCCACACTCCAGCACCTGTTCAGGTACACTGAGGGAGAATTTGGCATGACCAGTGCACCCTAACCAGCATGACTTTTGGAAGGAAACTGGAACACCTAGAAGGAAACCCATGCAGACACGGGGAGAATGTGCAAACTCCACACAGACAGTGACCCAAGCCAGGAGTTGAACTCTTGTCCCTGGTGCTGTGAGGCAGCAGTGCTAACCCACTGTGCCACTGTGCCGCCCCTGTGTTTCTGCCAGAAAAAACAGCCTACGTCAAATGGGTCCAGAAAATATCCATAGGGAGAAAGGAGGTCCTCCAGACAGACACTGCAATGCAAATAGAACCACAAAGCCAATTTGGTTAATCCAGAAATCCCCCCCACAAGGAATGGGATGTGGTTTTCCAAGAGGTTCAACGGCCTCAATGTAAAGGACATGAATATACCTTGAAATGCTATGTCCAACGAACTTCACAAACCAGCCCACTAACAATCATCACCTATAATAATCTTATTGACGTAGTTCATCCCTCTGAGCTTCATGCCATCCTCACACATGTAGCAGTTCTACAAGCCTTGCACCTGCCCATTATCGATTAACCATAACAGCCACACAATCCAAACACATTATAATCCTCTCTCTCTCCTGCAGGATAAGTTAGCGCATAACCAGAGGCAACAGCTAACTGACAGGAGTCGGGGAATGTTCTCGCCCCATTGGAAGAGAGAGTACTACCCATCATTGGAACAGCCTTGGCTGAGTCTTTGAGCAATGGGAGGACTGAACCTATTGGAGATGAGGCTCACACATACTCACTTCCAATCTCACTTTCCCTTCATCAGCAGAATTCCTCCTGTTTACAACTGCATCTCTTGCTTTTCATCACAAACCTAGCTTTCTGCCTTTACAAATATACAACTTGGCTAGACAATGGTAGAAGAACAGGGATACATTGGTAATGAAGAAACACCATTGCTCTCACACTTTCAGCTGCCAGCTGAGATACTGATATTGCATCGACGGGATTTGCGTGTCGTGAGACACCGGGCATGAGTGGCCTACTGCTAGGTCAGGGGTGGCTCGGTGAAACACAAATCCACTGTCCCCCCTCAGGATGACAGCATTCTCACCATCATTGTTATTGCTCCAGTGCCCTTACAGTTGTCTGCCAGCTCAGACTATTGCCATTCATGCCATGACAATTTAGTCCAAATCCAAACCCTCAAGGCCTCGAGCTACTCAAGGTCATCTGCAGTTTCCCTCGTTGAAAGTCAGTCAGCCTTCACCAATCTTGCTGCAGCCATTGATGTAGCACTTGGCCAGACAAAGATACACAAAGGTAGGAGAATGGAATATTGGATGGTTTATTTGATAATTGGAATGTTTGTTTATGGTTTGATTTAACATTGTGACCAAGAGGATAATGTGGTGACAAGTAACAGGGAGAATGGCGAAGCAGACTCGATGGGCCGAGTGGCCTAATTGTGCTCCTATGTCTTCAGGTGTTATGGATGTGACTGTCCATAAATGGAGAATTGGGGTTGTATCTACTGGCATCATGATCAAATGAGTTGATCGTGAATGGTCTGGCCTGGAAGAGGTTTTGCTTGTTGCCTCTTCTTCCTACCCGTGCTGCTCATAGCACAGCCTGTGGAAAGGGCTGTGTCCTCATGATGGTGATGGTGAAGCATGTGACAACTATCATCATAAAATGAGAGGCAAAGTCTGCCATGTACTGGAGGGGTCCAGGCAATGGAAGTGTTGTTTAATTACACATTAGTCTGCTCAATGGTATTTCACGTGGCACTCATTGTGTGAGTGCTGTCACTACACGTGTCTGGATTACACAAGAGTCATTTGGTCAAAAGAGTCCTTGTCACCCAGTAGCCACCAGTACCCAATGCTTGCCTTGGTGGCTCAATACAAATGAAATTGCACTGTGACTATACATCGTTCAGCATCATTCACGGCTCCTCAGATACTAAAACAGACCATATTCAAATGCAGCAAGAGCTGCACAATTTCCAGCCTTGGGCTGACAAGTAACATTCACACAGCCAAAGTGCCAATCTATGAAAGTTTTAGATTGGCTAGGAGGGAGTTGAAGAGGGAGTTAAGAAGGGCTAAAAGAGGACATGAGATGACTTTGGCTGATAGGATTAAGGAGAACCCTAAGGCGTTTTACAGGTATGTCAAGAACAGAAGGTTGGTTAGGGCAAGATTAGGGCCAGTTACAGACAGTAGAGGGAAGTTGTGTGTGGAACCGGAGGAGATTGGAGAGGCGTTGAACCAATATTTCTCTTCGGTGTTCACGCAAGGGGACATGAATGTAGCTGAGGTGGACACTGGGGTGCAGGGGTGTAAAATAGATAGTATTGCAGTTGATACGGGGGATGTGCTGGATATTTTAGAGGGTTTGAAAATAGATAAGTCCCCTGGTCCGGATGGGATTTACCCTAGGATTCTCTGGGAGGCAAGAGAGGTGATTGCGGAGCCTCTGGCTCTGATCTTCAGGTCGTTGTTGGTCTCTGGTATAGTACCGGAAGATTGGAGGACAGCAAATGTTGTCCCATTGTTTAAGAAGGGGAGAAGAGACTTCCCTGGGAATTATAGATCGGTGAGTCTTACTTCTGTGGTGGGTAAGGTTTTGGAAAGGATTATTAGAGACAGGATTTATAGTTATTTGGAGAGTAATGAATTGATTAGAGACAGTCAGCATGGTTTTGTAGCGGGTAGGTCGTGCCTTACTAACCTTATCGAGTTCTTTGAGAAAGTGACCAAAGAGGTGGATAGGGGTAAGGCAGTTGACGTGGTGTATATGGATTTTAATAAGGCGTTTGATAAGGTTCACCATGGTAGGCTTCTGCAGAAAATGCAGATGTATGGGATTGGGGGTGATCTAGGTACTTGGATCAGGAATTGGCTGGCAGATAGGAGACAGAGGGTGGTGGTTGATGGTAAATATTCGTCATGGAGTTCGGTTACGAGTGGTGTGCCTCAGGGATCTGTTTTGGGGCCACTGCTGTTTGAAATTTTTATTAATGATCTGGATGAGGGTATAGTTGGGTGGATTAGTAAGTTTGCTGATGACACCAAAGTCGGAGGTGTGGTAGATTGTGAGGAAGGGTGTCATAGTTTGCAGGGTGACTTAGAAAGGTTGCAGAGCTGGGCCGCGAGGTGGCGGATGGAGTTTAATGTGGAGAAGTGTGAGGTAATTCATTTCGGTAGGAATAACAGATGTGTTGAGTATAGGGCTAACGGGAGGACTTTGAATAGTGTGGAGGAGCAGAGGGATCTAGGTGTATGTGTACATAGGTCCCTGAAAGTTGGGAATCAAGTAGATAAGGTTGTTAAGAAGGCATACGGTGTCTTGGCGTTTATTGGTAGGGGGATTGAATTTAGGAGTCGCAGCGTCATGTTGCAACTGTACACAACTCTGGTGCGGCCGCACTTGGAGTATTGTGTGCAGTTCTGGTCCCCACATTACAGGAAGGATGTAGAGGCTTTGGAGAGGGTGCAGAGGAGGTTTACCAGGATGTTGCCTGGTATGGAGGGGAGATCCTATGAGGAGAGACTGAGAGATTTGGGGTTGTTTTCGCTGGAAAGAAGGCGGCTAAGAGGGGACCTTATTGAAACATATAAGATGATTAGAGGTTTAGACAGGGTGGATAGTGATAGCCTTTTTCCTAGGATGGAGAAAGCTAGCACGAGGGGGCACGACTTTAAATTAAGGGGGGGTAGTTATAGGACGGATGTCAGGGGTAGGTTCTTTACCCAGAGGGTGGTGAGGGACTGGAATGCCCTGCCTGCTGCAGTTGTAAATGCGCCTAGTTTGGGGGCGTTTAAGAGATCTGTGGATAGGTTTATGGACGAAATGGGATTGGTTTAGATTAGTGGGTTAGTGTTGTTTTTTTTTAAAAGCTGGTTGGCGCAACATCGTGGGCCGAAGGGCCTGTTCTGCGCTGTAATGTTCTATGTTCTATGTTCTATGTTCTATGTTCTATGACCATCTCCCAATAAGAGAGAATCGAATCATTGCCACTTGAGACTCAATGGCATCACCATTGCTGAATCCCCTACTATCAACATCCCTGGGGGTTAAACTGGACTAGCCATATAAATACTGTGGTTACACGAGCAGGTCAGAGGCTGGGAATCCTGTGGGAAGTAACTCACCTCCTGACTCCCCAGAGTCCGTCCAGCATCCACAATCAAACCAGATCGTAAGAGATGCAATTCCTGAGGATGGTTTTTTGAAGAAGAGTTTCAATTCACGGGAGTTCAGTGCTGTGTGCTTCTTTATTTAATTCCAATACCTGCTGCTAACGAGCAAAAATTAGTTCCAGAATAGGAGCGGGCAGAGCATTAACATGAGTGAACTTGAAGGATTGCAAGTCACCCATTCATCAGTTTCCCAGCTATGCTAATACTGTAACGGGGGTAGGCAAGGAAGTAAAGTATTCAAAGGAAAGGTGTAAAAGCAATGAGTATTTCTGAGAGAAGGAACTGATTTTGCCTGAGGATCCAGTCCAGTTTCTTGGATAAAATGCAAAATTATGATGACAGAATTGTTATAGTGTAGAAAAAGGCCATCTGGCCCATCGTGTCTGCTCCTGCTCTGAATGAGCAATTCAGTTGGTGCCATTCTCCCCGTAACCACGTACACTAGAATCATAAAATCCACATGGTGCAGAAGGAGGCCATTCAGCCCATTGAGCCTGAACTGGGCCTGAGCCTTTTAGAATGTCACCAGTGACAATTTTGCATCGATTGTAATGTGACCAATGGGAACAAGCTGTAAGGGTCAGCTGGCCCAGTAAACCGTGAAACCAATTACAGAATGACATGATGGTCAGCTGGCCAGCTGACGCACCAATCCCACTGATACAAAAGGGCAATTTTAGCATGACCAATCAACCGAGCCCACACATCTTTGGAATGTGGGAGGAAACGGGAACATCCAGAGATCGATACGCCCTTTTCACAGATAAAGTGAGTGGTTCTGTAAAGAGCCTTTTGGGTGGCGCGGTGGTTAGCACTGCTGCCTCACAGTACCAGGGACCCAGCTCAAGCTCTGGCCTCGGGTCACAGTCTGTTTGCAGGTTCTCCCTGTGACTGCATTGATTTCCTCCGGGTGCTCCGGTTTCCTCCCACAGCCCAAAGATGTTTAGGATAGGTAGATTGGCCACGCTGAATTGCTCTTTGGTGTCGGGAGGAGGGAGGGGGGCGAGGTTACCTCCCTGACACCAAGGGCCAATTACCTGCTGTCAGTACAGACTCGATGGGCTGAATGGCCTGTTCTGCATTGTCGGGATTCTCTGATTTTTTTTTCAAATAATCATCTCATTCCCTTTTGATTGAACTTCCCTCCACCACACACTCAGGCAGTGCATTTCAGGCCCTAACCACTTAATATGTGAAAGTGTCTGTTTCTCATTGCCTTTCCTTCATTTGCCAGTTACCTTAAATGAGTACCTTCCACCAATGGGAATAGTTCCTCCCTTTCTACTCTGACCAGACCCCTCATGATTTTGAACACTTTTATCAAATCTCCTCTCAGCCACCTTTTCACCAAGGAAAACAGTTCTAACTCCTCCTGTCTGTCTCCCTATTTGAGGTTTCTCATCCCTGGTATCAGTGTTGTCCAAAGAGTGAGTGAGTGAGTATTTGAGAAATACAGTTCAGAGCTGAGGTCATTTGCTACTTCTATTGTTAAGGTACCAGATCAGAAATACTGGGGTAGATCATGAAGTTAGACTAGACCACAACCACTTGTTATGTTTGCATCAATATGATGATAGGATGTTTCATTCCAGGTGTGATTCAACTGACACTAAGCTTTTATTAAAACAAACTTTATTTAACAATCCAGTTTAACTATATAAAAAAAATACCAATTGAAATACTTAAAACATGACAAGATGCAATTTTTAACTGCTCATCTACCCCAATTAGTTCCCATTTAAGCAATTCTCCTCTTACAGACTTAAAAACCCCTCTTCAAAATCAATTAGCCAGACTCCCAGCTTATGTGTTTGTACTTGGGCTCACAGTCCTCAAGTCTCCAGGACATCTCTGGGGACCAGGAGAGAGAGTGAGAGAACTATTTCTCTTTGCAGGTTCCAAACTGCAGGCTCCAGACACAGCGAGATCTCTTGCTTCTTTCATAACCTGGCAGTGACCTCCTGCTTTTCCGTGTAAGCTTAGCTCCTCCCCTTAAGCACATTACTCAACCAACCTAATCAAAACCTGACTCTTAAACCACATGTAAACAAAATTGCATTAATTCAGATTAAAACAAACACATCCCGAGCTAAAATCAATTGTTAGTCTGCATTTTCAGCATATGAGTTACCTGCTGTCCAGGCAGATTGGCACTGTGTCAAACACAGTGAATTTTAAACATAGCCATCACAAGATACAAGATGTGAATACATTTAAAGGCACGGTATCATAATGCCATAATGATGCCTACTTTCATAATGATTCCAATACAAAATGAGATGTGAGGCATAAATCAGACATTAAAATAATTCATTCCTCCACAAAGCGATTTCCCCTCACTGATTTTTCCCTTGTGAATGGAATGCCTTTGATTAGTGATGAATGTTCTTAACTCTTTGGTAATGTTCAATTATCTGACAATAACAAAGTACATCTAAGCATTAATTATCATGTCATGCTTATTGGAATAACTTTCCAAGACCATCCTGGTCATTGTGCTCGTCCCCTTCTGTCAGCATATTGTGGAGAATTGTAGTGAATTTCTGATATGCAATGGCCAAGGTTGTTTACTGCATATTTGGAAAATCTGCCCATTGATCTTTTAAGGTTTGTATACCTATTGAATCGATGCAGTTCAGCATTAACTGCAAAAACTATCCCACAGCCGAGGACTAATGTAACTTGTAAGAAGTTTTAATGATTGTGTACTGTATGTAGTTCTTTCAACAAATGGCACAGGATTTGAAACTAATTCCACTGCTCCAAAGGTAATTATAAAAGAATCAGAATCAAGCAAATATCTGAATGGCAGATTATAAATGGCACCTAACTAATGTCAGAGTTCAGATTGTCCATGGAATACTAATACTTTGTTATCATGCGTATTAATTAAATTGCAGTCCTGCTTCTTCAAATTATCATAATTTCAAAAGACCTCAAAGTTTGAGCTTGTTATTTTTATTTTTGGCCGTTTAGATGTGAATCGTACACAATTTGGAAGATGTGATATTGTGCAGGTTTCCCCCTGGTGCTGCAGTTTCCTCCCACAGTTTGAAAGACTGTGCTTGTTAGGTGTATTGGCCGTGCTAAATTCTCCCTCAGTGTACCCAAACAGGTGCCTGAGTGTGGTGACTAGAGGGTTTTCACAGTAACTTCATTGCAGTGTTAATGTAAGCTGACTTGTGACCCCAATAAACTGACAAATTGTATACATTCTTGTATATGCTTCAAGATAGATGTGATAGAGATGGAGAACAATACACAGTGAAAGTAAGAATTGAAACATCAGAACAAGTTGCATTCTGGCATGACTGGGCTGATGTTCTGTGAATAACACATTGGATTGAAAGCCAAGTCATGAGTATAAAATATCTTGTTGAGATTTGTCATTTGAAAGGATCAACACTATTAAAAGGGTTTATGTGGCAAATATTTTCAATGTCAATAAATATCAGAAATTTTGGTTTGGAGCTATAATTGAATAGAAGAGAGAGTACTAATTAGAAAGAGCAAACAAGTAATTGTGATGTATTAATACTGAATGCAAATCAGACAATAATGTTTTTAAAAAAAACACTGCTTAGATCACCGTTTGGAAAGCTCAGAGCTGTGGTAAACAAAACATGGGAATTCAATTAAAATTATCCTTGAGAGGATGAAGAATTTGCGATAGTTTCAGGGATAAGGAATTTTAATTTGGGAGTTGGAAAATTGGAGCACATGTTCTTTGATCAGACAAACTGACCACACTGCTCACCTGACCCAGCTGGCTGATTCCAGCATTTTACCCACAGAAACATAAAGTGCTGGAAATACTCAGCCAGTCTGTTTCACTCTCCAGGGATGTTCCCAGATCTGCTCAGTAGTTCCAGTAATTTCTGTTTTTTTTTTATTTTGGATTTCCAGCATCTGCAATGTTTTTGCTTTTACAACCTTGGCTCATCTGTGGGAGGGAGCCAGCAGAATTTGGTGCTGCATGAGGGGACAGAGAGAGCTGTACCTTGGGTAGAACAATGCAACACTGACTGCTGGCATTCAGGTACCACCTTCATTGGGGTAAACCGTTGTAGGGTGCTGAGTCTCCAACTGCAGTGTTGTAAAATGCTCCAAATTAACTCCCAATAACAATACAAGACAAAAAGAAACAGAGGGATGTTCGATTCTCAAGCAGAACACACAGGCAGACAGAGTGGAGGCGATGGCCCAGTGCTATTATCAGCAGACTATTAATCTAGAAGCTCAGCTCCGTGTACCCAAACACTGTTCTGGAGACCTGGGTTTGAATTTCGCCAGGGCAGCTGGTACAATTTGAATTCAATAAAAAAAAATCTGGAATTAAAAATCTACTGATGACCACAAAACTATTACCGATTGTCGGAAAAACCCATCTGATTCACTAAAGTCCTTTAGGGGAGGAAATCTGCCATCCTGTTTACCATTTACATAGACAATCTGGAGGAGGGGGCTGAGTGTAGGGTGACGAAATTTGCTGATGACACGAAGATAAGTGGAAAAGCGAATTGTGTAGAGGGCGCGGGAAGCCTGCAGAGAGATCTGGATAAAAACATAAGAAATAGGAGCAGGAGTAGGCCATCTAGCCCTTCGAGCCTGCCCCGCCATTCAGTAAGATCATGGCTGATCTGTCGCGGCTCAGTTCCACCTTCCCTCCCTCTCCCCATAACCCTTAGTCCCCTCTCTTATCAAAAACCCATCAACCCGCGTCTTAAAAATATTTAGCGAGGCAGCCTCCACCACTTCAACGGGCAGAGAATTCCAGAGATTCACCACTCTTTGAGTGAAGAAGTTCCTCCTCAACTCCGTTCTAAACCGCCCCCCCTTTATCTTGAGGCTGTGCCCCCTAGTCCTACTGTCTTTTCTGAGCGGGAAGAGTCTCTCCACCTCCATCCTATCCATCCCATTCATCATCTTATATGTCTCAATGAGATCTCCCCTCATTCTTCTAAACTCTAACGAGTACAAGCCCAGTTTATTCAGCCTCTCCTCATAGCTCAACCCCCTCAACTCCGGTAAAAGCCTAGTAAACCTCCTCTGCACTCCCTCCAAGGCCAAAATATCTTTGCGCAGGTGCGGCGCCCAAAACTGCACACAGTACTCCAGCTGCGGCCTCACCAATGCCCTATACAGCTGCAGCAAGACCTCCCTACTTTTATATTCAATCCCCCTCGCTATGAAGGCCAGCATCCCATTCGCCT
Source organism: Carcharhinus amblyrhynchos (assembly GCF_965287045.1). Lineage (NCBI taxonomy): Eukaryota > Metazoa > Chordata > Chondrichthyes > Carcharhiniformes > Carcharhinidae > Carcharhinus > Carcharhinus amblyrhynchos. The sequence continues at coordinate 2,808,666 of NC_137329.1, read as the reverse complement.
CCCTGACCACCTGCTGCACCTGCAAGCTGGGTTTTTGCGACTCATGCACAAGGACCCCGAGGTCCCTCTGCACCGCCGCCTGTTGCAGTTTTTCGCCCCGTAAATAATAGTCCTTCCTACCATTCTTCCTACCAAAGTGGACCACCTCACACTTGCCAACATTAAATTCCATTTGCCATTTCCTGGCCCATTCGCCCAGCCTATCTAGATCCTTCTGCAGACTCTCCACACCCTCCGCACAATTTGCCGTTCCCCCAATCTTGGTGTCATCAGCAAATTTCGACACCCTACACTCGGTTCCCTCCTCCAGATCATCTATATAAATGGTAAAAAGCTGAGGCCCCAGCACCGACCCCTGGGGCACTCCACTAGTCACCATCCGCCAATCCGAATAGCACCCGTTGACCCCCACTCTCTGCCTCCTATTTGACAGTAAAAAGTCTGACAACACCAGGTTTTAGTCTTTTTACTGTGTTTACGCCAGTCCAACGCCGGCATACCCACATCATGACTCCTATTTGACAACCAATCCTCTATCCACGCTAACACCCTATCCCCAACTCCATGTCCCTCGACCTTCTACAATAACCTCTTGTGAGGTACTTTGTCAAATGCCTTCTGAAAATCTAGAAAGACCACATCCACCGGCTCTCCTCTATCCACCGCCCTAGACACATCCTCATAGAACTCCAGTAAATTTGTCAGACACGACTTCCCTTTAATGAAACCGTGCTGCGTCTGCTCTATCAAGCAATTCCCTTCAAGATGCCTCGCAATTTCCTCCTTAATGACAGATTCTAACATTTTACCTACCACAGACGTTAAACTAACTGGCCTATAATTCCCCGCCTTTTGCCTGGCACCCTTCTTAAACAATGGCGTATGAGTGGGCGAGGACCTGGCAGATGGAGTATAACGTTAGCAAATGTGAGGTTATCCACTTTGGAAGAAATAACAGTAGGAGGGATTACTATTTAAAGGGCGAAAAGCTGCAGCTTGCTACGGTGCAGAGGGACCTGGGGGTCCTTGTGCATGAGTCGCAAAAACCCAGTCTGCAGGTGCAGCAGGTGATCAAGAAGGCTAATGGGATGTTGGCCTTTATAGCGAGGGGGATAGAATATAAAAGCAGGGAGGTCTTGCTGCAACTGTACAAAGCATTGGTGAGGCCGCAACTGGATACTGTGTGCAGTTTTGGTCCCCTTATTTGCGAAAGGATATATTGGCCTTGGAGGGAGTGCAGAGAAGGTTCACCAGGCTGATACTGGAGGTGAGGTGGTTAGTTTATGCGGAGAGATTGAGCAGATTAGGCCTGTACTCGTTGGAGTTTAGAAGGCTGAGGGGGGATCTTATAGAGATTTACAAGATAATGAAGGGGATAGATAGGGTAGAGGGAAAGAGATTCTTTCCACTTAGAAAGGAAACCAGAACTAGAGGGCACAGCCTCAAAATAAGGGGGGGCAGTTTAGAACAGAGTTGAGAAGGAACTTCTGTCAAAGGGTGGTGAATCTCTGGAATTCTTTGCCCATTGAAGTGGTGGAGGCTGCCTTGTTGAATATGTTTAAGTCACGGGTAGATAAGTTTCTGATAGACAGGGGAATTAAGGGTTATGGGGAGCAGGCGGGTAAATGGAACTGATCCACTTCAGATCAGCCATGATCTTATTGAATGGCGGGGCAGGCTCGAAGGGCTAGATGGCCTACTCCTGCTCCTATTTCTTATGTTCTTATGTCCTTACCTGGTCTGGCCTATGTGTGACTCCAGAGCCACAGCAATGTGATTGACTCTTAACTGCCCTTGGGTAACTAGGGATGGGCAGTAAATGCTGACCAGCTAGCGACGCTCATGTCCCACAAATCAATCAAAAGAAAAACAGTCCAGAACATGCAGTACGATGTCTGACCCATTGCAACAGAGCTACAGATTGTCAAGCTGCTCATCCCAAACGAAAGCACAAAGATTGCCAACTGGATTTGGATCAGCACAACATGGGACAGTCAGGAGCACAATATCATATCTGAGAATTGCGAAAAGGGTTTCAGGTCACAATGAGACCCTAGCTGAAATCAGCCATCAGTATTTTTAGGAAGGAATTGGAAATCTGGCCCTTTCAGTAAGATGTATTTTCTTTACTCACCTTCGAATCTGACAGCTTCTCTTGAACCGAGTGTCCGCAGCCGACCCTTCACCTATGAGGACATCATAGTGTTGACAGAGCAGGGTGTTGACAGAGTGGGCAGTTTGATTTTAACTTGTGGGTCACTCGGTTTTAGATAACTACCTAGTTCCATCAAGCAGGAAATCCCATTTCAATAATTGAGATACAGTTGATCCTCTACATTAAAATAAAGACCTCCACGACCAAGAAAGTTGCAGATTTTAACATTCCAGATGCATCTTATCATTCTAAACAGATGCTTTGAGGCAATTAAATGGTCAAATTTGAAAAGGAATGGTAGCTAATAGAACCTGCATGAAAGACTGATGGACTGCTAATGTTCCAGATCAGAAGTTCCCAAGTTTTATTTGTTGTATGTCCCCTTCCGGATCTTCCAGCTGCCCGCATACCCCTAACAGCAAACCGATTATGAACCTCTTTCGTACATTGTGTAAAATGTACAAATTATTGTGCACACGTACAGTTTAGACAATGGTCTAATTATTGTGACAGATGGAAATGTTTGTTTGAGCATTCTGTTATAATTCTGGGAGTGATAGTTTGGGCCCTAAGATGTTTTCTACACAATTGCACTGACAATACTTTGATTTCCTTTCAGTGAGTGATGAATGTCTCCTTTCAAACAGTCAAATTTTCGCAATCACGATCAACACTGTAACAGCTCTGAGCAATGTATGCAACCAGGAAAATATCCCAACTTCTTTCTGAACCCGGTAACGTGAGACAATTACTGAGCAGCTGAATCCATTCACCAGTGAGTGAAGATTGGAGACGAAAGCTCCGCTTGTTATCAGTCCAATGTATCCATGTTCCCATTAGTCCGCCTTACATCCAAACGTCATGGAAGTTTACAGCATTGTTTGAACAGCCTATAATAAAAAAGCTATAAATAAATAAAACCCACATGAGGCAGTTTCTCTCACACTCTCGCACTCAATCTCCAGAGATCCCTTTATCCCCAGGACCATGTGTTTTGTAACCTGGGAATCCAATTTTTAGATTAATTCCCACTCTGCCTTCTTTTCTGTGTGAATCTTTGCACAGGTTGCGTGTTTCCCATCTCCAGTGCAATTAATTGAAGTTAGAACTACAGTTTTGGAACATTTTTGGGCTGTGTGTGAGAATGACAAGGTGAACATTTGCAGTAATAGTTTAGCCTAATACTATCAATACAAATACTCTGGTTCAGTTTGGAAGAAGATTGAGTCTTCTCACAATTCCTGAAGGATATTTGTATTGGAACTTCTACGTTAATCTTGCATCTCAAGCTTTCATGCATAGTATTTTGGTAAATACTTGATTTGTAGGCTTGTGTTAACCTATTGGTTAACTGCCCCATGATGGAATTTGAACCCATGTCTCCTCAAAGCATTAGCTAGGGTTTCTGATTACTAACCCATGATACCACAATCTCATTTGCCGCATAAACCTTTTTAACAGTGTTGATTCCTTTCAAATGACAAATCTCAACAAGGTATTTTATATATTGACATGGTTTTCAATCTAATGTTGTTCACAGAACATCAGCCCAGTCACGCCAGCATGCAGCTTGTTCTGATGTTTCGATTCTTACTTTCATTGTGTATTGTTCTCCATCTAATTCACAACTGTCTTGAAGCATATACAAGAATAGGTACAATTTCGCACCCTCCAAAGTTTGTGATTCACGTTTAAATTCACAAGAATGGCTGCCAGGTTGAGTAATGAACTATCTGAGCAACACAATCTGCCTATATAGAATTCCTATTGTGCAGAAAGAGGCCCTTCACACCATCGGGTCTGCATTGATTCTCCGAGAGTATTCGAACCAGGTCCTCCCCATTGCACTAACCCTGTTATCCCACACATTTACCATGGCTAATCCACCTAACCTGCACATCTTTGGACAGTGGGAGGAAACAGGATGCAGACACGGGAGAATGTGCAAACTCTACACACACACTCACCTAAGACTGGAATGGAACGTGCCCCCCTGGTGCTGTGAGACAGCTGGGCTAACCACTGTGCCACAAATTGAATGAATTCAAATGATTGATTAATCTGAAATATGAAGCAAACCTCAATGGTAATGACCATGAACCTATCATCAAGTGTTGTAAAAATCCATCTGTTTCACTAATGTCCTTTATGAAAGGAAATCTAACCCAGTCTGGCCTACATGTGACTCCAGACTAACATCAATGTGGTTAAAACCATAAGAAATAGCAACAGGAGTAGGTCTTTCAGCCCCTCGAGCCTGTTCCGCCAGTCAGTGGGGATCACAGCTGATTCAACATTGCTCACATCCACTTTCCTGTCCTTTCCCTGTAACCTTTGATTCCTTTACTGATCAAAAATCTACCTATCTCAACCTTAAATATATACAAGGACTCTGCCCCCACAGCTCTCTGTGGCAAAGAGTTCCAAAGACTCTCAATGCTCTGAGAGAGGAAATTCCTCTGCATCTAAGTCTCAAATTGGTGGCCCTGTATCTGTGCCCTCTGGTCCTAGACTCTACCAGGAAACACTCTCTCAGCATTTACCCTGTCAAGACCCTTAAGAATCCTATGTTTCAATGGGGTCACCTCTTATTCTCCTAAATTCCTCATAACTGTCCTCTGAAATAGTCCAGCATGCCACTCAGTTGTGGTAATTGGAGGTGGACAATGTTTTTGGCCTTGCAAGTGATGCCCACCTTCCACGCAGAAATAACAAGAAATATAAGGGCAAGTTAACGTGATCATCATAACACAAAACAGTGGGGAGAATTAGAAAATAGCTTTCTTTGTTCAGAATTGGTTTATACCCAGAGTCTTCCATTGTATCTGGTTGATGTGTTCTGAGGATGTTGTTAAGCACAATAAAATCAATCTAGGTTCATAGTATTATGTAATACAGAAGTAAACCACTCGATCCATTGTAACCCACTCGATTCATTGTAACCATGCCAGCTCATTTAGTTCTACTTCCCTGCTCTTTCCCTATAACTCTGTAGCATTCTCCTTCAGCATCCAGTTCACTTTGAAATCTGCATTCACCATCCTTCCAGGCAGTGCCTTCCTGATCACAGGAACATATTGAGTGGAACAGGTTTTTTTGTGGCTCAATTGGTGCGCCATTCAATCATGGTTGATATTTTTCTCATCCCCATTCTCCTGCCTTTTCCCCATAACCCCTGATCCCCTTATCAATCAAGAGTCTATTTATCTCTGTCTTAAAGACACTCAATGATCTGGCCTCCACAGCCTTCTGCGGCAAAGAGTTCCACAGATTCCCCACTCTCTGGCTGAAGATATTCCTCCTCATCTCTGTTTTAACGGGTCGCCCTTTTCAGTTGTGCCCTCTCTGGTTCTAGTTTTTCCTACAAGTGGAAGCATCCTCTCCACATCCACTCTATCCAGGCCTCGCAGTTTCCTCTAAGTTTCAAGGAGATCCCATGCTCCAAGGAGAATGATCCCAGCTCCTCCAGTCTGTCCACATACCCAGTGTCCCTCCAGTGTTCTGGTTTGGAGCAGTCAGGTGTTTCTTTAACTGAAGATGCAGAAGGAGGAAATGATACTGGAGATGGCTATGTCCTTCACTTGGCCTGCTTTTCACAGCGTCTTGAGCTAGTAAAGATGGAGCTGTCATAACTGTTGATTCACAGCTTGAGCTGCAGGTTTGTTCTGCTGAATCTTCCTAATTTCTCTGCAGGTGTTCGGCGTTCTGTTGGAATGCCACTGAGGGAATTGGTTAACAACCAATTGTGCTTTAAATCCCCTGATAAGGGAGTTTTCAGTCAAGCTTGAATTTAGAATTTTCAGTCTGCAAGATGACATAGTTTTATTCTGGAACCATATCTAATATCCGGCCTATTGTGAATAATGGATCATTGTTGCATTCTGTTACTTGATGAATTACATAATTCCTTGAAAAACAAGCTCTCAGATCCATAAGAATTCTCTGCACAGGAAAGATAAAGGCAACTTAGTCTGGTCTACTGTCAGATCTGTTACAAGATGTACGACAAACAAGCTTCTATATTTACCTTGCAGTAGAGGAATGCCACTTGGATTTCATTTGGCTAGTATAGTGGGTAATGCAGGGAGATCGATTTTGCCTCCATAACACTGTTACTATTTCTTTACTGAGCAGGGGCTGTGAGTGACGTGAGTGATCATTGCATCCAGCTTTGAGAGAATACTTAATTTGCACTGTTGTAAGGAAACTCTTGACAATGGCAATTTCATCAGTATTCCACGAGCAAACAAACTGGTTAACATTGCTCCGGATAAAATGAATGAAATGGCAGAACATGATTCCCCCCAAAGCAGTAATAAACTTGTATCCTAATCTAATGCGATTAAAAGCGGTATTTGATTCATTTAGCCAGCAAGTGGGCTCAGTTGTGGAATGCATTTCACAAAGCATCAGTCAAAATAGAACCCTATGGAATTAAATGTATTTTGACTCGCTTGATCCCAGTGAAACAGTGGCTCTGCCCTTGCAGTCTCAGATCTTTCTCAGTGGTGGAATCTATTCATATGCATGGGTTTGGAAAGATATTCATAGAGTCATGGAGGTTTACAGCATGGAAAAAGGCCCTTCGGCCCAACTTGTCCATGCCACCCTTTTTTTTGAAACTCCAAAGCTAATCCCAATTGCCCACATTTGGCCCCTATCCCCTTATACCCATTGTACCCATGTAAGTATCTAAATGCTTTTTAAATTGTACCTGCCCTTACTACTACCTCTGGCAGCTTGCTCTAGACACTCACCACCCTCTGTGTGAAAAAATTATCCTTTTGGGTACTTTTGTATCTCTCTTCTCTCACCTTAAACCTGTGCCCTCTAGTTTTAGTTAACATCATTCATCCCATGAAGTACATTTTGCTTTTGCAAGACTGTATTTTCATTATGAACAGCACATTGTTAAAAGTCGTAAACAACAACCAGCAGTTTTTGCAGTCAGTTGAAAATGATTTTGACAGTCAACAGGGCGATTAATACACTCAGCAATCTCTGAAAACTCAACAGAACAATCCCCTTAGACACCGGCACTCACAGCAAAGAAGCAACCAATAAAAATGATAAACCTAATGCCCGTCTTATTCCATAGGACAAAAAGAATTCTTATCTCCATGTCAAACCCTCTCACCAGATTTTGGAAATGTGTTGATCCTGCTATTTTGGTTTATTGTTCGTAGCTGCATTCCTTTAAACCCCACTGTCAAAGACAAATCAGCAACTTTTCAGACACAACAGTTATCGTCACTGCGAGGGAGTTCTTTGGCACCTAAATAGTACCATTGCATTAGAAAGAAGTGATTTCAGAAGTTAGTTGTGATCAGTGTGAATTTGCTGTGTCAGGGATTTAGCAGGAGTAGTTTATATCAGAATTGCGTACTGGGTGCTGCATATACTGCACAAGCAGTTCCTGTTAAATATATTCATAGAGTTTTCCCCCACATCCTAATGACCCTGTCTTCCATTCATGATCTTTATCAAAGAGTAATGAATGGTCTGTTCAGTGCCTTTGGAAGGAATGTGTGCAGTGTAAAGCTTTCTTCAAATAATGGGCTTGATTTAATGTTTCAAATTGAAGTTGCACTGCTCAGAGTGATGAGCAAGTTGAGAATTAGATTACTTCTAAAAGTGGCCACAAGTTAGTAATTTCATCCCACGGTCTGAAGTAAGTGATTGAGCTGTTCTGGCCTATAAACCGACTCTTTTTAAATTCTGCCCAAAGGTGTGTGATCAGAAGTAGATGCTACAGCGATTCTTAGTCAAGTTATCAAACTGTGTTGGAGCATTTCTTCAGGGTGACTTATTGCCAAGGATTTCTAAATTTCATTCTTTGAACCTAGATTTGTACGCAAGGCTGAACTTCTGTTTCCAATTATTGTAGTGTTTTGGAAATTAGCATCATTCTCCATTCATTGAGGAAGGCCAGGACTATAAGTTCCCCTTAGTAATAAAATGTATTGCTTAGTCTTGGAGAACAGCTGCCAGCATGTAAAAATGGTTTTCTTGCTGGTTTTAGCTTTGGCATTAATAATTTAGTATGAAACAGTTGGAGTCAAGAGCAGGTTTGTGAATTTTCAACTGTCTCCTGGCATCACCGTGTGGTGTAAGTTGTCTTTTTTTAGAACATCATGTTATTTCCTCTCAAAGCACAGCTGGAATCCTTCAATCCTGCCGAGCATGACATGACTGCAGCCACATGTTCAAACAGCACTGGGAAACTCTTGCTAGAAGAGAGGTTTCATACCTAGCAACCTGACCCCCTGCGTACCTGTTGGCTGACTGACCTACACATCTCCCTGCCCACTAACCTTATAGAACGTAGAGCAGTGCAGCACAGGAACAGGCCCAGCCACCCACGACATTGTGCCAAACATGGCGCCAAGTTAAACTGACCCCTTCTACCTGCCCCTTGCTCCATATCCTTCTATTCCTTGGATATTCGTGTACTTATCTAAAAGCCCCTTTTGTATCTGCCTGCACCTCCACCCCTGGCAGTGCGTTCCAGACACCTACCACTCACTGTGTTTAAAAAAAAACTTGTCCCTCACCTCCTTTGAAGTTTCCCCCTCTCACCTTAAGTTCATGCACCCTAGTGTTAGACATTTCAACTCTGGGGAAAAGATTCTGACCGTCAACCCTATCTAGGCCTCTCATAATTTCCATCAGGTCTCCCCTCAGCCTCCACCGCAACAGAGATGACAACTCTAGTTTGTCCAGCCTCTCCTTATAGCTCATACCCTCTAATCCAGGCAGCATCCTGGTAAACCTCTTCTGCACCCTCTCCAAAGCCTCCACATCCTTCTTGTAATATGGCGACCAGAATTGAGTGTAATGCTCTTGGTGCGGCCTAACCAAAGATCCGTCCTGAGTTTCTGGTGATACTGGTGGTTAGTCAAATAATTTGAACTTCCAGTTACTGAATATAGTTCAGTAATAATGGGCAGCGCAGTGGCACAGTGGGTTAGCACTGCTGACTCACAGTGCCGGGGACCCGGGTTCAATTTCCAGCTTGGGTCACTGTCTGTGCGGAGTCTGCACGTTCTCCCCATGTCTGGGTGGGTTTCCTCCGGGTGCTCTGGCTTCCATCCGCAGTCTGAAAGACGTGCTGGTTAGATGCATTGTGCATGTGCAATTCTCCCTCAGTGTACCCAAACAGGCGCCAGAGTGTGACATCTAGGGAATTTTCACAGCAACTTCATTGCAGTATTAATGTACTTGTGACACAAATAAGTCAAATAAATTTCAAGTCTTGCAATCTGTAATGAGAGAAAGATAAGAGATTATTGAAAAAAAGGATAGACTTCTCAAGATGATGCTCTCTGCGGAAATTGTATAACTGTGCTGTCCCTATTATATACCTTTGTGACCTACACCAGCACTCTCCAAGAAGATAAAGGCTGACCTCAAAAATTTAATTACCTGATGCTTCAGTATATTCATTCAAGTTGACAAACCACACAGTTCAGCTGTGATATTGTACAGATGACATGTGCATGGTCCCATCAGCTTGGGAGTTAACATCCTCTGCCAAGTCCTGCTCATAATTGCCTGTCCAGGTTGCTGAAAAAGCTCTCTCCTATTTTTGAAAAGCTAATTACGCAGCTCAGTTTAAAATTGTGCATTTGACTAAACTAATAGTTAAATCAGTGTGGATTGATTTTCTGAACCTCTTGTTCAGTACTACATAGGAGCAGATGAAGGACTCTTCCCTCATCTTACTGTTGATGTTCATATTGTGTGTGTCCGCCAGTTCAGCAGCTGGGTTCCGTGTTAAGTAACCAGTGCACTGCCGGAAACCTCTGACCTCGCCCATGGCTGGGATTCTCCAGTCCCCCTGCAGTGAATGGAGTTCTGGTTGAGCGCTAAGTTCTCCATTCTTGCTGGCAGAGATGGGACGAAAACGTTCGGAGAATCCTGCTTGTATTTATTTAATACATAGCCCTCTGGATTTTTCCATAACTTGTGTAAGCGTTCCTCTACTGGAAACAAATTTTTTCCGATTTAGTTGCTTTTTTTAATTTAAAAGCCCGAATTTCACACTTATTCTTCCCACTTAAGGGTGCAATTTGTCTTAAAAATGGTCGTAGAAATCTGGAACCCTCTGCCCCACTGTTCCCCCACTAGTTCAGCTTAAATTACATAGACGAATAAAGTTTTGTCGAGTTAAGGAATCAAATGGCTACTGATCAATGGCGATGAAATGAAGTTCTGGCACTGACAAGCCTTGCCCTTAATGGTGGAACCAGATCCCACAGCTGATTGGCTGGTGCCAGTTCCTAATGTTTTAGTAACACATTACAGACTGTAGATTAATCAGACTTGGTGTAAAACCAAATTATTGAAAATGTTTGAAGCATTGAGCAAGTAAGGCGCAGCATCAGTAGAGAAATGGAGTTAATGGGTGGGATTTGTTTGTTCATAGATCTCTAAAGGCAGACTAATAGGGTGGTGAAAAAGGCATACGGCACACTGACCTTCATCAGTCACGGTACGGTATAGGTTACAAAAACAGAGAGGTCATGATGGAGTTGTATAGAACTTTGGTGAGGCCACAGCTGGAGTAATATGTGCAGTTCTGGTCACCACATAATAGGAACGACATGATTACACTGGAGGGGGTGCAGAAAATTAAATTATGAAATTATCCATAATTTATGTTATTCATAAATTATGAAATTAAATTATAAAGTTAAATTATGGAATCAACCAGTGCTATTCTGGTTGGCGGTTGGTGACTAGTGGAGTGCCGCAGGGATCGGTGCTGGGCCCTCAGCTATTTACCATTTATATAGATGACCTGGAGGAGGGGGCTGAGTGTAGGGTGACAAAATTTGCTGATGACATGAAGATGAGTGGAAAAGCAAATTGCGTGGAGGGTGTGGAAAGTCTGCAGAGAGATCTGGATAGGCTGAGCGAGTGGGCGAGGACCTGGCAGATGGAGTATAATGTTAGCAAGTGCGAGGTTATCCACTTTGGCAGAAATAATAGTAGGAGGGATTACTATTTAAAGGGCGAAAAGCTGCAGCATGCTACGGTGCAGAGGGATCTGGGGGTCCTTGTGCATGAGTCGCAAAAACCCAGTCTGCAGGTGCAGCAGGTGATCAAGAAGGCGAATGGGATGTTGGCCCTTATAGCGAGGAGGATAGAATATAAAAGTAGGGAGGTCTTGCTGCAACTGTACAGGGTACTGGTGAGGCCGCAGCTGGAGTACTGTGTGCAGTTTTGGTCGCCGCACTTGTGGAGGGATATATTGGCCTTGGAGGGAGTGCAGAGAAGGTTCACTAGGCTGATACCGGAGATGAGGGGGTCGGACTATGAAGAGAGACTAAAAAGACTGGGTCTGTACTCGTTGGAGTTTAGAAGGATGAGGGTGGATCTTATAGAGATGTATAAGATAATGAAGGGGATGGATAGGGTAGAGGTAGAGAGATTCTTCCTGCTTAGAAAGGACAGCAGGACTAGAGGGCACAGCCTCAAGATAAGGGGGGCGCAGTTTAGTTCAGAGTTGAGGAGCAACTTCTTCACTCAAAGGGTGGTGAATCTCTGGAATTCTCTGCCCGTTGAAGTGGTGGAGGCTACCTTGCTGAATATATTTAAGTCACGGGTAGATAGGTTTCTGATAGACAAGGGAATTAAGGGTTATGGGGAGAAAGCGGGAAAGTGGAACTGACCAACTTCAGATCAGCCATGATCTTATTGAATGGCGGGGCAGGCTCGAAGGGCTAGATGGCCTACTCCTGCTCCTATTTCTTATGTTTTTATATTCTTAAAAGAGGCTGGGTAGGCTTGGGTTGTTTTCATTGGAGCAGAGAAGACTGAGGGGTGACCTGACTGAGGTGTGCAAGATCATAAGGGACATGGACGGTGTGGATAGGGAGCAGCTGTTCCCCTTGGTTGAAGAGTCAGTTATAAGGGGACACAAGTTAAAAGTGAGGAGTGGGAAGTTTAGGGGGGATTTAAGGAAAAACGTTTTTACTCAAAAGGGTGCTGTCGGTCTGGAATGTGCTACCTGAGAGGGTGGTGGAGACGGGATGCCTCACATCCTTTAAGAAGTGTCTGGATGAGCACCTGGCACATTATAACCTTCAAGGCTATGGGCCAAGGGCTGGCAGGTGGGATTAGGTGGGCAGGTCAGGGCATTTCATGTATTGATACAGACTTGATGGGCCAAAGGGCTTCTTCTGCACTGTAGTATTCTGTGATTCTGTGATTTTCCAGTCCTGCCTACTGTGGGACTGGACATTCTTTCCCAATGTCATCAGAGGTTTTTTGCTGGTCAGACAAATTTTCCACCCCACCAGCTATGATTCCCATGGTGGACGGGACTGGAAGATTCCACCCAAAGTTTCAAGTGGGTAACCTTCCTCCAGTTCTTTTTCGTCTTATCAGAACATAATTATTCCTCCCTTCCATCATATAGTGGACACCTCCTCTTGTTCCTCAATCCTTTACCCTGTCCACACCTTCTCTTGTCCCCATCCCGTTCCACACCACCCCACCCCCCCACCCTCCGTATCTGTTGTAAATCTCTTCACAGTCCAGATGAACGAAAAGCAACCTGAAACTCTGTTTCTCTTGCTGCGAATATTGCCTGACCTGCTGCCTGCTTCCATCATCTTCTGTTTTTGAGACAAAAGATTATTTGTGAGGCATTCTAGTTTGAAATGTGACGCACTGAGGCAATAGGTTAACAGTCTCCAGTTTTATCTTCGGAAGTGTGATTCTGCTTGTTGTTCAGTGATTCATAATTCACAGGAGATTCTGTTGAGGTTGAAAGCTATAATTTTACCTGAATCTTGATGATGATCTAAAGGCACGGGGAATGGGCGAGCATTCCACACAGCCCCAGTTCTCTGTCCCACCTGCCATATCAACATGAAGTAACGTTGTCAGTTTCATTAGCTGCTGGTGGATTTTATTTTGTCATGTTGCATTGACTGGGCAAAGGGGGCACTGCACTTCTCTGTGTAATGGGTCTATCTGCGTGGACCACTGATCTCCAGGCTTTGAGTGTTAATTCCGGTGTGCTGTGTGAAACAATCAGAAACTGGCAGAACCTGAGACAAAGCTAAAAACTTGCTTTTAAATATTGCTAGACAAAGCATTTGTGTTCCAAGAGGTCTGTAAGATCAAGGCAGTCCTTCAGTGCACTGTATCTGGGCGAGTGTTAACTGTAGACCATGGATAAATGTAGCAAAATAATTGAAAATCAATTAAACACTTTACAGGAATTTACTGCAGAAGAGCTTCAATCAAGAGAGTGGAGCAGGGTTCAGGGCAAGTTAGTCTCTGGCTTTTCGTGAACCTGCCAGCAATTTTCTCTTCAGGTTATTTAATACCATTTTTGTTATTCTCCAATGGGCTTTAGAGTCTTTGAATGTTACTCGCTTAATAATATATCAGGAGTGATCCCACTGTAAAATTGACATGTGCCAGTAATGTTTTGCAGTATTTTCATAGACCCAGACAATGCAGAAGAGACCCTTTGGCCCATCAAGTCTGCACCAACACATTAAAAACACCAGAACTCCCACCTCATCCCATCTGCCAGCGCTTGGCCCTTTGCCCTGAGTGTTATGGTGTACCAACTGCTCATCCAGATACTTTTTAAAGGATGTGAGGCAACCCGCTTCTACCACCCTCCCAGGCACCGCGTTCCAGACTGTCGCCACCTTCTGGGTGAAAACACTTTTCCTCAAATCCCCCCCTAAACCTCCCACGCCTCACTTTTAACTTGTGTCCCTTCAAAACTGTCCCTTCAATTAATAAGCGCAACTGTTCCCTATCCACCCTGTCCGTGCCCTTCATAATCTTGTACACCTCAATCAGGTCACCCTCTCTGCTCCAATGAAAACAACCCAAGCCTATCCAAACTCTCTTCATAACTTAAACGCTCCATCCTGGTGAATCTCCTCTGCACCCCCCTCCAGTGCAGTCATACCCTGCCTATGTTGTGGTGACCAGAACTGCACACAGTGCTCCAGCTGTGACCTCACCAGAGTCGAATACCACTCCATCACGAGCCTCTCCGGTTTTGCGATCTGTACCATGATTGATGAAGGCGAGTGTGCCATATGCTTTTTATCACCGCCCTATTGACCTGCCTTTCCACCTTCAGAGATCTATGACAACTAAGTTGAATGTAACTTGAAGGCTGCACACAGCGTGTGAAGATAGTTGTTTTCCAGTTAATTTGGTGATTTAGGCTTTTTGATGTTGGAGCCTAGTTTGCATTCTGAGATTTGAGGATATTGCTAAACTAGGTTGGGGATATTGGGACTGTGTGTATCCAATACAAATAGTACAACGATCAGCGACTTGTCTGAAAATCTACTGTATTTTCAGGACCTGTTTTCCCCTTTAGGCTCCAGAAAAGAACCACAAAAACTCGTGTGAATTACCAGACAGAAATTTCTGGAACATCAAAATTGACCTCGGCTCTCAGTATTTTACCAGTCACATTCTGCCACTGTTTCTGTTTTAGAGCCATAGAGGTTTACAGCATGGAAATAGGCCCTTTAGCCCAACTTGTCCATGTCACCCTGTTAGTGGGATTATCTTCATGCTAACGGGATTTTAATTGGGAAAATGAATAATAAGAATTTATAATGAAAGTTTGCCATTTAATGTCATTGTTCACATACAGACAATAAACCATGAGGCTTGATGTTAGATTTCCAATGTCAACTGTACTCCTCATCAGATAACAAGCTTTTTTATTCTCAATTAGCTATGTAATTTTTTTTAATCCTTCTTGTGTCACAAGCACCATTGACTAGGCCAACACTTATTTCCAATTCCTAATGTTAAGATCTTAAGAACATAAGAAATAGGAGCAGGAGTAGGCCATCTAGCCCTTCGAGCCTGCCCCGCCATTCAATAAGATCATGGCTGATCTGTCGTGGCTCAGTTCCACTTTCCCACCCTCTCCCCATAACCCTTAATCCCCTTGCCTATCGAAAACCTATCAACCCGCATCTTAAATATAATTAGCGAGGCAGCCTCCACCACTTCAACGGGCAGAGAATTCCAGAGATTCACCACTCTTTGAGTGAAGAAGTTCCTCCTCAACTCCGTTCTAAACCGCCCCCCCTTTATCTTGAGGCTGTGCCCTCTAGTCCTACTGTCCTTTCTGAGCGGGAAGAGCCTCTCCACCTCTATCCTATCCATCCCATTCATCATCTTATATGTCTTAATGAGATCTCCCCTCATTCTTCTAAACTCTAACGAGTACAAGCCTAGTTTATTCAGCCTCTCCTCATAGTTCAACCCCCTCAACTCCGGTATCAGCCTAGTAAACTTCCTCTGCACTCCCTCCAAGGCCAAAATATCCTTGCGTAAGTGCGGCGACCAAAACTGCACACAGTACTCCAGCTGCGGCCTCACCAGTGCCCTGTACAGTTGCAGCAAGACCTCCCTACTTTTATATTCAATCCCCCTCGCTATGAAGGCCAGCATCCCATTCGCCTGCCTGACCACCTGCTGCACCTGCAGGCTGGGTTTTTGCAACTCATGCACAAGGACCCCGAGCTCCCTCTGCACCGTTGCATGCTGCAGTTTTTCGCCATGTAAATAATAGTCCTTCCTACCATTATTCCTATCAAAGTGGACAACTTCACACTTGCTAACATTAAATTCCTTTTGCCAGTTCCTGGCCCATTCGCCCAGCCTATCTAGATCCTTCTGCAGACTTTCCACGCCCTCCGCACAATTTGCTGTTCCACCAATCTTGGTGTCATCAGCAAATTTCGACACCCTACACTCGGTTCCCTCCTCCAGATCATCTATATAAATGGTAAAAAGCTGAGGCCCCAGCACCGATCCCTGGGGCACTCCACTAGTCACCAACCGCCAATCCGAATAGCACCCATTGACCCCCACTCTCTGCCTCCTATTTGACAGCCAATCCCCTATCCACGCTAACACCCTACCCCCAACTCCATGCCCCCTAACCTTCTGTAATAACCTCTTGTGCGGCAAGATTAAGAAGGTGCTGATGAGCTTCCTTCTTGAACCACTGCTGTCCATGCAGTGCTCCAAGGGTGGGTGTTTCAGGAGTTTGATCCAGTGATAGTGAAGGAACGGCGATTTAGTTCCAAGGGTGGATGGTGTGTGGCTTGGAGGGAAACTTGCAGGTGATGGTGTTCCCAGGTGTTAGCTGCACTTCTCCTTCCAGACGGTAGAGGTTGTATGTTTGGAAGATGCTCTTGGAGGAACCTTTATGAGTCGCTGTAGTGCCTCTGATAGATGGTACACACGGCTACAACTGTACAACTGTGGAGAGAATAAATATTTAAACTGGTGGCTGGGGTGCTGATTTGCTTTGTGCTGGATGGTTTGAGTTTCTCGAATTTTGTTAGAGCTGCGTTAATCCGGGCAAGTGGAGAGCATTCCATCACACTCCTGATTTGTACCTTGTAGATGGACAGGCTTTGGAGAGACAGGAGATGAGTTACTCACCATGGAATTCCCAGACACTGACCTGCTTTTGTGGCCACAGTATTAACATGGCTAGTAAAAATTCAGATTCTGGTCAATGGATGTTGGTGGGGTAGGATTCAGCAATGATAATTGGGTCAAGTATCGAGGGGAGGTGGCTGGTTTCTCATTTTGTTTGAGATAGTCGTGAGCTGGCACTAGTGTGGTGAAAATATTACTTGGCACTTTTCAGCTCAGGTCTGAATGTTGTCCATGTCCTGTTGCATGCAGGGACAGATTGCTTCAATAACTGAGGAGTTACAAATAGTACTGAATGTTGATAGGGAACATCCCCACCTTGGATCTTGTGATGGTGGGTGGGCCATTGATGAAGCAGCTGAAGATGTTTGTGCCTGAGCAGTTTCTGCAGTGCTGTCGTGGGACTGAGATAATTGGCCTCCAACTGTATTTTATCTTTGTGTTAGGAATGCCTTCAACCAGTGGAGGGTTTTCACCCCGATTCACATTGACCTCAATTTTGCAAAGGCTCGTTGATGCTACACTTGGTCAAATACTGCATTGATGTCAAAGGCATTCACTGCTGAGTTCTCTTGACAGGTGTTTTAAGATTTGACTCAAAATATCGCTCTGCAATAAATTGCTCGAAGCGAAATAGTAGAATTTTCAAAGCGACACATGACACAGAAAATTTGGAACTTGAAGGTGATGGTGTTAATCAGCCTGGTCACAAGAAGCTTCAGTCCAGTAATGGATGTACAGGTTCTGGATTCTATTTAATTGTACCATGTTAGATAATGGTTGCATCTCGACAGGATGTGAAACGGGTGGTTAAAATGTTATTTAAATTCACTCGCTGGTAATGATAAAAGTAATGTTAAGGAATGTGAAAGCTCTACTTGTTTCATGGTTCAGGGCTGACAAGATGTTAAACTCACTGGAAAGAATGGTAATGTAGAGTAGCTGGAGTGAACCACTTTATTAGCCCAGACTGAGAGATATCCTTTCTGCTGAGTAAACCATGCATGAAAAAGGCACAACTGAAACGGGATCAAACGTGAGAAGGATATTACCTTTGGAAAGTCAGCAGACTTTCAATTTTTTGAAGTTTATTTATTCATGCCATAAGTAGGCTCATATTCATATGGCAATGAAGTTACTCTGAAAATCCCCGAGTCATCACACTCTGGCACCTGTTCAGGTACACGGAGGGAGAATTTAGCATGACCAACACACCTAACCAGCACGTCTTTTGGACTGTGGGAGGAAACCGGAGCACTCAGAAGAAACCCACACAGACATGGGGAAAATATGCAGATTCCGCACAGTCACCCAAGATAGGAATCGAACCTAGGTCCCTGGCGCTGTGAGGCAGCAGTGTTAACCACTGTGCCACAGTGCTACCCAATTTACTCAATCAGGACATTATAGCATCTGATAACAAAACCCAACCAATGGAATGTTCCAGCTGCGCTCGCCCCAAAGCTGGAAAATCCTACCCGAGGTCAACGGACCTGCCCATGGAACAGGACATTTCATCCCAACATCTGTAATCAGAATGTTAAAGACATATTAATGACATTATGGGAATTTGAGAAAAAGAAACAAATTGCCTTAAAATTCCACCAACAATTTGCTCATTCCTCTTGTCACAGATTCAAAATACTACCAAAGGATACAGGAATGGTCCACAAAGCTCTGATCGAAGAGATTAGTGAAAAATGTGATATATGCAAAAGTATATGGAGGACCCTATAGAATCCCTACAATGTAGAAGAAAGTCATTCAGCTCATTAAATCTGCAGTGACCACAACCCCATCCAAGCCTAATCCCAGATATTTACCCTGTCACTCCCCCTGTCACTAAGGGCAATTTAGCGTAGCCCATCAACCTAACCTAGACATCCTTGGACTGTGGAAGGAAATCGGAGCACCCGGAGGAAACCCACGCAAACACAGAAAGAACATGCAAGCTCCACACAACCAGTGACCTGAGGCCGGAATTGAATCCGTGTCCCTGGTGCTGTGGGACAGCAGTGCTAACCACTGTGCCACCGTGCCGCCCGAGTGTGGCCTATTGTAAGTCTCCGGTTAGCATGAGACCTTAATGAAGTAACAGCTATGGATTTAAAGGTGAGACAAGGATGGAAACACTTTCCTTTTTACATTTTATCATCACAGCAACAACATTCAGTCTTTCTGTAGTGATACTTGGGAAAAACAAAAGAGTGTCAGTGAATAAAATCATGGATAGAAACCAGACTGAGAACGTGACCTGTATTCCTGATTGGTATGGGGATGGGAGTGGACTTTGCCAAGTGAACATTATAATGGTGAACATTGAGGCCAAAAGTCTTTTGAAATAAATCACGTGATGGCCAATTTGATGCTCCATAAAATCTCAGCGAGCTATCCAAGTTGCAAGTTAACATCTACGCTGGCACTGGGCAGTCCAAGTGAACGATACGCTTCGGGGAACTATGTGCTTCAGGTGGTTAAACTATAGACTGTTATCAGCTGGTCTATGAGAAGAATCCCAAAGCACCTTCTGTGCTGTGTGATAATTCCCCAACTCTGAAAAGGACGACAGTTAGTTTCCCTTATTCTGCACATTCAGAGAGAAGGGCATTCATCGAGGCAGCAGACTCAGAAAATTCAATCAGCCTTAAGCTATCGAGAGAAACTTTAGTCCTAGGGATTTAATATACTATAAAAGAAAGGATCAGAATGAGTGAACAGGCCTGGGTAAGGAAATGGGCCTGAAGGGAAGACAGAGGCTCTCCAACAGGGTAGTCAAACTATCAGAGCCCATTCATCTCGCTTAATCACAATTTATTACAAACTTCCAGGATCTGAGTAAGTAATAAAAGTGATGAAGCGCCATGTATTTCACTTATGTCTGATACTTATGAGGAATGGAATACAGTATATGAAGGATCAGACAATGATGGAGAAATTGATACTGACACATAAATTGATACCAATTACAAAGGTTGTGAATGTAGCCCAATCCATCACGCAAACCAGCCTCCCATCCATTGACTCTGTCTACACTTCCCGCTGCCTCAGCAAAGCAGCCAGTATAATTAAAGACCCCACGTACCCCGGACATTCTCTCTTCCAGCTTCAATTGAGAAAAAAATACAAAAGCCTGAGGTCACGTACCAACCGACTCAAGAACAGCTTCTTCCCTGCTGCCATCAGACTTTTGAATGGATCTACCTCACACTCCGTTGATCTTTCTCTACACCCTTAGCTATGGCTATAACACTATGTTCTGCACTCTTTTTCCTTCTCTATGAACAGTACGCTTTATCTACATAGCGCACAAGAAACAATACTTTTCACTGTATGTTAATACATACGACAAAAATAAATCAAAGCAAAAATAGATCATGGCAATTGTATTCAAAGGATAGCTGTCTAAAATTAACACTCTGGTGATGAACATGATAGAATAGTCCACGGAGAATAGAGAAAGCTACTGGCACGTTCAAACTATTGTCTAAATGTGCAGGATGAAGGGTAAGATCTTGGTTCTGGTGAAATGTTGGAAATCAAGAAAACGCCATGCAACTTCTCATCGTCAATCTGAAAGCCACTCTGGCATGAGGAAACAATCACACACTGGCTACAGATGTACTGAATTTGGGAGAGAGAGATCCTGTAGAAGTGTAAATAGAGGCCATGGCTTGATCAGACTCCATGATGGAAGAAGAGCTGCAGAGCAATCTAGGAACACTACAGAAGTCCTTGTATTTGCAACATTTTGGCGGGCTACAAATTGATCAGAGATGCAAAATAAAAAGAGTTGGATAGTTGGAAAGATTTTGGTGTCTGCTCTGAAATGCCAAATAAGGACCAACCAGCCATATCGAACAGTATTGTCAATAACAGTACAAGTATATGTACTAAAATATTCTTCCAGATGGGGCATCTGGAAGCTTGTGGCTTAGGGTTGCCTCACATTGCCAGAGACCCAGGCTCAATTCCCAACTTGAGTCTCTGTCTGTGCAGAGTTTGCACGTTCTCCCTGTGCCTGCATGGATTTCCTCCAGGTGCTCCGGTTTCCTCCCACAGTCCTAAAGACATGCTGGTTAGGGTGCATTGACCATTCTGAATTCTCCCTCAGTGTACCCGGACGGGCACCGGAGTGTGGCTACGTGGGGATTTTCACAGTAACTTCATTCCAGTGTGAATGTAAGTCTACTTGTGACACTAATTTTAAAAAAAAACTTAAAAGATGTTGGAATGGACTCCTCCATGGCAGGAAAAGTAACCTTGAAAATGTTCTTTGTTCTGTTGGCCTCATACTCGTGGGAATGTAGGTCGATTGGTATAAAAGCTGTTTTTTTTCTCAGGATGAAAAATTTGAAAGAAAAGCCAGCTGAAGAATTGAGTGGTAGTTGGAGAAATTAATCAACTCTGTTTATGTCAAATGATGAGTTGCAGTTATGGGGTGGGACTTTACTTCCTCACTTGCCCTAAAACTGTAATATCCTCCCTGAGGTCAGTGCCCCTTCCCTCTCCAACTTCCGTGGTGGGTGGGAAGGAAAAATTCCAGCCATGGTGTTTCTCGATTAGTTCTGTCTTGCTGCAAGTAGATGATCCAATTGGAAGCAGATAGTATCAGCAAGAACTTCTTGGGCATCTTTGAGATAACATTTCATAGTTTTAGGCTAAGGAGTTAAGACAGAGAGCAGGAGAAATGACTTCTCTCAAAGATTCACGAGTCTGTGGAATTCACTGCCTGAGAACGTGGTGGATACTGGGACTTTGAGCCAATTTAAGGAGGAGATAGACAGATTTTTAATTCGTAATGGGTTATGGAAAACAGGCAGGAAAGTGGGGTTGAGACCGAGATGTGATCAGCCACGATCATATTGAATGGCGGAGCAGGCTCGAGGGGCTGAATTGCTCACTCCTGTTCCTAGTTCTTATGATTCTTATTCTTATGATTTTCTGTGGGGAGCTACAATCAAATTTAAGCAATTTATTAGTGAATTAGAACAAAGACCAAAGAAAGTTACAGCACAGGAACAGGCCCTTCGGCCCTCCAAGCCTGCACCGAGCATGCTGCCCAACTGAACTAAAACCTCCTACCCTTCCGGGGACCATATCCCTCTATCCCCATTGTATTCATATATTTATCAAGATGCCCCTTAAAAGTCATTATCATATCCGCTTCCATTACCTCCTTCGGCAGCGAGTTCCGGGTACCCACTGCTCTCTGTGTGAAAAAACTTGCCTCGTACATCTCCATTAAACCTTGCCCCTCGCACCTTAAACCTGTGCCCCCTAGTAATTGACTCTTACACCCTGGGAAAAAGCTTCTAACTACCCAGCCTGTCCGTGCCTCTCATAATCTTGTAAACTTCTATCAGGTCACCCCTCAACGTCCATTGTTTCAGTGAGAACAAACCAGGTTTCTCCAAGCTCTCTGGAACAAAGCAATGTGCCATCAAAGCACACACATTGTCCACTCTGCAAGATAAGTGCCCCAATCAGATTATTGCTCGTGGAGTATTACACGTACTCACAGAGAGGGTGAATGCCACCACTTTTAGAAAAGTGTCTTGTTTATCTCAAATTAGCCTGAAAGGGTAAATTATTTCAAGAATGTGAACAAGAGGTGAAGCTCAGAGGTTCTGCAGTGGCAATGCAATTGATATTCACCACTAACAGGGTACTGCCATCCAGCTGAAAAAACATTCTCCGTCTACCATGTAGTGGACAAATTTCAGTGCTGTGCGATGCCAAATAAGCATGTCAGACAACATCCATGATTGGGGGATAGTAGTGAACAGGTATCCCTCTTCAGCTGTTTGCCAGGGTCATTCAGCGCAGAGTATTCCCAGTGAATGCAATGCAGAAAACCATCTGCAGTGGTACAACGTACAGAGTGTGGGCAGGGAAAAGATTAAAGATTGATCGTGCTTTTGTAAAAGAAAGGTTAGCGAGGAAAAAGAGATGTCTAAGATAAGATATGTTGATGCATACCACCAGTTATTGGACAGTTTTATAGAAAAAGAATACTTGCTTGAAGGAATTGTTGGAGGTTCTAGAAGAGGGATGAATTATACAAAAGATGGAAAATTATTTTAATTTGCTTTGTGACGGTTTGTGTGTGTATTATAAAGTCTGATTGAAAAAAGGAGAATTTGTTAATGGTTAGTCAATTATATTGTCAAGATAAATAGAAGAAGGGCATTGTTTAATTACGTACCTGGAGCACATATAAATAGATACAACTGCCAGTACACTGCAGGATGGGGGTGGGCATTAGTTGGAAACAAGCATTGGTTTGCTGTTTTCTGTAAATAAAGCTGTGAAGAAAAAAGCTGGCATCTGCTTTCCTACTTTACCATCTGGCCTGGGATCCACTGAACATCTATCAGTCCTGAGGGTGTCAGCATACCACACAGGCTGCCACAGTTCAACAAGGCAACTCACCAACATCTCCTGGAGGACAATATAGGAATGAGCAACAAATGCTGGCCTAGCTAGTGATAACCACATCCCATGAAAGAATAGAGTTAACACTGGAGGAGAGGAAAAGAATCATTTGGGGTGATGGGGGTGGAGGAGAAAACAAAGATCAAAGAAAATTATAGCACAGGAACAGGCCCTTTGGCCATCCAAGCCTGCACTGACCATGCTGCCCAACTGAGCTAAAACCCCTACCTTTCTGGGGATCATATCCCCCTATTCCCATCCTATTCATGTATTTGTCTAGATGCCCCTTAAAACTCACAGTCGTACTCGCTCCCACCACTTCCCCCAGCAGCGACGTCCAGACATCACCACCGTCTGTGCAAACAAAAACTTGCCTCATACATCTCCTTTAAACCTTCTCCCACGCACCTTAAACCTATGCCCTCTAGTAATTGACTCTTCCATCCTGGGAAAAAGCTTCTGACTATCCATTCTGTCCATGTTCCAGTTCTTGTAGACTTCTATCAGATCTCCTCTTAACCTCCGTTGCTATAGTGAGAACAAACCAAGTTTCTCCAACCTCTCCTCATAGCTAATGCCCTCCATACCAGGCAACATCCTGGTAAATCTTTTCTGGACGCTCTCCAATGCCTCCACATCCGTCTGGTAATGTGGCGATAGGAATTGAACATTATATTCCAAATGCGACCTAACTATGGTTCTATAAAGCTGCAACATGACTTGTCAATTTTTAAACTCAGTGCCCTGGCCAATGAAGGTAAGCATGCCGAATGCCTCCTTGACTACCTTCTTCATCTGCATTGCCATTTTCAGTGACCTGTGTACCTGTCCACCCAGATCCCTCTGCCTATCAATACTCCTAAGGGTTCTGCAATTTACTGTGTATTTCCTATCTGTATTAGACCTTCCAAAATACATTACCTTGCATTTGTCCGGATTAAACTCCATCTGCCATCTCTCCACCCAAGTCTCCAACTGATCTATATCCTGCTGTATCCTCTGATGGCCCTCATCACTACCACCAATTCCACCATACTTTGTGTCGTCTGCAAACTTACTAATCAAACCAGTTACATTTTCCTCCAAATCATTTATGTATATTACAAACAGCAAAGATCCCAGCACTGATCCCTGAAGAGGATTCCATCGGGGTCATGTTGATCGCCAAAGAGATGGTTCAGACTGCAGGTCTGGGTGAAGGTTTGGTAAATGAGTTTGGAGAGCTGAATGATGGAAGAATTGGAGGGGGTGATGTTGGAGTACCAGACTTGGGGAGCTTGTGTTGTGTGGGGGGGGTTAGAAGAGTTTTAATGCTATTGAAGGCCTTTGGGAGAAAGACTATTGTGGGTGGGGTGGGATGGGATGGAGTGGGGGGGCGTCAGGGGTGTGCAGCACAGTGGGAGGGGAGATGCTAGATGATGTAGCGTCTGATCACAGAGACTCCCCAGACCCAGGAAGTTGGTGTAAACACACTCTCTTCCCCCTGATTGCGCCAAGTTCCCATTCTGACGAAGCTCGGTATTTCCTGAGACTGGGCCAATCATAATTACAATTAAAAACCTGAGTGACAAAATACATCATCTCATTATCATACTTCACATTTGATTCCGCCTCCTTAGACTGAGGTGGCTTCCTACCCACTTTCTGATTTCAGTTAAAACTGGAAATGGAAGGGGGCGGCGGGGGGTGGGGGTGGGGGTGAGGGGGCGGTGGGGTGGGGGGGGTGGGTGGGTTTGCATTGGGAAACCAGTTTCTCAGACTTTAAACCCCTGCACGCTTGGTTGAGCCAGACCCTTGCATTTCTTCTGTCCTTCACTCTTACCCTCCGACTGTCTTTCTTTTGCTCTCTTCACTCCCCCACAATCCTCTACCCTTCGTCAGTTCACTCTGACTTGATTCCTGTTTGTTCTCCAAACGATTCTCTTTGCCGTCATCCTCTCCGTTGGCCCTGTCTTGGTCAGAACCTTTTGTCAGTCTTTCCAAGTGACTGATATAAAATCCCGTGTGGCCTTTCCACTGAATTGAATGGGAACAATGGGGGCAGTGACCGTCGTGTTTCAATCGATTAGATCTTGCTCCATTGTTCTCACTTGTGCAGTTTGAAGGTAATTAAAAACATATTAAAAGAAAGCATTGTAATTTAAATCAGGGTCAGCCAATTGCATTGATACAAGTTGTTATTTTTATCAAACTCCTCGTGGAGACTGAATGCGTGGAGATATTTGAAGTAAATGTGTACGTGTTATTTGTTCTCTGCTGACACCTCGAATCCATTGTAGGAAATGACACATGGGGTAAGTTTTCAACTTGCTGCTGGGCATTTAACTGGCCTCTCAGATTGGCTACCTATTATAGGAACTGTCTGATCTTTATTCCCATTGACGCTCTATAATCTGTGTTATAGGAACAAAACAAAGGAACTGCTAGAGTAAAGTGTAGCAACAGTGTTAAATACAAAATCCAAAACTCTGGTCACACCTTGAATTTTACATTAATTCTTTGCTAGTGCTCTCACTGGGTAGAGGAGGCAGTGGCGTAGTGGCATTGTCACTGACTAGTAATCCAAAGACCCAGGATAAAGCTCCAGGTTCGAATCCTGCCAGGGCAGATGGTAAAACTTTGAATTCAATAAAAAGTATCTGGAATTAAAAGTCTAATGACGGCAATGAACCCATTGTCAATTGTTGTTAAAAAAAAAACCCATCTGATCCACTAATGTCCTTTAGGCAAGGAAATCCAGTCTGACCGACATGTGACTCCAGAAACACAGCAATGTGGTTGACTTTAAAACGCTCTCTGAAATGCCCAGCGAACCATTCAGTCTGAGGGCATTTAGGGATGTGCAATAAATGCTGAACCAGCCAGCGATACTCACATTTCACAAATACATTTCAGAAAGTCAAGAGGTAAAAACTGCCTTTGAATCCTGTTCGTATTATTGGCCTGCTTCAGAATACGACCAACCACATCACTGGTTTAAAGAAGTTTATTATATCATTCTGACTTTTAATGTTCTGTTATTGTTACGATCCAGTTAAGGACCAGTAGCTTTTTATTTAAAGTTTGAAATCCCAGTTATCCATGAAGAGAATAAAGCCTCAAGTTCCTGATTTTAAGACGAGGTTTTAAACAAAGTAAGTAAACGTTACTATCTAAAGACAGAAAAATAAAATAATTTACAATATCTATTTTATACTCTAATATTTGGAATTAACTTGAGGTAAATATGAATTAACAGGCAAACTGTGGTTAAACACGTCACACTGAACATTAAATGGCAAGTGCGACCAAGACAGATCCAGCAATTTTCTCAGCACCCAGATGTCAGTGTCCACTGTGAGTCACAAAATATTATCAACATTCAGCCTCGCTAATGAGGGATTTCCGCTCCTCCTTATTAAGAATATAAGAACTAGGAGCAGGAGTCGGCCATCTAGCCCCTCAAGCCTGCTCCGCCATTCAATAAGATCGTGGCTGACCATTTCATAAACTCAACTCCACTTACCTGCCCGCTCACCATAACCCTTAATTCCTTTACTGTTCAAAAATTTATCTACCCTTGCCTTAAAAAACATTCAACAAGGGAGCCTCAACTGCTTCACTGGGCAGGGAATTCCACAGATTCACAACCCTTTGTGTGAAGAAGTTCCTCCTCAACTCAGTCCTAAATCTGCTCCCCCTATTTTGAGGCCATGCCTCCTAGTTCTCATTATGTTATTATTACTATTATTATTATTGAAGAATTAGCCTCTGAATTCCTTCAAAGGCCACTCCTTCTATGACGGCCTTTGGCCTCCACTCCTGATTCTCTGTCAGGGTTTGATTCCTTTAACCTTAAGTTCCCTTGAAGTAGCCACAAGAGCAGTGGAGCATTTCGGCCAGAGCTGGGAATTTGGTTCATGAACGCTCAGGCTTGGGGTTCTACAATATCTGGGAGGCAGCCTTCCTCCAAGTTCCTCTGAAGTTCCAGCCTGGGACACTGAGTGATCCAGTTTGCATGTGTCGTCATGAGGAGACACAGCTGATGACTTGCCAGAGGAGAGGTTGTGTACTGATGGGGACTGACATGCACGCTTGATTCTAATTTGTGCGTTGTTGTAGCCAGTGGTGTGGGCAGATAAAGAAAAGCAAACCAATTAAAAGCTTTCCAGTTTCTGCTTTTTTTTCAGCTGAGCTAACAGGAGGTAAAATGAACAAGTTCCCTTCCCGTAGGCTCCATCTCCCGCTGAGGTCATTGTGCTGTTGTACAATATTTATCAGCTCGTCCAGAATCGCGAGATCACTGAGTTGTCGCTGAATTCTTCAATCTGCAAACATTGAGAATATCAATAAGAAGGTCGTTAGGGTTTGGCAGGAAACTGCTGTATGAGAATCAATGAACAAACAGACTCTTAAACGCACACAATATAAAATACTCTGCGTCAATCCTTGAAAAATGAACAAGTGTAAAAGATGCTAAAAATGTCAAAACAATGCAACAGCTCAGGAAAACCATTTGTGAATTAACTATTTATCAACGTATAAAGGGGAGGTGATGGCCAAATGGTCATATTGCTTGGCTATTAATCCATTAACTCAGCTAATGTTCTGGGGACCCGGGATCAAATC
Source organism: Carcharhinus amblyrhynchos (assembly GCF_965287045.1). Taxonomy (NCBI): domain Eukaryota; kingdom Metazoa; phylum Chordata; class Chondrichthyes; order Carcharhiniformes; family Carcharhinidae; genus Carcharhinus; species Carcharhinus amblyrhynchos. Next base: position 2,781,005 of record NC_137329.1, on the reverse strand, counting down.
CCACCACAGCAGAATTCAATCAAAAATATCTGGGCTTTAGAATCTACTGACCATCGACTCCTCCAGCATAGAAAGAGGCCACTCAGCCCATCGAGCCTACACAAACCACAATCCCACCCAGGCCCTATCCCCATTACGCCATGACCCATGCATTTACTATAGCTAATCCCCCAGGCACTAAAGGGCAATTTAACATGGCCAGTCCACATAGCCAGCACACCTTTAGAAGATGGGAGGAAATCGGAGCACCCAGAGGAAACCCACGCAGACAAGGGGAGAATGTGAAAACTCCAGAAAGTCAGTGACCCAAACCAGGAATCGAACCCAGGTACCTGGTGCCCTGAGGCAGCAGTGGTGTCTGTGATCACCACAAAACTATTGTTGTTTGTCAGAAAAACCCATCTAAATCCTTTACGGGAGGAAATCTGCTGCCCTAATCTGATCTGACCTATATGAGACTCCAGACTCACAGCAATATGCTTGACTCTCAACTGCCCTCCGAAATGGCCTAACAAGCCCCTTACCACCACTTCTCAAGGGCAACTGGGGAGGGGCAATCAATGCTGGCCAGCCAGCGATGCCCATGTCCCACAAATGAATAAAAAAAAGGATTAGCCTCAACATCTCTGGGCTCTTTTGGTTACATGATTCCCAGTGACTTTGGCTTTCCCTTCCTGCGGTTTATTCTCCGGGGTGAATCTTGAGCCCTCGCTCTCTCTGTGCGGAAATAACAGCGGGGAACCAACACCGAGCAAAACCCAGAAACTTGCCGGCGCAAGCGCAATTCTGAATTTTTCCCGCTCCTCACTGGGGCTTTGCTTATCCAGACTCCCAAGTTCTGAGGGTCTGCTCCACTGAATTTCCCCTTGGGGTCCGTAGATGTGTAGGGTTGGTGGAGTCACCATGGTAGATGCGCCAGGTTACGGGGGATAAGACGGGGGTGTGTAGGCCTGGGTGGAATGCTCTGTTGAAATGTTGATGCAGACTTGATGGACCGAATGACCTCCTTCTGCACTGTAGCGATGCAATGGTTTTCTCCCCATAACCCTTAATTCCCTTATTGATCGATTTTCCCACCTGAACTTAGCCTCCCTAATCTCTTCAACGTGTCAGCTCTAAATTCCAAGTTACATTCCAACAATCCAGCTCTCACATTCACACTTTTTCCCACCGTACCCATTTTATTTCTTACCCAGGTTCCTGGTTATGATGCAGTTGCTCTCCACCCACAATGGCAGTAATGTCCCTTTGGGGATGGATGCAGCTCCTGACCAGACTCCAACTGCTGCCCCCTTCCAGTAAGAGCTGCTTCCTGGACCCCGGTTCCTACTCGACTGTGACCCAGACCCATCTTCAGATCTGCGCTTTTGACAAAAACAGATCTGTTGTCACGGCCGCGCTGTCGCCCCACCTATCCAGGAACCGGCCCAGAGGCGAGATGGAGACGGGGAACTGGCATTCTGAACAGCATAAGTACTTTTAGCTCCTGTCTGCCTCCATTCCCAGCCCGGGCGGGGTTCAAAATCCTCCCACACATCCAGAAGCCAGCATGTCAAACAGTGCGGGGGGGCGGGCGGGGGCTGTTGCTACACTGTCAGCTTTGTGTCTGTCTTCCTGTGGATGAAATGCTGAACAAAGGCACTGTTTGTCTCCTGAGGTGGATGCACAAGATCCACGTGGCGCTATTTGAGGAACAGCAGGCTAGTTCCCCTGGTGCACATACCAAGTTAATCCCTCAGCAAGCGCAGAAAACAGATCAACCCGCTTGTTTATTTAATTGCTCTTTGTGGGAGCTTGCTGTGTGGAAATTTCCTGCGAAATTTCCCAAATTATAACCGGGACTATGTTTCAGAAGTGGCTGATTGGCTGTGAGTACTTTGCGATGTCTTGAGGTCATGGATGGTGCCATCTGAATACAAATCAGATCTTTTTTTGTTCATATAAAGAAGGAACGACGAAAAATGTCTCTGTCATTGGGCTGTTTATTGATCAGTTGTATACGATTACACTTATTGTTCTAATTGAAACGAGGACATTATGGTCTTGTGGCCTTATTTACTGTCCATAATGGAAAAGTATTAACCGTGAGCAAAGAGATTACCCAATCTGAATATGTGATGTATGATGAAGTATTTTGAAGTAACGCAGGGAGGAATTTTAGTGTAAACACTTTCAAAATGATCAAATTCTATGTGGAGTGTAATGGTCCATCAGCACTGTGACTTTAAAAATGAGACACCAGGAACATGGTCAGGCTGAGGTGTTTAATTGTGAGCTTCAATTAATATCCTGGAGTTTAGCTTTACTTTGCTATTGGAGTTAGGATTTTTAGACTTTCTCCCGATATTTTAGATTGAAGATCTTTGAAAACAACTTTTAAAATCTATAGTTTAATGATTTTAGATAAAATTTCTGTGTTCATTACTTTAGCAACAGGTTAACACAAAGGTTGAAATTGTTTACAGTAAAATACATGAATAGGATGGGAATAGAGGGATATGGTCCCCGGAAGGGTAGGGGGTTTTAGTTCAGTCAGACAGCACGGTCGCTGCAGGCTTGCAGGGGCCAAAGGGCCTGTTCCTGTGTTGTAATTTTCTTAATTCTTTGTTCTTTATAGCGAAAATTTTCTTAGCATTTGGGAAGAGGACAGTGAGCCATCTTCTCGAATGGCTGTGAAACAGTGTACCCAATTTATAGGGAGGGTTCCACGATCTTGACCCAACAACAGTGAAGGATCAGCAGTATATTTCCAAATTAGGATGGTGAGTGGCTGGGAGGGGAATTCACAGGTGGGGGTATTTCCACGCCTCTGCTACCCTTGTCCTTCTGGATGGCAGAGGTGATGGATTTGGAAGGTGCTGCCAAAGGAGCCTTGCTGAGTCGCTGCAATGCATCTTGCAGATTTGATTTGATTTATTATTGTCACATGTATTAGCAGGCAGTGAAAAGTATTGTTTCTTGTGTGCTATACAGACAAAGCATACCATTCATAGAGAAGGAAAGGAGAGGGTGCAGAATGTAGTGTACAGTCATAGCCAGGGTGTAGAGAAAGATCAACTTAATGCAAAGTAAGTCCATTCAAAAATACCATAGATGGTACACATGGCTGAAACTGAGAGTCGGCAGTTGAGGGGGTGAATGTTTAAGGGGGTGGATGGGGTGTTCGTAAAGTGGGCTGTTTTGTCCTGGATGGTGCTGAGCTTCCTGAGTGTTGTTGGAGCTGCAGTCATCCAGGCAAGTGGGGATTATTCCATCATATTCCTGAATTTTGCCTTGAGGATGACGGACAGGCTTTGGGGTGTCAGGAGGTGAATTACTTGCTGCAGAATTCCCAGGCACAGACATGTTAACGTGGCTAGTCCAGTTCGGTTTCTGGTCAATGGTTACCCCCAGGATGTTGATACAGATGGATTTTGTTTCAAACATGTGTAGTATTCACCAAGCCAGACAATGGTTCCCGCACAGTGGCTAAGTGTAGCCCTCCGAACCTCTGCTGAATTCTGTCGGAACAGTCCTCAGTGATGTGAGTCATTGATTGGGAGGTATCGCAGCTGCAATGCAGGTTCCTGACAAGGCTCCACTTGTGCCGATTTGCTGCATAAAAGCCTTGGCCAATGTGGAAACAGTTGAGGATTGCCCAATGTTGATGTGGCAGGCTGAAGCTGGAGGGGCTGGCTGTGAGATTTGTGATGAAGAAGTGAGTTTTAATAGTGGGGTGTTGGTTCAGTTTCTGCTGTCATAGCGCCTCTGCTATTATTCTTTTGTACGATGGTCTTAGCTGTACAGCTGGTGTGTTGGGAGGTGAGCATCAGGAGGATTGGTAAGGTTCTTGGGTAGTGGCAGACTTGGATTGATGTAAACCTCCTCCTGGAGCTTTTTTGTTACAACCTCCCTCCTTTATGTGAGGGGGTGGGATGTTGTTCAGCATTGGGAGCCAGGGGAAATTGGGTTGCTCGAAGAGTACCTGAGATGATATACATTGTTACGTTAAGCTGGACATCGACTAGATTGCTGTGAGATGAGTTGCGACATTGAATTCCTCGGAGAGTTAGTTGAATTTACATTTTTTGGAGATGGCCATTGCCTGACACTTGTGTGGCCTCAATGTTACTCGACACTTATCATCCTAAGCACAGATATTGTCCAGGTCTTGCTAGATATGGACACAAACTGCTTCAGTACCTGAAGAGTTGTAAATGGTGCTGAACAAATCATCAGTGAAAGTCTTCACTTCTGATGGAAGGAAGGCTATTGATGAAGCAGCTGAAGATAACATAAGAACTCAGAGCAGGAGTTGGCCATCTGGCCCCTCGAGCCTGCTCCGCCATTCAATAAGATCGTGGCTGATCTTATTGTGGACTCAGCTCCACAAAAGGATAGTTGGGCATGGGGCACTTTCCCTGAGGAACTCCTGCAGCGATGTCCTGGAGCTGAGATGATTGATCTCCAACAACCACAACCATCTTCCTTTGTGCCAGGTATCACTCCCACCAATGAAGAGTTTTGCTTTGCTTCCCATTGACTCCAGCTTTGTTAGCACATGTTGCCTCTGTATCTCAGGGCAGGCACCCTCACCTCTCACTCAAACACACTGTCTCAACAGGGTGAATGAATCTTTGGTCTGTGAAAGAAATTTGCCAAGCTACCTTTTGTCTTTGTATTATTTCTTTAGTTAGTTTGTCGCTGTAATCAAAATAAGTGCTTTAATGGAACAGAGGTCTTTGTGGAATCAAAGATGTGCAGGTCAGTGTAAAATTAATTGCATGCGCACTTTCAGCACTATCCAGGTTTTATCTTTTCGAATGCATGGTTTGACGGGGGATAATTGCAATTATTGTAAATTAATTTATTCAGAGTGCTGGCAAATACATGTTTCTTCTGCAATGACTCATCCTTGTATCCAAATTATGTGTTTCCTTTTGAGAACTTGAACACTTCTCTTCCCCAACTCCCATTAATTTGACAATCATCTGGCAGAATGTATTTGCAAATCAGACAAGTTTCCATTTGAAATGATAACATACACCTTGCTGCTGTTTGTAGGTTATGGTAACATATGGAATTTCCCCATATGAACCCCTGAACCCGTGTACCATCGCTCTTTCTGGACTGATATTGTGAAAAGCGCCAAATATATTCAATAAAATGTCACATCATATCTTTGCAACATGCCTTTGAATTGGAAGCTGTGAAGCTAATTCTGTCTTCAATACAAATGCTTCACATTCACTCGCTTCTTGAGATCTGTGGCAGGGGAGTCAAGAGTCTGACACTGAGAGATGTATAAATCTATTCAGACGGCAATATGCCCCAAACTGCTGGAACTTTTGTTGGCATCACTGGCGAGGCTAACATTTATTGTCCACATCTAATTGCCCTGAACAGAATGGCTTGCTGGGCTATTTCAGAAGATAGCTGAGAATCAGACATGTTATTGTGAATCTGGAGTCACTCGAAGGTCAGAGCAGGTAAGGACCCTGTTTATACCTCAATATGTTTATACCTCAATATGTTTATATCTCAATATGCTTATACATCAATATGTTTACTCCTCAATATGTTTATATCCTTTTCAATATCAGCCTTTGACTCCTCTGCTACAGATCTCAAGGAGCAAGAGATTGTAAAGCATTTGTATTGAAGACAGAATTAGTTCCACAGATTCCAATTCAAAGGAGTGTCACAAGGACATGATGTGACATTTTATTTAATATATTTTTGCGCTTTTCATAACGCAAGTCCAGAAAGAGCGATGGTGCACGGTTTCAGGGGTAAGGACGGCAGATTCCACAGAATCATAGAACCCTACAGTGCAGAAAGAGGCCCTTCGGCCCATCGAGTCTGCACCGAACACAATCCCACCCCAGGCCCTACTCCATATCCCTACATATTATACCCACGAATCCACGCATTCCTGGACACTAAGGGGCAATTTCTTAGCATGGCCAATCAACCTAACCCGCACATCTTTGGACTGTGGGAGGAAACCGGAGCACCCGGAGGAAACCCACGCAGACACGAGGAGAATGTGCAAACTCCACACAGACAGTGACCCAAGCCAGGAATCGAACCCAGGACCCTGGAGCTGTGAAGCAGCAGTGCTAACCACTGTGCTACCGTGCAGCCCTTCCCAAAAGATCATGTTTAATCAGATGGAGTTTTATGACAATCGGGAAGTTGCAGGTCACTGTTACTGAGACTATCCCGTTTCTCCCAGATTAATTTATTAACCAGTTTGGGGTGGATCTGAACTCATAGAGAGAAAAAAACTACAGCACAACACAGGCCCTTCAGCCCACAAAGGTCACCGATCATATCTCTCGATGCCGTAATTAAGCACAGTGCAACCCTTTCCTTATCCGTCCGAAGGCCAATCTTGCCCAGTCTGTCTAAAAACTTAAGCCAAATCTGGTTCAGTCATGAGCTGAATGTTACACCTCACTTCATAGTAATTAAAAATGCAGCTTCCATTAGCAGCACCAAATGTGAGGCACCGTGTCATATTCTTTTATCAAACAGGAGTGCAATATTGTCATCTAGACTCATCTACATCACCAGAAACAATATTCCTTTATCTTCACACGCTTGTGTTGCAGTGAATGGCTGAGAAATCCATATGAAATATCAGGGACCGCTTGCTAATGTTGTAGACAGAGATTTGTTTGTTCCAGGTTAACAATTCAAATGATTTTTCATTATATTCTCTCCAAGCATAAAATTATTGTTCAAATGATACCAGCTGCTAGCTTTTCTCAGAATCTCCAAATTATTGCAATGGAGAAGGAGGCCATTCAGACCATCATGTCGACACCGGCTCTCCAACTCACTTGGTGTCACTCTCCCACCTTCTCCACACAATCCTGGCCCATTCCTCCTTTGCCGATAGCTGTATAATTCCCTATGGAATACTTTGGCTGAACTTGGCTCCACCACATTCGGGCAAGTGCGTTCCGAACACTAAGAACTAGCTGCGAGAAAATACTTTTCCTCCCATCACTTTTGATTCTTTTGCTAATTATTTTAAACCTGTGCCCTATCATTCTCGATGCTTTCACCAATGGGAACAGTTTCCCTCCATCTACTGTCTCAACTAGACAGCATTTGCTAAATAATCCTCAGTGTGCTAAAAATTATGCTTACAAGTGACTTAAGATTGTCAGTCGGGTTCACAGTGTGGCACATTTATTTGTACCGGAAACTGTGCATATTAATACACGGGCATAGTTCTTTTCAAACAGAAAGAACGTGGACACACATCGTCCCTGTTTCAGCTAAGCAGAATGATAGTCATTCGCTGGTTCAGTCCTCAGGACAAACCCTTGGCCAATTGGAGACGAGCAGCTGGCTTAAATTACATATATTGCTTGGCAGTTAATTCATTCACTATCCACTGATGCATTCTCCTTAGCAACATCTCTGCCAATCAGAATCCACTTTCCAACCAATCAGGACTCCCTCCTTCTACAGCATAAGTTTACGGATTTCTTCTGCATTCAGTGGGATTTTTTGCCCTGCCCTAGGCACCCGCCCCCCCACCTCCCCTCCCCCACCCCCCCCCCCCCCCCCCCCGCCGCCCACACACACACACACACACACACGCACACACAATGGGTTTTGTGGAGGTAGCCTGTTATTGGCCCACGGTCCAATTTCTGTCACTGGTATTTCCCATTGTTCGCACTCTGCGCTGTTAGGGAAACTCGTGTCGGGAGGTTGTGTTCAGTGGCACCAGAAGGTCTCACTGTCAGGAGCAGTTGGAAAATCCATGTATGATATTCTTTCAAATTGTCATGATGAGTGCAAGATGAAAAGTTTTGACGAAAAATGTTACTTCAGCAATGCTCAAATAAAATATGTTTGAAACATTTTATGTTTGATTCTCCTTTATTTGCTACAGGACAAGGCTTTGCATTTGGACAACATATTGCATTTTAACTTCCAGAGATGTCTACCAGAGCAGGTTCCTGCAAATCCTTCTCTATGAATAAATGTTGCCCTAATACGCAGTTTGAAGATGTTAAAATTGAAGGCAAAAGCAAAATACTGTGGATGCTGGAATCTGAAACAAAAGCAGAAAATGCTGGAAAATCTCAGCAGGTCCGACAGCATCTGGGGGGAGAAAATAGAGCCAATTCTGTGGAAGGGTCATCAAGATTCAATATTTGCCCTATTCTCCCCCCACAGATGCTGAGAAACCTGCTGAGATTTTCCAGCAGTTTCTGTTTTAGTTAAGATTGACAACTGCTATTGAGAATCTGATACTTAAATTTTAAGGTCTTGCTGATTGAGGTTCAGATACTTTAGAACAAAAAAGAAAAGAAATAGGAACTACAGTAAGCCCTCAAACCTGCTCCGCACTTAAATGGTCTTAACTGAAGTGGCCCAGTGGTATTAACACCAGACTATTAATCCAGAAACTCAGCTAATGTTCTGGGGACCTGGATTCGAATTCTGCCATGGCAGGTGGTGGAATTTGGATTTCATAACAAAAAAACTGGAATTAAGAAACTAGTGATGACCAAGAAACCATTGTTAGTTGTCAGAAAATCCCATCTGGTTCAATGATGTCCTTTAGGGAAGGAAATCTGCTCTCCTTACCCGCTCTGGCCTATACATGGCTCCAGAACCATAGCAACGTGGTTGATTCTCAGCTGCCCTCGGAAAACTAGGGATGGATTTCTTGCCAGATTTTGCGTCTGGTTATGAGTAGTTCAAGTCAAGTGAGATTGGTTGCGGCCAACGGTTGCTTGAAGTGTGGTAATAGGCAGACACGGAGACAGTGAAAGAGATAATTAATCTGGCATCATACCATGCTAGGGCAGTGCCCAGCCAAATTGTCCAAGTAGTTTTTTTTTATTCTACTCTTTTGGAATTGATGCATGGCATACTCTAAAAATGCCCAGGTTTTGGACAGTTTTGGTTTTTGGACAGCCAGATTTAAGACACTGTTTCATCCTTCCAATGATTTTGTACATCTCTCAAATTATATTCTCTATTTCTCTTTGACTGTTTTAGTGTCCCTTATAAAAGAGTAAAGAAGTTAATTTCCCATTCCCTTCCCTCTCTGATCCAAATGAAATGTTAAATGTTATGAAGTTCTCCATTTCAAATTGGCTAATAGTAGAACTTCATGATTCACAGCAGATGAGTCTGAATGCCAGTCAAAATTGAAGAATGAGATTTGATTTTTTTATTTGATTTATTATTGTCACATGTATTAAAATACAGTGAAAAGTATTGTTTCTTGTGTGCTATACAGACAAATCATACCATTCATAGAGAAGGAAAAGAGAGAGTGCAGAATGTAGTGTTACAGTCATAGCTAGGGTGTAGAGAAAGATCAACTTAATGCAAGGTAGGTCCATTCAAAAGTCTGACAGCAGCAGGGAAGAAGCTGTTCTTGAGTCAGTTGGTCCGTGACCTCAAATTTTTATATCTTTTTCCCTACGGAAGAGGGTGGAATAGAGAATGCCCAGGGTGTGTGGGGTCCTTAATTATGCTGGGTGTTTTGCCAAGAAAGTGGGAAGTGTAGACAGAGTCAATGGATGGGAAGTTGGTTTGCGTGATCGATTGGGCTACATTCACAACCTTTTGTAGGTCCTTGCGGTCTTGGGCAGAGCAGGAGCCATATCAAGCTGTGATACAACCAGAAAGAATGCTTTCTGTGGTGCAATGATGAGAGTTTCCTGTTACATATCCATGTTGATGAACCTATTGTCCCTCCCCGTAATTACCAGCTTAATAATGTTACACAAAGAACCAAGTCACTACCTGGGGTGAAATTCATAGAGGAATACTACTTAACATCTTGGTATTATTTTAGCTCATTAAACCTGTATTTGAGTTTGTTGACTAATAGAATTAATAGGTTTTATTTTCCAGTGGTGAGGTTTGATGTTCTTTACCTCATATAGGGGGGCCATTTTTACCTGCATCTGACTGCAATGTTTATGAGTTACAGATTGTATCACAGCAGCAAAGCAAGTGTTGTAGTTAGTCACCTCTTCGTGGTGCCGAATATAGTAATGTCCAGCTGTCATAACACATTAACGCTGAAAATCTCAAACTCTAATAGCGTGCAGCAACACGAGATGTCTGTACTCAGACTACAAAACACAAGCAGAAGCTGATTATCTCAAAAGAAAGATTCCCAACCCGTCCAATGGTATATTTGTTTGTCCCAGTTGTGTGATCAACTGTTGAACTTTACACGAGCGACGGTGACTACGCTCGCTCATCGAATAACAGACTTGCGTTGGGTGAGAAAAATGTTGTTTATGGCAGGTCACAACTTTGTGAGGTCAGATCAAGGACCAGTTTTGTTGTCCATGGGCGGGATTTTCCAATTGCGCTCACCCCAAGGGCAGAGAATCCCACTCGAGGTCAACGAACTTTGCACACTACAATTCCCATGGTGGACAGGATGGTAAAGTTGCATGATATGTGTGTACACTCCACAGCATCTTAATCCAGGAGAAAACTACCTCCGTGCTGTCATAATGTTTCCCTCGTGTTCCAGTTTCAGAATTTTTACGCCCTTGATGGCAGGTGTTTGGACTTCAATTGGATGTGGGTGTGGCCAAGAATGGATGTGGGAACTGAAATGCTGATGATGGCTGTATTGGGGGGTGGAGGGGGAGTACAGACATTGACTATGTGGATGGGGGAACACTGGGAGGAGATTGGGGGGGGCAGGCAGGAAAAGGTCTGGTGTTTGCGGGGAGTAGGGGTGGTGCCAACAGTGACTATTAGGGCAGGTGGGGAGAGGTGCCAATTCTGAGGAGTGAGCGATGCCAGCTTCGATGGGAGCATGGGGAGGAGGAGCTGACCGTCTCTGACTCCCATTGAGTAGGGTTGTGGAGGTGGTGGGGGGAAGAGGTGGGCATGTGTTGGGTGGGGCAGGGGGGTTGCTGAGTATGCACCAGTTCACCATACTCTCTATTTCATTCCTGTACTCTGTCTCTTCATTGTTTGAGATCTGACCCACTACGGTAGTGTCATTAGCAAATGTGAAAATTGAGTTGGAGGGGAATTTGGGCACACAGTCCAAGGTGAATAAGGAGTACAGTAGGGGGCTAAGAACATATCCTTGTGGGGCACTGGTCTATTCATAGACTCCTACAGTGGTGAAGGAAGCCATTTGGCCCATCAAGTCTGCACTGACCACAATCCCATCCAAATCCTAGCCTCATAATCGCATTTATTTACTCCAGCTAGTTTCCCTGACACTAAGGGGCAATTTAGCATGGCCAATCCACCCAACCCGCACATCTTTGGAATTTGGGAGGAAACCAGAGCACCCGGTGGAAACCCGCTCAGGCACGAGGAGAATGTGCAAGCTCCACGCAGACAGTGACCCAAGCCAGGAATCAAACCTGGGTCCCTGGCACAATGAGGCAGCAGTACTAACCACTGTGCCAGCGTGCTGCCCAGTGTTGTTGCCTGTCCTTACTGATCGTGGACTGTGGGTTAGGAAGTTCAGAATCCAGTTGCAGAGGGAGGTGCCGAGCCCCAGGCCATTGAGTTTGGAGATGAGTTTCAGAGGAATAATGGTGCTGAAGGCTGAGCTGTGGTCAATAAATAAGTGTCTTTGTTATCTCGGTGTCCCAGGGTTGAATGCAGGGCCAGGGAAATGGCGTCTGCTGTTGACGCCTTGTGGCGGTAGGCAAACAGTCACGGATCCAGGCAATCTGGGAGGCTGGAATTGATTCTTTAAATGTTGTAAAGGTGTGCGCTGTCGACCCATCAATTATGAGGATTTGATACAGTTTCCTATTCCCATTTTTGAACGATATAATGTGGATAGCCAAACAAATGCAGCAGACTGTGTTATTGAGTATGATAACTACTGATTTTAGCTATAATTGGGAATGAACAAATAACAGACATCTGCCAGATTTCAATCCCATATAAAACCTGAAAATTCAAATTCAATGAGTTCTGGTTTGAGAAGAAAAGTCATCTTGATCTGAAAATGTAGCCCTCTCGCTCAATGACTCAGTCCCTAATTAAGGGAACGAGCTTTAAGTCTTAAAAGTCTTTCTTGATCAAAAGTGGTTCTGTACTTGGCATTGCTCAATGTGTGGGCTGTATTCTAGCAAGCGGACCTACATGCTGCAGGGGAAGTTGGCAAAGCCTCTGTAATTTCTAGTTGGATTCTGCTGCTGGATTTTTATCTGACTTCTGGGTTTCCCATCCAATTTAAACGGGCTGGCCTGGTGACAGAGGCCCACTGCAGTCAGTTCCAGCTCCCATTATCCTGAGAACTCTTGTGACGGTCTGAATGGAACCTTCCAGAAGTGCCGGCACAGAGTCTGCAGCTGAACAAATGGATAAAGTCTGCAATATGATTCTCAGGTGTGTCCCTGGACATCACGCTGCAGCTGTAAGTGCCCAAAAAGAGGTTCTGTTCCCCATGAACAGGAACCGGGAGGGAGCCACAGAGAATAAGTGGGCAGGGCTGGAAGTGACAGAGTTGATCAATAGTGAAAGTTAATTTATTAGTCACAAGTCGGCTTACATTAACACTGAAATGAAGTTACTGTGAAAATCCCCTAATCGTTACACCTCAGCTCCTGTTTTAATACACTGAGGGAGAATTTAGCACGGCCAGTGCACCTAACCAGCACACCTTTTGGACTGTGGGGGGAAACCGGAGCACCCGGAGGAAACCCGCACAGATACAGGGCAGACTCCGTACAGACAGTGACCCAAGCCGGGAGTTGTACCCCAATCTCTGGCGCTGTGAGGCAGCAATGCGAACCAATCTGCCACTATTCCAGGAAGGTAGTCCCATGTTCTTGGGTACAATGATTGATGGGGATTTATGCACTGATCAGGGTCAGAAAGGTGAGTGATGTTCAACATTCCAGCCCAAAGCCCCCTCACTCTATCCACCCAGCCTTCTCCTGCACATTGCTCCTCAGGCCAGCACACCTTACAGGTGAGCCCACCCTCTTTCTCAAAGCAACTTCTCACAGCCCCATCTGAACAACCAACGCTGACAATCGCATCCATCTTATTGTGACATTAAACCCGCCCCTCACAGCGACACTCCACCAATGTTCTCCTTCTATCCTTTTCACAGTTTCCACCCAGCTCCCACTCGCTGGTCTGTCTTTTCTATCCTCACGTTGTACAAGAGCAGAGGACAGCAGAGAGAGGCAGGGAACAGGGAGTGACCCTCCCTCACAGCCCCTCCCCACACTACCTGACAGCAGTGGGGGTGTTTCCACATGCCTGCCCATTAATGATGACCAGATGGGGCTCCCCAACTCCTGATGACAGAGTTGAATATCTCTGTCTCACTCACCCGTGTTGCACTGATGTTAGCAGACACTGATATTTCAGTGAGGATTTACAACCCTCTCACTGTGTCAATTCTCACGGCTTCCACACCTGTTCCTCAGCAGCTGCCACCCCAGGAGGGAGAAGATTCCTCTGAGGACACAAACAGCTCGGAGACGGACGTTTTGCTGAGCCCTGGAAAAGCAGAGAGCGAGCTGTCACATGTTGAGCAGTTGCTGAAGTTGGAGAAGACTGTGGAGAGCCCCCATCAAGGGGTGGAGGAACCTCCAAGCTCTGCTCAGCTAGAGAGCTGCATCTGAGTCACGTTAACGGAGCAAGCCTCCACCTTACGTACCATGTGCTGAGGTACTGCTTCCTGGTAAACGTCTCTGCTCACATACACTGCGCTATGGAATGTCGGGGTGGCACAGTGGTTAGCACTGCTGCCTCATAGTGCCAGGGACCCAGGTTCAATTCCAACCTCAAGTTTGGAATCTGTGCAGAGTTTGCACTTTCTCCTCATGTCTGCGTGGGTTTCCTCCGGGTGCTCCAGTTTCCTCTCACAGTCCAAAGATGTGTTAATTGGCCATGCTAAATTGACCTTAGTATCAGGGGGATTAGCAGGGTAAATATATGGGGTTATGGGAATAGGGCCTGGGTGGGATTGTGGTCAGTACAGACTCAATGGGCTGTTTGGCCTTCTACACTGTGGGATTCTATGATTCTGTGACAGGTGGATGAAGAGAAGGCTGGTGCGCTGGGAGGACATTAAGGCTCATTGAGCTGAGCTACTGATGGCACAAAAAACTTTGAGTGCTGAGGTCTGATACTTTTTCTCTATCTAAATGGAAGGTTTTTCCCTCACGGGACATATTATGGAAGCGTGCATTCACTCTTGTGGCAGTGATTTCCAATAATTAGGAAGCTATTTCTGTCACCTTTAGATTTTTGCCTAAGATCTGCAGCTTTCCTCAGTGCAGGCTGGAAACAGCTGATGCCCAATATCATCTGTACCTTGGACTTCTGAGAAGCAATAGAAGGAATCACACCGGCCTTCTCTTCACTTGTCTGTTGTTCCAAAGGGTAGTGTGTATGAGTATAGACATCTAGCAAGAAATAATACCTAGCACAGGGTATACAAAGTTGCGTCTTAGCCCTGTTCACATGACTCAGTACCAGTTCCTGTGTTCACTTTGCTGTGTTCCAGGAAATCTGGGAAACCTGGGTATTGAGAACCCAATCCAGGGTTCAAACCCCTCGCATTTGACGTTTAACAGATTCAAATGCCTGAGTCACTTGTCCTGCGGCCATTTCTCTGATGCTAACAAATGCCCTCGAGTTAAGTGCTGATGTTGGTGAGTTCCTGCAAGCCTCCTGATACATTTTTGCTCTTTTAACCTGGCAGGGCAACCCCCACCCACACTGACTGGGCAACCCCCACCCACACTGACTGGGCAACCCCCACCCACACTGACAGGGCAACCCCCACCCACGCTGGCAGGGCAACCCCCACCCACACTGTTAGGGCAACCCCCACCCACACTGTTAGGGCAACCCCCACCCACACTGACAGGGCAACCCCCACCCACACTGTTAGGGTAACCCCCACCCACCCTGGAAGGGCAACCCCCACCCACACTGACAGGTTAACCCCCACCCACACACACACACTCCATAATTGCAGTTGTTTTGATGTCAGTGCTGGATTGAGAAAGAGGCTCAGAAAGATTAATTCCTTGGGGTACATTAATATTCATTAGCTTAATCACACTGTTGAATATTCAGTCCCTGAAAAGACTGTTGCTAGCTATAATTTCCTGTTATTATTTTTGAAAAATGGCAGCCAGATACAGTATAATTGACCAGTAATGAGGTGTGTGTGCCGATCAGAAGCTTTTGCACATCAGGAACATCTGGTTTTCTGCAGCTGTAGCTGCATTTTGGGAAACAAATAGCGTAAGAGACGAGGTGGTGGTCGGTGAAATTCCGTATTTTCCTTAGGGAACAGGAGAGCATCTTCAATTTGGAAAGGAAAGCGTGGAGTCTGACTTTTATGCAGTTTGTCATTTGTTTAGCTAGCTCTTTGTCGAAATTCATTTTGAAAAGGGTCCTTGAGGAACCTCATGCCTCCCTCCTTCCCAGAAGCCTTTATTGTCATATTTCAGAGCAGCTCTTGTGAAATCAGAAGGTTTCCAAACAATGGTGAAAGGAAATAAGAATCAAATTAAAAATATGCCTGGCAGCAGTGGCTGTGAAAAGGCAGTGTTTTAAACATCCAGCAGAATATTGGTCCTTCCTGTATTTGATCTACACCTTTCGTTCTATAATATTCCCAGTTAAAAAGCGGCGTATTTCCTTCACATTTTGAATGAAGAGTGATTGGGTTTTTCATCCAACTGAAACTTTCATTTATTCTTTTCTCTGGCTGGCGGAGAGCGATTGCCAACAAGCTTTCAAGTATGGTTTGTATCAGCAGCACCATTTCACTGGCCTTCTCTACATGGTGTGATGATACTGTGCCTGTAAGAAATGTATTCATATCGTGTTTCCTGTCAGGGAAAATTCAGCTCTGTTTTGCACGATACTAATTTGTCTGCACCAGGCAACTCATAAGAACATAAGAAATAGGAGCAGGAGTAGGCCATCTAGCCCTTTGAGCCTGCCCCGCCATTCAATAAGACCATGGCTGATCTGTCGTGGCTCAGTTCCACATTCCCGCCCTCTCCCCATAACCCTTAATCCCCTCGCTTATCAAAAACCCATCAACCCGCGTCTTAAAAATATTGAGCGCGGCAGCCTCCACCACTTCAACGGGCAGAGAATTCCAGAGATTCACCACCCTTTGAAGTTCCTCCTCAATTCCATTCTAAACTGCCCCCCCTTTATCTTGAGGCTGTGCCCTCGTGTCCTACTGTCCTTTCTGAGCGGGAAGAGTCTCTCCACCTCTATCCTATCCATCCCATTCATCATCTTATACGTCTCAATGAGATCTCCCCTCATTCTTCTAAACTCTAACGAGTACAAGCCTAGTTTATTCAGCCTCTCCTCATAGCTCAACCCCCTCAACTCCGGTATCAGCCTAGTAAACCTCCTCTGCACTCTCTCCAAGGCCAAAATATCCTTGCGTAAGTGCGGCGCCCAAAACTGCACACAGTACTCCAGCTGCGGCCTCACCAATGCCCTATACAGCTGCAGCAAAACCTCCCTACTTTTATATTCAATCCCCCTCGCTATGAAGGCCAGCATCCCATTCGCCTTCCTGACCACCTGCTGCATCTGCAGGCTGGGTTTTTGCGACTCATGCACAAGGACCCCGAGGTCCCTCTGCACCGTCGCCTGCTGCAGTTTTTCGCCACGTAAGTAATAGTCCTTCCTACCATTATTCCTACCAAAGTGGACCACCTCACACTTGCCAAAATTAAATTCCATTTGCCAGTTCCTGGCCCATTCGCCCAGCCTATCTAGATCCTTCTGCAGACTCTCCACACCCTCCGCGCAATTTGCCATTCCACCAATCTTGGTGTCATCAGCAAATTTCGACACCATACACTCGGTTCCCTCCTCCAGATCATCTATAAATGGTAAATAGCTGAGGCCCCAGCACCGACCCCTGGGGCATTCCACTAGTCACCAACCGCCAATCCGAATAGCACCCATTGACCCCCACTCTCTGCCTCCTATTTGACAGCCAATCCTCTATCCACACTTACACCCTACCCCCAACTCCATGCCCCCTTACCTTCTGCAATAACCTCTTGTGAGACACCTTGTCAAATGCCTTCTGAAAATCAAGAAAGACCACATCCACCGGCTCTCCTCTATCCACCACCCTAGACACATCCTCATAGAACTCCAATAAATTTGTCAGACACGACTTCCCCTTAACGAAACCATGCTGCGCCTGCTCTATCAAGCAATTCCCCTCAAGATGCCTCGCTATTTCCTCCTTGATGACGGGTTCTAACATTTTACCTACAACAGGCGTTAAACTAACCGGCCTATAATTCCCTGCCTTTTGCCTGCCACCCTTCTCAAACAACGGCGTAACATTAGCCGTTTTCCAATCTTCTGGCACTTCCCCGGAATCCAGCGATGTTTGGAAAATAACCACCAAGGCATCCACTATCACCTCCGCCATTTCTTTCAGAACCCTTGGATGCATTCCATCTGGTCCTGGGGATTTGTCCACAATCAGTCCCTCCAGTCTGTCGAGCACCGCCTCTCTAGTAACAATAATGTCATTGAGATCCTCCTGTCCTACTATGTTTCCATCGCTAACATCTGGCAAATTATTCACGTCATGCTGAGAATGCAGGCTAATGACTGATATTAGCTTGGAATGTATTCGTGTTAATCTGAGTTAATGCATTTTTGTTTATTATGGTTTCTCCACTGTGGTTTCTGAGTGGGGTTTTGATTAGTTGATTGATGGATGCAGAGCTATATGTGTGGGCAGAGCAGACAACACAGTTCTCTTTCATTTTAAAACATTTGATACTATCTGGTTCTGAAAGAAGCAAGTGCTGTCTTTGTGTCTTTCTGTCTCTGTCTCTCTCTTCTTCTGGATGTTGCTATTTGGGGATGTCAGAAGATAGGTGCTTCTCTCCAGACGTGTTTTAAAAGATTATTAACGGATTATTGTAAGATTATTAACAAGTACAAACACATAAGTCTGTTGCTGATTTTGAAGAGGGGCTTAAGTCTGTAAGAGGGATATTGCTTGAATTGGAGCTAATAGAGACAGGTTAGCAGTTAAGAATTGTAACTTGTCATGTTTATATATTGTTCAAATGTTAAGCTGATTCATTTGTTATAGTTAAACGTTGCTGTTAAAGTTAGTTTGCTAAAAGCTTCTCAGTTTGTCTGGAGTGAAATATCCTAATCTCACGCTAGTGCCAAAATAGCAAATAGTTGGGATCTAGTCTGACTTGATAATATATCTTGGGGTTTCTGATCTCATACCTAAACAGTGAATAGGTTTTGAATGAGTTACGTTCACCTTAGTGATGGGAAGAGATAGGCGTGAACCTCGGGTCAGCAATTTTAGCTGGGGTAAGGGCGATTATGAGGCTATCAGGAGTGAATTAGGAAGCATGGATTGGATTAGGGGATTGCAGGGACTGGGAACATCTGAAATGTGGAATTTTTTCAAGGAGCAGCTACTGCGAGTCCTTGATAGGTATGTCCCTGTCAGGCATGGTGGATTTGGTAGATCTAGGGAACCGTGGTGCACTAAAAGAGTTGAGTCGATGGTTAAAAAGAAAAAGGAGGCTTATGTTCGGATGAGATTGGAGGGCTCAGATAGTGCACTAGAAAGCTTTAGATTGGCTAGGAGGGAGTTGAAGAGTGAGTTGAGAAGGGCTAAAAGAGGACATGAGAAGACTTTGGCTGATAGGATTAAGGAGAATCCTAAGGCGTTCTATAAGTATGTCAAGAACAGAAGGTTGGTCAGGGCAAGATTAGGGCCAGTTACAGACAGCAGGGGGAAGTTGTGTGTGGAACCGGAGGAGATTGGAGAAGTATTGAACCAATATTTCTCTTCGGTGTTCACGCAGGGGGACATGAATATAGCTGAGGAGGACATTGGGTCGCAGGGGTGTAAAATAGAAAGTATTACGGTTGATAAAGAGGATGTGCTGGAAATTCTTGAGGGGCTGAAAATAGATAAGTCCCCTGGTCCGGATGGGATCTACCCTAGGATTCTCTGGGAGGCTAGAGAGGTGATTGCAGAGCCTCTGGCTCAGATCTTCAGGTCGTCATTGGTCTCTGGTGTAGTCCCGGAGGATTGGAGGATAGCGAATGTTGTCCCATTGTTTAAGAAGGGGAACAGAGACTTTGCCGGGAATTATAGACCGGTGAGTCTTACTTCTGTTGTGGGCAAGGTTTTAGAAAAAATTATTAGGGATAGGATTTATAGTTATTTGGAGTGTAATGAATTGATTAGAAATAGTCAGCATGGTTTTGTAGCAGGTAGGTCGTGCCTTACTAACCTTATTGAGTTTTTTGAGAAGGTGACCAAAGAGGTGGATGGGGGTAAGGCAGTTGACGTGGTATACATGGATTTTAGTAAGGCGTTCGATAAGGTTCACCATGGTAGGCTTCTGCAGAAAATGCAGATGTATGGGATTGTGGGTAATCTAGGAAGTTGGATCAGGAATTGGCTATCAGATAGGAGACAGAGGGTGGTGGTGGATGGTAAATATTCATCATGGAGTGCAGTTACGAGTGGTGTGCCTCAGGGATCTGTTTTGGGGCCACTGTTGTTTGTAATTTTTATTAATGATCTGGATGAGGGTATAGTTGGGTGGATTAGTAAATTTGCTGATGACACCAAAGTTGGAGGTGTGGTAGATTGTGAGGAAGGGTGTCATAGTCTGCAGGGAGACTTAGATAGGTTGCAGAGCTGGGCCGAGAGGTGGCGGATGGAATTTAATGCGGAGAAGTGTGAGGTAATTCACTTTGGTAGGAGCAACAGATGTGTCGAGTATAGGGCTAACGGGAGGACTTTGAATAGTGTGGATGAACAGAGGGATCTAGGTGTGTGTGTACATAGATCCCTGAAAGTTGGGAATCAAGTAGATAAGGTTGTCAAGAAGGCGTACGGTGTCTTGGCGTTTATTGGTAGGGGGATTGAATTTAGGAGTCGCAGTGTAATGTTGCAACTGTACACTACTCTAGTGCGGCCGCACTTGGAGTACTGTGTGCAGTTCTGGTCCCCGCATTACAAGAAGGATGTGGAGGCGTTGGAGAGGGTGCAGAGGAGGTTTACTAGGATGTTGCCTGGTATGGTGGGGAGGTCCTATGAGGAGAGACTGAGGGATCTAGGGTTGTTTTCGTTGGGAAGAAGGCGGCTAAGAGGGGATCTTATTGAAACATATAAGATGATTAGGGGTTTAGATAGGGTGGATAGTGATAGCCTTTTTCCTCGGATGGAGAAAGCTAGCACGAGGGGGCATGACTTTAAATTAAGGGGGGGTAGCTACAGGACGGATGTCAGGGGTAGGTTCTTTACCCAGCGGGTGGTGAGGGATTGGAATGCCCTGCCTGCTGCAGTTGTAGATGCGTCTAGTTTGGGGGCGTTTAAGAGATCTCTGGATAGGTTTATGGACGAAAAGGGATTGGTATAGGCTAGTGGGTCATTGTTTTTGTAACTGGTCGGCGCAACATCGTGGGCCGAAGGGCCTGTTCTGCGCTGTAATGTTCTATGTTCTATGTTCTATGAGTTAGAACAAGTGTCAGATAAACCCAAGATGGGGTGCAACGCCTCATCCTGGCAGCATAGATCTTGTTTGTCTCTCTCGTGGGGGCCATGAATTGGATTTAATTTGCATTTGGTTTTTGTTGCAGGCAAGGAGATGGACTTGTGTCTGACCGATCCACTCTGCACATTGGCTTTGTAACTTTAAAATGGAGTAAAAATGTTGTTAAAAATTCTGCCTTCTGTGTCTAAGGGACTGATGTTCCGTTCTCCTGAATGAAGGGCAACCCAGTAAAAATAAAGCAGGAGCTTACATTTATATTGTTCACCATTCATCAAACTTTCTTTAACCATTCAGAAATGCTTCAAAAATATCCAGATTTGTGAACTGACTTTTACTGTTTAATTGTGTGAATCTGTATTAAATTTTCAATATCTTCTGGAGACATTTTGTTGACGTTGCCACCATCCAAGCTCTAGAGCTGGGAGTTCCTGTTTACAAATAAAGGGTCACTCACTTCATAGAGAGAGGAGGAGAAATATTTTTTGAAGTTTGTGATTCTTTGGGGCTCTCTCAAAAAGCAGTAGAAGTAAGAGTCTTTGAATATTTTTAAGGCAGAGCTAGATGGAGTCATAGAATCATAGCGGTTTATAGTAGGGAAACAGGCCCTTTGGCCCAACCTGTCTGTGCTGCCCCTTTGTTATAAACCGCTAAGCTAGTCCCAATTGCCCGCATTTAGCCCATATCCCTCTATACCTATCTTACCCATGTAACTGTCTAACCACTTTTTAAAAAAACAAAATTGTACCCACCTCTACTACTACCTCTGGCAGCTTGTTCTAGACACTCACCACCCTCTGCGTGAAATATTGCCCCTCTGGACCCTTTTGTATCTCTCCCCTCTTACCTTAAACCTATGCCCTCTAGTTTTCAACTCCCCTACCTTTGGGAAAAGATGTTGACTATCTAGCCGATCTATGCCCCTCATTATTTTATCGGCCTCAGTAAGATCATCCCTCAGCCTCCTATGCTCCAGGGGAAAAAGTCCCAGTCTATCCAGCCTCCCCTTGAGATAGATTTTTGATTAACACAGGGTGAAAAGTTATCAGGAGTTGGCAGGAATATGGAGCTAAGTTTACAATCAGATCAGGCATGATCTTATTGAATGGCAGAGCAGGCTCGAGAGGCCAAATGGTGTTCTCCTGCTTCAGTTTTGTACATCCATCATATCACTTGGAAACTGGTAGCTACAGCATTGACAACCTCCAGGCAAAACCTGATTCATGCTATCCATTATAAATGAACTTTTCTCTCTTCTATATCTTGTTGAACTTTGTTCCACGATATTAAATGAATTGAAAGCATGGCTTGGAATATTTATACTCTAAAACATTGAAATGTCTCAGTGCACCCTCTGTTAACATAAAATTCCATTGTATTGGGTAAAACATTGCAGAGGAACAAATGTTTTAATCAACTAAAATTTGATTTGCAACAATATATGACTTACACTAAATTTGATAACAAACCCAAGTGATTTGAGATGGGAGACTGACAGAATAATTTGTGGTAAACTTTGTTAGGATTCAAATTTCTAACGGGCAAAGTTTTATTTTGAAATTTCCCATTTTAAATTTGATTTTGAGAAATGAAACTGGTTTATTTTAAGAAGACTTCAAAAAAATCACATTTTTAGTTTTGGTTAAAATGTCAAATTGCCCAGTTTCAGCTCAAGTTTGTCAACGGAAGAAAGGAGAGCCGCAGATCTCAATTGTGACATCTTCATTACCATATTTAGAAGACCATAGAATCCATTCGGCGCATCGAGTCTGCACTGACCATAATCCCATCCAAGCCCTATTCCTGCAACCCCGTGCATTTACCCTACCGAGTCCCCCTGACACTAAGGTCAATTTAGCACGGCCAATCAACCGAACCAGCACATCTGTGGACTATTTATTGACAATTCTTTTCCTTTTTTAAGAAAGAAACCAGATTCTGCAAAAATAAATGCTCACAATATAAAATGGGCCTCTTCCTAGGCTAATACACACAAACCTAACAGATATGAATACAAGAACTTGCGAGAATGAGTAGACCACATGTCACCTGTATTCTTGCAAGGAAGTAAATATATGTTGTCGCTTGTGTTGTCAAAGTAACAAAATTGCACAGCGCAGACATCACCGTCATTCTTCCAAGACGATTAGCTGCTCTCCTTTTGTAACCTCTTCATCATTGTGAGCTTGTAGCAAACATTTAGGATAATAGCAGAGTTGGAGATCCCCAAAGCTTCATCAATCGGCCAAGAATTGATGAATGCCACCTTTGGTGTGCTCAGACACATATATTGGGTGCGTGTGATTCGTTTGTCTTTGACAGTGAATTGCCACACCGAGTGTGGGGAAGAGGTACCGATGTGGGCTGGACTCCTTTCTCCAGGTGAATCTCACTTTCATACAAACATACATACAAAGTTGGAGTGAACATAGGCCATTCAGCCCCTCTCCCTCCCCCCCACCCCCAAGCCTAATCCAAAATTCAATAAGATTTTGGACAATATGTTTTCTTTTTCCTGTTTCACATTCCCAACTATCTCCAATAATGTTTGATTCCCTTGCCTAACAAAAATCTATCTCCACCTTAAAAATTTTCAGTGACCGCCCCTCCCCTCCCTCCACCCCTCAAACCCCTTCTGAGAGTGTTCCAAAGTTCCACAGCTCCCTGAGATCAAAAAAAAACGCCCAAAAGGGTGATCCTTAATTTTAAAACCGTGCTCACTAGTTCCGGATACACCCAGAAGGGGAAACATCCTTTCGACCATCATCTTGTCAATACCGTTCAGGATCTTACAGGCTTCAATCAAGTCACCCTTCACTCTTCTAAACTCCAGTGGAAACAGCCCAGTCTGTCCAATTTTCCTCATAAGACAACCCGCTCAGTCCAGGTATCGATCCAGTAAACCTCCTCTGAATTAGCGCCAATGTATTTATATCCTTCCTTGAAACAAGGAGACCAAAACTGCACATGGTATTCAAAATGTGGTCTCAACACTGCCATATAAAACTGAAACATAAGATCCTTACTTTTCTATTCAATTCCTCTCATAATAAAAGATCTCATTCCATTATCTGGATCATTAGCATCAGCATGATCGTGTGGTGTACCTGCATGTATTGAGAGTCATGCACGAGATCACCTAGATCCCTCTGCACCTTGGAATGTTACTGTCCTTTTCTATTTCAGTAATACGCCACTGTTTAAATTCTTCCTGCCAAGGTGAACAATTTCACATTTTCCCTCATTATACTCCATCTGCCGGTATTTTGTCCACTTACTCAACCTTCACTCCTCCAGGACACGACCATTACACCAGCTTCTGTCTTTGATCAGGGATCAGGAATCATGATATTTGCAGAGAGGACTACATATGGCCTGACCAATCTGGTGATGGTGATCAACAATGTCAGCGAAAACATTGAGGAGGTGAATAATAATTTCAGATATAAGTTTGCAAAACGCAACAGATGGTGAGGGATAGATACCTCATAGGAGGCTAATCTTGCAGTAAATTTTCCAATTTATTTGCATAAAATCTTGCCTTCAGCTCTCACTTGTCAGACATCAGTATATTAGTGAATAAAGGCACTGCTTTGTGAATGGCAACAGACCAGCAAATCAACCCATTAAAGGATAATGTGTTGTCTCTGGCTTGTACTGTATGACCATTCTTGGAGCACAAGAGAGTTGTACTTAGCAGTGTATGAAATTAATCTTTCTAATAAAATGCCAAATCCAAATGCACTACTCCTACAATCCCAGTTGGCGTTACTGGACTGGAAGGTCCCAGAATGGAACCCTGGCTTAAAAGACCGCAACTTATACTTTTTTTTTAGAAAATGTGAACAAACAGAATCAAAAGACAACCAATTAGCTTTTAACAATAAAAAACATGAGAAGTCTGACCATAATACCATATTCCTTCACTCCCAAGTATCTTCACAAATGTACACAGATTTTCAGACAGGCTACAAAATATATCTTAAGCTATAATGTTAACAGGCCAACGGTGGTCAGACATCCCCACTCTGAAACCTATTTTCAGATGCCGCCCAAATGATCTTCTGTGAATTTCTTCTCAAATACCCGCAGACAATAGTCACACAAGTGTTTCCAAACTGCACTCCCAAAAGACACATTTTAGAATCTTCTTACAAACAGGCGGCACGGTAGCACAGTGGTTAGCACTACTAATTTACAGCTCCAGGGACCTGCGTTCGATTCTCGGCTTGGGTCACTGTCTGTGTGGAGTTTGTACATTCTCCTTGTGTCTGCGTGGGTTTGCTCCAGTTTCTTCCCACAGTCCAAAGATGTGTGGGTTAGGTTGATTGGCCATGCTAAAAAAAAATGCCCTTAGTGTGCTGAGAGGCGTAGGTTAGTGGGATTAGTGCGTAAATATGTAGAGGTATGGGGGTAGGGCCTGGGTGGGATTGTGGTCAGTGCAGACTCAATGGGCCGAATGGCCTCTTTCTGTACTGTAAGGTTTCTATGATTCTATGATTTCTAAAACAATGCTTACCCTTAAGCTGTTTTCAGCAAGTGTCCGCCTCCAGGACTTCCAACTCTCCTTTCAGTATTCCTTTGTCTTGAATAGCCATGAGATTTTTCATATAATCTGTCAGGTACAAACATAGATCATCTGAAACTACCTCTTCCTAACACTCACACAAACAGCAGATAGCATCAACAAAATAGTAAGTATGAAACTGGTTTCTATAGCAAAATAAAATATTGCATTATTGATAATGAGTTTTACTTTCACAATCATTTTTTAAGAATATTATCCACAGTAAAATTATATCTAACTTTTACCAATAGTTATGGCAGCTCACATCAGGAGTGTATGATGAATACTGAAATATTTATCTGGAAGTCGAATTTATCAACAGAAGGACGCCAAACTCTTAATTATTATCAAGTGGGAGGGTGTGCACAGTGAACAGGAAATCCAGAGAGAAATTACACTTCTTCCAGTGTTTTACTGGATTTTCTACACTTTACTAAGCCCTATTAACTGAAGCAGTATTTATTTGTGTGCGTTTTGTGTCTATATATCGTTATTGTATTTAGAAGATGGCAGACTTATTATCTACGTCATATATTCCATATTTGATTATCACCAGTTGCTGTCATACCTTGAGTTACTGACTGAGATTAAGATCAGTACTGAAGAGTGATGCAGGCTGGGAGGGCCGACTCCCACTTCTGCTTCTTGTGTTCTTGTGTAATCAGATTCCAATTCTCTTCTCCAGCTGCACTTCCACAACTGGATGGAGTTTGGGATGCTCCCATTCCGAACCTTGAGTACTCCAGGACACGGCCTTTACTCCAGCTTCCCTCAGAGATAACAGCAATGCGGCAGATACTTACTATTTTTTTCTCTCTTTACTTTCCACAGCAAACTTTCAAGCACTTTATTATTAATCCAACACAAAACATTTGTAGGTAAGGCCTCAGCTGTCCTACTCAACCCGTTGAGTCTGTCACCGGTTTGTTTATAATTCCTATGTGTAGGAAGGTTCCCGGTCACTGCCCTAGTCCCAAGTTATTGTTACAGTTCTCCAGCTCTTTGTGATCTTGCAGATTTCTTACAAGGCTGTTTTGGTGATTGGCCAAAACTTGACTAGGCTGATATTAGACCTGTGGCCTGTTCTCCTCCGTGCTGGGTTGCCAACCATGATGTGGAAATGCCAGTGTAGGACTGGGGTATACATAGTAAGAAGTCTCACAACACCAGGTTAAAGTCCAACAGGTTTATTTAGAAACAACACCACTAGCTTTTGGAATGCTGCTCCTTCATCAGGTCAGTGGGGAGTTCTGATCACAAACAATGCATTCCAATAGACTCACATTCTAATCGGTATTCTGTAAACTGAGTGTGTGCCTTTATATGCAGTGTTTGTGATCAGAGATCCCATTCACCTGACGAAGGAGCAACGTTCCGAAAGCTAGTGGCATTTGTTACCAAATAAACCTGATGGACTTTAACCTGGTGTTGTGAGACTTCTTACTGTGGTTGTCAACCCACCAGGATTGCCCTGAGATCTTCAGGAATTTAAGATCAATCTCCTCTGCAGTGCTATGTAGAATCATGGAAAAGATAGGCACACTGAAACAGATATATTAAATATTTTAATTAAATATTAAAACTGCTGCCACATGGTGCTGCGAATCCGGGTTCAGTTACAGCCTTGGGCGACTTTTGCACATTCTCCCAGTATCTGTGTGGGTTTCCTCCAAGTGCTCCGGTTTCTTTCCACAGTCTGTAGATGTGAATGTTGGATTGATTGGCCAAGTTAAATTCTCCCTTAGTATCAGACGATTAGAAGGGCAAATACATGGGGTTACGGGGATAGGACCTGAATGGGATTGTTGTCAGTGCAGATGGGCTGAATGGCCTCCTGCACTGAAGAAGTTATAGAGGTTTACAACATGGAAACAGACTCTTTGGCCCAACTTGTCCATGCAACCTTTTTTTTCAAAACCCCTAAGCTAATCCCAATTGCCCACATTTGGCCCATATCCCTCTATATCCATCATACCCATGTAACTATCTAAATGCTTTTTAAAAGATAAAATTGTACCCGCCTCTGCTACTACCTCTGGAAGCTTGTTCCAGAAACTCAACATCCTCTGTGTGAAAAAATTGCCCCTCTGGACACTTTTGTATCTCTCCCCTCTCACTTTAAACCTATGCCCTCTAGTTTTAGACTCCCCTACCTTTGGGAAAAGATATTGACTATCTACCTTGTCTTTGGCCCTCATTATTTTATAGACCTCTATAAGTTCATCCCTTAGCCTCCTACGCTCCAGAGAGAGAAGTCCCAACCTATTCAGCCTCCCCTTATAATTCAATCCATCAAGTCCTGGTTGCATCCTAGAAAATCTTTTCTGCACTCTTTCTAATTTAATAATATCCTACCTATAATAGGGTGACCAGAATTGCACACAGTATTCCTAAGTGTGGCCTTACCAAAGGTTCTATGATTCTAATTTTGAATTCTAATGTCTGTCAGTGCATTTCTGAAATGTGAAATGAGTTTAATTTTTTTCCATTTTGTCACTGTAAGACATAAAATTTATCTCATCATTGATAACCGTAATGCAGTTTTTGGTATATTGGCATCAGGAATGTTCACAGTAAGAAGTCTCACAACACCAGGTTAAAGTCCAACAAGTTTATTTGATAATAGACCCACTAGCTTCCGGGGTTAGCCCCTTCAAACGCCGAAAGCTAGTGGGTTTACTTTCAAATATACTTGTTGGACTTTAACCTGGTGTTGTGAGACTTCTTACTGTGTTTATCCCAGTCCAATGCCGGCATCTCCACATCATCAGGGATGTTGCAAGTGATGTCCAGGCTGAAACGATGGACTCATTTGGAAAAGGCGGTGATGGCTCACCTTCTGATTGGAGCCCTTGTGCTATTGGTGCGCCAATGTGTTAGGCAGGAAATTCTCAAATGGTGACCCTTAACAATGAAGGAATGAAGTTAAATGCTTGTGTCAAGATGGTGCTTGTCTTGGGAAGGGAATCTGGTTCCTATGTTAAACTAAACTTGAAGAAATTGGACCTGGATGCACCAAGTTTCCAGTTGGAAAATCAGAGTGCAGTTTTTCAGGTGTTCCTAGCCACCATCTCAATTAGATGTTGCATCTCTGTGCAAATACTAGCAAAAGGCTGAGTGCCCGAACCATTCTGGAAATGTATCAGTACTGAGAGAGGCAGTGAGGTTGTGACATGTTGCACGATAATTCCAATGTGTGAACAAAGAGAGGAAGACATTTACCAACATCCTTCCCTGATGGAAGCGCCACCTTAAGTGTGCAACAACATTGCACTTGGTTAACTAATTGGAAGGTTTTCGCTGGAAAAGACAAATCTTCCTGTCAAAATCTCAGTCGAGCAGTTTACATGGCAGGTTGGAAACAAGCACTTGGTGATTGACACTATTGGGTTACAAACCATTCCAAATATTGAAGATGACCTGTGGGTGTCATTTTCCTTAAACTTATTGAACCTGATCACTTCCTCAGCCGGTTAATCTTGACAGTAAAGCTTCACGGCAGCTACAGACACAGTTGTCGTGCAACATGAATGCAGCAAGAAGTTTGGCAATTTTACCAGGAGCTAAATGAGTGTTTAAAGGAGAACAATCAATGCAATGAGATTCTGTTCAACAAAATACTCTCTCCCTAATTGCTCAGGTATCTTTCGGTGTATTTTTAAAACGGTGCCTGCGAATCACATTCGTTGAAAATGGATATTCCTTTTAAAGATGTTTGCAAGCGTCGATTAATTCATAAGGTATTTTACAAAGTGATGGATTATTGATTTAAAGTGGCAATGCCCAGAGATCCAAAACCCTCAACTTGTGAATCAGTTTTATTGTTCATTCAGCTCAGCTGTTCATCTCTCCGTTACACCAGCAGTTGATTTTCAGCCAATGATTCACTCCTTCTCTGCTTATCTCATGAATGACTGCGAATAATTACTTCATAAATCAGGGACACTCCATAATATTAACAACTGGAGCCATTAATTGTTAGAATTTTTCCGAGTATTCCAGCAGGTCTGGTGTTTGCTTATCTCCTTGTTGTTGATGTAATTATTATGATTATGGGGGTTGGTTTGATTATGTAGAAGAATAAAAAAATGATGGCAAAATAATCGTGGTCTTTGCATTTCACAGTGCTGTGACAATACTACTGTGTTGTGATGGGCAAGTATTATTGCTGGTTCCCTTTGGATAATGAAAAGAGATTCATATGAAATTTGCGATAGCTTAGGTGCAAAGAATTGCTTCTTCTAAATTGCTACACACCTCTTGTATAATGCTGCTGCGATGAATGAACCGTTCTCTGTCACAATGTACCATCATTGTTAATTGTTCCCACCCAATTGCAGTGACAACCGGATGAAACATAATATGGCTAGTTTGCAAACAATAAACAAACAGAGCAACACAGAAAGTAGGAGCAGGCGTAGGACATTTGGCCCTTCGAGCCTGTTCCACCATTCATTATGATCATGGCTGATCATCCAACTTAATAGCCTGATTCCAGCCCCCCTCCTCCAAATTGTTTGATCCCCTTCATCTCAACCCTAACCCTAATCCAGCTCCTTGAAAACGTACAATATTTTGGCCTCGACTATTTTCGATGGTGGTGAATTTCACAAGTTTACCGAAGTCTGGGTGAAGAAATTTCTCTTCGTCTTAGTCATTAAAGATTTTCCCTATATCCTCAGACTATGACGGCTGCTACTCGACGCTCCCAACATTGGGAACACCCTTCTTGCATCTATACCGTCCAGTGCTGTTTGAACCTTATACATTTCTATGAGATTTCCCCCCTCATTCTTCTGAACTCCGACAAGTACAATCCCAACTGACTCAATCTTTCATCAAAGGTGAGTCCTGCCATCCCAGGAATCAGTCTGGTAAATCTTCCCTGTGCTCCCTCCATAGAAAGAACATCCTTCCTCCAATAAGTTCACCAAAACGGCGCAGAATATTCCGGGTGTGACCTCACCAAGGCTCTGTATAACTGCAGCAAGACGTTCCTGCTCCTGCACTCACTATGAAGACCAAAATACTACTTGCTGATATTACTGCTTGCTGCACGTGCATGCTTAGCAACTGGTGTACAAGGACACCCAGGTCCCGTTGCACATTCCGCCCCCCCCCTCGTAATTTATAGCCATTCAGGTAATTTGCCTTCCTGTTTTACTATCAAAATGGATAACCTCAAACCTATCTATTATACTGCATCTGCCACGCAGCTACCCACACACTCAGCCTGTCCAAATCACGCTGAAGCATCTCTACATCCTCCTCACAGCTCACCCTCCCACCCAACTTAGTCTCATCTGCAAGTTTGGAGATATTGCATTTAGTTCTCTCATCTAAATCATACATAGAATTCCTATAGTGCAGAAGGGGGCCATTCGACTCATTGATTCTGCACAAACCACAATCCCACCAGGTCCTATTCAAGTATCCCTACATATTTACCCTGCCAATCCCCCTGACACTGGGGTCAATTTAGCATGGCCAATCGACCATATCCGTGTATCGGTGGATGTTGGGAGGATACTGGAGCACCCGGAGGAAACTCACGCAGACACAGAATATACAAACTCTGCATAGACAGTGACTCAAGGTGGAATTGAACCCGGGACCCTGGGTTCTTATTGTGAATAGCTGGGGTCCCAGCACCGTTCCCTGCGGTACCCCACTCGTCACTCCTGTCATTCAAAAACTGATGTACCACAGGAATCAGTGCTGAATCCTCTGCTATTTGTGATTTTTATCAATGACTTGGAAGAAGGGGCTGAAGGGTGGGTTAGTAAATTTGCTGATGACTCCAAGATTGGTGGAGTAGTGGATGAGGTGGAGGGCTCTTGTAGGCTGCAAAGAGACATTGATAGGATGCAGAGCTGGGCCGAAAAGTGGCAGATGGAGTTTAACGCTGATAATGCGAGGTGATTCATTTTGGAAGGACAAACTTGAATGCAGATTACAGGGTCAACGGCAGGGTTCTGAGGAATGTGGAGGAACAGAAAGATCTTGGGGTTCATTTCCACGGATCTCTGAAGGTTGCCACTCAACTGGATAGAGCCATGAAGAAGGCCTATAGTGTGTTTGCGTTTATTAAGACGGGGTTTGCGATTAAGAGCCATGGGGTTATGCTGCAATTATACTGGATGTTGGTGAGACCACATTTGGAATATTGTGTTCCATTCTGGTCACCTCACTATAAGAAGGATGTGGAAGCATTGGAGAGAGTGCAGAAGAGATTTACCAGGATGCTGCCTGGTTAGGAGGGTAGGCCTTATGAGGAAAGGTTGAGGGAGCTGGGACTTTTCTCTTTGGAGTGGAGGAGGATGAGAGGCAACTTAATAGAAATTTATAAGATGATGAGAGGGATTTGGGCCTGTGTCTGTGGGAGTTTGTGCATTCTCCCTGTGGTTGCGTGGGTTTCCTCCGGGCGCTCCGGTTTCCTCCCACACCCCAAAGATGTGCTCTTAGGCTGATTGGTTTTACCAAATTGACACTATTCTCCCCTGAATCTGGCTAAGTCAGGGGTTCTATTTGTAGACATGCAGGGTAGAATAGGTGTAGGGTGATGCGGCGGCGCAGGCTTGTTGGGCCGAAGGGCCTGTTTCCCGTGCTGGGTTGTTCTTTGTTCTTTGTTTTCTTTGATAGAGTGGACGTGCAGAGACTATTTCCTCAGGTGGATGTAGCTGTTACTAGGGGGCATAAGTATAAGGTTCATGGTGGGAGGTATAGGGGGGATGTCCGAGGTAGATTCTTTACTCAGAGAGTGGTTGGGGTGTGGAACAGACTGCCTGCTGTGATAGTGGAGTCGGACACTATAGGAACTTTCAAGCGGTCATTGGATAGGCAGAATCAGACCAGAATTATAGAATCACACCAGAATTATAGCTTGATGTTGGGATTGGACATAACTCGGCACTGCATTGAGGGCTGAAGGGCCTGTACTGTGCTGTACTGTTCTATGTTTCTATGCAGACCTGTCATAGTCTTGTACACCTCTATCAGATATTGCCTTACTGGTTACTGGATGGGGAACAACCACAGCTTCCCCATCCAGCCCTGTAGGAAAAAAGGCCTCAAAAGTGGAATTATTATAAATAAATAACAAAAATGAGAGTAAAGAAGGAATATTGTGTAATCCCAGCAATACAGAAAGAAGCTATTCGACCCATCAAGCCTGCACTGAAAACAATCTCACCCAGGCCCTATCCCTGTAACCGCATGTCTTTACCCTGTTTGCCCCCCTGACACAAAGGACCCAATTTTAACATTTTCATTCTAAGTGCTGAATCTGGGCACAATTCAGATCCGACTTGGAAATCTGCTTTCAGATGCCCCCATTAGTAATTAGCTTGAAAAAATAAGTATGAGTCTGAATCGCGCTGTGGAGTGGAGCCTAGCACTGCCGGAGCGACCGGAGCTCTGAACTGCGCATGCGCAGTAGAAAAAAATTTGAAAAAGCAGGCCCTGTGTCAGACTGCGCTGGAATATAGAATCATCGAATCCTACAGTGCAGAAGGAGGCCATTCGGCCCATCAAGTCTACACTGATGACAATCCCACCTGGGCCCTATCCCCATAATACCATGCATTTACCTTAGCTAGTCCCCTGACACTAAGGGGCATTTTAGCACGGCCAACCAATCTAATCATTTTGGTTATGTAAATATGGGAGTCACACAGCAACTTGCTTTCATATTGCGCATTTAACATAGAAGAAGAAAACCAAGGTGTCAATTGTGAGATGCTTTCAATAGTGGGAGAGCGTTGAACAAGGGGACATCACTACAAGATAAAACTGAGGTGCATCGAAATTTCTCCTTGCAGACCGTAGTGAATCTCTGGAATTCTCTACCCCAAAGAGTAGTGGAGGCTGGATCATGACAAGTATTCAAGATGGAGGTGGATAAAAATTGAATAGACCGAGCAATAAACAGCTTTGGGGAAATGACAGAAGAGCTGAGGCCAGCACAGATCAGCCGTGATGGTAATGAATGGTGGAGCAGGCTTGACAGGCCTGGTGGCCAACTCCTGCTGCTATTTCTTGTGCGTTTTTGTGTTACGATCTCAGGAGCTGTTAACCAACAGATTTTATCAATGAACCACAATTGGAGACATTGGGAGAGATGAGATCAAAATGATGATTTTTAAGGAGCGTATCAAGGGAGCAGGAGGTGGAGAGAGTTCCAGAGCCTGGGACCTGAGCACCTGTAGGCGTAGCTGGCAATGACAGAGAGCTGGAAATTGTGGCTACGCAAGCGATCCGAGTTGGAGGAAAGCGGAGATCCCAGAGGATTGTCAGGCACATTACATTTGAATAATGTGTGTGAAATGATGCTTTTAATGACTTGGAGTTATTCCTGACATTTGAACATGCGTGCAGTAATTATGAGCATGTTTTCCAGTGATGTAGTTCTTGAATTAATGACCAGTCTACAGACAAAGATTCTGCGATTTGCCAAATGTCTAAGAATATTGTCGTTGGACAGATAGACATGCCTGCCATGGCCAAAATTGCCCAAATCCGGTGGTTTCAGGGTAAATGTTGATTTTCCAGTAATGTCCAAGAAATGAAACCGAGCTGGTGCTTTTGGAATTGTATTGTGTTTTGCACATTCTGAAAGGGAGAAGAGTTTATATTTCCCACCGCATGGAACATCTGAGCGGAGTTGGCAAGAGCTGAGGAAATGTGTAAAGTTAGGAAGTCACAAGCTACTCAGCAAATGGAGCCAACAGCTCCAAAGTCTGGCAGTTATGGTCTTTTAATATCACTGCATCTGTGCTTATCAAACTGGTCTGGATGCAGAATTGCTCATTGCCTAATAGCACGAGCAGTCTCAAACTCGATATCTTACAGATAAATACAATGCAAAGCCCCTGATGTACAGCCAGCATTGCACCAAAATGCCAGCCTCTTTAACAGCTCTTCCTACTACAGCGGCCAAATGCCCAGTATCCTTGCTGTGCTTGCCTCGAGGGACTTTCATGAGCGAGATAGCTGATTGAATTGAATCTCAGTTTGTGCTGACACTTTGAGCAGTTTTGTGTTGACAGGTGGACTGCGAACTGATTTCAGATAGGTTGCCAAGATTTATGTCATGAAGATCCCAATATTTTGGATAGCAGTTTAAAGGCCTTGTTCTCTTGTTTCTTCACCTCTGCATTTAGAAAAGAAACACCTTATCCCTAACGTTCCATATCAATGGTCATACAGTATTGATGTTAAGAGAGAGAGATCTTACTTTGCCCCTGCTGCATCTCAAAAATATTTGAATTGACTGCAATTCTTAATCATCAAGGACTCAAATAGGGTGGCACAGTGGTTAGCACTGCTACCTCACAGCGCCAGGAACCCGGGTTTGATTCCAGCCTTGTGTCATTCTCTGTGTGGGGTCTGCATGTTCTCCCCGTGTCTGTGTGAGTTTCCTCCGGATGAGCCAGTTACCTCCCACAGTCCAATGATGTGCAGGTTCACCAATTTGGCAATGCTAAATTACTCCTTCATGTCAAAAGATGTGTAGGTTAGGTACATGTGCGGCATTACGGGGATAGGGAGGAGTGGTGGGCCTGGGCGGGATGCTCTTTCAGAGGTTCAGTGCAGACCGGGGCCAGGTGACCTCCTTCTGCACTGTAGAGATTCTATGATCAGTAGAACTCCACCGAGGGTAGCAAGAGACCCCTGGGAGAGTGCTTCTCCACTAAGGGCAACAGGAGACCCCAGAGAAAGAACAACTTCAGATGTAAGGCAACAGAAGACTGTGAGAGCATGTTAAAAAAGCAAAATGTGCAGGGCAGGTTGACTGGCCTTGCTAAGTTGCCCCTTAGTGACAGTGGGGTTAGCGGGGTGAATGAGTGCAGTTGTGGGAATAGGGCCTGAGTGGGGTTGTTGTTGGTGCAGGTTTGAATGGCTGAATGGCCTCGTTCTACACAGTAGGGGTTCTATGAATCTATGATTTGCGTTCACTCTGTGAGCAGAGTGTCAGGGATACACGGGGATGGGGAAAACTGGCCGAGTTTTGTTTCCATGACGTGTCTGTCCCCCCCATGAAATCCCTCGAGCAATTCCTTGAGTATTCAGCTGGAAACCTATCACACCGCCAGGGACAACCTCTCCTTAAAATGCTTTTGATGACTGCAGAGAACAGAAAGAAACCCTACCCTCTCTGATTAGAAAGCCATGAATGCAAACGTTTGATGAAAGTTAATTTGCTTTAATTCAATGCTGGATGCAATAGTATGACAACATGGTAAACATCAATTAAGAGTATTAAAATAACTTTGAAAGAGTCTTAATCTGAGGGGAATGTGGTGAGGTTTGTTAACTATTAAGGGGAGTTGGTAATAAATCAGGGAAGAGCTTTCACAGTGTTGGTTGCTGCTCAAGTTATTTTCAATTAATAATGTACAGTTTTCAGTCCGGTATTTGTCATGGGGCAGCACATGGCCCAGTGATTAGCACTACTGCCTCGTGGAAGCACAAACCAGGTTCAATTCCCGGCTTGGGTCAATGTCTGTGTGGAGTTTGCATGTTCTCCCCGTGTCTGTGTGGGTTTCCTCCGGGTGCTCCAATTTCTTCCCACAGTCCAAAGGTGTGTGGGTTAGGTGGATTGGCCATGATAAATGGCCCCTTAGTGTCAGCGAAACTAGCAGGTTAATATGTGGAATTACAGGGATAGGGCCCGGGTGGAATTATTGTCAGTGCAGGTTCAATGGGCCAAATGGCCTCCTTCTACCCTGCAGGGATTCTCTGATATTCAGCCTCTAGTCAGCGTAAACAGCCAGGCAAGTTCCTCTACTTTACGATCAATAAACAAATTACAGCAATGTCAACATACTGGTGAGGCAGAAAGTCAGAACAATTCCGAATAATCCATTTTATATTCATGTTGATTACCCACGATGACTGAGATTTTCACAATGGGGGATAGCATAGAAGGTCCCGAGAATCATGAGTCCTGCCCCCGGACATGCACTTTCTATTTCACTTCAAACAGACCCAGTTTTTCTGCAGCTGGGGTGTTAGAAATCTTTAGATTAGCTATTAAGTATTCCGGGCATGCAGAACAGTCAAGTTATTTAAATAGCCAGCCCTAAAACTGTCTGTCTTTCTGTCAGAATTGAAAAAAGTCTGTTTATCAGTTACTACAATTGTTTGTTGACGTAACCCTTAAATACTATCGTCGTTGTGTTTTTATTGCTTGGCAGCTTTGCACAACATCTAGCAGGGGGTTGTAAGTTCACAGTCCAATTGATAGCTCAAATGTTAGCTATCTTTAATGTAGGGTTATGAATATAAATCTGATTTGATAATGGATTACATACTTGAGGGGAACTAAATGTTTTGAATTCATTTTCTTTCCCCTTATAATTTTTCAGAGGAATCAACTTTGTTTTGAATGATTCTTGCAGCATGAGTCTTTCAACAAATTTTCCTTTTCTATGTGAAACTTTCTTGCCTCAATTTTCATAGGTTACACTTCCATTCTGTTCTTTAAGATGATTTTTATTTCTTCATGTTGCTGAGTAGTCACGCACTCCTTTTGCATTTAATCTTGAAGAACAATTAACTGTTCTTTCAACTGTTGATTTTGTTTTGTTGACCTCTTGCCCACTCACACTGTGGCTTTCAGTGCATTGTTTCATTTCTACTGAGAGTTCCAACACAGCTTTTTCTCAAATAATATGCATCATCTTCTGTCGCTTCACATGTTTTTCCATGGCTGTATATTGATTGTTGAAGGAGTCTTTCAAGGTCACAACTTCTTTCCTTTCTGTCTACTGTTATAACTTGTTGTAAAACTGGTTGAATTTTCCCAACTTCGAATGTTTTTTTGCCAGCAATTGAAGATTGTTATTTCCTCCTGGTATCTTTGTGCCATCTCTGAACTTTGACACAAAGGTTGGTGGTGTTGTGGATGGTCTGGAGGGATGTCAGAAGTTGCAGCGAGACATAGATAGGATGCAAGACTGGGCGGAGAAGTGGCAGATGGACTTCAACTCGGATAAATATGTAGTGGTCCATTTTGGCGGGTCCAATGGGATGAAGGAGTACAATATCAAGGGTAGGACTCTTAGCAGTGTAGAGGATCAGAAAGACCTTGGGGTCCGGGTCCATAGGACTCTTAAATCGGCCTCACAGGTGGAGGATGTGGTCAAGAAGGCGCATGGTGTACTAGCCTTCATTAATCGAGGGATTGAGTTTCGGAGTCGTGAGATAATGCTACAACTTTATAAGACCCTTGTCAGGCCCCACTTGGAGTACTGTGTGCAGTTCTGGTCGCCTCACTACAGGAAGAATGTGGAAGCTATTGAGAGGGTGCAGAGGAGATTTACAAGGATGTTGCCTGGATTGGGTGGCATGTCTTATGAAGATAGGTTGAGGGAGCTGGGACTCTTCTCCCTGGAGAGACGAAGGTTGAGAGGCGACCTGATAGAGGTTTATAAGATGTTGAGAGG
Organism: Carcharhinus amblyrhynchos; assembly: GCF_965287045.1. NCBI lineage: Eukaryota > Metazoa > Chordata > Chondrichthyes > Carcharhiniformes > Carcharhinidae > Carcharhinus > Carcharhinus amblyrhynchos. The sequence goes on along the minus strand of NC_137329.1, from coordinate 2,743,443 downwards.
TATAGATAGGGTGGATTCTCAGAGGCTATTTCCCAGGGCTGAAATGGTCGCTACGAGAGGACACAGGTTTAAGGTGTTGGGGAGCAGGTACAGAGGAGATGTTAGGGGTTAGTTTTTCACTCAGAGGGTGGTGAGTGAGTGGAATTGGCTGCCGTCGGTGTTGGTGGAGGCGAACTCGCTGGGGTCTTTTAAAAGACTTCTGGATGAGTATATGGGATTTAATGGGATTGAGGGTTATAGATCGGCCTGGTAGGTATGGATATGATCGGCGCAACTTGTGGGCCGCAGGGTCTGTTTGTGCTGTAGTTTTCTATGTTCTGTGTTTGTTTATTCAGATCTTGAACAGTTTGGTACCTTACAGACTTCAGTTTATCATACATTTCCAAAGGTATATACTCAGCTTGAATCTTGCACTTCAAATCTTCCAATTCAGCTCAGATGTGAACATTTTTTACATAAACAGCTTTTGTTTTACATGTTTTGCTTCTTTTGAGTTACCTCATGCTCTTCTGAATTTCTTTATTGTTCTTGCTTTGGGGTTTCCTGTAGCCCTCAGTGGAGATGCATTCTCCCTGGGCTCTCTTGTTACCTTCGTGGAGTTTTACTGACCATAGAATTTCTAGTCAGAAGGAGGCCATGTGGCCCGAGTCTGCACCAAGAGCATTCCGCCCAGACCCACCACTCCACCCTATCTCTGTAATACCACACACGTACCTAATTTACACATCTTTGGATATTAAGGGGCAATTTAGCATGGGCAGTCCTCTAACCTGCACATCTTAGGACTGTGGGGGGACACCAGAGTACCTGGAGGAGGCCCACGCAGACACGGGGGAAAGGGTGCGAGCTCCACACAGGCAGTCACCCAAGGCCAGAATTGAACCCAAATCCCTGGTCCTGTCAGGCAGCAGTGCTAAACACTGTGCCACCCATGAATTGCCTTCTCTTAGTCGTCTCTTGTTGTTTGTGACGCTTGGTTGGGAGTGTGATGGACATTTTTCTATGATTTATATTCTCCACAACTTGGAGTCCAAAATACCTGTCAAAGCCTTTTAATATCTCACCAAATGTTGTTGAGCTTTGATCTATATATACTTTGGCTGTGGAGTACTTCACCAGCAGATGAACCAAAAATGAATAAAACATATTGTACAACCTATTTGCTTCTTGATGGTTGGTTTAAATTTGTATGCGTCCTGTGTGCTAAAAGATTGGCTTCTCTGATATTCCCATTCTTGGATCTGGTTTAACCCTTTCCGCAGTACAAATGCATCTGGCTTTAGCCGTTTTTATTCTTCTCTTCATTCCTGACCATGTTTTTCACTTCAGGCAGTTTGTCCGTTTTCTGTGCCTCCCACGGTTTTTGGTATCTTGGTGAACACCCCGGCAAACGTCACTGCTTTCTTTTTATTTAAACTTTTTAAAACTTCAAAATTCAGAGTTGGTTCTCTCCCTGGTTCTTTCATCTCTGCAGGACTTGTATCGTTTTACTTCAGGCTTTGGGAGCTTTGGTGAGAGCTCTTTCCGTTTAAAACTGTGAGCCGTGTTGATTTCCTGCATTTCAGAAGACTTCTGGCTTGCGGTTAGATTGAGACTCTTCCTTTTAAAAACTTAAATTGACAATGCTGCTTTTCCTTCTGTTTGAAACAATCCTTTGGGTTTTTGTTTATGGTGCTGCCAGGGGTAGCCACACATTGTATTACTGGCTCTTTAAATGTCTCAATGAGACTTGTATCTTTAAATATGATCCATTCATTGTTAGTCCCAGATATTGTCGTGTATGGTGCTGTCTCCGTACAGAAGGACTGCTTACTGACTTGTTACAAACGATGAGATAATTGGACACTTGGAAAATGGCAATAGAATTAGTCAAACTCAACACGAAGATCGTGTTTGACAAACCTACTAGTTTTTGAGGATTTAATTGATAGATAAGGGTGAACCAGTGGATGTGACACATCTGGATTTTCAGACTGCTTTTGGTAATGTTCCACATAAGGGGTTGGTGTGCAAAATTACAGTGCTTGGGATTTGGAGTAATATATTGTTATGGATTGAGAATTGGTTAGCAGACAGGAAACAAAAAATTGGAAGAAATCGATCTTTGCGACAGGCAATGATTGGGGTGTCTCACAGAGATCAGTGCCTGAGCCCCCGCTACTCAAAAAAAAATACATCTGTGATTGGGATGAGAGAAACAAAAATAAAATTTCCAAGTTTAATGATGACACAAAATTTGATGGGAATGTGAGTGATGATGCGGATGTTAAGAGATTCGAGATGATTTAGACAAGTTGAGTGGGCAAATGCATGACAGATGCAGCGTAATGAGGATAAACGTGAAGTTCTTCACTTCTGTTGGAGGAACAGAATGGTGGAGTACTATTTAAATAAGGGGAGGTAGTGAAAGTGGACACAATAATGGCTTTTAAGGGGCTTCTTGACAAATACATGAACAGGGTAGGCATAGAGGGACACGATCCCTGTAAGGGTAGGAGGTTTTAGTTCAGTTGGACAGCATGACCATTGCAAGCTTCCTGGGCTGAAGGAGCTGTTCCTGTGCTGTTACTTTCTTTGTTCTTTTTTCTAAATAGTGACAGATTGTGAAATGTTTACGTACAAAGGGTCCTGGGTATCCAAGTACACCAGTCACTGAATGTAAAGCAAGGAGGGCAAACGGTATGTTGTATTTCATTGCAAGGTTGTCTTATTGCAGCTGTACAGGGCCTTGGTGAGACAACACCTGGAGTATTGTGGCCAGTTTTGGTCTCTGTACCTAAGAAAGGAGATACTTGCCATAGAGGAGTGCAAGAAGGTTCACTGGAGTGATTTATGGGATAAGAGGATTGTCACATGAGGAGAGATTGGGTCGACTGGGCCTGTATTCATTGAAAGTTAGAAAAATAGAGGGGACCTGATTAAAACGTATGAAATTGTGCAGAGCTGGACAAACTGGATGCAGGGATATTGTTTCCTCAGGCTGGAGCGTCTAGGATAGGCGGTCACAGTCTCAGGATATGCGGTAGGAAATACAGGACCAAGATCAGGAAAAATCTCTTCACTCAGAGTGTGGTGATGCTGTGGAAATCTCTCCCACAGAAAACTGTGGAGGTCAAATCACTGAATATATTCAAGAAGGAAATAGATCGATTTCTGGATCCTAATGGTGTCAAGAGGTATGGAGAGAGCGCTGCAACATGGCGTTGCAATCGATGATCAACCATGATCATGTTGAATGATAGAACAGGTTTGAAGGGCTAAGTGGCCAGTTTCTGCTCCTGGCTTCTGTTTACAGAAGTCTTCACTACACAGTTCACCCTTCAGTATCTCTTACCGGGTGACTCCTTGCATCATGCCATGGACATTGCTATTTTCACGTTCCATATTAACCCTTGATCTGCTAGGAGAGCTGATGGCCTTGTGGTATTATTGCCAGGCTATCAACCCAGGAACTCAGCTAATGTTCTGGAGACCCAGGTTCGGCAGATGGTGGAATTTGAATTCAACAAAAAAATCTGGAATTAAGAGTCTACTGATGACCATGGAACCATTGTTGATTATCAGAAAAACCCATCTAGTTCACTCATGTCCTTTAGGGAAGGAAATCTGCAGCCTTTACCTGTCCTGGCCTACATGTGACTCCAGAGTCACAACAATGTGGTTAACTCCCAACTGATCTCGGGCAACTAAGGGCGGGCAATAAGTGTTGGTCAATCAGCGACGCCCGTGTCCTTTACAGTACAGTGGTGTGCTGGCACATACAGCATTGGGAGGATGATTGTATAGTCTGCTCAGAAAGCCACATTGCAGAACTTTCATTTTCAAAGAATAACATTCCCACCATCGCAGTTATGAAGTGTGTTCTTGCAAAGTCTTTGCCAATGCAGCCAATCTGGTAGTTCTGCTGCAAACGTTTAGGACTGGAAATGCTACAAGCTAAAACTTTTCAAATTCTCTCATGGGACAGACTCCAGAGCCATGAATTCATTTGGAACTCTATCAGTACTTACTGAGATGAATACTAAAAGCAAGTGAGTGAATTTGTCCTTCACAAGCTAGTGTGATTGAGCAAATGTAACCTCAAAGGATCGCAATGAATAATACTCTATCGCTCATGTTCAAAGGAAACTTGTGCATGAATCACAGAAAGTCGGTTTGCAGGTGCAGCAGTTAATTAAGAAGAATGGAATTTTGTCCTTCATTGCTAGAGGGATAAAGTTTAACAACGCGAGGTTATTTTGCAGCTGTATAAGGTGCTGGTCACTGGAGGGGACGCAGAGGAGATTCACTAGGTTGATTCCGGAGTTGAGAGGATTGGCTTATGAGGAGCGACTGAGTAAACTGGGGCTATACTCATTGGAATTCAGAAGAATAAGGAGAGATCTTATAGAAACATATAAGATTGTGAAGGGAATAGATAAGATAGAAGCAGGGAAGTTGTTTCCATTGGTGAAACTAGAACACGGTGGCATGACCTCAAAATAAGGGGAAGCAGATTTAAGACTGAGTTGAGGAGGAACTTCTTCAGACAAATGGTTGTGAATCTGTGGAATTCCCTGCCCAGTGAAGCAGTTGAGGCTCCCTCATTGAATGTTTTTAAGGCAAGGATAGATAAATTTTTGAATAGTAAAGGGATTAAGGGTTATGGTGAGCGGGCGGGTAAGTGGAGCTGAGACCATGAAAAGATCAGCCATGATCTTATTGAATGGCGGGGCAGGCTCGAGGGGCCTAATGGCCAACTTCTGCTCCTAGTTCTTACATTCTTGTGAGACATTATTTTCCTGCAGCAAACCAAATATCTCTTTAATTTGTTGGTACAGTTTGTGTGCTTCACTGGAACTTTTAATCGATTGCTACTGGGAGCCGGAACCGATTGTGCTACTGGGTGATGGAGGGGTGAAGGGGATAAGGGGGTTGGTAATGTTGGGGGGAGTGGGGCAATGTCTTTGGGGATTAGGGGGAGGCATTCGCTGGCCTGGGAGGGATGTGGCAGGGGAGCTGCATTCTATCATTTTATTAATGCACGTGCGCAGTTGAGGACTCCGAGGAGCTCTCGTGTTTCGGGTGTGGTAAATCGCCACAGGCTTTGCAGCGTGATTTGCAATCACTGATTTTTTTTCAGGCAGAGTGTATACGGGGGTGCCTGAAAACGGGTCTAATGGTCATATCTGAAACACTCCCACTTCCAAATCCATCCAGCACTGAGGGTCAAAATTGGTAAAATGTGGTTCTATTTCTCTCTCCACAGGCACTGCCAGATCTGCTGGGTTATTCTAGAATTTCCTGCTTTTGCTTAATTTGTGGAGGGTTGGCAACCCCACTAATGGTTGGAATTGGTATTTATAAACGGACAAATTAGAAGTAGGTTCTTCAGCCCCTCGAGTCTGCAAACCCTGCCTGCATTTGACTATCAAAGTTCAATTCTGAGCCTTTGGGATTATTATAGAGCTGTAACCTTCAGTGATGGCTTGTAGGAAAGTACCACTGACAGCTTTTAGTAACAGGCAAAACACTGGCATCACGCAGTAGCGGCGCACGGCAGTCTTCAGGGGTTGTATGATATTTATTAACACGTATTAATATAATTACTTCTCCCAGTGGATCCAGAATCTCTCACAATTGCAGTTTAAAGCATGGTTTAGGAAACAATTAACAAGTGGGGAAGTGTGAAAAGGGCTACAGAATGTACTGCTGTTTTGTTGAAGGTTTCCTTAGCAACCGAGGCGGAGAATTTTGCCAGTCAGATTGGTTGGAAGAGCAGCCTTCTGTCACGCTTCAGATCCATGCTTATTAATGCATCCACAGAGCCTTTTAGTTGTCTAATTCTGGAACTCTCCAAAGTATTACTCTCCCACTGCCACCCGCACCCTCAGAATTACAGCCACAATTACACAAGTGCCCTTAAAAGCCAATTACTGCCGATGCTGGAATCTGAAACCAAAAGAGAAAGTGCTGGAAAATCTCAGCAGGTCTGGCAGCAGGAGAGAAAAGAAAAAGCTTTGACAAAGGGTCACCTGGATTTGAAATGTCAGCTCTTTTCACTCCTTCGAGGTGCTGCCAGACCTGCTGAGATTTTCCAGCATTTTCTCTTTCGGTTACACAAATGTCCTGTTGTGTTACAGAAGAGGAACTGATACTGAATTGTGACGTATTGTTGCACAGTCAGTCACAAATCAATCCCATTTACATTTTCCAACGTCTGCATCAAAGGATACCGTTTCTTTTTTTACAGATAACACTAATTAGTTTCCAAATTAGAATTGACTGCAGCTTAATTTATTCTGAAGATTTGTTTTTTTTTCTTTAAATGAAATGCAGCATCAAGTTGCTGTGTAATAGTCATGTAGCCTTCCTGTGAGTGCTAATCATCATGGTGAGTTTGCCTCATGAGTGACTGCGCCATGGGCAAGCTGTCAGATTTTGTCAGGTTGATATCACGGAAACCTCATAGAAACTTGTAAAATTCCAACAGGGTTAGATAGGGGAGATTCAGAAAGAATGTTCCCAACGGTGGGGGAGCCCAGAACTAGGGATCACGGTTTGAGGATAAAGGGTAAACCTTTCCGTACTGAGGTGGGGAGAATTTTCTTCACCCAGAGGTTGGTGAATGTGAGGAAGTCACTCCCACAGAAAGTAGTTGAGGCCAAAACATTGTCTGATTTCAAGAAGAGGCTAAAGGATCAAGGGGGAAGGGGGGGATCAGGATATTGAAGTTGATAATCAGCCATAGTCAAAATTGAATGACAGAGCAGGCTCGAAGGGCTGAATGGCCTCCTCCTGCTTCTAGTATCTGTGTTTCTATGATATCTGGGAGGAGTGCCTGTCTTCACTGGAAACAAAATAGGATCATGCAGCTCCAGCTATTGTAAAACTTTCTGCATTGGCGTTTGGACTATCGCGAAGACCATCTCAATACTGAGTTTCTTATCACTTCCTGCAATGCAAGATAATGTCTACATCCAAAGAATCACCACAGTGCAGAAGAAGGCTGTTTGGTTCATCGTATCTGCTCTGATCCCCTGACAGAGCATCTTGCCAAAGCCAGATGCTCTAACCCGAAGTATTTACCCTGCTAATCCCTCTAATCTGCACATTATCAGGAAATTTAGCGTGGCCCGTCCACCTAACCTACACATCTTTGGACTGTGGGAGGAAACCGGGGAGACACGGGGAGAACATGCAACTCCATCCAAGGCTGGAATCGAGCCTGATCCGTGGCTCTGCAGGGCAGTAATGCTAACCACTGTGCCACTGTGTGGTCCCATGACAAATGCATGACTGAAAATGGCACATTGTTGGTTGAAAATAACTGAGCAACAACCAATACTGTTAAAGCTCTTTCCTGATTTGTTACCAACTGCCTTAATAGTTAACAAACCTCACGTCATTCCCCTCACATTTGTTTGTATCAAATCCAGAGTGAGTTGATTATGATTTACGCCAAAATAAGCTGGTTATGGTTTATCAAATGAAAGTGAAACAATTGTGGAATCAACTTTTGCAGTATGGGTACACATATTGCCTAGACGTCAGTGAGAAAGTGAGAGGGTGTGGGATCCAAGGGGCTGTTGCCTTGTGGATCCAGAACTGGCTTGCCTGCAGAAGGCAGAGAGTGGTTGTGGATGGGTCTTTTTCTGCATGGAGGTCGGTCACCAGTGGAGTGCCCCAGGGATCTGTTCTGGGACCCTTGCTGTTTGTCATTTCCATAAATGACCTGGATGAGGAAGTGGAGGGATGGGTTGGTAAGTTTGCCGACGACACGAAGGTTGGTGGCGTTGTGGATGGTCTGGAGGGATGTCAGAAGTTGCAGCGAGACATAGATAGGATGCAAGAAGTGGCAGATGGACTTCAACCCAGATAAATGTGTTGTTGTCCATTTTGGTAGGTCACATGGGATGAAGGAGTATAATATCAAGGGTAGGACTCTTAGCAGTGTAGAGGGTCAAAAGGACCTTGGGATCCGGGTCCATAAGAATCCATAGGACTCTTAAATCGGCCTCGCAGATGAAGGATGTGGTTAAGAAGGCGTATGGTGTACTGGCTTTCATCAATCGAGGGATGAGTTTAGGAGTCGGGAGATAATGCTGCAGCTTTATAAGACCCTTGTCAGACCCCACTTGAAGTATTGTGCTCAGTGCTGGTCGCCTCACTACAGGAGAGATGTGGAAGCTATTGAAAGGGTGCAGAGGAGATTTACAAGGATGTTGCCTGGATTGGGTGGCATGCCTTATGAGGATAGAACATAGAACATAGAACACTACAGCGCAGTACAGGCCCTTCGGCCCTCGATGTTGCACCGACCAGTGGAACCAATCTGATGACCCTCTAATCTAAACTATTCCAATGCTATCCATATGCCTATCCACAGACCATTTGAATGCCCTTAAAGTTGGCGAGTCCACAACTGCTGCAGGCAGGGCATTCCACACCCTTACTACCCTCTGAGTAAAGAACCTACCTCTGACATCCGTCCTATAATTACCACCCCTTAATTTAAAGCTATGTCCCCTTGTGTTAGCCATCACCATCCGAGGTCAAAGGCTCTCACTGTCCACCCGATCCAATCCTTTGATCATCTTGTATGCCTCAATTAGGTCACCTCGTAACCTTCTTCTCTCCAATGAAAATAACCTCAAGTCCCTCAGCCTTTCCTCATAAGACCTTCCCACCATACCAGGCAACATCCTGGTAAACCTCCTCTGCACCCTTTCCAATGCCTCCACATCTTTCTTATAATGCAGCGACCAGAACTGTACGCAATACTCCAAGTGCGGCCGCACCAGAGTTTTGTACAGTTGCAACATGACCTCACGGCTCCAAAATTCAATCCTTCTACCAATAAAAGCTAACACACCGTACGCCTTCTTAACAACCTTATCAACCTGGGTGCCAACTTTCAGGGAGCTATGCGCATGTACCCCGAGATCTCTCTGCTCGTCAACACTACTAAGAGTCCTTCCATTAGCCCTATATTTTGTACTCCTGTTATTCTTACCAAAGTGAATCACCTCACACTTTTCTGTATTAAACTCCATCTGCCACCTCTCGGCCCAGCTCTGCAGCTTATCTATGTCCCTCTGCAAACTGTAACAAACTGTAACTGTAAATGCAAAAATGGTTAAATATCTAAAGAGAGAATGCACGGAGTAAATGTAATTGTTGCTGATTCATGTCACAGTCAGTTCCATGCAGCAAGTGAGATTGCCAAGGTGACAACAGTATCCTGTCTGGTATTGAAGGGGCAGTACTGTCATGTCAGAAAAGCTTCATAAAAAGAACAGTAAACAGTGATTGCAGATGAGGGCTTTCCCTGAATTTTAAAATGATGAATAGTGCAGTTTTCTGTAGAAAAAAAAATCTCTTAATACTCCATTGCAGCAATTCAAAGATCACGATTAGTTTGTAGTGAAAATGTATTAAAGAGTGGTCAAAAGGCACTGGTCTGATCAGTAGAATGCCTCATTGAAAACTAACTTTAAAACCATGTCAGTTCTCAACTCAGAATCAGCTGAAGGAAGGTCCTTGTTAAAGAGGGAGAACGGCAAACATTTACCAGACTGATTCCTGGGCTGGCACGTCTGCCATATGAGGAGAGACTAGAATAGAATAGAATAGAGTCCCTACAGTACAGAAGGAGACCATTTGGCCCATCGAGTCTGTACCTACCACAATTCCATCCATCCCCTATTCTAGCAACCCCATGCATTTACCCTGCTCATCCTCCTAACACCAGGGTAGGTTGAGAGAGCTCGGTCTTTTTTCCTTGGAGAGACGAAGGACGAGAGGTGACCTGATAGAGGTCTATAAGATGAGAGGTATAGATAGGGTGGATTCTCAGAGGTTTTTTCCCAGGGCTGAGATGGTTGCCACAAGAGGACACAGGTTTAAGGTGCTGGGGAGTCGGTACAGAGGAGATGTCAAGGGTAAGTTTTTCACTCAGAGGGTGGTGGGTGAGTGGAATCGGCTGCCGTTGGTGGTGGTGGACGGAAATTTGATTGGGTCTTTTAAGAGACTTCTGGTTGAGTACATGGGATTTAATAGGATTGAGGGTTATGGGTAAGCCTAGTAGGTAGTGATATGATTGGTGCAACTTGTGGGCTGAAGGGCCTGTTTGTGCTGTAGTTTTTTTTCTATGTTCTATGTCACAATTGGAAGTCCAGGAACTATTTGCAGAGAATGTAAATTAAATCAAACCTACATTTCATCGTTTCAGGCTGTGGAAGCACAGATTATTTTTAATTGCTTCTGATAGTGTGAGTGGAAATCATTGCGTATCCCCTCGTTGCCTTGAGGGAGGTGGTGGTGATGGACATCTTACTTGAACTACAGCTAATGGTTTTTGGTACAACAGAGTGGCTGGGTCACTTTAGGAGAGACACACACAGGCCAGACCAGCATGTTCCCCCTGAAGGACAGCAGTGAGTCAGCCAGACCCGTACAACAGTTTGACATCCTCATGACTTTCACTGGCTGGAGTGTTTTATTTCCAGATACGGAAATATCTAAAATAGAAGCAGGAGTAGGCCATTCAGCCCTTCAAACTTGCTTTGCCATTCATTATGATCATGGCAGATCATCAAATTCAATATCCTGATTCCCCCCTTTCCCCCCATATCCTTTGATCCCCACAGCTCCAAGAGCTATATCTAATTTCTTCTTGAAATCAGACAATATTTTGCCCTCAACTACTTTCTGTGGGAGTGAATTCCACTCATTCACCATCCTTTGGATGAAGACATTTCTCCTCTCCTCAGTTTGAGGATAAGGGGTAAATGTTTTAAGACTATGAGCCTAGTTCCCCCACCATTGGGAACAATCTTCTGAATCTACCCTGTTTAATCCTGTTAGAATGTTATAAGTTTCCATGAAATCCCCTGTCATTCTTCTAAATTCCAATGAATATAATGCTAACCCACTTTGGGGCAGCATAGTTGGCATTTCTGCTTCACAGCGCCAGGGTCCCACATTCAGTTCCAGCCTCTGTTTCACAGCATCGTATCCAGGCCCTATCCCCACAACCCCATGCATTTGCCCTAGCTAGTCCCCTTGACACGAAGGGTCAATTTAGCATGGTCAATCCACCTAACCCGCATACTTTTGGACTGTGGGAGGAAACCAGAGCACCCAGAGGAAACCCGCACAGACACGGGGAGAACGTGCAAACTCCACACAGATGGTGACCTAAACTGGGAATTGAACCCAGGTTCCTGGCACTGTGAAGCAGCAGTGCTAGCCACTGCCATGGGTGCTCTGGTTTCCTCCCACAGTCCAAAGATGTGCGGGTTAGGTTGATTGGCCATGCTAAAATTGACCCTGGTGTTAGGGGGATTGACAGGATAAATGCATGGGGTTGCTAGAATAGGGGATGGATGGGATTGTGGTTGGTACAGACTTGATGGGCCAAATGGTCTCCTTCTGTACTGTAAGGACTCTATTCTATTCTAGTCCCTGGCAGACTATGGCAGACGTGCCAGCCCAGGAATCAGCCTGGCAAATGTTTGCTGTTCTCTCTCTTTAGCAAGGACCTTCCTTCAGCTGATTCTGAGTTGAGAACTGACATGGTTTTAAAGTTAGTTTTCAATGAGGCATTCTACTGATCAGACCAGTGCCTTTTGACCACTCTTTAATACATTTTCATCACAAATTAATCGTGATCTTTGAATTGCTGCAATGGAGTATTAAGAGATTTTTTCTCTACAGAAAACTGCACTATTCATCATTTTAAAATTCAGGGAAAGCCCTCATCTGCAATCACTGTTTACTGTTCTTTTTATGAAGCTTTTCTGACATGACAGTGCTGCCCATTCAATACCAGACAGGATACTGTTGTCACCTTGGCAATCTCACTTGCTGCATGGAACTGACTGTGACATGAATCAGCAACAATTACATTTACTCCGTGCATTTTCTCTTTAGATATTTAACCATTTTTGCATTTAAATTTAAAAATAGAACGGTGGCTGAATGCAGCCATTGAAAACCCCACATTTACACAAGTCAAAAAGGAAGTGTTGCCAATTTTTGTAATGTTTGCAAAAAGTTACAGGGGGTGCAATTCATCAAGGGCTGTGGAGCAAGATTGCAGAGAAAAATTGACTTCAATTGAAATGGAGATGGAGTGGAGCATAACATTTGCGGCTTATGCATTATTGCCCCTTTTACACTCTTATTCAAGGTGATTTTGTCCCCAGAACCTGTTAAGAAAGACATTTCCAATTTCATGAATTAATATCATTAATGCAATATGCTGGTATCTTACAACGTATGTTTACAGATGTAGAATACATTCCCATGGTTGAGTGTGAGTACTTTTAATTGATTTAAATTGAACTCACTAACATCGCATCATTAGATCCTGCATCTTTTTTGTTCCTCTGTCTCATCAGCCACAATAAGTCTGAAAATTCAAAGAGAGATCCAACACTAAATACTGTGATCCCATTGTTTTTCAAAGTAATTGGAATGAATGTGGGTCGCTGGGTGCAGAGTTTATTTCTGTTGGGGTCAGATACACATTAATTAGGAGCCGATTGTAACACACAGCTTAGATCAGAAAATACTGGAAAATCTCAGCAGATCTGACAACAGCTGTGGAGAGAGAATAAAACCAACATTTGAAGTCTGGATGATCCATTCATGCGAATGGAATGTTGGCCTTTATAGCGAGGGGGATAGAAAATAAAAGCAAGGAGGTCTTGCTGCAACTGTACAGGGCACTGGTGAGGCCGCAGCTGGAGTAGTGTGTGCAGTTTTGGTCGCCGCACTTGCGGAAGGATATATTGGCCTTGGAGGGAGTGCAGAGGAGGTTTACTAGGCTGATACCGGAGATGAGGGAGTTGGACTATGAAGAGAGACTAAATAGACGGGGTCTGTACTCGTTAGAGTTTAGAAGGCTGAGGGGGGATCTTATAAGACATATAAGATAATGAAGGGGATAGGTAGGGTAGAGGTAGAGAGATTCCTCCCTCTTAGAAAGGACAACAGAACTAGAAGGCACAGCCTCAAAATAAGCGGGAGGTGGGGGGCAGTTTAGATCGGAGTTGGGGAGAAACTTCTTCACTCAAAGGATGGTGAATCTCTGGAATTCTCTGCCCATTGAAGTGGTGGAGGCTACCTCGCTGAATATATTTAAGTCACGGGTAGATAGGTTTCTGATAGACAAGTGGATTAAGGGTTATGGGGAGAGAGCGGGAAAGTGGAACTGATCCACTTCAGATCAGCCATGATCTTACTGAATGGCAGGGCAGGCTCGAGGGGCTAGATGGCCTACTCCTGCTCCTATTTCTTATGTTCTTATGTTCATTGTGTTCTGATGAATCCAGACTCAAAATGTTGGTTCCATTTTCTTTCCACAGACGCTGTCAGACCTGCTGAGATTTTCCAGCATTTTCCGTTTTTGTTTCAGATTCCAGCATCCACAGTATTTGTCTTTATCACAACATATATTGCCTGGGACAAAGCACAATAGAATCAATTTTAATTTGAGGTGGAAATAGTTTGCGGTGCTGGGTGAGAGTGACAGGGAATTCTAGAGAATCCTTTGCTGTTCATGTTGGGACAGCATGGTGCGCCTATGGGCAGTATGGTGACACAGTGGTTAGCACGGCTGCCTTACAGGGACCTGGGTTCAATTCCGGCCTTGGGCGACTGTCTGTGTGGAGTTTGCACATTCTCCCCGTGGCTACGTGGGTTTCCTGCGGGTCTGTGTTTCCTCCACTGTCCAAAGATATGCATGTTAGATGGATTGGCCATGCTAAATTCCCTGTTAGTGTCCAAAAGATATGTGGGTTCGGGGTATTAGCCATGTAACTGCTCAGGGATAGGGTAGATAGGAAGGCCTGGGAGGGATGCACTTTCAGAGAGTCAGTGCAGATTTGATGGGCTGGATGGCCTCTTTCTTCACTGTAGGGATTCTGTGGGACACCAGATGCACACTTGCTTCTCCACAACAAACCTTTCAAGACGAGCATTTTAAAACACTAACCTAAATCTCCAGTGGTGAAATCCCCCACTGCTAGCTCTTGCCCTGGCATATTAGTGATTATATAATTGATTCAGATTTGACACAAAGTGAAAATCAGTGTCTCATTTATTAATGGGTTAAATGTGATATGCAGAAGTGTCAAGAATTAAGGACAAGAAACTATGGAGAGCAAAATAACATTAGGCTCCAGCGGGAATATTAGATATGAGAACAGATTTATCCCGGTTGATGTCTGCTTGGATAAGTGGGATCATCCTTTCTGGGTTTCTGATAGCAAAACATTTGCCCAGTGGTTGGATGTTCTTCCAATAGCTGTGTGATCTTCAGAGTTAGATCCTCTATCAGCTGAATGGTTTTCCCTGATTTCTATGGCCCAAGTTAAATTATGCTGAGTTTTATTATCCATCCTCCTCACCTCTACCTCCAGCTGGGAATTTCAGGCCATTTGGAATTGTGATCCATAACAATAATAATTCAGGACCTCCCTCTCTAACAGCACTGTGGATGCACCTATACCACATGAACTGCAGCAGTTCAAGAACATAAGAACATAAGAACATAAGAAATAGGAGCAGGAGTAGGCCATCTAGCCCTTCGAGCCTGCCCCGCCATTCAATAAGATCATGGCTGATCTGTCGTGGCTCAGTTCCACTTTCCCGCCCTCTCCCCATAACCCTTAATCCCCTCTCTTATCAAAAACCCATCAACCCACGTCTTAAAAATATTTAGCGAGGTAGCCTCCACCACTTCAACGGGCAGAGAATTCCAGAGATTCACCACCCTTTGAGTGAAGAAGTTCCTCCTCAACTCCATTCTAAACCGCCCCCCCGTTATCTTGAGGCTGTGCCCCCTAGTCCTACTATCCTTTCTGAGCGGGAAGAGTCTCTCCACCTTTATCCTATCCATCCCATTCATCATCTTATACGTCTCAATGAGATCTCCCCTCATTCTTCTACACTCTAACGAGTACAAGCCTAGTTTATTCAGCCTCTCCTCATAACTCAACCCCCTCAACTCCTGCATCAGCCTAGTAAACCTCCCCTGTACTCCCTCCAAGGCCAAAATATCCTTGCGTAAGTACGGCTCACCATCTTCTCAAGAGCAGTTAGGGATGAGCAATAAATACTGGTCTAGCCAGCGACATCCACATCCTGTGGAAGAATTTTTTAAAATAGTTTATGCCTGCATAAAGTAAGACCTGAACAATATCTAGGCTTGGGCTGCCATGTGGCAACTAACATCCATGCCACACAAGTGCCAGGCAATGGGCATTTCCATGTGCAGAGGGTGTGGAGAGTCTACAGAAGGATCTAGATAGGCTGGGCGAATGGGCCAGGAAATGGCAAATGGAATTTAATGTTGGCAAGTGTGAGGTGGTCCACTTTGGTAGGAAGAATGGTAGGAAGGACTATTACTTACGGGGCAAAAAACTGCAGCAGGCGACGGTGCAGAGGGTCCTCGGGGTCCTTGTGCATGAGTCGCAAAAACCCAGCTTGCAGGTGCAGCAGGTGGTCAGGAAGGCGAATGGGATGCTGGCCTTCATAGCGAGGGGGATTGAATATAAAAGTAGGGAGGTCTTGCTGCAGCTGTATAGGGCATTGGTGAGGCCGCAGCTGGAGTACTGTGTGCAGTTTTGGACGCCGCACCTGCGCAAAGATGTTTTGGCCTTGGAGGGAGAGCAGAGGAGGTTTACTAGGCTGATACCGGAGTTGAGGGGGTTGAGCTATGAGGAGAGGCTGAATAAACTAGGCTTGTACTCGTTGGAGTTTAGAAAAATGAGGGGAGATCTCATTGAGACGTATAAGATGATGAATGGGATGGATAGGATAGAGGTGGAGAGACTCTTCCCGCTCAAAAAAGACAGTAGGACTAGGGGGCACAGCCTCAAGATAAAGGGGGGGCGGTTTAGAACAGAGTTGAGGAGGAACTTCTTCACTCAAAGGGTGGTGAATCTCTGGAATTCTCTGCCCGTTGAAGTGGTGGAGGCTGCCTTGCTAAATATTTTTAAGACGCGGGTTGATGGGTTTTTGATAAGAGAGAGGATTAAGGGTTATGGGGAGAGGGCGGGAAAGTGGAACTGAGCCACGACAGATCAGCCATGATCTTATTGAATGGCGGGGCAGGCTCGAAGGGCTAGATGGCCTACTCCTGCTCCTATTTCTTATGTTCTTATGTTCTTATGTTCTAAATATCTCCCCTCGACACCCCATTACTGAACCACCCACTATCGACATTCTGTGTATTACCATTGACCAAAAGCTGACCTGGAGTCGCCATGTAAATACTTTGGCTACGTAAGCAGGCCACAGACTCTGAATTCTGTGACGCGTAACTCATCTCCTGACTCCCCGAACCCACCATCTATAAGGCATAAGTTAGGAGTGTGATGGAATACTTCCCATTTGCCTGGAAGGATGCAGCTCCAACAACACTCAAGAAACTCAACTTCATTGAGGACAAAGCAGCCCTGCTTGATTGCTCTCCATCCCCCACCTTAACTATTCATTTCCTCCATTACCAACATAGTGTTTGGTTATGTGAGTCTGTTCACTATTGATGCTGGATTTCTTTATTTCTAGTGGAGTCAGATATAAATTAATTCAGAGTTGATTGTAATACACACCGTATATCGTCGGGGACAAAACACAGTGGAGTCAATTTTAACTCAAGGTGGAAATGGTTCGGGGTGCTGGTGAGAGTGACAGGGAATTCCAGGGAAGCCCTTGTTGTTGTTGTTGGGACAGCTTGGGGCTGGAATCAGGAAAATTAAACAAAGCTGCAAAAAGAGCTGGAAGCATGGTGTAGACATTTTAAACTCTTGTAAACTTCCACACCCACAGAAACAAACGTCATCACTAAATAAATTCAGGATATAAAACCAAGTGGCTGCGGAGATGATAGAGAAACTTTTAAAATTTACAGATGTCTGCAGTTTTCCTTTCTTCGCCAGTAAGCAGTCTCATAACACTAGGTTAAAATCCAGCAGGTTTATTTGGTAGCACGAGCTTTTGGAGTGCTGCTCCTTCATCAAGTGAGAATCTGATGAAGGAGCAATTCCCTTTGTTCCCTGGGAGATCCACCTATGCCGCAACAGCGATAAATCTGGTGCTCAGGTGCTGCTTGCTTGCTGCAGGGATGGACTGTCCAGATGTGACAATGATCTGCAACAAAATGTTCATATACTGTCTCTGAACAAAGGGACATTGCATATTCAAACAGTTCACAGCATTTGATACAACAGTAAACGCTCTTGAAAAATATTTCTGGCCAAAGGGAAACACAATGATCGAAGAATATATATTATGTCAGAGATCCAGGGAAATGGTGAGTGCATTAAACAATATGTAGCAGTGTTACAGCACATGCCTTCTAAATGTAAATTTGTTACATGAACGAATAAACTATTTCATGACAAATTAATTGGAACGATTTCAATTACACAAATTGAGAAATGTTTCCCAATGTTTTCCTCAGAAAAAAGCCATGATCTTGGTAATCTAAATCTAATCGGAAATTTCAGGTTTGAGGAGGTGACCTTTCAGTCTCAGAGGCTGGGGTTTTCTGATCCTCTGCTGTGGTGGACGCGGTGGGGTATTGGCCACTAGTGGGATCTTCTGGTCTTGCCAAAGTCAACAGGGTATTGCATGCCTGGCCCACCAGACCACCAGCGAATCCACCGCTGGGATTATCTTCAATGGGACCTGAAGATTTCGCTGGTTGGAAATGCTGGAAAATCCTACCCAGAGTTACAGCACAGCTTACGCAACCTACTCAAGTGAGAGGTCTATGGACAAAGTGACCTCCGCAATCTTTCAACACTTTCCTCAGCACGGTCAACACTTACCCACATTGTGGAAATGTCTTTCGCTGCATTGTGTCACATCCACTTCAAGGGATTAAATGTAACTCATATTTAAATTGGAAATATTTGACAATGATGTGCAGACCATTGAAGAAGACTTCATTGCTGCAGCACATGGGAGTGTCTCAAGTGAAGAGTGAGTTACAGCACGCGTATCCTATCAGGAACTGAAAAGCACCAGGTCATTTTACAGAGTGCTCAGTCGAGATTGCCGGCATCTCAGTGTCACTTCTTCCCAGGATTGGAGCAAAAGCATTGACCTTGAGCCACAAACTCTATCATTGGTATTTTTTGCAACTTCCTTTTATTCCTGCGACAGACACACTTCAAGTTTATAATGACTCTATCATCCCAGTTTTGGGAATATTTACACTTCCAGCCTTTTAACAAAATTGTCACCCTGGGCATGCAGGATGGAACTAAAGGCAGAAGCTTTATGGGGATATATCTTTTCAAAAGGCTTGGAATCAGACTTGTTTAACACAGGTTATACACAGCATTCCATCCCTTATTTAATGGATTAAGGGCGATTAAAGGGCATGTTTCCAATGTTGACACTTCAATTCCACCATTGAATTGGATACCATTTACATTCCGTGTTGAGGCATCACCCAGTTGACATGATCCGGTGCAGATGGTGTTATTGTGCAAATCAACTCATCCCAGTAGCTGTGCAGTTATTGTACACTCACAAATGGTGAACCTAGACCATGCACGGACCATGAAGCAGTAAACCAAGCTATTATTCCAGAGAAACTTCCACTTCCTGTAATCCAAAATCTATCCGCATCATTTCATGAATCCACAATCTTCACAAATTGATCAGTTATTTTCAGGTAATTCTAGAAAAACAAAGTCAGTATCTTAGAGCTTCTGTTATTCATGATGGTTTGTTTCAGTCATACAAGATACTCAATGGACAAAGTTCAGCACCCAGCCCATTCCAGAAAATTGTTTTGTCAGACATTGAGGGGACACCTTGCCTACATGATGTTGTCATTATCCATGGAAGGGACAAAGCAGAATGCAATCAGCTGTTATCAGCATTACTCACTCAACATATTTTGACACTCATTGAGGGCAAATGAACAAGTGAGGCATCTGAGATTGATATTCCAGGGCACCAACTGGCAACAGCAGGAATAAGGGAAACAGGGAGACAGTGTTACTATCACTGGTTGAGTGATCCAGAGTCCAGGAATGTAACATTAGTGTTGGTAACTGCAATCGTGAACCTATTGTCGACTGATGTAAAAACCCATCTCGTTCACTATTGCCTTTTAGGGAAGGAAATCTGCCATTCTTCTCTGGTCAGGTGACACGTGACTCCAGATCCACAGTCGTTTGCTTGACTCTCAACTGTCCTGTGAAATGGTCTAGCGAGCCAATCCATACCAGGACAATTGGGAATGGGCAACAAATGCTGACTTTGCCAATGACACCCATGTCCCATGAAACAATAGATGGGATTTTATGGCCTCCCTGGTCCTGAAACTGCAGAATCCCACCTGAAGTCAATGAACCTTCCCATGCTCTGCCCCCCCGGCCGCTCCAATTCCTGTGGTGGGCGGGACAGTAAAATTCCAACCAATAAATTAAATTTCACAACAATGTCAAAGCTATTCATAGATTTCTGATGCCTTCGAATGTGGAAGAGTCAGCATTGTTCCTCAGTATTACTGACATTTATCCTTAATTTATTCTTAATTACACAGAAATCATGGAGCCTCTTCGGAAGCTACAGCTCAAATTTGCCCAATAGGAATGGTCAATCACACAGCAAACAGCGTTTGATAGGTTAACATTCAAAATTATATCTCTGTTGGTCTTCACATATTTCAACCCAGATGTGGAAACATGTCATAACTGACACATCGGGAAATGCAGTTGGAGTTGTCCTCTCAATACATTGAAGGAAATGAATGACCAATCATTTATACATCACGTTGTCAGCAACTGAGTGTAAATAATCGACCAGAGAGCAGTTAGTTACATCTATTCTTTTGAATATTGGCACCTGTACCTCTGCAGTGGAAAGTTCATTCCCCCCACCGATCGCCAAGAACTGACCACATTGTAAGCTATGTCAGGATTGGATGATAAAGTTCTACACATCTACAGATGGCCAGATCATCATCATTGGTTGAACCTTGTGGTTGAGTATCTCACAGTCGAGTGATTGACATGCCGAGACATACTATTATCAAAAGCAGTTTTAGCGATTGTGAAGCAACATGTAACGTTGAAGACTCCGTGATTGTGGTAATTTTGAGTTGGAGGCAGAATTGGTGGCAGACAGCATCCTGCAGAAAGTGAGCCAGTACCTAAAAACCAAATGGCCTTGCAAAGTAATGATCCTGGACTGCAGAGTATGCAATGGACTTGCATTTTCTTAGTGTTTGTATGGCATATGGAACTTGGGTGACTATCCAAAAAAGCTCAAAGCAAGAGAAAGGCCCCAGTGTTGTTACGATGAACGAATGATCCTGTGAAAGAGCCCAATGGTCAGTTAATGAATGAATCTGTAATAAATGTGAGTCTCATAAATAATGTTCATGAAACAACTGAATTGTGGTAGTTCACTGTATAGAAGAGTTCATTACGAACTACGTCGCTTGTACACTGTGTGAAATCTGTTACACCATGCCCCACACCTTCACAACCAACCCAAAATTCATAGATCCACCCATCTCCTGGTGGGTAGTAAGCTCAACATTGTAGCCACCCTTTGGGTTGAGTAGTTTGTGCTGTATTCCAACTTGGATTTATTGGTGGCTACCTCATATTGATGACTCTTGATGTGTACTGTAATGCAAAATCAATATTTGTACAAACGGCATCATGTAAGAAATTGAAAACTGCGTTTGGATGGCAAAAGTTCAGGCAATTACAATATGCTTGCCAGTCAGTGAATTATTTTTGAAGCATTGTCATCATGACAAGGACACAATATCAAGACTCGGTCAACTGATGACTGAACAGGCAAACCATTTTCAGTAGTGTTAGCGGGGGAAGGTAAGTTTGGACAATTGGAGGATTCCCTAACACCATGGAATCTTTCATCCACCGAAATGGACAGGATTTCTGTGTGACACTCATTTGAAATACACCACAACCACCATTGCAGCACTCCCTCAGTGCTGCACTGAAGCATTATCTTGGATAATTGAACACAGAACATAGAACATTACAGCACAGTACAGGCCCTTTGGCCCTCGATGTTGCGCCGACCAGTGGAACCAATCTAATGACCCTCTAACCTAAACTATTCCAATGTTATCCATATGCCTATCCACTGACCATTTGAACGCCCTTAAAGTTGGCGAGTCCACAACTGCTGCAGGCAGGGCATTCCACACCCTTACTACCCTCTGAGTAAAGAACGTACCTCTGACATCCGTCCTATAGTTACCACCCCTTAATTTAAAGCTATGTCCCCTCGTGTTAGCCATCACCATCCGAGGTAAAAGGCTCTCACTATCCACCCTATCTAACCCTCTGATTGAGCAGAACTTAAATCTATAATCTCAGGTGAGAATTTTAAAAACTAAGCCAATTGGATATTGAGCAGAACTATGCAAATGAGTTAGAATAAGAATTAAAACCCATTGTTGCCACTGGCACCTTAGCATTTTTAAGACACTCCAACACTTTTACAAGGATTGTAGTCATTCCTCATTTGTGATTTTGTTTTTCCATAGCTGATATTATAAAACATTTTATTGAAATACAGCAAGACTCATGGGGCGAGACAGAATTCAGAATTCAATATCAACCTGGGTTAGTTAGGATTAGCATCCTTTATTTTTTGTTGTTGTTTTGCCAAGTCCAAACATTTGTTTGGCAGTAGAGATTGTGGCTTGGATTTTTAAAAGGTTGGACTGACTCAAGAGTTTTGAAAAATGGCAGTTTGGCTCTTATTCTGGGATTCTCTCCCCACATTCCACTTTATAACAATGTTGGCCAATACAGGACAAGGGTAAGGGTAGCCAGCCAACTTATAGCATGTCTATCCTGCCTGGCTCGATTACAGTGATGGGCAGTTCAAACCATCTGTTCAGTGTAATTTTGTTGATACAGTTTTCAGATGGCCTCATTATAAATGCTTGGCTGAGCATCACGAATGGTTAATCCAGCCAGGTATCAGCAAGCAGTGTTCATATTGCTGCAGAGGGGTGAAAGTGCATTGTTTGATTAACATCTTCACTCAGTTGGGTTACTGTCTGTGTGGAGTCTGCACATTCTCTCCATGTCTTCATGGGTTTCCTCCAGATGCTCTAAGTTTCCTCCCACAGTCCAAAGGTGTGCAGGTCAGGCAGATTAGCCGTACTTAATTGCCCATTAATATCAAAAGATGAGCAGTTTATGTGAATTAGCCATGGTAAATGTATGGGATAGGGCGGGTGGTGGGGCGTTGGATGGGCCTGGGTAAGATGATCTTTTGGAGAGTCAGTGCAGGCTCAATTGGCCAAATGACCATCTTATGCATTTTAGGGATTCTATGATTCCACCTTGTAATAACCTACTGTTTCTTTGAAGAGTTTTTTCACTGCTTGTGTGTTTATTTACAAACAAGTAAGAATTCTGAAGTGGGTAAAAGCTTCTGACAATGATGTTACGAATGGTTGTTGTTGATTGACATGTTTAAGAGATTGTAAGCCAAGCATTATTTTTCAAATGATTTTTTCAAAGCTCCTACTTTTGTATCAGTTTTAGGATCTTTCAGGGATTTGTCAGATTTGCCATTGGTGTTCTGATTCTGTACTTAGTGGATCCTGGGAGAGTGTTTATGGAGGATGAATGGCGAAGCATGGAGAGGGCATTAGGTTATGCGTGGCACATGAGCAGGGGGGTTAGGTGGCTGATGGGTGGCAGAGGAGGGAGCAATTGCCAAAGTAAACTCAAGCTTTTTGTTATAGTTTACACAGAACTTTTATTTGTGTGATGTTTGGTCAAAATACAATCCATCACAAAGGATTGAATCCATCAAATCAGGTGGTGGGCACAGAGACACAGATTATCATCTGGATATCCAAACACAGACTGTGCACAATTTCCAGTTTGTCAAATCTGAATTTCAAATGCCCTGAGAAGAATAAATGAATTTATACTAACATGAAAGTTGTTGATTATATAAAATAGTGACATATTGATTCACCAGCGTGCAATAATTCATATGGTGTGGAGACAGATTTATTCAGCACTTGTATGGTGTAGTGCGCATGATGCCAGCATACAGCTATTCGGGGAAGTTTAACATGGGCAGGTGGGGGAACGGGGGTGTGGGTTAGCCGTCAAGAAGCCACCAAATTCCAGCATTCACCGAGTTGAGACAAATGGAAGTGAGGTGGCATTTTTAATATGCTAATTAGACCATGGGTCTCAAATCTGACCTACTTTGCTCGCTGGGTTTCCTGGGTATCAGGAAACTGAAGCTCCAGGAAGGAAACAACTCCTTTGTGGAGAAGGAAAATACCTTTGTGGGTTGAGAGCCATCCTCACCTCGCCCCCCACGTGACCAATGTAGCTCCTTAAACTTGACCAATTGAACAGACCTTTGGTTATTTACATTATTATTCCCTTAGGTGTCAAATGGGTGGCATAGTGGTTAACACTGCTGCCTCTCAGCTCCAGGGACCTGGGTTCGATTCCCAGCTTGGGTCACTGTCTGTGCAGAGTCTGCATGTTCTCCCCGTGTCTGCATGGGCTTCCTCCAGGTGCTGCAGTTTCCTCCCACAGACTGAAAGACGCGCTGGTTGGGTGCATTATCTGTGCTAAATCCTCCCTCGGTGTACCCAAACAGGCGCCGAACTGTGGCGACTCGGGGGTTTTCACAGTAACTTCATTGCAGAGTTAATGTAATCCTACTTGTGAGAATAATAAATAAACAAACAATTTTTTTTTTAATCAGAATGCACCTGTGAAGCCCCTTCGGATGATTTATAACATTAAAGATGCTGTGTAATTACAAGCTGTTGTCAAAATAAAACTATGTGAAGCTACCAAACAAACACTTAAGCATTTCCTTTCTGCTATTTTTATTCAAGGTGTTAATCCATTTAGAATGAATGCATGTCACAGCATCACTTCAGAGCCACGAGTATACTGTTTGCATACACCAGATACACGAGATATGGTAGAAAAAAACACAAGGAGATATGATTAAATAAAGGGACAATTCTAATGGCGGTGCAGGAACAGAGGGACCTTGGCGTATATGTATAAATCATTGAAGGTGGCAGGAAGGCTTGTGAGAGTGATTAATAAAGCATACAACACGTGAGATTTGTCAAGAGGGGCATATAGTATAAAAGCGGAGAAAACAGAATTTAGACCTCACACGAAGTTTCCCCCTCCTCCCTGACTTCCTGTGGCTGGTGGGAATGAACGATTCTGTCAGTTAACTCTGCTTCCCTCTCCACCGTTGCTGCCTAGTCTGCAGAGTGCTTCCCTGCACCTTCCTGCTTTGATTGCAGAGTTCCAGGATTTGCATGCAGCATTTTGCTTTCAAAATAATATCCTCCCGGGCCCAGTCATTCTACTGCTCTTCTCATTTTCTAATTTGTGATGCTTTCCCAGTCAAGCCTTGTCATTCGAATTTATATCTTTCATTAATGCTGATGGCTTTCTCTTTATTGACACCGTGCTTCGGAACGATTTTGCTGCACAAGTTCATATAATTCTCGCTGAGCTGAATCTATTCATGAAATTATGATTGGCCGCAGTGATGGTAGCATCAGCTGTTAAATTTTATTTACAGCGTTATGTCAGTATCTGAAAAGGGAAGAGAGAAGACGGACAGTTTTACGCCACATTTTGAGAGATTAGCTGTGTAAAAGCTTGGAGTTCAAAGTACAAAGAAAATTACAACATAGGAACAGGCCCTTCGGCCCTCCAAGCCTGCACTGACCATGCTGCCCGACTGAACTAAAATCCCTCCCCTTCCGGGGACCACATCCCTTTATTCCCATCCTATTTGTGTACTTGTCAAGACACCCCTTAAATGTCACTATCTTATCTGCTTCCACTACCTCCCACGGTAACAAGTTCTAGGCACCTACCCCGCTCTGTGTAGAAAACACTTGCCTCGTACATCTCCTTCAAACCTTGCCCCTCGCACCTTAAACTTGTGCCCCCTAGTAATTGACTCTTCCATCCTGGGAAAAAGCTTCTGACTATCCACTCTGTCCATGCCTCTCATAATCTTGTAGATTTATATCGGATCACCCCTAAATCTCCATTGTTCCAGTGAAAACAAACCAAGTGTCTCCAACCTCTCCTCATAGCTAATACCCTCCATACCATCCTGGTAAATTTTTTTTGTACCCTCGCCAAAGCCTCCACATCGCTCTGGTAGTGTGGTGACCAAAATTGAACGCTATATTCCAAGTGCGGCCTAACTAAGATTCTATAAAGCTGCAACATGACTTGCCAATTTTTAAACTCAGTACCCCGGCTGATGAAGGTAAGCATGCCGTATGCCTTCTTGACTACCTTCTCCACCTGCATTGCCACTTTGAGTGACCTGTGTACCTGTATATCCAGATCCCTCAGCCTATCAATACTCTTAAGGGTTCGGCTATTTACTGTATATTTCATATCTGTATTAGACCTTCCAAAATGCGTTACCTTTAATGACATTACATTTGTCCAGATTAAACTCCACCTGCAATCTCTCTGCCCAAGTCTCCAACTGATCTATATCCTGCTGTGTCCTTATCACTATCCACAAATCCACCAACCTTTGTGTCGTCCACAAACTTACTAATCAATCCAGTTACATTTTCCTCCAAATAATTTATATATATTACAAACAGCAAAAATCCCAGCACTGATCCCTGAGAATTAGTACAGTTTTACTAATATTAGCTCAGTGGGTGGCTGAAAAGGAGAATAAAGGTTAACCAAGTGGAAGAGCAGAATAAAGCAGGAAATGGCCTTACACTGGTATACTGCCATTTCATATTGCAGCAGTGGTTCACACAGTCAAGAAAGAATAGATGCTTTGGAGAGAATGGGTTACCGATGTCATAGGTGGCTATAGGAGACTTTGACTGTCTCTCAGGCAGGTGATTGCTTTCCAATGCGAATGCACTTTTGGCTAAAAATGACCAGATCCAGTACCAGACCTAACCTCATGATCAGGATTAAAGTATTTTCCACAGTAAACATCGTGATTGACAGGAGCCTGGGTAAACTTCTCGATTCTGAAATGAAAGATCCTCAGTAATCTGACCAGAGGAAATTTTCACAGTGGCTTCATTGCAGTATTAATGTCACCCTACTTGTGACACTAATAAACAAATAGGTATTTCAGAATGCCAAACTTACCACCCTTGGTGATGAATTTGATTTGATTTATTATTGCCAGAAGTATTGGTAAACAATGAAAAGTATTGCTTCTTGTGCGCTTTATAGACAAAGCATACCATTCATAGAGAAGGAAACAAGAGAGTGCAGAATGTAGCGTTACAGTCATAGTTAGCGTGTAGAGAAAGATTAGTTTAATGCGAGGTATGTCCATTCAAAAATCTGACAGAAGATGTTTTTGAGTCAGTTGGTATGTGACCCCAAACTTTTGTATCTTTTTCCTGGTGGAAGATGGTGGAAGAGAGTGTCAGGGTGCATGAGATATTGTGAACCTAGTCAAAGAGAAAAAGGAAGTATTTGCCAAGGCGAGGACACTGGGAGGGCTAAAAGGGGACCTGAAAAGTTATTGGCCAGCAGAATTAAGGAAAATCCCAAGGCTTTTTATACATATATAAGGAGCAAGAGAGTAGCCAGGGAAAGTGTTGGCCCACTCAAGGGAGGGAATCTATGCATGGAGCCAAAAGAAATGGGTGCGGTATTAAATGAGCACTTTGTGTCAGTTTTCACCAAAGAGAAGGACTTGGTGAATGATGAGTCTGGGAAAGAGTGTGTAGATAGTTTAAGTCATGTTGAGATCAAAAAGGAGGAGGTGTTGGAGTTTTTGAGAAACATTAAGGTAGACAAATCCCCAGGGCCTGATGGGATATACCCCAGAATACTGAGAGAGGCAAGGGAAGAAATTGCTGGAGCCTTGAGAGAAATCTTTGTATCCTCACTGGCTACAGGGGAGGTCCCAAAGGATTGGAGAATAGCCAATGTAGTTCCTTTGTTTAAGAAGGGTAGCAAGAATAATCCAGGTAATTACAGGTTGGTGAGCCTTACGTCAGTGGTAAGGAAATTAATGGAGAGAATTCTTTGAGACAGGGTTTACTCCCGCTTGGAAATAAGTGGACGTATTGTTGAGGGGTGACATGGCTTTGTGAAGGGGAGGTCATGTCTGACTAACTTGATTGAGTTTTTTGAGGAAGTGACAAAGATGAGGGTAGGACAGTGGATGTTGCCCACATGGACTTCAGTAAGGCCTTTGACAAGGTACCTCATGGCAGGCTCTGCAGAAGGTGAAGCCACATGGGATCAGAGGTGAGCTGGCAAGGTGGATACAGAACTGGCTCAGTCGAAGAAGACAGAGGGTAGCAATGGAAGGGTGTGTTTCTGAATGGAGGGCTGTGACAAGTGGTGTTCCTCAGACATCAGTGCTGGGACCTTTGCTGTTTATAACATATATAAATGATTTGAAGGAAAATGTAACTGATTTGATTAGTAAGTTTGCAGATGACACAAAGATTAGTGATCATGACCATCAGAGGATACAGCAGGATATATATCGGTTGGAGACTTGGGCGGAGAGATGGCAGACGGAGTTTAATCTGGATAAAAGTGAGGTAAGCACTAATACTGATAGAAAATATACAGTAATGGCAGAATCCTAAACAATATTGATAGGCAAAGGGATCTGGGTGTACAGGTACACAGGTCACTGAAAGTGGCAATGCAGGTGGAGAAGGTGGTCAAGAAGGCATATGGCATTCTTGCCTTCATCGGCTGGGGCATTGAGTTTAAAAATTGGGAAGCCATGCTGCAGCTTTACAGAACCTTAGTTAGGTCGCACTTGGAATATAGTGTTCAATTCTGGTCGCCACACTACCAGAAGGATGTGGAGACTTTGGAGAGGGAACACAAAAGATTTACCAGGATGTTGCCTGGTATGGAGGGCATCAGCTATGAGGAGAGGTTGGAGAAACTTGGTTTGTTCTCAGCTGAATGACGGAGGTTGAGGGACGACCTGATAGAAGTCTACAAGATTATGAGGGGCATGGACAGAATGGGTAGAAGCTTTTTCTCAGGGTAACAAAAGTCAATTATTAGGGGGCATAGGTTTCAGATATGAGGGGCAAGGTTTAAAGGAGATATACAAGACAATTTTTTTACACAGAGAGTGGTGGGTACCTGGAACCCCCTGCTGAGGGAGGTAGTGGAAGCAGATACGATAGTGACTTTTAAGAGGCATCTGGACAAATCCATGAATAGGATGGGAATAGAGGGATATGGTCCCCGGAAGGGTAGGGGGTTTTAGTTCAATCGGGCAGCATGTTCGGTGCAGGCTTGGATGACTGAAGAGCCTGTTCCTGTGCTGTAATTTTCTTTGTTCTGTTTGTTCTTTAATTATGTTGGCTGCTTTTCCGAGGTGGTGGTAAGTGTAGACTCAGAGTCAATGGATGCCTGCGTAGCTAATAAATTCTGCCACTCTGACTCCAGTGAGGAACTTTAACTGATTAAGAGTTGGGAGCTGAAGTATTTGCTCACACTGGGAAAAAGCGAATGCCGTTCTGTTATTTAATTCCAAGTTTTCCAAAGTGACAATCTGAGAGACATCGGAAATGTAGTTCCAGCAGTGAAAGTTACCATGTTGACCCTGTTAACCATTTCCATGTAGCTTTTTATTTTTCTAAAGCATATTTCATTTGATAAAATATTTTTAGCTCACCAGGGCTGACGAAACTAATTTTAATTTCAGGCAGGTCTCTGCTGAAATTAGTTATTAACCTGACAGTCAGGTGTTCCCTGAGGTAACACATCATCATTGAACTGACAATTCTTTTATGGGCTCTGCCTCACAGTTAATAAAAATCTCAGCCTTTGTAAATGAGTGACTATTCAGCAAATCTTCACAAAAGAAAGTTATGCTTAAGGTGCATTAAGCAGCTGAGTGGTCCAATAATCTTTCATTTTTTCACCGGGTATAAGTCTGCCAAAACTAGAAAAGTCACCAGGATCTGATCAGCTGCTCACTGCATTTCTTAAAAAGCCGCTTTTAAGAAAGTTGTGCCCATTATACTGCTCCACAAACACACAGAGGGAACTTAATTCCCCAGTGACATCTCCCCCCACCCGCCACAACAACCCCAACCACAAGGGGTGATGTTATTGCCCGAGCCACATTCAGCAATGCCAACCACCTGGGGTCTTTTCTTATTGTAAGAAGTCTGACAAGACCAGGTTTAAGTCCAACCGATTTATTTGATAGTAAACGTAAATAAATCGGTTGGACTTAAACCTGGTGTTGTCAGGCTTCTTACTGTGTTTACCCCAGTCCAACACCGGCATCTCCACATCGTGACTAGTATTTTCTTATTGGCATCTTGTGGGAAGGGAGATCCTTGGATAACAATTAAGGGGCAGAGGGAACGATGAAGGTCACAGCCGGGATTCTCCCACCTCATCCAGGTCTGGGATTCTCTGGCCCCTCTGCTGTGAATAAAGTTTTGGATGAGCGCCATTATCGCTGACAGTGGCAATATCAGAGAATTCCAGCCTACGTTAAGATAATTATAATTAGCTATACGAGGCAATTTTTTTACACAGGCGGGAGGTAGTGGAAGCAGATATGATAATGACTTTTAAGAGACATCTTAAAGCAGTTTTGATCTCCTTACTCGAGAGAGGATATATTGGCACTGGAAGGGATGCAGAGGAGATTCACGAGGTTGATTCTGGGGTTGGGTGGGATGGTTTATGAGGAGAGATTGAGTAGACTGGAGCTATACTCATTGGAATTAAGAAGAATGAAGGGAGATCTTATAGAAACCTCTAAGGTTATGAAGGGAATAGATAAGATAGAAGCAGGAAGGTTGTTTCCATTGGCGGGCGAAACTAGAACTAGGGGGCATAGCCTCAAAATAAGGGGGAGCAGATTTAGGACTGAGTTGAGGAGGAACTTCTTCACACAAAGGTTTGTGAATCTGTGGAATTCCCTGCCCAGTGAAGCAGTTGAGGCTCCCTCATTGAATGTTTTTAAGGCAAGGATAGATAAATTTTTGAACAGTAAAGGAATTAAGGGTTATGGTGAGCGGATGGATAAGTGGAGCTGAGTCCATGAAGAGATCAGCCATGATTTTACTGAATGGCGGAGCAGGCTCGAGGGGCCAGATGGCCTACTCCTGCTCCTAGTTCTTATGTCTTGACAAGTACATGAATAGGATGGAAATGGAGGGATATGTTCCCCGGAAGGATAGGGGGTCTTAGTTCAGCCGGGCAGCACAGTTGATGCAGACTTGGAAGGCAGAAGGGCCTGTTCCTGTGCTGCAATTTTCTTTGTTCTTTAGCTGTGTTTCAACTACTGGCATCTTGGTGATCATTTATTTAAATAAGTGTTCTCAGTATATGTATGACACTGACAATGAAATGTTTATTGACAATCCCTACTTCCTCTGAGAAGATGCTGTGAGTTTTACTACTTGAGTCATTGCAAACGACACTAAGCTGGGTGACAGTGTGTGCTGTGAGGAGGATGCTAAGAGGCTGAAGGATGCCTTAGACAGGCTGGCTGAGTGGGCAAAGACTTGGCAAATGCAAAATAACATAGATAAATGTAAGGTTATTTTTTGATTTGATACGATTTATTATTGTCATGTGCATTAGTATACAGTGAAAGGTATTGTTTCCTGTATGTTACACAAGCAGAGCATACTATTCATAGAGAAGGAGAGGAGACAGTGCAGAATGTAGTGTTACAACCATGGTTAGGGTGCAGAGAAAGATCAACTTAATGCAAGGTAGGTCCATTCAAAAGTCTGATGGCAGCAGGGAAGAAACTATTCTTGAGTCGGTTGGTACGTGACCTCAGACCTATTCATTTAGGTGGCAAAAACAGGAAGGAAGATTATTATCTGAATGGTGACAGTTTAGGAAAAGGGGAAATGCAACGTGACCTGGGTGTGATGGTGGAACAGTCACTGAAGGTTGACATGCAGGTACAGCAGGCGGTGAGGAAAGCTAATGGCATGCTGGTCTTCATAGCAAGAAGGTTTGAGTATAGGAGTAAGGATGTCTTGTTGCAGTTACACAGGGCCTTGGTGAGGCCACACCTTGAGTATTTTGTGCAGCTTTGGTCTCCGAGTCTGAGGAAGGACATTTTTGTTATTGAGGGAGTCCAGCGACGGTTCACCAGACTGATTCCTGGAATGGCAGGACTGACATATGAAGAGAGACTGGATCGACTAGGCTTGTACTCACTGGAATTTAGAAGAATGAGAGGGGCTCGCATAGAAACATAAAATATCCTGATGGGACTGGACAGGCTAAATGCGGGAATAGTGTTCCCGATGTTGGGAACGTCCAGAACTAGGGGTCACAGGGTAAGAATAAGGCATAAGCCGTTCAGGATTGAAATGAGGAAGAACTTCTTCACTCAGAGAGTTGTGAACCTGTGGAATTCTCTACCACAGAAAGCTGTTGGGGCCAGTTTGTTAGATACGTTCAAGAGGGAGCTCGACATGGCCCTTGCAGCTGAAGGGGTCAAGGGGTATGGAGAGAAAGTGGGAGTGGGATACTGACAGTGCACGATCAGCCATGATCGTATTAAACGATGGGGCAGGCTCAAAGGGCTGAATGGCCTCCTCCTGCCCCTATTTTCTATGTTTCTATGTTTCTGCTGATACTGCACTCACAGTGGTTGCAGGAAATGTCAGGATTTTGACATTGATATGTGAAATCTCTATTTCTTCCTCTTTTTAAACAACATTCTCTCAATTCCTATCCTTTGCTGGATGTGTTTAGATGCAGTGCAGTATTTATTATTCAGTATATTTGATTCATATTCTATATTATCCTTTATTCATATTCCCGTTTGCCTGTAACAATTGTCTCTGAACTTTGTTTCAAAGCTGTGTGGATTTTGCAGGAGCTGGAACTATTTGAATCGTTCTGGTATTGGTATTTTGCTGTGTAACTCGCGGTACCACAGACTGAACTGCCAGTGTTTAATTTCTCAGTTACATTTAGTTACAGAGTAATTTTTTTTCAGCACTGTAACAATCGTCTTCTAGAAAATCAGGCTTTGATGATGAACTTGTGTTAAGATTTATTAGGCGCTGTCTGGGTAAATCCAAACTGGGGTCAACCTAACATCAACTCTGTTCCACTATTCTTTTCAGATTATGTAAACTGAGATTGTACTTGTTTTAATACAGAGAGTTCTGTGTACTGGTTAGGAACAGCTCTGTTCAAAGCTTAAACCTTTCATCAAACAGAAGCTGCAGGAGGTGACTTCTGTCAAATGCAAGTAATGAAGACAAAGTGCATGTCACTGTTCTTGAATGCACATAGACAAATTCGTCATAAAGTTGCCACTGCAAACCAAGGAACACACCTGTGTTCTGTGAGGTACTGGATAATATACAGCACCCATTGACGTACCTTTTCTATTCATTTGTGGGTCATGGGTGTAGTTGACTGACCAGCATTTATTACCCAACCCTGGTTACCCTTGTTCAGAGGGCAGTTGAGAGTCAACCACATTGCTGTGGCTCTGAAGTCACATGTAGGCCAGACCAGGTAAAGATGACAGATTTCCCTCCCTGAAGGACATGAGTGAATAAAAGCAAATTACTGCAGATGCTGAAACCAAAAGAGAAAATGCTGGCAGGTCTGGAGAGAAAAAGAGCTGACTCTTCGAGTCCAGACAACCCTTTGTTAAAGCTCTTTTGGTTTCAGAACATTAGTAAGCCAGGTGGATTTTTCTGACAATCAACAATATTTTCATGGTCATCAGTAGGTTCCTAATTCCACATATCTTTTATTGAATTCATATTGTGCCATCTGCCATAGTGGGATTTGAACCCGGGTCCCCAAAACAATAACTGAGTTTCTGGATTAATAGTCTAGTGATAATACCACTGGGTTATCACCTCCCCTCTCAAAGGCAGTTAGGGATGGGCAGTAAATGCTGGCCTAGCCAGCGATACTCCAATCCTGCGAAAGAATAAATCTAAACAAAAGTTGAATTAACAACACAGAGGCAGATCATTGCTCAGGCTGGTTCACCTAATCCTATCTCCATTTCCTTCTATTGTTTTCTCCCTTGTAGTCTTATCAAGCTTACCCTTAAAAGCCTCTAAACTGTTCAGCCCAATGCTCCGCACTGTGGGAAGATCCACCTTCTAATCATTCTGGGTAACACTGAATTCCATATTGGGCTTATTGGCAACATTCTTCTATTTACACCTCCCCATAAGTGAAATTGTTGTCACCATGTATACCTTATATAATCACTTCAGCAAGGAGTCAAAACCTTCAAAAGAGATGTGAAATTTTATGATGTGTTGAAATTTTAAAGAGTGATCCAGGTGGACATAGAGTGAGACACAGTCCAATGTAGATCATATCCTGCAATCAGTTCAGGAAAATGTGCTACACACGTGTTTAGCCAATTTGATATTAGACAACTCTGCACAATACTGGACAGACTGAACTGCTGGTGTTTAATTTTTAGGGGTATGATTACGCCTAAGTTACAGAACAATTTTTTTTAACACTGGAACAATTGTCTTTTAGAAAGTCAGGCTTTGATGAGGAATTTGGGTTAAAATTTATTATGCGCTGTCTGGGGTAAATCCAGACTGGGGTCAGCCTGACACCAACTCTGTTCCACAATTCTCTTCAGATTATGTAAACTCAGGTTGTACTTGTTTTAATATGGAGAATTCTGTATACTGGTTAGGAACAGGATGTTCAAACCTTGAAGAGTTGGTATCAGACTGATCCCAGTCTGAATTTATCCAGACAGTGCGAAATAAATTTGAACACAAATTCAGCATCAAAGCCTGAATTTCTGGAAGACATTTGTTACAGTGCAAAAAAAGAATTGTTCAATAACTTAATGTAATCATACCCCTGCAAATTAAATACCAGCAGTTCAGTCTGTTGGGTATTGTGCAGAATTATCTAATATCAGTCAAGTGAACTGGTACCCACCACCACAAGTCCAAGAGGTACACATAGGACTTTTGCTTCATTTGTTTCAAATCTTTGCAATGTGTTTGCTGTTAGAGCAGTTAAAAGATCCAGCTGTAACAAAGTGGTTAAAAGTTGGGCCCACTCAATTGCAAACACTGAAACAAGAAAAGGAATCTGTCCTGAATTGCTTCTCACACTTTCACCAGTTGGATCAGATGGAACATGTGACACTAAGGTCAGAAAATAATAAATCAATCACTTTTTGCAAAGCTTGCCAATTACATTTTCTCAAAATTTTACCTCAGTGATTGAGGATGCAGAGTTACCAACTAACAATATTGTGGGGTGGCACAGCGGTTAGCACTGCTGCCTCAAAGCGCTAGGGACCTGGATTCGATTCCTGGCTTGGGTCACAGTCTGTGTGGAGTTTGCACATTCTCCTTGTGCAGGTTAGGTGGATTGGCCATACTAAATTGCCCCTTAGGGTCAGGGAGATTAGTGGTATAAAGGCATGGGGTTACAGGGATTGGGCCTGGGCGGGTTTGTTGTTTGGCGCAGACTCATTGGGCAGAATGGCTTCTGCACTGTAGGGAATTCTATGAACAATATTTTACCTATTTCATTCTTGGTTCTCATAAAATAAATAGAAAGGGTTTAATAAATAACTGTTTTAAAGCATCCATTACTCTGTGCCTCCAGTCAGACATACAAAATTTAGTCCACAGCCAGCTGTTAAGTTACAGGCAGTAAACTGCATTCTTACCACCGAGAGAGGATTTCAGTGCTATGTGTAAAATGTGTTAAGAGTGCTGTGGGAGTGCACGCTTTTTTGAAACACTGAAAAAAGACTCGACTGCAATTTATAAAGTTCCCAGGGGGCCCCTGAACATTTCGAACCAGCTTGATGCTGCACTGAGATATATGGCATACATTGTCAAGCCAAAGTGATGCCTTCCTTCAGGTGATCTCTCAGCATTGTGTCCCAATGTCAGAACAAGACTTGACTCCAGAGTGAGATTGTCACTTCTGTGTCTGAAACAGAAGCGACTCTGCAAAAATGCAAAAGATATCGAAACCACTCCACACTAAAAGTCAATTGTTTAGAGCCCAACAATGGGTGGCACAGTAGCACAATGGTTAGCACTGCTACCTCGCAGCGTCAGGGACCCAGGTTTGATTCCTGATTTGGGCCACTGTCTGCATGTTCTCCCCATGTCTGCATGGGTTTCCTCTGGGTGCTCCGGTTTCCTCCCACAGTCCAAAAGTTGTGCTGCTTAAGGTGCATTGACTCGAGCAGGCACTAGAGTGCGGACTAGGGGAATTTCACAGTCGCTTCATTGCCATGTTAATGAACACTGCTTTACTTGTGACTAATACATAAACTTTACTTCTGAGTAACTTAGATTCATATTATCATCAAAATAAATTATTTATTGTGAAACTTTCTTTCTTTGGTACATAACTCAAAATTTCTGATTTTTACTTCTGAAATAAAGCATTTTGTGATTATTGTAAAAATGATAATATATTGGTGATAAAATTCAACTCAAATTCATGAAAAGGTGTTGCATGCTGAAACTTGTTCTTTAGTTTAGCCTGGAAATTCTGCATTCTGGGAGAATTTAAACCAAAACAAAAACAGACAGGTTTGAGGCAAGTGGGGGGTTAAAACCTCAAGATGTTGGATTTTCCAACCCAAACTCGCCTGCGACCCACTCACCGCCAACTTTAACTGGGGCAGGAAGATGGTGGTGCACTAATTAAAGGGGCAGATTGGCAAGTCAGATATATTGGTGATGTAAATCTCATTGTCGTTCAACTTTGCGGTTAACCATGGGTAGCCTGGTTTCTCAGCTTCAAGGAACCCTATGTTCGGGTGAGAACCTGGTGGATCCAGCAGGTGACTATGTCTACCTTTAGGATACAGGAGGTGTGCCTGTCTAGGCAACGGCCTTGATGTGGCACTCTATCTCTTAACCTTCTCCTTGAGGCCTCTGATGCTTAGCCCTTGCCCCTCCCCCCATTCTCTCTACATCTCTGGAGTTCCACTCCATCACCCACTGCTCACCAAGGCCTCCAATTACCCTTCTCCACCCCAATCAGTTTCTAATTCCCCTTCACTTACCCCAACATCTAAGGCCTCTGAACAGGCCTTTCCCAAAGGCCTCCAGTGCCGTCAGGTGCCTGATGTCACACCAGGCCTCTGATTTCCCTGGGTCCCCCTGCCTATACTGCTATACTCCAGGATGATCCCTCTGTATAGCACCGCCCAACCCCTTCAGACCTCCCCCTCCGGCAATGAGGATCTACGTGGTCCCACCACCTACACCAACTGGTTACTCACCAGGTTGGGATCATGGAGTTATAACAGTACGTAAGAAGGCCAATTGACCCACTGTGTCTGTGCTGGTCCTCGTAAGAAATACAGTTTTGCTACTCCCCCACCCTCTCCCTGCATCTCTGCACAAGTGTTCAGAAAAGTTGGATAAATGTACTGCACAGGAAGAAGTCACCCTGAAAAATGAGATTCCCTCCCGCCAGCCTAATCACATTTTCCAGCACTTGGTCATTGAAACCAAACAGGTGAAAGCCCAGGTTGTTGTACTGGGATTTTTTATTCTTTGAGAGAGGTTTTTTTTTTGCAAATAATTAAAGCCTGTTTTGAAATGAGGGAGAATTGACACAAGTCCAGACTGTGATTGTACAATAATTTTGTTGTGACATTTCCAGCCCTAAAGGTGCGGAATTATTTAATTGCAGTTTTGAAAGTTTAGGACACAGGCAGTATACCCTAAAACTGCCTGATTGTAAATGTGATGTGATTGAAACAGCTATGAGAATTCTGGAAAAGCAAAATAACGGTGGTTACTCTCTCAGCCTCCAGGCAGTGAGTTTGGCCTGGCAGGAATGAATATTCCCCTTGTCATGGTTTTTTGAAATGGAGATATAAAATGAAAGAACAGATCGAACACTTTTTGGGGAAGTTTTAAAATTCTGTTTGTGTATTTATGGAATTGTGGTGTTGCCAACTGGAGCTGGACTTCATTCTTTAGTTGAAGGCAGGGCAAATTATCCAGGAACATTCCAAAAGCATAGAGGAGGGAAAACAGGAAGAAAGCATCATGAGATGAGGTTAGAAAATGGTTCAGTGATATGCTGATTCGGAGTACTAACACATTTCTTTTTTCTTTTTTCTTCAGATTACAATAATAAATTGAACTCAAGAAAACAAACATCCAATAAATTATGAATGTTGAACAAGATGACATTGCATCCACAGCAGATGATGATAGGTCCAAAGTTTAACAGGGCCATACTCGACCCCTTATTTGTGCTGCTGTTGGCTCTACAACTTCTTGTGGTGGCCGGTTTGGTCAGAGCTCAGACGTGTCCTTCGGTGTGCTCCTGTAGTAACCAGTTCAGCAAAGTGATCTGTACACGTCGGAACTTGAGGGAAGTGCCAGATAGCATCTCCATCAACACGCGTTACTTGAACCTGCAAGAAAACGGGATACAAGTCATCAAAGCTGACAGCTTCAAGCACCTGCGGCATCTGGAGATTCTGCAGTTAAGCAAGAACCACATTCGGCAGATTGAAGTTGGGGCCTTCAATGGTCTGACAAACCTCAACACCCTGGAGCTGTTTGACAACCGCCTGTCCACCATTCCCAGTGGAGCTTTTGAGTACCTCTCCAAACTGAAGGAACTGTGGTTAAGGAACAATCCAATTGAAAGTATACCATCTTATGCTTTCAATCGAGTTCCTTCTCTTAGGAGATTAGATTTAGGTGAGCTAAAGAGACTTGAATACATCTCTGATAGAGCCTTTGAAGGTCTCTCAAATTTAAGGTATTTGAATCTCGGAATGTGTAATCTTCGGGAAATTCCTAACCTCACGCCTCTGACAAAATTGGAGGAATTGGAACTATCAGGAAATCGGCTTTCTCTAATCCGGCCGGGCTCCTTCCAGGGTTTGACGAACCTGCAGAAACTGTGGATGATGCATGCTCAAATCCAGGTGATCGAGAGGAATGCCTTTGATGACCTTCAGTCACTAATAGAGCTTAACTTGGCACACAATAACCTGACTCTGTTGCCTCATGACCTCTTCACCCCCCTTCACCACCTCGAGCGGGTCCACTTGCATCACAACCCATGGAACTGCAATTGTGACATCTTGTGGCTGAGCTGGTGGCTGAAGGAGATTGTGCCCTCCAACACAACATGCTGTGCTCGTTGTCACGCGCCCCCGAGTTTAAAAGGGAATTATATCGGGGAGCTGGACCAGAACAAATTTAACTGCTACGCTCCAGTAATTGTCGAGGCTCCCACAGACCTCAATCTAACAGAGGGCATGGCGGCAGAACTCAAGTGTCGAGCCTCGACCGCCATGACCTCGGTGAGTTGGATTACTCCGAATGGCACAATCATGACCCATGGAGCTTACAAAGTTCGGATCTCTGTGCTCAATGATGGCACGTTAAATTTTACAAATGTGACTGCCCAGGACACTGGGTTGTACACATGTTTGGTGAGCAATTCTGCAGGGAATACAACAGCATCAGCTACACTCAATGTGACTGCTACAGAAAACAGCACCTTCACTTATTTCACAACTGTCACCGTGGAGACAATGGAACCCTCTGTACATACAACGGATGACAAGTTTAGACCGACACCATTCAGCGACTGGGACACGACGTTTGTGACGACCTCCTTGACTCCGCGGAGCACCAAGTCAACGGAAAAAACAATCACTGTCGCTATTACTGAGGCAGGAGGGAATCTCATGCCAGGTCTGGACGAGGTGATGAAAACCACAAAGATTATTATTGGTTGTTTTGTAGCCATCACACTGATGGCAGCTGTGATGTTGATCATTTTTTACAAAATGCGCAAGCAGCATCACCACCAGAATCACCATGCCCCCAGCAGGACCATCGAGATTGTCAGTGTCAATGATGGCATCGCGGGAAATACTCCCTCGGAGAGTCACCTGACTATGCCTGACATAGAGCATGAGCATATGAACCACTATAACTCATATAAAGCTCCATTCAACCACACCACCACAGTAAATACAATAAACTCACTACACAGCTCTGTGCATGAACCATTATTGATGCGAGTGAACTCGAAGGACAATGTACAAGAGACACAAATATGAGTTGGGTTGGGGTTGGGGGAGGGGGGGGGCGGGTGGACACAAATTTACAAATGACAAACAGGACAAGGCTGATTCTACTGTTTAAAAGAAGTGTCTTTAAAGAGGTTTATTTATTAAAAATAATTCTATTGTGATCTAAAATAGAGACAATTATGTGTATTCTAAACACTGATTTGACATACAATGCTGCGCCCATTAATTTAGTCATCACCATGTTTTTTCATAGGGGATTTTGATTCTCTAAGGGACTATTCAGATATTTTGTAAGAATTACATTTCACATGGGGTTTTTATGGTGAATTCTAGTGGTGAGATTCGGTCTGTTTTGTCTCTTTCTGTTACTTCATGAGCTCTTACAACTGGTAATGACAGGGAATGCAGTATTAGAGGTAGATTTATATTAAATCTTTTATTTTCCATGTATCATCTTGTTCTATATTTACAAACAGAATTATTCTGTGAAGATTGCTTGTAAAAAAAAACAAAAAAAAATCCACATACCCAATGATCTTTTAAACAATTCTAGATCCAGAATTTGTAGCTTAAATACTAAATAAGATTATAAATAAACTATTGTTGGTTTTCAGTACCTTCAAATATCTAAATTAATGATTCTGAAGACAACAGTTGGACAATGTATTTTCAGTATTCTGTAACCTGTTAACCTCAGTCTGAGGGAATCAGCAATATGAATTTGGATTGTTCAAATCTAATTCAATTAGCCGGATAGCTGGATTATCTTTCTCATTTAAGTTTAAGGTGACGCAAGGTTATGGAGATATGACAAATTGCCATCCTAGTCGTAAGAGATGCTTCGCAAAAAATGGTGGGTGAGAAAACAATTAGAGTTTCCTCTTTATACTTATTCCATGTTTAACCTCGGGTGCTCAGGATGCTGTTAAGCTCTCGGAAGGATCTCTCAGCAGGTCGTACAGAACCCACATGAAGCTGGCATACAAAAAAAAACAAGCTTACTTCACATTAAAGGTTATCCCATTGAAAACTCAGTGAAGTAGCTGGACTGGTCACATTGTCGCAACCTGATGAGAAGATTGTAACCTCTCAATTAAGGATCATACTTAACTCTGCTGCTATCCCTAACTGCCATTGAGAACACATTATATATTTTGTTGCAATCTTAACATTTCTGTCTGTTCAGTTCAGTTGTCCTGATCTATGTTAACCTAATTTCTAGCAAAATAGTTCTCTGAGAAAATCTCAGAAGTCTATTTTGGTTTATTAGAAAATCTTAGATGAATATTTTCAATGTCGTGAAGACATCAGCAAGTTGAAATTGTACATCACCCTGACTTGGTCGTATATTGCTTTATATCATTGTTATTCAGCAATATCATGGAATTGATTATCTTGTAGCATTATGGGAGAGCATTCACAAGAAAGTCTGAAGGAGGCGGCCCACCACCATCCCCATCTCTGCCATCACCCCCTCAGGGCACCTAAGGACAAGTCCATCCTGCAAACAAAATAATAAGAAAAAATAATTTGATTTAATTTATGGCTGCGTAAGTAATGTCCATTAACTACATGTGGGCATTGGAGATTACAAATTGCACCTACTGTAATTTGTGTAACAAGTATAATCGAAGGACAATGTGGTACCTTCACCTCTTGATGTAAAGTAAGGGTGATCGGTGTTCTATTTTCTACAATGCGATGTGAGATCAGTGTAATAGTTGGAGTGAAAAAATGGCTTGGGCAACATTCAGACGGAAGAATTTCTCTTTCACCAGCCCCTCAGTGAAAGAACAGGAAGTCAGTATAATGTAAAAGGACAATAAGCATGTTGTCAGGTTACCACAGAATCCCTTAATTCATGCCAGCAAAGACACTTCTGCCCTTTTCAAGGTACTAAAAGCAATTTCCTTGGCAACTAGAATGAGAGTGGAAGAAAAGTCGGAGTGAAGACTATTTTAATTCTATTGTTTTCCTTTAGGGAAAAAAAGCCTGTCCTTAATGTAATAAAATTACAGCATTGACTCTGAAAGGTGCAGTCACATTTACTGTGACCAGGTTTACATTCACATTGAGAGAACCTTTTGTGAAACAATTGTGACGTGCTACTGAATGCTATCCCATTAAGAAATGCTTGGCAAATCACTTAGCATTATAACCAGAAAAGCTCCTTGCCCAGTGCATTCATCTTTGGTGGCATTGCCCCGATTTGCATCCTGATGTTTTAGATTTCTTAGAACATGTTGATACCGGAGAGGTGTGGAACCACTTGTCCTCCAGCTTCATTCTTCCAGCGTAGCTCTGAACTTGTGCAGAAGCTCTGAAAGGTTAGAGAGTGCTGGCCAGGGTCACTTTTGAACATGCATTTCAAATTAAATGATGCTGATCTTTTGGTTCTGCAGGCAGACCTTAATGGATATTGTTCAGTATTTGATCTCAATATTATGCAAGCCAGCATCTTGTTTAGCTACTTTAAGAATCAGAGCACGCTGCATGTCCAAGGTGAGGAACAACCAGGAAGGCAAAAGACAGCATTATGTACATTGAGACACAGTAACTGCATGTAGTTTGCATTAATAGGGAGTAAATTCAAGATCAAATATAGAAGAAGCTCACATCCTGGAGGAATCCCTTTAGAGGACAAAGAGAAGGGCTAGAATGCATTAAAACTGAGCACTTCATTTACATTCTCTAAAATCTGACACACCTCCACCCTATGAACTATGA
The DNA here is from genome assembly GCF_965287045.1 of Carcharhinus amblyrhynchos. NCBI lineage: Eukaryota > Metazoa > Chordata > Chondrichthyes > Carcharhiniformes > Carcharhinidae > Carcharhinus > Carcharhinus amblyrhynchos. Next base: position 2,701,626 of record NC_137329.1, on the reverse strand, counting down.
GCTTTTAGAAGTAGATAGTCAAGAATGCTGCCTGATTATCTCTCATGGAAAAAATCTTTTCAGATGCAACTGAAAGTAGCTATCCCTGGCACTCAGATATGTACAACTTGAACATTCAAGCAGAAAGTGGCACAGTAGCACTGCTGCCTCACAGCGCCAGGAACCAGATTTGAATCCCAGTTTGGGTGACTGTCTATGTGGAGTTTGCACATTCTCCCTGTGTCTGGGTTTCCTCTGGGTGCTCCTACAATCAGAAAGATGTGCTGGTTAGATGCATTGGCCATGCTAAATTCTCCCTCGGTGTACCCGAATAGGTGCCAAGGTGTGATGAATTTTCACAGTAACTTAATTGCAGTGTTATTGTACACCTACTTATGATACTAATAAATAAACTTCAAAACGTTAGAGGGAAATGGCAAGAAAAGAGAAGGCACATGAAAAAGCGTGTGCCTCAGGTTTGTCCAGTGGCACCTGTTCAAGGAATATATTGTCAGAATTTAATACAATTTTCATTACAGAGTTATATGAAGTCTGCAAAAAATGTAACCAAGCAACTTCCCCATGGTAACAGTGCCCTTCAAGAATTATAGTTTCCCGACATTACAGCAGCTTATTAAAAGACACAGGTGAATACTACAAGCTGAGCCGTGTGATCTTATGGCTCGGAATGCAGGCTGCGTGAATGTCATCAAACATAGAACAACAACAGCAAAATGAAGGGCCGCAGAACGAGTACTCAAAGCATTTGTTCTGGAACACTAATTGATTTGATTAATAAGAGTAGTAACAGTAACATGTATGTTTATAAGTTATTAAAGCACCATTGTGGAACGTCTTGACATGCTCCAAACGTTTTACTGGGAAAGGGTATGAGCGTAGATAACATCTAATGTGTTTATGAAAGGTACTGATTTCTGCTGTGATTTTTTTTTAAAAACACATTTATCCCAGTGATGGTGATTATGTTGTTCCCTTGCAAATGGTTTTGCTAATTATTGAAATTTAGATGTTTTTATCTATTGTACATCATCACTTTCTGCATTGTTGACAATTCTATATCAGGTTCTATTGAGTTCAGACTAAGGGTGCCTCCCATTACATTGGCATTCCATTCTTTGCTAAAGCCAAATGCTGCTGTGAAAATACACAAGAAATCTCCGATTCTGTGATTCTATTTAGTACCCGTCAAAAAAGCTTGCCAGGAAATTATCATGTGTGTGTATGACTGAATGGTACAATGATAGTCATGGATCATCTCCAGTGTATCTTTAGGACAATTCATTTTGCTTTCTCCAATTTACCACAATATGGATTTCTCTGAATAAAGCTTTTAAACTGGGGGCCCAAATCCTAAGATTATCAAACCCTTCCCACACTTGAAAGGGAAAAACTAAAATGATGTTTGATAAAGTTTTACAAATTAAAATTCTGCCCTCCAGCTGGAAACTCAGCCCAATCAGAGAGGTCATTTTTGTGTATGGGTGCAGAAAAGAACTTTGAGAAATTGCTTTGATTCAGGTTTGAGTTTTCTTCAAGTCCTGACAAATTCTAACCGAAGTGTTGTTTCCAATATTCATAACAAACAGTCAAAGAACAAGGTACAATAAGTGTGTATTGAAAGAAAGTGTTTGGATTACTGCAGATGGAATAACTGCTTGATGAAAAATGAATGTATATTTCAGCAGTTTGCTCTGATGTAAAGTAAAAAGACAGGTAAGTCACCTCAAACACTTCCTGGAAGATATCCTCCATGTTGCAATGGAATCCTCATGGGCTGATAAGGTTAGTTAAATTTAAAGTTGTTTTCATGATTTAGTGGTGATGGGTTTTAAGACACAACTGGCCCATTTAAAGTCCTAATTAATCAATGTCCATGGTCATCCTTACACCAGAACTTTTATTTTAGAAGAGTAAAAGGCAACTCACTTGAAACCTTCAAGATCTTCAGATTTCCTGACAGGTCAGTTGTGAAGAGACGGTGTGATTCCTCTTGTGAGAGAATCTAGAACTAAGGCACACTGTTTAAAATAAAGGATTGTACATTTAACGCAGAGATGAGGAGAAATTATTTCTCCAATGATGGTGAGACTTTGGCCCTCTCCCTCAAAAGGAAATGGAAGCAACATCTTTAACTGTTTTACATCAGAGCTATACAGCACAGTGTCACAGTGCTTAGCACTGCCACCTCACAGCCTTGGGGACCCAGCTTCCATTCTGGCATTGGGTCACTATCTGTGCGGAGTTTGCACGTTCCTCCTGTGTCTACGTGGGTTTGCTCCGAGTGCTCCAGTTTCCTACCACATGCCAAAGGTGTGTGGGTTAGGTTGACCCTTGGAGTTGGGGTATTAGCAGATTAAATACGTTGGGTTACGGGACTAGGGCCTTGGTGAGATTGTTCTTCGATGCAAGCTCAATGGGCCGAATGGCCTCCTCCTGCACTGTACGTGTCCTATATATGGATTCCTGATTAATAATGGGGTAAAAGGTTACTGGGGGTAGCAAGAACATTGGGTTGAGGTTACAATCAGATCTGCCATGATCATATTGAACAGTGGAGCAGACTCGAGTGGCCAAATCCTACTCCTAATTTGTATCTTTGTTTGATTCCTACCCTCTAGAAGAGAAGTAGAAAGCATTAGCAAGAGGAGAAAAGACTGTTTTTTGTTGCTGAAAGCTTTTTTACTGGAAGTTGTTCAGTTCTTTACACCTAAAGCTCAAAGAAAGTTATGCCTGGAATTTCCAACAGGCTCCTTCCCCAATCTATTGCTCTCTCCCTCTCCAAGATGGTTGTCCAACTGCCACACACACCAGCAATGAGTCAACGCTCTCCTTCCCATGGAATCAATACCAGTCACATTTCACTTCCCATGAAGAACAAGCGAGTACAAAAGTTGCTTTGAATCACTGCTTTGGATTGCCAGCTGAGTTCAGTTACAGGACAATCACGTAATATCATCATGACCTGTGGATTTTGTTGTACGTCAAACAATGTGAATCTCAACACAAACCGAACAATCCAACCAACTTGTGTTCATTGGTCCAAACTGTAGGGGAAACAAATTTCATTCAACCAGGACTGATATACTGACATTATAAGTGGATCACCAGAAGTGGATTCCACAGCATTCCCACTAGCTCATATTGTGGAGATGGTGAGGACGGCGCCAGTCATTCTGCGTCACCACCCAGTATCCTTCGGCCCTCCCAAAATCTTCCAGACTCTCTCCCAAACAATTCAGTGAAAGCTTCTCCACATGTAGTGAGCCACTTGATGTCAAATCCACCACCTCCCGCGACTTGGTCTGAATACTGTAATTTGCACAACCCTGCTGCGCGTCCTTGTAATCTGTTGCGAGCTGCATCTTTGCTAGGTTTTGGTTATGTCACTACAGCAGTCTTTACATATATCCTTAATTACTACTTACCACAGGAATTGCAACAGGGGCACGACTGGAGTTTAACCAGCAACAAATCACTGATCAGCATCTCTGATAATATTAGGTATTTTTATCTTGTTTTGGTTGGATAGTTGTTCCTTCAAATCTAGTGAGAGTGCGGAAGCTGTTTAAAACACGTGCCAGTTCAGGATCAGTATTCGTACAGAGTTGCTTGATTTTTCCCATTCACTGCTGAGCTTTCAGAGCCTGAAGGTCTGGAATTCTGTCACTAACCTTCTTTGACTTTCCACCTCCCAGTCTTCCTCAAACATATTCTTTAATGTCCTACCTCATTGTTTACGTTTTTCGGCATCTGCCCTGGTATATCCTTAAAAGATTTGAGCTGGGATCAAAAAATCCTAAGTGCTGAGTTTGTGTAAAAATTGGAGTAAATCCTGCTGGGTTTTTTTTGGTGGGATTTTTGAAATGAATCTCATGCACCCTGTGCATCGTAGAGTGTCTGAGCATGAATCTTGATTAAAAATCTGCGGACAGGGCTTATTCCTGCTGGAGAAGCCGGCAGTGTCACACTGAGTGAGCCACTGCGCGTGCACTGATCTGTCATAGCGGAGATCAGCGCATGCACAGTGATCCTGTACAGCCGGCCTCCCAGTCAGGCAGTAGGGTGGCACAGTGATCAGCACTGCTGCTTCACAGTGCCAGGGACCCAGGTTCAATTCCAACCCTGGGTCACTGTCAGTGCGGAATCTGCATGTTCTCCCCATGTCAGCATAGGTTTTCTCCGGGTGCTCCAGTCCCCTCTCAGTCCAAAGATGTGTGAGTTAGGTGGATTGGCGATGCTAAATTGACTCTTAGTGTCAGGAGATTGGCAGGATAAATATATATAGAGTTACCGGCATAAGGTCTGGGTGGGATTGTGGTCAGTGCAGACTTGATGGGTCAAATGGCCTCCTTCTGCACTGTCGGGATTCTATGACTCAATGATCGTTGCCCTTCTGGACATCTCCAGGCCAGCCCTAACACCCACATCCCCCACATTCCTGATCTGTCCTCCCCTCCCTCTATCACTGATCCTGACTGCAGAGTGGCTGCAGGATCCCCCACCACAAGCACTGCATGCTGCCTGCGGGGCAGTGCCAAGGTACCCCCTGGGCATTGCCACTTTGACCCTTGGCAGTGCCAGGCTGGCTATTCCCAGAGGCCACCTCCATAATCTCGATCTCCTGAGGGACCCCATTGGCACTCTTTCACTCCAGCGGGATCAAGCCGCCAGCTGGCCGTGTGGGGGGCTGTTGTAAACTCCACTGGAGCGAAGCATTCCTGGCAGGGAGGTGGGGGAAGAGGCTAGTGGGTCCGGAGACCTCAATCCCGGGCCATCTAATGATATTAAAATCATGATTATAATTTGGGCTGACAAATGGCAGATGGAGTTTAATTTACACAAATGCAAGATAAGGCATTTTGGTAGATTGAACCAGGGCAGGACTTACTCAGTTAATGGTAGGGCATTGGGGAGAGTTACAGAACAAAGAGATCTAGGGGTACATGTTCATAGCTCCTTGAAAGTGGAGTCACAGGTGGACAAGTAGTGAAGAAGGTATTCGGCATGGTTGGTTTCATCAGTCAGAACATTGAATACAGGAGTTGGGACATCTTGTTGAAGTTGTACAAGACATTGGTAAGGCCACACTTGGAATACTGTGTGCAATTCTGGTCACCTTATTATAGAAAGAATATTATTAAACTAGAAAGAGTGCAGAAAATATTTACTAGGATGCTACTGGGACTTGATGGTTTGAGTTATAAGGAGAGGCTGGATAGACTGGGACCTTTTTCCATGGAGCGTAGGAGGTTGAGGGTGATCTTATAGAGATCTATAAAATAATGAGGGGCACAGATCCGCTAGATAGTCAATATCTTTTCCTAAAGGTAGGGGAGTCTAAAACTAGAGGGTATAGGTTTGAGGTGAGAGGGGAGAGATACAAAAGGATCCAGAGGAGCAATTTTTTCACACAGAGGGTGGTGAGTGTCTGGAACAAGCTGCCAGAGGTAGTAGTGGAGGCGGGTACAATTTTGTTTTTTAAAATGCATTTAGACAGTTACATGGGTATGATGGGTATAGAGGGATATGGGCCAAATGTGGGCAACTGGGATTAGCTCCGGGGTTTTAAAAGTAGAGGGAGGCATGGACAAGTTGGGCCAAAGGGCCTGTTTCCAAGCTGTAAACCTCAATGAATTTATGAGACTATGATTTAAATATTTGAATCAGCTCTGTGCCAATTTCCAGTGTGGAGTTAACGACACTGGAATTCCAGCAGCCAGAGACATGCAGAGGTCGTGACTCTCAGTGGGAAGCCTGCTAAACAGCCTCTGCTTACGTCTCCCAGAATTACCCCCTGGGTGTCAATTACTGTTTGATAATGCTCCTGTCAAGGACCCGCTGATATTTTGCTGCATAAAAAGTGTTACGTCGTTGTGAGTTATTGCTGTTTTTGTTGAGTGGAAGATAGTAAAATAGGGCTGATAATTCCCAGCCCTTCCCAACAGTGGGATCTTCCCATTCTCCCCAAGTCAATTCCATGTGGCTGGTTCCTGGTGACAGAGGGTACAAGCCATACAGAACACCTCTGGATGGCAGAGAACACAGCAAGCGTTGGCAGGGGTGGGGTGGGTGGTTGGGGGGGAGGGAGAAGGGGATGTGGTGGTTGGTGGGTTGTGGGTGGGGAGATGCTGACTGGAGGAACAGGATGGTGGTGGTCGAGGGAAGTGGGTGGAGCAGCGCTTGCAAATCCTGCCCAAAAACTCTTGATGCCCAATGGGAAGGCTGAGGCTAAACCTGATAAACAGAACTGTCTGTTATGTTCCTCGACAACAATGCTAGTTCTTTTTAAAAGATAAAATTGTACCCGCCTCTACTACTACCTCTGGCAGCTTGTTTCAGACACTCACCACCCTCTGTGTGAGAAAACTGCCCCTCTGGACACTCTTGTATCTCTCCCCTCGCACCTCAAACCTATGCCCTCTAGTTTTAGACTCCCCTACATTTGGGAAAAGATATTGATGAACTACCTTGTCTATGCCCCTCATTATTTTTTAGACCTTTAAAAGGTCACCCCTCAGCCTCCTAAGCTCCAGAGGAAAAAGGTCCCAATCTGTTCAGCCTCTTGTTATAACTCAATCCATCAAGTCCCAGTAGCATCCTAGTAAATCTTTTCTGCACTCATTCCAGTTTAATAATATCCTTTCTATAATAGGGTGACCAGAATTGCACACAGTATTCCAATAGTGGCCTTATCAATGTCTTGTACAACTTCAACAAGATGTCCCAACTCCTGTATTCAATGTTCTGACCAATGAAACCAAGCATGCCGAATGCCTTCTTCATCACTTGTCCACTTTCAAGGAGTTATGAACATGTACCCCTAGATCTCATTGTTCTGTAACTCTCAACACCCTACCATTAACTGAGTAAGTCCTGCCCTGGTTCAATCTACCAAAATGCCTTACCTCGCATTTGTGTAAATTAAACTGCATCTGCCATTCGTCAGCCCACTGGCCCAATTGATCAAAATCCCACTGCAATTGGAGATAACCTTCCTCACTGTCCACCATGCCACCAATCTTGGTGTCACCTGCATACTTACTAACCATGCCTCCTATATTCTCATCCAAATTATTAATATGAATGACAAATAACAGTGGGCCCAGCACTGATTGCTGCAGCAAACCACTGGCCACGGGTCTTCTCATAACCTCATGCATTTGCCTAGCTTGTCCATCTGAGACTAAGGCCAGAATTTTAGCAACAGGCCCACCCCGATTTTGAGGAAAGGGAGGCTCAGAGAATTGCATTTTCCGTTGGCCTCGAGCGAGATCGTAAAACTTTGGGTGGACGTGCCAGTAAAATTTCATCCTAAGGGGCAATTTAGCACGGCCAATCCACCTAACCCACGCATCTTTAGAGAGTGGGAGGAAACCAGAGGAAACCCATGCAGAGACGGAAGAGCAGGTGCAAACTCCACACAGACAGTGATCCGAGGCTGGAATCAATCCGGGGTCCCTGGCACTGTGAGGCAGCCGTGCTAACACTGCCATCGTGCAGTCAACAATCTTCTTCTCATGCCAGTTGATTCAGCTGTGTGAGTTTGGTGGGCTGATTGTTTGAAAAGATGTGTTTCCAGCTCCACTTGTTCAACAGCATCTCAAACCCACATTGCTGGAGTGAGGCAGCAAGTAAGAGTTCCAAACTGCTAAACTCAGTGTACTTAACAGGAGAAATTAATTGGGTGGTACTGTGGTTTGCACAGCTGTCTCACAGTGCCAGGGACCTGGGTTTGATTCCAGCCTCAGATAATAGTCTGTGTGGAGTATGTGGTGACTGAGTTACAATTACCATGTTATCATTGCAAATTCCCCTCCAAGTCACTCATTATCCTGACTTGGAAATATATCCCCGTTCCTTCCAATGTTCCTGGAACTCCCTCCCTAACAGCACTGTGGATGTACCTGCACCATAAGGATACAGTCGTTCAAGAAGGCAGCTCACCACCACCACCATCAAGGGCAATTAGCCATGGCCAATACATGATGGTCTAACCAGCGAGGCCCACATTCTGTGGCAGAAAATAAAAAAGATCCACATTTGTTTGAAGCTGAAGAATGGCGCCACTCTTTTGAGCTGCATGTGTTGGGGATGCTTGTACTGGGGGTCTATGCAATGTGGTGTAGGTCTGTTTCCCTGCAGATTGTAAAAGCCTATTTCATTAGAATTATGGAAATCTCACAGTGCGAAGGAAATTCTTTGGCCCATCGACTCTGCACTGACAACAATCCCACCTGGGGCCTTATCCCCATAACCCCACGTATCTACTTTGTTAATCCCTCTAATCTGAGGGAGTCTGAGGGGCAATTTAGCATGGCCAGGGCACCTAACCTACATACCTTTGGAGTGCGGGAGGGAACTGGAGCACCCGGAGGAAACCCATGCAGACACGGAGAGAATGTGCAAACTCCACACAGACAGTGACCTAAGCCAGGAATCGAACCCAGATCCCTGGAGCTGTGAGACAGCAGTGCTAACCACTTTGCTACCATGTCACCCCATTTGTTTCCCATGACATGAGAATCGGTCTTTGGGAAGAGAACAGCTCCAGTGGTGAGGAAACAGGAACAATGGAATTCCACTGAGGCAAAATAAATTTTCCTTTCAATGACTGTCCCCTTTTCTTGAAAGAATTGATCTTACTTAGTTCTATAACAAAAAATCTGTACGTGAGATAAAACATCATCCTTCACAGCTTTTTCATCCGTTGGGAATGTTTGCAGCGGGGATGGAGCATCTAATCATCTTTCACATCATTAGCAACGGGATCGATTTTCTGCCCTCTGCACACTCATGCACAGATGGAGCTGGAGTTAATGGATTATGGGGGAGGATCTCTAGAATGTTTGGGATTCTCCCCTTCCTGAACACACGAGGGCAGGAACCAGCTGAGCATGTTTAAATCATGATGTGGAGATGCCGGCGTTGGATTGGGTTGGGTACAGTAAGAAGTGTGACAACACCAGGTTAAAGTCCAACAGGTTTATTTAGTAGCACGAGCTTTCAGAGCACTGCCCCTTCATCAGGATTTTGAACCAATGACAGTGAAGGAACAGCAATATGTTTCCAAGTCAGGATAGTGAGTGACTTGAAGGGGAACTTGCAACTATAATTATAACATGGCAAGTGTAACTCAGTCCTGGATCCCATTACACAGGGGTAATCCAACCAACTCAACATTCTGTGGAGAGAGATTAGAGGCAACATTTCAGGTTTGGTTGACCCTTTCAAAATGTTAGCTCTATTCTCTCTCCACAGCTGCTGTCAGACCTGCTCAGATTTTCCAGCATTTTCTTTTCTTGTTTCAAATTCCAGCATCCGCAGTAATTTGCCCAGGATTCTCTTGAGCAGAATTTGCCATATACATGTGACACAAAGCTGGCTCACATACCTGGTCTCACTTCCCACAATTGTGATGGTGCAACTATCTGATAAACTCATAGATAAATAAAATTTAAGAAGGCAGAGGTTTTCATCTTTCAGATGTCATAGAGGTTCATAGTATGAAACAAGCCCTTTGGCCCAACTTGTCCACACTGCCCAGTTTTTAACCATTAAGCTAGTCAAAATTGCCAGCATTTGTCCCATATCCCTCTATACCCATCTTAGCCATGTAACTGACTAAATGCTTTTTCATAGACAAAATTGTACCCACCTCTGCTATTACCTCTGGCAGCTTGTTCCAGGCACTCACCATCCTCTGAGTGAAAAAAAAATTGTCCCTCTGACCCTGTTGTATCTCTCCCCTCTCACCTTAAATCTATGGCCTCTAGTTTTAGACTCGCCTGCTTTTGGGAAAAGATATTGACTATCTAGCTGATCTGTGCCTCTCATTATTTTATAGACCTCTATAAGATCACCCCTATTCCCCTACGCTCCAGAGAAAAAAGTCCCAGTCTATCCAGCCTCTCCTTATAACTCAATCCATCAAGTTCCTGTAGTACCCTCACAAATCTTTTCTGCACTCTTGCTAGTTTAATAATATTCTTTCTATAATAGGGTGACCAGAACTGTACACAGTATTCCAAATGTGGCCTTATCAGTGTCTCGCACAACTTCAACAAGACGTCCTAACTCCTGTATTCAGGAGTATTGCACTAGTCAAAGAATACACTGGAAAGATTAATAACATTTATTCAGTGGTGAAGTGTGCAACATCACCAAAAGCTAAACTTAGCGAAAACAGTTAAATATAGCTTTGTGATGAAGACAAGGACAAGTGACTAAAATGAAGATACATTATGCTTGGGCAATAAAACCCCATCTCATTTAAATTTTCTACCTTACGGCAGAATTACTGTTCTGTTAGTTCCGTAGCTCATTGAGTTGACAGCCAGAGAATAACTTTATTAGCATTCAGGAAGATCATTCAGAATTTTGATTTATGTTTATGGTCTTATTTGCATTTACCATGTCTTTCTATTTAGAACATAGAACATAGAACACTACAGCACAAACAGGCCCTTCGGCCCACGAGTTGCGCCGATCACATCAACACCTACCAATCCATAGACTTATCTATAACCCCCAATCCCACTAAATCCCATATACTCATCCAGAAGTCTTTTAAAAGACCCCAGCGAGTTCGCCTCCACCACCACTGACGGCAGCTGATTCCATTCACTCACCACCCTCTGAGTGAAAAACTTACCCCTAACATCACTTCTGTACTTGCCTCCCCGCACCTTAAATCTGTGTCCTCTCGTAGCGACCATTTCAACCCGGGGAAATAGCCTCTGAGAATCCACCCTATCTATTCCTCTCAACATTTTATAAACCTCTATCAGGTCGCCTCTCAACCTTCGTCTCTCCAGGGAGAAGAGTCCCAGCTCCCTCAACCTATCTTCATAAGGCATGCCTCCCAATCCAGGCAACATCCTTGTAAATCTCCTCTGTACCCTTTCAATAGCTTCTACATCCTTCGTATAGTGAGGCGACCAGAACTGCGCACAGTACTCCAAGTGAGGCCTGACAAGGGTCTTATAAAGTTGCAGCATTACCTCCCGACTCCTAAACTCAATCCCTCGATTAATGAAGGCCAGTACACCATACGCCTTCTTGACCACCTTTTCCACCTGCGAGGCCGATTTAAGAGTCCTGTGGACCCGGACCCCAAGATCCTTCTGCTCTTCAACACTGCTAAGACTCCTGCCCTTGATAGTGTACTCGTTCATCCCATTGGTCCTGCCAAAATGGACGACTACACATTTATCCGCGTTGAAGTCCACCTGCCACTTCTCCGCCCAGCCTTGCATCCTATTTATGTCCTGCTGCAACTTCTGACATCCTTCCAGACCATCCACAACACCACCGACCTTCGTGTCATCAGCGAACTTACTAACCCATCCCTCCACTTCCTCATCTAGGTCATTTATGAAAATGACAAACAGCAAGGGTCCTAGAACAGATCCCTGGGGCACTCCACTGGTGACTGACCTCCATTCAGAAAAAGACCCATCCACAACCACTCTCTGCCTTCTGCAGGCAAGCCAGTTCTGGATCCACAAGGCCAAAGCCCCTTGGATCCCATGCCCTCTCACCTTCTCAAGAAGTCTTGCATGGGGGGCCTTATCAAACGCCTTGCTGAAGTCCATGTACACCACGTCCACGGCACTTCCTTCGTCAATGTGTTCAGTCACATTTTCGAAGAACTCAACTAGCCTCGTAATGCATGACCTGCCCTTGACAAAACCATGCTGACTATTTCTGATCATGCCAAACCTCTCCAAATGCTCATAAACCTTGTCCCTCAGAAGCCTCTCCATCAGCTTACCAACCACTGAGGTCAGACTCACCGGTCGGTAATTTCCCGGGCTATCCCTGTTCCCTTTCTTGAAAATAGGAACCACATCCGCAATCCTCCAATCTTCCGGAACCTCTCCTGTCTCCATTGATGACGCAAAGATCATCGGCAGGGGCTCTGTAATCACCTCCCTCCCCTCCCACAGTAACCTGGGGTACATCCCATCTGGTCCCGGCGACTTATCTATCTTGATAGAATTCAAAAGTTCTAACACATCCTCTTCCTTAATATCCACATACTCAATCTTTTCCATCTGCTGCAAATCTGTAGCAAAATCCCCCAGATCAGTTTCTACCGTGAATACTGAGGCAAAGTACTCATTAAGCACCTCTGCCATTTCTTCTGGTTCCACACAGACCTTTCCCCCTTCACCTTTTATAGGTCCTATCCCTTCTCTTCTCATCCTTTTACTTTTCACATATTTATAGAAGGCCTTGGGATTCTCCTTAATCTTACCCGCCAAGGTCTTCTCATGACCCCTTCTGGCTCTCCTAATTTCCCTTTTAAGCTCCTTTCTACAATCCTTATACTCCTCAAGATCCTTAACATCTCCTAGCTCCCTGAACCTTTTGTACACCTTCTGTTTCCTCCTGACTAGGTTCACCACAGCCTTCGTGTACCACAGTTCCTGCGACCTACCAAAACCTCCTTGTCTCATCGGAACATTGTCGTGCAGAGCTCCAGACAAACATTCCTTGAATATCTGCCACCTTCCTTCTGCACTTTTCCCCAAGAATGCCTCCTTCCAGTTTATTTGTCCAATTAACTTCCTGATGTCTTCGTATTTCCCCTTACTCCAGACAAACACCTTCCTAGCCTGCCTGATCCTATCTCGTTCCAATGCTATTGTGAAGGAGATAGAATTATGGTCACCATTCCCAAGATGCTCTCCTACCGAGAGATCCATCACCTGCCCTGGTTCATTCGCCAGTACCAGGTCAAGTACAGCCTCTCCCCTCGTAGGCTTATCCACGTACTGTGTCAGGCTTCTGCAGAAAATGCAGATGTATGGGATTGGGGGTAATCTAGGTACTTGGATCAGGAATTGGCTAGCAGATAGGAGACAGAGGGTGGTGGTTGATGGTGAATATTCATCATGGAGTTCGGTTACGAGTGGTGTGCCTCAGGGATCTGTTTTGGGGCCACTGCTGTTTGTAATTTTTATTAATGATCTGGATGAGGGTATAGTTGGGTGGATTAGTAAGTTTGCTGATGACACCAAAGTCGGAGGTGTGGTAGATTGTGAGGAAGGGTGTCATAGTTTGCAGGGTGACTTAGAAAGGTTGCAGAGCTGGGCCGCGAGGTGGCGGATGGAGTTTAATGCAGAGAAGTGTGAGGTAGTTCATTTCGGTAGGAGTAACAGATGTGTTGAGTATAGGGCTAACGGGAGGACTTTAAATAGTGTGGAGGAGCAGAGGGATCTAGGTGTATGTGTACATAGATCCCTGAAAGTTGGGAATCAAGTAGATAAGGTTGTTAAGAAGGCATACGGTGTCTTGGCATTTATTGGTAGGGGGATTGAATTTAGGAGTCGCAGCGTCATGTTGCAACTGTACACAACTCTGGTGCGGCCGCACTTGGAGTACTGTGTGCAGTTCTGGTCCCCACATTACAGGAAGGATGTGGAGGCTTTGGAGAGGGTGCAGAGGAGGTTTACCAGGATGTTGCCTGGTATGGAGGGGAGGTCCTATGAGGAGAGACTGAGGGATTTGGGGTTGTTTTCGCTGGAAAGAAGGAGGCTAAGAGGGGATCTTATTGAAACATATAAGATGATTAGAGGTTTAGATAGGGTGGATAGTGATAGCCTTTTTCCTCTGATGGAGAAAGCTAGCACGAGGGGGCATGGCTTTAAATTAAGGGGGGGGTAGTTATAGGACGGATGTCAGGGGTAGGTTCTTTACCCAGAGGGTGGTGAGGGATTGGAATGCCCTGCCTGCTGCGGTTGTAAATGTGCCTAGTTTGGGGGCGTTTAAGAGATCTGTGGATAGGTTTATGGACGAAAAGGGATTGGTTTAGATTAGTGGGTCAGTGTTTTTTTTTAAAAACTGGTCGGCGCAACATCGTGGGCCGAAGGGCCTGTTCTGCGCTGTAATGTTCTATGTTCTATGAAACCTTCCTGAACACACCTAACAAACTCCTCCCCATCCAAACCCCTTACCCTTGGGATATTTCAATCGATGTTTGGGAAATTGAAGTCTCCCATCATGACAACTCTGTTATTACTACATCTCTCTAGGATCTGTTTCCCTATCTGCATCTCAACTTCCCTGTCACTATTGGGCAGCCTATAGAATACACCCAGTAAAGTTTTCGACCCTTTGCTGTTCCTAACTTCCAGCCACAGAGACTCTGTAGATAGTCCCTCCACGGCATCCTCCTTCTCTGCAGCCATGACACTGTCCCTGATCAACAGTGCCACTCCACCACCTCTTTTGCCTCCCTTCCTGTCCTTCCTGAAGCATCTGAATCCTGGCACCTGAAGTACTCAGTCCTGTCCCTGAGACATCCAAGTCTCCGTAATGGCCACCACATCACATTCCCAAGCAGCAATCCACGCCCTAAGCTCATCTACCTTATTTACTACACTCCTGGCGTTAAAATAGACACACTTCAGCCCCTCAGTCTGGGCATTTCCCTTCTCCACCCCCTGTCTAACCTCCCTCTCATACGGCCTGCAGTCCTTCCCTACCTGGGAGCTAACCTCCTCTGTCCCAGATTCCCCATCACAATTCCCTCCCCCCATCCTTTCTAGTTTAAAGTCCCCCCGGTAGCCTTAGCCAGTCTTCCCACCAAGATATTAGTCCCCCTGGGATTTAAGTGCCACCCGTCTTTACTGTACAGGTCACACCTGCCCCTAAAGAGGTCCCAGTGATCTAGGAGCCGAAATCCCTGCCCTCTACACCAGTCCCTCAGCCACGCATTTAGCCTCCACCTCATTCCATTCCTGCCCTCATTCTCCCGTGTCACAGGCAGCAATCCTGAGATTACTACCTTTGCTTTTCTCTTCCTCAGCTGCCTACCCAGTTCCCTATAATCCCTTTTCATGACTGCCTCCGACTCACGTCTACGTCCACAAAAACGCCTGTCCGCCCCTCTCACTGTGGAGTCCCCTATTAATACCACCTTTCTGCTCTCTTTTTTAATTTTTTGACATACTGGCTCAAGCCTCTGATGATATCTTCATGAGGGTTGGTGCAAACAATCTTCTGTATAATTGAAACCCTCACACAACACGGCCAAGTGTCTATTCACCATGGAAGTTCATCCCAGCCAGCACACTGAGGAGAACTGACCTGACACAAACCCTTCCTCTTGTGTTTAAAAGCAGAATGTCACTGACTTTGCAAAAGTGAGAGAACAAACAATGTAGGGGAGCCCATACACTAAATTAGTAAGTTAACAAATGAGCCCCATTACTTAGCTCAGGGACCTCAGTACTGGTGAAAAGAACAAATCTCCTCATGTCTTATTTCGTGCAGTTGCCATAAGGATGGATTTTTATTAGAGAGGTAACCCTGAAGAGAAAAGAGTATGGACGTAAAGCAACAACTCAAAAAAAAGGAGAAAAGACAGTGGGAGATTATCTGAGGAAAAGACAGCAGGTGTTGCAAAGAGAATTTAATGAAAAGTAGACTGGGACAATGAATGTAGCAAAACATTATAATAAAATATATTTTATGAAGAAATTCTTTGTGTAAACAGTAATAAATGTCAAGAATAATCTGCTGTACTACAGTTGATACTAGATTGTGAAAGATAAGGGGACAATTCATCCAAAAGAAGTGTCAAATTCACATTTGATTTTTGGACTAACAAAACCAAGCATGCTGAATGCCTTCTTCACCACTCTGTCCACCTGCAACTCCACTTACAAGGAGCTATGAACATGTACCGCTAGATCTTTGTTCTGTAACTCTCCCCAGTGCCCCACCATTAACTGACTAAACCCTACCTGGTTTAATCTGCCAAAATGCATCACCTCACATTTATTTAAATTAAGCCATTAGTCAGTCCACTGGCCCAATTGATCAAGATCCCATTGCAATCTGAGATAATTTTTTTCACTGTCCACTATGCCACTAAACTTGGTGTCATCTGCAAACTTACTAACCATGTCCCCTGTATTCTCATCCAAATCATTAATATAAATGATAAATAACAGTGGACCCAGCACTGATCCCTGAGGCACACCACTGGTCACAGGCCTCCAGTTTGAAAAACAACTCTCTACAACCACCCTCTGGCTTCTGTCAATTTTGCATCCATTTAGATACCTCACGCTAGATCCCATGACAATTAACCTTATGCAACAATTTACCTATAAATACAGCCCCCTAATAACAGCTCCATCCACCCGAGGAAATAATCTTTGAAAGTCCACTCTATCTATCTCCGTCATCATCTTATAAACCTCTATTAAGTCGCCTCTCATCCTCCTCCACTTTAACGAGAAAAGCTCAAGCTCCCTCAACCTTTCCTCATGAAACTTACCCTCTAAACCAGGCAGCAGCCTGGTAAATCTCTTCTGCACTCTCTCCAATGCTTCCACATCCTAGTGAGGTGACCAGAACTGAACACAGTATTCCAAACGTGGTCTCACCAACGTCCGGTATAGTTGCAGCATAACCCCACGGCTCGTAAAAGCAAGCCCTCTGTTAATAAACGCTAACACATTATAAGCCTTCTTCATGGCTCTATCCACTTGAGTGGCAACCTTCAGAGATCTGTAGATATGAACCTCAAGATCTCTCTGTTCCTCCACATTACTCAGAACCCTGAAGTTGACTCTTTAATCCGCATTCAAATTTGTCCAACCAAAACCTCGCACTTATCACAGTTAAACTCCATCTGCCACTTTTCGGCTCAGCTCTGCATTCTATCAATGTCTCTTTGCAGCCTACAACAGCCCTCTGCCTCATTCACTACTCCATCAAGGACTTGAATGAAGAAATCATTAATCTATAAAAAATATTAACAGGAGCTCAGTGAGCACTGGAAATTCCTCAGAAAAGAAGGAAATAGTTCCTGAAGTAGAAAACAAAAATCATTAATGGATTAATTAATTAATTAATTCCATGGATGAGTACATGGAACTTAATAGAATTGAGGGTTATAGATAAACCTAGTAGGTATGGATATCGTCGGCACAACTTGTGGGCTGAAGGGCCTGTTTGTGCTGTAGTTTTTCTATGTTCAATGTTCTAAAAATGTTAACCTGTTAACCAACTAATTGGGCCCAATTTTACCATTGTGTCGCACCTGTCTTCAGGTGCAAAAACGTGGTAAAGTCGGGTGTGAGGCCATTAACACAATCCGAGCACCTGTTGGCGCAGGTGGCCACTTTACCGAGACCTGGGAACGGCCGCGATCCGATTCACACCAGAAATGGGTGCCACGGCGATTTAAATGCATTTGCATTTGCCTGTATTTAAATTGAATTAATGATCTGCCCACCCAACTTTATCAGCTTTTCCCCCTTTACTGCTGTGTTTGCCGATCCGGAATCGCGCGGAATGGACATGCTGAATAAAAGTCTGTTTCGGGTGCTGCAGCTGTTGAAGAGGTGACTTCAGAGCTTCCAATGGCTCTGTGACTCAGATCGGTGGTGGGTGGATGGGGAGGGAGGAGGAGGTGGGTCAGATGTACCTCTGGGGGGCGGGGGGGGATGGTGCGGAGGGCAGTGAGGCCAGATCATTCTCTGGGGGTGGGTGGAGGGAGAGGTGGGTAAGATGTATCTCTGATGTGGTGGGCAGGGTGGGGGGCTGGGCAGATCGTTCACTGGTTGGGGTTGGAGTGGGAGGCCAGATGGATCTCTGGGGGGAGCGCAGGGGGTCCGCTGCCACTCTGCAGGTGATCAGTGGGGGGGAAAGGGGTTGGGGGGGGGTCACGATCAGTCTAGGTAGCGGGAGAGGGAGTGGATAAGAGGGACAGTGATTCAGCACTTAGAATGAAAATGGTAACATCAGACCCACTTTGTGCAAAGTGCTGTAATGGTTCATTTGTAGATCAACGAGACGAGAAAAAAGAATGTAAAAGCACCAATTTATTCCTCCTCTGTGGGAATTTGGCAGATGATTGCTCTTTAGTCAATATCTTATAATTTACTCGAATTGAAAGAATTGAGATTTTTCAAAGAAAGTTTAGATTAGTAGAATTAATGGTAAATTAAAACCTGAATTAGCAGGGAAAGGGACAGTTGAAGATGAAGCTTTATCACAGCAACATAAGTAATGATTCCGCACTTAATCCCAACTCACTATTCATAAATGATTTGGGGAAGAATACTTCCTGTCTGAGAAATTATTGAATGAGGTCAATAAGTTAGTGGAAGTTCACTTTCTGAAGTTACAAGATGCTGAATGGCAGGAGTGAAATTTGGATGAAAGATCTGTGCTTGGGCAATGGGGCAGTGGAGGTTGTAATTTTCAGTAAGTAGGAGTACCAGGAAGTTGATTTACATTGATGGGTGCACGGTGGCACAGTATTTAGCACTGCTGCCTCACAGTGCCAGGGATCTGGGTTCAATTCCGGCCTTGGGTGTCTGCCTGTATGGAGTTTGTATGTTCTCCCTGTGTTTGCATGGTTTCCTCCAGGTGCTCTGGATTTTTTTCCCACAGTCCAACAATGTGCATTGGCCATGGTAAATTGCCCCTTGCTGTCTCAAAATTCATCAGGATAAATTCAGGAATTTCTCATTTCAAATAAGTGTGACAATTTATACTGCATGACCAAACGGTTCTGATTAGTTGGAAAGTCAACTTTGATTGGCCAAGGTGTTGGCATGGAGTAAATAACAGACAGCTATAGGTTCCTCCAGCTCCTGGTTAATTCTACAAATGTGCAATGCTTGAATATATTCCTATTGTTTGCAGAGAGCTGGTCCCTGCCTTTAAGTACAAACATACAACATGGGAGCAGAAGTAAGCCATATGGCGACCCCCCGCACCCCCTCCCCTCGCCCTGCCAAGTCTGTTCCACCATTTGAAACTTGGCTAATCTGTTTCAAGCTCTAAACTTCCCACCTACCCTGATAACTTTAGATTCATGTTCATCAAGAGAATCTATCTAACTCAAAGTTTAAACAAATTCAGTGACTCTGCCTCCACCACCTTCTGTGGCAGGAAGTTCCAAAGTGGTCCAAGCTTCACAGAAAAACATTCTCCCGAAATGAAAACCCCTCATTTAAAAACAGTGCTCCCTGTGTCAGGACTCACCAACAAGAGGAAACATCCTTTCCACGTTCACCTTGTCAAGACCATTTGGGATCTTATAAACTTCGATCAAGTCACCCCATCACTCTGCTAAACTCCAGTGGAAACAAACCCAGCCTGTCCAACCTTTCCTCATGAGACAACCCCCGCTCACTCCAGATTTCAATGGAGAAAACATCCCCTGAACCACTTCTAACACATTTAGCAGCAGATGGTAGAATTTGAATTCAGTAAACATCTGGAGTTCAAAGGGTTGCGTTTTCCAACAACCCGCTGTATGTTGCACCACACCAATAGTGGTATCTTCTAGTCCTACCATTGTCAATGGAGCTTCTTGTTGGATCCCCTCTCTGCCTGTGGGAAACCCACAATGAGGCTGCACCATCGGCAGGACTGGAAAATTCCACTGGTGTGAACAGAAAATTCTGCCGGCATGAACACCCATAAAATTCTGGCAAAATTTAATGATCATGAAACCATTGTCAATTGTTGTAAAACCTATCTGGTTTACAAATCTGCTATTCTTACCAGGTCCAGCCTACGCATGACTCCAGGCCATCGGCAACATGATTGACTCTTAAATATCTTCTGAAAAGGCTCCTCAGTTCAAGGGTAATAAATTCTGGCCCATCCAGATACAACCACAAGCCGTGAATGAATATTTTTTAAAAGTCCCACAAGAATGTGGTTGACTCTTAACTGCTCTCCAAAATGGCCAACAAGCCATTCGGTTCAAGGGCAGTTCGGGATGGATGATGAATCCTGGTCCAGCCAACGATGCCCACATCCCATGAATGAATAAATAAAAATATTTCCCTCTCTACCTTTGTGTCACTTGCAAATTTCCCCAATCTGTATCATTAATTTAACTTGTAAAGAATTGAGGCTCCAGCGTAGATACCTGCAAGGCTTCAGACATTGCCAATCAGGAAAAAATCTATTTATGCATACTCTCTGTTTTCTGCCAGCTAGCCAATCTTCTATGCACACTAATATGTTACCCTCCAGAGCTTTGTTCTGAATTTTGGACTCATTTGAGGATGGTTCAGATATTGACCAGCCCTATGGTACAGCCTCCAGTTCCCCGGCACTGATGCCAGTGTCCAATGAACCAGAACCCACTGCTTTTGTACATCTCTTTGAGCCAATGCACATGAATGGCTCTCATTATATTTTGCCAGTGCTGATTTGCACGTGGCTCAGGTAACAATACAAAGATTATTACCTTTGAAGTTCTGCTTTTTAATTGGGTTCTGAGATCCTCCGACTGATGGTGCAGAACCTCTTTCCTCATCCTGTCATGTCATTAGTATCAACACTGACCATGGCCACTAGGTCCTCAGCCTCCCACTGCACATTTCCCTCCTGCCCAGAGCAGATACCTTGGACTCTGGCACCAGGCAGGCAACACAGCCATCTGAACTCTGGCTCATTGCTGCTTAGAACAGTGTCAATCCAGCCTCCCATCCACTGACTCTGTCTACACTTCCTGGTGCCTCGACACAGCAGCCAACATAATTAAGGATCCCAGGCACCCCGGACGTTTTCTCTTCCACCTTCTTCCTTCGGGAAAAAGATACAAATGTCTGAGGTCACGTACCAACCGACTCAAGAACAGCTTCTTCCCTGCTGCTGTTAGACTTTGAATAGACTTATCTTGCACTAAGTTGATCTTTTTCTACACTCTATGACTGTAATACTTCATTCTTTTTTTTTCCTTTTCATTCACAGGTTTTAACTTGGTCCGCCTTGTGTCCAACGAGGGGCATACACGTGATGGGTCGTACTGGGGCTGCTCTTGGTTGTTTGAGATTGGCCTAGTGTTTCATGTCGTTAGTGTGTGCTTAAACTGGACCAGATACTGGGCAAGACGACAGCTCAGTGACTATCGCTGATTGCTGTGTCGACACATGGATTTGGGTCGGTGTCTGTGGGAGTTTGCACATTCTCCCCGTGCTTGCGTGGGTTTTCTCCGGGTGCTCCGGTTTCCTCCCACACCCCAAAGGTGTGCTGTTAGGCTGATTGGCAGTAATAAATTGTCCCTAAATCAGTTTCCCTCAATCTGGATGGCCATAAAACATTAGACAAGTGTCGTGGGTGGAGAGGGGGACTGGTGGTGTTGAGATGGCGGCGTGGGCTCGTTGGGCCAAAGGGCCTGTTTCCTGGGCTGTTTTTGTTCTTTGTTCTTTGTATTCTGCACTTCCTCCTTTCCTTCTCTATGAATGGTATGCTTTCTCTGCATCACGTGCAAGAAACAGTACTTTTCACTGTATGTTAATACGTGTGAGAATAATAAATCAAATCAGATCAAATTAAATCAATCCCCCTCATTACGCTGTCCCCTAACCACTACATTCTTGTTATTCCCCCTGTTTGAATATCTTCCAGTGTCATGGTGTCATAATCAGTCTTACTCATCCACCTTGCCAATCTCACTTTTGTCCACACAGGCTATGAGTATCTCAAACAAGTTTGACAATTTAAATAATTCACTCAAGTAACTGAGAAGAATTCCGACGTATACCATACCTCTTTTCCTCATGCTCTGAATTCCTATCTGAATTCGGTATTCACTCAGTTTCCATCTCACTCCAGTGTATGTCACTTCTAGTGTGTTAAATAAGCTGTTATGAGCTCAACTAATGATCTTGAATTGGTTGTTTTTGTGTAGCTGTCAGCACTTTCAGGATAACACTCCTAAAATTACCTTATACTTATTGGCTTGAATCTGTGTCCCCTTAGTCATAGAGTCATAGAGGTTTATAGTATGGAAACAGGCCCTTCGGCCCAACTTATCCATGCTGCACTTTTTTTAAACCTCTAAACTAATCCCAATTGCCCGCATTTGGCCCAAATCCCTCGACACCCATTGTACCCATGGTTCCATCTAAATTATGGCTTAACTTTCACACTTTCCTTGATAACCATGCATACCTCCAGAAGGCAATCTCTCAAATGTCTCTTTTCAAGCCAAAAGTTTGCTTCAATCCAATCTTTCCTCGTATTCCAAACCCAGATACATTAGGAACCAGTTTCTTGGCATTTCTCTGAGCTACCTCCAATACTTCATTGTCGCTCTCATTTCTTGACGATAAGAAATGGACAGAGTTCAAGGTACAGTGTGACCAGAGTACTGTAAATTTGATCATTACCTCCTCTTATATATTCTAGTGTTTTAACCAAGCAGTTCAGCTTTGTTGATTGCCTTGCTTTGGTTGAATATTCTCAGCCTTATGATTTCACTGGCTTTGCACATTCAGGGCTGTACAGTGAAGATATCATTCAACTGCCAGCCCACTGAGGGAGGATTACTGCAGCTAAAAGTCTCATACAAACAGAAAGTGCTTTAGTTGAATTGCTTGGCCTTGAGAATGTGGAGGGGTTGATGAAAGTCAATTTGGGTTTATCCACCCATGAAGCAACTAAGTGTCTTTTCTCCAATGTTACGTGCTCCATCTCACTTGAATAAATGTGAAGCTTAGTCCATAAAAATACAAGTCATTACTTGTTTTATGTTCTGCATTATCTGTTTGCTAATGCCTCAACAAAGGCAATAGCCTTGACTCTGAAATAAAATCTCTCTAATAGCATATTTATATACATATATTTATATTCTTATATAATCTTTTCATAGAGTAATGTAACTGTCTGGGTTGGAAAGGATGATTGCAGAAGATTCCATGCAGATATCCAGCACACATGCCTCAAACATTTTGTTACAGATACAGTCACACCTGCCCCTCAAGATATTTAATATGGATGAAATATCAGTTCCATGGATGAGAGTGCATTTGGAAAAAAAGCAATTGGAGATCACACTTTTTCTTGACACAAAACCTAGCGAGAGAGGAAGATCAATGTCTTGTGTTCAGAAAGTATCGAGGGACACCAGCAACACTTCGAAGATGCTGTGGCTAACCTATAAAGCAGACTGGAAGATATTAAGATGTATCTGTAATATGCACGGGTTACATTCCCGGGGGCTCAGGGTCATCTGAGGAATCCTACAGGAACCCAGGGGCAGTATTTCTTACACCAACAAATGGCTGTGAAAAAGTTTACCAAGAGGCGGATAGTAACCAACGTAGTGGCTGTAATACATTTATCATTGACACGTGACTCAGCAACATAAAGGCTTGGTTTGAAAATGCTGTCTCAATAACACAGTTTCTGAGGAAGGGTGTGAATGCTTCACCTGATGTACCCACCATGATTACCAATGTTCCCAGAACCAAAGGGACCCCTGTGTGTGGAATCTATCTGAGAGACATGCAGCACATTGATCCTGTGACTTCAAACTCATTGTACAATTTGAACTTGTTGCACGGTGGCGTTTGCCTAAGCCGTCTCATCTGTCGCGAATTCCATGCTATTCAATTATACTGCGATATCTCTCCTGTATCATCTCAGGGTGCCAGTTGGAAACTGCTCCTACATTCTGCCAATATCTGCCCACTCTGTCCCTTATCCATTAACTAAGTCTAGGCACCCATGCACAGTGAACAGTTTGCCCCATTCTTGCTGGGCAGTGAACCACGTGGCCTTTCGCATGAACCCTATGAGTAGATAAGCCGCACTATATTATTCTGTGTGATTTGATGTAGAGACCTGCTTGCCAAAACCCTGGTGGCAATTTGTAATCCTGGGCTGGTTACTTAACCCACTCAAATCTTTGTCCCATTTTCCTTTTTGCCCCCCAAGGTTCAGTAGACAGAAGACGTTTGCACAGCCAAGTGTCAACTGGGATAAATTTCAATTTTATCAACAGGATACTGATTCCATTTTATCCAAGGTTGATGTGGGAGTCTGCTGTGGCTTTATTAAATAGTGCAGGAGATGGGAAGGATTAGATGGATAAAACAGTAAAATACCAGAGTATTGAAACAAACAAAAAGAATGAGAGTATCGGTGATTAATGGTGTTTTAGATAAGAACATAAGAACATAAGAAATAGGAGCAGGAGTAGGCCATCTAGCCCTTCGAGCCTGCCCCGCCATTCAATAAGATCATGGCTGATCTGAAGTGGATCAGTTCCACTTTCCTGCTTTCTCCCCATAACCCTTAATTCCCTTGTGTATCAGAAACCTATCAACCCGTGACTTAAATATATTTAGCGAGGTAGCCTCCACCAGTTCAACGGGCAGAGAATTCCAGAGATTCACCACCCTTTGAGCGAAGAAGTTCCTCCTCAGCTCTGTTTTAAACTGCCTCCCCCTTATCTTGAGGCTGTGCCCTCTAGTCCTGCTATTCTTTCTAAGCGGGAAGAATCTCTCTACCTCTACCCTATCCATCCCCTTCATTGTCTTATACATATCTATAAGATCCCCCCTCATCCTTCTAAACTCCGAGTACAGACCCAGTCTATTTAGTCTCTCTTCATAGTCCAACCCCCTCATCTCTGGTATCAACCTAGTGAACCTCCTCTGCACTCCCTCCAAGGCCAATATATCCTTCCGCAAGTGCAGCGACCAAAACTGCACACGGTACTCCAGTTGCAGCCTCACCAGTACCCTGTACAGTTGCAGCAAGACCTCCCTGCTTTTATATTCTACCCCCCTCGTTATAAAGGCCAACATCCCATTCGCCTTCTTGATCACCTGCTGCACCTGCAGACTGGGTTTTTGCGATTCGTGCACAAGGACCCCCAGGTCCCTCTGCACCGTAGCCTGTTGCAGCTTTTCGCCTTTTAAATAATAATCCCTCCTACTATTATTTCTGCCAAATAGTGTGTAAAGGAAAACTAAAAGTTGTAAGGCAATTACATCAGGAGACAGAAACAATTGACTAAAGTATTGAAGCAAAAAGGCAGGTTAGGTTGGATATCCCAAATAAATGTTCTTTATTCACACACACAGCATAAGCACCAAATTAAGAATGATTTGCAGATAGCACCTTGAAGAGTATGACATTATATAAATGATTGCTGTAATCTTAGGGTGTTCGGGTCTGTAAGGGTTAATGTGGGATTGGGGTATCAGTATCAACCATCCACTTTCTTTAAACTCACATCTGGGTGCTCTGTCCATTTGATATACATTTAAAGAATCCTGACACAACATAACTAAAGTCCATGGAATTATTGTGTCTCTAAGTTAGGTCTTAAACTATGAAACTATCACACCAGAATTATAGGGAGTGGGATAGCTTGATCTTGGGATTGGACATAGCTCGGCACAACATTGAGGGCCGAAGAGCCTGTACTGTGCTGTAATGTTCTATGTTCTATGTTCTACTCCGAGCAGCTCCTAAAGATAGCAGTCATATTCAAATCTGAAACACCTTAGCAAAATCAGACAATTACAGTGGAATGAACCCACATTAGCACAGGACAATAGGGTTTGCTCGATTAATATTTATATATATGAATGAATAGAAGCAAAGTACTCTGGATGCTGGAAATCTGAAATCAAAATAGAAAATGCTGGAAACGCTCAGCAGGTCTGGCAGCATCTGTGGAGAGAGAAAAACAGAGTTAATGGTTTGTGTTTGCGTGACTCTTTGTCAGAGCTGCTCTGAAGAAGAATCACATTAATCAAAATGTTCCTGCATTTTTGCCTCCTGAGTATTTCCAGCATTTTCTGGTTTCCATGGAAATAAATCCTGGCAGGTTTCCATTGTCAGTGGGATGCACGGGTCCCATTTAACTTCTCCTCAAAATTATTGCATTCTGTCTGTCACATTTTTCAGCTGCTGATTCCTTCTTTCTCTGAAAATAATTTAACCCTAATTGTGCTAAGCTTTACATTACTGAAAATACAGCTCACCCTATCCTGATGTTCATTCATACATTGGTTAAGAGAAGTTATATCCACTGCCTTTACTGCTGTTTCTATCAATGACCACCTGGTTGACCCAACAAATTATTCCTTTTCAAAAGTTCATAGGATCTCTACAGTAAAGAAAGAGGCCATTCGGCCCATCAAGTCTGCACCAGCCACAATGTCATCATATCCCCATAACTCTACACATTTACCCTGTTAGCCTCCCGCAAAACTAGGGTCAATTTAGCACAGCCAATCAACCTAACCCACGCATCTTTGGACAGTGGGAGGAAACCAGAGCACCTGGGAGAAACCCACACAGCACATGCAAACTCCACAGAGACAGTCACCCAAGCCAGGAATTGAACCCAGACCCCTGGCGTTGTGAGGCTGCAATGCTATCCACTGTGCCACTGTGTCGTTCTGTGTGTCCTGCGTCAGGTTTCAATAAATGGCAACTATATCATCATCCTTTGTACACCACTCAACTCTCACAAGATCCAACTTGGCATAAAAATACATTGAGCAAAAAGCACAAAATATCACTGTGGAATATTGGCCACTGTTCCACACAATGCACAAAGATTAGACATTTCGCATAAGATTTTGAGACTGGACTGTTGTCCCTAATTATCTGATTTCTCTCAGTTGGTTTGAGTGGAATGTCATTCATAAGAACATAAGAACATAAGAAATAGGAGCAGGAGTAGGCCAACTAACCCTTCGAGCCTGCCCCGCCATTCAATAAGATCATGGCTGATCTGTTGTGGCTCAGTTCCACATTCCCGCCCTCTCCCCATAACCCTTAATCCCCTCGCTTATCAAAAACCCATCAACCCGCGTCTTAAAAATATTTAGCGAGGCAGCCTCCACCACTTCAATGGGCAGAGAATTCCAGAGATTCATCACCCTTTGAGTGAAGAAGTTCCTCTTCATCTCTGTTCTAAACTGCCCCCCCTTTATCTTGAGGCTATGCCCCCTAGTCCTACTATCCTTTCTGAGCGGGAAGAGTCTCTCCACCTCTATCCTATCCATCCCATTCATCATCTTATACATCTCAATGAGATCTCCCCTCATTCTTCTAAACTCTAACAAGTACAAGCCTAATCTATTCAGCCTCTCCTCATAGTTCAACCCCCTCAACTCCGGCATCAGCCTAGTAAACCTCCTCTGCACTCCCTCCAAGGCCAAAATGTCCTTGCGTGAGTACGGCGCCCAAAACTGCACACAGTACTCCAGCTGCGGCCTCACCAATGCCCTATACAGCCGTAGCAAGACCTCCCTACTTTTATATTCAATCCCCCTCGCGATGAAGGCCAGCATCCCATTCGCCTTCCTGACCACCTGCTGCACCTGCAAGCTGGGTTTTGGCGACTCATGCACAAGGACCCCGAGGTCCCTCTGCACCGTCGCCTGCTGCAGTTTTTCTCCACGTAAGTAATAATCCTTCCTACCATTATTCCTACCAAAGTGGACCACCTCGCACTTGCCAACATTAAATTCCATTTGCCATTTCCTGGCCCATTCGCCCAGCCTATCTAGATCCTTCTGTAGACTCTCCCCACCCTCCGCACAATTTGCCTTTCCACCAATTTTGGTGTCATCAGAAAATTTCGACACCCTACACTCGGTTCCCTCCTCCAGATCATCTATATAAATGGTAAATAGCTGAGGCCCCAGCACCGACCCCTGGGGCACTCCACTCGTCACCATCCGCCAATCCGAATAGCACCCATTGACCCCCACTCTCTGCCTCCTATTTGACAACCAGTCCTCTATCCACGCTAACACCCTACCCCCAACTCCATGCCCCCTGACCTTCTGTAATAACCTCTTGTGAGGTACCTTGTCAAACGCCTTCTGAAAATCCAGAAAGACCACATCCACCGGCTCTCCTCTATCCACCACCCTAGACACATCCTCATAGAACTCCAGTAAATTTGTCAGACACGACTTCCCTTTAACGAAACCATGCTGCGTCTGCTCTATCAAGCAGTTTCCCTCAAGATGCCTCGCTATTTCCTCCTTCATGACGGATTCTAACATTTTACCTACAACAGACTACGCGTCTGCCAATTTGCATTCTTACCTTTTTATTGTCATTTAATTCTGTTCTGATTATATCTAATATTCAGTATGAAATATTCAGAACAGCTCAGAACTTTGCAGAAACTGCAGTGGAAATGGAATTAATTGAACCAGCTCATTCAATAATGGGTTTAATAATATTCTCAACCCATTAAGGGTAAAGTGTCACCACTGTATTGAACAAATGTCAAAAAATAGGAATGCATCCTGATAATTTGATTACATTGAGGACTACAGTAAGTTACTAAATTTGGCCCATTGGGAATGAAAGAAGGAAAGTACAAAATTAACATGCCTCAAGCATGTGGTGGATACATGGGAAAGCAATTAATCTCATGTCTGTTAAGGTCTACATGATAAAAAGGATAATCAGAGGAGTGAGGAAGTGTCATTAGCAGAAGGCTGACTGTTCTGTGTGGAATGTTTGAACACTGGCGTTGTAATGATGGGCTTTTCATCATTTGGGAGTTTTGCCTGGTTAATCTTGCTGTCGAGAAATCCTGCAAAAAAACTTTCACCAAACGATTAACTAAGAGGAATATTCTAATACAATATAATACAATATTCTAATTCTAGACTATTCTAATACAGGAGCCACAGATTGTGCACAGCACAAGCTAGCAGAATTCAGACACCCATGAGGAAAGTTCGGGGCTGGGGCGTTTTCTCCAGAATAGCGATGGGTGAGGGGGGTAACCTGATAGAGATTTTTAAAGATTATGGAAGGGTTTGTGAAAACCATAGAAAAAATAGAAAATTACAGCTCAGGAACAGGCATTTTGACCCTTCTCGTCTTGTGGAGAAAATGTTCCCACTTGTGGGGAAGACCGAAGCTTGAGGCTGTTGGTATAAAACAGAAACTAATGAGGGCAATTTTCGGATGTCACTCTCTCAGTGTCCAAATTGTGTGGGACCACATGATGTCCACCATGCAGGTGTGTTAAAGTTTAATTATTAATGTCAAAAGTAGGCTTACATTAACACTGCAATGAAGTTACTGTGAAAATCCCCCAGTAGCCAAACTCTGGCGCCTGTTCGGGTACACTGAGGGAGAATTTGACATTGCCAATGCACCCTAACCAGCACGACTTTCAGATTGTGGGAGGAAATCCAGGCAGACACGGGGAGAATGTGAGACTCCACACCGGCACTGACCCAAGCTGGGAATCAAACCCAGGCCCCTGGAGCTATGAGGTAGCAGTACTGACCATTGTGCCACTGTGGCACCCACTGTGTGCCTGTTTCCCAGGGAATGGCCATGACAGTTAAATCTTGGTGCAAGTGCTGACCACAGCTGTCTTTCAGGGACAGCAGTGGTTGGAGGAGCGGCTGTTCAGGATTAGGGGGTAGGCCCTCAGAAGGCTTTGGAGCCGACGAGGGAGCGAGCTTTCTTGGATCTGGTTGGAGCCGACGAGGGAGCGAGCTATCTTGGATCTGGTTGGAGCCGACGAGGGAGCGAGCTATCTTGGATCTGGTTGGAGCCGATGAGGGAGCGAGCTATCTTGGATCTGGTGTTATGTAATGAGGCGGGTAGAATTAGGGACCTTGTGGAGAAGGATCCTCTTGGGAAGAGTGATCATTGTATGGTGGAGTTTCTGATGCAGATGGAGGAGGAGAAAGTGGGTTCCCGGACATGTGTCCTTTGTTTGAACAGAGGGGAGTACGGTACGTCTGTTGTAGGTAAAATGTTAGAATCCGTCATCAAGGAGGAAATAGCGAGGCATCTTGAGGAGAATTGCTTGATAGAGCAGACACAGCATGGTTTCGTTAAGGGGAAGTCGTGTCTGACAAATTTACTGGAGTTCTATGAGGATGTGTCTAGGGAGGTGGATTGAGGAGAGCCAGTGGATGTGGTCTTTCTGGATTTTCAGAAGGCGTTTGACAAGGTGCCTCACAAGAGGTTATTGCAGAAGGTCAGGGGGCATGGAGTTGGGGGTAGGGTGTTAGCGTGGATAGAGGACTGGTTGTCAAATAGGAGGCAGAGAGTGGGGGTCAATGGGTGCTATTCGGATTGGTGGATGGTGACTAGTGGAGTGCCCCAGGGGTCGGTGCTGGGGCCTCAGCTATTTACCATTTATATAGATGATCTGGAGGAGGGAACCGAGTGTAGGGTGTCGAAATTTGCTGATGACACCAAGATTGGTGGAAAGGCAAATTGTGCGGCGGGTGGGGAGAGTCTACAGAAGGATCTAGATAGGCTGGGCGAATGGGCCAGGAAATGGCAAATGGAATTTAATGTTGGCAAGTGCGAGGTGGTCC
The DNA here is from genome assembly GCF_965287045.1 of Carcharhinus amblyrhynchos. NCBI lineage: Eukaryota > Metazoa > Chordata > Chondrichthyes > Carcharhiniformes > Carcharhinidae > Carcharhinus > Carcharhinus amblyrhynchos. Next base: position 2,671,504 of record NC_137329.1, on the reverse strand, counting down.
ACTTTGGTACGAATAATGGTAGGAAGGATTATTACTTACATGGAGAAAAACTGCAGCAGGCGACGGTGCAGAGGGACCTCGGGGTCCTTGTGAATGAGTCACAAAAACGCAGCTTGAAGGTGCAGCAGGTGGTCAGGAAGGCGAATGGGATGCTGGCCTTCATCGCGAGGGGGATTGAATATAAAAGTAGGGAGGTCTTGCTGTGGCTGTATAGGGCATTGGTGAGGCCGCAGCTGGAGTACTGTGTGCAGTTTTGGTCGCCGTACTTACGCAAGGATATTTTGGCCTTGGAGGGAGTGCAGAGGAGGTTTACTAGGCTGATACCGGAGTTGATGGGGTTGAGCTATGAGGAGAGGCTGAATAAATTAGGCTTGTACTCGTTAGAGTTTAGAAGAATGAGGGGAGACCTCATTGAGACATATAAGATGATGAATGGGATGGATAGGATAGAGGTGGAGAGACTCTTCCCGCTCAGAAAGGATAGTAGGACTAGGGGGCACAGCCTCAAGATAAAGGGGGGGCGGTTTAGAACAGAGTTGAGGAGGAACTTCTTCACTCAAAGGGTGGTGAATCTTTGGAATTCTCTGCCCGTTGAAGTGGTGGAGGCTACCTCGCTAAATATTTTTAAGACGCGGGTTGATGGGTTTTTGATAAGAGAGGGGATTAAGGGTTATGGGGAGAGGGCGGGAATTTGGAACTGAGCCACGACAGATCAGCCATGATCTTATTGAATGGCGGGGCAGGCTCGAAGGGCTAGTTGGCCTACTCCTGCTCCTATTTCTTATGTTCTTATGTTCTTATGTAGGATGAGAGAGGAATTGGCGAATGTTCATTGGGGGAGTGCATTGGAAGGTAGGTCTGCCGACGAACAGTGGAGGATCTTTAAGGAGATCTTTCTTGGTGCTAAGCAGAAATTTATTCCGATGGTTAAAAAGGATCATAGGAGGAGAGATAATCAACCGTGGATAACGAAGGAGGTGAAGGAAAGTGTTAAATTAAAAGCGAATGCTTTTAGAGTAGCTAAGAGTAGTGGGCGAGAAGAGGATTGGGAGAGGTTTAAATGTCAACAAAGAATGACAAAGAAGTTGATAAAGAAGGGTAGGATAAACTATGAAGCTGGGCTAGCGCTTAATATAAAAAAGGATAGCAAGAGTTTTTATAAATACATAAAAAGGAAGAGGCTGGCTAGGGTGAACGTTGGACCCTTAGAGGATGAGAGGGGGGGCTTAATGGTAGGGGATGGGGAAATGGCTGAGGCCCTGAATAACTTTTTTGTTTCGGTCTTCACGGAGGAGGACGTGAATAATTTGCCCGGTGTTAGCGATGGAAAGATGGTAGGAGTGGAGGGCCTGAATGACATTATTGTTACTAGAGAGGCGGTGCTCAACAGACTGGAGGGACTGATTGTGGACAAGTCCCCAGGACCGGATGGAATGCATCCAAGGGTTCTGAAGGAAATGGCGGAGGTGATAGTGGATGCCTTGGTGATTATTTTCCAAATGTCGCTGGATTCCGGGGGAGTGCCGGAAGATTGGAAAACGGCTAATGTTACGTCGTTGTTTAAGAAGGGTGGCAGGCAAAAGGCGGGGAATTATAGGCCGGTTAGTTTAACGTCTGTTGTAGGAAAAATGTTAGAATCCGTGATCAAGGAGAAAATAGCGAGGCATCTTGAGGAGAATTGTTTGATAGAGCAGACGCAGCACGGTTTCGTTAAGGGGAAATCGTGTCTGACGAATTTATTGGAGTTCTATGAGGATGTGTCTAGGGTGGTGGATAGAGGAGAGCCGGTGGATGTGGTCTTTCTTGATTTTCAGAAGGCGTTTGACAAGGTGCCTCACAAGAGGTTATTACAGAAGGTCAGAGGGCATGGAGTTGGGGGTAGGGTGTTAGTGTGGATAGAGGATTGGTTGTCAAATAGGAGGCAGAAAGTGGGGGTCAATGGGTGCTATTCGGATTGGCGGTTGGTGACTGGTGGAGTGCCCCAGGGGTTGGTGCTGGGGCCTCAGCTATTCAGCATTTATATAGATGATCTGGAGGAGGGAACCGAGTGTATGGTGTCGAAATTTGCTGATGACGCCAAGATTGGTGGAACGGCAAATTGTGCGGAGGGTGTGGAGAGTCTGCAGAAGGATCTAGATAGGCTGGGCGAATGGGCCAGGAACTGGCAAATGGAATTTAATGTTGGCAAATGTGAGGTTGTCCACTTTGGTAGGAATAATGGTAGGAAGGATTATTACTTACGTGGCGAAAAACTGCAGCAGGCGACAGTGCAGAGGAACCTCAGGGTCCTTGTGCATGAGTTGCAAAAACCCAGTCTACAGGTGCAGCAGGTGGTCAGGAAGGCGAATGGGATGCTGGCCTTCATAGCGAGGGGGATTGAATATAAAAGTAGGGAGGTCTTGCTGCGGCTGTATAGGGCATTGGTGAGGCCGCAGCTGGAGTACTGTGTGCAGTTTTGGTCGCCGCACTTACACAAGGATATTTTGGCCTTGGAGGGAGTGCAGAGGTTTACTAGGCTGATGCCGGAGTTGAGGGGGTTGAGCTATGAGGAGAGGCTGAATAAACTAGGCTTGTACTCGTTAGAGTTTAGAAGAATGAGGGGAGATCTCATTGAGACGTATAAGATGTTGAATGGGATGGATAGGATAGAGGTGGAGTGGCTCTTCCCGCTCAGAAAGGACAGTAGGACTATAGGACACAGCCTCAAGATAAAGGGGGGGGGTGGTTTAGAACAGAGTTGAGAAGGAACTTCTTCATTCAAAGGGTGGTGAATCTCTGGAATTCTCTGCCCGTTGAAGTGGTGGAGGCTGCCTCGCTCAATACTTTTAAGACGCGGGTTGATAGGTTTTTGATAGCAAGGGGATTAAGGGTTGTGGGGAGAGGGCGGGAATGTGGAACTGAGCCACAACAGATCAGCCATGATCTTTTTGAATGGCGGGGCAGGCTCAAGGGGCTAGATGGCCTACTCCTGCTCCTATTTCTTATGTTCTTATGTTCTTATATAAGTGGCTGATAATGCCAATGCAAAATGCCACAAACACCTGCCGAGAACCACGATAAAGGGGTTCATGCATCAAGGTGCGTGCTGGCCAAACAGGTGATTGGGCTGCTCAGGATATTGTTTCAGTGTCTTGATTGGTTGGAGGGAACCCTCCAATGTAGCTCCCAGAGGGCAACCTACATCAAAAAGCAATGCTGCACTCTCCACAGCTTGGCACTGCAGCGGGACAAGCAGCTGGAGCAGGAGGAGATAGACGGGGAACACCATGTCTCCTTGAATGAGGAGGAGGTTGAGTAGGGTAGTGATGGTCAACGCACAGAGGAGGAAGAGGAAGGGCCTCAGGCGATGCCCAGAGCCCACATTGGACCAAGGATTCCCTAATCCTTGTAGGATTCCCTAATCCTTGTAGGATTCCCTGTCCCTAATCCTAATGTGTGTAGTTTCTCACTTTGGGGACAGCCAGGACTAGTGAGCGAAGAAATCTGCCACCATCTAGTCTGATATAAACTCACTAATGTGGTGCCAATGGGAGGTCCTCGTGATGGCATCTACATTCATGGGCAGGGCACTAAAGCCACCAGCCAGGAGAGTGATCATGACTTGCACTGAGGACAGAATGATGCTCCTCTCATCCTCCGCAATATGTCTGATAGAGAGCTCAGCATGTCCTGCCAATGAATGGGCTTATTATAGGGTTAGAAACACTGGGTGACTTATCTCAGCTACTACTGTGTCCTCCGAGGTCAGAAATCCTGATGTTTCTCTCCACCTTCTGTGCAGTGGGCAGGCTCTCGCTCTTTGTCAGCCCGAGGCCTCCTCATCACTGGAGGAGAGTGGCAGATATGAGAGTCTTGAGCGTTGATGCTGAGGTGGGAGGGTATCACTTTCCATGGATGGTGGTTGGAGGGCCTTCAAAGGACATTTGGGTTCTCAGCTTGGCTATGACTCTGGCAGGCTGTGCCCCTTGTGAAGGGATGCAGCGGGGGGCATCATGGATAGAGTCAGAGAGTCACAGAGGTTTACAGGATGGAAACTCTTTCTAGTTTAATAATATCCCTTCTATAATAGGATGACCAGAACTGTACACAGCATTCTAAATGTGGCCTTACCAGTGTCTTGTACAACTTCATATAGAAGTCCCAACTCCTGTATTCAATGTTCTGACAAATGAAAGCAAGTATGTCGAATGCTTTCTTCAACACTCTGTCCACCTGTGACTCCACTTCCAAAGAGCTATGAACATGTACCCCTCAATCTTTTTTTACTCTATAACTCTCCCCAACACCCTACCATTAACTGAGTAAGTTCTGCTTTTCTTTTGATTTACCAACATGCATCACCTTGCATTTATTTAAATTTAGCTCTATGTGCCATCATCAGCCCACTGGCCCAATTGATCAAGATCCCATTGTCATCCTAGATAACCTCCTCCATTGTCCATCAGAAAGCGGACTCACCTTGGCTGCACAAAGAGGGTCATTCATCTTCTGGTTGCACTGTTGCCCAATCCTCTTCTGCAGCAAGCTGACACTCACTGGTGACTACTGCCTCATGGGTGGTGACAACGGTGGATGGGCATCTACAGGAACGTGGGTATAGGACATCCCACCTCTACTCCATATCATCCAGGAGCTTGGCAGAATGTACAATGGGTGCAGGTCATTCAGCCCAACTGGTCCATTCTAGCATTTATGCTACACACAAGCATCTGACCTCCAGAAGATCAAAGGCAGTTGTAAGGGATTTGGAGGGGGAATAGAGATCGGCGAGCCCTAAATCTCTCCTTTTTTATTATTCATTCATATGACATGGGTGTTGCTGGGTAGCCAGCATTTATTGCCCATCCCTAGTTGCCCTTGGAGGGCAGTTGGGAATCAACTGCATTGTTACGGCTTGTGAATCACATCTAGGCCAGACCAGGTAAGGATGTCAGGTTTCCTTCCCTGAAAAGGGGCATTATTGAACCAGATGCGTTTTTCGACAATCGGCAATGGTTACATGGTCATCAATAGATTCTTAATTCCAGATCTCTTTTGTTGAATTTGAATTCCACCACCTGCTGTGGAGGGATTCGAACCAGGGTCCCCAGGACACTAGTTGAATTTCTGGATTAATAGTCTAGCATTAATACCACAAGGCCTCACCTTGCCCCTAATGTGGTCCAATGGCATGTCCCTCCTCCTGTTAAAGTAAACAGAACATCCACAATCCCCGTTACGCTGGTCCTTGCCAAGTGGGAAAGCTATCTGACTTCTGCACCCAGTTAAAATTTCTGCAGGAGCTGAATAATGTCTGACTTCAATTAGTAGATATGAACTCGATCCCTCTAGCTTTGGGTGGACTGCAGGTGTCTGCTATAATTGGAAAACATAAGTTCAGGATGGGCTTTGATGTGAGTGAGTAACCCAGTGCGTATGCTGTCTGCTGGATGAGTAGGTTTAAAATCTTCTACCAGATTCCATTGTAAGGACTCCTGTAACAAAGCATTTGAAACAAGGTCACCTCTTGGAGGTTTCTTCACTGAGACTATTTCCAGCCTTCACTGGAGCCCACATCATGCCCATTAAAAATCTCTGATACCAAAAGTGCAGCATAATCACAGTATTAGCCAGCCAATCGTGCTGCCAAGACAATTATAGTTCATCCACCCGTGAGAAAAATGCCATCACAATTAATTTGAAAATTATTTTCTCAGAGATGAAATTATTTCTTCTGTAATGCATAATTTGAAGTAAAAATACTCAAATAGGGGAGGAGAGTTTTGTGACTCACTGAAATTTCTACAGTTGCATCTGGCCTTCAAAGAGAGTTCTTGCCCAGATACCAGGATGAGTCTGTACATATCCTACAAGTGAATCCCAGGTATAATCCAACAACTACACTCACCATGATAACTGCTACATGTGTAACATCAATCATTGCAGCCCTTATCTTTGTAATCGCAACCACTGTGAGAATTAAAGGTTTTGGGGGAGACACAGACATGTCTACAGGAGCTTGAAGAAGACGAGTGTTAGTGAACCTTCCTGAGCTTCAGTGTCACCTTCATCAGAGAGGGCTAAAGGAAATAGTTAACACATTGAAATTTCAACCATTCGCAATGCTCCAAACATTACAGGCAGAACATTCCCATCCTGCCCGCCACGGGAATCGTAGCGGGCAGGACACAGACCATGCAATAGTCCACTGACCTTTTCCGGTCTTGGGAAGAGCAGGGCCGGAAAGTCCTGCCCTACATTTCTCTTTCTGTTCTTTTCTTCAAATGAAATGAATATTACGAACATTATTTACGAACATTTGGAGAGGTTTGACATGATCAGGAATAGTCAGCATGGTTTTGTCAAGGGCAGGTCGTGCCTTACAAGCCTAGTTGAGTTCTTCGATAATGTGACTGAACACATTGACGAAGGAGGTGCCGTGGACGTAGTGTACATGGACTTCAGCAAGGCGTTTGATAAGGTCCCCCATGCAAGACTTCTTGAGAAGGTGAGAGGGCATGGAATCCAAGGGCCTTTGGCCTTGTGGATTCAGAACTGGCTTGCCTGCAGAAGGCAGAGAGTGGTTGTGGATGAGTCTTTTTCTGAATGGAGGTCAGTCACCAGCGGAGTGCCTCAAGGATCTGTTCTGGGACCCTTGTTGTTTGTCATTTTCATAAATGACCTGGATGAGGAAGTGGAGGGATGGGTAAGTAAGTTCGCTGATGACACTAAGGTCGGTGGTGTTGTGGATGGTCTGGAAGGATGGCAAAAGTTGCAGCAGGACATAGATAGGATGCAGGACTGGGCGGAGAAGTGGCAGATGGACTTCAACGTGGATAAATGTGTAGTGGTCCATTTTGGCAGAACCAACGGGATGAACGAGTACACTATCAAGGGCAGGATTCTTAGTAGTGTTGAAGAGCAGAAGGATCTTGGGGTCCGGGTCCACAGGACTCTTAAATCGGCCTCGCAGGTGGAGGAGGTGGTCAAGAAGGCGTAAGGTGTACTGGCCTTCATTAATCGAGGGATTGAGTTTAGGAGTCGGGAGGTAATGCTGCAACTTTATAAGACCCTGGTCAGGCCTCATTTAGAGTATTGTGCGCAGTTCTGGTCGCCTCACTATAGGAAAGATGTAGAAGCTATTGAGAGGGTACAGAGGAGATTTACAAGGATGTTGCCTGGACTGGGAGGCATGCCTTATGAAGTTAGGTTGAGGGAGCTGGGACTCTTTTCCCTGGAGAGACGAAGGTTGAGAGGTGACCTGATAGAAGTTTACAAAATGTTGAGAGGAATAGATAGGGTGGACTCTCAGAGGCTATTTCCCCGGGTTGAAATGGTTGCTACGAGAGGACACAGATTTAAGGTGCAGGGAGGAAAGTTCAGAAGTGATGTTAGGGGTAAGTTTTTCACTCAGAGGGTGGTGAGTGAATGGAATCGGCTGCCGTCAGTGGTGGTGGAGGCGAACTCGCTGGGGTCTTTTAGAAGACTTCTGGATAAGTATATGGGGTTTAATGAGATTGAGGGTTATAGATAGGTCTGTAGGTTGGTAGGTGTTGATGTGATCGGCGCAACTCGTGGGCCGAAGGGCCTGTTTGTGCTGTAGTGTTCTATGTTCTATGTTCTATAAAATAGACGGGACATTGGTCAAGTCAAAATGTGCTTTGGTTGACAATATTCCAAGATTATGAAAAAACTGAAATAATCATGGTTCAATAATCATGGTTACTATGTTGGGTGTGTACTACAGACCGCCCAACAGCCCGAGGGCTGTGGAAGAAGGGATAAGCAGGGACATTCTAGATAAGTGCAGGAAGAATAGGGTGGTGGTAGTGGGAGATTTTAATCTCCCCGGGGTAGATTGGAAGGTGCCGAGATCAGAGGGTGCTGACGGGGAGGAATTTGTACAGTGTGTAATGGAAGGATCCCTGGAGCAGTATGTGGATAGCCCGACCAGAGAGGGGGCTATACTGGACTTGGTTCTGGGGAATGAGCCTGGGCAGGTGGTTGACGTTGAAGTAGGAGAGCATGTGGCTAACAGTGACCACAACTCTGTCTGGTTTAAGATATTAATGGATAAAGATGAAGCCTGTCCTAAGGGGAGGGTGTTAAACTGGGGGAGGGCTAGATACAACCGGATTAGGCAGGATCTTAAAGATACGGACTGGGGTAAGCTGTTTGATGGCAGGTCGACGCTGGGTATGTGGGAGTCTCTCAAGGGAAAACTAAAATCTTTGCAGGAAAGACATGTGCCGGTCAAGAGGAAGGATGGGAAGGGTAGGATTAGAGAGCCGTGGGTAACTAGGGACATTGAGGACCTGGTCAGGAGGAAGAGGGAGGCGTACATTAGATCTAGGCATTTGAGGACAGAGATAGCGTTAGAAGAATACAGAGAATGTAGGAGAGAACTTAAAAGGGGCATCAGAAAGGCAAAAAGGGGCCACGAAATGGCTTTGGCAGGTAGGATTAAAGAAAATCCTAAGGCATTTTACTCCTATGTTAGAAATAAAAGGATGGTTAGAGGGAAGATTGGTCCTCTCAGGGACAGAGGAGGGGAACTATGCTTGGAGCCTGGGGGAATGGGGGAGATCTTGAATGAATACTTTGCGTCGGTATTCACGCAGGAGAGGGGCCTGATGTCTGGTGCTGTGCTTGAGGAGTTTGAGGATCCGTTGAGGGAAATAGTCATCACGAGGGAAGAGGTGTTGGGACTTTTAGACAGTATAAAGACGGATAAATCTCCGGGGCCTGATGGCATCTATCCCAGGCTGCTAAGGGAGGTGAGGGATGAAATTGCTGGGCCTCTGACGCACCCTCATGGTAGGCTGATCCCTCATGGTAGGCTGATAGAAAAGGTGAAGGCTCATGGGATACAAGGCCAGGTATGTAGATGGGTGGAGAACTGGCTTGGGAGGAGGAGACAGCGGGTAGTAGTGGAAGGCTCCTTTTCCAATTGGAGGTCTGTCACCAGTGGTGTGCCGCAGGGCTCGGTACTAGGACCTCTTCTATTTGTAGTATATATTAATGACTTGGAAGAGGGGGTAGGTGGTGTGATCAGCAAATTTGCTGATGACACTAAGATGGTTGGATTGGCGGGTACTGAGGAGCAGTGCCTGGCAATGCAACAGGACATAGACAGGCTGGTAGATTGGGCAGATAGATGGCAAATGGAATTTAATCCGGAGAAATGCGAGGTGATGCACTTTGGCCGGAATAATGTGGAGGGGAGCTATACGATAAAAGGTAGAACTATCCGGAGTATAGATACGCAGAGAGACCTGGGGGTGCAAGTGCACAAGTCCCTGAAGGTGTCGGCGCAGGTGCAGAATGTGATGAGGAAAGCGTATGGTATGTTAGCCTTCATAGGAAGGGGTATAGAATATAAGAGTAGGAGTCTGATGTTGCAGTTGTATAGAACGTTGGTTAGGCCTCACTTGGAGTACTGCGTCCAGTTCTGGTCGCCGTACTACCGGAAGGATGTAGAGATCCTGGAGAGAGTGCAGAGGAGATTTACCAGGATGCTGCCTGGTATGGAAGGGCTGTCTTACGAGGAAAGATTGAACGAACTTGGGCTGTTTTCCCTTGAGAGACGTCGGCTGAGGGGGGATCTAATAGAGGTTTATAAGATTATGAAGGGGACAGATAGAGTAAATGGTGGTAAGCTTTTTCCGATATTAGAAATGGATAGAACGAGGGGTCACGGGCTTAGGGTGAGGGGGGCTAGGTATAAGACAAATATTAGAGGGCAGTTTTTCACGCAAAGGGTAGTGGGGGTGTGGAATGCACTGCCGAGTAAGGTGGTGGAAGCAGGCACGCTAGGGTTGTTTAAGAGTCACTTAGACAGCCACATGAGCGGTCTACATATAGGGGGATATAGCAGGCCTTACTAAACATTGTAGGCTTGGGATTCCGTTTTTGCCTCAGGGATGTTACAGTCTTTGCCTGTTTAATAATGAATTTTTTGTCTCCACAGGCATTTAAGTCCACCTTGTTGACCAGCAAGGGGCATGCATGCGGCAGGTTGTAGTGGGCTGCTCTTGGATGTTGCTTCGGGAGTTGCCTATTGCTTCATGTCGTTAGTGTGCTTAAACTGGACCATCTCGAGGGCAACATGACAGCTCAGAGACTATCTCTGATGCTGTGCGGACACATGGATTTGGGCCTGTGTCTGTGGGAGTTTGCGCGTTCTCCCCGTGGTTGCGTGGGTTTCCTCCAGGTACTCCGGTTTCCTCCCACATCCCAAAGATGCGCTTTTAGGCTGATTGATTGGGTAACAAATTGTCCCTATATTGGACCTCCCTGATCCTCGCACATTAGGCGTAGACTAAAATCATGAATAGGTCACTGAGACAATGGGACGGCGGCGCGGGCTCGTTGGGCCGAAGGGCCTGTTTCCCATGCTGTGTTGTTCTTTGTTCTAATAACATCGATGGTAAACAGACTTTGAAATCATATCATTATGCAAAGGGAGCTCTGATTAACAAGCTCATTTGGAAACCATTCAAATTGGACACTGTGGTAAATGAAGCTCACATCCTCATACAATGAAAAAAACAAAGGAAAAGTACCAGGCAATGAGGCAAATATGAGTGATGATGGTGTTGAGCTTCTTGAGTGTTGTTGGAGCTGCACCCATCCAGACAAGTGGAGAATATTCCATCACACCCCTGATTTGTGCCTTGTAGATAGTGGACAGGCTTTGGGGAGTCAGGGCATGAGTTAGTTGCTGCAGGATTCCTAGCCTCTGACCTGCTTTTGTAGCCACTGTGTTTATATAGAACATAGAACATAGAACATTACAGTGCAGAACAGGCCCTTCGGCCCACGATGTTGTGCCGACCAGTTAAAAAGCAATGACCCTCTAACCCAAACCAAACCCTTTCCATCCATAAACCTATCCACAGATCTCTTAAATGCCCCCAAACTAGGCACATTTACAACTGCAGCAGGCAGGGCATTCCAATCCCTCACCACCCTCTGGGTAAAGAACCTACCCCTGACATCTGTCCTATAACTACCACCCCTTAATTTAAAGCTATGCCCCCTCGTGCTAGCTTTCTCCATCCGAGGAAAAAGGCTATCACTGTCCACCCTATCTCAACCTCTAATCATCTTATATGTTTCAATAAGGTCCCCTCTTAGCAGCCTTCTTTCTAACGAAAACAACCTCAAATCCCTCAGTCTCTCATCATAGGACCTCCCCTCCATACCAGGCAACATCCTGGTAAACCTCCTCTGCACCCTCTCCAAAGCCTCCACATCCTTCCTATAATGTGGGGACCAGAACTGCACACAATACTCCAAGTGCGGCCGCACCAGAGTCTTGTACAGTTGCAACATGACGCTGCGGCTCCTAAATTCAATCCCCCTACCAATAAACGCCAAGACACCGTATGCCTTCCTAACAACCCTATCTACTTGATTCCCAACTTTCAGGGATCTATGTACACATACACCTAGATCCCTCTGTTCATCCACACTATTCAGAGTCCTACCGTTAGCCCTATACTCGACACATCTGTTATTCCTGCCAAAGTGAATTACCTCACACTTTTCCACATTAAACTCCATCCGCCACCTCTCGGCCCAGCTCTGCAACTTGTCCAAGTCAAACTTGGTGAGTCTAGTTGAGTTTCTGGTCAATGGTAACCCCAAGGAGGTTGACAGTGGGGAATTTAGTGATGGTTTATACAACTGAATGTCAAAGCGCAGTGATTACAGTGTCTCTTATTGGTGATGGCCATTGCCTGGCATTTGTGTGGCGCAAATATTACTGTCACTTGCCAGCCCAAGCCTGGATATTGTCCAGATCTTGTTGCATTTGAACACGGACTGCTTCAGTATCTGAGGAGTTGCGAATGGTGCTAAGCATTGTGCAACATCCTTCTTCTGACAATATGATGGAGGGAAGGTCTTTGATGAAGAAGCTGAAGATTGTTGGACCTAAGACACTACCCTGAGGAACTCTGCAGAGATGTCCTGGAGCTGAGATGACTGACCCTCCACAATCACAACCATCTTCCTGTGTACCAGGTATGACTCCAACCAGCGGAGGATTTGTCCCCTGAGACCCATTGATTCCAGTTTCGCTCGGGCTCCTTGATGCCACACTCGGTTGAATGCAGCCTTGATGTTAAGGGCTGTCACTCACACCTCACCTTTGGGATTCAGCTCTTTTGTCCATGTTTGAACCAAGGCTGTAATGAGGTCAGGAGCTGAGTGATCCTGGTGAAACCCAAACTGGGCGTCACTGAGCAGGTTATTGCTGAGCAGGTGCTGCTTGATAGCACTGTCTATGACCCCCTTCCAACACTTTACTGATGATCGAGAGTGGACTGATTGGGCAGTAATTGGCTGGGTTGGATTTGTCCTGCTGTTTGTGTACAGGGCAGTTTTCCACATTGTTCTGTAGATACCAGTGTTGGAACTGTACTGGAAGAGCTTGGCTAGGGGAGAGGCAAATTTGGGAGTACAAGTCTTCAATACTATTGCCGGAATGTTATAGGGGCTCATTGCCTTTGCAGTATCCAGAGCCTCCAACTGTTTCTTGATATCATGTATAGTGAGAGGGAATCTTATAAAAACTTATAAAATTCTAACAGGGTTAGATAGGGTAAATTCAGAAAGAGTGTTCCCAATGGGTGGGAAGTCCAGAATAAAGAACAAAGAAAAGTACAGCACAGGAACAGACCTTCCCACCGCCACCGCACCCACCCCCCTCCCCCACCGCACCCCCCCACAAAAGGCTGTGCCGATCATGATACTCTAATTAAATGAAAAAAAACCTTCTGTTCTTACTCGGTCCGTATCTCTCTATTCCCTCCCTATTCATGTACCCATCCAAATGCCTCTTAAATGTTGCTAATGTGTCGGCATCCACCGCCTCCTCTGGCAGCGCGTTCCAGGTTCCCACCATCTCTGTGTGAAAATCTTCCCCTGCACATACTCTCTTAAAATTTCCGCCTCTCAGCTTGAACCTGTGCCCCCTTTGTAATTGACACTGCCACCCCAGGAAAATGCCTCTGACTATCTACCCTGACTCTAATAATTTTGTAGACCTCAATCAGGTCTCCCCCTCAGCCTCTATCTTCCCAGTGAAAACAATCCTAGTTTATTCAAACTCTCCTCATCGCCAACACCCTCATGAGCAGGGTCGTAGTTTTGGTCATAGATTGAGGAGAAGGGGCAAACCTTTTTGGGCTGAAGTGCAGAGAGATTTCTTCACCCAGAGAGTGGTGTCTTTGTGGAATGCACGACCACAGAAAGTAGTTGAGGCCAAAAGGGGGAATTTGACACAGCCCATGGGGCTGTATCTGTTTGCTGATTATCCATGATCAAAGTGAATGGCAGTGCAGGCTTGAAGAGCCGAACGACTTACTCTTGCTTCCAGTTTGTACATTTCTATGTAATCAATCACCTTGATACAACATTCTCTCATTACTGCTGGATGAATGGTGAAATATAAAAGAGTCCTGGCCTTTCTCTAATTAGCAGGCAGAGGAATTATATAATTAGCATCACACATAAACTGAACATTAATTGGAATGGAAGTCTTACTAGTTTATGTAATTCTGCTGGTGGGTGGGGAGGCGGTTATTATAAAGTATCTTTAACCTAACTGGAGCCCAATCAGTGACACTTAGAACTGCTCTAAAATACTGGTTCCGATGAAAGCCATGAGCTGAAACGCAGGGTGGGACTCCCTGACTGCACTCGCCCTAAAACTGAAAAACCCCACCCAGGTTAATGGACCTTTCCATTGTCCACCCCTCGTCCGTGACAATTCCAGTGGTGGACGGAGCAGGAAAATTCCCCCCACTAACTCTGTTTCATGGAAACCATAGAAACCTTACAGTGTAGAAGGAGACCATTTGGCCCATCAAGAGTGCACCGACAACAATCCCACCCAGGCCCTATCCCCATAACTCCACATATTTGCTCCACCAATCCCTCTAACCTATGCATCCTGGGACATCAGGGGGCAATTTAGCATGACCAATGTACCAAACCTGCAAATCTTTGGACTGTGAAACTGGAGCACCCGGAGGAAACCCACACAGACACAGGGAGAATGTGCAAACTCCACACAGACAATGATCCAACCCAGGAATCAAACCCAGGTCCTTAGAGCTGTGAGGAAACGGTACTAACTACTGTGCCACTGTGCCACTCTGTTTCTCACTCCACAGATGCTGGCTGGATGGGGAAGGGATTGAGGGTGAGATGAATTGGAGAGAAAGGACAAATGACAGATGTCAACTTGATAACGTAAGTGAGAATCAGGTTTAATAAAAACTATCCAAAGACAAGTGAAAAGGAAATTTGAAAAGCAGACAGATGGTATTAGAATAGATTGGCAGCTAACACAAGAGGAATCAAAATGTTTTCTCTTGCAGGATTTCCTCAACTTTTCCCAGCAACAACCCTTTTCACTTCCCAACAGTATTGATGTAATCCCAAAGAAATATTCTTGCTATGTTGAAGAATTAAACCAGAAATGAGTGATTGCTTTTTCACAATGCCAGCATACAAAAATAAATTGATAAAAGTGTTTTCAAGGGTTATGGGGAGAGGGCGGGAATGTGGAACTGAGCCACGACAGATCAGCCATGATCTTATTGAATGGCGGGGCAGGCTCGAAGGGCTAGATGGCCTACTCCTGCTCCTATTTCTTATGTTTTTATGTTCTTATTTCTTATATGCGTATATTTATTATAATCACAGAGCTTTCTTAACCAGCAAACACTTAAGCCTGACCTTTTTATCATTTCTGATAAGAAGCAATGCTGTTTCTTTTGCTTGCACTGTTGTTTAATATTAGGAGTGTTGTTGAAGAGCAGGATTCCGATCTCGTACACACACACATGCACATACACACATACATACACGCACACGTGCACATACGCACAGACACACACGCTCCATCTCTCCCTCTCTCTCTCTCACATACACACCATTTCCTCAATCTCACACTCACAGTCCCTCCTCTCACTTTTTCACACGCACCACCTTATCTCTAACTTGCACATCCACCACTCAGTTTAAAGTTTATTTCTTAATATCACAAGTTGGCTTAGAAACATAGAAACTAGGAGCAGAAGGAAGCCATTTGGCCCTTCGAGCCTGACCCTGCTATTCATTATGATCATGGCTGATCATCCAACTCAATAGCCCAATTCTGCTTTCTCCCCATAACCTTTGATTCAGTTCGCCCCAAGTGTTATATCCAGCCACCTCTTCAATACATTCAATGTTTTGGCATCAACTACTTTCTGTGGTAATGAATTCCACAGGCTCACCACTCTTTGGGTAAACAAATGTCTCCTCACCCCCATCCTAAATGGTCTACCCTGAATCCTCAGACTGTGACCCCTGGTTCTGGACATTACATTACATTGCGTTAATACTGCAATGAAGTTACTGTGAAAATCCCGTAATCGTCACACACACACACCTATTCAGGTACACTGAGGGAGAATTTAGCATGACAAATGTACCTAATCAGCAAGTCCTTCAGACTATGAGAGGAAACTGGAGCACCTGGAGGAAGCCCATGCAGATACGGGCAGAATGTGCAATCTGCACACAGACAGTGACCCAAGCTGAGAATCGAACATGCGTCCCTGGCACTATGAGGCAGCAGTGCTAACCACAGTGCCACCATCCCCAACTTTTCCTGCATACTTCCACCTCTCCCTCTTTCTCTCTCACACCACACATGCCCACTTACACTATCTCTCCCACTTCTCATCCCTCTCCCAGCCCCTCCCCACTCCAGATTCCACTCCCTATTCTCCATTCTCTGCTCCTCATTATATCCTCCGATCTCTGTCCCCGGTCTCTGCTCCCTGCCCTGGCTGCTGCTCCTCCTGTCTTGATCCAGCCTGTTCTCTACCTGTGGCTGAAGTTTACCTGACTCCACCATCTGGTCACCTTAACCCTTGCCTAGACTTTGCCAACATTAAGGGCATTTAAATGGTCATCGGATAAACATATGGATGATATTGGAATAGTGTAGGTTAGATTGCTTTCACAGGTCAGCACGATATCGAGGGCCGAAGGGCCTGTATTGCGCTGTAATGTTCCATGTTCTATGTTCTGACTGATTTTGCCTCCTTTTCCAACTCGTCCATTCTAAGGTTGAATTCTCAGTGCGTTGGCCGCTGATAAGCTGATTATTCAGCCTATCAGTAGCCAATGCAATGTGAAAACCATCTTCTATTGGACAAAATAGAAGGACAGTTTTTTCCAAATTTAAAACAGCGGGACCTATTGGAGAACGAGTGCCCCGGAACCCCAGGGGTTCTGCAGAACCCAGTTTGGGGAAGCATTATTCTGTCAGTGCAAGTTGTTAAAGGTGTGATCAGGCTGATTAGGTGGTGGCTGGATGAAATACTCGCTGGAATTTTACTGGCCTGCTTGTCATGGCAATTGGAGCAGACGAGGGACAGACCATGGAAAGATCCATTGACCTCAGGTGAGAGTTTAACGGATTCGGGAAGAGCCAGGCTGTAAAATCCCAACCATTAAATTCAGACTTTTGCGCAGTGTTTGTCAAGGAGGAGAACGTTTCCAAATTTATGTCAGCATATTGGTTGAGTTAAAAATCGATAAAGAAAAGCTATGATGGCAGTACTTAAAGTCGAGAACTCACCAGGCAGGAAGAGATACGTCCAAGATTACTGAGGGAAATTAGGATGGAAATTGCATTCTTCCAATGCTCCTTTGATACAGTGATACTGGCAATGGACTGGAGGATTATTACAACCATGTTTAAAAAAGGACAGAAGGATAAACACTGTAATTACGGGTCAGCAATTGGGTGAAAATTAACAGCCATTTGGACAAGCTTGAACTAATGAATCACACCACCATGGATTTATAAAGAGCAAACTGTATTCGACTGACCTGATTGATTTTTGTGATGAGATAACAGAGACAGTGGATGAAGGCTGTGTGGTTGATGTATCCACGGAGCTTCAAAAGGAATTTGATTTGTGTGATTCATGTTTAAGGACACCCAGAGGAATTCCACTTTCCTATTTATCCAACCCAAGTGGATAACTTCAAACTTCCCAAAGTTATGTTATTTCTTCCAAATTCTTCCCCACTCACTCAACCAGTCTGTATTCCTTTTCATCCTCCTCACAGACTACTTTCCCACCTAACTTTGTGTCATCAGCAAACTTGGATACATAATATTCTGACCCCACATTCAATTCACTGATACTGATTATAAATAGCTGAGATTGCAAGAACTGATAATTGCAGTAATCAGCTAGTTATATCCTTCCCATTGAGAATTCCCCATTTATTCATACTTTTTGTTTTCTGTCCATTAGCCAATCCCATACCAATGTATTCCGTCTACCTCATGAGACCTAATTTGGTTGAATGATTTCTTGGTTGGCACCTTATTGAATGTTTTTTGAAAACCCAAGTATACTGCATCCACGGGTTCCCTCTTATCTACCCTGCTAGCTATAATCTCAAAAAAACTCGTCACAGATTAGCAGACACGAGTTCCATTTTATAAATCCATGCTAGCTCTGACGCACTCTATTTTTTTAAGTGCCCCCATTATCACATCCTAATGATAGCTTTTAGCATTTTCCCTGCACCTCATTAGCTAAACATTACTCATTCCCTCTGCCCCTACTTTTCTGAATTACATTTACTGCTTTTCAATCCGTAGGGACCATTCTAAAAGATAACCCAAGTTACACACTGGTTGCAAAATATTCAGATTCGAATAAAAATCAAGCAGCAGGGAGAACACAGTGAGGACGTGTTTACATTTTGATATATATATAAATAGCCATTTGTTATTTACAAACATAAATATTTCATCTTATTCCACAATATATATTGCACTAATAGAACTAAATTAATGAGCTTTGACAGGAGTGGGAATTTATAAGTGAAACATGAATGAATCAGAAGTTATTTTCTTTCAAAAATGCTCATCAACCAACATATTTTTTATAGATGCACCAAATGCAGTATATAAATATATTTTAAATCACAAATTATTCCCCTGTAATTCATTCCCAAGGTGACATTTCATTCCTTGTTTGGATTGTTTTTAGTCTCTCCCATTGTACAGTTACCAGATGACATTTAAGAAAGGATCATTTCCAGAGGCTGATGCCAAATACAAGTGGTATTTGCTTTGTCTGTTAACTTGTAAGTAATTTAATTGATTTTATTTCACTTGTTTAATAGGGGAATATTCCATGGAGTAAATACTTCATCCAAAGTCTGAGAATAAAGTTTAAGCAATCAGTTAGAAATCATAGAATCCTACAATGCAGAAGGAGGCCATTCACCCCATCATGCCTGCACTGACCACAATCCCATCCAGCCCCATAACTCCACCCATTTACTCTGCTAGCCTCCCTGACACTAATTGGTAATTTATCATAGCCAATCCACCTAACCTGCACATCTTTGGAGCGTGGGAGGAAACCGGAGCGCCCGGAGGAAACCCACACAGACGCATGGAGAAAGTGCAAACTCCACACAGAGTCAGCTGAGGACAGAATCGAACCCAGGCCCCTGGCGCTGTGGGGCAGCAATGCTAACCACTGTGCCACAAGGCCACCCAAAGTTTGAGACTAGAAAATACATTGTCCTCTATGATTGGGAAGGGAACGAGGAAAAGGTGGAAGAATGGGATTGAGAAACGTATCAGCCATGATAGATACATTTTTGAACAGTAAAGGAATTAAGGGTTGTGGTGAGTGGGCGGGTAAGTGGAGCTGAGTCCACAAAAAGATCAACCATGATCTTATTGAATGGCGGAGCAGGCTCAACGGGCCAGATGGTCGACTCCTGCTCCTGGTTCTTATGTTCTTATGATTGAACGATGGAATAGAGTCAATGGGCTGAATGGCCTAATTCTGCTCCTATGTCCATGGTCTGATGACAGCCTTTCTTTCTCTGTCACAGGAAGACAACATTTTTTTATTCATGTCACAAGTAGGCTTACAGTACACTGAAGTGAAGAGAAATTGATTGACAAAAACAAATATAGGTCCCTTACAATCAGAAACGGGAGAATTCGGAATGGGGAATAAAGAAATTAATAAATTTGTACTTTGCTTCAGCCTTCGCAAAGGAAAACATGAATAATGTACCAGAAGTTCTGAGGGAAATGTGTTTTAGCGAGGAGCTGAAGGAAATCAGCATGAGGAGAGAAATGGTTTTGGGGAAATTGATGGGATTGAAGGTGGATAAATCTCCAGGTCCTGATAACCTTCATCCCAGAGTACTTAAGGAAGTGGCCCTGGAAATAGTAGATCCATTGGTGGTTATTTTCCAAAATGTTTTGGACTCTGGACTGGTTTTACAGATTGGTGGGTAGCTAATATAAGTCCCTTATTCAAAAGGGGAAATAGAAAACAAAACAGGGAACTGTAGACCAGTGAGCCTAACGTCGGAACTGGGGAAGTTACTAGAGTCCATTACTAAGGATTTCATAACTGAGCATTTGAAAGCCAGCAATATAATCAGACAAAGTCAGCACTGTGCCACATAGAGTTCTGCACTCTGTTGGCACTGAGATAATCTTTCTTTTTCGTTTGGTCAGTAGTTAGCCAAGGAAAATATCACACAGCTTGCATATCAAATCAAAGTTACCTTTAATGATTTAATACTTCATGCAGCCTTCAAATGACCTAAATACGTGGAAAGCATCAGAAATGGCATCAAAACTACACTTACGACCTTTCACCCAGGATCTCACCATCAAGGCAGAAAAGTTATCAGCTGAGAAAGCTCTTAGAATCTTTTCTTCTTCTGCTGGACATCTTTCCTCAAGGTGAAATCTTCTTAATGTTCCTTCGACTGCACTGCCAGACCTGCCGTGATGTTATTTCTGGTGGTTGATGCATAAGTAAAAGTTAGGAGTAAATCCATTTGGCTAAACACTCACTGCTGGTGGGTATCGATAAACACCTTCCTCCTTCCACTGTGAATTGTTTGCTGTCGCTTTGTCAGTTTCTTTAACGGTTAAAACAGATGAATCTTTTGCCCTCAGCCTGTCTTTCTGTTTCTTTGTTCCAGACTATGGAAGGCAGAGGTTTTAATGTTCAAACTTGTGTGATGTCTTGCCTTGGACAGACATGTCTTTCTCACCGATTGCTAATGGCAGCAGTCTTTAATCAAGTTCACTAATTTTGACCTGATCAGTTATTTTCGGGCTTTTCTCAGTGATGTGTGCATGAGCTGTCCTTTTGTTTTAAATTCACAATGTAGTGCTAGAGAAAGGAGCCAACATGTATCTCCTGTAAGCAGATTACATCAATGTTATGTGTGGAAACTGGGGACTGGATCATTGAACATTCAGCTGGGGTGTTTTTACCAGTTAACTGAAGGGTTGTCATGGACAAAACAATTTGTTGATTCAGGTTAAGATCACTGAGAGTGCATGTTGGGGCAGGGTTTGAAAGATTTGACCAGCCAGTTCCTCCGAAGGAAGCAGGGTCATTACATGAGGAGAAGAGAACAGGAAATAGGAGCAGGGGTAGGCCTTTTGGACCTGCTGCATCATTCAGTACGTCATGGCCAATCTCCTTACAGCCTCCACTGTATTTTTCTACCCGAAAATAACCCATAACCCTTCAACTCATTACTAATTAAAAATCTATCTGCTCAAATTTACTCAATGTCCCGGCATCAACAATGTTCTGGTCTAGTGAATTCCATAGATTTACAACTCTTTCAGAAAAGTAGTTTCTCCTCATTTCTGTTTTAAGTCTGACACCCTTTAACTATGATCTCTTGTCCTAGATTGTCCTACAAGACAAAATATCTGCTCCACGTCTACTTTGTCAATACCTTTCATCATCTTGTACACCTCAATTAGATCTCCTCTCATTCTTCTAAACTCAAAAGCTTATAGGCTTTGTGACATTAGTGTATCTTTCAAGTTAAAGTTAAAGTTTATTTATTAGTCTCAAGTAAGACTTATATTAACACTGCAGTGAAGTTACTGTGAAATTCCCCTACTGCAGAGATCATGCTCTCACAGTCGGTGCCTGTCAGCTCACAACTTTAGCTGATGTCATTATGTCACCAAGTTGACAATGGTGAGTCCTTTTATTGCTACTTAAGTGTTTTAAACGGGGTTGTTTGTGTTTAATCTGAGATTAGTTTTACGATCCTGCATTATTAGGAGGATGGCCATGTGTTTTTATCAAACGCCTTTCTGAAATCCAGATATACTATACCTACACGATCTTCATTATCCACTTTGTCTGTTACGTCTTCTAAGAAATCCAGAATATTAGTTAAACACAATTTATCCTTCATAAAATGGTACTGACTCTAATGGACTGCGTGTTGACTTTCCAAATGTCCTGTTATTATTTCTTTCATTATGAATTCTAATAATTTCCCAGCAACAGACATTAAACTAACTGATCTATAGTTTTCTACTTTCTGCCTCCCTCCCTTTTCGAATAAGGGCTTTATATTAGCATTTTTCCAATCCACTGGAACCATTCCCACATCCAGAGAATTTTGGAGTATTATAACCAATGGGTCCACTTTCTCTGTCGCCACTTCCTTTAATATCCTAGGATGTGGGCCATCAGGTTTCGTGACTTGTCTGCCTTCAATAAGAACATAAGTACATAAGAAATAAGAGCAGGAGTAGGCCATCTCACCCTTCAAGCCTGCCCCGCCATTCAATAAGATCATGGCTGATCTGAAGTGGATCAGTTCCACTTTCCCACTTTCTCAATCCCAATAATTTGTTGACTATTATTTCTCTGTTGGTGATGATTGTTCTCAGTTCCTTCCATTCTATTCGCATTGCCTTATCTCTTACTACTGGAATCTTCCAGTGTGAAATTAATCACTTTTCTGTTTCACTAAGATAACCTCTTATTCTTCTAAATTCCAGAACATATAGGCCCAACCTGCTCATCCTCACCTCATAAAATAAACCCCTAATCCCAAGGATCAGCCTGGTGAGGGTTTTATTGAACTGTTTCCAATCCAACTATAGTCCTCTTTAAACAAAACAGTATGCAGAATTTTAGATGTGGTCTCACCAAATCCTTAGCTGTAGCAAAACTTCCCTACTTTCACTTTTCATTCCCAGCAATACAGGTCACTGTTCCTTTTCCCTTCCTAATTACCTGGTGTAAGTTTGTGTCAACCTTTTGTGATTCATGCACAAGGACACCCAGATTCCTCTGTACTGCCACTTTCTGCAGCCTCTCTCTTCTTCATAATATTTTGCTTTTCTAGTCTTCCCCCAAAATAGACAACCTCACATTTTTCCATATTATCCTCCATCTGCCAATGTTTCATCCAGTTACTTCACCCATCTATATTCCTTTACAGATATTCTGGATTCCCCTCCTAACATATCATCTACAAGACCTCTTATCTTGTGTAGGCATCTTATCAAATGCCTTTCGGAAACCCAAATACACGACATCTACTGGTTTCCCTGTATTTGTCCTGGATCAGTACATTCTCAAAGAATCTTAATAAATTTATCACAGTCAGCTTCTGGCACAGTGGCACAGTGGTTAGCACTGCTGTCGCACAATGCCAGGGATCCGGGTTCAATTGCTGGCTTGGGTCTCTTGTGGAGTTTGCATGTTCTCCCCATGTCTGTGTGAGTTTCCTCTGGGAGCTCCAGTTTCCTCCCTCAGTCTAAAAGACATGCTGATTAGGGTGCATTGACCTGACAAGGTGCCGGAATGTGGCGACTAGGGAAATTTCACAGTAACTTCATTGCAGTGTTAATGTAAGCCTTACTGTGACTAATAAATAAGCAACTTTTTTTTCTGAAAACCATGTCGACTCTACTTGATTGCAATATGATTTTCTAAATGTCTTGGTGCTGTTTCCCACCAGCCCGAGACAGGATGTGATATAGTCGAGTCATAGTCATAGAATCATATAGAAAAGGCCCTTCAGCCCATCGAGTCTGCACTGACAATATTTACCATAAAGTCGTGCTAATCCCATTTTCCTTCACTTGTCCCATATCCTTGAATATTATGACATTCCAAGTGCTCATTCAAATATGTTTTCAAGATTGTAGGGTTTCCGGCCTTGATAACCTTTTCAGGCAATGCCTTCCAGATTCGCATGACTTGCAGTCATAGAATCATAGAATCCTACTATGCTGAAGGAGACCATTCAGCCCATCGAATCTGTACCGACCACAATCCCACGTAGGCTCTATCCCCGTAACTCCATTCATTTACCCAAGCTATTCCTCCTGACACTAAGGAGACATTCAGTCAGTTGATAAGCAGCAGGGTGTTTGAGCGTCTTGGTCTTCTCTTCAAAGAACATACATTAGTTGTTTCATCAATTCTTGTCTGTGATTGGTATGTTTATGTCAAAGAGAAGACTGTAACAGATCACAAACAATGCATCCACCACCTCTGCAACATCTTAGAATCATAGAATCGCGACAGTGCAGAAGAAGGCCATTCGGCCCTCCGAGTCTGCACCAACTACAACCCCACCCAGGGTCTATCTCCATAACCCCACACAGCCATCCTACTAGCCCTCCAACACCAAGTGGCAATTTATCACGGCCAATCACACCTGCCGATCTTTGGACTGTGGGAGGAAACTAAAGCACCTGGAAAAAAGCCCATGCAGACACGGGGAGAAGGTGCAAACTTCACACAGACAGTGAACCAAGCTGGGAATTGACTCGGGTCCTTGACACTGCGAGGCAGCAGTACTAACCACTGTGCCACTATGCTGCCCTTTTGAGATACAAAGATGAAGGCCATCAAGTTCAGGGAACCTGTCAGTCTTTATCACCATTAGCTTGTCAAATTCTTTTTCTCCAGAGATAACTGCAGTTACCTCATTTGTTGGCTGACATTGGAGAAGTGGAGGATTTAGAGGAAAGTCCCATTCCTGATGGTCACGCGTTAGCTTCTGGACTGTAACAAGTGTATCAGAGGAGGACAACTTATCAAAGCAAAGGTGCAGAGGAGGTTTACCAGGCTGATGCCGGAGTTGAGGGGGTTGAGCTATGAGGAGAGGCTGAATAAACTAGGCTTGTACTCATTAGAGTTTAGAAGAATGAGGGGAGATCTCATTGAGACATATAAGATGATGAATGGGATGGATAGGATAGAGGTGGAGAGACTCTTCCTGCTCAGAAAGGACAGTAGGACTAGGGGGCACAGCCTCAAGATAAAGGGGGGGCGGTTTAGAACGGAGTTGAGGAGGAACTTCTTCACTCAAAGGGTGGTGAATCTCTGGAATTCTCTGCCCGTTGAAGTGGTGGAGGCTGCCTCGCTAAATATTTTTAAGACGCGGGTTGATGGGTTTTTGATAAGAGAGGGGATTAAGGGTTATGGGGAGAGGGCGGGAAAGTGGAACTGAGCAGCGACAGATCAGCCATGATCTTATTGAATGGCGGGGCAGGCTCGAAGGGCTAGATGGCCTACTCCTGCTCCTATTTCTTATGTTCTTATGTCCAAAAGCCTAAATCTGGGAACAACTGAGGAGGAAGGATTAGAGTTGGAAGGAATGTCAAAACAACAATGTTGGCCTTTGCAAAGATTATTTGACTGCTGGGACATTCATGCGGCACAAATCCAGATTCTTCAGCCTCAGGAGCCTCCTTTTCCAAGCAATCCTTTGTTGCAGAAAAGCTGAAGGACAGACATTACTGTAGGGTGCGTAAAAGTTCACACTTCACAACAGGAAAGTTGAATGTTATGCACTGAAATAGCACCACAGCCAGAACGAGTATACACACTGCACTGAGGGCATTCACACAGGGGGAATAAAGGTTAGCCGTAAGGATGTCTGCTCAGGTCACCTGGCAATTTCCAATATCCTTTGTGTACTTCCACGATAAGGGAGCTGCCAACCGCAGCACAAACTAATAGACCCTCCAAATTTAAAAGGAGCTTCACAGGTTTGAGCCGTTTCCCTTTCGTAACGGTGACCCAATCTCAGGAAAGGGCTGAATGCTAAGTCAGGTTGTCACTGATGAGCCTACAAGAACTTAATGAGCTTCTAAGAGCTGTCCTTGTCCACTATAAATAGTGGCATCAAGTTGCTGCTTTCATGACAAAATGGCAAGCAACTGCACACAAACATTCCGAAAGTCTAATTTCAGGGAAGCGTTTCCACAAGTATCGACCGAAGCCTGGCAGCATCGAACTTCCTTTCGGATTAAAAGGCAATATAAACTGGTACTGGCTTTACAATCACTTAACTATAAATAACGGCTAGAATTCTACCATGAAAATTCAAATTTGTCTGAAAACTGGAGTAATTCAGGTTGGCTTTTTTGTCAGTGGGAGTTTGGAGAAGATTCTCCTATACTCTCGTGTGTATACCATTAAAAACCAGTGGGCAGAGCCTATTCCCGCTGGAGAGGCCGGCAGCACAGCGCTGAGCGAGCCACTGTGCAGGCACCAATCTGAATGCTGGGATTGGCGCATGCGCAGTGGTCCCTGTCTGCTGGCCTCCCGAATGCTGGCCAGGCCCGTAAACCCCAGCCATGCCAGCCCTCTCAACCTGCCATTACTGGAGGGGGAACCTGATCACTGACACGCACCCCAATCAAAACTCCCCCGGAACCTGAAACAATCCCAACTCCTGTTTCTTTCCCCAATACCCGAGCAAAACTTCAGCCTGTTAACATATTGAAAATTTAAGAATAAAAAAGCGTGTGGATGTTAAAATTCAAAAATAAATACAGTTTATCCAGCCTTTTCTGTTTCTGTGCTGAAAACTGTGTTGCAATGTGGGTGGCACGGTAGCACAGTGGTTAGCACTGCTGCTTCACAGCTCCAGGGACCTGGGTTCGATTCCCAGCTTGGGTCACCGTCTGTGTTTTGGGGGCTGCACATTCTCCTCGTGTCTGCGTGGGTTTCCTCCGCATGCTCCGGTTTCCTCCCACAGTCCAAAGATGTGCGGGTTAGGTTGATTGGCCATGGTAAATTTGCCACTTAGTGTCCTGAGATGTCCTTGTTGTTCTAGGTGGCAGAGGTGACAGGTTTGGAAAGTGCTGTCGAAGGAGCTTCATGAGTTGCCAATAAAACTAACCTTTGTCAGTAAAACTAATCTTTGGACGGTGGGAGGAAACCAGAGAACCTGGAGGAAATCCATGCAGATATGAAGAGAACATACAAACTCCACACAGACAGTGACCCAAGCTGGGATTGAACCCAGTTTCCCGGCGCTGTGAGGCAGCAGTGCTAATCACTGTGCCAGCGTGCCACCCATAGATGAGTAATGATTGGATGCTCTCTTGTTGGAGATGGTGATTGCCTAGTCTTGTGTGGTGTGAATATTACTTGCCACGTATCAACCGAAACCTGGAGATTGTCCAAGTCTTGCTGCATTTGGACACGGACTGTTTCAGTATCCGAGGAGTTGCAAATGGTACTGAACATTTTCTTTACTCCATTTTTGTGAGTTGTTAGTGTCACTGGCTTGGCCAGCATTTATTACCCATCCCTAATAGCCCTTCGGAAGATGACAGATAGCTGCCTTCTTCAACGGCTGCAGTCCCTGAGGTGTAGGTACACTTCTGGGACATAATCTGTAAGGTATGATTCTGGAGTATGATTATATTGCTTGGCTAGTCTGTGAGACAGCTCTCCCAATTTTGGCACAAATTTCAGATGTTAGTAAGAAGATCTTTGCAAGGTCTACAGGGTTGGGTTTGCCATTATAATTTCTGGTGCCGAGATCGATGGTGGGTGGTCTGTCCAATTTTGTCCCCTTTGTGTTTTCTTTGTGTGATTATATACAACTGAATGGTCATTTCAGAGGGCATTTAAGATTCAGTCACATTGCTGTGGTATTGGAGATACATGTTGGCAAGACTAGATAAAGATGGTAGATTATCTTCCCTGAAGGGCATTAGTGAGTGAGAATGAGTTGTGTTTTTTACAGTAATTAACAATGGGTTCATGGTCAACATTCGGCTTTAATTCCAGATGTTTTATTGAGTTTACATTCCCAGGGGTTACCAGTGACAATACCACTGCACTGCCCCCCCTCCCCCATCCAATCATCGGTGAACTCTGACCTTTTGGTGGAGAAAAGGTCATTGATGAAGCTGCTGAAGATGGTGGGGCCACCAAGAGCAATCCACCCACAAGGATTCAATCAAATCCTTGCATGGGTTTTTAAACGTACTGAATGCATTGAGTTTGGAGTGCTTTGTACTAAACAAGTTAACCTCAGTCGAAACCAACACTCCAATTATGCTAGAACATTGCTGATATTTTACATTGCATTTTAAGCAAATAAAGTAAACCATGTCATTCATTGATAACAAATTTAGAACAGGCAAAAAATACAATAACAGTCATTAGAGACTTGTCTCACACAATAGATATTCACAGAATTAGTATTCATTGTAAGCATTTTCTCTCTGTCAGAGTGCTTTCTGAAATTTCTCTGCATAAAACTTACCTTGAAACCTAGACTGCTTCCTCAACTCAAACAACTTAAAAGCAGCATAACTTCTTCAAAATCCTTGCAAAGTATCTGCCAATTTAATGGGAACATAGAACGTAGGGTTAGGATTCTGTCAAATTTGTGTTCTGTCAAAATATACTGCAAGTAACTGCTTGCTCTTTTTCATATTAATTTAAAGTGTGTGTGTGTGTGTGTGTGTGTGTGTGCGCTTAAATAAGGTAACCACTTGGGTGAAAATATCTGAGCTTTACACTTTACGCTCATTAAGACAGACACAAAAATACCAAACTTCAAAGGGGAGCAACAATTTATATTGCATGGCAAAAGGGTGTTCATTGGTTGGTAAGTGGACTCTGATTGGTTGAGGCATTGCCATGGTGAATGCACCAAGGGAGAGTTATCCTGGGGAAGTGATGATGTCATCGAGCTAGTAACCCAGGAGCCCAGGCTAATGTGCTGGGGATATGGGTTCCAATCCCATTGGACACTTGTCTTCCGGAATTTCCTTCCGAAGGGCAATATGGGTGCACCTACCCCACACAGACAGCAATACTTCAAGGAGGTAGCTCATCAAAAACTTCAACAACAGTCTGTGCTTTGAGAAAAATCCCAGTAAACATGAAGCAGAAAGTAATCAATGAGCTACATTGACATGATGGTACTGGTGGCCTAACTCCCTCAATGTGGAATGCCATAAGCATAGATAAGGGTCATGGGTGTGAGGGGGGACTCGTAATGTTAAAATGGCGGCGCGGGCTCGTTGGGCCGAAGGCCCTGTTTCCCAGGCTGTTTTTGTTCTTTGTTCTTTAACTCCTATAGATGAGGCCACAGAATGGGTTTCAGCAATGCTGTCTGCAGTGAAGGAAGGTAAGGATCGGTATTGGCCCAATTCACTTAAATAAGGTGCTGCTCAGGCCTCATCACCCTATGAAGACAGTGGAATAGGTGACAACAGACATGCCTAACACTAAGGTTTTTAAGCATTCTCAATGCAATATGCAGGTTCTGGCAGGTTCTCGATCCCATCTAGATCTCTCAATGAGAAATTCTTGAACCTAACCACATTCCTATCCCTGATAGGCAGAGATAATTTTTTCTGACTATCGTACGGGATCTCCATAGGCAGCAAGCTTTTCCAACTGTGAATAGAGAACTCTTTGCAATTCAACCCTGTGGAATCATTATTGATGGCATCCTGGTTTGGGATCGTACTCTGTAAGAACATGAGGCATGTCATTGTCTCATCCTTGACAGAATCAGAACCATCCAGCTGGAACTTAACCGTGCAATATACAGATTCAGGGTCAAACACATTCACTACATCAGTCACTTACTCACAGCCAGTGGTGAGAAGCCAGATCCAGACAAGGCAATGGTGATAGGCCAGATGGCCATTCCTGTGGACAAGCACCCTTCACTCAGCTTCCTCGGTGTGACAGATTATCTTTCCGGGTTACAGTGAGTTCACCAGGCCTCTTTGTCAGCTCATCCAGCAGGATGGCGAATGGCGTTGGCAGGAGCACCACACAGCGAGCTTCAACAGACTCAGACAGGCATCCTCAGCTCCCTCAACCTCACTGACCTGGGACTCACATCGCTTGCTTGGCTGGGTGTGGTGGTCAGGGGCCATGGAGTCTCCAAAAACAAAGGCCTTTGCGTCACTCCCAAGCCCCATTTCATGAGTTTGCTGGCGGGGGGGGGGAGGGGGGGGGGGGGGGGGGTGGCTGTCTCAGTGTAGCTGGTGGTCCTACCACATAGTGAGGGACTTTCCTGAGGCTAAGAAAGTTTGTAAAAATCTGTGCAGTAGCGCATGGTTAGCACGGCTGCCTCATAGTGCCAGGGACCCGGGTTCGAATCCTGACTTGGGTCACTGTCTGTGTAGAGTTTGCACATTCTCCCCATGTCTGCATGGGTTTCCTCCAGGTGCTCCAGTTTCCTCCTACAGTCTGAAAGATGTGCTGGTTAGGTGCATTGATCTGAACAGGTGCCAGATTGTGGCGCCTAGGGGACTTTCACAGTAACTTCATTGCAGTGTTAATGTAAGCCTTACTTGTGACCCTATAAGTAAACAAAGATAAAATATGTGTAAATATATCAATGAATTGATTGTCTGCCTCCAGTCATTGGGCAGCCGAGCTGCTAATGCTCTCAACTTTCTTATATCATAGAACCCTACAGTGTAGAAAGAGGCCCTTCGGCCTATCAGGTCTGCACCGAACACAATCCCACCCAGGCCCTACCCCCATATATCATACCCGCTAATCCCTCTAACCTACGCATCCCTGGACACTAAGGGGCAATTTCTTAGCATGGCCAATCAACCTAACCCGCACGTCTTTGGACTGTGGGAGGAAACTGGAGCACCCAGAGAAAACCCGTGCAGACACGAGAAGAATGTGCAAACTCCACACAGACAGTGACCCAAACCGGGAATCGAACCCAGGACCCTAGAGCTGTGAAGCAGCAGTGTTAACCACTGTGCTACCATGCCACCCATATCCTATGGAGGCAGGAGGTCACTGGGCTTCCCTCCCCATAATCTTCTGCCACCATTTTGCTACTCCTCCCACTTCTCAGCCCACCTCTAAGGAGCTGGTGATATTCCAGCTGCATAGTTATTACAGCACAAGAGGAGGCCAGTCAGCCCATCAAATCCATGTTCTGTTGAGCAATCCATGTCCGTGCCCTATCCTCCTCACCTTGCAGGTTTATCGCCCACAGACACAGATCCAACTTCCTTTGGAAATCACTGGTCATTTCCGCTGCCAGCACCCTCATCAGCAGTGAGTTCCAGGTTATTACCACTCGGTGTGTCACCTCCATCCCATTCCCCTTACATCTCAAACCCAATAGCTTAAATCCTTGTCCCCTAGTCCTGATACGGTCAGCTAATGAGAACAGTTTTCTTTGCCTGCCCTACCTAAACCTGTCATATTATAAAGGTAGTAACTATATAATGTGTTTCTGATATCTGTCAAAGGACACTTGCTTAGGATATAAATAACAGCATTGTGCTCTCATTAATACCCTTCAGAGAACAAAAATATGACTGAAGTCTGAGGTGATTCAGCGTAAACTAATTATGGGTGTACTTGCATCATTGTGAAGTATGTCAGTGAAGTACCCATCATAGACATGCACAATCTAATCATAGCTTACAAGCACTCTTCATATTTTCAATATACATTAAACTATTCCTAAATTATATTGTTTTCAATTGCTTTCTGTGAAATGATATGAGTGGTGAGCATAATACAACATGCACTGAACGAGTGCACATCTGGCTATGCAGAATTTGTGCGCACACATGAGGGATGCGCATTTTGGGATAAAACACTCTTGTGTAGAAATAATGAACTGTACTTCAAAGAATTTTCTATGTGTGTAATCAGCGCGACGGTTTTTACCACTTAAGGAGCTTAAATGTTTGTTAGGATTAATTGTTTTGAAGGCATTATCCTGATTGTGAAAGATTAGTCAGAGCGATTTGTCATGTCGAGTGTTGATGTTGCACCATGGAATATTACCAAACTGGCCAGCAAATCCGTCAGAGCAAAGCCCGGCAGGTTTCTGCCAAAGCATCTGGAGTTGCTTCTCCTGGGTCACCTGGAGCTGGATTCGCCACGGCCCAGAGACTGGATGAGGCTCACATTGGAACATGATCTGATTGGACTAAAGTGTGAGGCCATTGAGGCTGGGAGCAGGATCCCAGGGCAGATCGACCTTCCTGCTTTTTTCTGGTAGATGCCAGTGGCAGCTCAAGGGGAAGTTTGCCAGAATCAGGTTTCAGACAAAATGCTAACAGTCCAGGAGCCTGGTGAGATTTGATTTTTTATTGTCACATGTACTGGGATACAGTGCAAAGTATTGCTTCTTGTGCGCTATACAGACAAAGCATACCATTCATAGAACATAATATATGTTCTATAGAGTATGTAGGGGAAAAGGAAAAGGCGAGGGTGAAGGATATAGTATTGCAGTTACAGGTAGAGTGAACAGAAAGATCAGCTTCAGATATGATAGATTCATTCAAAAGTCTGATGGCAGCAGAGAAGAAGCTGTTCTTGAGTCAGTTGATACATGACCTCTGACTTTTGCATCTTTCTCCCGACGGAAAAAAGGTGGAAGAGAGAATGTCCGAAGTGCGTGGAGGCCTTGATTACGCTGGCTGCTTTTCTGTAGCAGAGGGAAGTCTAGAGAGTGTCAATGGATGGGAGGCTTGTTTGTGAGCTGGACTGGGTTTGTTCACGACTCTTTGTAGTTTCTTGTGGTCTTGGTTAGAGCAGTAACCATACCAAGCTGTGACACGTCTGAGAGAGACAAAGACAGGGCCCATAGAACAAATGCACTCTTTCCCCACCCAGCCTGGTAGTTAGATCAGTAAAACAAATATTCAACCTTTCAGGACCTTTTCTTTGTCCGCCAAGCTTCATGGTTGCAGAATAACGCAACATGTAGTCACATACAGTCCAACTTGGCAACGTTTAAAGTTTATTTATTAGTGTCACAAGTAGGCTTACTTTAACACTGCAATGAAGTTACTGTGAAAATCCCCTACTCGCCGCACACCGGCACCTGTTTGGGTACACTGAGGGAGAATTTATCATGGCTAATATGTCTAACCAGCATATTGTTCAGACTGTGGAAGGAAACCGGAGAACCTGGAGGAAACCCATGCAGAAACGGGGAGAATGTGCAGACCCCCCCATGGACAGCAGCCCAAGGCCGGAATCGAACCCAGGTCCCTGGTGCTGTGAGGCAGCAGTGCTAACCACTGCTAACCAGTGGTGGCTAACGGGCTTTAGCGAACATGTATGCATTGCTAAGGGGCTAATGCCTGTGTCAGACACACATCCTGAAGGCCAATAGAGGAGCTTTCTTCAAAATACATGACGGTTTTTAAAATTATTTTGTTTTGCATTTATTGCCTGTGAGCTGATCGCAGTGGTGAGTGCAATGCAGCACGCCATGAGTGTGACTTTGCGATATTTTCACACTGATTTGTTGCTCATTTATGAATATGAAGCATAAATTAATAATGACACAAGACAAGGCTGAATTATAAGTGGTGGGGAGGAAGTAAAGAGGCTTCAAGGTGCTTTAGATAAGTTGGGTAAGTGGGTAAGCACATAGTAGATTCAGTACAATATTGATAAATGTGAAGTTATCTACTTTGATAGCAAAGACTGAATGATAGAGTATTATTTGATTGATTGAAAAATGTTGATGTACAAAAGGGACCTGGGTGTCACTGAAAGCAAGCACGCTGGTCCAATAAACAGTTAAGAAGGCAAATGGCATGTTGGCCTTCATTGCAATATGATTTGAATACAGGAACAAGGATGTCTTAATGTAGCTGTACAGGGCCTTGGCGAGACCACACCTGGACCATTGTGTGCAGTTTTGCTCCCCTTACCTAAGAAAAGATATAGAACAAAAAACAAAGTAAGTTACAGCAGAAGAACAGGCCCTTCAGTCCTCCAAGCCTGCACCAACCATACTGCCCGACTGAACTAAAACACCCTATCTTTCCGGGGACCATATCCCTCCATTCCCATCCTATTCATGTATTTGTCAATATGCCCAATAAAAGTCCCTATCATAACCCCTTCACTATCTCTCCCGGCAATGAGTTCCAGGCACCCACCACCCCCTGTGTAAAAAACTTACCTCGTACATCTCCTTTAAACCTTGCCCCTCACACCTTAAACCTGTGTCCCCTAGTAATTGACTCTTCCACCCTGGGAAAACGCTTCTGACTATCCACTCTGTCCATGCCTCTCATAATCTTATAAACTTCTATCAGGTCACCCCTTAACCTCCGTCGTTCTAGTGAGAACAAACCAAATTTCTCCAACTTCTCCTCGTAGCTAATGGCTCAATTCCAGGCAAATACCTGGTAAATCTTTTTTCTACATCCTTTCCATACTCTCCACATCCTTCTGGTAGTGTGGTGATCAGAATTGAACATTATATCCCAAGTGCGGCCTAACTAAGGTTCTATAAAGCTGCAACATGACTTGACAATTTTTAAACTCAATGCCCCAGCTGATGAAGGCAAGCATGCCATATGCCTTCTTGACTACCTTCTCCACCTGCCTTGTCACTTTCAGTGACCTGTGTACTTCTACACCCAAGTCCCTCTGCTTATCAATACTCTTAAGAGTTTTGCCATTTACTGTATATTTCCTATTCTTGTTAGACCTTCCAAAATGCATTACCTCACACTTGCCCAGAAATACTTGCCATAGAGAGAGTATTCACCAGATTAATTCCTGGGATAGCAGGATTGTCATATGAGAAGTGATAGTTTGTATTCACTGGAATTTAGAAAAATTAGTGGGTGGGCGTAGGTGGTGGGGGAGGGGGCGGGGTGGGCAGGGGGTATCTCATTGAAACCCATACACTGGAATTTTACCGCTCCACCCACCATGGAAATCGGAGCATCTGATGGGCGGACTATAGAAAGATCCATTGGCCTCAGGCAGGATTTTATGGTTTCAGGATGAGCAAGGCTGCAAAATCCCACCCATGGAATTGTGACAGGCCTGGACAGATTGGATGCAGGGATGCTGTTTTCCCCAGGCTGAGGGAGGGGTCCTAGAACAAGAGGTCACAGTCTCAAGGTATGGGATAGGCCATTTAAGACTGAGATTAAGAGAAACTTTTTCACTCAAAGGATAGTGAATCTATGGAATTCTCTCCCACAGAAGCTGTGGAGGCCAAGTCGCTGAATATTTTAAAGAAAGAAATAGGTAGATTTCAAGACAGTAAAGGATTCAATGAGTATGGGGAAAGTGCGAGAGTATGGCTTTGAGATAGAGGGTTGGCCATGATCTTATTGAATGGTGGAACAAGCTCAATGGGCCTAATAAGAACATAAGAACTAGGAGCAGGAGTAGGCCATCTGGCCCCTCGAGCCTGATCTGCCACTCAGTAAGATCATGGCTGAGATTTTTTGTGGACCCGGCTTCACTTACCCTCCCATCATCATAACCCTTAATTTCTTTACTGTTCAGTTAACTCTTAATTCCTTTACTGGCTCACTCCTGTTGCTATTTTCTATGTTTCTGTGTAAGTACCTTAGAGAAGTTTACATACTCTCTCCTGTGTGTAAATAGATATATTCCTTAGTGGTGTGCCTCAGGGATCATGGTTGGGACTGTAATTGTTTATGATTTACGTAAATGATTTGGAGTTGGGGACCAAGTGTAGCGTGTCAAAATTCACAGATGACACTAAGATGAGTGGCAGAGCAAAGTGTGCAGAGGCCGCTGAAAGTCTGCAAAGGGATATAGATAGTCTAAGTGAGTGGGCGAGGATCTGGCAGATGGAGTACAATGTTGGTAAATGTGAGGTCATCCATTTTGGTAGGAATAACAGCAAAATGGGCTATTATTTAAATGGTAAAAAATTGCAGTATGCTGCAGTGCAGAGGGACCTGGGTGTCCTTGTGCAGGATTCTCAAGGAGTTGGTTTGCAGATACAGCAGGTAATTAAGAAGGCAAGTGGAATTTTGTCCTTCATTGCTCGAGGGATGGAATTTAAAAACAGCGAGGTTATATTGCAGCTGTAAAAGGTGCTGGTGAGGCCATACCTGGAGTACTGTGTACAGTTTTGGTCTCCTTACTTGAGAAAGGATATACTGGCACTGGAGGAGATGCAGAGGAGATTCATTAGGTTGATTCCACAGTTCACAGGGTTGGCTTATGAGGAGTCACAGAGTAGACTGGGACTATACTCATTGGAATTTAGATGAATGAAGGGAGATCTTATGGAAATATAAAAGATTATGAAGGGATTAGATAAGATAGAAGCAGGGAAGTTGTTTCCACTGGCGGGTGAAACTAGAACTAGGGGGCATAGCCTCAAAATAAGGAGGAGCAGATTTAGGACTAAGTTAAGGAGGAACTTCTTCACACAAAGGTTTGTGAATCTATGGAATTCCCTGCCCAGTGAAGCAGTTGAGGCTACCTCATTGAATGTTTTTAAGGCAAGGATAGATAAATTTTTGAACAGTGAAGGAATTAAGGGTTGTGGTGAGCGGGCGGGTAAGTGGAGCTGAGTCCGCAAAAAGTTCAGCCATGATCTTATTGAATGGTGGAGCAGGCTCAAGGGATCAGATGGCTTACTCCTCCTCCAAGTTCTTATGTTCTTATGTGTGCATGCACAACACATGTTCAAATGACACAGTGGTTAACACTGCTGTCTCACAGTGCCGGGACCCGGGTTTGATTCAGGTGACTGTGGAGTGTCTGCATGTTCTCTCCATGTCTGCATGGGTTTTCTCTGGGTGTTCTGGTTTCCTCCCACAGCCTGAAACATGTGCTGGTTAGATTGCATTGGCCATGTTAAATTCTGCCTCAGTGTACCCAAACAGGTGACTAGGGAATTTTCACAGTAACTTCATTGCAGTGTTAATGTAAGTGACACTAATAAATAAACCTTGAAACTTTTAATATAATATTCAATTTTAAAAAAGTATTTTGCTTCTTATTTGCTTCACTTCTACATGAAAACAAGTTTCTTTATGTGAAATTGGCCCAGAAACTCTGTTGTTAATAACATAAGTAATGCAGAGCAGATCATTTTGATTCAGTCTTGGCCATTGTAACTCAGACCTCTTAGCTCGATGACAAACATGTTCACAGTATCATTAATGAATTAAAACTGTGATGGCTTTAACATCTACAGTTAATTAGAGACAGCAAGTAAAACTGTCCCAGAAAAAAATCTTCTTAATTGAAATCAGTCATTAACAGGAATTCATGTTTGCACTGTTACTAATTAATCTAAAACTGGAGCACAGTGGTAAATTGCTACTTATGTCATTTCTGCATTGCCAACTCTGATATAATATCTGTGAAATTTAATTTTGAAATCTGGTGAAATCATGAACTTGGCATTATCATGGATCAGTTATTATTGTATTTTTTAATATATTGGAACATTCATATTTTACAGCCATGATACACACAAAAATATATGGGATTCTTGCTGTGATATTATCCAGACACTGACATATTCTGCAAATGTAATATTGTAAAAACATTTCTCACATGCTGCACAATAACACCTAAGGATTTATTTCAAAGACATTTTGGGAGATCTAATACCAAGTAATGGATATTAGGGAATCACAGTGTAACTTTTGATAATTTTTTTCATCCATTCAATTAAATGGATGGAGAGCTGTGTTGAATGCACGTGGCAGTGGTACAGTGGTTAGCACTGCTGCCTCACAGCACCAGGGACCTGGGTTCAATTCCTGGCTTGGGTCACTGCCTGTGTGGCCTTTGCACATTCTCCTCGCGTCTGCATGAGCTTCTTCTGGTGCTCCAGTCTCCTCCCATACTCCAGAGATGTGCTAATGAGGTGCTGAATTCTCCCTCAGTGAACCTCAACAAGTGCTGGAATGTGGTGATTAGGGGATTGTCACAGTAAATTCATTGCAGTGTTAATGTAAGCCTTTTTGTGACACTAATAAATAAACTTGAAATTAAAAGTGCCAAGTTGGGAGTTAACATTCATGCTATCATTCCTCTAGATTGCTTATTGGGCCTCTCTCATTTTGAATGTACAGTCAGTTTGCATCCTTTATTCATATAACTTCAAATGAGTTTTGTTTTTATATTCAGAGCTTTCAGTTGCAATTTGAGGAGTGTGACGTTTTGTTATTAGAGTGATTAGACGTTGCTAGGTCTAATGGATAGTAGGGTATCTCTGTGACGACTGAAGTTTGCAGAATGAAGCTGTTTATTCTGCTTGTTCTTTTAGCATGCTATTAAAACCAAATGCCTTAATTTTTTTTTTGGCTCACACTATACACTGTTGTGTTTTAATTTAGATCCTGAAATTACATGGTGGGATCAGTATATGTCATCTGAAATTCCTCGCTCTGCTATTTTAGCAGAAATATTAACCCACTTACTTTAAATAAGTTGTCACCTTCGCTAAAATAGCAGTGAAAGGAACATTCGACAACATTCATATACTGATCTCCTATGGCATCAGTTCAAGGCCCAGCTATTTCTGTGCTAATTAGGTGTTAGAAACCCCCTTCTGCGTGTCGTTCTATGTATTGTTCAACACAATTGCTGCGAATATGTTTTTAAATTTCAGATGTTTATGTTGGATTTGTATCTAAGTTTGGTCCACGGGTAATGTGAGCGTCACACGTGTGGCGTGAAGATTGCGGTTATGAGGCAGCTCAACTTGATATAGAAGTAATCCAATTGGAAAAACAACCCATCAAACACAGGCATTAGTTCACTGTGCACATGTTTGTTGTTACGCAGTGATGCGTTAGAGACTCACTGATGAAATCTTCCATTAAATTATTCCTCTGTCCCTCCTTCTGTCTTTTCATCACTCAACCAGCAAGAGTGTCAAACTGATATCAGAACGTTTACAGATCACTAGGGACTAGATGGGAATTCCATTCAAGCCAGGCACTGAAGGAGTGTAGGTACACCTCCGTGTGATTTTTCAGAGTGATTTCTTTGCTATTTATTGTTCTTGACCAATGATTGAAACATGTCAGATGTTAACGTGGTTTGAGGATAAATGGATAAAGAGTAAAGTAGGTGAGAAAGGATGGTATCGGAAGTGGCTGGCCACTGATGTAACCCATAGAGTGAAAGATCAGTGCTTGAGCTGCAGCTAGTTATGATAATAATGACTTAGATGTGTGGAAAGTGTATTTAAGTTTGCTATTAATGCAAGGCTAATGGGAAAATGAACTGTTACCAGGGAGCACAAAGGTTGTGAAAACAACACATGAAGTAATTGGGCAAAGGGATTGAGGATGGAGTACTCTGTGGTGAAGTGTGAAATTATCCACTCAGGGCAGAAGAATTGAGAGGAAGAATGTTTGTTAACAGGCAATAGACCAAAAAATGTTAACATTCTGCGAGATTTAAGGGCCCTTGTGCTTGAATCACAGAAAGTAGGTCCCTTAAATAATTATGAAGGGAAATTTTACATGAGCTTTTCTGCACAGGGTGAGGGTGAATTTTACTGGGGGTGAGGGACGTAGCACTGGCTGCCCTGATATAAAAGCTCATGTTGAGCTGAATTAATTTACAGTAGGACAATAGGGCACAGATTTAAAGTAATGAATAAAATAAGCAAAAGTGACATGAGGAAAAGCTTCAAAACTGAATTAGACTGTTATCTAAAAATGAAAAATGTGCAGGGTTACAGACAGAAGATGGGGATGGCACTGTGATAACCTCCAGGACTTCTATAGGCAATGACTGATTGACCTCCCTGTCGGACATGTTGACTATGAGCTCCATGGGGATTGGTAATTACCTCACCAGGTGGAACTTGTATACTGAGCCCTGTATAAAGTAGGCCCACGAGTGGGTCCATTATTGTATTATCCTAGTTGGGACCTGTTTGTGCTCATCACAGGCTTATGGTTTTCCTTCACTTTACTTTGTAAAATAAAGCACTGTTCCTTTACAGCTGACTCCTTGAATTATTATAGGTACTAATGGAATTGTGTATTTGGTGAGCTAGTATAGACACAATGAGCCAAATGGCCTCTTCCTTTGCTGTGAAAATCCTGTAAAAAATCCTCTGTGCACCAATAACACAGGGAAGGGTGGGGGGGGAGGGTGAAGTTCTGTGGAGACGGTGGAGGTGGGGGAGTAGCGCTGGGACAGTGGGGGCAGTAAGTAAGCAGCCCTGATGGGCTGTTTCTGATTCTCAGGGAAAGGAAATTCTGATCTTGGGATGGAAAACTGTGAAGCACAACCAATCTCCCAGAAATGGTCACGGAAATTTCCCAGAGTCATCAAGAGATCATTTTCTTTTTAACTTTCTCTGTTGTTAGCTGTTTGTCACCCAATCACTGGTGTTTCCCTTTTCATCTGTGATGGACGCAAATTCAAATCATAGAACCCCCACAGTGCGGAAGGAGGCCATTTGGCCCTTAATAGGATTGAGGGTTATAGGTAAGTCTAGTAGGTAGTGATGTGATAGGCGCAACTTGTGAGCCGAAGAGCCTATTTGTGCTGTAGTTTTTCTATGTTCTATGTTCTAAACTCCATCTGCCATTCGTCGGCCCACTGGCCCAATTGGTCACAATCCTATTGCAATCCGAGGTAACTTTCTTCACTATCTGCTATGCCATTAATCTTGGAGTCATCTGCAAACTTACTAACCATGCCTCCTATATTTTATTCTAAATCATTAATATAAATGACAAATAACAGTGGGCCCAGCACTAATCCCTGAGGCACACCACTGGTCACAGGCCTCTAGTTTGAAAAACAGCCCTCTACAATCAACCTCTGTCTTCTGTCATCAAGTCTGACAACACCAGGTTTTAGTCCAAATGATTTATTTGATAATAGACTCACAAGCTTTCGAGGTTTCCCTCTTCGTCAGGTGAATGGAGAGTTCTGGCCTCAGACAGAGCATATAGAACATAGAACATAGAACACTACAGCACAAACAGGCCCTTCGGCCCACGAGTTGCGCCGATCACATCAACACCTACCAATCTATAGACCTATCTATAACCCCCAATCCCATAAAACCCCATATACTCATCCAGAAGTCTTTTAAAAGACCCCAGCGAGTTCGCCTCCACCACCACTGACGGCAGCCGATTCCATTCACTCACCACCCTCTGAGTGAAAAACTTACCCCTAACATCACTTCTGTACTTTCCTCCCCGCACCTTAAATCTGTGTCCTCTCGTAGCGACCATTTCAACCCGGGGAAATAGCCTCTGAGAATCCACCCTATCTATTCCTCTCAACATTTTATAAACTTCTATCAGGTCGCCTCTCAACCTTCGTCTCTCCAGGGAAAAGAGACCCAGTTCCCTCAACCTAACTTCATAAGGCATGCCTCCCAGTCCAGGCAACATCCTTGTAAATCTCCTCTGTACCCTTTCAATAGCTTCTACGTCTTCCCTATAGTGAGGCGACCAGAACTGCGCACTACTCCAAATGAGGCCTGACAAGGGTCTTAAAAAGCACAGACAGTTTAGAGATTACTGATTAGAATGCGAATCCTTACACCTAACCTGCTGTTCAAGTCCTGAAGTGGCTGACAATGTGTGTGGAAGGAGCACTGATCACAGGTTACAGAGATGTGTATTGTCTCCAGACAGTACAATAAGTGAGGTTTTGCAAACCCAGGCAAGTCACAGGGGTTACAGATAGTGCGACATGAACCCAAGATCCCTGTTGAGACCATCCTCATGTATGCGGAACTTGGCTATCAGTCTCTGTTCAGCGACTCTGCACTGTCGTGTGTCGTGAAGGCCGCCTTGGAGAATGCTTACCCGAAGGTCAGAGGCTGAATGCCCGTGACCACTGAAGTGTTCGCCAACAGGAAGGGAACAGTCTTGCCTGGTGATTGTCGAGCGATGTTGTCCGTTGTCGTAGCATCTGCATGGTCTCCCCAATGTACCATGCTTCGGGACATCCTTTCTTGCAACGTATCAGGTAGACAATGTTGGCCGAGTTGCAAGAGTATTTACCATGTACCTGGTGTATGGTATTCTCACGTGTGATGATGGTATCCATGTCGATGATCCGACATGTCTTGCAGAGGTTGCTGTGGCAGGGTTGTGTGGAATTGTGGTCACTGTTCTCCTGAAGACTGGATAGTTTGCTGCGAACAATGGTCTGTTTGAGGTTGTGTGGTTGTCTGAAGGCAAGAAGTGGGGGTGTGGGGATAGCGCTGGCGAGATGTTTGTCTTCATCAATGATATGTTGAAGACTCCGGAGAAGATGTTTACGCCAGTCCAATGCCGGCACATCCACATTCTGTCATCAAGCCAGTTTTGTATCCATTTAGATACCTCACCCCGTGAGATTTAACCTTCCGCAACAATTTACCATGCAATACCTTGTCAAAAGCCTTACTAAAGTCCATGTCAACAAATTCAACTGCACTGCCCTCATCGACCTTCTTGGTTACCCCTTCAAAAAAACAATCAAATTGGTGAGATATGATTTTCCACTCACAAAGCCATGCTGATTTTCCTTAACGTGTTGTTGCGTCTCTAAATGCCTGTAGCTCCTGTCTCTCAAATTACCTTCCAACAATTTACCCACCACAGATGTGAGGCTCACTGGCCTGTCGTTCCCAGGCTTTTCCCAACAGCCCATCTTAAACAAAAGCACAACATTTGCCACTCTCCAATCTTCGTATGTAACTATGACTAACTCATTACCATAACTATTAAGCCATTCTCCAACAGAATTGTCACCTTCCCACTGAATGCAGCACAAAGATCCAGTGAGTTGGAGCTGTCGGACTCAGATATCTGCCATATTCACCTGAAATGAAGGATTGAGAACATTGTATTTACATTCAGGCTGTAAGCTCGGTCTCTGGGATGTGTGCCATTGAGGTGAAAGTATCTCTCTCGAATCTACAGCTGCTCTTTGTGGCAACATGACAGGAGCTTTCTCTTCCCTGAAGACAAGAAATGAATGCTATCTTCTCCCCTGAATGTAATAGATCCCCAGCTAAGAAGTAATCGGAGATGGAAGGTACCTTTATCTGCAACTCAGAAAGCTGTGGCAGAAGGTTAGAGCAACATGACTTCAGTGGCTGCAATTTCTCAAGATTTTTATGATTGTTTCAGATATGAGGGCTGGGATTTGACGAGCTGCATTACTGTACAAGAGGGAGACAGATCAAGTGGCGTGTGGAATTCTCTTCCAATTCTCATCATCACTTTAAAAATGCTACAAATGCTGCTGGCTATTCAAAACAGTGCAACAATCGCTGTACATTATGGAGCATTAACATTCATCATAAGAACACAATAAATCGACTTGCTTTTCTAACTGAATAGTTCACTGGAAATGTCTTTATCTTCCTGTTGCTGGTTGTTTGATTTATATGTTGTCAGAATTTTCTTTCCGTGTGCTGGGGCAACTCGATCGCTTCGCAGGTTTATAAAACCCGAGGCACAGTTGAATAAACTAAGACACAGTCAAAGAGGTTTACAGAATGGAAACAGGCCCTTCAGCCCAACTTGTCCATGCCGCCCAGTTTTCACCATTTATGTTAGTCCTAATTGCCCGCGTTTGGCCCAAATCCCTCTACACCCATCTTACCCGTTTAACTGTCTAAATGCTTTTTAAAAGACAAAATTGTACCCGCTTCTACTACTGCCTCTGGCAGCTTGTTCCAGACACTCACCACTTTCTGAGTAAAAAAAACTGCCCCTTTGGACCCTTTTATATCTCTCCCCTCTCACCTTAAACCTACGCCTCTAGCTTTAGGTTCCTCTAACTTTGGGAAAAGATGTTGACTATCTATGCCCTCATTATTTTATGGACTTCTATAAGATCACCCCTGAGCTTCCTATACTCCAGGGTCAAAAGTCTCAGTCTATCCAGCCTCTACTTTAAAACTCAAACCATCAAGTTCCAGTAGTATCCTAGTAAGTCTTTTCTGTACCCTTTCTAATTTAATAATATACTTTCTATAATACGGTGGCCAGAACTGTGCACAGTGTTCCAAGTGTGGCCTTACTAATGTCTTTACTTCGAACATAATACTTTATCATAAGCAGGTATATTTAATTCACACTTTCATTCTGAGATGAGCAGGTGGAATGAAAACAATGGCAAAGAGATACATATAATTTTGCTAATTGGTGATTTATTGGGAAGTTGTAAAAAGGAGAGAACAAGAATAGAAACAGTGACAGTTTTGGAGCCCATGTGTTATTCTGCTGAGTATTTAACATGGCTAATCCACTTAACCCACACATCTTTCAATGTGGGAGGAAATCAGAGCATTTGGAGGAAACCCAGGCAGACGCAGAGAGAACTTGCAAACTCTACACAGTCACTCGAGGCTTGAATCGAGTATAGATAAGCAAATGGAGATACAAGGCCTCAAGGACAAAGATGGACAGAAAGATCACTTGTAAACTGTTCAGTAATGGGTTGGCATCGTGTGGCATTACTGTACCTTTAAGGAAGCTTTGTTAAAATCATGGCTTTCGGGGCTCTCATAGCTTCTGTGTTTCTCATTGCTGCTGAAATTTCCACCAGATATCCTTTCATTGTTGTTTAAATGGAGGTTTGTTTATTTCTATTGGGATATTTGTAGCTCTGCATTATTGGGAGAAAAACCTGTTGACAGGTCAGGTGATAGGATTTCTTTCATTTTTGGTTCTGAGCTACAGATTTGAGTTTTCAGAAGGGACAGCAC
This sequence comes from Carcharhinus amblyrhynchos, assembly GCF_965287045.1. Lineage (NCBI taxonomy): Eukaryota > Metazoa > Chordata > Chondrichthyes > Carcharhiniformes > Carcharhinidae > Carcharhinus > Carcharhinus amblyrhynchos. Next base: position 2,627,875 of record NC_137329.1, on the reverse strand, counting down.
GCTGAAAAGAAGTGTTTCTCTCTCACTGCTTCATTGGAAATTCTGCTGCTTATCTGAAAGCAAGGTCCATGCTTCCTGGAGTGGAGAACCTGCTGATAATGGTTTGACCAGAGTCTACCTGGTCAACACATTGGAGTTTCTGACTTGAATCATAACAATAGATACAACAGTCAGAATAGCCTCTCCTTGAACAGGTAGCTACACCCTCACCTCCTAGTGAGAGGGTGCTAGATTTGAAGTCCCACTCCAGGGACATGAGCACCTAATCCAGACTGATTCTCCAGTTCAGTACTGAGGGAATGTTACAGTTCTGGACATAGTCAATGAATCGGCTTCCTGTGGTCTGCCAGATAGACATAACATTGTTTAGAGAAGAGTAAAAGAGCTCTCCTTGTTCTCCTGGCCAATACTGATCCCCAAACTAAAACCTCAGATAAATTATCTGGGCATTTTCACATTGTTGTTTGTGGTACCTCGTTGTTGGTAAATTGGCCATCGTATTTCTTTATTCCTTCACTGGCTTGACCAGCATTTATTGCCCATCCTGGATTGCCCTTCAGAAGTTGGTGAGCTCCCTTCTCAAACTGCTGCAGATCCTGTGGTGTAGGAACACCCACAGTGCTGTTAGGGAGGGACTTCCTGGATTTTGACCCAATGACAGTGAAGAAATGGTGATATATTTCCAAGTTAGGATAGTGAGTGACTTGGAGGGAAACTTCCAGATGGTGCTGTTCCCATGTGCCTGCTGCCCTTGTCTTTCCAGAGTTGTGGATTTGGAAAGCGCGGCCTCGGGAACCTTGAGGGGTTTCTGCAGTGTGTCTTCTGGACAGTACACAGGGCTGCCACTCTGTGTTTGCAGTGGAGGGAGCCAATGTTTGTAAATGGGTGCCGTTGAAGAAGGCTGCTTTATACTGCATGGGGTCAAGATTCTTGAGTGTTGTTGGAGCTGCACTCATCCAGGCAAGTAGTGAGTATTCCATCACACTCCTGACGTTTGCCTTGTAGTTGGTGGATAGGCTTTGGGCATTCAAGAATTGAGTTACTCACCATGGGATTCCTAGCTTGTGACCTGCTCTTGTAATCACGTAGATGGCTAGTCCAGTGAGTTTCTGGTCAACTGTAACCCTCAGGCTGTTGATAATGGGGGATTCAGTGATGATAATGCCATCGAATATCAAGAAGAAATGGTTAGATTCTCTCTTGTTGGCCATTGCCTTTCAATTGGGCGAATGTTGCTCACCATCTGTCAACACCAGCCTGGATATTGTCCAGGTCTTGTTGTATTTGGACATGTTCCAGTACCTGAGAGGTTGCAAATGGTGTTGAACATCTTGCAGTCATCCGTGAACATCCCCACTTCTAACATTAGCATGGAAGGAAGATCATTGATGAAGCAGCTGAAGATGGTTGGGACAGGACATTCCCTGGGAGACTCCTGCAGTGATGTCCTGGAGCTGAGGTAACAAATCTTCAACAACCACAACTATTTTGCTTTGTATTAGGTATGACCAATGGAATGTTTCCCCCTGGTTCCCATTGACTGTAGTTTCATTTGAGCTCCTTGATGCCAGACTCAGTCAAATGCGCCTTTGAGATCAAGGGCTATCACATTCACCTTACTTCACCTCCTTCACATGCCTTCTATTACAGCTGGGACTACACTTGAACATGATTCCATTGGCTTTAAAATGCTTTGAAATGCCCTGAGCATTTGATGATTGGTAGTCTATAAAATGCAAATTTTTTTCTTTTGGCTTATTTTTGCCCTGCAACTCTCGATTGAACTAAACACTGGAACATTCCTGAAGAAAAAGTTCCTGAAGAAAAATTCCTGATCTATCCAATATATTACATTGCACAGAAATTTCTTGGAGGGAATTCAATTTTTCTAAGATCTGAATATCAGAAATACTTTTTAAATAATTAATTATCATGAGTCTTCATTGGGTGATTATTAAATGAAGGAATTGGATTGTTAACTGTAATTTCTTTCTGCCTCACATCTTTCAGGCGAGGATACTGGATATTAAATCTTAAACAAAGATATAGCAGACATGAAGACATCAAATTAACTTCACATCATATCAGATCAAAATCAGTCCAAATGAAAAGATTAAACCAATTTTATTTCACAGGAAATAAAGACTAGAGAAAAGTGGTTTGAGATTTGACTAAGCCCAGGATCTGTAATGAATGGGTCTGAGACATTGTTTGCCTTGTTTTGAAGTGTCCAAAAGGACATTCCTTTCAGTTCCACAGTGCTTGACACACTGGGCCCGATTTTACCAACAATTTGCACCCGTTTTCGGGTGTGAAATCGTGGTGAAGTCGGGTGTGAGGCCTTTATTGCGATCTGCACCCGAGTCCGCGCAGATCGCCACTTTATCGAGACCCGCGAATGACGGGGATCCGTTCCATGCCCAAATCAGGTGCAACAACGATTTAAATTGAATTAATGAACTGCCCACCCAAATCTATCATGATTTCCCCCTTTACCACCACATTTGCTGATCTGGGACCGCACCTTTAGGGATCTGCTGAATAAAACTCTGAGTCGGGCGCTCCAGTCTCTGAAGGGAGCGCGATCAGTGATTCCAACAGCTCCCTGACTCAGGTGGGAGTGGGGGGGGGGGGGGGGGGGGGGGGGGTGTCAGATCATTCTCTGGTTGGAGGGGGGGAGGAGGGGAGTGATGTCCAATCACTGTATGATGGGGAGTGGGGGGAAGGAGGTCAGATGTATCTCTGGCGGGAGAGGGTAGGGCTGATGGGTGTCTGGTGGTGGGGGGGAGGGCTGATGGGTGTCTGGAGGTGGGGGGGAGGGCTGATGGGTGTCTGGAGGTGGGGGGGAGGGCTGATGGGTGTCTGGTGGTGGGGGGGAGGGCTGAGGGGTGTCTGGAAGTGGGGGGGAGGGCTGATGGGTGTCTGGAGGTGGGGGGGAGGGCTGATGGGTGTCTGGAGGTGGGGGGAGGGCTGAAAGTTGTCTGGAGGTGGGGGGAGGGCTTCATCAGGTCCCGAGGATTTATCTACCTTAATGTGCTTTAAGACTTCCAGTTCTTCCTTCAACAGCACCTCCATGACAATAGCAAATAAAGGACAGCTCTGCCATTCTCTTCCATACATAGAGGGTTATAGATAAGCCTAGTAGGGAGGGATATGTTCGGCCCAACTTGTGGGCCGAAGGGCCTGTTTGTGCTGTAGTTTTTCTATGTTCTATCTACAGATGGGCCACATGGCCTCCTTCTACATTGATTCAGGCTATTTACAATTCTATATTTTATGCAAAAGCCGTTACTTGGCCTCAGGGGAAAAGTCAACACATCAAATGTTCCTAAGCAATATAGTTTCAATCTGTATTGTGGTCGGTGTAACTCAGCCAATTCGAGGATAAAGAACAAATCCAGATCAGCCTATCCCAATCACAGTGTCATGATCCCTGTGTGGATATTGAGTGAGACCACATTTGGGTGAAGCTGTGTTATAAAGAGTGGGAACTTGGCTGAAGCACCAGTGATTGGTTGACATAAATAAGTTTCATCCCAGAAAGAGTCTGGATCTGTGAGATGAGCAGGGAGAGGAGAGGATGACACTGGGGTGGGAAAAGATGTCTCTCTTGTTTTGTTTTGTACATATAGAGGCCCATAATTCCATAATACATCGAACAAAACCAAATGGACTACTTGGCATCAACCTCGGCACCCAGTCCCATCGACCCTGTAAAGTCCTTCTTACTAACATCTGGGTCCTTGTGCCAAAATTGGGAGAGCTGTCTCACAGACTCGTCAAGCAACAGCCTGACGGGGAACACTCAAAATCATCCCTGACAGATCATGTCTCAGAATGCACCATCACTATTGCTGGGTATTTCCAGTCCCACCAGCAGACAGGCCCAGCAGAGATGGTATACAGCGAGGAGAGGGCTGCCTTGGGAATCCTCACCATTGAGTCCAGACACCATGAAGCCTCATGGCACCAGGGCAAGGAAACATGAGCAAGGAAACCTCCTGCTGATTACCATATACTGTACCCCCCTCAGTTGCTGAATCAATACTCCACCATGTTGAACAACACTGAGAAGAAGCATTGAGGGTGACTGGGGTTGAGGATGTACTCTGGGTGAGGCCTTCAATGTCCATCACCAAGAGTGACTCGGTTGTACCATCACAGACTGAGCCAGCTGGGTCCTAAAGAATATAACTGCTAGACTGGGACTGTGGCAGGTGGTGAGGGAACCCACAAGAAGGAAAAACTCTAACCCTAATTTAACTCAATATTGTCCAGGTCTTGCTGGGGCATTGGGTTTAAAAATTTGCCAGTCATGTTGCAGCTTTACAGAACCTTAGTTAGGCCACCCTTGGAATATAGTGTTTAATTTTGGTCGCCACACTACGAAAAGGATGTGTAAAAATTTGCCTTGTACATTTCCTTTACACAGAGGGTGGTGGATGCCTGGATCTTGCTATCAGGGGAGCTAGTGGAAGCGGATATGAATAGTGAGTTTTAAGGGGCATCTGGACAAATACATGAATAGGATGGGAATGGCTAGGGGTAAAAACGGTCCCCTCAAGGACAGACGAGGGGAATTGTGCTTAGAGGCAGAGGGAATGGGGGAGACCCTGAATGAATACTTTGCGTCGGTATTCACGAAGGAGAGGGGCTTGATGCCTGGTACGGTCATTGAGGGAGCGGTAGACCAATTGAAAGATCAATGAAGGACGAGCCATTGATGTCGTCTATACGGATTTCAGTAAGGCGTTTGACAAAGTCCCTCATGGTAGGTTGGTAGAGAAGATTAAAGCTCATGGGATATGTGGTCAGGTATCTAGATGGGTAGAGAACTGGCTTGCAAAGAGGAGTCAGAGAGTAGTAGTGGAGGGGTCCTTTTCTAGCTGGAGGTCTGTCACTAGTGGTGTGCCGCAGGGCTCAGTACTGGGACCTCTTCTCTTTGTAGTGTATATGAATGACTTGGAAGAGGGAGTAGGTGGTGTGATCAGCAAATTTGCTGATCACACCAAGATGGCTGGATTGGCAGGCAGTGAGGAGCAGTGTCTGGCAATACAACAGGATATTGATAGGCTGGTAGATTGGGCAGATACATGGCAAATGGAGTTTAATCTGGATAAATGTGAGATGATGCATTTTGGCCAGAATAATGTAGGGGGGAGTTATATGATAAAGGGTAAGCCCGTAAGAAGTATAGAATCGCAGCAAGACCTGGGGGTGCAAGTGCACAAGTCTTTGAAGGTGGCAGTACAAGTGGAGAGTGTGGTGAAGAAAGCCTATGGTATGTTAGCCTTTATAGGAAGGGGTATAGAATATAAGAGCTGGAGTCTAATGTTGGAATTGTACAGAACATTGGTTAGGCCACATTTAGAGTACTGTGTCCAGTTCTGGTTGCCTTACTACCGGAAGGACGTGGAGACTCTGGAGAGAATGCAGAGGAGGTTTACCAGGATGTTGCCCGGTATGGAAGGACTGGGGTATGAGGAAAGATTGAATAAATTGGGGCTCTTTTCCCTTGAAAGACGGCGACTGAGCGGGGGGATCTAATAGAGGTATATAAGATTATGAAGGGTATAGATAGAGTAAACAGAGGTAAGCTATTTCCTATGATAGAGACAAACAGGACAAGGGGCCATGGACTTAAGGTGAGGGGGGAGAGGTATAACACAGATATTAGAGGGAGGTTTTTCACACAGAGGGTAGTGAGGGTATGGAATGCTCTGCCAAGTAAGGTGGTGGAGGCAAACACGCTAGAGTCATTTAAGAGTAACTCAGACAGGCGCATGAGTGGGTTGGAGATGGGTGGATATAGGAGATTGTTTTAAATAAGGGTCATTAGCATTGGGGTGTCCCTGGTAAGGTAAATGGATATGGCACAATAATAATTTTTTTTTTCTTTTCATTCACAGGTTTTAAGTCGGTCCGCCTTGTTGTCCAACGAGGGGCATACACGCGATGGGTCGTACTTGGGCTGCTCTTGGTTGTTCGAGATTGGCCTCGTGCTTCATGTCGTTAGTGTGTGCTTAAACTGGACAAGATACTGGGCAAGACGACACCTCAGTGACTATCACTGATTGCTGTGCAGACACATGGATTTGGGCCGGTGTCTGTGGGAGTTTGCGCATTCTCCCCGTGCTTGCGTGGGTTTTCTCCGGGTGCTCCGGTTTCCTCCCACACCCCAAAGATGTGCTGTTAGGCTGATTGGCAGGAATAAATTGTCCCTAAATCAGTTTCCCTAAATCCGGACGGCCATAAAACATTAGACAGGCGTCATGGGTGGAGAGGGGGACTGGTGGTGTTGAGATGGCGGAGCGGGCTCGTTGGGCCGAAGGGCCTGTTTCCCGGGCTGATTTGTTCTTTGTTCTTTGAATGGAGGGATGTGGTCCCTGGAAGGGTAGGGGGTTTTAATTCATTCAGGCAGCATGGTCAGTGCAGGCTTGGAGGGCAGCAGATACATGGAACAGCATCTAGGGATTCCCCTCCTAGCCACTTAGCATCTTGATTTGGAAATATATTGCTGAACCTTCACTGTGGCTGGATCAAAATCCTGGAATTCCTTCCCTAACCGTACCGTTCCTGCCTGACCTGCTGAGTCCTTTGTTTTTCCTTCAGACTTGCAGTATTTTGCTTTTATCCTTTTCCTTGATATTTTCTGAGTGAACCTTCCTTCAGTTGATTATTGAAGAGAATCCATGCAAGGGGTATGATTCAAGGGTGAGGAATTCATTGCTGATATTAGTCATCATAGCATTCTGATAACATAGGCTGCCAACGTGGGGAAGGAAGAATTCGAACATACAAAGTTAATGATTAGGAAGAGGCAAGATGTTTCATCAAGCCTACCTTGCACACCACATTGCGTGGAACATTGGAGCTAAACCTGCAAATAGAATAGAACCCTACAGTGCAGAAAGAGGCCCTTCGGTCCATTGAGTCTGCACCGAACACAAGCCCACGCAGGTTCTACCCCCATATCGCTGAACCTTCACTGTGGCTGGATCAAAACCCTGGAATTCCTTCCCTAACCGCACTGTGGGTGTGCCTACGCCTCACAGATTGCAGCGATTCAAGAAGGCAGCTCACCACCATCTTCTCAAGGACAATTAGGAATGGGCAACAAATGCTGGTCTAGCATGTCCCATAAATACATTTTTAAAAATGTTTCAGACTCAACTACCTAACATAATACATAAATTACCTGACAATTTCTAAATTTGTCTATGCATATTCTTGCTAATGTGTTCCATTCAAAACAAGGGATATAATTATACCAAAATTTATGAAATGAATTCTTAATCCTCCACAATACATGAAAGAAATATTGATGAAGTATCATTATTATTCAGAAAGAAAATGAAGCAAAGTGCATCATGATTATTGCACTTCAATAAAAAACCTATTTCTTTCTCACTTATAGCCGGTTTTATTGTTAGCTTTTATTGAACTGTGGGTGTGCACCTGGTGGGAAAGTGCAGATGGAACAGAAAATCCTACACAAGCCTTCGCTAAGTTGCAAATGCCTGCTCTAACTGTTTTTTGTCATTGAACCATAGGGGAGAAGCTGGCTGCAAATGATTTCTGTGCTTGGCCGTTTCTCTGGTTTATAGAAATTGGGCAGAGAGTTTCCTGACACTTAGTAAATAATCCTTCTGATAGTCGGGGACATTTTTCTCAGGAGTTTTGAGATGGCAAGACCAAATTATACAGCTCAGGAATGAATCTGAAAGACTTCAACATGAACCACTGAGACTGGACTGAACTTCCAAATCAAAGCTCCTTCATTCAACCTGAAAAAAAACAGACGTCCTACTAATCCTGTTCTAATAATCAAACATTTAGTAGAAAATTGTCAGAGCCCATTTTCTGCCAAGAGCATTGACTGTCAGGACTCCAGCGAATTTCTGCCACATTTAATGCTTTCAACTGCAGGATCTAGCACAGGCATCAAAGGAGAGTGTTATGATCCCAGGTGCTTTTACTACTGGACAAGTCAGGTCCCAGAGTGAAACCTGGCTTGATAGATCCTAACTTTCTTTTAGGCACTTACTGTCGTAGGCACTTACTAAACAAATTCACAGGAGTCTGCTGATGAACTTTTAATGCAAAGAATAAAACAATTATTAAACAAGAAAACTGGATTATGATACACCAGACAAAAAGATGAGAAAGATTTCAGAACAAAAGAAAATGCTTAAATATTCACTATTCTTTCACCCTAGCTACATCTTCACAGACTCATACAAATTCAGAAGGTAAAATAATTCAGCATACTTATCCTATACTTTAATACTCAGGATAAGTGCAGTACATGGAAGCCAACTGGTGAACATCTGTCAGGAAGCAGAGGTGGCTCTAATAAATCAAGATTTGTATTTTTGGATATTTGAAATAAGGTATAGATTTAACTGAGTTTAGTTTAGTGTTTTTTGTATCAGGGCAAAACTCCAGTTAAATTCATGTTTAACAAAGGTGTTTGTATCTGTGGGGTTTTGGTTTCAGTTCATGCTGTGTCTAAATTGTGTTCAGAGAGTTTATGACGTGAAAAGTAAACATGAGCTTGGAGACAGAATGAGCTGTGGCTCAGCAACGAGCAGTTACTTTTTAGCTTAAGATGTTTTCTGAATTAAACCAAACTTACAGCAGTCAGAAACAAAAACAGAAAATGTTGGAAAATCTCAGCAGATCAACAGCATCTATGGAAATCGGATAGAGCCAACGTTTCAAGTCAGGATGACCCTTCATCAGTACCCAGACGTCCAAGATTTCACAAAGCTTTGACAACGAATCATACAGACTCAAAACATTGGCTCTATTTTCTCTCCAGAGGTGCTGTCAGACCTGCTGAGATTTTCCACCATTTTTTGATTTTGTTTCAGAACCCAGCATCCATAGTATTTTGCTTTTAGCTTCAGCAATCAGAGCTAGGAAGCTAGGAAGGAAAAGTTGTCTCAGCTTTGCTGGAAAAAAGCCATACTATGGAGTAATGAGAAAGAAAGAAAATCCTGAATTTTGGTTATTGAAGACAAAGGCATATTTAAGGGAGAATTGGAAAAGCTGCAGGTGAATCCTTGCTGAAAACAGTTGAGGGAAAGTATTTTTTGAAAGATGATTCTCAGGTGTGACTGCTTGAGAGTGGAGTTTGGAAAAACTCAGGTGGAAGCTGATGTTCAGTGAGATCATTTGGCTCACAGTGTAATGGTCATCTGGAGGGATATGAGGAGAAATCCACATGTGATCAATTGAGTGGCATCAGCCACTTGGTTTCAGAGTGGGTGTTGTCTAACCAAAGTTTGGACCTGCACGTTTACTGAAAACCTCATAGCATCAGATGTCTTCTGTAAGATGCAGTTAAATCCAAACAAATGTGAAGTAATGCATTTTGGCGGATCAAATTTAGGTGTGAATTATGCCATAAAGGGCAGAACCCGGAGGAAGATTAATATACAGAGGGATCTGGGCGTGCAGGTCCATTGTTCCCTAGAAGTGGCAACATAGGTGGCCAAGGTGATTAAGAAGGCATTAGGCATGCTTACCTTCATCAGCGGGGCATTGAGTACAAGAGTTGGGCAATCATGTTGCAGCTAGATAAAACATTGTTTTTTTTAATTCATTCGTTGCACATGGATGTCACTGGCTGGCCAACATTTATTACCCATCCCTAGTTGTCCTTGGAGGGCAGTTGAGGGTCAAACACATTGCTGTGGCCTTGGAGTCACATGTAGGTCAGACCAGGTAAGGATGGCAGATTTCCTTTCCTAAATTTCATTAGCAAATGAGATGTGTTTTTCTGACAATGGATAATGGTTTCAGGGTCATCAGTAGATTCTTAATTCCAGATATTTTTTATTGAATTCAAATTCCACCATCTGCCGTGGCAGGATTCGAACCTGGATCCCCAGGGCATTAGCTGAGTTTGTGGATTAATAATCTAGTGATAATACCACTAGGCCATTGGTTAGTGCACGTTTGGTGTATTGTATGCAGTTCTGGTCACCACATTTCCAGAAAGATGTGGAAACAGTGGTGAGAGGGCAAAGAAGTTTCACCAGGATGATGCCTGGTCTTGAGGTGTTGACTATGAGGAGAGGTTGAATAAACTAGGATTGTTTTCACTGCAAAGATGGAGACTCTGGCCTGATACAAAATTATGAGAGTGTCCATTATAAGGGGGCACAGGTTCAAGATAAAGGAGAATAGTTTAAGGAGATGTTTTTCACACAGAGTGGTGGGTGCCTGGAACGCACTGCCAGAGGAGGTGGTGGAAGCAGGATCATTAGCAACATTTAAAAGACATTTGGACATGAATAAGGAGGGAATAGAGGGATACGGATCAAGTGAGGGCAGAAGGATTTACTATTAGTTTAGTTGGGGCACTGTAATTGGCATGGGCTTCGAGGGCTGAAGGGCCTGTTCCTGTGCTGTACTTTTCTTTGTTCCTTGCAACATGTGTTATCCTTAAAACCTGTGCACGTATGAAAATAAGTAGGAATGAAGGAGTATTGTATTGTATTGTGGTCAAACTTTACATATTTAATGTTTGTTTTTGTATTAAAAGTTAATTGGCCATTCTGTTCATCTATGTTTTCTAAAAAGGTCCAGTCTTTGGAGCTAAGATTCCCTTCTGTGATCTTCCTGTTCAGTAATAACACTGACTGAGATTGCAATAAAATTGGGGGCTTGAGTAGGATTTGAAGGGCTATCTGACGTTGATTAGTAATAATTTGTCGGGTGTTTTGAAACGTGCAGACAGACTGACCTTCCCCTGATGTTTATTCTACTTTTACTTCATTGAAAATTGATACACTCTTTACCCTTAAGATTAATGGAAGCACAAGAAACCTTTCTCACTGCACTGTTAGGGGAAAGGTTATGAACTTGGCATTTTACAGGATGCATGCATCATATAAGCAGCACCTACCTGCAGGAAGAGCTCTTTAATCCCTACCCTGATTGCAACAGGATGAGAGCAGTATATCTCTATTTCAACCAACTCTTGCTTCCCCCACCCAGACTTTATCAACTTCACTCAATCTTGTTACAGGAGAAACTCAGGCACTGTGTCTGTGAGGTTCTGGAACTCTAAACATAAGAGATCTGATTCTGTGCGAGGAGAAAACTCTGGACCTGCTGACTAAGGTTATGTCAAAGACAGATGCCTAACTCTGGATCTGTCATTCCCTGTCACCCCATGAGACACATTCCCAATATCAAAACCTCAATTGTATCATACAAGTGATGCTGTCCCTAGAACCTCAGCAGCGTTAGAAGCCCTGATCTTATGTGGACAGCAGTCCCGTCTACTAATCTTCAGACAATAATCCTGCTCGCTGCTACCTAGAGTATATTGCAATTGATGGACTCTTGTAGCCAGTAGTAATCCTTCCAGATACAGGCAGCTGGTTTGTCTACGCAGGTACAAAGATTAGTCAGGATGCCGGGACCTACAAAAAAAAAACAAGTTAAAGATAGAGGCAGTGTAATGGAAAACTGCAAAATTATAGAGGCCCACAAGGAATTGCAAGACAAGATCTTGATTTAGTTTTACAGTAAAACTTACTCAGAACTTCACTTCTCATTTCCCAGGGTTATCCTATAAACCTGTTCATTGCCCAATCTTTACTGCACAGCAAGTAAATGATTTGGTACAGCAGTGAATCAAATGTTTGCAACGCATCTGTTCCAAAGCCTGGAGCACTCCCTTGCTGCTGTTTCTGGAGTCACCCTTGTTGGAATAATATCAACCAGCCTCTTGGCGTTGGCAATGATTTTCTATTGGAGCTTGCCCAAATCTGGGTAGGAGTGGGTCTTGAGCAATCTATTAAATAATCAGAGCTTCCCTCTGTTTCCCCTTCCACTGGCAGCATCGTCCATTCTCTTACACTGAGGTGAGGTGACTGAAATTGGAACTTATCACTTGGGAAATCACAGAAGATGAAACCAATTTACTTAATTTCACTCTATTGTGGAACATTTATACACCAAATATTGACAACATAAATACACCATAAGTACGCCAGATATAGGTTAGGTTAGGCTGATTGGCCACGATAAGTTGCCCCTTAATGTCAGTGGAATTAGGAGGGTGAATATGTGGGGTTACAGGGATAGGACCTGGGTGGGATTGCGTTTGATGAAGGTTCGATGGGCCAAATGGTCTTCTTTGGCACTGTACATTCTATGATTCTATATTCACCATAAATACACCAACTATATACACCATATAAAATATACCATATACAACACACCATATATATAATGCTATAAAATATAACAGATGTATACATCACATATTTGATTCAATTTTACAGAAAATGGTTTAATTACAATGTGTACACAATGGATAATGACCAGTTGTAAAGGACAAGTTTAGGAAAAGAGCAATGGAGCTCAGTGTTACACTCGATCTATAATCCAGCAGTTTTCTGTCACAGTAGTTTTATTTTCAATCTTTTCTTTGGACCCAATCTTCTCCAGTTTGCTGCACCTTTATCTCCTGCCTAATTTATCTCTGGTATTTAGAAGTCAGCCCTTTGGCTGACTTGGATATTTCCTACATCCATTGATGCATGAGGTAGATGAAGCATGCTCTTGCATCTGTTTCCATAACTAGTTCTGTAGTGGAACAGGTCACCAGAGGCTATAGCTTTGCTGAATGGCACTCTGAATCAAGCACCCCTGACCAGGAGACTCTCACACTCTCAGTGCCTGTCTCTGGAAACTCTTGTGAGGATTGGAGGTTGATAATCAATGTGGAACAGGACCCAGCACTTCTCAAAGGTCCAATTCTACCCACTGATTTGATTTGATTTATTATTGTCATATCTATTAATACACAGTGAAAACTATTGTTTCTTGCACGCTATACAGATAAAGCATACCATTCATAGAGAAGGAAATGAGAGAGTGCAGACAGTAGTGTTACAATCATAGCTAGGATGGAGAGAAAGATCAACTTAATGTGAGGTAGGTCCATTCAAAAGTCTGACAACAGCAGGGAAGAAGCTGTTCTTGAGTCGGTTGATACTTGACTTCAGACTTTTGTGGAAGAGAGAATGTCTGGGGTGCGTGGAGTCCTTAATTATGCTGGCTGTTTTGCTGAGGTAGCAGGAAGTGTAGACAGAGTCAATGGATGGGAGGTAGATCTCTCTGCCATTAGCTGACCTGGTGTTTATTACTACCCAGACCCTGAATCACCTTCAAAAGTGAAACAAGGAATTGAAGAAGAGGATAATATTTATTGTCATATTAACTATTTTTTTACAAATTCCTTGTTACTTATATCTTAAGTGTTTGATTGACGGTTTATTGTTGACTATTCAACTGAATTATTCATCAAAAAGCAGAGAGAACTTACAGCTGTCTGGGCAATGCTTATCTGGTGATTGTCTAAGGACAACTCAGCAGAGTAAGAGTCATCTGACCTGGGTGCCCAATCAGTATTCAGAGGGGGGAATCTTCCCAGGAGGAGGAATTCTCTTAGGCAGGAGACATTCCAGAATTCACTGCAGACACGGTGCTGCCCTTGTAGAATCTTGTAAATAAATTCTTTGTTATTCACAATGGAGCCTCTGAAAGTTCATCATTACCACTTATTAGTTGCATTTTAAAGCACCAAAAATTAAGAATTCTCCACGTTATTACCCAACAAGAGACTCTGTGAAATGATTTCTTACGTCTACCGAACCAGCGAAAGGCCCATCAGAGAAAGGTCTGTCTGCCTGCACAACAATCGAAGGTTCACTGATCGTGGCAGAATGAACGCTACCCAATTCATATAGCCATCGGTATTTATGAAAAGAAAGCTAAGGACCTGAATGTTCGGATTTACTGGAAGGTTCTTACACATAAGAAAAATTCCAAAACAAACCCTTCAGCGGCTGAGAACATTAAAGACAAAACTTCCCAGTAGGTTTACCAGTCCCGTTCTCCCTGAATCCAGAGACACAAAGGAAGAATAGGCCAGAAATCCTTTTGACTGGAACTCAAGGATAAGGGTTCAATAAATTAATTATCTTATTAATCCTGCTGCCTCACAGCACCATGGACCTGGGTTCGATTCCCAACATGGGCCGCTGTTTTGTGTGGAGTTTACGCATTCTCCCTACATCTACACGGGTTTCCTCCAGATTCTGAAAGATGTGCTAGTTAGGTGCACTGACCTGAACCGGCATTGGAGGGTGGCGACCAGCGGAATTTCACAGTAACTTCATTGCAGTGTTAATGCAAGACTTACTTAATAAATAAACTTTAACTTTTATTAATTATCACTCATAATTGCATAACAGGGTTTGCCCTGCTTTGATGGACTCCATTATCTTCATAGTTATTACTTTCCTTTATTTCATCTTTTTATTTAGTTTTTCAGTCCTCTATCCCTCAAACTATTGGTGAGGAATTATCATCTTGAAAGGAAAAGATAAATTATGATGTCCCTGTTCTCCAGACTGGGTGATGATACCCATGTACTATTGTGGAAAATAAGGAAAGTTATCAATCACATTCCCAGTTGGTTACTCTGTTCAGAATCTGCTGAATCTGCAAAGTTAAATTAAATTGTAAATCATGATGCCATTCACCCAATAAGATTTCTTTGTTGTGGTTTGTTAAGTGTTACATAATCCACAATAAATCAATCTTAAATCACTGACAACAGGGAAGGACAGAAACCAATAATTTTTTTCAAACATGGTGAAACCATAACAGAATAATTCTTCCTCAAACCAAAATAGCTGATCTATCCAAAGCTCAGTAGGTTACTGTTTGTAATACTGTGTTTGGCCGCAGCAATATCAACATATTCTTCTATACACAACATACTATATTGAGCAGAAAACTGCAAATAGTCAGGAATAATTTCTTCTTTCCCTAATCCAGATTCAAATGGGTAAATGTTGACTGTACAAAATAACCCAATGCTTGGCATATTTGATTTGGTTTGATTTATTATTGTCACATGTATTAGCATACAGTGAAAAGTATTGTTTCTTCCTTGATATACAGACAAAACATACCGTTCACTGAGAAGGAAATAATGGATTGTAGAATGTAGTATTACAAGTCACAGCTAGGGTGTAGAGAAAGAGCAGTTTAGTGCAAGATAGGTCCATTCAAAAGTCTGACAGCAGCAGGGAAGAAGTTGTTCTTGAGTCGGTCGGTAAGTGATCTCAGACTTTTGTATCTTTTTCCTGACGGAAGACAGAACGTCCAGGGTGTGGAGTCCTAGTTATGCTGGCTGCTTTGCCAAGGTAGCGGGAAGTGTATACAGAGTCAATGGATGGGAGGCTGGTTTGTGCGATGGATTGGGCTACATTCATGATCTTCCTTGTGGTCTTGGACAGAGCAGGAGCCATACCAAGCTGTGATACAACCAGAAAGAATGCTTTCTATAGTGCATCTGTAAAAGTTGGTGAGTCGTAGCTGACATGCTAAATTTCCTTAGTCTTCTGAGAAAGTAGAGGCATTGGTGGGCTTTCTTAACTATAGTGTTGGCCTGATGGGACCAGGACAGGTTGTTGGTAATCTGGACACCTAAAAACCTAAAGCTCTCAACCCTTTTTACTTCATCCCCTTTGGTATAGATTTATGCTTAATAGCAGATAAATTATGAAACGAATAATGAGTTTCTTTAAGTGATCATCAATTAAAATAACTCAGTTTATATCATTACATAAGGTAGGTAGCATTAGTGTGGCAAACCTGGTGGAGTATTTAAGAAAGAGGCAGGTGGAACTTATTGAGTTTTAAAAACATTCTTTGGTTTGACAATAATTTGGAACAATAATGATTGATCATTGGATCTTACTCTTTTCTCTGAATCACAATGTTGACAATGTTGGTGGTGTTTGCTGGGCAATGTGACCTTCCTGTGATATAAAGGTGAAAACGCTATGAATAGTGTAACAAAAACAAAGAAAATTACAGCACAGGAACAGGCCCTTCGGCCCTCCGAGCCTGCACCGACCATGCTGCCCATCTGAACTAAAGCCTCAGACCCTTCCAGAGACCATATCCCTCTGTCCCCATTCTATTCATGTATTTGTCCAGACTCTCCTTAAAAATCACTGTTGTACCTGCTTCCACTACCTTCCCCGCAGTGAGTTCCAGGCACCCATCACCCTCTGGTGTCATGAGGATGGACTGGTGCAGTACTCTCACTTGAAATAAAAGTTACTTTCTCTTTAACAGCAGAGTTACAGTTTAACTTTGACTACTCTTTCGGATGTGTTTTTAGACGTTGTATCCACACATTGAATAGAGTGCAACGTGCAGTCACTCGGCTGCTCCCCCCTATCTCTCAGACAAAAGAATGACAAACTTCTTGCAAGACAACATTGAGCAGCCGTCTTCAAATAACCCAGAAATAGTACTTGACTGTCAGGTTAGATAAAATATTCTGGCTGAAATTGTACTTTGCTTTATTGCTTTGGGTGTGAGAAAATCCGCAACATTCCTGAAGGATAATGCTCAATACTCCTGGGTGTTTGAAATTAACCTTAGGTATATTACCCACGTAATTGGATGGCCTAATACTCCGTTCAGTCTGTTAAACAAGCTCAGGCAAAATTACATCTCTTTGTTTTCAGGACAGCGACAGACCATTCAGCCCAATTTGTCTGGGTTGATAAGTGCACGCTGCTGGCAGTTTTCACAGCCAAACCGGTGGTCTATTCATCAGCTGCTTTCAAATGATTAAGGAAGTTGTTCTTCACTTAGCTGGATGTGACACCAGGAAGTACAGACCGTGTTTAATCTGCTGGCTAATTACTGACTACTGATTGCCCTGTTCTCAATCTCCAGAGCCACTAGAGTGACCTTGGGCCAGGTGCTGGTGTCCTTGATGGCCAACATTCATCTTTGTCAAAGCCAAAACACTTGAACATGATGAAAAACCTCAGTCACATCCTGTAATGTTATCTTGTCTGGTCCTCTCGCATACCAGATTCTGCGTGGTTGTTCTTGCTTTCACTGACATTGCACCTAAATTTGAATGTGAACCAATTTCCACCCTGCTGTTTTGCCCCAATCCTATTGACAAGCAGCCTGTACATTATTACAAAAGAGAAACATGTAAGATGGTGAATGCAAATACAAAGAGACGTGGAACAGACTGTGTGGCTGACGGGTTTACATAGAAACGTGAAGTGGCCCAAATCAAGTTGCCTTGGGCATCCTGTTTGATTTGAGTTACATTCTTGCTGTTGCTTCTGCGCTCAAAGCAGTTACTGGAGACAGATTATGAGAGTTTAAAAAGGTTTTTGCCACAGTTTTTAATATTCTTTCATTTCAGCAGAAGGAATGTTGACAAGTTCTGGGGAGAGAGTATATGTGTGTTTAATAGTAGGGCTGAACAAAATGTCAGCGGGGGGCTAAGCAAAGCTCCAGACAACTGAGCAGTTTATCCAGAATTGAGTCTATCAGAAAATATATCTGCCTTCGAGCCTCAAGACCAATTCCAGGAATCAAAGCAAAACCGTACAGATTGTGGAAATCAGAAATAAAAACAGGACGTTCTGGAAACAGTCAGCAAGTCTGGCAGCACGTGTGTGGAGTGGTATGGTGGCACAGTGGTTAACATTGCTGCTTCACAGCGCCAAGGACCTGGGTTCAATTCCCAGTTCGGGCCACTGTATGTGTGGAGTTTGCACGTTCTCTCCTTGTCTGTGCGGGTTTCCTACAGGTGCTCTGGTTTCCTCCCACATTCTCAAAGGCGTCTTGGTTCGGGTGCATTGACCTGGACTGTGGTGACTAGGGGAATTTCACAGTAACTTGATTGCAGTGTTAATGTCAGCCTTACTTGTGGCTAAGAAATAAACTTCGACTTTCAGAACTGAGTTACAGGGTGGGATTTTACTGCCTCGCTCATCCCAAAACCGTAAAATCCCGCCCGAGTTCAAAGATCTTTTCCATAGTCTGTCCCTCACCCGCTTCGGTTCCCGTGGCAAGCAGGTCAGGAAATATCCAATACGTGGAATTTTACCAGCTTGCCTCACCCACTGATGGGCGGAGTAAGACAGTAAAATTGTATGAGAGCCGAGAAATCAGGATGAAGCTTGATTCCTCAGCACTCCTAGTTTTACAAGATGATTTTATCTTGGACTGCAATGGGATCTTGATCAATTGGACCAGTGGGCTGACGAATGGCAGATCGAGTTTAATTTAGATAAATGTGAGGTGATGCATTTTGGTAGATTGAACCAGGTAGGATTTACTCAGTTAATGATATGGTGTTGGGGAGAGTTACAGAACAAAGAGATCTAGGGATACATGTTCATAGCTCCTTGAAAGTGGAGTCACAGGTGGATAGAGTGGTGAAGAAGGTGTTCAGCATGCTTGGTTTCATTGGTCAGAACATTGAATACAGGAGTTGGGACGTCTTGTTGAAATCGTACAAGACATTGATAAGGCCACACTTGGAATACTTTGTACGTTCTGATCACCCTATTAAACTGGAAAGAGTGCAGAAGAGATTTCCTCGGATGCTACCAGGACTTGATGGATTGAGTTATAAGAAGAGGCTGGATAGACTGGGACTTTTTTCCCTGAATCTTGGGAAGAACATAAGAACATAAGAAATAGGAGCAGGAGTAGGCCATCTAGCCCTTCGAGCCTGCCCCGCCATTCAATAAGATCATGGCTGATCTGTAGTGGATCAGTTCCACTTTCCCACTTTCTCCCCATAACCCTTAATTCCCTTGTCTATCAGAAATCTATCTACCCGTGACTTAAATATATTCAGCGAGGTAGCCTCCACCATTTCAACGGGCAGAGAATTACAGAGACTCACCATCTTTTGAGTGAAGAAGTTCCTCCTCAACTCCTATCTAAACTGCACCCGCCCCCCCCTTATTTTGAGGCTGTGCCCTCTAGTCCTGCTGTCCTTTCTGAGCAGGAAGAATCTCTCTACCTCTACCCTATCTAGCCCTTTCATTACCTTGTAAGTCTCTATAAGATCCCCCCTCATCCTTCTAAACTCCAGCGAGTACAGACCCAGTCTATTCAATCTCTCTTCATAGGCTAACCCCCTCATCTCCAGTATCAGCCTGGTGAACCTTCTCTGTACTCCCTCCAAGGCCAAAATATCCTTTCGCAAATGCGGTGACCAAAACTGCACACAGTACTCCAGTTAGAAGCTAGTTAGGAGCTTACACAAAAGCTTAGGGGTAATCTTATAGAAGTCTATGAAACAATGAGGAATCAGCTAATCAATATCTTTTCCCAAAGGTAGGGGAGTCTAAAACTAGAGGGCATAGGTTTAAGATGAGAGGGGAGAAATACAAAAGTGTCCAGAGGGGAATTCTTTCACATAGGGATGGTGAGTGTCCGGAACAAGCTGCCAGAGGTAATAGTAGAGATGGGTACAATTTTGTCCTTGAAAAGCATTTAGACAGTTACATGAGTAAGATGGCTCTCGAGGGATATGGACCAAACGTGGATAATTGGGACTAGCTTAGTTGCTAAAAAAAAAGGACGGCATGGACAAATTGGCTAAAGGGCCTGTTTCCTTGCTGTAAACCTCCATGACTATGACCTGGATCTCCGACGTGGTCAGCCTTCCACCAGAAATGGGCGAGGTGCTGAATGATATATTTAAATATATTTAAATGTTAATTTCCATCTTCTTAGTGAGCTGGATGCCCGATCGTCTGAGCTCCCTTGCATTAATGGCCTCACCAGAAGAGGTTCGCTCAGACGAGGAAAACGCCTGATCCCCACAAACAGGGGACACTTGTGTTGAATTCGCTAGTGGACCCAAAGGCTATTTTGCCCCTGTGAAGAGGCTGAGAGCTGGGGCAGGGCCTATGGAGGTGGGGCATATGGGGATGGGTAGAAGGGGACAGGACCGATGGAGAGGTGAATATGAGGGTAGGGATTATTAGGGTCGGAGAATCCAGCCCACGGTATCCACTTGAGGCTTCCCGTGACCTGGAATGTCAGGGGCTGCAAAGCACGATCTGCGCTGGGAAATGACATTTTAATTTAATTTGTTCGGTTCCTGTTGAATTTTTGTCCTTTCTTAAGTATTCCTTTCAGGGGCTGTATTTGTCAATTCAATGATTTGTTTTATTTAGAGACAGAAAGGAGCTAAAGTGAGTTATAATGGCTGAGTGATTCTTGTATAATCCAGGTTTCCCGACCCAGGTTCGAACCTTGCTGACATTGTCAGCTTTGAGTTCATGCTTGAGATATTTATTGTGTAATGGCCACAGCAGGAGCCAGAGTACATCACCAACCCCAGAAACAATATCTTATTTTAATTTTAACGAGTTTCCTTTAAATATTTGTTTTTCTTGTTATAATTCCCCCCCTTGAGCGGTGGCTCATTAGTTAGTTTGTGTGGATTAATGAAAAGTGCACAAAGAGGCAATTAGCTGGCTCACCCCTCGCTGCAACAGGGGTCAAATCCTATGTTGTTGACACCAATGTGATCCACACAATCAAGCTGATAGAGAGAGTTCTGCAGGTGAATACATGATGTTTGTTTAACTCAGCAATTTGTAAGCTGAGAAAAACAATGATTTAAATTCTCATTGTTGCACACAGTTGTACCAACATGAATGCATCCTCATGTATAATTGCACACTGTTCAATTCTTAAATTAAGATCAATCTAAAATGGCCATGCCTTGCATCAAAAAAAGTATATCCTGACTGATCGAATTCTAATTTCAGTTTCACTACAATACTTCTTTTTAGAATAATTACTGAAAGCGCCTGATTTAAACAACACAACTGACCGAACAAACTCTATTCCAACATTACCAGCTGGCAAGAGTCATCAAATGGTGATCTCCACTTGCTGGGAAGGTGCGATCATAAGAAAGGATGGAGCAAGAAAAATATGTTCAGCAGATTTGACTTGATCTTTTCAATAGAATGTGCACAATATTTTATGAAATGTCATTACCAATCGACATCATCATCCGGGGTTTCAGCCTCTCCTTCTGACATCCCTTCCCATTGGATCTCCACGAACACAAAAGCTTTATCCTTCACACACACTCTCAGATATTTGATCATGCCAAGTAGAGCCCCAATACTCCAAAGGATACTTTTGTCTTTGGAGACCAGCAGCAGAAAGTCAACAATCTTTGGCTCACTTCGATCTTCGGGGCTTCTCTCAAGCACATTTGGGCCATAGAGGTCAGTTAGTTTAAAATCAGTTGTGGGCAAACATAGAACATAGAACACTACACCACAGACAGGCCCTTCAGCCCACAAGTTGTGCCGATCATATCCCTACTTACCAGGCCTGTCTATAAATCTCAATCCCATTAAATCCCATGTACTCATCCAGAAATCTTTTAAAAGACCCCAGCGCGTTTGCCTCTACCACCACCGACGGCAGCCGATTCCACTCACTCACCACCCTCTGAGTGAAAAACTTACCCCTAACATCTCCTCTGTACTTGTTCCCCAGCACCTTAAACCTGTGTCCTCTCGTAGCGACTATTTCAGCCCCAGGAAATAGCCTCCGAGAATCCACCCTATCTATACCTCTCAACAGTGTGCTTCATAGAATTAGCAATCACATGGAAAAAGGTGGGTTGATTAGAAAGAGCCAACAAAAATTTCTAGAAGGAAAATCATGTCCAACCAGCTTGTGAGGGGGTAACAGAAATGGTTAATGAGGGCGATGCTGATGGCGTGGTGAACATGGACTTTGTTCAGATAGCACAAACGCAGAAACCCCAAGGCTACTAGGAACTGGAGTTTGAATCTGATTTTTTAGCTACTTGCCACATGACAGGGGTGTACGGTTGGGAGGAAATGCGGATGATGCTTGTCAAAAGAACGAAGAACAAAGAAAATTACAGCACAGGAACAGGCCCTTCGGCCCTCCAAGCCTGCACCGACCATACTGCCTGACTGAACTAAAACAAACCACAGCACCCCCCTTCTTCCGGAGACCATATCCCTCTATTCCCATCCTATTCATGTATTTGTCCAGATGCCCCTTAAAAGTCATGATTGTATCTGCTTCCACTACCTCCCCCAGAAGTGAGTTCCAGGCACCCACCACCCTCTGTGTAAAAAATTTGCCTTGTACATCTCCTTTAAACCTTGCCCCTTACCCTTATACCTATGCCCTCTACTAATCGATTCTTCCAGCTTAGGAGAAAGTTTCTGACTATGCCCCTAATAACCTTGTAGACTTCTATCAGGTCGCCCCTCAACCTCTATCGCTCCAGTGAGAACAAACCAAGTTTCTCCAACCTCTCCAAAGTCTCCACATCCTTCTGGTAGTGTGGTGACCAGAATTGAACACTTTATTCCAAGTGCAGCCGAACTAAGGTTCTATAAAGCTGCAACATGACTTGCCAATTTTTAAACTCAATACCCCGGCTGATGAAGGTAAGCATGCCATACGCCTTCTTGACCACCTTCTCCACCTGCATTGCCACTTTCAGTGACCAGTGTACCTGTACACCCAGATCCCTCTGCCTATCAATATTCTTAAGGGTTCTGCCATTTACTGTATATTTCCTATCTGTATTAGGCCTTTCAAAACGCATTACCTTACATTTGTCCAGATTAAGGTCCATCTGCTATTCCTCTACCCAAGTCTCCAACCGATCTATATCCTGCTGTATCTTCTGATGGTCGTCATCCCTACCAACAAATCCACCAGGTTCGATTTCCCTTTGGGTCACTGTCTGTGCAGAGTCTGGACATTCTCCCTGTGTCTGCATGGGTTTCCTCCAGGTGCTTTGGTTTCCCCTCACAGCCTGAAAGACGCGCTGGTTAGGGTGCATTGGCCGTGCTAAACTCTCCCTCAGTGTCCCTGAACGGGAGCTGGAGTGTGGCGACTGGGGGATTTTCACAGTAGCTTCATTTGGAGTATTAATATAAGCCTACTTGTGACGACTAAATAAACTTTAAGTTTATCTGTCTGAGCCTGACACTTTGGCAAATTCTGGTGAGATCGCCCCCACACCTAAAACCTACACTATTTAGTTTTCACACGTGTAAGGGAATTTTAACAAGTTATATTTATTCAATGAACAAGTAAATAGGTGTACAGGAGAATATTAACTGTGAATGCACAATTTCTCTTCATTCATTGTTGAATAATATTTCAACTAAGAAGAATTCAGTCTGAAATGTGATAATTTGTTGTCATATATTTTTTGTTTTGCTTCTGCACTTAATTTGAGAACTGTAACAGGAGAGTGCAGTCGAGGTTTGTTTCCGAACATCTATTTGTTTTATTCAAACATTGGGTTTTCATTGAGATGAAGTTGTTCAAAACAATAATTTTTGAGGCATTTTTATATTGTCTGTCAAGGACGTATTCTTTACAGTTTTTGAAGAGTTTTTTTTGCAAATCATCAGGATAGGCCTTCTTTGCAATTTTCAAAATTACCAGTGGGTGAAAGATTTGATACCACACAGTGTAATTTCACCTTGGTTATTACACTTTAAAAACATGAAAGCAATATTTTTAAAAAAGACTTTTAAATTGGAAATGTGGTCAGGATGCAAGGTGCTTTGGCAAGGGAAGGAAGGTTAAAATAAGATAGCCCTATGAGAAAATTGTCATCTTGTTTCACCTGGGGTAGCTCTCAGCTCCCTGAAACAGGAGGGGATGGATTCAACCCCACCCGGTGGTTGGTACACAGACTGGAATTCTCCGACCTCACCCATAGCTAGGATTTTCCGCTCCCGCTGAAATGAATGAAGTTTTGGCTGAGCGCCAAACTCTCCTTTCTCACTGGCAAGAACAGCGAAAATTGGAGAAATCCAGCTATAATCTCGGCTCGCGCCGAGCCTGGGGGTGTCGCACTATTTGAGCTGCAGAATTTCAGATCAGTTGTTAAAGGGTGGCTCTGTCTCTGTGCTCCCAGTGATTCGGGTGGAAGTGGAAACACTGTTAACACAGCAACACTTCGAAGGAGGTCACCTTGCCATTCAACACAAACTATTCATACTGACCTGTTAGAAGATTGGGAAGGTCTTCAGGCATCCTCATCAAAATGCCTCCCTCAAACTAATAAAGTAACACATTTTTCATTCAATTGCTAGTTGGGAGCTTACCTTATCAGCCTTATCAGTCTGGATTGTACATAACAGTGAATGTACTTCAAAAATCATTCAATTCTGATCAAGACCAGCATTTCTCAAAGGCAAGGGAAGATTCCATCTCAATGTTTTCCTCTATAATGGGATCTCACTGCTGTGCATCCAGATGGATCCTCATTTGGCATAAACCACAAACTCAGTTGCTTTTTAACATTGTTTTTATTTGGTCCATGGTGTTACTGTGTGTAAGGGGACAGATCAGAAACTCCCACGTCACATTATCAATTCAGGCTACAGCCCAACAGTTTGTTATTTGGTGTTAATGTGAGGATATAATGCCTCACTCCAGGCACGATTCTACTGACAAACTGTGAAGCTTTTATCAAAACAAACTTTATTTAATAGCACAGTTTAACTACAATAAATGAATTAGGTTAACATTCAACAATTGAACAAGAAACATAGAAACTCAAAGCAGGAGTGGGCCATTTGACCCTTCAATCCTGCTCCGCCATTCCTTTTGATCACGGCTGATCATCAAATTCAATCTCCTGATCCCACCATCTCCTCATATCCTTTGATCCCTTGAGTCACAAGACCTGTATCTAATTTTCTCTTGAAATCACGCCATGATAAGATACAATTCTTAATTGCTAATCTCTCACCTTGTGTTCTAATTCAAGAAATATTCCTCTTACAGAGGTAAGCCCCATCTTTAAAATTGTCAGCAAAACACAGGCTTACCTCAGGTTAACAGCCCTAGAGTTTTCACAGAGGCCTTTTTAGAGAGAGGGAGTCATAGAGAGAGAAAAACAGTTTCCTTCTGGCAGTCCAGGCAGCAAACCACTTGCATTTTAAAAATGAAACTGAAACAGTATTTCTTCCCGGCATGCTTAGTTTTTTCCATTAAGCAACGACACTGTCCCTGTCAATCAACCTAATCAAACATCTACTCTATAACACCAGGGGAAACCTAAATAAACACAAATGCATTAGCTCAACTTAAAATAAATACCCCATAAGTCATTGTCCCAGCTACTAATTTAAAACATTTCTTAGATGAATTGACACCTTGCAAATCAGATCTGAGTTCTAACCATACCCCTTACAAGAAACATGATATACACTTATGTTTCTTAAAGGCACAGTATCATCACACCGTGGAACTTGAAAATGCAAATGTCACAACTTTAAATTTTAGGCTTTGAAAGATGCCCATTGTGCTGCCATTGACTGCTCTCTCATTCAGGAAGCTTTGAATAAAGTTCCTCAATAATGGAGGATTGAATCTACATGTGGGTTCTCCTCTGTGCCTTACACAACAGCTGTGTTGTATCTAAGCATCTGACTTGTTAAATTAGAGGGTGGATTAATCACTCAACAGTTGTGGTACACAGCCCTGTGTTACCATGGCAATTTGAAAATTAAAAAGATTTTTGAAAAAGTTAATCCATTGCTTGTTTTGACTTCAGAACAGAAGATTCGATCATGAAGGAAATCCAAGATCTGCTTCTCCAAACATTTAGATACAAATACGCTTTGGATTTCAACCAATAAAATGTAGCGCCTTGGATATCAGACAAGCATGAATTCACACTGCATAAACCTTAGGAAAATCACATTTCATTCCCATGAGGCAATCTGAATGTTAGAAGTAAAAATGAGGATTAAATGGTCAACAAAGTTCATTTCCAATTTCATGCTGTCATCTGAACAAATCCTATTTACCAGGTTCCTCTTTATAGAGGTTATTCGCTGCAATATGATTGTCGCTGCAATTATCACATTGAATTTAAGAAAACAATTAAAGTGTGTGACAGAAACAGTTTTAATTGCTCTTGTTTTCCTTCCAAATTTCCTTCACTCATTTTTTTTCAATTCTGTTCCCTATGAGTATTTCCAAATTAAATTTCACATTGAGTCAAGATGACAGGTGATTGGTCAATGCTGAGAAATCTTCCAGTCATACTTAAGCCATCTCCATGGAAATGCGCAACAAGAAACCAAGGTGATCGCTCTCTTTCTCCCTCTCAGTCTTTGGGGCAGTACAGGCTCTCCACTTGGTGCTCTCAAACATTTTTGGTAGGAGAACCCCTTTTCAAATGGATTAATAGTCATGGGTCCTCAAATAGAAATGTTTTGTGTTTGTATCTATCTATTCACGAGTTGTTGGTGTCGCTGGCTGGGCCAGCAGATATTGCCCATCCCTAATTCCAATTGAGAAGGTGCTGATGACCCACCTTCTTGAAAAGCCCTGCAGTACACAGGATATACGTACACCCACAGTGTTGTTAGGATGGAGCTTCATGGGGAAATTTTATATTCCCTCCCCCCCGACCTCTGCCGAGTGGGGTTCTGAGGCAGTAAAATCGATTGGTCGGGATTCTGTCTGGGAACAGACCTGCCCAAACTCTGACGCAATTTGACACTTGTTGAAACTTGGGCAGGCAATGCTTTGGGCAGGAAACCCATCAATTCACCTATTAAGGCCCCTAAGTGGCCAATTATTGGCCACTTAAGGGTCCTATCCCATCCAACCTCAATTTTTAGGCTTAAGGGAATGGGCGTGAGTAGAATAGGAAAGTGACATTTACACTTCTCCCCATCCCACTCTCAAGGGTCGCCTCAGAGTTCGAGGCTCCTCCCTTTCCAGGATGTTAGAACTCCAGGACTTCCTTCCACCCAGGCCTATCACCCAATGCTGTGGTCTCCTGGCCACCTGAATGTCCCCTAATCAATGCTGATGTGAATGTTAAATGGCAGTGGGAGTTAGAGAGTCAGAGGCTGTGCTTTAGACACTGGCTTTCAGGATGGTGTGAGTGCCCCTCGCTTGCCATCCTTAACATTCAGCCCCATGATGTTAATCGAGTGACAATGAAGAAACAACAATGTGGTTCTGGGTCAGGATGGTGTGTGGCTTGGAAAACCCTAGAATACAAGAAATAGGAGCAGGAGTCGGCCACCAGGCCCTTCAAGCCTGCCCCGCCATTCAGTACGATCATGGCTGATCTAAGGTAAATTTGCAGGTGCCCTCATACGTCTGCCGTCCTTGTGGTGGAGGTTTTAGGTTTGGAAGGTGCTGTCAGAGGAGCTCTGCTGGGATGCTGCAGGTCATCCTCTAGATGGTACATTTTGATGCGACTGTGCATCAATAGTGGAGGAATCAATTAATGTTTAAGGTGGTGGATGGGTGCCAATCAAGCTGGTTACTTTGTCCTGGATGGTGTCAATCTTCTTGAGTGTTGTTGGAGCTGCACCCATCCAGACAAGTGGGAGATATTCCATCACTCTCCTGACTTGTGCCTTGTTAGATGTTTGACAAACTTTAGGAAGTCAGTTACTCACCACAGAATTCCCAGCCTCTGACCTGCCCTTGTAGCCACAGTATTTATATAGTTAGTCCAGTTGAGTTTCTAATCAATGGAAATTCCCAGGACGTTGAGAGTGGGAGATTCAGCAATGTTAATGCCATTTGAATGTCCAGGTGAGAAGGTTAGTTTCAGTCATGTTGGAGATGGTCATTGGCTGGCACCAGTGTGGCTTGAATGTTATTTGTCACTTGTCAGGCTAAGCTTGGATATTGTCCAGGTCTTGTTACATTTGCATACAGTCTGCTTCAATATCTGGGGAATTGCGAATGGTGCTGAACACTGTACAATTTGACCTTATGAAATCATGATGGAAAGAAGTGATTGATGATGCAGCTGAAGATGGTTGGGCCTAGCACATTAGCCTGAGGAACTCTTACAGTGATATCCTGGAGCTGAGATGATCAAACAGCCAGAACATCTTCCTTTGTGCCAGGTATGACACCAACCAAAGAAGAGATTTTATCCCAACTCACCTTGACCCCAGTTTTACTAGCGCTGCTTGATGCCACACTTGGTCAAGTGCATCCTTGATGTCAACGGCTGTCACTCTTGTCTCATCTCTGGAGTTCAGCTCTTTTGGCCATGTTTGAACCAAGGCTGTAACGAGGTCAGGAGTTGAGTGGCCCTGGTAAAACTCAAACTGAGCGTTACTGAGCAGGTTATTAATGAGTTAATGCAGCTTTGTGTCATTGTTGACAACATTTTCCATCATTTTATTGATGATTGAGAACAGATTGGTCTGATTGGATTTGTCCTGTTTCTTGTGTGCAGGATATAGCTGGGAATTTTTTCACATTGCCGGGTAGATGTCAGTGCTGTAGATGCACTGGAATAGTTTGGCTAACTGTACTGTTGACAGGACCCATAATCTTTGCAGTATCCAGTGCCTTAGCTACATCACACTCAGTGTGCTGAATAGGCTGAAGAATGGCAGCTGTGTTGCTGGGGTCCCCTGGAGTTGGCCGAGATGGATCATCCGCTTGGCATGTCTGGTTAAAGATTGTTGTGAATGCTTCAGCCTCATCTTTTGCACTGACATACTGGGCTCCTTCATCATCGGAGCTGGAGATACTTGTGGAGCCGCCTCCTCCAGAGAGTTGTTTAATTCTCCACCAACATTCATGATTGGATCTGGCAGGAATGCAGAGCTTAGTTATGATCTCTTGGCTTGGAATTGCTTAGCTCTCTCTATCACTTGCTACTTATGCTGTTTGGCATGCAAGTAGTTCTGTGATGTAGCTTCCCCAGGTTGACACCTCATTTTTAAGTGTTTCTGGTGCTGTTCCTGGCATTTCCTCCTGTGCTGTCCATTGAACCAGGACTGATTCCCTGGCTTGCAGTGACGGTGGAGTGGGGAATATGGCAGGCCATGAGTTACAGATTGTGGCCAAGTACAATCCTGCTGCTAATGGTTCAGAGTGCCCCACGGATGCTCAGGCTTGGAGTTGCTCGATCTGTTCAAAATCAAGCATAACAGGTTTATACACTCCAAAAGTTAGTCGCTTTTGTTACCAAATAAACCTGTTGGACTTTAACCTGGTGTTGTGAGACTTCTTACTGTATTTAGCCAAGTCCAACGCCAGCATCAAAATCATGTATGCCAGGTACACTGGTGAGGACAAGGTCAGTTGGGATTGTCTCTCTTATTGGTTCCCTCACCACCTGCCGCTGTCCCAGGCCAGCAGCGATATCCTTTCAGACTCACACCTCGGTCTGTAGAGGTGCTACCGAGACACTCTTGCTGATGATCATTGAAGTTCCCTCACCCGCGATATGTTCTGTGCCCTTGCCCCATCAGGACTTCTTCCGATGATCTCCCGAGGGATTACTTTGAGTCAGTGGATGGGTCAGTATTTAAAAATTCAGCAACCAGCCTGAGTGAGTACACCACTACAATAACTGACTTGATCAGTAAGTGTGTAGAAGACTGTGCGCAAAAGAAGCAAATCCATGTGTTTCCCAAGCGGAAACCATGGATGAACAGGGATATCCACTGCTTGCTGAAATCCAGGTCTGAGGCGTTCAAGTCAGGCGATGCCGACCTAAACAAAAAAGCCAGATACGATCTAAGGAGATCCATCAAAGATGCCAAAGACAATACCAGTCCAAGCTCGAGTCCCAGGCTAACCACACCAACCCCTGCGACTATGCTAAAGTCTGCAGGACATAACAGGCTACAAAATGAAGGCATGTAAAATCACTAGATCCACCGCACCCCTCCCTGATGAGGCCAATGTTTTCTATATTCGTTTTGAGCAAGAGGTCAGCGAGAGCATGCCCTCCACCCTGGAAGCCATGGATGAACCTGTATCTGCAGTCACCATTGCAGGTGTCAGAGCAGCCTTTCAGAAAGTCAACCCACAGAAGGCGATTGACCTGGATGGGGGACCCGGATGGGCACTCAGATCCTGTGCGGATCAGCTGGCGGGGGTATTCACAGACACCTTCAACCTCTCTTTATAACAATCTGAGGTCCTTAACTGCTTCAAGAAGACAACCAGCATCCCAGTACCAAAAAAAAAACCAAGCAGCATGTTGGTGGCTCTGACATCCATCATTATGAAGTGCTTTGAAACATTAATCATGGCACAAATCAGTTCCAGCTTCCCGGACTACCTGGATCGGTTACAGTTCACCTACTGTCACTACAGGTATGTAGCAGACACAATCTCCCTGGCTGTACACTCAACCCTGGAACACCTAGATAACAAAGGTACCTATGTCAAACTCTTATTTATTGACTACAGCTGAGCCTTCAACAATATTATTCCCATGAAACTCATCTCCAAACTCTGTGTCCTGGGGCTCAGCTGCTCCCCCTGTGAATGGACTTCCTAACCCACGGACCGCAATCCGTAAGATTAGGCAACAGCCCCTCCTCCATGATCATCCTTAACCCAGTGCCACAGGGCTGTGTTCTCAGCCCCTTATCCTACTCCTAATACACCTGTGTCTGTGTGGTCAAATTCTCCTCCAATTCAATTTTCAAGTTTGTTGATGACACCATTGTAGTGGATTGGATCTCAAACAATGATGAGATGGAATACAGGAACAAGATAGAGAATCTGGTGAACTGATGTGACAACAATAATCTTTCCCTCAAATGGCAATCAAATGAAGGAGATAGTCATCAACTTCAGGAAGCATAGTGTCCCTGCCTACATCAATGGGGACAAAGTAGAAATGGTTGGGAGATTCAGGTTTCTAGGTGTCCAGATCACCAACAACCTGTCCTGGTTCCCCCCCACCCCCCCCATGCCAATATCTACTTTCTCAGGAGGCTAAGGAAATTTGGCATGTCCACTACGATTCTCACCAGCTTTTACAGATGCACCAGAGAAAGCATTCTTTCTCACAGAATAGAATCATATAGAATCCCTACAGTGCAAAGAAGGCCACACGGCCCATCGGATCTGTACCCAACACAATCCCACCCAGGCCCTATTCCCATAACTTCACATATTTACCCTGCTAATCCCCTGACACTAGGGTCAATTTAGCATGGCCAATCAACCTAACCCATACATCTTTGAACATTTCTGGTTGTATCACAGCTTGATATAGCTCATGTTCTGTCCAAGACTGCAAGAAACTACAAAGGGTCGTGAATGAAGCCCAGTCCATCACTCAAACCAGCCTCCCATCTATTGGCACTGTGTATACTTCCCGCTGCCACAGAAAATTCAAGCCAGCATAATCAAGGACCCCATGCACTGCGGACATACTTTGTTCCACCTTCTTCCATCGGGAAACGGATTCAAAAGTCTGAGGTAATGTACTAACCGACTCAAGAACAGCTTCTTCCCTGCTGCTGTCAGACCTCTGAATGGACTTACCTCATATTAAGTTGATGATTCTCTCCACCTTAACTATGACTTCACTACGTTCTGCACTCTCTCCTTTCCTTCTCTGTGAAGGTATGCTTTGTCTGTATAGCACTGAAGAAACAGTACTTTTCACTAATGCACGTGACAATAATCAAATCAAATCAATTGATATTTAACTTGGAGCAGTTTATGAGCTGATATTTGGTTATGGAGGGGGTGTGCGGGGAATGGCCCCATGTGGGGGCTGTAGATAGTAACCAGAAGAGATTTCCTGGTCCACGCTAGACCTGATGCAATGAAGCTTTATGGTTCTGTGGTTAAAGTGAAGGATTATTATGATAACAACCCCCCCTGACTCTGTGCCATTTGTAAATCTGTGAAATCTGCCATTTTGCAGTTGTAAATGCGCCTAGTTTGGGGGCATTTAAGAGATTGGTGGATAGGTTTATGGACGAAAAGGGATTGGTTTAGATTAGTGGGTCAATGTTTTTTTTAAAAAATAAGACTGGTCGGCGCAACATGGTGGGCCGAAGGGCCTGTTCCGTGCTGTAATGTTCTATGTTCTATTAGGCCACAAAATCTGGTGGCTCAGTTCTGCTAGTGAAAAAGGTCTATCTCGGCTCGATGATGGTGGTGTCTGGGACATTATCTGTAAAGTAAGATTCTGTGTAAATGATTATGTCAGGCTTTTCCTTGACTAATCAATGGCGCAAGTCTCACACAAGAGCCCCCAGTTTACTAAGGGGAATTTAGCAGGGTCTGTACGCGGCTCAGGTTTCATTGTGGACGAGCTTTCCTGCCGTGGTTTGCTGAGCCATTTCAAAGCATATTTAATTGTCAATTGTATTTGTGTTTGTCAGATAAGGGAGGCAGATTTCTTTCGTTAACAGGCATAAGTAAAACAGATGGGTTTTTAAAACAATCAGCAATGTTTTCATAGTCACCATCAATCTGGCTTTTAATTCCAGATTTATTGATTGAATTTAAATTCCACCAGCTGCCAGGGGGATTGAAATCTGTGTCCCCAGAGCATTCTGGATTCCTAGTCCAGTGATATTACCACTCTGTCACCATGTCCCTTCTCTGACAGCATGGAATAATAGACCAGTTACAGGACAGAAGAAAGCCCTCCAACCCACCTAGCTAATATGAAAATGCTTGTGTAAAGAACATTTTAATAATGCATTTAAGAAAGTAGATACTTACTGATAGATACCAGTGAGATGGGTGGGCTTGCTTCTCCATGCAATCTCTCTATCCTCAGCTGGAGCAGAGGGGCACCTCCGGCCCACCTCTGCCTGCCATTCATTTGCGCACTCTTGACCACGGCACTTTAAAATCATTATTCAGACCCGTGTGAACCCCTGATGGAGTCACCGGATCCCCCTCTGAGAAGCAACACTTGAACTCAGCCTGTGGATGTAAAATTCCTAGGATTGAGCTGCAGGGATAAATTCAGTACCTTTACATGGAGAGAATTGAATGTAAATCGAGCAGAGTGAAATGGGTTGAGGGATGATGTACTCGCGATGAGAGAGGTGACAATAGGCTGAGAGAGAATTAGTCAGATACATGCCATCCTTCAGTAACGTGTTTTGCAGAATTCTGTAAGTGACGAATATTCTTGCAGCATATTTTAGTTGTATTACCTAATGCAAGATTTTTCAAGAATACAGTCAATGGCACTTAATGACATACCTGACAGTGGAATGAGCTGCTTAATTGCATAGCAACTCAGGAGAGATTGTGTTGTGTACGTGGAAACAGCATTTGTAAATTACTTGTGCATAATTCCGTATAATCACACATGGGAGATGCATTGTGCTCATTGCACTGTCTGCTTCACACTCAAATATTCTCTCTTTAATCCCTTTTCTGTCTTTTGGTACCAATATCATACCACCTGTGTGGTGGAATAGGTGTGAAAACTACTTGTTTTTGGGGGGGGTTTGTACGTGGCTTGGAATCTCATTTACATATACGGCTGTGAAACAATAATCTGAGTTGTTCTTGTGATATTTATATCTAGGACGACACAAATATGACAAAATACCTTTAGCGCTGGTTTTAAAATTAAGTCTGCAGGCCTTGGAGTTTCAAACAAACGGAGAGCTTTGTTGAGAAGATGTTAACACACTACAGGCTGCTTATGTTACACTCCCCATTTGCCCATGTAAACAGCCAGTAAACAGTCCGATAACGTCAAGTGATCGGTCTCTTAAAGTGCCCTTTTCCACTGCGAGGCTGCTAGTGAGGCAACTCTAGAAATATCATGAGTACACAAAATCTCCCCCCGCCTTTCAATCAAGGTTCCCTGACACAAGTAACAACATAACGTTAGCAATCAGTGACCAGAACAGTCAATATAAGTCAGATGTTTTGAAGGCTGTGTGTGATTGTCAGTGAACCCCGGGCAGCTGTTGTTTCATATTTACTGCAACCTCTGGTGTTTTTGGCGCAGTCTATGGTCGTCTCAAGAGGAGGCAATGTACTTTTCTGAGGATTGACTCAGTATTCTCCCCGCAATGTCATTAAAATGAAGGAGATTGCCAGGAAACGTAAATGAGAATGTTTGTCCCTGTCTATATCAATGGTAGTGAAGTGGAAATGGTCGAGAGCTTCAAGTTTTTAGGTGTCCACCAGATTACCATCAACCTGTCCTGGTCCCCGCATGCCAACACCATAGTTAAGAAAGCCCACCAATGCCTCTACTTTCTCAGAAGACTATGTAAATTTGGCACGCTCACTGTGACTCTCACCAATTTTTACAGATGCACCATAGAAAGCACCCTTTCTGGCTGTACCACAGTTTGGTATGGCTCCTGCTGTGGCCAAGGTTGCAATAAACTACAAAGGGTTGTGAACGGTCCATCACACAAAGCAGCCTCCCATCCATTGGCCCTGTTTAGATTTCCTGCTGTCTTGGAGAAACAGCCAGCGTAATGGATGATGGCAGCATGGTGGCAAAGTGATTAGCACTGCTGTCTCAAGCACCAGGGACCCGGGTTCAATACCAGCCTCGGGTCACTGTCTGTGTGGAGTTCACACATTCTCCCCATGTCTGCGTGGGGTTTCCTCTGAGTGCTCTGGTTTCCTTCCACACTCCAAGATATGGTCAGGTTGATTGGCCATGATAAACTATCCCTTAGTCCCAGAGGGACTAGCAGTGTAAATAGGCGGAGTTAGGGGGTAGGGAATGGGTGGGATTGCAGTTGGTGCAGACATAAGAAACATAAGAAATAGGAGCAGGAGTAGGCCATCTAGCCCTTCGAGCCTGCACCGCCATTCAATAAGATCATGGCTGATCTGTCGTGTCTCAGTTCCACATTCCCGCCCTCTCCCCATAACCCTTAATCCCCTTGCCTATCAAAAACCTATCAACCGCGTCTTAAATATATTTAGCGAGGCAGCCTCCACCACTTCAACGGGCAGAGAATTCCAGAGATTCACCACCCTTTGAGTGAAGAAGTTCCTCCTCAACTCCATTCTAAACTGCCCCCCCTTTATCTTGAGGCTGTTCCCTCTAGTCCTACTGTCCTTTCTGAGCAGGAAGAGCCTCTCCACCTCGATCCTATCCATCCCATTCATCATCTTA
This sequence comes from Carcharhinus amblyrhynchos, assembly GCF_965287045.1. Lineage (NCBI taxonomy): Eukaryota > Metazoa > Chordata > Chondrichthyes > Carcharhiniformes > Carcharhinidae > Carcharhinus > Carcharhinus amblyrhynchos. The sequence goes on along the minus strand of NC_137329.1, from coordinate 2,593,062 downwards.
TATGTCTCAATGAGATGTCCCCTCATTCTTCTAAAATGATAGACATGATAGACCAAATGACCTCCTTCTACACTGTAGGGATTCTATGATTCTATGATAATCAAGGACCCCAGGCACATTGGACATTTTCTCTTCCATCGGGAAAAATATATAAAATCTGAGATTACGTACCAACTGACTCAAAAACAGCTTCTTCTCTGCTGTCATCTGACTTTTGAATGGACTTACCATATATTAAACTGCTCTTTCTTTACATCCTAGCTATCACTGTAACATTACATTCTGCACCCTTCTTTCTTTCTCCCCTATATACTCGATGATATGTTTTGTCTGTATAGCATGTCCCTGCTCTTGAAATAACTTCACCACTTGAAATTTCTCCCCAGCTAATTGTTTTTTGTATATCTTTCTCCCAGTCTGTGGTAGTCATGCTATATTTCCTGAGATTCAGCTTCAAGAAGTCCTTGAGCCTTAATCTCAGCCTACCTTGCAGACATTGTCCACGTTTAAGGTGTGATGATCACCGTAGGCATTATATCATCAGTCATATGCCATCTGAACTGGAATCTGAAGATGAGTGTTTCAATTCCAGATACATTCCAAATTGCCTCTCATGTGTAACTTGTCCAACTGCTGAGTATGTCTGGCATACAGGAGGGTCACAACTTTGTACACACGAGTTTTAATGTCTGTTTGGTAGCTCAATCCCTTCACTGTCCCTTGCATTGTTGAGCAAGTGCTGAGCATATCATGGCAATTCTATTTGCACTTCACTGTAAATGCAAACGTTCCTCAAGATTACGCTTTTGGGTGTTGATAAAATTATTTTACTGCTTCAAGACTGAGTTGTTAATAAGTTGTGGGGTATGGTCAGAATTCGGTGATGATTGGTGGAGAATCTGTCTTCTTTCTGCTGAGGATTGATTAGCCCCTCAGCCACCTTTGAAGAGACACCATAATCCAATGAATGCCTTTCTCACTCACAGGCAATTCATAGAATTCACAGATCAGTGAGATATAGTCGATATCTTATCCCGAAGATAGGGGAGTCTAAAACTAGAGGGCATAAGTTTAAGGTGAGAAGGGGGAGATACAAAAGGGTCCAGAGGGGCAATTTTTTTCACACAGAGGATGGTGAGTGTCTGGAACGAGCTGCCAGAGGTAGTAGTTGAGGCAGGGTACAATTTTGTCTTTTAAAAAGCACTCAGACAGTTATATGGGTAAGATGGGTATAGAGGGATATGGCCAAATGTGGGCAATTGGGACTAGTTTAGGGGTCAAAAAAAGGGGTGGCATGGACAAGCTAGGCCGAAGAGCCTGTTTCCATGCTGTATACCTCTGTGACTCACAGAGTGACCCGCAGACACAATCATTGGCAAACAGCAATTTCCACTTCATCATCTCTGATACCTTACCTGAGGATTTTAGTCTTTTCAGGTTGAAGAAATCATGAGCTGTTCTCAGTGTGGGCGACCAGAACCAGGGTTCAAGTAGGTCAAGCCCTTCACGGACCAGGGGTCAAGAAATTGAGGGGAAAATTCTTCTCCCAGACAGTGGTCAGCCCGTGGAATTTGTTATCACAAAAAGTAGTTGAAACCAAAATGTTGAATGTTTTCAAGAAGCAATTACAGATAGCACTTGAGGTGAAAGGGATCAAAGGATATGAGAGGAAGGTAGGATTAGGCTTTGATTGGATGGTCATCCATGATCATCATGAATGGCGAGCAGGTTCAAAGGGCCAAATGATCTCCGCCTACTCATATTTTCTAAGTTTCTATGTATATTCCATCAAATGCCTCAGAAAGCATGACAACAAAGAATGCATACAGAAGAGCAGAGGAGCTATGACACACTCCTGCTTCACACCACTGTTACATATTCGTTAAAATCAGCGACTCTGGCCATCACTGCACCGTGAATCTGCTGTCACAGGATTACATTTTTATCAACTCATCCATGTTTGGCTGCAGCTTTCCACAAGACCTCTCTACTTACCATGTCAGAGGTCTTTATAAGGTCAACAAAGTCACAGCAGAGACCCATCTGTTGTTGGCGGCAGTTCTCCAATATTTGACGAAGGGTGAGATCATGTTACAAGTGGCTCTGCCTTTCCTGAAGCTCACTTTGACTTTCTGGCATTGCACGTTCCGCTATGAGGCCAACCAGCCTGTTGAACGGAACTTTTGCAAGAATGCCAGCAGCTATGAGAAGCAGCAAATTGTCTCCCTTGTTGTCTCGCACTGTTTTTTGTCCTTTTCCTTTGAACATTTGTGGCATATCGTAAGACTCTGGAAGATTAATTTGTGATCCCACGTGCTGTGATATAATTGTAAGGTTGAAGGCTGGGGTTCCCCAGATTTGTAAATTTCTCCTGGGATTGGAGCTGAGCCTGGAACTTTATGTGAGGGGAGCGATCTGATGGCTTTGTCAAATTTCACAACACAAGGTTTGTTGTCTAGGTTTCCACACTCGTGGCAGCTTGATTAAAGCTGTGTTTGGGATTATAGCTTCCTGGGGGAGGTTAAACTTACTCCTAAAGTTCTCGGCCCAGCAGTCTGATAACTTCCCTGTCTTTCAGGAAGGATTTCCCCTGCAGTGTGGAAAACAGGTGAATATATCCACATCTACCATATTTTTGAGAGTAAGTTCCGTCCCTGGAAACAGACCGATTCTTGGGATGACGGGACTCATTAGAACATAAGAAATAGGAGCAGGAGTAGGCCATCTAGCCCTTCGAGCCTGCCCCGCCATTCAGTAAGATCATGGCTGATCTGAAGTGGATCAGTTCCACTTTCCCGCTTTCTCCCCATAACCCTTAATTCCCCTGTCTATCAGAAACTTACCTACCCGTGACTTAAATATATTTAGCGAGGCAGCCTCCACCACTTCAACGGGCAGAGAACTCCAGAGACTCATCATCCTTTGAGTGAAGAAGTTCCTCCTCAACTCCGATCTAAACTGCACCCCCCTTATTTTGAGGCTGTGTCCTCTAGTCCTGCTATCCTTTCTAAGCTGGAAGAATCTCTCTACCTCTACCCTATCTATCCCCTTCATTATCTTATACGTCTCTACAAGATCCCCCCTCAGCCTTCTAAACCCCAACGAGTACAGCCCCAGTCTATTTAGTCTCTCTTCATAGTCCAACCCTCTCATCTCTGATATCAGCCTAGTGAACCCTCTCTGCACTCTCTCCAAGGCCAAAATATCCTGCCGCAAGTGCGGTGATCAAAACTGCACACAGTACTCCAACTGCGGCCTCACCGGTACCCTGTACAGTTGCAGCAAGACCTCCCTACTTTTATATTCTATCCCCCTCGCTATAAAAGCCAACATTCCATTCGCCTTCTTGATCACCTGCTGCACCTGCAGACTGGGTTTTTGCGATTCGTGCACAAGGACCCCCAGGTCCCTCTGCACCGTAGCATGCAGCAGCTTTTCGCCTTTTAAATAATAATCCCTCCTACTATTATTTCTACCAAAGTGGATAACCTCACATTTGCTAACATTATACTCCATCTGCCAGATCCTCGCCCACTCGCTCAGCCTATCCAGATCTCTCTGCAGACTTTCCACACCCTCCACGCAATTTGCTTTTCCACTCATCTTTGTGTCATCAACAAATTTTGTTACCCTACACTCAGCCCCCCCCTCCAGATCATCTATGTAAATGGTGAACAGTTGAGGCCCCAGCACCAATCACATATGAGGAGAGATTGAGTCAGTTAGAATTGTTTTCACTAGAATTCAGAAGAATGAGGAGGGACTCTCATAAAAACCTACAAAATTCTGACAGGGTTAAACAGGGTAGATGAAAGAAGGATGTTCTCAATGGTCAGGATGTCCAGAACCAGGGGCCACAGTCTGAGGATACAAGGTAAACTATTTAGGACAGAGATGAAGAGTAATTTCTTCACCCAGAGAGTGGTCAACCTGTGGAATTTGCTACTACAGGAAGTAGTTGGAGCAAAAACATTGAAAGTGGGATTTTATTGCTTCGCTCATCCCAAAATCTGAGGTCAACAGACCTTTCCATGGTCCATCTCTCGCCAGCTCCCATTCTCATGGCAGATGGGCTGGTAAAGTTCCAGCCTGCATGTCTTCAAGAAGCAGTTAGATATAGCACTTGAGGCGTAGGGAATCAAAGCATCCGGAGGGAAGCGGGATCAGGCTAATGAGTTTGATGATCAGTCATGATCATAATAAATCTTTTTCCCACGGTGGAAGAATCAATTACTAGGGGGCACAGTTTTAAGGTGCGAGGGGCAAGGTTTAAAGGAGATGTACAAGGCAGATTTTTTATGCAGTGGGTGGTGGGTGGCTGGAACTCATAGCTGGGGAGGTAGTGGAAGCAGATGTGGTAGTGACTTTTAAGGGGGTGTGTTGCAAAGAACATGAATAGGATGGGGATAGAGGGATATGGTCCCTGGAAGGGTAGGAGGTTTTAATTCAGTCAGGCAGCATGGTCAGTGCAGACTTGGAGGGCCGAAGGGCCTGTTCCTGTGCTGTAATTTTCTTTGTTCTTTGCTCCTTGAATGGTGGAGCAGGTTCAATGTGTGGAATGGCCTTCTCCTGCTCCTATTTTTTATGTTTTTGTTTCACACATAACTGGAAAATGGAATTGGAACTTGAAGACTGAGATTGATAGATTTGTTCCTGGAAGGCTGTCTGGAGATAAGGTAGATAAGCAGAGTTGAGGTACAGAGCAGCGATGGTTGAATTGGCAGGGCAGGCTCAACATTGTTGGGAAGGCCGATCCTGTCTCTTTGTTCCCATACACCGTCCTTGCAAACGTAAAATTTGCAGGGCGAACCTCCTGTGTCACATGGTGTCAGAGAAAGCAGGCAGAGCCGTCCAGTGCTGCCAGGAGCAGGAAGCTTGCTGGGAGAGGGAACTTAATGTGGCTTGAGGCCAAGAATCACCTCCCCATTGGCGGGATGAATTTTAGTGATTTCATTCTGGGGATATTAAGGGCAGGTCGAGGTTCCAGACAGGTAATGTCAAGCAGCTTTTTGCATGTAATTAGCGTAGAATACATGCTGATTAAAAGGCCAGCTCAGCTGAATTAAATTGATCCTTCAAATGAAGTTCCTCATCAGTGAGAAGTAAGAGTGTTCACTTTACAGCTTCATGATTGGCAAACACCTGGCGAGGTAGAATTCTCCCATGATGAGCGGGGAATCGAGGATTCATTGTCCTCTTTAGAGAGCCACCCCGTGCTGGAGAGCGGGTGGGGGCACTGTCAGCTACACGGACGATGAGTAAGGAAGGGAGGCAGGGTTAGTAGGGAAGGGCGGAGCTGGAAGGGGTAATGCAGGCTGTCTGGCTGTATAGGTGTCTGGATCTCCCACACCACAAGGTGTCTGTCCCTATCACAGGACGTGCAAGGTCATAAGTCGACCAGGAACAAGATTGCTCTCAATCAGCCATCCTGCCCACCCATCTCAGAATAAAAGAACACCAATTGAAGACTGAGATATAGAACATAGAACACTATAGCAGGACCTTCCGCCCACAAGTTACGCCGATCATATCGATGTGGAGGAATTTCTTCTCTTGCAGGGTTCTTTGGAAATCTTTGCCACAAAGAGCTGTTGGAGCCAAGTCCTGGTGTACATGTAAGGCTGAGGTAGATACATTCTTGATAAGTGAGAGAATCAAGGGTTATGGGGAAAGGGTAGGAAAGTGAATGTGAGGAATATCGGATTAACAGTGATACTATTGGATAGCTGTGCAGACTCAAGGGACCAAACAGTCTAATTCTGTTCCTATTTCTTACGAGGTGGAGATGCCGGCATTGGACTGGTGAGCGCAGTAAGAAGTGTCACAACACGAGGTTCAAGTCCAACAGGTTTATTTGGAATAACGAGCTTTTGGATGAAGGGACAGCAGGCCGAAAACTCGTGATTCCAAATAAACCTATTTTAACCTCACGTTGTGAGACTTCTTCCTATTTCTTATGGTCTTAAGGTCTAAAAGACTTCAGAATATAAGATTCCTGGCAATGTGTAGGAAGCATGCTCAAGAAACTCTGACAAACCTTTTGGGACACTCAGTAGCTCCCTGATCACAACCCTCCGTAATTGGTGGTTGCTAAGGTGCTTTGAGAGAGTCTGTCTGTTCATGCAGTGAATCTGGGCTTCGACAGCTGGAGTAATTAATTCAATACCTTTCATTTAGCAGAAAATGCTTTCAATGATGTGTGTACAAAGCTAAAAGTGCAGATTTATCCGGGGTATGTAATTTACCAAGAGAATTTGATCAGTCTGTGAAATCATTGAAGTATTTTAGATTGCAAAATTATATACAAAACAAAGTGAATGTGTCATCACCTCACAAATCCCAGAATTGCTTATTGAATCTTTACCTTAAATCATTCTGATCATTTCCAGCTTGGTTATTTCATCAGGAAATTCAAGCTTCGCTCAAAGAGCCTACAAAGACTCTAAAGTTTAAAGTTTATTTATTAGAGTGCTTACATTAACACAGCAATGAAGTTAGTATGAAAATCCCCAAAGTCGCCACACTCCAACGCCTGTTTGGGTACACTGAGGGAGGATTTAGCACAGCCAATGTACCTAATCAGCACGTCTTTCAGACTGTGGGACGAAACCAGAGCACCCGGAGTAAACCCACGCAGACACGGGGAGAATGTGCAAACTCCACACAGCAGTGACCCAAGCCGGGAATCAAACTTGGGTCACCAGCGTTGTGAGGCAGCAAGTGCTGGGATATATTTTGTGTTTGAAGTAGTCAGATGTCAGTGTTTAATCTTTAGAGAAAGTCAGTGGGGTACACATTATCGAGAAATTATACTTCTTTAATGATTTTTTTTAAGTGGAGTTCACCCATGTTTCAATGGAATTCTTAATGTACTTGGAAGACTATGCTAACACAATCAACAATCTTCATCCTGTGCTATGTTGCATTCATTAGCACTGTTCAGTCTCCAAGAAACATTTTACTGCAAAAAACATTCACCACATTTATTCCACATCCCTACCCTCTGTGATTAATTGGGAGCGTTTAAGATAAATGGTGTGCCATAAGTGCCGCTGTATTTTTGAGTCACTATTTTCCTTGATAGTTACCAATTTTCCCTCTCGGTGAAAGGTAACTTTGTATTTTCTTTTCCTGCATTTTTATTGTCCATAGTTTTGAGATTTCCACTGTTTGACCCAGAAGGATTTGGAAATTAAAATAGAGAGTGTTACAATGAAGTTAATTTTGGATTTCCCATTCTCTTGCATTAGTTTGAATATGTTGACGGGTCATCAGTTCGCTGGAACTTTTGTAGCACTTCCCACAGTCCAGGCATTTAAAAGGTCTTGCATCAGAATAAATTCACTGGTGTTACGGACATACGAGTTAGGAGCAGTTAGAATCATAGAGTCATAGAGGTTTACAGCATGGAAACAGGCCCTTCGGCCCAACTTGTCCATGCCACCCCTTTTTTTTCAAACCCCGAAACTAGTTCCAATTGCCCACATTTGGCCCCTATCCCTCTATACCCATCGTACCCATGTAACTGTCTAAATGCTTTTTAAAAGACAAAATTGTACCCGCCTCTACTACTACCTCTGGCAGCTTGTTCCAGACACTCGCCACCCTCTGTGTGAAAAAATTACCCCTCTGGACACTTATATCTCTCCCCTCTCACCCTAAGCCTATGCCCTCTAGCTTTAGACAACGTTTGGGAAAGATATTGACTATCTACCTTGTCTATACCCCTCATTATTTTATTGAACTCTATAAGGTCATCCCTCAGCCTCCTACGCTCCAGAGAAAGAAGTCCCAGTCTATTCAGCTTCTCCTAATAACTCAATCCATCAAGTCCTGGCAGCACCATAGTAAATCTTTCTGCACTCTTTCTAGTTTAATAATATCCTTTCTATAACAGGGTGACCAGAATTACACACAGTATTCCAAGTGTGGCCTTACCAATGTCTTGTACAACTTCGGCAAGATGTCCCAACTCCTGTATTAATGTTCTGACCGACGAAACCAAGCATGCTAAATGTCTTCTTCACCACTCTGTCCACCTGTGACTCTATTTTCAAGGACCTATGAACTATGTACCCTGAGGTCTCTTTGTTCTGTAACTCTCCCCAATGCCCTACCATTAACTGAGCAAGTCTTGCCCTGGTTCAATCTACCAAAGTACATTACCTCACATTTGTCTAAATTAAACTCCCAACTGCCATTCGTCAGCCCACTGGCCCAAACAATCAAGATCCCGCAGCAATTGGATACAACCTTACTCACTGTCCACCATGCCACCAATCCTGGTGTCATCTGCAAACTTACAAACCATGCCCCCTATATTCTCATCCAAATCATTAATATAAATAGCAAATAACAACGGGCCCAGCACTGATCCCTGAGGCACACCACTGGTCACAGGCCTCCAGTTTGAAAAACAACCCTCGAGAACCACCCTCTGGCTTCTGTCAAGAAGCCAATTTTGTATCCATTTAGATAGCTCACCCTGGATCGAGAAAAAAAATTGAAACTAAAGAAACAACTAAAAACCATTGAAAACAACTGAAAGAGAAACAAGAGCAGAATGAGACAAATAATGGGGGCACTTTTCTACCCTCATTCGCCATCAGAGAGAAGGAGGGTATGGGTGATAAATCCAGAGAGAATTGGGAAACACAATTCCCTCTGGAGGGATTGCATTGGATTTTACAGCCCCTCGCTGGTGACATCATGAGATTTATATCTGTTAAGGGAAAGAATCTCATTTTAACAGATTGAAATATATTTCACTATGGTTACCCATAGCCCCCACTACATAACCCCTCACTGAGTGTTCAAACATTTTCAAAAATGAGATTTGCTTGAGGGGGTTTCTCTCGGGGTGCAAAGTTAAGTATAGCCCCTGGGGAGAGAGGGACTTGCCCGGTAAGTACTCTGGCATTGCCACCTGGAATACAATGGCACTTCCATGTTGGCAATGGAAGCCTCATGGGAATGGATTTCCAGTTATGTTTGTCTGGGGAGGGGGAGAGGGCAATGGGTGGTATCTGTAGGCACAGGGGGAGCAGGCAGCGAGGCGGGGGGAGGGATGTGAGGGAACGCTGGTGATTCATCCACAATAGTCGGGGGGTAGAACCCCAAATGATTATGCTGGGGTGTTTGGGAGTCCCTGATACCTCTGTGGTGGGGGAAAGGAAGAGGGGGCCAGTTACACTTCAGTGTTGCAGAGGAACTCTGTAATGTTTGTTGTTGTTAAATTTACAGTTTACTTATTAGCGTCACAATTAACACTGCAATGAAGTTACTGTGAAAATCCCCTAGTTGCCACGCGCCGGCGCTTGTTCGGGTACACTGAAGGTGAATTTAGCATGGCCGATGCACCCTAGCCAGCACGTCTTTCGGACTGTGGAAGGAAACCGAAGCACCCGGAGGAAACCCACGCAGACACAAGGAGAACATGCAGGCTCCGCATGGACAGTGAACGAAGCCGGGAATTGAACCCCAGCCCCTGGCCCTGTGAGGCAGCAGCGCTAACCACTGTGCCACCGTGCCAGGAACCCTGTGGGGTTTGTTGATGGGGATCTCTGCGAAGTAAGTGAGCTGGGTTTGTGGCGTCACCCCTGCACCCCCACCCCACCCCAGCCACACCTCCTGTGCCCCACACACTGTCTCTATCTACCATGTCCCGCTCTGTCAGAGTGATGGCGTAAACCCTACCCAGTCTTTTGTTTTACTCAGAGGAACTGAAGATCTGGTGAGAAAGCTGGGCTGTACAGCTGGAGAGTACATGCTGGTCCCCAGTCTCAGTCTGACACTTTGAAAATGTTTGATAAGATCATACTCAATGATAGGGAGGGAGGGAATTTTTTTTTTTGGAAGCTGCAAACTTCTATTTATTTCAGTTCATTGTGAAGTAATCTCACAAAGCATTGTGATTTAACAATTTACCTCACATTACACAAGATAAACACTTAGTTGTTACAAAACAGTGAATGTTCCTATTCACGCTGAGTATCGTTGCAGGAGCTCTGCTACATGTTATACAATAATACATTGTGTACTGTCCAATCCAATACTGATCATTAATGAGCTGCATATACCCACTCATCAAACCTGTCTTGTGGTGTTTGTTCAACTTTCCCAGGAGGTCTCTGGGATGGATTGGAAGATTAATATTGAGTATTTTACACTCACTTCTCTCTCGCTGCTATGTGCTCCAAGCAGCACATCCAGAGTGGTGAATCCATTCATATTTCTATTTCAAAAATCCTCTGTACACTCTTCATGGAAAAGAATGGAATAATTCTGGTTGGAGTACAATAATAATTATCATCGCTGCCAGTAAAACTGAACAATGTGGAGACGCCGGTGTCGGACTGGGGTAAACACAGTAAGAAGTCTTACAACAACAGGTTAAAGTCCAACAACAGGGCATCCTGTTTCTGATCAGAACTTTCCACACACCTGACAAAGGAACAGCATTCCGAAAGCTTGTGGGTTTACAATCAAATAAACTTGGTGGACTTTAACCTGGTATTGTGAGACTTCTTACTGAGTAAAACTGAGTGCCAGAATTGATATCGATTCCCTGAGAACGTACCTTCCAATTGTGACCTGTAACACACCTGTTACACCTTACTTTGGAGGAGTGCATCATTAATCTAACCCCACTCCTCCAGCAGTCACACCAACTTTTACAGAAAACATTCTTTCTGGTTGTATCACAGCTTGGTATGGGCTCCTGCTCTGCCCAAGACTGCAAGAAACTACAAAAGGCCTTCCTTGAATGTAGCCTAATCCATCACTCAAACCAACACCCCATTCATTGACTCTATCTACACTTCTTGCTGTCTTGGCAAAGCAACCAGCATAAATAAGGGCTCCACACACCCTGGACATTCTCTCTTCCACCTTCTTCCGTCGGGAAAAAGATACAAAAGTCTGAGGTCACGTACCAACTGACTCAAGAACAGCTTCTTCCCTGCTGCTGTCAGACTTTTGAATGGACCTACCTTGCATTAAGTTGATCTTTCTCTACACCCTAACTATGACTGTAGACTACATTCTGCACCCTCTCATTTCCCTTTCTATGAATGGTATGCTTTGTCTGTGTAGTGTGCAGGAAACACTACTTTTTACTGTATATTAATACATGTGACAATAATTAAGCAAATCAAAATTAGTTTAAAAGTTTAATTCACTCTGCAAAATAGTCAATGATTTACCTCTGCTGTTTTTCTGGCAGTGGTGATAATTGTTATTGTACTCCAAACCAGATCCAGAATAAACGAGACTTTAACCAAACTTCTTTCAATAAAATTATCCTGATAAATTTATTTTTCAACCAAGTTGCAAGAGCTGGTTAACACACAATTGTAATCTGGAAGTGTAACTATCTATCCTTTTCAAATTACCCCCACACGTAAACATATAGACACAAACAAACAAATGATGAACAGATAGGTGTCTCTGCAAAGATGAGCAGTTGAAGAATATACCTTGGAAAAAAAGGACAAACTTCGCAGGGTATAGGCGCTGTCGATCTGGAATTCATTTCTGTGCAGACAGATTGCTAGCCCCAATAGTGGCCGGGAGGTTCTCACCAATGAAGCTTCAGCATGAAGGAGAAGATGGCCAGATCAGCACTTATTGGCCACCCCACCCAAGACCAATGAAGAATTTCTTTCCGCGAGTCTCTCCCACCCTGATTCCGGGGTGGGCAATGTAGTAAAATTCTAGCCATTGTCTCAGCTTCTCATGTTTTCCAAAGTCAGATAGGTTCCATTGAGGTGTGAAGTCCAATTGGATGCTGTTAGCCAATCAATCTCAGGCAAGGCAAGGAGAATGCATGCTGGGAAGCGTCTCACGTCCTCAGCTCAATCCCAACCAAATTCAAGAAACAACTTCAAAATTTCAATTTCATCCCTGCCTTGTGATTTTTGGTAAATCACTAGTCCCTGCCTTCTAATCATTTCTCCCTTCTCCCACCCCCTCCCCCATGAATTGAAATAGTTACAGTGCAAACACACACGATGCTCTTCCCTCTCAAGTACAATGCTGGTCAGCTGATTTTTTTGGAAAAAACACCCTTCTTCCCAATCCAAAGTTGAACCAATGGCCTTTCTGTAAAAAAAAATCCAATGTCTAAATAAAACAATGCCCTTCCAAAATTTTAAAAATACAGTTCGCGAAGACATGCCTTTCCCAACACAAGAGTAACCAGCACTGTTACAAGGGTAACCAGGCAGCATTGTAGCACAATGGTTAGCACTGCTGCTTTACAAGGCCTGGCACCCCCAGGTCACTGTTTGAGTGGAGTGTCTACATTCTCCCCGTGTCTTTCGTCCAGATACTCCAGTTTCCTCCCACATTTCAAAGGTGCACAGGTTAGGTTAATTGGCCATGCCAAATTGACTCTAGTGTCAGGGGAATTAGCTGGGTAAATATGCAGGGTTATGGGAATAGGGTCTGGGTGGGATTTTGGGTGGTGCAGACCTGAATGGGCTGAATGGCCTTCTTCTGGAGTGCAGGGATTCTGTGAAACCAGGTGGCTTTCAAGTTACCAATTAACCATTTTGTGTGTGAACTTGTCGTCCATAAATAATGGGAGGAATTTTAGGACCCCACCCAACATCGAGATGTTCCAGCCGTGCTGCACTGAATGGAATTCTGAACAGCTCGCCACATTTTCTGGTCTGGTTCCAACCACAACATGGCTGGAAAATCTGCTCAATGTCTCAAAGCCTTGCCACCAGAGAAAGCATGGAGCCTCTTGTTAACACTGCACAGATCAGAGGAAGTGGGAGATATGGGGAGAATGGATCCCTTGTAGCTGGGTTGTTGGCTGAGCAGCCAACCATTGTGAGAAGGAGCACTCAGGATCAGGACAAGTCACAAGCTGGCCAAAATAAACAAAGCACAAGTTGAGCAAATGGTGGACGAACAGAGAAAACACCGGAGGCAATCCAGCAGGCCTAGGGGAGGGGAAGAGAGTCAATGCCCCAAGTTGATGAACTTTCAGAACGTTTTTCTCTCTCTGCATGCGCTGCTTTGCCTGTTGGGTGTTTCCAACATTTTCTGTTTGTGTTTTGCATTTCCAGCGTCCGTGGCATTCTGCTTTCGGAGCCAAGCAAATAGTAATCCCACTTAAGTCCAGTTGTAAGAAATACAGGCAAATTGAAGAGATCTGTCAAAGGGCGTGTGTAATGAACCCTGAAACCACACAGCTCTTTCTCTCTATGTGTGTTCCAAGGGATGATTTGGATGGCTACACTTTCCTCTATGAAATTAGATATTTGGCTCAGGAGCCCTGAGTTTCTTCCGTTCTGGAAACAGGCAAGTTGTACATATTGAGTCGGCATCTGTGATTTAAATGTTAATAGAATATTATCTTTTGTCAATAATGTGGCAGAACAATTGGATGCAGTTGCAGTGCATTCTAACCAAAGCAAGTAACTCATCTCATTGATCCTGTTTGATGTTCAAAGGATGGGAAAAAATATACTTCCGGTCTCAGGAGGCAGACACTCAAGTGAAGACGCATCACCTTTGAATGCTGCTCCCCGCCATTTCCTTTGAAATCTGTCATCGTTCTCATTTAAAGACCTGTTTCTGGGCATTGTACATATCCATCACATTTATAACTGCCAATGTCTTAGCTGGGCAGCATCATGACTCAAGCTGATGTACACTCAAGCTGGTTCCGGAATCAATGTTGATGATACCTTCACATGTTGTGTTACATGCCCCGAGATGCACACAGCTAGATTCTCACAGGTTGTCAAGATGTGGTAAAGATGTTTATTTCCGTAGTTTACAGGACAACACACCACTCTCTGTCTCTCATGCCATTGGGAGGTTGAGTATTTTATATTATAGAGTTTCATTGCCAATGGTCGGAGTACTCATCTCCATCAATGCAACATACTAACGGGTAGATCATTCAGCTCTCTAAAGCTGTTCACCTAAATTGTGGCTGGTTTACATCTCAATTCTGACATTGTGCCATATCCCTGTTCAAAGCTTTTGATTTTGATTTGATTTTATTATTGTCACATGTATTAGTATACAGTGAAACGTATTGTTTTTTGCGCACTATACAGACAAAGCATATCGTTCATAGAGAAGGAAAGGAGAGAGTGCTGAATGTAGTGTTACAGTCATAGCTAGTGTGTAGAGAAAGTGTGTGGTAGGTCTATTCAAAAGTCCGATGGCAGCAGGGAAGAAGCTGTTCTCAAGGCAGTTGGACCATGATTTCAGACTAACAATAATCTACCCATCTCAGTTTGACCCAGCCTCAATAGCTTCTCAAAGGACAGAGTTCATAATTTCTATCAATGCTCATTTGAGTCAAGAATCACTTCCGAACATCACCCCACAACAGCCTAGCTCAAACTTTACATTTGTGATTCTTTAGTTAAACCCTCACAGAAAGAAATAGTTTTTCTTTATCTATCTTCTCAACTCCATTAATCATCATAATCCTCCTCATTCGGCCACTCTATAACCTCCTCAATACATGAAAAGTCTCGTCAAGCAACCCAGCCTCAGAACTTAACCCTTTAACCCTCTTTTCATCTGCAGTCTTAAACATGGAACAGGCAGTGCTGTATTCCCTCAGTGCCACGATGCAGTGACAGTTTAGAATTTTGTTCTCAGATCCTGGAATGAGACTTGAATCTACAATACTCCTGATCCATAATTATTGTCCCAATCTCTTGGATAAGTTTGAATTTAAGTGTTTCAGTGGTTTAATGGATATTTAATTCAGCAACTGTAATTGGACCCTGTGTTCACATGCTCATTGCAAATTCGGAATACATTGAGAGTGATTCTGAGAGGAGTTACTCATTTTGATCCAAGTCATAGAGTCATAGACCCTTCGGCCAAATTGTCCATGCCGCCCTTTTTTTTTAACCCCCTAAGCTAATCCTAATTGCTCGTGTTTGGCCCATATCTCTCTATACCCATCATGCTCCTGAAACTATATAAATGGTTTTTAAAACACAAAATTGTACCCGCCTCTACTACTGCCTCTGGCAGCTTGTTCCAGACACTCACCACCCTCTGTGAGAAATAATTGCCCCTCTGGACACTTTTGTATCTCTCCTCTCTCATCTTAAAGCCATGCCCTCTAGTTTTAGACTCCCCTACCTTTGGGAAATAATATTGAGGTTTGAAGGAGTACTCGACAGCGGAAAGTAAGGCAGAGAGGTGGAGAGGTGTAAGGAGGGAATTTCAGAGCTTGCTGTCTCGGCAACTGAAGGCTGCCCACCAACAGTGCAGCAATTATAGAATGTTACTGCCCCCACCCGCCACGGGAATCGGAGTGGGTGAGAGTTGGAATATCGTAAGGCCTGCTGACCTCGGACAGGATTTTAATGTTTCAGGACTAGCAAGGCTGTAAAATCCCGCCCATAGCTGGGGATACTCAAAAGATCAGAATCCAAGGGCCTAGATGGCGTGGAGAGATTTAGTGTGTTGAAGGGCAGCAGTAAATAATTATGAACTTGTTGTTTGGTAGGACAGAATTGCAAAAATAAATTAGCACAGCGGGATTGGAGAATTGTCCCCATTGCTTCTTGCACGCTATACAGACAAAGCCTCCATTCATAGAGTACATAGGGGAGGGGGAAAGGATAGAGAATATCGTATTGCAGTTACCAATAGGACAGAAAGAAAGATCAGCCTGAATGTGTGTTAGGCCCATTCAAAAGTCTGATGGCAGCAGGGAAGAAACTGAAAGAGGATCAGTTGGGATGTGTTTTCAGATTTTTGTATCCTTTCCCTAATGGAAGAAGGCGGAAGAGAGAATGTCTAGGGGTCGTGGAATCCTTGATTATTCTGAGTGCCTTTCCGAAGCTGCGGGAAGTGTAGACAGAGTCAGTGGATGGGAGGCTGGTTTGAAGTTTGAAGATTCGTTCATGACTTTGTAGTTTTTTGCCGTCTTGGGCAGAGCAGGAGCTATACCAAGCTGTGATACAACCAGGAAGAATGCTTTCTATGGTGCATCTGTAAAAATTGATGAGAGTCGTAGCTGACATGTCAAATTTCCTTAGTCTTCTGAGAAAGTAGAGACAATGGTGGGCTTTCTTAACTATCACGTCAGTTTGGAGGGACCAATTAAAAGTATTGTTATCACACAGTGAAAAGTATTGTGTCTTGTGCGCTATACAGACAAAACATACTGCTCGTAGAGGTGGAAACAAGAGCGCAGAATGTAGTGTTACAGTCATAGCTAGGGTGTAGAGAAAAATCAACTTAATGCAATGTAAGTCCATTCAAAAGTCTGACAGCAGCAGGGAAGAAGCTGTTCTTCAGTCGGTTGGTATGTGACCTCAGACTTCTGTATTTTTTGCCAAAGGAAGAAGGTGGAAGAGAGAATGCCTGGGGTGCATGGAGTCCTTAATTACGCTGGCTGCTTTGCCGAGGCAGCGGGAAGTGTAGAGAGGACCAATGGATGGGAGGCTGGTTTGCGTGGTGGATTGGGCTACATTCATGAACCTTTGTAGATCCTTGCGGTCTTGGGCAAAGCAGGAGGCCATACCAGGCTGTGATACAACCAGAAAGAATGCTTTCTATGGGGCACCTATGAAAGTTGGTGAGAGTTGTAGCTGACATACTAAATTTCCTTAATCCTCTGAGAAAGTGGAGGTGTTGGTGGGCTTTCTTAACTATAGTGTCGGCATTGGGGGGGGACCAGGACAGGTTGTTGGTGATCTGGACACCTAAAAACTTGAAGCTCTCGACCATTTCAACTTCATCACCATTGATATTGACAGGGACGTGTTCTCCAACACACTTCCTGAAGTCGATGACAATCTTCTTCATTTTACTGACATTGAGGGAGAGATTATTGTTATCACACTATTTCATCAGATTCTCTATCTCATACCTGAACTCTGTCTCATCATTGTTTGAGATCCAACCCACTGCGATGGCGTCATCAGCAAACTTGAAAATCAAATTGGAGGGGAATCTGGCCACACACTCATAGGTGTATAAGGAGTATAGTAGGGGGCTGAGAACACAGCCCTGTGGGGCACCGGTATTGAGGATGATCGTAGAGAAGGTATTGTTGTCTATCCTTGCTGATTGCAGTCTGTGGGTTAGATAGTTTGGGATCCAATTGCAGAGGGAGTTGCTGAGTCCTACGCCACAGAGTTTGGAGATGAGTTTAGTTGGGATAATAGTATTGAAGGCTGAGCTGTCAATGAGGAGGAGTCTGACATAAGTGTCCCTGCCAGTAGGTTCAGTGATGATTGAAGGAAGAATGCACCTCGAGCCAAAATATTGGTTTCATGCTGATAACTCTTCCATTGGTACCCACCAAGTTAGAAAGAGAAATCTGCTGGAGGTCAGCATAGAACTAATATGTATCTCACAAATAAGATGCAGATGAAAATCCAACCAAAATCTTCCCCCCACCCCAAATCTCTGTTACACCAGAGAGAAAATACATAGTCCAGAATGTGTCAGGAACAATATGGCATCCAGAAGTCAGAAGTTACCTGATCAATGCCTGGGGCTACCTCTGGACACCACCAAAAACCCTGGACCCCAGAACATCACAGCAGTAGGTGGGGGGAGTATATACAGGTTGAGTTTCCAGATTCAGTATCATTGGAGAGGTCCATTTTCCAGGCTGAGAGTGTTCCTGGACATCCACTTTCATTTTCAGGAAATCCACTTTCTTCCATCAATGATGTTGGACAACTTTTCAATATAGTATCCGGGTACAATGGTAGAACTTGCACCATCCTGTTCATTCTTGCACAGAATACAACACAAAACACCATGTTGCTAATTCATGAAGTTGGGGCCAGAAGATATGGTGGGTTTCCCATCAGCCTCTTCAGTGGAAAGTCCCCCGTCCTCTGCCCCTGCCATAGGACTGAGTACCGGGTAGAAGAGTTGCATCAAATATTTTGAGTTTTGCAAGCATGGACTGGTTGGATACGATCCACATTTTCCTGTTGTAAATAGCCAAAGAGATCTGCTGTTTGATACAATCTGCCAGTCATCAGATGTATGGCCTGTTTACCTGGCATCACATTGGCACTCAATTTTTCACACCACATTACTCACTTGGGTGATAGATGGAATGTATTCTCTATTCACAGAATGCAGCCCATCAAGCCAAAAGGACGTTCTGCCCAACACACAGATGAATAATGTGGTATATGAATTTCAGTGTGCCAGTATGATGCCAAGTATACATTGGCAATACCTGCATTAGGAAATTAGAACTAAAAAGAAAAATCAGCCATTTCCTTTAGAGTGGGCAATGGATTTATGGATAAGCCTACTAAAGGGCAGTTTATAATCGGGTTCAAGCAACACGCACTGTGGGACAGTGGGTGGCACGGTGGCACAATGCCAGGGATCCGGGTTTAATTCTGGACTCGGGTCACTGTCTGTGCAGAATCTGCACCTTCTCCCCATGTCTGCGTGGGTTTCCTCTGGGTGCTCCGGTTTCCTCCCACAGTCCAAAGATGTGTGGGTTCGGTGGATTGGCCATGCTAAATTTCCCCTTTGTGTTCA
Source organism: Carcharhinus amblyrhynchos (assembly GCF_965287045.1). Lineage (NCBI taxonomy): Eukaryota > Metazoa > Chordata > Chondrichthyes > Carcharhiniformes > Carcharhinidae > Carcharhinus > Carcharhinus amblyrhynchos. Next base: position 2,574,540 of record NC_137329.1, on the reverse strand, counting down.
GAGTTATGTAGGTCAGGGGGATTAGTCATGGTAAATGTGTGGGGTTACAGGGTGGGGATCTGTTGGGGAGTTGGTGTAGATTTGATGGGCCGAATGACCTCCTTCTGCACTATGGGGATTGGATGATTTTTGGAATTCAATGACATTTTTAAATTTATGCAAATCAAGAGTGATTTGAACTGTGATTGACGTTTGTCTTAAGTTGAACCCAGTTGATGAATAGATTAAAGGTTATTGTGGTCATCTATTCAGAAATGCTCTTTCTCCAATCTGCATCTGGAGTGATCACAGATTGGTTCATTTTACATTCATAAAATTGATTTAAAATTGACAGAATGGCCAATAGGAGAGTGAAGTTGTCATTTCAAAGTTAGTTCCTGAGGAAGCTATGGTAGAGCAAAGGGAGATGATTTATGGTACATGTGTTCTGCACATATTAACAATACAGACTTGGAAATAAAAGATGTATTTATTTCTCAGTAATGTAGTGATATGCTGTCAGGTTTTAGGTGATAAAGTAACAAACTTGTGTATTTATTATTTACTTTCTGAAACTAAGGCAGAAATTTCCTCAGAATGTAGATTTGCCTCAATGAGCATGAACAAACGTCTGCTTCTTATAGTTTCACAAAATGCTAAAGTGTTGGCAGGAATCCCTGCCCAGCGTTTAAAGGGACAGTGTTCCTCTTTAAGACAAATATCAGAGGTAGGAAGTTGAGTGCATGTTGAACTGTATTCTACAGCTTCTACAGTTGGATTGAGTTGTCAGACATTCACCAACGATTGTTTGCTAAAATGCTTGAACATCTTTTGATAGTTTCTAAATGTCAGTCCAAATTCTTGGAAAGAAGTTAGTTCCTTTTGAGGAGAAAGAAAAGGAACAGTTGTGAAGCCTCCATCTTTTGCTCGAATTCTTCCTTGTTCCTTCACCAGGTTTGTCAATTTAGAATTCAGCACAAATCACATGATTATTTGGTAGTGATTCATCTGCCCTCACTTGTGAAATGTGCGGTGGAATCTGGCTCATCATTTCAGATCGGAGGATGGAGGTGAACTGGGAGCTGAGAAGGGAAACAAAGCAGCTTCATCCCACTTCCAGTGTTCTCATTGACAACAGGTGTGACACGTTCTGTCCCTCAAATGACTCTGCTCTGTGGCCTTCTACTGCTTGTCATCATAAGAGGGAGTCACTATTGTATTGCAATGTGTTTGAGTGATGCCCATGCCACAGTTGAATAGCTGGCTTTATGTGGAAGTACAGTAAGAAGTCTCACAACACCAGGTTAAAGTTCAACAGGTTTATTTGGTAGCAAACGCTTTTAACCTGGATTTTAACCTGGTGTCGTGAGACTTCTTATTGTGTTTACCCCAGTCCAACGCCAGCATCTCCACTTTATGTGGAAGCGGCAGGAACTGGCTGTGAGACTGATGTTGTTGGAATCTGGTCAGGATGAGGTGGGATATTTGAATAATTGGCAAAAGCCCTGGTTGCCAGAGCCTGCCCTGACAACACTCCCACCCAGGCATTATCCCCACAACCCCACATATTTACTCTTCTAATCCCCCTGACACTCAGCATGGCAGGTCCACCTAACCAGCACCGTTACACTGTTGGAGGAAATCGGAGTACCAGGAGGAAACCCTCACAGACATGGGGAGAATGCGCAAACCCCACACAGTCAGTGACCCGAGCCGGGAATCAAACCCGGGTCCCTGGCACTGTGAGGCAGCAGTGCTAACCACTTTGTCATTGTGCCACACTCATGTTGTGAATTTAACCTGCTTGCCCTGCCAGGCAGATTTAGGGACTATTTAAAAGCGTAGTGATTGCAAAGCTGGCTGTAAATGTTGCAATCTGACACGCATGTTGCTTGGCTGTATGGATAAATTAATCCGAAATAAAAATAGCCAAAGACATACGGGGGTTCTGGTGGTGGCGACTGGCTTCTGTTCCTGCTGAAGCTGTCTCTCTAGAGGCCATGATTGGTTCTAGAGACATCTGCTCCTTCAGTGGTATTACTGAACTGCCTTGTCAAATCACTGAAATAATTCAGAGAGAGTATTAAAGGTGGTTATAATCTTCTTTCATGGACTGTTTTCATTCGCTACTCATGCTATGTGATCCATTTCTTCCCTGTTAACGCATCATATAACAAAACAGGATGTATGTAACAGATATACGACTTAGATCAGCGCAATATAAATTAAACCCAATCAAATTGATCTTATAATGGGTGAGTAAGTCAGTCAGTGTCAGTTCAAATAGCTTTAAATCTAGTGTATTACAAATGTGAATTAACAATAAGTTAATGGCAGATACAGATTGCTACATCACAGATTATGGTTTTGCATCAGTTCAACATGAACAGAATTTAGAATTCCAATATTGACTCGGCTCTATCACAGTAAATTTGAATATTGATTTTCATGCTCTTACAGAAAAACTGACAATATTTCTCCAAAAATGTAGTGTATGCATTTCATAACTAGCACTGAAAAATCCACCAATCAGGTCAGTCCTGGGTAAACCAGCTCACAGCTCAGCAATGCTAATAAGACATTGGAACATAAGAACTAGGAGCTGGAATTGGCCATCTGGCCCCTCGAGCCTGTTCCGCCTTTTAATAAGTTTGTGGACTCAGCTCCACTTCCCCGCCCGCTCACCAGAGCCCTTAATTTCCTTACTGTTCAAAAATTTATCTATCTTTAAAAACATTCAATGAGGTAGCCTCAACTGCTTCACAGGACAGGGAATTCCACAGATTCACAACCCTTTGGGTGAAGAAGTTCCTTCTCAACTCAGTCCTAAATCTGCTCCTCCTTATTTTGAGGCCATGCCCCCTAGTTCTAGTTTCACCTGTCAGTGGAAACAACCTCCCTGCTTCTATCTTATCTATTCCCTTCAAAATCTTATACATAGGAGCAGAATTAGGCCACCCGGCCCATTGAGTCTGCTCCCCCATTCAATCATGGCTGACCATTCTGTACATTGTAAATTGGATTGCCACTTTGTGATGTTGGTGAGACATGGCTCTTCCAATTTTACATTTCCCCTCCCAAACGTTTTGAAATAACACAAGTGTGGTTTGTGATTCTTTTTTTTATTGATTCTTGGATATGGGTGTCGCTGACTAGGCCAGCAGTTATTGTCCCCTTCTTGAACCTTTGCAGTCCATGTGGTATAGGTACACCCACATTGCTGTTAGGGAGGGGTTCCAGGATTTTGACATCTGTGATTAAGTAAAATTAGATGGAAATAAGATACCCAGAAATTAAAGCAAACCATTCCCAGTAATTGCAGCTGGCTGGAGCTGACGCTGAGACCTTACAAAAACCCTCAGTCAAATATTATCATGATCTGGTTAAAATAAATTACCAATTACCAAGAAAAACACTCTGCTTTCACCCTGACAAAAAAACTTCAGACTAATGTCTCCACATTATGGCTGAGAATGCTTCCAATCGCCATCGGCTGGTTCATCCGACGTGGATTGTAGATCCTGAGTCAAAGTGGCCAGCCTTGACCCTCTTTCCGAGTGTCACTCCAACACTCTGATTGTAATCTTCTTTTGTCAAGATTGAACTCAGATATGTCAACATTTTTTAAATGCTTTTTTCCTGACTGGGGATATTGAGGCCCTGATCAAAAAGAAGAAGGAGGTACATGACATGCATAGGCAGCTGGGATTAAGTGGATCCTTTGATGACTATAAGAGTTTTTAGAGTAGAATTAAGAGAGAAATCAGGAGGACAAAAGGGGACATGAGTTTACTTTTGCAGATAAGGCAAAGGAGAATCCAAAGAGCTTCTACAAATATATAAAGGGCATAAAAGTAACGAGGGATACAATAGGCCTCTTAAAGTTCAACAATGTAATCTATGTGCGCATCCACTGGGGAGCTCAATAGTGAGGGGAGTGGAGTGCCCAGATATTTCCATGGTGGAGGGAGGGAGAGGAGGAGAATCACCTGTTGCTTGTATGTTGGGGAGGGGTAAGGAGATCCTTCAATAATTCTACAGTTGTGGGGGTGTTGGGGAGAGAAAACCTCAGTTACCTCTGCGGCTTTGGAATGGAGGTGATGGGGAGAGAGCCCCCGATAACTCTGTGATGAGGAGAGACAGGGTTCCCTGATGCTTGTGGGAGTGAGGGATTCTCCATGTCTGTGGAGGTGAGGGTGGGGTGCCCCTATCTCTGTGTGGCCAGTGTTTCTGGGTCCAACAGCCTCTGGCCATGCCAGAGTGATGCCGCAGACCATAACCCTAGACTCTCTGCACACTGAGTGCCAGAAAATCTGGAGTGAAAACTCAGCTGTGTTTCTGGAGAGATACACACCAGCTTTCAGTCAGACCCTGACACTGACAATTTTTGGTAAAATTCCACCCATTATTTTAAAACTTTGTGTTAATAATTTCTATATCTTTACGTCAGTGAGTTTTATTAGTAAAACCAATTCCTTACTTCTTATCTCAATGAATATGGCTGCCTTAATTCTTACACCAAACTAGATCTGTATTATTTATATAGCACATCTTTATTAAATTTCAAAGTGTTTATAAGTGACCCAGAGTGGGTCAAAGAGAGACCTTGGCTCACACCTCACAGGTTACTCATCACAGAATAATGGAAAATTAGTAAGTGGAAAATGGCAAACACAGAGCCCAGAACTTAATGTTTCTTGACATGTTTCTTGAGGTGTGCCTCAGGGATCTGTTTTGGGGCCACTGCTGTTCGTAATCTTTATTAATGATCTGGATGAGGGTATAGTTGGGTGGATTAGTAAGTTTGCTGATGACACCAAAGTCGGAGGTGTGGTAGATTGTGAGGAAGGGTGTCGAAGTTTGCAGGGTGACTTGGACAGGTTGCAGAGCTGGGCCGCGAGGTGGCGGATGGAGTTTAATGCGGAGAAGTGTGAGGTAATCCATTTCGGTAGGAATAACAGATGTGTTGAGTATAGGGCTAACGGGAGGACTTTGAATAGAATGGAGGAGCAGAGGGATCTAGGTGTATGTGTACATAGATCCCTGAAAGTTGGGAATCAAGTAGATAAGGTTGTTAAGAAGGCGTACGGTGTCTTGGCGTTTATTGGTAGGGGGATTGAATTTAGGAGTCGCAGCGTCATGTTGCAACTGTACACAACTCTGGTGCGGCCGCACTTGGAGTACTGTGTGCAGTTCTGGTCCCCACATTACAGGAAGGATGTGGAGGCTTTGGAGAGGGTGCAGAGGAGGTTTACCAGGATGTTGCCTGGTATGCAGGGGAGGTCCTATGAGGAGAGACTGAGGGATTTGGGGTTGTTTTCACTGGAAAGAAGGCGGCTAAGAGGGGATCTTATAGAAACATATAAGATGATTAGAGGTTTAGATAGGGTGGATGGTGATAGCCTGTTTCCTCGGATGGAGAAATCTAGCACGAGGGGGCATGGCTTTAAATTAAGGGGGGGTAGTTATAGGACGGATGTCAGGGGCAGGTTCTTTACCCAGAGGGTGGTGAGGGACTGGAATGCCCTGCCTGCTGCAGTTGTAAATGCGCCTAGTTTGGGGGCGTTTAAGAGATTGGTGGATAGGTTTATGGACGAAAAGGGATTGGTTTAGATTAGTGGGTCAATGTTTTTTTTTAAAAATAAGACTGGTCGGCGCAACATTGTGGGCCGAAGGGCCTGTTCCGCGCTGTAATGTTCTATGTTCTATGTTCTAAGGCTGATTCATTGGAGCAAATTTTCCCCATCCGCGCGCCAGGGGATCATAGTGAGCAAGGGCTGGACCATGGGAAGGTCCATTGGCCTCAGGCAGGATTTTCCATTTTTGGAACAGGCGGGGCTGGAAAATCCTGCCCAATATCTGATGTTCATATTCAAATGCAACAAGATCTGGTCAATATCAGGCTTGGGCTGACAATTGACAAGTAACATTCACACTATACAAATGCCAGGCAATAACCATCACTAATTAGATACACTCTAAACATCACCCCTTGACACTCAATGGCATTTCTGTAACAGAATCCCCCACTGTCAACATTCCTGGGGTTATCATTGACCAGAAACTCAACTGGACTCATCACATAAATACAGTGGCTACAACAGCAAGTCAGAGGCAAGAAATACTGTGGTGAGTAACTCATGTCCTGGCTTCCCAAAGCCTATCCACCATCAACAAGGCACAAGTCAGGAGTGTGATGGAATACTACCCACTTGCCTGGATGGGTGCAGCTCCAACAGCACTCAGGAAGCTTGACAGGACAAAGACGCCCATTTGATTGGCACCCTGTCCACAAGCATTCATTAATAAAATTAACAATTTGAAGTTTTGATTCCAATCACATCAGATATTTGTATGAAATCATGTTATGTTTTAACTCTTGAGTCAAAGTTATTATAATTAAGGCAAATAATATAATTAAGGGAGAGCTAGATGAACAATGAGGGGGAAAGTGTTAGAAGGTTATGCTGATAGTGATAGTGGGAAGAAATTCATGTGGATTGTAAACAATAGCATTGATGAGTTGGGTCAAGTGTCCTGATTCTCTGTAATATTGTATCTTTTAAGCAAAGCAGCATGAGGGGCAAAGATTCCCAATCATGGTTTAGGACGAATATATTCTGCCGTCAATTGACCTGCCCTTGGATGTGTAAAAAAAAACAGGTTTATTTAAACATGTACAAGAAAACAAATTCTTCTCCTGTCAGTATATGTAGCATTTCTTCCTGGTTTTGAGTGCATTGTACACATAGCCTTTGACAGTTTTTATTCTATAGGAAAAGCCAACTTTGTGGAATAGAATAGAATCATATGCCAAGATTTTAAGAACTTGTTTGGGTGAAGCTCATAAAGTTCTACCTGAGGCCAACAGAGAGCTCCATTCTGCGAGCCTTGCCTGCCCGATTCTGGGCAGGTGACGTGGTAAATTCCAGCCATAGAATCCCTACTCTTCAGAAGGAGGCCATTTGGCCCATTGAGCCTGCACTGGCTCTTAGCAGGCTTACCCCCTAACCCCACATATTTATGTCACCAATCCCCCTAACCTATATATCTTGGGACAGTAAGAGACAATTTAGCATGGCCTATCAACCTAACCTGTGGGAAGAAACCAGAACACCCGAAGGAAACACATGCAGACATGGGAAGAATGTGAAAACTTCATACAGATGGTTACCCAAGGCCGGAATTGAACCCAGGTCCCTGGTGCTGTAAGGAAGCAGTGCTAACCACTGTGCCTAGTCTTAACTGACAATGTTGGCAGCAGTTTGGGTTCAGTGCTCGTTGGAAGCACTGGAGTTCAGCCAGAAATATTTCTCGGATTATGATTGAAAAAGTGTCATGTTTAGACCTCCCTGGACATAATAATTTAATTAATAATTCCAAACAAAACTCCAAAACTATAACACAACTTGATCATCATGCATTTATAGTCAAGTATTCTGGCTTATTAAGGAGATGATGTTTCCTTCCTGCCATTATCTTTGTTCACCCTTAGCAGCCAAATTTGAGAACCTTTGCCTCTCCTTGGAAAGACTCCAAGAATCAGCAGTGGAGTTTTCTGATGGATAGGATCATGGAGTAATCGCAGGAATCATTGGCTAAATAACTTTGAAGATCACAGTTTTTGCAAAGGTCACAAATTGCAATTCATGTGAGGAGCATTTTTCATTTTTTTGACTTATTTGTGTTGAAGAAGGTTGTAAAGAAAGTAATGATCGCATATTCACTGTCCACATGCCTAAACTGAATTCTTCTTAAAGTCTCTCACAGGTTAGGTTATCACTTGTTAGGGACAAGATCAGAAGTCCCAGGGTATATTTTGAAGTTAGCTTAGACCTAGCTTTAACATTTGATTTTCACATTAGGGTGAGCATAAAATGTTTCATTCCAGATATGATTCCAGTGACCCACAAGGAAACGTTTATCAAAACAAACTTTGTTTCAGAACACAGTTAGAATATAATAAAAATAATTAGCATAACTTTTACCAATTAAAATACTTAAACAGGACAATGTATAATTCTTAATAGTTAACTATCTCTATTGTTCCAATTTAGCAATAACCCCGGAGACATACATCTCTTCAACACCAATCAACCTTATCAAGCCCCACTCTGGAATATCCCAGGGGAAAACAGAAAATAACAGAACCCTGCATTGGTTCAGATTAAAGCAAACATTATTGCAATTAAAATCAATGATGCTGCTACAGACACATTAGAGGGTGCCAGTTATAGACAGAAAAGTTTTGATAATAAAAACAAACTGCTACAACTGATTCCACACAGAAACATGATAAATACATTTCTTAAAGGCACAGTGTTGTCACACACTGGCAAGGCTAATATTTGTTACCCATCCCCAATTGCCCTTATGAATGTGCTGGTGAGCCACCTTGTTGAACGATTGCAAACTATGTGTGTAGATACAGCTGTGTGGGTTGAGGTTGAAATAAAGTTACCTTATTTGCAAATAACAGAGGGAAAGATATGTTTTGCTCACTAAAACAGTCTAAAAATAAAGAATGTGTTCACCACAATCTGATAAGATTGTCTGAAAATAGCAACTATTTCCTAACTCTGGACCAAATGCATCATTGTAATGTGTTTACTAACTCCACTTATGTAACCTGCTGCTGAATTACATTACCTAAAATAAATCTACAAATTCACAAACAGTAATTTTCTGTTTAAAAATAAGTTGGCTTCATGAGTTTATCTTGCTTGTGATACAAAAACACAATGTTCCAAAGTGAAAATGAATAATTTGAATTTTAAAGCACTAAGATTTCTGAACATCTGTTTTTGTGAAATAATAGGTTGAGTGGATGTTGTCATAACAAAATGCACGCAGTCTGCTCTCTTCTCAAAATAATGATGCCTGTTACTTTGCAAAGATTTGGCTATTAAGCCTATGATGATAACTTAATTAATTAGTTGACATTTGAACCAGGAGTAAGTTGTCATTTGGTAACGGATGAATTATCTGCAATTATGGGTGTTGTAGAGTGAACTATGGAGTTGCTTCAACAGCATATCACTGTCAGCTTCACTATTGCTCATGCATTAATGTATTGCTGCAATGGAACTTTGTTTGGAAACTTAATCTTAGAAAAACTATTTCAAAGTGGAATAAATTATACCAAGAGAAATGTTATAGATTGGGTTGTAATAGAATTGTAACGTGCATTTTCTTATCAATTTGTTTGGTGTCAGATTAGGGTAAAAACATTGCTGGAGGCCAAATAAATGTGAATTTTTAATTTGATTTGATTTGATTTATCATTGTCACATGTATTAACATAGAGTGAAAAGTATTGTTTCTTGTGTGCTATACAGACAAAACATACCATTCATAGAGAAGGAAACGGGAGAGTGCAGAACGTAGTGTTTCAGTCAGAGCTAGGGTGTGGAGAAAGATCAACTCAATGAAAGGTCTGATGGCAGCAGGAGAGAAGCTGTTCTTGATAAATTAAGATTATGAAAGAATTTGATAGGATGGATGCAGGGATATTGTTTCCATTTAAAGGATATACGTTTAAGATGTTCACAAATAATTGCATCTGGGAATTCAGGAGTGATATCTTTAAGCGGCGAATATTTAGAAGGCACATTAACATTTGGAATAATTGAGGTGAATGACATAGATGCATTTCAGAGGAAGTTAGATAAACATGTGAGGAAGAAAGGGATGGGACAAATGCTGTTATGGTTGGATAGCCATTGTCAATTGTCAGAAAAACCCATCTGATTCACTGAAGAAAATCTGCTGCCACAACAATGTGGTTGACTCTCAAGTGCCCTCAGGCAACCTGGTATAGACAATAGATGCTGGCCAGCCAGTGGTGCCCATGTCCCAGGAATAAATAAAGAAAAATGATGAGTGATGTGAGTGCGTTTAGCATAAACACTCGTATGGAGCAGTTTGTCCAATGGCTTGTTTCTGTGCCACATATTCGAGGTAAAGAAGGAATTTCATTTGAGATTCTTTGATCTATTGCCGTAACTTTGATGGAATCTGTGGAGAAATGTCGTAGACAATCACTCCAACTGACTTGATACCAAAGTTACAGGGGGAGATTCTACCATTGGCCAAGAGCACCAAATGGAAGTTATGGCCTCTCTTGCTGGTGAGGTCCTGCTGTAGTCAATAGAGCTTTGAATGGCTCACCTCATTTTCTGGCTCCGCCCCTAAAATGATACCTTGTATTGTCAGACTATGGCCCCTGGTTCTGGATACCCCCACAATCGGGGGTATCCTACCTGCATCTACCTTTCCAGTTTGGTTAGAATTTTCTAGGTCTCTCTTCATTCTTCTGAACTCCAGCAAATAAAATCCTAACAAATCCAATCTCTCTTCATATATCAGTCTCACCATTTCAGGAATGACTCTGGTAAACCTTCACTGTACTCCCTCTATAGCAAGAACAACCTTCCCCAGATAAGGAGACCAAACCTCTACACAATATTTCAGGTGTGGCCTCACCAAGTCCCTGTGTAACCACAGGAAGGTATCTCTGCTCCTTCGCTCAAATCCTCTTGCTCAGAAGGCCAACATACCATTTGTCTTCTTTACCACTTGCTGCACTTGCATTTTTACCTTCAGTGATTGATGCACAAGGACATCCAAGTCTCATTGCACACTCCCCTTTCAATTTATAGCCTTTCAGGTAATAATCTGCCCTCCTTTTTGCTTTGATAACATCACCAGATATTATCCTGTGTCGGCCTATCTGCTGCTGGAACCTTCGTTCACGCCATTGTTGCCTCCAGACTCAGCTATTGTGAGGTACTCTTGGCTGGTCTCCCGCATTCCAGCCCCTCCTCTCCCCGAGGTAAACCTCAGCTCATCCAAAACTCTACTGTATTACCCTGAACCCACACTGAGTGCTGGATATTTATGTACCTCCTCCAGGCACATTTTCTGCAGGAGAGCATGGAAAATGGGGTGGGTTCCCAAACCACCAACACCGCCCCCCCCCCCCCCACCCCCCTCAGTCCCACCAGCTCAAACCCATAACATGGCAGGTAGGCGGGCATCAAAATGGGACAAATAATTAAAGGTCGGTTGAGCTTCTTAACAAGCCAATTGGATCTAATAATATGCTGCCCACTCCATCATACTGATGTGAGCAGGTGATCTAGAGCGGACAGGCTGATTGTTTAAAAAAGTTTGTTTTTAAGTGTGTGTATGAGGCAGGGTACTATCTCCTGGGGTGAGTTGCAGGGTGAACGGGCATAGAGCGAGGTAGCTTCCAGCTGTAAAGGTTGAGTTACCTACTGCACACTGATCTACACTGCCTTCTGGTCAAATAACATCTTGATTTTAAGCTTCTTAGCTTTGATTGTCAAGTGGTCCAAGATTTTGCCTCTCCCTATCTCTGCCATCACCCACAAGCCTTTGAAGTGTCTGTACTCTTCTAATGCTACCCTCTGGACCTTTTCCAACTTTAACCACTCCAGCACTGCTGCTTTTAGAAGAGCAAAGCCATAAATTGATAAACTGCTTCTTTTATAGAGTAGATTTTAAAAATAGACTGTCTGCTCACTGGAACAGAGTCCTGAAGGACAATGCAAAGCATGTTTCTCACTAATTATATAACTGTGACTATCATGAATAATATCAGATGAATACGTATCATTAATCATCCTGCTTTACAAGTATAGCCCAGTTTTTTTTTAAAAAGAACTCCAGCCTGGTTCAAAAGGTAAACTGTTGCTGTTGAAAATTTGCCAGCCATTGTGTAGTGCAGCTCAACCCCTTTCTGACAAGGTAAAAGTGGCCTCTGTTGATATCAGTGTCATATCTCCTGAGAAATGTGCAAAAGCACGTTAGGGAAACAGGTCACTGTTGGTACCATCTGTCACATATGACAGTTTTAAAGCTTGTGACCTGATGTTTTATTATCCTTTTGTCTGCTTATTGGAGAAAATAGACAAGTGAGGGCAAAGGTTTAATCAACAGCATGCATCACCTCAGTAGCGTGGTATTACTGCCTTCACTGGTGATGGATACAAATGACCAAACTTTAGAGAACTGAATAGGCTGTAACCAGACCAACACAAGGTTGAAACTGGTAGAACTCCAGCAGCGAGAGGCAAGCTCCTAGTGATTCAACTGACTGCTCCATATCACCCCGATATTCTTATCCCTTCCCGTGGGGAAGACCACATGGTATAAAATATGATGCTGACTCATTCTGAGCCAATTTCACTTTACAGCAATTTCACCCCAATAGACCACTTTCAAATTCATGTGACTTTAATTAAATCAGAGCAAGCATGTTCCAGAAGTCCAACATTTGTTTCCCTGTTTCTGTTCCTCTCACTATTCATTATGCACCAACGTGTAAGAACCTACAGTGCTAAAAATGGAACGTTATAATCCCCTCTCCTTTAGATCCAACTAGTGGTACAACAGTTTACGCTTCAGATGTGATGCAAGCATAATACTGAAAATAACACCACTGTCACAACAATGAACTTGCATGGTAATCTCATCTCTTGCTGCCTCTAAAACAGAGTATAATCTCCTCTCTGCCATTGTCGTGACTTCTCATTAAGATTGCTGAATGTCTATTAAAGTTCATCGCTGACTTATAATGGAGACAGTTCTTCAATCCACCTTTTAATTACAGTTTTTGCTTTAAAGATTTTGAAAGTTGCTGAACTCAATCACATTTTAAGTCTGCTATTTTAAAAAGCTCAAAGCATTATTGGAGATTGCGACAGAAAAGATAGTTTTGGTAGTTTCTGGAATTTACCATTTGTTTGTATATTATTAACCAGTGTGCGTAAATTAATGTATTTCCAGTGAACTTGTGGAGTTACCAGCTTGAGAATAACTGAGGGAATAATGAGATAGACTTTGGGGTGAATGGCATAGGGATTGCATTTACTGTTCACATGAAACAAAGCAATGGAAAAGGTTTGAGAGGGTTCTGGAACACTACTGTCTTTTATGTGGTTGAATATGTTGCTTCAAAAGGATAACTGTTGTTAGACAGGGGAGGATTTACAATGATAGACACCAAACCTGGACAAAAAGCCTTGACCAATGGGAGGGTCCCTTGTTGGCTGGTGTTGGTGAGCAGTTCTTGGACACCAGAGTGTCTGATTGGTCAAGTCCTCTGAGAGCGGGAAAACACTAATCCAAAGTCATTAAGGTGGCCAGGAGAGAGAGGGGCAGCAAGCAAGGCGAAGGTCTCCTCGCTTTTGTGATAAGAAACAGCAAGTTTCTCTATCTTGACCCAGGGCTGAGGAGGGCAGGCCATAGCTAGGCATCCAGCAGCGAGGCAAGGTCATTGAATGAGGAGAAGTACAAGGTGTTCTTTATCAAGGTGAGTACTGAGGTGACTCAACCCCCCAACCCCCCAGCTCTATGGAGGGTTTGACAAGCCATGGTCAGGCAGCTGGCAGCGAGGTGAGGTTGTTGATTGATTTGAGGCATGAGGTGTCAGTCATTGGGAGCAGCAGAGGGGGAGAAGTGATCCCCAGGCCAGGGGTGAAGAGGTCATATCCAGGCTGCCTGAGTCAGTAGCGAGATGAAGTCATCGAGATGAGGTGCAAGGCACCAATCATGAAGGGGCAATGAGGCCCCCAAGGTTGAGGAGGGCAGAAAAAGCCTTCTCACTCAGAAAATTCACCTTCATTAAAATTGGAAAGGAACAGACAATATGGAATGACACTATCAATCTGACAGCCAAAAACACAGAAAAATGAAGACGAGGCAAGAGGTCAAAGCTGGCAAAAAGACAGCTTGTTATTTTAGTTTAAAAAGTTTGAAGTATTGAACAGTGCACTCTCTGTACATTCATTCTCATGCATCAAAGGTGTGGGTGAATTATCTGATAACTTAGATTTTCTGATTTCCAGAGAGACCACATTACTTGAAAGAGGTGAGAAAGTGGAATCTGAAATTAGAGTGGACTACAAAGTATTCTTTCTGTTGAAGTGAGGGAAGAAAACTACCCTGAAGACATTGCCTTATGGACAAAATCCACTGGACATGATAGAATATTTTATACTAAATAAACCAGAAAGCGTAGGTAATGTGGATAATTTGAGAAAAGCAGCTTGAGATAAGAGGCTAAAAGTAGTTTCGAAGTCCTCATAAGTTCCATTTTCTGAGGATGAAGAACGATGACACAATGGAAGTTATAAATTGTTTGTTTTTTTTGCAACCTCTAAGGCAATCCACTGTTATGTTTGCAAGTTGTTCCCTGACCTTTGTGAAGGGAAACCAGCATTAGTCAATGGGTACTCTATCTGGAGGAATGCTGGAAGAGATATTGTGGATCATAAAACTTCCAAAGTTCATATTAAATCTTCCAAAGTTCATTTAAAGATGTAGTTTATCTAAAAAGAAATGATTCTGTGTTTTTGGCTCAGTTTGATATGGAGTGTTCTTACTGGAGAAGAGTGCTGAGATGTGTTATTGCCTCAGTCAAATTTGTCTTCCTTGGGACTATCACTAACAGGACATGATGAGTCATCAGTGACAAGAGGGAAGTTTTTAGTCTGCCATGAATATCTCAGTGAATCTGATGAGCTTCTCAAAGAGCATTTGAAAAGCTATCAATATTTTGGTTCTGGGAAGACCAACTTTTTAATGCACAGAATCACGATGACTTCATCACTATAATGGCACAGCGACTCAGAAACCAATTCACTAATGAAGTTAAAGATGCCAAATACTATTCCATCATCATTGATTCAACACCAGGTGTGAGCCATTGAACCAATTAACATTAAGTTTCAGATATGCGACGAGTGACCATGAGGTTGTAGAGTAATTTCTCAGTTTTGTCCACCTTTAATCCCACACTTCTGAATGTCTGGAGACAACTGAAAATCATTGCAAATTTAGGTTTGGAAATCAAAAATAGTCATGGGCAGAGCTTTGATAATTCAGCAAATATGGCAGGAAAATATTCAGGTCTACAAGCAAGACTGAACAATGCAAGCACGGGTGACACAGTGGTTAACTCTGCTGCTTCTCAGCAACAGAGACCCAAGTTTGATTCTCAGCTTGGGTCACTGTTTGTGTGGAGTTTGCACATTCTCCCTGTGTCTGCGTGGGTTTCCTCCGGGTGCTTCCTCCCACAGTCCAAAGATTTGCGGGTTAGGTGAATTGAACATAAAACAGAACAGTACAGGCCTTTCAGCCCTTGATCTTCTGCCAAGCTTTGTCCAAACCCAACATCAAGCTATCCCACTCCCTATCATTCTGGTGTGCTCCATGTCCCTATCCAATAACTGCTTGAAAGCTCCTAAAGTGTCCGACTCCACAATCACAGCATAGAACATAGAACATAGAACATAGAACATTACAGCGCGGAACAGGCCCTTCGGCCCACAATGTTGCGCCGACCAGCCTTATTTTTAAAAAAAAACATTGACCCACTAATCTAAACCAATCCCTTTTCGTCCATAAACCTATCCACCAATCTCTTAAACGCCCCCAAACTAGGCGCATTTACAACTACAGCAGGCAGGGCATTCCAGTCCCTCACCACCCTCTGGGTAAAGAACCTGCCCCTGACATCCGTCCTATAACTACCCCCCCTTAATTTAAAGCCATGCCCCCTCGTGCTAGCTTTCTCCATCCGAGGAAACAGGCTATCACCATCCACCCTATCTAAACCTCTAATCATCTTATATGTTTCTATAAGATCCCCTCTTAGCTGCCTTCTTTCCAGTGAAAACAACCCCAAATCCCTCAGTCTCTCCTCATAGGACCTCCCCTGCATACCAGGCAACATCCTGGTAAACCTCCTCTGCACCCTCTCCAAAGCCTCCACATCCTTCCTGTAATGTGGGGACCAGAACTGCACACAGTACTCCAAGTGCGGCCGCACCAGAGTTGTGTACAGTTGCAACATGACGCTGCGACTCCTAAATTCAATCCCCCTACCAATAAACGCCAAGACACCGTACGCCTTCTTAACAACCTTATCTACTTGATTCCCAACTTTCAGGGATCTATGTACACATACACCTAGATCCCTCTGCTCCTCCACTCTATTCAAAGTCCTCCCGTTAGCCCTATACTCAACACATCTGTTATTCCTACCGAAATGGATTACCTCACACTTCTCCGCATTAAACTCCATCCGCCACCTCGCGGCCCAGCTCTGCAACCTGTCCAAGTCACCCTGCAAACTTCGACACCCTTCCTCACTATCTACCACACCTCCGACTTTGGTGTCATCAGCAAACTTACTAATCCACCCAACTATACCCTCATCCAGATCATTAATAAAGATTACAAACAGCAGTGGCCCCAAAACAGATCCCTGAGGCACACCACTCGTAACCGAACTCCATGATGAATAATTACCATCAACCACCACCCTCTGTCTCCTATCTGCTAACCAATTCCTGATCCAAGTACCTAAATTACCACCAATCCCATACATCTGCATTTTCTGCAGAAGCATACCATGGTGAACCTTATCAAACGCCTTACTAAAATCCATATATACCACATCTACTGCCTTACCCCTATCCACCTCTTTGGTCACCTTCTCAAAGAACTCAATAAGGTTAGTAAGGCACGACCTTCCCGCTACAAAACCATGCTGACTATCTCTAATCAATTCATTACTCTCCAAATAACTATAAATCCTATCCCTAATAATTCTTTCTAAAACCTTGCCCACTACAGAAGTAAGACTCACTGGTCTATAATTCCCAGGGAAGTCTCTGTTCCCCTTCTTAAACAATGGGACAACATTCGCTGTCCTCCAATCTTCCGGTACTATACCAGAGACCAACGACGACCTGAAGATCAGAGCCAGTGGCTCTGCAATCACCTCTCTTGCCTCCCATAGAATCCTAGGGTAAATCCCATCTGGACCAGGGGACTTATCTATTTTCAACCCTTCTAGAATATCCAACACATCCTCTGTATCAACTGCAATACTTTCTATTTTACACCCCTTCACCCCAGTGACCTCCTCAGCTACATTCATATCGTCCTGCGTGAACACCGAAGAGAAATAATGGTTCAATGCCTCTCCAATCTCTTCCGGTTCCACACACAACTTCCCCCTACTGTCTGTAACTGGCCCTAATCTTGCCCTAACCAACCTTCTGTTCTTGACATACCTATAGAACGCCTTAGGATTCTCCTTAATCCTGTCAGCCAAAGTCATCTCATGCCCTCTTCTAACCCTTCTTAACTCCCTCTTCAACTCCCTCCTAGCCAATCTAAAGCTTTCTACTGCACTACCCGAGCCCTCAAGCCTCATCCGAACATAAGCCTCCTTCTTCTTCCTAACCAACAAATCAACTTTTTTTGTGCACCACGGTTCCCTAGCCCTACCAATTCCTCCTTGCCTGACAGGGACATACCTATCACAGACCCGCAGTAGCTGCTTCTTGAAAAAACTCCACATTTCAGACGTTCCTAGTCCCTGTAATCTCCTAGTCCAACCAATGCTTCCTAATTCTCTCCTAATGGCCTCATAATTACCCTTCCCCCAGCTAAAACTACTGACCCGAGGTTCATGCCTATCCCTTTCCATCACTAAGGTGAACGTAACCGAATTGTGGTCACTATCACCAAAAAGCACACCAACTTCCAAGTCTAGCACCTGGTCTGGCTCATTTCCCAGCACCAAGTCCAATATAGCCTCACCTCTAGTTGGCCTATCTACATATTGAGTCAAAAAACCTTCCTGCACGCTTTGTACAAAAACTGACCCCTCTAACGAGCTAGAACTATAGCAATTCCAATCAATGTTAGTAAAGTTAAAGTCCCCCATAACAATTACCCTATTACTTTCACTCCTAACCAGGATCGTCTCTGCAATCCTTTCCTCAACCTCTCTAGAACTTTTTGGAGGTCTATAAAAGCAGGCAGTGTATTCCAAACCCCAACCACTCTCTGAGTAAAGAATCTACCTCAGATATCCCTCCTATATCTCCCACCATGAACCTTATAGTTATGCCCCCTAGTAACAGCTACATCCACCTGAGGAAATAGTCTCTGAACATCCACTCTATCTATCCCCCTCATCCTCTTATAAACCTCTACTAAGTCACTTCTCATCCTCCTCCACCTAAAGAGAAAAGCCCCAGCTCCCTCAACCTTTCCTCATAAGACCTACCCTCCAAACCAGGCAGCATCCTGGTAAATTTCCTCTGCACTCTCTCCAATGCTTCCACATCCTTCTTATAGTGAGGTGACCAGAACTGTACACAATATTCCAAATGAGGTCTCACCAAGGTCCTGTACAATTGCAGCATAGCCCCATGGCTCTTAAGCTCAACCCCCCTGTTAATAAACGTTAACACACTATGGGCCTTCTTCATGGCTCTATCTACTTGAATGGATTGGCCATGCTAAATTGACCCTAGTGTCAGGGGGTTAGCAGGGTAAATGCATGGGGTTATGGGGATAGGACCTGGGTGGGATTGTGGTCAGTGCAGTCTCGATGGGTGAATAGCCTCCTTCTGCACTGTAGGATTCGATGATTCTCTGTGCATTATTCATCGCATGTCCCAGTCACTCCCTGAATGTAATCTGCAATGCTGCAGCTGAATTCTGAGAGGCAGCTGTACATTTTTTGGACTTTGTTCAAAACTTGTATGCCTTTTTTTGGTTTCCATGTATCGATGGTATGTGCCGCAATCATGTTCGGAGCAGGCACATGGAAAATATTCAGTTGTCATAAGAATTTGTGTCACCGTATGGTCCACTCATGCAGCTGCTGTTTTGGCTTTGAAGCTGAACTTTGTTGCGGTAAAGGAATGCTTGTCAGGCATTGTCGCATCGTATTCAGTGAAACGATGTGTGAAAACTGAAACAAAATCCTCAGCAGATGAAATAACTTCTCCGAGGCTGATGTCCTGTCATCAAATTTAAGTCTCTGACTTTATACATTCATATAGTATGGAGGCTTGATAGTTCTTCCAGATCTTGTTCTGGTCCCTTTTGGAGGGGTGGGAGGTTCATTTGCTTTTGGAAAGTCGTGTTGGAGTTGAAAACATCATCGTCTGTGTTTCTGACACCTGGTCATTTCCAGCTATTTGTTTTTTGGAATTATTTGGAGTTGAACCTTTTATTCTCAACAACCCATCTGCTTTGTTTAGGCACCATAATCGTGTCCCATTCAATCGTGGTGGAGTGTTCATTCTGTTCCTTCATTATATGAACCCCGGGTTTTTGCTCCTGTCAGGTCTCCTTTTGATGTTTCTGAGAGTTGGAGGTGTATCTTCCTTCCTTGTCAATGTTCTTCATCCATGGGCTCAACCTGCAGTTTGGCTTTCATCCCAAACTGGGCAGGAATTTACAGCCACGCTCGCTCCGAAATGGGAAAATCCCACCCGAGGTCGATGGACGTTTGCATAGTTCCCCCCACAACCCCCTCCCCACCCATCCGCTACAATTCCCGTGCTGGATGGAACAGGAAAACACCCCCCCCCACCCCACCCCATCCCACCGCCTGCTACGATTCCCATGATGGGCTGAACAGGAATTCTCCTCTCTCTGTGTTGTCTCCTGTCCCTCACTGAGGTGTGCTCTGGTCAGTCACTGCTCTCCTGCTCCAGCTTTAGCTTGCTACTTTGTGCTTCTACTGAATATTGCGCTTTTGTCGCCACAATGTTCCCCATTTGTGTGACAGCAACCAATGGAGACCCTGAGATTAGGATTCACACATCTGTTGTAGGTCTTCAGCTCAAAGTACGGTGGTGTTTATCTGAAGTTGCTGCCTTGTTGTAAAATGCAGTCAGTCTGGAGTTGGGCTCTTTGGGTCTATGTTTGGATCAAGGCTGTAAGGAGATGCGGAGCTCAGTAGCCTCTATCTTTGGCCAGGAGAAGTTGCTGTCATTTTATTCTCCAGTAACTACCTTAAGCACTGACAGGCTCACTATTATTCTCACTGCAAATGTTCAACCATCATATTTTTCTAAAGGACTTAAAGTTCAACCCTACATAATGTTACATATCTTCTAATGACTGTGATATTATTGGAATGACAAGAAAATCAAGCATTGATTGAATGAACACTGTTGTATCAAAGGCTGTAAAGGTCACTAAAATCAACTTTCATTGGTCTTTTCTTGAGTATGTGACAGCTACGTGATCATCCAGACAACACTCCAAGATTCCTGGACACCTTGAGGTTTAACCTTCAAAGATGAGAGTGAAACATTATCTTTAAAAATGAGCTAAGGTAGATACTAAGCATTGAGCTTGTGGATTGATACTCATTTTGAACATTGAGCAAGAGGTAAGAATGATACAGGACTTACATATTTCTACTGGAACCTGATAGTTTCTGTAATGTATTCACTTGCTATTGAAAGAAAAGAGCCTATCCCCTTCAAGAAACAGAAATTGAAGTTTTTAATTGACACATTTTAACTGCGTTTTTATTGGACACAAAAAGAGAGTTCATCATCTTCTCTCTAAACTAGAGAGAGGCAGGTCAAGGGCAGTTGGCTTGGGTAGCAGTGTTAATCTGAGGGTGGCAGAGTGGCACAGTAGTTGTATTGCTGTCTCTGTACAGAGTTTGCATGTTCTCCCTGCATCTGTGTGGGTTTCCTCTGGGTGCTCCAGCTTCCTCTCACAGTCCAAAGATGTGCAGGTTAGGTGAATCGGCTATGCTAAATTGCTCCGTAGTGTCACAAGGTGTGCAGGTTAGGGAAATCAGTGGGGTAAATACATAGGGTTCCAGGGATAAGGCTTGTGTAAAACGCTCTGTTGAAAGGTCAGTGCAGACTCACATGGCCAAATGGCCTCTTCTGCACTGTCTAATTGTTAACCTCCATCAGCTGCTGCAGGATTTGAACCCTTGCTCCCAGAGCATTCTATATCTGGATTGCTAGCCCAGTGACATTACCACTGACCCCTGACCCACCCAGTAATTGCTACTTCACTTCCTCTCCTTTCTGCCTTTTGCAGAGTTTCTTTATTGCTCTTCAGCGTCAACCATTGACCCCGTCCATTGACCCCGTCTCCACTTCCCGCTGCCTCGGCAAAGCAGCCAGCATAACTAAGGACCCCACGCACCCCGGACATTCTCTCTCCCACTTCTTCCATCAGGAAAAGGATACAAAAGCCTGAGGTCACGTACCAACCGACTCAAAACAGCTTCTTCCCAACTGCTGTCAGACTTTTCAATGGAATTACCTTGCATTAAGTTGATCTCTCTCGACACCAGATCGAGAGAAAGTTCTTCACTCAGAGGTTAATGAATCTTCGGAACTCTCTATTCCAGAATGTTGTGGATTCTCCATCATTTAATACATTGAAAGCTGGCATAGACAGTTGTTTTTGGTCTCTCAGGGAATTAAGGAATATGGGGGATGAGGGGCAAAAATGGATTTGAAGCCAAGGTTAGCTGTGATCATACTGAACTGCAAAGTTAAGATTTATCAAGCTGGATTCCACTCTGCAATCTGATTTGTCCAGTAGTAGTATCAGCTGGGAGTTTAATACCCTACAGCACTGACACACAGTGCCAACAGTGTTTACCATCAGGATATACTGGCACTGGAGGGGGTGCAGAGGTTGATTCTGGAGTTGAGAGGGTTGGTTCATGAGAAGAGACTGAATAGTCTGGGGGTATTCTCATTGGGATTCAGAAGAATAAGGGAAGATCTTGTAGAAACACATAAGATTATGAAGGGAATTGATAAGATAGAAGCAGGGAAGTTGTTTCCTCTGGTGGGTGACACTAGAACTAAGGGGCATAGCCTCAAAATAAGGGGGAGCAAATTTAGGACTGAGTTGAAGAGGAACTTCTTCACCCAAACGGTTGTGAATCTGTGGAATTCCCTGCCCCGTGGAGCAGTTGAGGTTACCTCATTCTTTTTAAGGCGAGGATAGATACAGTTTTGAACAGTAAAGGAATTAAGGGTTATGGTGAGTGGGCGGGTAAGTGGAGCTGAGTCCATGAAAAGATCAGCCATGATCTTATTGAATGGCAGGGCAGGCTCGAGGGGCCTGATGGCCGACTCCTGCTCCTAGTTCTTATGTTCTTATCTAAGAGATGCACTACAGGAATTTAGCAAGGCTCCTTCAATGGCGTAAAAGCAAATTACTATTCTGACCCATCCATTCCCCGCTGCCACCTCCCCCACCCCCAACATCTTCATCTGTCATATTTTACCCTCTCATTTTAGCTTCACTGCCATTTGGCCATTCACACCTTTCATTTTCTCCATTAGCAGTCTTTTCCCCTGGTTTCTGTGACTATGATTCATCCCCTCATCCTGCAGTGTAAATATTTCTCACTTTCTATGCCATTTATCTTTGACAAAGGGTCATCGGGACTTGAAATATCAGCTCTTTTCTCTCCTGATAGATGCTGCCAGACCTGCTGAAATTTTCCAGCATTTTATGTTCTGGTTCCTTCAATGGCATCTTCCAAATTCACAAACTGGAAGCGTACAAGGACAAGGGCAGTAGATGCAATGCATGCCCCACCATCTGCAAGTTCTCCTCCAAGCCGCAAACCATCCTGACTTGGAAATATATCACCGTTCCTTCATTGTTGTTGGATCATAATCCTGGAACTCCCTCCCTAACAGCACTGTGGGTGTACCTACACCACAAGCAGTGCAGCGGTTCAAGCAGCTAGCTCACAACCACTTTCTCAAGGGCAATTAGCGACAGGTAATGAGTGTGGCATCAGCCAGCGACACCCCTTAACGTGTGAAAGAATTTTTAAAAAATTAGTGAGAGAGTAAAAATCTTTTGCACTGTGTCCCTGATTGGGGAAAGGTTCAAGAGACCTGATTTAATTATCCAAAAATGTATCCAATTTCACTGAAATGATGTGTGAGTGAAATGAGGCCATGAAGGTTATAATGACAATGTATAACGTTATAATCCAGGTCAGACTCTCCAAGTCTTTTATGAAGTCAACTTCGACCACATGTTTTACATTTGGAATTTGTCTAGGGTGGGCACGAGATGTTTAACTTCATATATGATTCAAATGAACCACTGAGGGGTTTTTAACAAACAAAGGTTATTTAAGAATACAGTTAACACATAGAAAGAAAATTAGCAATAATTTTTTACCAATTATAAAGAACAGTAAATAACAACCATGATATTTGTATAAACTTTAACAACTAAATGCACCGTTCCAATATATTTTCCCAAAGGTAGGGGAGTCTAAAACTAGAGAGCATAGGTTTAAGATGAGAGGGGAGAGATACAAAAGGGTCCAGACGGGTAATTTCTTCCACAGAGGGTGATGAGTGTCTGGAACAAATTGCCAAAGGTAGTAATAGAGGCGGATACAATTTTGTCTTTTAAAAAGTGTTTAGACAGTTACATGGGTAAGATAGGTATAGGGGAGTTTGGGCCAAATGTGGGCAGTTGGGATTAGCTTAGGGGTTTAAAAAAAAGGGCAAGATGGCCAAAGTGCCTGTTTCGATGCGGTAAACTTTTATGACTCTATGATTCTAATTTAACAAACCCCCTTATACACAAACACGCCACAGGTTTAGCACAGAAAATAAGAATGTTTACCTTGTTTTGCAGCTCAGCCATACCTGCTGAGATCTACTGGATCTATACCTCTCTATTCTATAGACCTCTGTGCGATCATCCTTAAGCCTCCCAAGCGTCAGGGAAAAAAGTCTCAGTCTATCTAGCCTTTCCTTATAACTCAAACGATCAAGTCCCAGTGGCATCCTAGTAAATCTTTTCTGTGCTCTTTCTCATTTAATAATGTCCTTTCAATGATAGGGTGAGCAGAACTGTACATAGTATTCCAAGTGTGGCCTTACTAATGTCTTGCACAACTTCAGTAAGACGTCCCAACTCTGACCAATGAAATCAAGCACACTGAATGCCTTGTTCGCCACCCTGCCCACCTGTAACTCCACTTTCAAGGAGCTATGAAACTATACTCCTGGGTCTCTTTGTTCTATAACTCTCCCCAGCGCCCTATCATTAACTGAGTAGGTTCTGTCCCATTTCGTTCTACCAAAATGCATCACCTTGCATTTGTCTAAATTAAACTCCATCTGCCATTCATCAGCCCACTGGCCCAGTTGATCAAGATCCCATTGAAATCCTAGATAACCTTCTTCATTGTCCACTACGCTGCCAATCTTGGTGTCATCTGCAAACCTGCTAACCATACCTTCTAAAATATCACCCAAATCATTAATATAAATAATAAGTAACAGTGGATCCAGCACAGATCCCTGAGGCACACAGCTGGTCACAAGCCTCTAGTTTGAAGAGCAACCCTCCATAACCACCCTCTGTCTTCTGTCATCAAGCCAATTTTGTATCCAATTGGCTACCTCACCCTGGATCCCATGAGATTTAAACTTATGCAGCAGCCTACCATGTGGTACCTTGTCAAAGGCCTTGCTAAAGTCCATATAGACAACATCAGTTGCACTACCCTCATCTACCTTCTTGATTACACCTTCAAAAAACTCAATCAAATTTGTGAGACGCGATTTTCCACTTGCAAAACCATGCTGACTGTCCCTAATCAATCCTTGCCTCTCTAAATGCCTGTAGATCCTGTCTCTCAAAACACCTTCCAATAATTTACCCACTACAGATGTGAGGCTCACTGGTCTGTAGTTCCCATGCTGCTCCTTGCAGCCTTTCTTAAACAAAGGCACAACATTTGCTATCTTCCAGTCTTCAGGCACCTCATCTGTGGCTGTCAATGATGCAAATATCTCTGCTAGAAGACCCACAAGTTCTTCCCTAGCCTCCCACAACATCCTGGGATACACTTCATCAGGTCCCAGGATTTATCTACTTTGATGTACTTTAAGGCTTCCAGCACCTCCTTCTCTGTAATATTTACACTCCTCAGGACATCACTATTTATTTCCCCAAGTTCCCTAACATCCATACCTTACTCAACAGTAAATACCAATGAGAAATATTCATTTAGGATACCACCAATCTCTTTTGGATTCACACATAGATGACTTTGTTGATCCTTAAGAGACCCTACTCTTTCCCAAGTTACTCTTTTGCCCTTTATGTATTTGTAGAAACTCTTTAGATTGTCCTTTGCCTTATCTGCCAAAGCAATCACATGTCCCCTTTTTGCCCCCCTGATTTCTCTCTTAGCTCTACTCCTACACCCCCCATACTCTTCAAGGGATCCACTCGATCCCAGCTGCCTATGCATGCCATATTTCATCTTTCTTCTTTTTGACCAGGCCTCAATATCCCAAGTCATCCATAGTTTCCTACTTCTGCCAGTCTTGCCTTTCACTCTAAGTGGAATGTGTTTATCCTGAACCCTGGTTAACACACTTTTGAAAGCCTCCCACTTACCAGACGTCCCTTTGCCTGCCAACAGACTCCCCCAATCAACTTTTGAAAGTTCCTGTCTAATACCATCAAAATTGCCCTTGCCCCAATTTAGAATTTTAACTTTTGGGCCAGACTATTCATTCTCCATAGCCAACTTAAAACTAATGGAACTATGGCCACTGATCCCAAAGTGATCACTAACACATCTGTCACCTTACTTCCCAAGAGGAAGTCAAACTTTGTCCTCTCCCTAGTTGGGCCATCCACACACTGAATGAGAAATTCCTCCTGAATACACTCAACAAATTTTTTTCCATCCAACCCTTGAATACTATGGCTGTGGAGTCCTGTGGAGAATTACTTGGAACAGTATGGTGGTTCACAAGTATGCCTCACACTTCTCTTTTTAATTTTTCTTTTGCCATTTGACTTTCCCTTTGTTTCTTGCTACAGTTTATTCCTCTTGATCCGGTGCAGAGAGAACAATTGATTTGGAACTAGAACCTACAAAAAAAATAGGATTTATAGTTTGGACAATCAAACTTTCATCTTTGACCAGGCGTTACATTTCTTATTAATTGGGAAAGTCCTTCCCACAGTTAGACTTATCCCAGCTGTCTACGGGCTGAATAAGCAGTGACATTTCTGTTCATCTTCCCACGAAATGCTCTGAAGAGGTTTGATTCTCACTGAGAAGAGCAATCTAGTTTGAAAGGCTGATTATTACGACTCACAGAGGAGCTTGTAGATAATGAGGCACAGCCCAGGATCTCCAACCAAGGCCCTGGAACAACACGACAGTAATAATTGGTTCAGAGTCAGTTCATTGGCTGAACAGAAGATTGGGAATCTGTTTAATGGCTCATCTTAAAACTCCTTGAAAATTTGTAGAGGACATTTGGCTTTTCCAGTTAATCAAAGATTTTATGAGCTTCAGCTGAACACGATGATAAAGGCAGTGAAATGGTGAAAACAGGAGAAGTTGCACTGGGAGCAATCTGCAGTTTTAATACTGCGTATTTCTTCATCCATAGTTCTTAAGCATTCTATACAATTTGCAAACTACTTAAAGGATTGATACTGCAGGAAAACCTTCTCGATTCTTCTACCTGAATAAATTTGCTGATAGTTAGGCTGCTTATTCAGCTTAGGGAGCTAAGTCCAAATGTCAGTAGATTGAATGTTAGGATCATCTCATTTCATGAAGGTGTTCTTTTGCAATCCAAACCTGAACAAACAGGACTGTGAAAAAAGTCACATGTCAAAGCTTATCACCTTACACTCACCAGGACACTCACAGGAACACTAAATATAAAGGAGAAAATGTTATATTTTAATACTAGTGGATTAATCCTCACACAGAGGTACAGAAGTAATTCAGTATCGCAGCCTGTTTATCTTGCTTCAGTAACCAAACTAACAAACAACATGGATTCTACAATCCATAATGCACTGGCTTGCAAAGTATGGCAAGCTAAACAAGACATAGAGTACATAACAAGAAACAATCATTACTTCATGAGAGGGGAGTGCAAATTGTTTGGCAAGTGGAATCTGATTGGTAGAGGTGTTGCCATCGCAACAGTTGGTAACTTAACAATTAACTTTCAAACCTTGTTTAAATTCAAACCAAGCAAGTTGACTCTGATTGGTCAAGGCATTGGCCCGGGGAATGAGCCAGCTATTTTGTTTAGCTGAAATGGCTGCAATGTGTGTGCACCTGTCCATTCTGTCTGCAAAGTTCAGAGCTCTGTTTATTCATATATGTAGCTTGTAGCATGTCTAAGTGTGCTAAGAATTATGCTGACAACCAATTTAAGATTATCTGTCATGCTCACACTGTGGCTATATGCTCAATACAACATTCCCCAGGGCAGTGTCTTGGACAATCAGAATAAACCCACTTGGTTTGAATTGAAAGAAAGCTTGAAAATTAATCATCAGCCATCAGCCATCAGCCATATCTCTACCAATCAAAATCCACTCACCAATCAATCACCACTCTTCTCTCAATAAGTATGAATTGTTGTTCCCTCTACATTTAGAATTCTATTGATTGTCCTGGTGAGTACAACATAAAATGTTTGAGGTGGCTTTTGTCAGCAATACTCAACTTCCACCAAATGACTATATGTAAACAGAACCATCTTATCTTGTGCCGGGCGCCTCAGTTCTTCTCATGAGCCAAACATCTTTGTGGATAGACCCAGGATGACAAAGGGTGTTAAACTAAAAGCAGCTACTTACTCCAGTGTGGCACCCTGGCAGAGGGCACGCAGTGGAGAGGGGCTTAAGAGAATAACAGCCACGTTGAGTATGCTCACTCTCCTTCTGAGAAGGAAGAAGATATGGAGTGGTGTTAATGCCAGGTTGCCATTTAAAACAGACTTGTGAGTCTAATGGTAATGGGCAGAGATGGTGTGCCAAGGGGATGTGTCACTCACTCAGAAGCACACATTTCCCTCGAGATGCCGCTAATTACCGCTGAAAACAATTCAATTTTCTTCCTGATATAGCCTTGGGGGTTCTTGATTGAACATTCTTACCATCACATTGGTGCCATCTCTATATGAATTCACGATTGCCTTCATCCTGGGAGCTCCACTTTCTGCCCTCCATCTCAAGTGTTCACCATCTGGTGACAGCCCACTGGTGTAGAGAGGAACAGACGAGCCGTTATAAAATGCAGAACAAGACCTTTAAAGTGGCACATCCATCTAACGCCTTGGCATTCAGAATGAAACTATCACCAAGTGTGTCCGCAAGTGTAACCCAATGGATTTACACGGGTGCTTCTGCTTCTTCCTGTGTTTTTTGCTCTCCCAGAGTCCGTACTCAATGTGAACACAGGTTACTGCCTTTTCTGCTCAGGTGTATGAGGTGATAGTGGACGGTGGGAAGGAAAATCTGACAGGTGTTCAATCGTTTCACACTGTTATCCCAGAAGTTGCTGCTTCACTGATATTTGACACTGGCCAGACGTTGAGCATTGTTGGGTCCTTTCTCAGCCATCTGATAGGATGTCACAGCTCTCACTGCTTCAGTTACCTGCTCATTGAGGTCTGTGTCTAACCGCGGGTCAATGCTCAAAAACATAAGGTATGGTGAGCGTCTCTCTGCTCTAATCACACACATGCCCAGTGTCACTCACCTCTCATTCCCAGCAATGTGTGTCAGTCAATGTCATTTTCCATGTCCATCATCACCTGATGGGGAGGCCAGCTGCAAGTGGCCATTGAGCCCTGGCAATGGAGCGATTATTCTCTAACTGACCATGAGCCTGCTGTGTGAGTCCTCTCTGTGTACGCTAGCCCCTGCTCAGGCTCACAGGATGAATTGGCCTCATCGCATTCAATAAGACCAGAAGAAATGGGAACAGGAGGTGGCCATTCAGCCCCTCGAACCTACACCACCATTCAATAGGATCATGGCTGATCCAACATTCCTCAGGTCTACTTTCCTGCCCTTTCCCCATAACCCTTGATTCTGGAATGAAGGGCAGCCAACTTTGCAAACATGAGCATGACTTGGTAAACTGTACCCAGCCAATGAAATGCTGAAGGCTCTGCACCTACATTCATCTATCCGTCCTGCGGCTGCTGAATCCCTCAGTCACCTCCAGCCACATCAGCTCTTTGTCAGGCTTGCTGGCCTCCCTCTGCCCAGGGGGAACAGCCCTCACTTTGCACCCTCACTACCTTCAGGGGCACTCCCGGGGAGCTGCCACTCAGCCATGGAAACACTCTTCCTCTGATGTGTTCTGTTCCTCTCCCAATGCTCGATGTGTGTGCAGCCTGCGTGAAAACTGATGACCGCTCTTTTAACATGACGCCTGCCTTTGAAATGTCAGAACTTTACCCCAAACCACTGCCCGATGTTAACCAGTGCCCTTCGTACCAGTTTTAAGTTGGCCGTGGATGCCAAAATCTCTGAGATGTCTCCCGCTCTCTCGATTCAAACTAAACCCTGAAGTCAAGACTTCCTCTCTCTTTTGGTCACATTTGTGCTTCCCACCCCCTGCCCATCGCCCCCGAAACCACCAATCATTTGTTTAAATCCTCTTCTATCTCTATCATCCAGCATTCCAGCATCTGCAGTAATTTGCTTCTGTCTATCTCTATCTTTCCCAGTTGTAATGAAATGATACCAAGGTGAAGCTTTAACTCCATTTCTCTCCCTCTGCAGATGCTGCAAAACCTGCTCAGCATTTCAGACATTTTCTGTCCTTATTTCAGACTTCAAGTATTCACAATATTTTGTCATCGCGTTCATGGTAATAGAATTGTGAGGGAGGGGGTGCTGGAGAAACAGAGAGAATGCGAGAGGTCTGAGATGCAGACTTTGTACCAGTACTCACCAAGGAAGAATGTTTAGCTGAAGCTACACTGAACAAGCATGTTGTCGGTGCACTGATTGAGCTAAAAATCGATAAGAATGAGGCAGTAGAAAGGCTGGCAGTATTTACTAAGTCTGGCTGGGATTGATCCGAGGTTGCTGAGGGAGGTGAGTGCGGAGAGTTCAAGGCACTAGACACAAACTTCCAAACTGTCTCGGATTCAGGAGTGGCGCCGGAGTGCTGGGGAATTGCAACCCTTTACAAAAATTGTTCCAAAAAGGAGAAGGATAACTCAGATATTACAGGCCAGTCAGTTTAATGTGGGGCTATGTTTGGATAAAATAATCCAAGAGAACATGAACAGCTACTGAGACAAACGTAGACAAATGAGTGAAAAGCAGCACAAACATTTTGACAGCAGACTATGTGTGGTTAACATGATTAATGCTGGTTTTGATAGAAGGACTCAGGGATTGAGGGGTGGGCAGGGATGGGAATGGAACCCACAGACACACGCTCTAGAGACTGAACTGCCTGGTGACCAGGGCCTCCCTAGCTGGCCTCGCATGCCTCATTCAGGCTGCCTTGGTGGTATTGCAAAGCGTGCTTTTTCCTCATCTTCCTCCTCCTCTTCCTCCCCCTCCTCTTCCTCTTTCTCCTACAGAGCAGCCTCCTCCCCAGCAACACTCGGTTAGTGAGCCTCCACATCCTCCTCCTCTTCCTCCAATAGGTCACCTCTCTGCTGTGCCAGGTGGCGCAGGGCACAGCACACCACCAGGAAGAGATTAGAGGACAGTGTTGGAAGGTCCCACCAGAGCAGTCCAGGTACCGGAACCTCATTTTGAGGAGTCCAATGCACCTCCCCACTATCGCGCAGGTGGCTACATTGGCCTCATTATAGCGGGTCTCTGCCTCAGTCACAGGCTTCCACACAGGCATCGTCAGCCATGCCCAAAGCGGGTAAGCCATGTCCCCGAAGAGCCAGCCCTGCAGCCTGGGCTCCTCCTCAACTGGTGTGTCAGAGCTCTTGAGAATGGAGCTGCCATGCACGCTATCAGGGTATCTCACACAGACATGCATAATGGTCATATTATGGTTACACAGTAGTTGGACATTCAGGGAATGGAACCCCTTTCTGTTGATGAATCTTCATGGACTCTGCAGGGGGGCCTTGAGGGCAACGTGGGTGCAGTTGATGCCCCCACCCCCCCTGTATATTAGGCATCCCCACAATGGCCGAGAGCCCTGCAGCCTGGGCTTCCTGCTGGGCCTTGTCCAGGTTAAATTTGATGTACTGCCCAGCTCGGGCACACAGGCCTTCTGTGACCTGTTTAATACAGCTGTGCACTGCTGCCTGAGAAATGCCACACACATCTCTGCTAGCAATCTGGAAGAAGCCAGCTGCATAAAAGTTCAGAGCGGCCATCAACGTGACAGCCACAGAGAGTGGGTGCCCTGCCCTGCCCAGAGGTGCCAGGTCCTGCACCAGGCTGCACAGGGTTGCACTGTCTCCTTTTGGAGGCCAAGATGGCGATGGCACAAGGTGTCCAGAATCTGTATGAATGACATTCCTGCCAGGGTCTCTGCTCCCTCTTTCTCCTGCACCCCCCACCCTCCCCAAAAATCACATTTGTCCAGATTAAACTCCATCTGCCATCTCCCCGTCCAAGTCTCCAACCGATCAATGTCCTGCTGTATCCTCTGATGGTCCTCATCGCTATCTGCAAATCCACCAACCTTTGTGTCATCTGCAAACTTACTAATCAAACCAGTTATATTTTCCTCCAAATCATTTATACGTTACAAATAGCAAAAGTCCCAGCACTGATCCCGGAGGAATGCCACTTGTCACAGCCCTCCATTCAGCTGGTGCATACTTAACGAACTGGCTTCCTTTGGCACAGTAAGGATTCTATGGACTCTAGACTATTCCAATGCACCCCTGGCTGGTTTCTACTGTATAGAACCTTGAGGGCATCCAGACTCTGCTGCCCATGTCTTAACTCACAGTCATTCCCTTTCCTCCATCACTTCTGTGCTCATTACCCTGAACTGGTTCCTCTGTTATCATGTTAGCCTTGCCCTTCAATATCTCTGTAATCTTCTCCAGCCTCACAAATTTCGAAGATATTTACCCTCCACTAATTGTGGCCTTCTGAGCATCCCCGATTATAATTGCTCCACCATTGGTGGGCATGTTTCTGATTACCTCAGCCCCAAACTCTCTCCCTCCCTATCTTTAAGCCCCACCTCTTTGACCAAGCCTTTGGCCATCTGACCTAATGTGGCTTGATGTCATACTATGTTTTATAACATTCTGAGAAGGGCTTTGGGACATTTCATTACATTAAAGAACCTGTATAGATATAACTTGTTGTTGTTGCTGAAAAGACTAACTTTAATGGTTTGAAAGTTGCTTACGCTTTGAATAATGTACATCCGCTCATCAATGCCTGGAACCCGAGGTTTTAATTACAAATATGTCACAGATTGTGCCGACACCAGCAAATTGGCAGTAATGTAATGCTATGCAAACACCCCATTGAGATCATTGACACTTCATTTCAATATGTATGGTCTGCAACATGATGCAACAGGATGACATGGTAGCCAAGTATCAATTTTGTGTTTTGCTCTTGGTTAGTCAGTATTGCAAATTCTCTTCACTGACAAAGTAACGGCAATTGCAAAAGTTTTGAGAGAGAAACAGAAAATGCTGGAAAATCTCAACAGGTCTGACAGTATCTATGGAGCAGGATTGGGCAATTGTGGTGAGTCCGGGTGATTCTTTGCCAGAGCTTTTCATGTAATCCAGACTCAAAACATTGGCTCTATTCTCTCTCCACAGATGCTGTCAGACCTGTCGAGATTTTCCACCGTTTTCAGTTTTTGTTTCTGATTGCTATCGGTTTGGTTTAAAACCAAACTCCAAAGGACTTCCTTAGCTCAAATGTGACCCCTGTTTGCGAAGTCACAGCTCTCCAAGCTCATGTTTACTTTTCACCTCATCAACTCTCTGAGCAGATTCAGATTCCAGTATCCACAGGAATTTGTTTTTATCAAAGGATTGAATTCTAAACGTGCCTCTGTGGATCATTCCCAAACTGTCACAGTAACAATGTACAATGGTCAAATTTCACCTTGTGCTCTGTTCGCACTTAAATCCTGCTCACTCCTCACCCTCTCTTCACTGACCTCCATTTACTCCCAATCCATTAATGCACTCAATGTAGTAATCTTGTTCATGTAAACTAATCCTATCAGACAGTCACCTCATCTCCCAAACGGTCACCCAACTCATCCTACTGACCTTCAAACCATCGTTCCAACCAATGCTGGAGAAACCTTCAACCACTTCAGCCCCACCTTTGAGAATTGCCTCCAACACACCACGTTGGAGAACCTCTCATTAAAAAGAAATTTGAAAAGCTTGTCTCTTCAGGCATACTTCTGATCGACTCTCATAACATTCCAGCTGAGCCTCGACATCTGCTCTTTTCATTTATGAAAAACCTTCCACATTAAAGCCACTCCATAAATACAAGTTGATGCCGTGATAAAAGTTTTTAAATTGAAAGATTGTGCAATCAAGAAAGAAATCAGTAACATGTCCGCAGTGAAGAATCTCAGCAACTTTTGAATTGAATTTTCAAATGAAGGAGGACCCAAAATTTCCATTCTGGGTGGGGAGGTGGGGGGGAGGGTGGTGTGGGGGAGGTGGGGCGGGGGGGGGGGCGGTGGTTGGTGTCGTCATACCCCAGAGATTAGAGGTTCACCGGAATACCCCACCTCATTTCACTGACCCCCTCCCCCCCCCGCCACATTCCCCCCATCTGAAGATCCCTATACAGGAATTGCCCAGGAACTTGCGATGAGCAATTAGTCCTCATCTGGAACTACCCAAAGCTTCACTTTATTCTGAAGACTCCAGATGAATCTGAATCTCTGAACAGAGTATTTACTCAGGAAGGATTAAAATCACTTCTAACTTCTGGGTGACTGTGCCAACAACTTCTCGGACCACCTTCCTG
The DNA here is from genome assembly GCF_965287045.1 of Carcharhinus amblyrhynchos. Taxonomy (NCBI): domain Eukaryota; kingdom Metazoa; phylum Chordata; class Chondrichthyes; order Carcharhiniformes; family Carcharhinidae; genus Carcharhinus; species Carcharhinus amblyrhynchos. The sequence continues at coordinate 2,540,925 of NC_137329.1, read as the reverse complement.
ACTGTCCTCTCACCCGTCCCTCCAAACTACCCTCCTGACTGTCAATTAACTCCACAACCCCCCCTCCCCCCCATCTGTCCAACTACCCGACAAGTCCCCCCCAACCCCCACCCAACTGCCCAACTCACCTCTCCACCGATCACCTGACCCCCCCCTCCCCCACTGACAGTCTAATCCCCCAAACTGACTGCACAATCCTCACCGACCCCCACTGATCTCCCTCTCCCCACCTCCCCTCCTGTGCAGCTGCCCTGGACTGGAAGGATCCTGGAGTTGCTGTGTTACTCACTAGACCCAATTCGGAGCAACAGGTGAGAAATATATATCTCCCTACCCAGTTCAGTGAAACAGGAGCAGATGACAATCTGATGGTGATGCCATTCCACAGGGATTCCGCGACAATAACCCGCAAAGCTGGGTGAGATTTTGAGTTGGAGACTTGAATGTGCTGCTTAATTTTGTCGCGTTCATTCTTGAGATTTCTCTTCATGATAAGTGGTGCCATATTGTGTTGTTTGGAATGTGACAGAGCCAGCTTTTCACTTAACCAGTGATTCGCATCAAAAAATAATTAGCAGCAGGCTTAATTTTTAATGGAGGTTGGTTCTGGTAAAATTGAAACATTTTTCCTGCGCCTTGCTGAAATTACTCAACAATATCACACATTAATTATGATTTACATGGCAGTGAAGAAGTGTAAGCTCCTTACACAGGATATGTTTCAAATTTCCAGTTCCGAATATGAGTCTTATAGTCTCCAAACATTAATTTGGGTTCTCAATATGCAGATACTGCCTGGCCTGATGAGTTTTTCCAGAACTTTCTGCATTGAATTCAGAGTTCCAGCATTCTCAAGGCTGGAATTCTCTGGCCTTTCACACCCCATCGTACTCTGCCAGCAGGAACGGAAAATTTGGCACTCTGCCAAATCTCTATTCCTTGCAGCCGGACTGGAGAATCCCAGCTGCAGGCGAGGTCGGAGAATCCCAGCCGCAGCCGGACCAGAGAATTCCAGCCATTGGTGAGGTACAGAGTCCAACCCACAGTATTTTGCTCTTGAATGAAACACTGGGTGGGCTTCTCCCATTCTCCGCCAGCAGGTTCAGTCGCAGATGAGGGGGCTGGTGGGGGATATACGGACATTGAGATTTTCAGAATATGAGCAGGAGTAAGCCAATCGGCCTTTTGGGCCTGCTCCATCATTCAGTAAGATCATGGCTCATCTGACTATAACTTCAACCCCACCTTCCTGCCAACTCCTGATAATATGTATTACCCCTGATAGCCTAAAGATGTGCGGGTTAGGTTGATTGGCCATGTTAGAATTGCTCCTTATGCCCCGGTATGCATAGGTTAGAGGGATTAGTGGGTAAAATATGTAGGGATCTGGGGGTAGGGCCGGGTTGGGCTTGTGGTCAGTGCAGACTTGATGGGCCAAAGGGCCTCTTTCTGCACTGTAGGGTTCTATGGTTCTATGGTTCTAAACTTTCATCCCCCTGTTGATCAAGAATCTATCGAGGGCAGGAAAAATTTGACCCAGCCAGTTACCGCCCTGTCAATCTATCCTTGATCATCAGTAAATTGTTGGAAAGGGTCATCAACAGTGCCAACAAGTGGCACTTACTCAACAATAACCCATCCACTGGCGGCTTTGCTAAGCTCACTCAGCTCCTGACCTCATTGCAGCCTTGGTCCAAACTCTAGTTGTGCTCCAGACGTGCTCTGGACATCAAGGCAACATTTGACCAAGTGTGGCATCAAGGAGCCCGAGCGAGACTGGAATCGATGGGAATCGGGAGAAAACTCTCTGCTGGCACAAACCTACCTGACACAAAGGAAGTAGTGGTTGTGGTGATTGGGGGTCAGTCAACTCAGCTCCAGGACATCATGGCAGGAGTCCCTCAGGGTAGTGTCCCAGGTTCAACCATTTTCAGCTGCTTCATCAATGACCTTCCCTCCATCATAATGTTAGAAATGGGAACGTTCGCTGTTGATTGCACAATGTTCAGCACCATTCGCAGCAACTTAGATTCTGAAGCAGTTCATGCAGATAAACAATGAGGCAGAGACAACGTTCAACTAACATTCATGTCACACATATGCCAGGCAATGACAATCTCCAAAAAGAGTGAATCTGACCATTTTTCCTTGATATTCAATGGCACTATCCCAACCGCCAACACCTTGAACGTCCTACAGACTGGACAGAACCTGAATTGGACTAATCTATAAATACTCGGGCTACAAGAGCAGATCAGAGGCTAGGAAATCAGTGATGGGTAACTTACCTCCTGACTCCACAAAAACTATTCACCATCAGCAAGGTACAAGGCAAGAATATGATGGAATGCCCTCCACTTGCCTGAATGAGTGCTGCTTGAGCAAGATTCAAGAAGCTCAACATCATCCAGGATAAAGCAGCCCACTTGATTGGCATCCCATCCTCCACTTCTTCCACCGGTGATGTACAGTAGCAGCAACATGTACCATCTACATGACACACTGCAGCAACTCTCCATGGTTCCTTCAATCACACCTTCCAAACCCCCAATCTCTACCATGCAGAAGGACAATCTCAACACGTGCATGTGAACACCATCCTTTGCAAGTTTCCCCCTGAGCCAACATCAGCCTAACTTGCAAATATATCACTGTGTGTTCACTAGCACACTGTCAAAATCCTCCAATTCCCTTCCTAACAGCACTGTGGGTGTACCCGCACCACTGGTCTCCAGCAGTTCAAGAAGGTAGCTCATCTCCACCTTTTCAAAGACAATTAGAGATGGACAATAAATGCTGGTGTTGTCAATGATGACCACCTCCTGTGAAAAGAATTCTCTTTAAAAATGTTGAAGATTGTCCTAGTATGTCCTGTCCATAAAATGCAGGGAAAGCCTGATCCAGCCAATTAGTGCCCCATCAGTTTACTCTTGGTCATCAACAAAGTGCAGTCAGAAGTCTCACAACACCAGGTTGAAGTCCAACAGGTTTATTTGGTATCAAGGTCTTTTGGAGTGCTGTCCCTTCATCAGGTGAGTTCATCCACTCACCTGATGAAGGGGCAATGAAATTGTGGGACTTCTTACCCCAGTCCAAATCCGGCATCTTCACATCATCAACAAGATGATGGAAGGTGTTGTTGACTATGCTATTAAGCAGCACTTACTCATTCGAACCTGCTCACTGATGCTCAAGCTTGGGGTCCTCCAGGAACGCTTGACTCCTGACTTTATTACAATCTTGGACAATGGAGTTGAATTCAGGAGATAAATTGCTGATGACTGTCTTTGACATCATATCATTGCAGCATTTAACCCGGCATCAAGGAGCCTTTACAAAACAGGTCAATGAGAATCGAGGGGGAAATGTCTCCACTGTTTGGATCCATGCCTAACACAAAGGGAGAGGATTGTGGTTGTTAAAGATCAATTATCTCAGTCCCAGGACAACACTGTAGGAGGTTTTCTGGGGAATGTTCACATTCCAAGCTGCATCAATGAACTTCCCCAGTAATATGGTCAGAAGTGAAGATGTTTGCTGAGATTGTATAGCAGTCAGCACCATTCACAACTCTTCATGTACTGAAACAGTCTGTGCTGTTGATACAGAGCAAAACCTGGACAATACTCTGTCTTGGAGTGATGCGTCAAGTAACATTTGTGCCACACAAATGCCAGGTAATAACCATCTCCAAAGTGAGATGAGCTAAACTCTTCCCTGTCAATGAACCCTCAACACCCTGTGGGGGGGAGCACTTACCATGGGCCAAAAAGTTAACTAGACCAGGGATATCAATTCTGTGACTCAACCAACAATCTTAATGATGATAATATTTTATATATCCCTCCTATTGAGTGTAGCCACCCATCTGTTAGGAAGAATAGTAAATTACAATTTATTTTCTTTCCAAACTGCTAGCATGCAATACTGTGCCCAAAAGGATGATGTTAATTAATATTCTTATTCAGATGACTTCTTGTTAAAGTATTGTTAAAAGTAAACAATGTGCTTGTCCAATAAAATAGTCCAGCTGTCAATGATTTCATAGTCTATAATCCTCCAGTAAATGCATCCTATTAATCTCAGCCAGGATAATGCAGATGTCTTCCCAGTTTAGGTTACGTGGATAGATTTCAGAAGCTAAAAAGTATTCAATTGAAATAGTCGCCCAGGAGATGTTTAAAAACCAAATAGACATTAAGATGCAAACCCAAGCAAATTCTCAGGAGGCTGGTCATTAACCGTGGCTCTTTTACAAAGTTGCAAAGGCAACAGTTTATTGTATTTTGTTGAGACTGTATGATTTACTGCCTGAACCATTTTTAATTACAACACTACTGATGTACTGCACCATTAATCACAGCAAGAGCAATAAAATTTGTCTATAAAAGTCTGTTGCATTAATACATCATACCACTCCTTATGGATCATTCCTGAAGATTATCTCCAAGAAATTAATTCCAATATTAACCAAGTACAGTATATTACAAACCTTTCAGATCAATAAAAGCTTGTCCTGACACTGCTCTGTAAAATTGTGTCCAGAGTAGAATGTGGGAAATACTGCCTCATTTTGCATGCTACTTTCCCACTATTTTCATGATGGTTTCAACAAAATATATCCACCAGAATTTTCTGTCTGTTCTCTCTCCAAGCAAAGTATGGAAAAGACATTGGGGGCAATCTTCAACTTTCATCCTCACCTTTTTCACATGAGAATGGGACATTAGTTGGACTTCTGTAAACTCAGCCATGTCAGCCCATTCTATCTTCATTCAGTTTCCTTTCATAGAATCCCTACAGTGCAGAAGCAGGCCATTCTGCCCATCAAGGCTGCACAACTCTCCATCAGAGCATCTTACCCAGACCCTATCCCTTAACTCTATGCATTTAATCCCCCTAATTTACACATCTTGGACACTAAGGGGCAGTTTAGCATGGCCAATCCAACTACCTGCACATCTTTGTACTGTGGGAGGAAACCATCCAGGACAAAGCAGCCCGTTTGATTGGCATCACATCTACAAACATTCACTCCCTCTACCACCGACACTCAGTAGCAGCAGTGTGTACTATCTACAAGGCGCACTGCAGCAATTCACAAAAGATCCTTAGGCAGCACTTTCCAAACCCTCGACCACTTCCATCTCGAAGGACAAGGGCAGCAGATATATGGGAACATCACCACCTTCAAGCTCCGTTCCAAGGCCCTCACCATCCTGACTTGGAAATGTATTGGCCGTTCCTTTGCAGTCACTGGGTCAAAAGACTGGAATTCCCTCCCTAGCAGCATTGTGGGTCAACACACAGCGTACAGTCTGCAGCAATTCAAGAAGACAGCTCACCGCCCCCTTCTCAAGGACAACGGGGAATGGGCAATAAATGCTGGCCAGCCAGTGACACCCACTAGTGAATTCCTTTTCCCTGTTAGTGGTTTATTGTGTGATTTAATGACTTGTGTTGATGTGGGTTTCCATGCCTTTAATCATGGCTTCATCAGAGGCTGTGCTTGGAGCAGTGATGGGAGAGTTGGTGACAAGTCTAAGGGTGAACTGTAGGTGTTTCTCCCTTAGTGTCACTGTCACTGGTTGGGTTTGGGTCTGAACACTCACACTGACCACTGTGAGAGGGCTGTAATGCTACAGAAATACAAACACATGCTTTATGGAAATGATGAAATCAAATATGGAAAGGAACACTATCAAAGTAACCAGTGGTGTTGTTAAGGGCACCTGAACTGTGGGTACTGTTGTAGTGTTCGAAACTCATACACTCTGGGGATGGGGGCATTAGATTCTGCTCTGATCTATGGCAAACCGGTGAGATTCCATGTAGCAATGACACCGAGGGAGTCCCCGTGTTAAACGTCGGGAGCCACAATAGAATGAGCTTAATTGTTATTATCAGGCCTCCTTGCCTGATAATCTCCCTGTTAGATTGTCCATTTCACGTTGGCAAGCTGGTCTTCCATAAGCAGAAGATCGGTGGTGGTGGAGGCAAATTCGATAGGGTCTTTTAAGAGACTTCAAGATGAGTACATGGGACTTTATAGGATTGAGGGTTATAGGTAAGCCCAGCAGGTAGTGATATGATTGGCGCAACTTGTGGGCTGAAGGGCCTGTTTGTGCTGTAGTTTTTCTATGTTCGAAGATGCCAGAGGTATTCAGATGAGTTCACGGTTCAGGGAAAAGGGAATTGTGCCCGGACAGTGCTTTCTGGCACTGCCCTCTGACGATGCCTCCCACTTTCCGGTCAGCACAAGGGGGCATTGCCCAGAAAGTGCCAGAGGCAATGTCAAGGCAGTGCCATTGGGGCAGTTACAAGGGAGGGAGTTCCTTTGGAGCATGTTCAATTGTGGGGGGAGAGTTCTAGAACATAGAACATAGAACATTACAGCGCAGAACAGGCCCTTCGGCCCACGATGTTGCGCCGACCAATTAAAAAGCAATGACCCTCTAACCTAAACCAATCCCTTTCCATCCATAAACCTATCCACGGATCTCTTAAACGCCCCCAAACTAGGCGCATTTACAACTGCAGCAGGCAGGGCATTCCAATCCCTCACCACCCTCTGGGTAAAGAACCTACCTCTGACATCTGTCCTATAACTACCACCCCTTAATTTAAAGCTATGCCCCCTTGTGCTAGCTTTCTCCATCCGAGGAAAAAGGCTATCACTGTCCACCCTATCTAAACATCTAATCATCTTATATGTTTCAATAAGGTCCCCTCTTAGCCGCCTTCTTTCTAACGAAAACAACCTCAAATCCCTCAGTCTCTCCTCATAGGACCTCCCCTCCATACCAGGCAACATCCTGGTAAACCGCCTCTGCACCCTCTCCAAAGCCTCCACATCCTTCCTATAATGTGGGGACCAGAACTGCACACAATACTCCAAGTGCGGCCGCACCAGAGTTTTGTACAGTTGCAACATGACGCTGCGGCTCCTAAATTCTGTGGCAAGAGGTGTTGTTCCATGGGAAGGTTTCATGTTGGAGGGTGGTATTCTGCAGGTGGTGGGCTGTGTTCAGGGGTGGTTGTTTGTGGGACAGTTCTAGTTTTGATTATTTTGCCCTGACATTACTGCCAGGTTACCCCACCAGCACGATATCGTGGGACCCACCATTTGGATTTTTTTTCAGTAATGCTGCTCACAATATGGTGGCGGAGCGGGTTTGGAACCCCTCCTCTCACCCAGTGCCACATATCACAAAATTCCACCCGAATTTCATGACATTTTCCAATGCTGTGTAGACTAACTGACAACAGGTTCCTCGTGTTTTGTTTTTGCTGGACAGCATTACATACTTGTTTGTGTCAGTTTCCCATTCATATTTTGTACAACATGGTTGGTCTATTTCTCTCCTTCCTTTGCTGTAGAGATTCTCATTCCAAATATTTGATCAAAGATGTGACGCTGGGTACATTTCCCATTCTGATTGTGCAGAATCATGCAGAATGTCTTTGGATCATTTCAGCCTTATTTATATCCTTCACCAGACAAGGATCCCACACAGTATGTGCACACTTGGAAAAACAAATGTTTGACAACGACAGTGATACTTCTGTTGCAATTCCTCCTCAGAAACCCGAGAACCCGGTTTGCTTTAGATGTTCTTTGCTGAAACGTTAACGATTGTTTTTAACACAAACTCCACTTGCCTGAATGGTCCAAAACATTGTTCACATGAACATGGCATTGGAGGTTAGTATCTCACTGCCCAATTAGAATGCTGAATGTCTACTTTGCATATGCGAAATGAATGAAATGCAAATCAATTCCGGCCTCATTGTGTTTACTCAACAGACCATTCTCCTTCCAACTAAACACCTACACAGGGGTAAAGGTATCGGAAACAAAGTCGTCATTAAGCTAAATGTAGCCAAGTCCTTGAATATCTGACAGCGTTTTCTTGAATTCTTGAATAGTCAAGTATCCAAAATGCATATTTGCATTCCCTGAACATACACTTTCTCTCACAAAAACATAAATGAATAGAAAGAAACAATTGGAAAAGAAATCTTGATATTTGTCAGATCATTTAGTTCTCTCCTGTTAAATGAATGGATGAAGGAATTGAGTGCACATTAAGTTTCTGATCTTAGCACAATGTTGTTTTAACTTCACCGACACCCATCTTTTCTTAGAATTCCAACAGTGCTAAAGGAGATCATTCGGCCCAGGTCAACCGCCCCACCCTTACCCCCTAAACCATGGCTATCCCATCCATTTTACACAGCTTTTATTTTTATTTTGGTTTTATTTATTAGAGTCACAAGTAAGCTTACATTAACACTGTGCAATGAAGTTACTGTGAAAATCGCCTAGTCTCCATACTCCAGCACGTGTTCTGGTACACTGAGGGAGAATTTAGCATGGCCAATGCAACTAACCAACACACCTTTCAGACTTTTGTTGGATATATCTTCTGACCTTTAGACGTAAAATTGACATCACTGATTAGAAAAGTAATTGTATTGGATTTGTTTTTCATTTGTGTTGGCAGTTCGGATCTAGTTGGGATGGAATTGGTGCAGCAAATATCTGCAAGTTAAAGTATGGCAGTGAGGATATAATGACCTGATGATATTTCCATCGCTTTCCATCGTCAGTGTCCATTTTATGCATAGTTATCTATTTAAACCGTGTGCTCAAGGCGGCTGGCTACCAAACACTACACCAAAATCCATTTAGGGGCCAGATCGCTAGATTATAGGGAAACTGCGAAAGCTTTTCTTTTGTTACCACCTTTTCCCATTACCACGAACATCTTTCAATCATTTTTGTGGCAGCTGTCCTGGTTCTTCCCTCTACTGATTTATCTTCTTGCTGTGTTACCAAGGAGTTTCCTCCGGGAATTTGTCTGGATACACATTTTTTTTTTAAGAAAGGTACCAACACTGAGCATCTGAGGCACTAAGTATCCGCAAGCCAGAAAATGCGCTGCCACCTCGCCCGCAGCCAAAACCCAGCACTGTCTGCAGCGACTGGGTCTAAATGCAACATTGGTATTCGGATTGTACACACTGGGTCATTTAGAGCTTCCCTGGAGATGTTGTAAATCAACTGTGTGTAGATATGTGCAGCGAATTGTATTCTTTGCTGCAGCTACACAGTTTATCCCCATCCCCATGGGGCAGTGAGAGTAGCATGAGCGATTCCATTAACTGGCTGCACATTTCCCCAGGGTCCGGGGGATTATAGATTATACCTTCGTGTGTCACAAATTCCATCACCTCGGTGAGAAGTGAGGGATTCTGCACTGCGAGCAGCATGTGCAATTAGTGCTGAATTAAACAACCTCACACCCAACCAAGTGCCTCTCGTTGTAAGGCACGTCGCTACCCTGACATTATCCTAAAACGGCAAGTTAGAAATGCACATCTGCAAAGGTGCCATCAACCATATTGATATTTGCAAGAAAATTCATTCATGGGTTCATGGTCACCCTGGCCATGGGCAATAGGACCTTTGTCTCAGCATCTGTTCAGGTTTTCTGCACTATTTGTTTGCCTCACTCCAGCCAATGGTACCAGCTGATTCCCTAAAAGCAAGGCCAACATCTGGCCTACTTGCAGTCCTCGAACAGGACTGCCACAGACTGTCAACATAAGAAAAGCTCTTTGAAAATACTTACAGAATATGGAGCCAGGCAGAATAATATTGCTTCTCCCAAAAACACGGGCCACCCTTTGCTGTCAGGTCTTGGTCCAGCAGTTTACAGATTACCCAAAAGGTGGTTAAAGTCATATTTTAAAGCAATTTATAGGGAAGAAGTGGTTTAGAAACTGCACATCAGCTAAATAGGCAGAACATATATGCATGTGTGGGGTCTGCACGTTTCCCCCATGTCTGCGTGGGTTTCCTCCGGGTGCTCTGGTTTCCTCCCACAGCCCAATGATGTGCAGGTTAGGTTGATGGCCGTGCTAAACTGTCCTTTATTGTCCCGGGATGTGTATGTTAGAGGAATTATTGGGTAAACATGTGGGATTTTGGGGATAGTGCTTGGGTGGGATTGTTGTCAGTGCAGACTCGATGGGCCAAATGGCCTCCTTCTGCACTGTATGATTCTATGATTCTGTGGTTCTGTGACCTATAACAGGTGAAAAGAATTCACCTCCTGGCTCAGATGAAGGCATGAGAAAAGTGAGGGACATGGATCTCCATGGCTGACAGTGGCAGTCTAGCCTCCTTGAAATGGTTTTGTGGTCCCAGATCAGACAAATGGACAGATGAAACTGACCTCCATGTCTGGATGAGACAGCCTCTTCTGCTTCTTCAGTCTCCTTGATCTTGTCAAAGCCAGTGTGGATCACTTTGATTTCCTCTGTCCATGTGTTCTGCAGCTCACCAAGATGTTCGGCCAGATAGATCGAGCACACCTCAGGAAGCTCTTTCCTGTCAGAAGCGATCTTTCCCTCTTGCAAGTTCATTATCAATCCCTTACTTCCGGGTGGAGTAGAGTGGCCCCTTTAATTGGCTGATCCCTGAGGGCCACATGATCAGGCTGGACCCTATACAGTGTCAGGGTGAGAAGCTGAGCCAATTGGGAGTGAGGGTGTGTGCCCGGGGCCAGGGAGGAACCTCAGTTGCAGCCAGGGGACAGAGAGCATGGCCATGTCTTGCAGTTCTGTCTGAGCATTGTTTATACATTAATATATATTGTTGGTAATAAACCCTTTATAAAACTTGAAGTCACAGTGAGTGACAGTGCCTTTGAACTTACTACAATGGGAGTCTCGTGTCAATCATTCATTAAATTGTCCAATAGCAAAGGAAAGATATTCAAGGTGATCCTTCCTACTTCTGTTGAAAGTCCATCTTGTGTCTCATCACTTGCTTGAAGATTCTGTTTAACCTTTACTCAGGCAGTATAGGTCATGACAAGAGAATCTCCAGTTTATAAAGATCTTGGCATGATCTTACCAGCCGTTCACATCACACTCCCGCTCCTGAGGCCAGAGAATTTGGCACCCAGCCAATTCTCCGAACCCTGCTGTGGGATGGGAAAATCCCACTGGTACAAATAGCTGTAACATTCCAGGACTTGTTTTAGAGGTTGTACTGGAGACATGACCTTGACAGAGGTGATGGCCTATAATGCAGGAATTTTTCTTCACAAGATAGAGAGAAAAATAATTAAATATATGTCTTAAGATTCTACAAGATTATTGTGCAGAGATTTCTTAACAGCCCACTGTTCAAGCCACTTTGTTTGTGACTTATAGAACAGTACAGCACAGTGCAGGCCCTTTGGCCCTCGATGTTGTGCCGAGCTACATTCAAACCCAAGATCAAGCTATCCCACTCCCTATCATTCTGGTGTGCTCCATGTGCCTATCCAATAACCACTTGAAAGTTCCATTTGAGCAATTCAACACTTGAATTTGAACACCCTCCCCACATCTCCATCAGGACCTCCCTACCCCACAGCAGCACCTTTCAATGACCTGTACAGTGCTTTTATAAGCTAGCTTAATCCAACTAAAATAGTTTCAACTTCATAAAAGTCTTATAACTCAGAGCTTCGTGCCAATTCCTTGCACTTGTTTCTCAGAATCCTTAGCAATGCATCAATGTCATTTTAATGGTAAGATTCCCAACACCACACATGATGTTCCGACTATAGTGATTGAAAACTTTGAAAAGCTCTTGTGATGTGTCTAAGGATATGATTTATTTAGGAAATAACAGCTTCACATTGCCTGGAAGTGCAGTATCAGCAATCACAGCCAGATCTTTTACCATTTTCACTTTTGCTAATGGACATTCTTTCATTGTATGTAGGTTTATTGGCTGTCTTTCCCTCTCATCAGTAAAATCCAGCTATTCATTTCGTCAACTACTGTTCAATGCTGATAGTGGACCAGTCATTAAAGCACAATAAGAGAAGACAAGAAGTATGAACAGGAGTGGGCCTTGGCCCCTCAAGCCTACTCCACCTGTCAATAAGATGAGATTTGATTTGATTTATTATTGTTACACATAGTAGTATACAGTGTAAAGTATTGTTTCTTGTGCGCTATACAGACAAAGTATGCTGATCATAGAGAAGGAAACGAGAGAGTGCAGAATGTGGTGTGACAGTCACAGCCAGGGTGTAGAGAAAGATCAACTTAATGCAAGGTAAGTCCATTCAAAAGTCTGATGGCAGCAGGGAAGAAGCTGTTCTTAAGTTGGTCAATACGTGACCTCAGACTTTTGTATCTTTTTCCCGATGGAAGAAAGAATGTCTGGAGTGTGTGGGGCCCTTTATTATGCTGGCTGCTTTGCTGAGGCAGTGGGAAGTGTAGACAGAGTCAATGGATGGGAGGCTGGTTTGTGTGATGCGGCTCTAACTCCACTTTCGTGCCTGTCCCTTGTCACCCTTGACCCCCCCCCATCAATCAAAAATCTGTCTAGCTCAGCTTTGACAATTTCTAAGACCTGCCTTCCTCTGTCCGCTAGGGGAAGAATTCCAAAACCAAATTCCTCTTCATCTCTGTCTTCACTGGGAGACTCCCTTTTTTTTGTAAACTCTGTCCCCCACTGTTCCAGTCTCTCCGCAAGGGAAACATCCACTCAGCATCCACTCTGTCAGGTACTCTCAGGATCTTCTATGTTTTTTTTATTCATACTTCTAGTCACTTCATCATAAATCTGTTCTTGGAAGGGATTTTGTCCAGTTTTCTGCAATAATTCCTGTACGTATGAACATACATATTGAAGCACTGTATGATTCTATGTTGAGTAAAGTTCCAGCCATGCAGTGAACAAATGGTACAATAATGCTGTCTCCTAGAAATCTCTCTGTACATCAATAGAAACCATGGAATCATAGAATCCCTACAGTGCAGGAGGCCATTCGGCCCATCAAGTCTGCACCCACCACAATCCCACCCAGGCGCTATCCGCGCAACCCCACATATTTATCCCACTAATCCCTCTAGCCTACACATCCTGGGACACAAAGGGCCAACTTACTATGGCCAATGCACCTAATTGGTCAAGCAGTCAGTCCCTCAAACCAGCTCCGCCATTTGATAAAGATCAAGGCTGGACTCATTGCGACCACAACTTCATTCTTCTGTCAACACCTGTACCCTGTGACTGCCTTATCCACCAAAAATCTACCTACTGCAGCATCACAGAGCTTCAGTGAGCCCAGTTTCCTGGGCAACAGAATTGCAGAGTCTGTAATGATCCTCTGAGTGAAGGAATTCCTCCTCACCCAATTTTTATAACTGTGCTTCATCATTTTAGATCCCCGACCCCCTTACAGGGATATCCTCTCAGCACCGCCCCCTCACACCCCCTCAGAAACTTTGGTGTTTTGGTGGAGGGTCGGTCACACTTTGGAAAAATGACTTGGTGCGGAGGAGGGGGGTATCATACCAGAATTTGGCAAGGTGTTGGTCCCAGTGAGAAAATGGTGTGTTTCTCTTACCGCAGTCTGTCACCAGGAAACTAGCTGGGCGACTTTCACAATGACATGTTCAGGGACAGGGACTCAACACTGAGATTGGGGTGGCCCCATGGCACACCCCTGGTGCAGGGTTAAACCTGGCAATGGTACACCCTCCCAGGCAGTGCATTCCAGACTGTCACCACCCTCTGGATAAAAATGTTTTTCCTCACATTCCCCTAAACCTCTCAGCCCTCACTATTAACTTGCATCCCCTCGCAATGACCCTTCAACTGAAGGGAACAGCTGCTCATTATTCGCTAAGTCCATGTCCCTCATAATCTTCTACACCACGATCAGGTCACCCCTCAGTCTTTCTCTTCTCCAATGAAAACAACCCAAGCCTATCCAACCTCACTTCATAACTTAAACGCTCCATCCCAGGCAGCATCCTGGTGAACTTCCTCTGCCCCCCCCTCCCTCCAGTGCAGTCATATCTTTCCGATAATGTGGTGACCAGAACTGCACACAGTATTCCAGCTGTGGCCTCACCTTCGTTACTCCATCATGACCTCACTGCTTTTGTACAGTTGAGTACAGTTAGCAAGGACAGAACGCCCTGTTCAATTGGCACCCCAGCCAGCAACTTCATTGATCCCCTCCACTACTGACACACAGGGACAGCAGCCTGTACCATGTACAAGATGCACTGTAGAAACTCACTAAGCCTCCTCTGCTAGCACTCTAACGCCACAACGTCTACTGTCTGGAAAGGAAGGACAACGCACACACGGGAAGGCAAGTTCCCTCCAAGCTACACACTATCCAGACTTGGAAATTTATCGCTGTTCCTTCACTGTTGCTGGATCAAAATCCTGGAACACCCTCCCTCAAAAAGGAAAACAAAATCACAGCGCGCAAAGAAACACATCAAGGGGACTCAAGGATAGATGTACAGAAATGACTTGCAGAACACAAACATAGATAAGGATCAGCAATACGGCCCAGCATAGAGGCACAATGGGTGTACCGACACCTCAGGGATTCACCATCTACCTTCTGAAGGACAATTAAGGATGGACATCATATCTTGGTCTTGCGAATGATCCCACATCCTGTCAAAGAATAAAAACAAATAATCTCTTGAGCGAGACATTGAGAAAGGATTTAGATCAATTTAGAGGGAAGGAATTGGAGAAATTCCTTTTACACACCAATGAGAATAAAGCAACGGGGAGTCCACTGGGCAACTCACTGCTCCCACGTGCACTGACATTGGCCACACTCAGTAACTCACCCAGTTTACTGAGAAGCTGCTTCCGGTTCACATGCCGGCAATCTATCCCAGAGATTGAGCATGATCTGTTCAAAAGACACATCTTGTGTCATTTAAATAAGCTCCTTAAAGAATTCCAGCAAATTACTGGAGCCTGACCTATTAACCCACATTGACGTTTTTATGGCTTCTGTGCTGAAACATTCTGTTCATTATAGCTGCTCCTTGATTGCAATCAGGGTCATTGGAGGCATACACCAGTTATATGCCTTGGCACTGAGTTTTAGTCTAAAGGGGCTACATACTGGGCGAGAGTGTCTGACTGAGTTACAAGTGGCCTAGTTAGCAATTGGGGTCTGGGTGAAATGAGCCCATATAGTCTAGTTAATATGCTGGATGCAAATTGCAATGCAAGAATGAAAAGGAAGGGTATAATTTGTGCAAGGGAGCATATTCTGTAACCTTTATTTCAAATTCACACCAGTCTGTTGAGGGATGAGTGCCTATTGCCGAAATGGTCAAAATGGTAAAAAAAAACTGTCATGTGTAAGGAACAATAATTTTGCGTAACCATTTCAATTAATTTTGTACATATAAATGCCAGGCGAACATTGGATTGGATTGTTTTTATTGAAATCTCAGCACCATTAGACAAAGGTTCAAGTCTGTTTCTGTCAGCCCTGCTTTCCAATTCCCCTTTGCTAACAAATAGTGGCACTCATTTTGGCTCCCGGAGATTCTTCCTGCCAGACAGCAGGTCTCACCTGATTACCGACCACTAACACACCCGAGGGTAGAAACCTCTCCGATTCTGCACACAAGCCGACTGATTGCTATTGTTGAATTGTGTGAGTGCAGGTGTTGGTTTTAAATAGGTACTTTGCTTCTAAAACTAACGCTTGAAGCAAAAAAGCCTGAAATAAATCACTGTGATCTGGAAAATAAGGCGCTTAAAATGATGGATATTACGAGAGAACTCCAGCATATTTAAAATGAATGGTGACAATGGTTTGATGATAAAAATTGATCAGCTCGCTGAGGACTGGTTTGGTCTTACCGTACAATTACTATCAATGTCTACTGTTAAATAGAACATAGAAATATGGCAAAGGGATGATGCTAAATATTAAACCAGTTTGTACCTGCACTTGTACCACCAGAACTGAGAGCATTGGTTAGAAATTCAGACCAGTCCATTACTGGGAAATATTCCAGTTCCTGAGGCTCACAGCACCTTCCATGTTTAGGCTCTGGCTTCATTAACATCAAGTTTGCATGGTGCTGGGATAAAGGAACAGATGTTCAGGCAAGTGTCTTTCCATCTGTATTACAAAGCTTCCAAAGTGAGACCAGTACTTCAAAGATGAAGAGGGTCCCTTAAGTCTCTTCAATGAGTAATATTGCTCGGTCAGCAGGAGTTGAGCAGGGAAGGCGATGGCCAATGGGTATTACCACTAGACTATTAATCCAGAAACTCAGCCTATGTTCTGGGGACCTGGGTTTGAACCCCACCATGGCAGGTGGTGAAATTTGAATTACGTAAAAAATATTTGGAATTAAGAATCTATTGAAGGCCATGAAACCATTGTTGATTGTCGGAAAAACCCATCTGGTTCACTATTGTCTTTTAGGGAAGGAAATCTGCTGTCCTTACCTGGCCTGGCCTATATGTGACTCTGGAGCCAAAGCAATGTGATTGAATCTCAACTGCTCTCTGAAATGGCCAATAAGCACTCAGTAATATCAATCAATGGACCATCTAGCATTGATCTAGGCACCAGAAAAGACAACGGCAAAACAAACATCTCTGTCAACGCTGCAAAGTCCTCCTTACTAACATCCTCTGAGGACTAGTGCCAAAATTGGGAGAGCTGTCTCACAGACTAGTCAAGCAACAGCCTGATATAGTCATTCTCATGGAATCATACCTTACAGATAACACCCCAGACACCACCATTACCATCTCTGGATATGTCCTGTCCCACCAGCAGGACACACCCAGCAGAGATGGTGGCACAGTGGTATACAGTTGGGAGGGAGTTGCCCTGGGAGTCCTTAACGTTGACTCTGGACCCCATGAAGTCTCATGGCTTCAGGCTAAACATGGGCAAGGAAATCTCATACTGCTTACCATGTAACATCCTCTTTCGACTGATGAATCAGTACTCCTCCCCATGTTAAACAACATTTGGAGGAAGAATTGAGGGTGGCAAAGACACAAAATGTATTCTGGATGGGGGATTTCAATGCCCACCATCAAGAGTGGCTCAGCAACAGCACAACTGATTGACCTGGTCGGGTGCTAAAGGATACAACTGCTGGACTGAGTCTGCAGCAGGTGGTGAAGGAACTAACAATAGGAAAAAACATACTTGACCTCATCCTTACCAATCTGCCGGCTGCAGATGCATCTGTCCATTACTTTTTTCCCTGGAGCGTGGGAGACTTCAGGGAGATCTTATAGAGGTCTACAAAATAATAAGGGACATAGATAAGGGAGATAGTCAACATCTTTTCCCAAAGGTAGGGGTGTCTGAAACAGAGGGCACAGGTTTAAGGTGAGAGGGGAGAGATGCAGAAGAGTCCAAAGGGGCAATGCTTTCACTCAGAGAATGGTGAGTGTTTGGAACAAGCTGCCAGAGATAGTAGTCAAGGCAAATATAACTTTGTCTTTTAAAAAGCAATTAGATAGTTACATAGGTAGGATTGGTATGGAGGGATATGGGCCAAATATGTGCAATTGGGACTAACTTAAAAACTGGGCAGCCTGGACATTTTGGCCAAAGGGCCTGTTTCTGTGCACTAAACTTCTATGACTGTGATTTTGTCTCAGATGCCAGTCTCCAGCCAATTTGATTCACTCCACATTGATATCAAGAAATGGTTGGAGGTACTGGATACTGTAAACACAATGGGCCCTAATAACATTCCGGCAATAGTACTGAAGACTTGTGTTCCAGAATTTGCCGGTCCCCTAGCCAAGCTCTTCCACTACAGGTACAACACTGGTATCTACAGAACAATGTGGAAAATTGCCCAAGTATGTTCTGTACACAAAAGCAGGATAAACCCAACCCAATCAATTACTGCCCAATCAATCTACTCTTGATCATCAGGGAAGCGATGGAGGTGCTATCAAGCAGCACCTGCTCAGCAGTAACCTGCTCAGTGACGCCCAGTTTGGGTTTCACCAGGATCACTCAGCTCCTGACCTCATTACAGCCTTGGTTCAAACACAAGCAAGAGAGCTGAATCCCAGAGGTGAGGTGAGAGTGACAGCCCTTAACATCAAGGCCGCATTCAACCGAGTGTGGCATCAAGGACCCTTAGCAAAACTGGAATCAATGGCTATCAGGGGGCAAACACTCCACTAGTTGGAGTCAAACCAGTACATAGGAAGATGGTTGTGGTAGTGGGAGGTCAATCATCTCAGCTCCAGGACATCTCTGCAGGAGACTCTCAGGGTTAGTGTCCCAGGCCCAGCCATCTTCAGCTGCTTCATCAATGACCTTCCCTCCATCATAAGGTCAGAAGTGGGGATGTTCGCCAATGATTGTGCAATGTTCAGCACCATGTGTGATTCCTCAGATACTGGAGCAGTCCATGTTCAAATGCAACAAGACCGTTACAATATTCAGGCTTGGGCTGACAAGTGGCAAGTAGCATTTGTGCCACACAAACGCCAGGCAATGACCATCACCAATAACAGACAATCAAACCACTGCCCCTTGACATTCAATGGCGTTACTATCACTGAATCCCCCACTGTCAGCATTTTTGGGGTTACCATTGACCAGAAACTCAACTGGACTCACCACATAAACACAGTGGCTATAAAGCAGGTCAGAGGCTAGGAATACTGCAGCGAGTAACTCACCTCCTGACTCCCCAAACCCTGTCCACCATCTACAAGGCACAGATCAGGAGTGTGATGGAATATTCCCCACTTGCCTGGGTGAGTGCAGCTCCAACAATACTCAAGAATCTCAACACCATCCAGGACAAAGCAGCCTGCTTGATTGGCATCACATCCACAAACATCCAGTTCCTCCACCACCGAGCACCACCAGTAGCAGCAGTGTGTACCATCTATAAGATTCACCAAACAGCCTTAAAAACCCCTTCCAAACTCATGACCATTTCCATTTGGAAGGACAAGGCGGCAGATACATGGAAACCACCACCTGCAAGTTCCCCTCCAAACCACTTACCATCCTGACTTGGAAATATATTGGCTATTCCTGCACAGTCACTGGGTCAAAATCCTGGAATTCCCTCCCTAACAGCATTGTGGGTCAACCCACAGAGCATGGACTGCAGCGATTCAAGAAGGCAGCTCACCACCACCTTCTCAAGGGCAATTAGGGATGGGCAATAAATGCTAGCCAGCCAGCAACACCCATGAATAAAGAAAAGTTGATGTTTTATCTGGAATCCACATTTTAGTGCCAATCATATTTCTTTTTTTCTGTTCAATTTCTGCACTTTCTTAATTTTTTTCCCCCAGAATGTGGATTTGATTTTGTTTTTTACTTTAAAGCTATATGGAGAAGTTATTCCTGAGAAAGGTTGATTGATGGCATTGTCAGAGGGTGATGAATTTGTGGAACTCGCTGCTCTGTAGCGTTGGTGGAATCTGAATTGTTAAATGGTGCCTGATTAAAAAAATGGGATAGGGAAATGGGGAACGGGTGGGGAAGTGGGTTTGAGACCAGGGAGAGATCAGCCATGATCTGATTGAATGGCAGAGCAAGTTTGAAGGGCTGAATGGCCAGCTTCTGATCTTAATCCCTATGTTCCTATCACAGTGAAAGTTAAACAACTTATTTCAATGTTAATATCACTTGGATTTTTGTATCATTACAAAGAAATTCTAAGTCCATAAATATAAAATTAACTTCTCAGGGTCAGTGAGGATGTTACACAATCATTATGAAGTTAATTTGTTGTTAAAAACCCTCATCACTTATTATCCAAGAAGGATTGGCTCCTTATTGAAGAAGGATACTCCTTTTCCAAGGGGCGACACAGTGGCACAGTGGTTAGCACTGCTGTCTCACGGTGCCAGGGACACAGGAACCATTCTCCCCATGCCTGCATGGGTCTCCTCCTCCAGCCCAGAGATGTATGTGTGGGTTAAGTGCATTGACCATGGTGAATGTAGGGGTTACGGCACAGGGATGGGTGTGGGGAAGATGCTGTTTTGGAGAGATGTGGACTCAGTGGGCTGAATATTAATGACTGGATATAAACAGATAGTATCTTTAATTTTTGAATTCCTTTGTGACCAACATTTATTGCCCATTCTTATTTTATGTTGAGAACATGTGATCTGGAGTCATGTGTAGGCCAGATCAGGTAAGGACAGCAGATTTCCTTACCTAAAGGGCATTAGTGAACCAGATGTTCACTAATCAGGGGGCAGTTTAGATCGGAGTTGGGGAGCAACTTCTTCACTCAAAGTGTGGTGAGTCTCTGGAATTCTCTGCCCGTTGAAGTGGTGGAGGCTGCCTCGCTGAATATATTTAAGTCACAGGTAGATAGGTTTCTGATAGACAGGGGAATTAAGGGTTATGGGGAGACGGCGGGAAAGTGGAACTGATCCACTTCAGATCAGCCATGATCTTATTGAATGGCGAGGCAGGCTCGAAGGGCTAGATGGCCGACTCCTGCTCCTATTTCTTATGTCCTTAGATGGGTTTTTACAACAATCAACAATGGTTTCATGGGCATCATTAGACTTTTTAATTTCAGTTTTTTATTGAATTCAAATATCACCAGCTGCCATGGTGGGATGCAAACCAGGGTCCACACA
The DNA here is from genome assembly GCF_965287045.1 of Carcharhinus amblyrhynchos. Taxonomy (NCBI): domain Eukaryota; kingdom Metazoa; phylum Chordata; class Chondrichthyes; order Carcharhiniformes; family Carcharhinidae; genus Carcharhinus; species Carcharhinus amblyrhynchos. Next base: position 2,520,449 of record NC_137329.1, on the reverse strand, counting down.
GCATTACCTTCCATCTCTGCATTACCAGCCCAGTGACAACTCTACTGTGCCATTCCTATAACTGTACCTTTGCTGGGGTTCAGTGTTGTCCTCATGCTGTAAAGATTTGCAGATTTACTGCTGTCATTCCTACCAACCGACAATTGCCATTAGTTTATTAATGACAAAATGCAAATAGTATTCTAAAATAATTGTATTCCCTTCATCCCAAACTGCGACGCTGTGGATTAAAATATGCAAATTTAATTTAAATGCTGTGAGTGGCTCGTTAGTGTGTCATTAACGGCGTTGCAGAACCACTGCAGAATAATGGGGTTTGCCTCACTGCTCCAAAACATAAATTAAGCTGCAGCGTATGTAAATAGCCTTTGATTTCCTGATTGATTCATATTATAATGGTGTCTCCAGAACAGAGTGGTGAAAATAGAAAATAATTATTGCAAAAATTAAAGGGCACAGTGTGAATTATCTGCTCTCAAGATGAATTATTGTGGGATGCTTTACTCATTGTGTTCGAGAAGTGCCTGTATCAAACTGGGGAAAGCTCTGTTTTTATTGAAGAAACTATACGACTCTCTGTCAGATAAGCTTTTTACAGAATCGACAAATCGCAGAATTTTTGCTGCCAAGGAGGTGACCATTCAATCCATTAGTGGGCGGTTCTGGTGGTATATTCTCACTGGCCAAAATGGCAGGAACTCACACTGATCCACACTTGTTACCTCATCGTTTTGCCCAGGCTAATATCTCGCCTGGTGAGTCGGGAGCTGATTCCTCCACCCCCTGTCAGCTAGTGGGTTCAAAAGGCCCATCAAGCCCTCTCCAGCCTTCTTGACTTCAGGAGACTACTGAAGGTGGCATCCAGCCAGAAGCAAAATGACTACCAGCCCTGAAGAGAAGAAGGCAGCACCTGGTTTCAGCAACCAGTCCCTCGAGACCTTGATCCAAGGAGTTCTGGGTGGGAAGGAATGTCCTGTACCTCAGGAAGTTCACGTCCCCAGCTGGAGAGACCATCAGCCAGGAGGTCAGAGTAACTGGCAACTGTGCCCAAAGCATCGCGCAGTGCAGGAAGCAGGTCAATGATCTCATCCACTCTGCCAGAGTAAATCATCTCCTAACTCCCTCCAATATCAAACTCTCATCAAGCTTTCATGCACTAAAATGGCCACTCTCTTCACAAACATCCATTAGCAGGAGATGCAAAGCAACACTCCTGTCGTGGACACTTCCACATCACCTTTGTGATATAGTGGTATAATTGCTGGACTGGTGATCCAGAGACCCAGGGTATTCTCTGGAGGTCAGGATTAGAATCCCACCACAGCAGATGGCAACATATAATATAAATCTGGAATTAAAAATCTAATTAAACCATTGTCGATTGTCATAAAAACCCATCTGGTTCACTAATGTCCTGTAGGGAAGGAAATTTGCCGTCCTTACCTGGTCTGGTGACTCCAGGGCCACAGCAATGTGGTTGACTCTTAAATGGGCAACTAGGGATGGGCAATAAATACCGGCCAGGCAGCGATGCCCACATCCTATGACCATTTTTTTAAAAAAAATCCATACATCATGTCACTCATGTTATATCTTCTGTCCCTTCAGGGGAGGGCTCACCACACACAGGGGTCAGCCATCTCTGCCACCCCCTGCTCCATCCCTCTGATCACATGTCTTATTTCACCTTTATACAGACCAACTGAAACATGAGTGAGTTCAGGCCGGGGGAGAGATGGCTGAGGTCATCAGCCTCACCATGTTTGAGGAGGTTGCAGCCGATCTTGCTGGGGAGGGAAGGGGTTGCTCCTGTGGGGAAGGGGAGATCGGCCTCTCATATGAACATATGAAGTGGGTGCAGGAGGAGGCCACTCAGCCCTACGAGCCTGCGAGCCTATGAGCCCACTTAAAATATCATGGCTGATTTGATCATAACATCAAAATCCGCATCCCGCCTACTCCCAATCACCTTTCACCTCCTAGCTTATCCAACTCTGGAAAATAATTCAAAGACTCTGCTTCCACCACCTTTTCAGGAAGAATGTTCCAAAGATCAGGCAATCTGGGTGAAAACATTCTGCCTCATCTTCATTATATTTCAGCAGTGACCAACAGTATTCTAGATTCTTCTAGAAGAGGAAACATCCTTTCCACGTCAACCCTGTCAGGAACCTTTCAAGATCTTTTATGTTTCAATCAGGTCACCTCTTATTCTTCTAAACTCCGGCAGATACAAACCCAGCCTCTCCAACCTTTCCTCAGAAGACAACCCGCCCATTCCAGGTATTAGATAAAGTAAACCTTCTCTGAACTGCTTCCAATACATTTGCATCTTTCCTGAAATAAGGAGACCAATACTGTACACTGTGCTCCAGATGTGATCTTACTAGTGCCCTGGACAACTGAAGCATAATCTCTCTACTATTGTATTCAATCCCCTCACAATAAATATTAACATTCTACTTGCATTCCTAGTATCTACACACTAACTTTTTATGTTTCATTTTGACGGTATTTTGCCTTTAAGGTATGTTTCTGAGTTGCTGCAAGATCTGTTTCAGCTGCTTGTGCTATTACTGGTGCCATTTTGTCTGCCTCCCACAGCCCTGTTGTTACTGCAGCAGTATAATTGATCTTCATTGCTACTATGTTTGTTTTAAGCTGGACTAATGCATTTTAAAGTGTTTTCCTGGGGTGATACAGAGTTGGGTTTGATTAGATTCATTGGCAAGTCAGGATATATGACCACGTGGAGTTCGGGTTGCTGTTTGGAAACTGCAGTGAGAGATAACCCTTTTTACCTCTCTGAAGTCTGGAGACTGGGATCTCCCCGAGATTAGATTTATGTCTCTGAAGTTCTACTGTTTGAGGATGTATCTTTCTCTGTGAGTCTGCTATCTGAGAGTCAGAAGACAGTTGTTTGTCTGCATCTCTGCCCTGAGATGTCCAAAGGCCGGAAATCTAGCATCCACATAAACAAATCTGTGTTCGTGCTTCCTTATTCCAATCCTGAATGGCTTCCCCCTTATTCTTAGACTGTGACTCTTGGTTCTGGACTTCCCTAACATCGGGAACATTCTTCCTACATCTAATCTATCCAGTCCCATCAGGATTTTATATGTTCCCATGAGCTTGACCTTGTTTAACTTCTTGTTCTCTGTCCCTTTACTTTAGTTGTCTGCTGGGGTCAATTCTTGTCCTCAGCGCCTTGGTTTTTGGACTCTTTTTTATTCTTATGGTGAGTCTGCTTTTTTCCGCTCCTTGACATGCCCAGTCTCTCCTGGATCCAGCTTAAAACTAACTAAAATGTTCATTTTGTCCAAAGGTTGTTCCATTGTTGCTGAGCAACAACGTAGTTTTGCTTTAAGCCTTGTTTGCTTTCACATTGTAAATGGTCCTCACCATGCATGTATCTAAACTGAAGTCATTAAACCCTTTAAATAGTGGAACACAAAATTAAAATTACTTAAAGTGGGAATTGTTATTCAATGCCCACAAAGCCCAGTTCACATTATTTAAAACTCCCTCCTTCGCCTGACAATATTCCCTTTGCTCCTTTCACTGGTTAATTTGTGCCTCCTCATTAGAGTCAGTGGGTCGGGTTTCTGGCTGCATTTGCCCCAAGATGGGGAAATTCCACCCAAGGTCAATGGACCTTTGCGTAGTCTGCCCCCTGCCCGCTCCAATTCCCCTGGTGGGTGGGATGGGAAAATTCCGGTCATAGAGTTATAGAGTCATAGATGTCGACAACACAGAAAAAGGCCATTTGGTCCATCGTGTTTGTGCCAACCAAAGACAAACACCAAACGCTTCTAATCCCATTTTCCAACACTTGGCCCATAGCCTTGTATACCTTGGCATCACAGGTGCTTTCATGAGTTTGGGACAGTTTCTCTCTATCTATTCTAGTTTTCAATAATGGCACGGCCTTTATTAGCAGTGATTTCCAGAACTACTCTATCCCAACACCTCATGATTTTGAATAAATCTCTCAAATCTCCTTCCCACCTATTCTTCTCCAAGGAAAATAATGGTTAGCACTGCTGCCTCTTAGCGCCAGGGACATGGGTTTGATTCCTTGGGTCACTGTCTGTGTGGAGTTTGCATGTTCTCCCTATAACCTCGTGGGTTTCCACCAGGTGCTCCAGTTTCCTCCCACACTCCAAAGATATGCGGGGTTCAGTGGATTGGCCATACTAAATTGCCCCTTAGTGCCAGGAGGATTAGCTAGGATGAATGCACGGGTTTATGGAGATAGGGCCTGGATGGGATTGTGGTCAGTGTGCAGTCTCGATGGGCTGAATGGCCTCCTTCTGCCCTGCAGGATTCAGTGAGATTCCACTTGTCTCAACTTCTCCAATCTAACTATGTCAAAGAAGCTCCTCATTACTGGAACTATTCTCCTGAATCTGTGCCAAAGATTATTGTATTTTTGCCATATCTGAAAAACATTGGAACTATCTGTAATCAGACAACATCCTATGAATGCTAATGTCAAATATGTTTACTCAAAATAAACCTCTGTGATATTTGCTGCATAACTCGTGAGCCTCAAAGCGTCTTGCAAGCACAACTAAGTCTTTTTTTTAAATGGGCATGATTGTGATCTGCGCCTTATTGTTGCATTATTGAAGTGAAGTCAGCTAGTTCCATGGAATATAAAATCTTAGCTCATGGAGCGGGAGAATAAAACAATTTACATATGAATTGGGGCTCAAGGAGCAGCAAAAAATATTTGTAGATGTGCAGAATTCTGGAAGAGACAAATATTTATTTATTACAGTGTGTCCACATGAGAAGCTTGTAGTTTGTCACTGAGAACACATTTCCTTCATGATTTGATATGGCTTTAGTCTATTTCACAGCAATGACTGTATGAAATGTACTCCAGCAATGACACTTTCGAAAATGATATTCAAATGGAAATAGCTTTTGGTTCCCTGATCTATTATCCTATTTGAAGACAACTGGCACTGAATACCATCACTGCTGTGCTTTTTATTCCCCATAACTTCTCCTTGGTATCAAGTGTCCTTGAATTGCCTTTCTTAAATATGTTGGAACCTGAGACAGTCCTGTTTTATCTTTCACAAAAGCATTCAGTGATATAAAAGCATAATGTTGTCCTTAATTCACTCTGAGCTCAATTGGAAATGTTAACTGCTCTGTGAATATCTTCATGAATGATGTATTGGCTGTCAGGGGATGACCTACACATCACTGACTGGCACCTGTGGGATGTTCAGAATCTGCTTGGATTGAATCAGGTTCTGAATTGAGGCAAGTGCCTGTCTTCCCTTTGATACTTCAGGCAATGGGTGAGTTAGGGACCATTCCCTATGGAAAATCAAACAGGAAGAGGTGGGTAAACATGTAGCTGCCAGACTACCCACTTTGTTGTTCTTCTAAATTGGTGCAGCACCCATAGAGTTAAAGCAGTTCCACGTGTCCAATAAACAAGAAAATTTCACTTCCAATTAAATTTTGAATCAATTTTATATCCAAGTGCTACTTCAAAGAATTGAGAATATAATCTAAGTTGACACTTCTGTGAAAGGAGTGATGTACTGTCAGAGGTGCTATCTTTCAGATGAACCATTAGATCCCATCTGTCTGTTCAAGCAGATATCTAAGTGTCCCATTCTTGGAGAAGCAAGGAGTTCTTTCAAATGTCTGTCAGCGAAATGACTTTTCTGCTCAGTTGTTGTGAGTATTGGTGGAGTTGCAGAAGATATCCTCTGTATTGATATGTCCGATTTACAGTGTTTTTTTATTGATATGTAAGGGATATTCCCAGTATTCAGGCACTGTGATCTCAGCAGATATAAAGTCCAATAGGGCCATAATTCCATCAACATTATGACGGAGCAGGGGTGGGATCTGAGGAAATCTCTGACCTTTGTGTTACACAGCAACTCACTATTTCTGTAAATGTTGATTAAATTGCTTCCTTCAATTTGCAGAACTGTTTGCTTTCCTCAGAAGTTTTATTTTCTTAAAAAAAGTGAAAGTGTGTCCTTAATTTAGCTACTGCATTGGCAGGGCACCAGCTGGCCCAGACATTTACTCGTAAGAGCTGTTTTTTAAACGATGGAGATTTGTACCCTGGGTTTGGCAGATGGGAAATTGTAGTAATCCCCACAAACTGAGCAGGCTGGCTGTCGTGCATACAAAGCAGGATCGTGCGTCTTTTGCTGCTTTTGTCTCCATGGTGACCACTGCACAAGGGGTTTGTTCAGCAATGTTTTGAAAGATGCCTGATCTTGGGAGAAGTCAAAGTGTGACAGCTTGTTGTTTTATAATTCTGCCAAATTGAAAATTATAACACTTGTGTGTTCCGCTATCTAACATTTACTTTCAAATCTTGATGCCTGGCCGCTGATTTTAAAAATACACTTATTCATCATGATTTTTCAATTCTGATCAACCTCAAAGCGGAAGGAACTTAAGCTTGTGTGAAGATTTGTTAGCCTTACTTGTAATGGAGAAAATCTGACCTAGAACTCCCTGGAATTAGCATCGATGGCACATCTTTAAGTGCGGGAAGTGTTTCCCTGTCGCTAGCCTTCACACAGTTTTTCTGGATTTGCTCATTTACCCTGCCAGTGGGAAAGTCATTGGTGTAACTTGGCTCCAAGCAGCTGAACTCGCTGGAAGCACTGGTACAGCTGTGAAAGACAAAGTTCAGTCTGAACTCAGCAACAGGCCGGAGGACTAACAAGCAAGAGAGCAATACTGTTGACTTACCAATGACTTTACTACCAATGGGTGGCACAGTGTTAGCACCACAGCCTCACAGTGCCAGGGACTCAGGTTCAATTCCCGACATGGGTTACTGTCTGTGTGGAGCCAGCACATTCTCCCTGTGTCTGTATGGATTTTGTCTGGATGCTCCAGTTTCCTCCCACAATCCAAAGACGTGCCGTTCAGGTACATTTGCAATGCTACATTCTCCTTCAGTGTACCCAAACAAGTGGTGGAGTGTGGCCACTAAGGGATTTTCACAGTAACTTCATTGCAGTGTTAATGTAAGCCTACCTGTGACACTAATGAATAAACTTAAATTCACAACTAACTTCACTGCCATGTTTTAGCTGTATTTTTGTTACACTCATCCCAACTTATGACTCAAGCAACATCTGTGCCAAAATGCAATCGAGCATCAGCAAGACAGAAAAGGGGATGCACCTTCACTTACTAAGACGCCCAATCCCTCTGGGTGAGACATTGGAGACAGGCTAGATGCACCCCTGGATGTCGATGTCTTCACACCATCTTATTTGTGACACTCAGAAGAAAATGATGCTGCAATTTGTTGCCTATCCCTCACCCCAGAACATTGTAACACTGATGTCAAAAGTTATTTCTGTAACCCTATGCATTTACCCCACCATGCCCATAAATCCACCTAATGGACACTAGAGGGCAATTTAGCAAGACCAATGCACCTAACCAGCATGTCTTTTGGACTATGGGAGGAAATTGGAGCACCCGGGGGAAACCCACACAGACACGGGGAGAACGTGCGGACTCCGCACAGACAGTGAACCAAACTGCGAATTGAACCTGGGTCCCTGGCAGTGCTAAACATTGTGCCACCGTGCCTCCCCGGTCATCCAGACTCGAAGCAATAGCTCTATTCTCTCTCCCCACAGATGCTGTCAGACCTGCTGAGATTTTGCAGCATGTAAAGTTTTAATGAGTGCTGGAAAGTAGAAAGGAAGAGGTGTGGAGAGGGGATTCTAGAGCTTAGGTCAGGTCCAGGCATGGACATGTATACACCAATGGTGGGGTGGTTAAAATTGGTGATCAAGACATCAGGAGAGAAGATATCTGAGAGGGTTGAGAGGTTGGAGGAGGCTGCAGAGGAGTGATGCTGTTGAGAGTTTTGAAAGTAAGGGCAACAATATTAAATGTGGGGCAAGATCTTCTGGTCCCGCCAATGGCACATCTCGGCCATGGGTTTCCCAGTGACTTAGAGTGAATTCTTTAGGAAATCCCATTGACAGCAACAAGACCAGGAGATCCCACCATTGGGATACCTCCCAAACAGAGGGCAACCTCCCACTGTCAAGGAACATGCAGTGGGGAGGCCAGAGACTCTCACCTGTTAGCTAACCAGGTACCAATGCAGGTCACTGGACACACGGAGAATTGTTTCAAAGAACAAAGAGAACAAAGAGAATTACAGCACAGGAACAGGTCCTCCGACCCTCCAAGCCCGCACCGACCATGCTGCCCGACTGAACTAAAACTCCCTACCCTTCTGGAGACCATATCCCTCTATTCCCATCCTATTCATGTATTTGACAAGACGCCCCTTAAAAGTCACATTTTTCAGTTTGCAGATTTTATTTTGGGGGAAGTTGGTGCTGGCTTTCTGAATGGTGTTCTCAGCTTTTCCTCTAAATCTCCTCATGACATGAACCAGATTCAGCAACTTTCCCCTGAGATTCCACTCTGCTGCTGAAGAGGGGAAAAGGGCAGACAGCCTGACTCCGTCTTCATTTTACTCTCCTCCCTCAAGGGAACAAACTGAAATTTGTACTGTGAAACTCATGACAATGACGGTATGTTTCTCTCTTTTTGTTCCTTGTTCACTTCATTCAAAAAAGTAACATCATTATACAAAAATTTAATTTTCACATTTTCAATAATATATATTTTGTTCATAATAAAATATACAGCTTTGCATTTCCTGTTTCGAATTATGTGTGTACTCTCTTCTTGTCTATTCACAGGCTATAGGGATGATATCACTCAGTAAAGATGTGAAATCTCTCCTATTTGTGAGTCAGTGCGGTCAGTTTGATTTGTGCAATTATATTATCAAAGAATGCACAGTGACATTGCCATTTCAATTCAAAATCAATTGAACTTGATTCTTACCAGTTGCATGTCGATGTGAAGTCAGTGCTGGTAGGGCAGTGTGGGTGATGGCACTGGTTTTGTGATGTGTTCACTTGTCCTATAGAGGCCTGGCCCTGTTCTCCTCAACTTGATAAAGTAGACATGGAGCAGGTGCTTCATCACGTGGGGGATTCTCGAGCATGGAGTTGTTGTTTTAGAACTTTCAAGGGGTGCCTTGACAAATACATGAAAAGGGCTTAAAATGAAATAATTCCTCCTCATCTTAAAACAGAAATGAGGAGAAATTACTTCAGTCAAAGGTTCATCAGTCAGCAGAATTCACTACCCCAGAGTGTGGTGGATGCCTGGACATTAAGTAAATTTAAGGAAGAGGTGGAGAGATTTTTTAATCAGTAATGGATTTGAAGGGTTATGGTGAATGAGCAGGAAAGTGGAGTTGAGGCCAAGATGAACTCAGTCATGATTGTATTGTTATAAAGGGAAGGTGGACTCCCCCCTCTGAGAACTAACACCTAACCACTCAAAGAGGAAGAGCTCACCTCATAATCTGTTAAATCGAATATGTGAGAAATAGTCCAACTTGTTCTTCAGCAACTTTTAGTGGTTAAATCAAAACAACTAACTGAGACTCTCTTTGTAAATCAACAAGTAACTATTTACTTATCTGACTAACAGTGAACAGGTTAACTAAACTATTAACAAACTGAATAAAACACTATTCTAATGGAATGGCGTTTAAATAAAAACAATTCCCACTTATTGATAAAATAAATAGAATTTTTAATCACTCTCAAAATACAACCAGGTTTGTTATCTTCTGTATTCTCTGGCTTCTTCTGCTATCTTCATTATCAAGATGAGGCTTCCTTTTAAGACATTAATGCAGCTGTGAAAGCCAGCCAGTTTCCCTCTCTCCCTTTGAGAGCTGAATTAAGCTGTCATTCAGCAGGTGACAGGTTCTCCTCTCCTGCAGTTTGGCACTGCCCCCTATCCCTTATACCCAGTGATGACATAGCAACATCACCATAATAGGATTGGTTTACAGATTACCAAAACATCAAATTCAAATCTGATTGGCTGCTGCTCTTATTCAAATGCCTAGTTTAAATTAATTGGATAAGCTTCAAAAACAGCCTATTGTCTTGGCAACACTGCTGCCTGGAAGTTGATATAATGTTCTGGTCTGTGTACTCTATATGCATCAGCAATTTCCCTCTTTTTAAACTATAAGTACAGAAAAAAAATCTTTTTTAACAGGTCATTCAATTTTACAACTCCCGGCATTTTACATTGTTATTATAATATTATATACACTAATTTCATAACAGTAACAAATGGTGGAGCAGGCTTGAGGGGCTGAATTGCCTAATATTGCTGCTAGTTCTTATTTATGATCTTTATGAAATGTTTCAAAGGCTCGATGCCGGAGATTTCTCCATTTGCTTCTGTCCAGGGATGTTTTTTGCACATGTGGTCAAGTCATTATTTCAGAATAGTTAATATGAGTGCTATACCATGTCCCTGAAAAATGGGTGTCAAAGAACTTTCTCGACCCCATGTAGAGTATTGCTGTAAAGCAATGTAAACCATGATGCACTCAAAGGAAATCTCTGAACATAATATCTCTCAGGTATAAAAACATCTCTCCTGCTTTCAGTGTTTTTAGTATGGGGGTTGAGGCTTGGGGAGGGGCCTTAAATTTATGGTTGTTATAATCAGGTCAGAATCTACCAAAACAGAATGTTCCAATTTTAGCTCAAATCCAAAATAAGTGAGATCCTGTGTTAATGTGTTCATGTAAGAATGAGGAGAAAATGATTTATTGGTGACATCGGTCTCGGGCAATGGTATCAATTGGACACTTGTGAACTGATTTTCTTTTCTATCTAAGGAGAGTCTCCACAGGGTGTTAGTTCACTAGAATAAATATGTAAAGTGCAGGTGTGTAGGAGAAATGGCAGGAGAAGTGTTAGGGTAAAAGTCCCAACATTATTACTCACTCCATTGACTCTGCTACACTTCCCATTGCCTTAGCAGTCAACATAATTAAGGACTCCACGCACCCCGGATATTCTTTCTTCCACCTTCTTCCTTTGGCACGGACCAACCGACTCAAGAACAGCTTCTTCCCTGCTGCTGTCAGACTTTTGAATGGACCTACCTCGCATTAAGTTGATTTTTCTCTCCATCCTCGCTATGACTGTAACACTACATTCTGCACTTCCTCATTTCCTTCTCTATGAATGGTATGCTTTGTCCATACTGCGTGCAAGAAACAATACTTTTCACTGTACGTTAATACATGTGACAATAATAAATCAAATCCAATCATATCAAATCAAAGCACTCCTGTGATATTTCCATCAGTGCGAAAGTTAGAAAAGCATCCACTGACTTTGAGGCTGGTAATTTAGCCCTTAAGCGGCCAATTGAATGTAATTTTATTTGGCTTGTCTGCTTTTAATGTTAATGGCAGACCAAATGACCAGGCAGCCGTTACATTTCAGCTATAACCTTGCTCCAGGGTGCGCTGAACTGTGAGAGTTGAAATAACAACTAGAAAGGTGTTTGCATATGAAGGGTTGGTTACCAATGTGCTGCCTGGCCACCTTTCTTTTTTAAACCCCTAAGCTAATCCCAATTGCCTGCATTTGGCCCATATCCCTCTATACCCATCATACCCATGTAACTATCTAAATGCTTTTTAAAAGATAAAATTGTACCCGCCTCTACTACTACCTCTGGCAGCTCGTTCCAGACAATCACCACCCTCTGTGTGAAAAAATTGCCCCTCTGGATCCTTTTGTATCTTTCCCCTCTCACCTTAAACCTATGCCCTTTAGTTTTGGACTCCCCTGCCTTTGGGAAAAGATATTGATTATCTCTCTGATCTGTGCCCCTCACTATTTTATAGACCTCTATAAGATCACCCCCCAGCCTCCTACACTCCAGAGAAAAAGGTCCCAGTCTATCCAGCCTCTCCTTATAACTCAAACCATCAAGTCCTGGTAGCACCCTAGTAAATCTTTCTGCACTCTTTCTAGTTTAATAATATCCTTTTTCTCCCTGACAAAACACAGTCCAAACCTGCCGCCCTCACCTTCCCACGGAGCAAAGAACAGACCCCCTCCGCTTTACCCCATGAGGGAGCAAAACCCAATCCCAAACAGTGCAGAAGTAGGCCATTCGGCCAAACAAGCCTGCACCAACAAGTGTCTCACCTAGGCCCATGTATTTACCCTGCTAATCCCCCTGACACTAAGGGGTAATTTTAGCATGGTCAATCAACCTAATCTGCACATCTCTGGCACATTTATAAGGATGTTGCCTGGATTGGGTGACATGCCGTATGAGGATAGGTTAAGAGAGCTTGGTCTTTTCTCCTTAGAGAGACGAAGGATGAGAGATAACCTGGTAAAGGTATATAAGATGTTGAGAGGTATTGATCGAGAGGATTCTCAGAGGCTTTTTCCCAGGGCTGAAATGGCTGCCACAAGAAGACACAGGTTTAGGGTGCTGGGGAGTCGGTACAGAGGAGATGTCAGGGGTAAGTTTTTCACTCAGAGGGTGGTGGGTGCGTGGGATTGGCTGCCGGCAGTGGTGGTGGAGGTGGATTTGATAGGGTCTTTTAAGACACTTATGGATAAGTACTTGGGACTTAATAAGTTAGCGGGTTATAGGTAAGCTTTGTAGATAAGGATATGTTCCGCACAACTTGTGGGCTGAAGGGCCTGTTTTTGCTGTAGTTTTTCTACGTCCTATGTTCTATCTTTCCTTGGCATTCCTTCGTTACGTAGCTCGCACTGCCTGCCCATTACTTGACCAGTCAGCATGGAATTGTGCTCGAAAGCCCATCGCGATGGGAAACATGTCTCATGCTCACTTCAAAAGTGTCTATTCCTGTTGGGAGAAATATTCAGCACACCACCTATCACTCAGCTCCACCAACCAACACCAATTCCAACCCCTTCATCCCAAACTCATCCTCATCTCTGGAATGCCGTGTTCATCCTGTACGTAATCAGATTACAACTTTAATATTCATCCACTTACCTCAATGCAAAATGCAGCACATAAAAGGGGCCACAGCTATAATTATCATTGCTATCTGTCATTTGCACATGTAATTAAATATGGCCTCAAGACATTGTTAGATTTGAGCGGATAAGCCAGTGTTAACATATGGCCTGAGTAATGGAATCGGGTAGAACAGGCCAGCTGCCATTTCTAACATTGTTGGATTTGTTTATTTGTTGCCAATATTTATTTAATTAAGTTTCCTGACTCCTTGCCCACCGTTGACATTATTTATTTTAGTTTAATTTATTTGACTCTGTTCCTCCCCATTGTCTTCACCGTGCCTTTGGACCTGTGACGTGCACAGTTAGATATTGAATTAATTCCCTAACTGGTAACAAACTGCAAAATCTTTCACTTAATACACTTACCAGGGTTTTCAATTTGATCCTTTTCCAACTTTATGCTTCATTGCTAACTGTATTAAAGTTTTTAAGGACTCATTTAATTCATGATGTTCACATATTTAATTCGTTTTGCCGTTATTATGACCTATTTAATTGACTTGATTTCTCCCAATCTCTCTGGAGGACAGTTTTCCCTACTCTGTTGCTGACTTTGCTTACTTAAAAAAACGTATTGATTTTTTTGTAAGGCTCCTTGACTTTCCCGAAATCCACATTTTTATGTAATTAATTTCCGTGTAAAGGTGCCTGCCTCCTCACTATATTTATTGCATACATTACCTATTGCTACTTGTTCAATTTCCCAACTTTCTGCCAATAACTGACTTTATTTAATTAGCTTGCTGCTGCCATTTATTTCATTTATTGTGTCCATCCTTTCTGTCTGAATTTATCCAATTATCTTTCTCTTGCCATTTATTCCAATTCTTGGGAATGTTGTAAATGCATGTACTTATTTGTTGAAAAATTAGTTCCGTTTTCAGTTTGGAGGCTACAGAATTGTTTGTTTCTCGGTGTTGATGTCCCTTTATCTCACAAATGATCACATTTTGCCCCCTGCTATGCTTATTTTTCCCTGTGTCTTCCTTCCTTCCTGGCTTTCTCTTCCCGTCAAGAGTCTCATTACCAAGCATAAAATCGAATTTCCTTTTCCTTTCCATATTTTTGCTAATAATTGGTGTCTTCCTCTGTGGGGTCAGTCAAAGGCCATTTTTGACAGAGTCATTTATGACTCTGATAAAGAATGATCCAGACTCAAAATATTGAGGGTGATTTTACCATGTACTGAACGAGTGTGAAAACGGTGGCAGAGGTGGGAGGGAGGTGTGGAATCATGCCTATTTTTTGAGTGAGCTCCCAGAAGCAATCATACAGCACCGAGTGACAAAGTGTGATTCTCATCAGTGGAGGGAGCGGCCAAAGCCTATTCACACCAGGAAGCCGGCTGCGGGCTACTTGGGGCACCATTGTGAAGGCGCCCCAATCACCCAGTGGGAAGTCTACACTGGGAGATCTGTCTTTTCCTCCTCCCAGATATTGCACCCCCCACCCCCTCACCACCAACCTAATTGCTGTACTCCCTCCACATTGGCTGGCCTTCTTCCGCTCCCCCCACCCCCCTTCAGCTGATCATCATTCTGGTCTCCCCATGGCCAATCGCGGTCCTTGGCCAATCCCCAGTGCAGCCTATTCCCACCCTTCCAGTCGATCACTGCCCTGGCTGATCCCTGATGCAGAGTACAGGCCCCCACCCCACCAGCCCATCATGGCGCTGCCCCCCTCATGGCCCTACAACCATCATGGGCCTGCCCCCTTCAGTCCCCACCCCCTTGACACTGTCTGGTGCCTGGTGGGCAGAGTCAGGGTGCCAGGGTTCCAGGCTGGCAGTAACAGGCTGGCACTGCCAAAGGGGCACTGCCCACTCCTTCCATCAACCACCCAGGGGGTTACAATGGCTTCTGGACCCACCAGCGAGGCCATCACGTCAGGTCTCTTCTCTGGGGATCTTATCTAACCCTCACTGGTGAGGACCTCCACTGGCACGGCCGTTGAGGCAAGCGAGTCCAACAATTGCTTCCTGGTTTCACTAATAATATTAAAATAACATCATAAATATTTAAACCAGCCTCATGCCCTTCCCACTGCCAGCATGGCGAACTGGTATAATCACCCCCATTATCCCTATTCTCTCTCCGCAGATGCTGTCAGATCTGCTGAGATTTCCCAGCAGTTTTTGTTTTTGTTTCAGATTCCAGCTTTTACTTTCCTTTGTCCATTTATGGTGAATGCTTCCTGGATACGACGCACTAATGCCCTGTTGGTGAGGAGCAGGAGGTGATTTGGGGAAATAGTGGTGTAATGGTATTGTCACTAGGCTAGTAGTCCAGCCAGTCAGCATAATGCTTTATGCACCCAGGTTCAAATCCCACCATGGCAAACAGTGAAATTTGAATTCAATTTTTTTAAATCTGTAATTAAATGTCCAACAATGACCACAAAACCATTGTTGCTTGGTTCATTAAGGTCCTTGAGGGAAGGAAATCTGCTGTCCTGACCTGGTCTGGCTTGCATGCGACATCAGACCCACACAAATGTGGTTGACTTTTAAATGCCCTCTGAAATGGCCAAGCAAACCACTCAGTTCACCGACAATCAGGGATGGGCAATAAATGCTGCCCGAAACAGTGACGCCCCATGTCCCCTGAATGAATTTTAAAAAATGAATCACTGTGGGTGAAATCCATGTTAGACGTTAGCACCATGGCCAATAGTGAATGATCATTAAACATTGGGAAAGAGTGTGAGACAGGCTGCCAAGTTTAGTTTCACTGCCTTGGTGATCAACAGTTACCTGACAGAGAAGGACCCATTCACAAACCAATTTGTTTTGCGATATTCATAACCCTTTCCTCAGAATGAATGGATGGTGCCAATATTGTTTGTTATAAAAAGGGTTCTCCTGAAACAACTTGTGAAAAAATGTGGTGAAGGATCTCCATGAATTAAGAATGCTTCGATTGTCTGAAATTTAGTGCCAAGTATTTGCTGAATCTTCACTGGGACCCATGAATAATTTTCATGATATTGGATGGAGCATTGTGATTTCCAGCATTGGGTAAAATTAGTCACAAGTAAGGCTTACATTAACACTGCAATAAAATTACTATGGAATTCCGCAAGTCGCCACACTCCAGCACCTGTTCTGGTCAATGCGCCTAACCAGCACGTCTTTCAGACTGTGGGAGGAAACCATAGCACCCGGAGGGAGCCCATGCAAACATGGGGAGAACATGCAGACAGTGACATAAGTCGGGAATTGAACCCAGGTCCCTGGCGCTGTAAGCAGTGCACTGTACTACCGTGCACTGTCACTGCCTGTGTGGAGTCTGCACATTCTCCCCGTGTCCGCATGAGTTTCCTCTGGGTGCTCCAGTTTCCTCTCACAGTCCAATCCAAAGCTGTGCAGTGTAAGTCATGCTAAATTGCTCCAAGGGGCATTAGCCGGGTAAATACAAAGGTTATAGGGATAGTGCCTGGGTAAAATGCTCTATTGGAGAGAGTTGTTGCAGAATCGATGGGCCAAATGGCCTGCTTCAGCCCTGTAGGGATTCTATTCTATGATTTTGAGAGCATTATCTCACTTCAAAAGTCTGTGTAAGGAAACGGGACTCCAACACTAAAGGACAGGAACCTCTCAATACAACTTTGCTACCTTGTTACAGTGACAATAACAGTGCTGTTGTTTCAGGGTAACTGGAGTGAAACTTCTCCCCAACATATATATTCAACTAGTACTGCTTGGTACAAATTGTAATACAACGCAACAAACAACTGTTATCATTGTGCGATGACCAAACCATAAAAAAAGTGTATTTTGTTTATTGCCAATCAAATTATTTCAGCAGATTACGTGTGGCATCAAGAGAATGTATGACAATCTGCTGTATACGCATCAGTTTTATAAATTCTTCATGCTACAAGTGTGACTGATTGCAGATTTGGGAGGAATGTACAGATATGTGTGAGGTCCTCTGGCACAGCGGACAGTGTCGCTACCTCCGAGGTAGAGGCTCCGGGTTTAAGTCCCACCCTGGGTTTTATGACCAAGAAAGATGCGTTCATAATGTGGTCAAAGTGGGAATCACCCTTCCAAAACACACCAGTCGCAGGCAGTAAGAATGGGAGAGTTTCCTGTTCAACCATATGATGGAAAGAAAGATGGAGCCTCTACCCTCCCTACCCTAAGGCTACAGCGTGCACGGAAAAGTGTACATTGCCATTGCAATTTGGACTTCCTGAGTTGAACTGTAACAAGCTTTATGGCCATGTAGCAATGTAACTGTCTATGAATTAATCAGTTTGGTAATGAGATCATTGATTTGATTTGATTTGTTATTGTCACATTATTAGTTTACAATAAAAAGTATTGCTTCTTGCGCACTATACAGACAAAGCATACCGTTCACAGAGAAGAAAAGGAGAGAGTGCAGAATGTATTGTTACAGTCATAGCTAGGGTGTAGATAAACATCAAGTTAATGCAAGGTAGGTCCATTCAAAAATCTGACAGCAGCAGGGAACAAGCCGTTCTTGAGTCGCTTGATATGTATTCTCAGACTTCTGTATATTTTTCCCAATGGATGAAGGTGGGAGAAAGAATGCCTGGGGTGCAGTAGGGTCCTTAATTATGCTGGCTGCTTTGCCGAGGCAGTGGGAAGTATAGGCAGAGTCAATGGATGGGAGGTTGGTTTGAGTAATGGACTGGGCTTTGTTCACAACACTTTGTAATTCCTTACGGTCTTGGGCAGAGCAACAGCTTTATCAAGCTGTGATATAACCAGAAAGCTTTCTATGGTGCATCTGTGAAATCTATTGAAAAATACAGTATTTTACATGTAACAAGTCAAAAATTTGTAAATATTTTATTGAATTAAATGTAGGATTTAATTTTAATCCGGCTTGTTGGTGATGGAATGAAGTTTGTTAGTTTTAAGGATCTTGAGCTGAGATTTGTTATTTAGGACACTTTCCAAGGTGTAGTTGCAGTTTCAATGAGACAAGAGTGAATTTAACTTGTGTGTAGTAACACTTCATAGTAAGTGCAGCAATCTGGGAGAGATCTTGTTTTTGGAACTGGGTGTTGGTTAGAGGTAGCAGCGTGGACAATTGAAATGGTGGCCAGAGCAATCAAAGCAGTCATCTGGAAATGGAGGTGAGAGCAGCACTACTGTACCACCTCCTAGATCCTGGCTGGAATTCTTCGACTGCTCAAGCCCCACTGCTGCTGCCAGTGAGAACGGAGAATTGGGCGCTCAGCCAAATTTCAGTTCATGGCAGCGGGACTGGAGAATCCCAGCCGCGGGCAAGGTCGGAGAATTCCAGCCTGCTGTCTATTTAAGGAGAGGCACATAAGTCCCAGTCACAAATTAAGTATTCTATACTCCATACTTCTCTATTGTGTATTCTGTTTGTCCAGCTTGGGGGAGAATAATGCAGATAATAACCTAATTCACTTTTTGCTTTTGCTTACTGGTAACAATAAACTTAATTTACAACAGTGATTCAATTTGACTAAGTTCAGTGTAGATGGAAACTCAGATGTCATTTAATTTTTCCTTTCGAATGATTGTGTTGGCAGAAGAAGCTAATCTTCAACCCAGCGCTGTAGTTCTCTGAATTAGCACTGACAATTTATCAAGGTTGCAATGACCTCAATAAGACAAGACTTCATCCATTCGTTGTAAATGGTGTTCGTGGAAATGAACTTTCTTGATAAAAATGATCCCATTCAGAATGCTCCACTTGTCACCCAGCACAGAGAGTTTAGTAAAACCACGGGCACCCATTGGAAAAATTAATTGAAAATATCAAGTTTGGATTATCCAGCTTCATTCATTGGGTAAATGTCATGGACAAACATTTATCTAATTCAGGTTCTGGAAAGAGAATGAATGGAATAATTTGCATATTTAAGGATATTTGTTTAAAAACAATAAAAGATGAGAATGTAAAGTGCATTTCCAGTATGTTTTGAATAACATAAAGTGTAATAGAATGTCTATTTAAATCTACATTTTAATTACATGATCATACTCTTAATTTTTCAGTCTACAGACAGTTTCTCAAGTTAATCCTAAACCTATGTAATATGCACAAGTATACATGAGTTAGTTTTTTGTTTGCACACGTTAATAAGAACTGACACACAGATTTCAAATGTTACCCTGAGGACAAGTAACGAATCAACCACAGAAAGAAGACAATATAAAAACTCTGAGTACAATGTCATATCAATAGCACCGAGGCACCAAAAAGCAATTAAGGGAAAACCATAGGGAGATTAAAAGCGAATAGTATATCACACAAAGATAACATGCTTAAGATTGCTGTCATGTGATGAAACAATGTAGTTTTATTGTAAATGAAATATCTCTCGAAGTTCATTTTAATGGAAATTAACTTTGATTTAGTAGGCTTACTTTTGCAAATGTAAAAAGTGTATTTGAAAACCATTTGCAAAAATATTTAACATTTTGATGAAAGGACTGGATTACATTGCGTCAATTTGCAGGTGAAAACCAGATACTGATGGGCTTGCACTGACCTTGAGATAAATTGGAAAATGTATATAGATGACATTGATGATTTGGAGTTGGGGACCAAGTGCACTGTATCAAAATTCACAGATGGCACTCGGATGAGTAGCAGAGCAAAGTGTGCAGAGGACACTGAAATTCTGCAAAGGGATATAGATAGTCTAAGTGAATGGGTGAGGGTCTGGCAGATGGAGTACAATGTTGGTAAGTGTGAGGTCATCCATTTTGGTAGGAATAACAGCAAAATGTACTATTATTTAAATGGTAAAAAATTGCAGCATGCTGCTGTGCAGAGGGACCTGGGTGAACTTGTGCAGGAATCGCAAGGAGTTGGTTTGGAGGTGCAGCAGGTAATTAAGAAGGCAAATGGAATTTTGTCCTTCATTGCTGGAGGGATGGAGTTTAAAAACAGTGAGGTTATGTTGCAGCTGTATAAGGTGCTGATGAGACCACACCTGAAGTACTGTGAAGTACTGTCTCCTTACTTGAGAAAGGATATACTGGCACTGGAGGGGGTGCAGAGGAGATTCACTCGGTTGATTCCAGAGTTGAGAGGGTTGGATTATTAGGAGACACTGAGTAGACTGGGGCCATACTCATTGGAATTCAGAAGAATGAGGGGAGACCTTACAGAAACATATAAGATTATGAAGAGAATAGATAAGATAGAAGCAGGGAATTGTTTCTATTGGCGTGTGAAACTAGAAAGAGGGGGCATGGCCTCAAAATAAGGAGAAGCAGATTTAGGACTGAGTTGAGGAGGAACTTCTTCACACAAAGGGTTGTGAATCTGTGGAATTCCCTGCCCAGTGAAGCAGTTGAAGCTCCCTCATTGAATGTTTTTAAGGCAAAGATAGATCAATTTTTGAACAGTAAAGGAATTGAGGGTTATGGTGAGCGGGCGGGTAAGTGGAGCTGAGTCCACAAAAAGATCTGCCATGATCTTATTGAATGGTGGAGCAGGGCTCAAGGGGCCAGATGGCCAACTCCTGCTCCTAGTTCTTATGTTCTTACAATTAAGTCACAGAGGGGCGTACGGCCTTTTCAGGCCCATTTGTGGAATTGGTTGCTGCTGTAGGCACCGCAGAGAGTTTTCTTAAGTAAAGAGCAGCAAAATTGAGGCTATTTAAAAGGACCTCTGGAAGTTGTCATCGATAAGATAGATAAAATACTCTTTATGTATGAGAATATGGAGTCAGAGAGACAATCCTCTAATAAAAGCAAATTATTGCGGATGCTGGAATCTGAAACAAAAACAGAAAATGCTGGAAAACCTCAGCAAGTCTGACAGCCTCTGTGGAGAGAGAATAGAGTCAATGCTTCGAGTCTGGATGACCCTTTGTCAAAGCTTATGATGAAGTGATGAGCCCATGAGCTCTGACAAAAGGTCACCCAGACTCGAAACATTGGATCAATTCTCCCAGATACAGATCTCCTTCTGCCTTCACACTAAAACTGCTGGCAGATGCAGACCAACATTTGCCGCACACTTCCTCTCGCTCTTAATCTCCTAATTTCCCCCTTCTATTAGTATCGCAGTTGCTACAGTACCAACATCACTGCCAGCTATCTGTCCAAATTTGTCTGTCTGCTTGATCATCAGCTCCAGGTTAAGGATTCACGTTGGTGTGTCATGAATCCTAGCAGAAGAATGGTAACTCTGCCAAACTGTCCTTTGTGAAGTGAATGTCCAGAGGAGGCAAATGTCTAATTCAATGCAGTTACTTGGTTGAAATTGTGAACAAAAGATGGGAATATTTTGGGTTTGTTTCGGACATTATCCAGTCTATAAGCTCATTTCCAAATTTGCAGCAGTGATCTGAGTTTCTGGTGACTCAGAAGGACTTTGCACCTTAACCAAAATAGTGCTGGACCCCAGAATTCAGAAGTCTCATCCCTGAATCTAGTGCTCACCACTTTCACCAGGAATGAAGGGGGAGGGGGGAATGTTTTTCACCCATCAACAGTTCACAGCTACAAATATAAAGGTTCCTGGCTTCCAGCAGAAGCAATTTTGGTCATTGCAGTTTCAGAAGCATGACTTGTGGGCTTAAAATATTTGGAAAAAACATCTAAAACTACCAGAGTTCTTTCAAGAGATAAGTCACCCTTCTTGGAGAGTTGAGCGTATCTTTTAAGGAGGTGAGGAACCCTTTAGAAGATGTCATGTACGTTTTGGGATTGTTAAGATTAGACATGAATGAATGTGCATACAAAGTGGACATACTCTGTTGAACTGTCAATCTATCATGTCATTTAAATCTTCTGCCTTTTTACATTCTGGGCAAAAATTTTTGTCTGCTGTTGAAAAAAATATTGCGCGCAATCTCACAAGATCTTAGTTGATGCTATCATTTATAGTACTATTTCAATTTGACTGCTTCCACAACTTATCATTATCACAGTAGGGGCCTACACATTCACCATTTCATTGGCAGCTCTAAGTGGCCATAATACTATAAAGAGACATGCCATCTTTGATGTGGGACTATGAATATAAATGCTAGTTTTTACGAGGGATTGAGTATTTGATGGAAATATTTATTTTATGAGAGATTATGTACTTGAAGGGATTTAAATGTATTGAATAGTTTTTATACCAATGAGATTTTTTTTTAAATATAGTGAGGTCTGTGGCAGATATTTGGAACTCTATTTTATTTCATCTTACCATGGCTCCTGAGGCCTATAAGTTACCATAGAATATGTGAGGCCAAAAGCTGGCAGCTGAGAGTGGCATGGGTTGAGATGAATTGCACTAAATTGGCATCGGGTATATAAAGGGCCATGAGAATGAATGGGGGGATCAAAGTTGGCATGATTTGGTACTAAGTTGACATAAGGGTTGTAAAGGGACATGGAGGTGGGCAGAGAGCACAGATTAGAATGGAGGATATGAGGAGCTATGGTAGTAGGTTGAGGACTAATGTTGGCATGCAGGATGTGTGTGGCCATGGAGGTAGGTGGGGGGAAATGTGGCATGAATTGGCCTGCATGGAACATTAGGAGAATGTGAGGGGTACGAGGGATGAGGGATTTTTTTTGTTTTACTGCTTTTTTAACAATGGGGTGAAATTCCAGAGCAGCAAAGTGGACCTCTTAACCAGGCTGCCTCAGCACCCAGTCCTCAATCTAACCCTAACCCTATCCCTAATGCAACCACTGTGTTTGCCTCTGCACAGTTTCTGGGATCATCAGACCCACTACAATTACCCCACCCCCGCCACCATGTCTTATTCATCATTTTGTCCAATCACAACAATTTGTTAGGAATGAGCAGAATAAATCCCTGTTTATTACAGTTTTACACGTCAATATGTTTAAAGTAATATCGGGATTTCTCCAACCTCACCCGTGGCAGGGATTCTCCAGTCCCACTGCAGTGAATGAAGACTTGGCTGAGTGCCAAACTCTCCGTTCTCGCTGGCAGCAGCAGAGGGGGCATAAGACGTCATAGAATTGTGGCCAAAATATGCAAAACCACTGAAGAAAAAAACAAATGTACTAACATCCAGCCATCATTTAAAAAAAAATCAGAAATGTTTGACTTTTGCGAATGTCCCTGCCTTGAAGTGAAAGTAAATGGGTTCTAAGTTGCTGATCAGTCTGAATGAACAAAAGACTATCTCAGCTGACCTCAAATAGCTGGTTCAATATGACTGAATAAAAAACCCCTACCACTGCCAGGTTTAGGTTCATTTCGTACTTTCTCTCGCTTTTTGTTGTTCTGGAGAATCAAAAAGCAATCTCCTCACTGAGCCACACATTTCACTTTGTAATTGAACATGGCTGAGGGTGAATAATCGGTGTGAATTTTGCTGCGCTCATCACTCTCAGGATGTTCACTTAATCATACTGATTTGGCCGAAAAGCTTCTGTCCTCGATTGCAGCTGAGATTTCTCGGTGCTGACTTGATTTGACGCTGACAGTCAACGGAGTTTGGACTGGAACACCAAATACTCCATTCGAATTCTATTTAATTATTTATTTATTGGTCACACGTAGGCTTACATTAACACTGCAATGAAGTTACTGTGTAATTACTCTAGTCGCCACACTCCAGTGCCTGTTTGGGCCAATACACCTAACCAGCAAGTCTTGCAGACTGTGGGAGGAAACCGGAGCTTCCGGAGTAAACCAAACCTCTAACCAGGCTGTCTCAGCTCCCAGCCCTGAGTCTAGCCCTAACCCTAATGCAACCACTGGGTTTGCCTCAACACAGTTTCTGGGGTCATCAGACCCACTACAATTACCCCCACCCTCCCTACCGTGTCTTATTCATCATTTTGTCCAATCACAGTGATTTGATAGGAATAAATCCCTGTTTATTGCAGCTTTATACATTCTCCAATTTTATCTTTCTAAAACCATTTAGATAGCTACATGGGCACGATGGGTATAGAGGGATATGGGCCAAATGTGGGCAATTGGGATTAGCTTAGGAGTTTCAAAAAAAAGGGCAGCATGGACAAGTTGGGCCGAAGGGCCTGTTTCCATGCTGTAAACCTCTATGACCCTAAGACTCCAACCTCACCCATGGCTGGGATTGTCCAGTTCTGCGGCAGTGAATGGAGACTTGGCTGAATGCCAAATTCTTCATTCTCACTGGCAGTGGCAGAGGGCATGTGACATCATAGAATTTTGGCCAAAATATGCAGAGATGGGAGAATGTGCAAACTCCATACAGACAGTGGCCCAAGCCGGGCATCGGCCCCAGGTTCTTGGTGCTGTGAAGCAGCAATGCTAAGCACTGTGCTACCGCACCATTCTCATGACAGGGCTTGCCACAGATGAGACCAAAGAATCCCAACCAGTTTTTCTTGAGCCTGGATCTGGGATCTTTACTTCCCTCTGCCTGTGTTCTCTGCCTCTAACTCTCAGTGCCGCATGCAAACAAGCTGAATGCCGCAATCAAGAGGAAGATATAACCTTCAGTTTGAAGTTTGACAGTTGGGTTAATGTTAATGCACAATGATGAATACTTACTGTGACAGATTGCTTTTTGATGGTCTGAGATTTTCTTTTATTTTCTCCTGTGTTTGCACTATTCCATAAAATAATGTAGACTTGAGGAGCTATCATTCTGAGAAAAGTGAATGCTCAGTTTGTGTTAGAAGGTGACTGGCAGTGAGTTGGGAGCATTACCTTGATTACCTTGATGGTGAAGCTGTCAGAACAGCCTTCGCTGAACAAAAGCGGAACAGTGCAAAACCCACCCATATTCAAAAACACAAGTGGCTTTTAACATAAAACGTCTTTACTGTCCATGTTCAAAACTAATATTGCACAGCGTGAAAGTTGTCCAATGTCCCATTTCACTGGAAATGATTGGTTTCCATAGCAGCCACCTATAAGCTGTATTCAGCATCATCATAGATGGGAAGGAAGGTGGAATCTCCCTCTGACTTAAAAACCTGAAAGTAGCAAAATATGTCCAATGCACACTGTGTTTGAATACATTGAATAAAGTTTTGTTTTATAAATGCCGAATATTCTCTAAAATAGATTACAGTTTGATATTTTTAGAAAAAGAGCAGAGTTTTTAACTGCTAATGAAATTCTGCACTGGCCTGATGTATAAATTCCCCGTCCAAGGAGTATCAATTAACTGGGATGCATTTTGGGGGTGTGAAAGTGGCAGAGATCACAGCCCAAGCCCAAACGGGAAGATGTGTGGTTAGCCTGAAACGCAATCTTTTCAATATTAATCAGTGAATTTTTGCAACCTGCTACATTATACAGGCAGCTCACTCATTCAAAGAAATTCATTTCACATTGTTTGCCTTGCCTACAGCAACCAAAGGCTATGTTATCATATGGAGAGTTAAGAATTATGCAGTAGTTGCAATGGGAGATTTCAATTATCCAAATATAGAGACTGGGATAGTATTAGTGTAAAAGACAGGGAGGGAAAAGAGTTGTTAGCTTGTGGTCAGGAAAATGTTCCACAGCAATATGTTTTCCAGTCTCTTAAGAAAGGAGGTGTGGCTAGATTGGGTTTTTGGAAATGAAGTGAGCTCAGTGGGTCAACTTCGGTGGGGGAGCCTTTAGGGAAGAGTGATCATTGTATCATAAGGTTTAAGTTTGTTATGGAAAAGGACGTGGAGCACTCCAGAATAAGAATAATGAAGTGGGGAAAATCATCCAGGATGGCAAAAAAAGAAAGAAATTGAGATGATAAAGAAAAAGTGTACTTATGACAGATGTCAGGCAAACAATGCAAATGAGAATGAGGCTGAATATAGAAGGGCAAAAAAAAACAGTAAGAGCAACACAGAGACAATGATGTGAGATGCACCGTTAATATCAAAGAGAATCAACAAATATTCTGTAGTAAGGGGTGATTAAAGGAGAAGTGGACCTGTTTAAGGACATCCCCCCATTGGTCACCCTCTACTGACGACCCCATAGATGCCCCATCAGTCCACTCACTGCCATTAACCACCTCCCACACTGGCCATCACTCCAACCAACATTGTTTTATAAAGTTACCATCTCCCCAGCTTCCCAAGTGTCTGGAGCTTTCACCTTCTCTGCTTGTCAGCAGCTGGTTCCCAAAAAAAAAAGGAGTGTGTCTTCCATATCTCTGACCCTCCAGCTCTTGAGGTAAGGCCTCAGGAACTTACTGCACCACATTCTTCTCAACGGGCATGAGACAGGAGAATGGGGTGAGAAAAGAACGGGTTCATTTCCGGATGTGGAATCGGGGCATAAGGCGATCCAACTCAGACGGTTACCTTCACAGTGGCTCAGGGCTAACATTTTTTTTTAAATAGACACTTGGAGATGTTTATCAAACTCAGCAGTTCTGTTTCAATTAGTGCCAGATACACCTGTTAAATATACTTCATAAGTTATCCAAACTTAATGTTGGGTGGAACGGCTTTGAGAGTGTTTAGGTTCGGGCTGTTGATTTCTGATGCTGAGATCCCAGATTGGGGGGCAGGTGGGGAGGGGAGGGGGGAAAGGAGTGGGGTGTCCCTGCCACTGCCTCCTGCACTTCCCCTGGCACCCAAGATTGCCCCCTGGCACTGATCCTCCCACTGCTCCCAGTGGCACATTGCCAGTGTGTCATGGGATTATGCTGGGGCCAGTGCTGTGAACCTTCAGGGATATGTATACATCCACTCTAAGATCCCTCACTTCCTCGGTGCCACTCGCATCCTCCCAATTATTTATTAATATAGATTTTAAATAGTTGAACTTCCAACACTGATCCATGCAGGCTCTACTATTCACTGTCTGCCAACTTGAAAAGCCCTGTTTATGCCCAGTCTCTGCTTTCTACCTTATAACCAATCCTCTATCCATATTAATATATTACCCAGCCTACTGAGAAGACAGGCAGAAAATACTTGATCAATGTCTTGGCTATTTCCACATTCCCCATAATCATTCCGACTATCTCTGCTTCTAAGGGACCAGTGTTTACTTTAGTTCAAGCTGTTTTTATGTTTATGTTTGCTTACTCTCATATTTTATTTTTATTCACCTTTTTATCAACCTTTTGGTTAATTAAACCTCTGCTGGTTCCTAAAACACTTCAGACTTGCTACTGTTATCTGCCACAATATAAGCCTCTTCCATTTAGTCTAACACTATCTTTGTAACATCTTGAGTGAATCATGGGTGGATCTTTCCTGCTAAGTTTTTATTTGAATCATTTCTTACAGCTCTTCCAATGGAATAACAAGCTAGATAAATAATGGGAGTTTGTCTACGTCGTGTACTTGGGCTAACACGTGTTATGGTTCAGATCAGAAACTCCAGAGTGTTTTTGGAGCTCGTCTGAATCAACAGTTTTGTATCTTGAATTTGGCCAAGATAAGCATGATAGGTTTCATCTCAGGTGTGATTCAAATGACCCACTAGGGAGCTTTTATCGAACAAAGTTTATTTAAGAATATATTTAACATGTATAGTAAGAAAATTAACAAGAACTTCTTTCAATTACAAACAAAAAATAGAACAACCAGTATAATGTACAACCCTTAACAAATATATCTAATGTATTCCAATCAAAATCAAGCTTCTTTTAGACAAAACCTTTTAAACAGGTTCAACACGTCATACTAGACTTGGGTCCTTTCAATGAAGTCTTCAATTCTTCAGGTTCCTGGATCATTGGGACCTCTTTAGAGGTAGTTGTGACCTGTACAAAAAAGACAGGTGGCACTTGAATCCCAGGGGGAACCAATATCTTGGCGGGAAGGTTGGCTAAGGCTACTGGGGAGACTTTAAACTAGAAAGGTTGGGGGGAGGGGATCGAGATGAGGTGACTAGGAGCGAGGAGGTTAGCTCGCAAATAGAAAAAGATTGTAGACAGTGTAAGAGGGAGAGTAGACGGGTGATGGAGAAGGTGAGCGCTCAGACTGAAGGCTTGAGATGTGTTTATTTTAACGCCAGGAGTGTAGTGAATAAAGTGGATGAGCTTAGAGCGTGGATCGCTGCTTGGAATTGTGATGTGGTGGCCATTACAGAGACTTGGACATCTCAGGGACAGGACTGGATACTTCAGGTGCCGGGATTCAGATGTTTCAGGAAGGACAGGGAGGGAGGCAAAAGAGGTGGGGGAGTGGCACTGTTGTTCAGGGATAGTGTCACGGCTGTAGAGAAGGTGGACGCCGTGGAGGGATTGTCTACGGAGTCTCTGTGGGTGGAAATTCGGAACAGGAAGGGGTCAATAACTTTGCTGGGCGTTTTCTATTGGCCGCCCAATAGTAACAGGGAAGTTGAGGGGCAGATAAGGAAACAGATCCTAGAGAGATGTAGTAATAACAGAGTTGTCGTGATGGGAGACGTTAATTTCCCAAACATCGATTGGAATATCCCTAGGGTAAAGGGTTTGGATGGGGAGAAGTTTGTTAGGTGTGTTCAGGAGGGTTTCCCGACACAGGATGTGGATAAGCCTACAAGAGGAGAGGCTGTACTCGATCTAGTATTGGGTAATGAACCTGGACAGGTATCGGATCTCTCAGTGGGAGAGCACCTTGGGGATAGTGATCATAACTCTATCTCCTTTACACTAGCATTGGAAAGAGATAGGATCAGGCAAGCTAGGAAAGTGTTTATCTGGAGTAAGGGGAAATATGAAGCCATCAGGCAGGAAATTAGACGAGTAAATTGGAAGGACGTGTTTGTAGCCTTTTGTAGCCTTTGTAGCCTTTGTGTTCACGGGGAAAAGTACCGAAGTAAGGTGGCAGATTTTCAAGGAATTTTTGTCTGGAGCTCTGCACGACAACGTTCTGATGAGACAAGGAGGTTTTGGTAGGTTACGGGAACCATGGTACACGAAAGTTGTAACGAACCTAGTCAAAAAGAAAAGAAAAGCATACAATAGATTCAGAGAGCTAGGAGATGTTAGGGATCCAGAGGAGTATACGGCTTGTAGGAAGGAACTTAAGAAGGAAATTAGGAGAGCCAGAGGGGTCATGAGAAGGCCTTGGCAGGTAAGATTAAGGAGAATCCTAAGGCGTTCTACAAATATATGAAGAGTAAAAGGATGAGATGTGAAGGAATAGGACCTATAACATGTGAAGGTGGGAAAGTTTGTACGGAATCGGTAGAAATAACAGAGGTGGTTAATGAATACTTTACCTCGGTATTCACGATGGAAAAAGATCTGGGTAGTTGTACTGCAGGCTTGCGGCGGACTGAAAAGATTGAGTATGTGGACATTAAGAAAGAGGATGTGATGGGACTTTTGAGTAGCATCGAGATAGATAAGGAGCCGGGACTGGATGGGATGTACCCCAGGTTACTGTGGAAGGCGAGGGAAGAGATTGCAGAGCCCCTGGCGATGATCTTTGCGTCATCGATGGAGACGGGAGAGGTTCCGAAGGATTGGAGGATTGCAGATGTGGTTCCTATATTCAAGAAATTATCGACCGGTGAGTCTGACCTCAGTGGTTGGTAAGTTGATGGAAAGGCTTCCGAGGGACAGGATTTATGAACATTTAGAGAAGTTTTGTATGCTCAAAAGTAGTCAGCACGGCATTGTCAAAGGCAGATCATGCCTTACAAGCCTGGTTGAGTTCTTTGAAATTGTGACTAAACACGTTGACAAAGGAAGAGCGGTAGATGTGGTTTATAGGGACTTCAGCAAGGTGTTCGATAAGGTCCCCCATGCAAGACTTCTTGAGAAAGTGAGGGAGCATGGGATCCAAGGGACTGTTGCCTTGTGGATCCAGAACTGGCTTGCCTGCAGAAGGCAGAGAGTGGTTGTAGATGGGTCTTTTTCTGCATGGAGATCGGTCACCAGTGGAGTGCCCCAGGAATCTGTTCTAGGACCCTTGCTGTTTGTCATTTTCATAAATGACCTGGATGAGGAAGTGGAGAGATGGGTTGGTAAGTTTTCTGACGACACAAAGGTTGGTGGTGTTACGGATGGTCTGGAGGGAAGTCAGAAGTTGCAGCAGGACATAGATAGGATGCAAGACGGGGCAGGGAAGTGGCAGATGGACTTCAAACTGGATAAATGTTAGTGGTCCATTTTGGCAGATCAAATGGGATGAAGTAATATAATATCAAGGGTAGGACTCTTAGCAGCGTAGAGGGTCAGAAGGAACTTGGGGTCCGGGTCCATAGGACTCTTAAATCAGCCTCGCAGGTAGAAAATGTGGTTAAGAAGGCATATAATGTACTGGCCTTCATCAGTCGAGGGATTGAGTTTAGGAGTTGGGAGATAATGCTGCAGCTTTATAAGACCCTTGTCAGACTCCACTTGGAGTACTGTGTGCAGTTCTGGCCACCTCATTTCAGGAGGCATATGGAAGCTATTGAAAGGGTGCAGAGGAGATTTGCAAGGATATTACCTGGATTGGGTGGCATGCCTTAGGTTGAGGGAGCTTGGTCTTTTCTCCTTGAAGAGATGAAGGATGAGAGGTGACCTGATAGAAGTGTATAAGACGTTGAGAGGTATTGATGGGGTGGATTCTCAGAGGCTATTTCCCAGGGATGGAATGGGTGCTACGAGAGGACACGGGTTTAAGGTGATGGGGAGCAGGGACAGAGGAGATGTCAGGGGTAAACTTTTCACTCAGAGGGTGGTGGGTGAGTGGAATCGGCTGCCGGTGGTGGAGGCAAATTCAATAGGGTCTTTTAAGAGACTTCTGGATGAGTACATGGGAATTAATGGGATTGAGGGTTATAGGGAAGCCTAGTAGGTAGAGATAAGATCGGTGCAACTTGTAGGCCAAAGGGTCTGCTTGTGCTATAGTTTTTCTATGATTCTATGTTCTACGTTTGCTAGATAGACTCAGAACATTTTGAAGTTAGAACTGCTACACCAGGGGCTCTAGGCAAACCATCAACAGCAGATACCCCACTTCAGAAAGACAAGACCTTACTTTCAGAGAACCAGCAGAATTTCCAAAACCAGGGAGAGAGGGAGGCTCCTTTTTAGCTCGATCCTCCATCTAAAATTAAAACTTAAACTGCAGCTCCAAACTGAAAATGGAAAACCTCCTGTTTTAGAGGTTTAGGTTTGGAATTCTGGGGATTAAGGCCATTTTGGCTGAAGGAACAGTGGCCTCATTAAGGAGTAACGTTTGAGGCTGGAGCTGGAGTAACAGGGAGTAGCTGGGCTGACTGCAATCCCAGGAAATGATTGAAATAATGAGGATGAGCGTTGTAAATTGGATGAGGGCCGAGTGCTAGTGAGGATCAGTGAGCAGAGGGGGAGATGCTGCAGGTTCGAAAGCAGAGCTTGGAATCAATTCAAGTTTGGAAAGTGGAAAATGGGAGTGAGCCAGGAAAGGCTGACATGGAGAAGTCTGTGAGTGAAAACGCATTGAAAGCCATATGTTCAACTGAATTAAAAGTAAAATTTATTTTGTAGAAATCTCTTACAGTATGCCTGGCTTCATCGCCAATCATACTGTCAGAATTCATGCATACTCCCCAAATTGACAAAGGATTATCTCTGAAATATTCATGCTTTCCTCTTCACAGTTGTCGCTGACTTGCTGTTTCTGCATTTTCTGTTTTGCTTCAGGCTTGCAGCATTGGACACAGCTCCTCACCCCCACAGCCCCTCACCCCCACAGCCCCTCACTACCTCAGCCCTTCACCCCTACAGCCCCTCACCCCCACAGCCCCTCACCCCCACAGCCCCTCACTCCCACAGCCCCTCACTCCCACAGCCCCTCACCCCTACAGCCATCACCCAAACCACCCTCCCATCCATTGACTCGAGTCTGGGGAAAGCAGCCAGCATAATTAAGGACACCTCGCACCCGGGACATTCTCTCTTCCACCTTCTTCCATCAGGAAAATGATACAAAAGTCTGAGGTCATGTGTCAACCGACTCAAGAACAACTTCTTCCCTGCTGCCAACAGACTTTTGAATGGACTTACCTTGCGTTAAGTTAATCTTTCTCTACACCCGAGCTATGACTGTAACACTATGTTCTGCACACTCCCCTTTCCTTCTCTATGAATCGTACGCCTTGCCAGCATGGCATGCAAGAAATAATACTTTTCAGTGAATACCAATACAGATGACAATAATGAATCAAACCAAATCAACACAACTACCCCTACTCAGCACTTGGTCATGTTATGAGACTCACAGGAGCACAGTGGAAACACTTTCGGGATGTCCTCAGAGCACTGCTGGAGAGATCAAAGACCCGGCAAACTTAGGGGAGTCCCTACTTTGTGATTGAACAAAATGAAGAAGGTTCATTCAGGAAGGACACATCGAGAGACTACATAAAGAATACACAGAGGTGAAGCCAAGGCATCGAAGTGGGAGCGCAGAAGCCTCCAAACAATTCAACTGCCCAACCTACCAAGCATCACCTGCCCCAAATGAGGCAGAGTCTGCAGTTGGCACAATGAGTTCATCAGCAATCTTAGAACCCATTGGAGTGGAGTGGAAGCAAGTGCACCTCGGAAACGAGTGACTGCCTAAGGAGGAAAAGATAGAGTAAAAAACTAAATTAATTACATCAAGATTTTCAAGTCAATCACCCAAGATCAACTGGCCAAGGGGAAAAGTGTATAGAGAATGGACCATTCAGAGAATGAACAAGGCATAGCTGAAAATAATTCCTCCCATCACATCATCTATTCACAACTGTCAGCATTTAATCTGCAAATAGCAATTTTCCATATCCAAACAATCCCAATAACTTTCTTTCTGACTCCAAAATAACCTTGCCCTTGACACGCCATTCATCTTTTGATAATCTGCCACATCACATCTCACTTTGTGTGTACGAGGATTTGCTCATTAGCGATCTTTCTTGCTCAATTTAATTTTTATCCTCAGTTTGTCAGCAGCTTGTTGGTTCTATCTGTGACTTTCTCATGTTTTTTCTGGTTTTGGCAGGTTTCCAGCATCCGTGGGTCTTATTCTCCTCAATGTTTGATGAATCAAGGTAATTTTAAAAATGCCTTTAAAACTTGTACAAACTGCTGCAAGTCTTGTCTGGGAAAGCCCAGTGGGTTTAAAAAAAACTTTCCAGGACCTTGTTATTTTTGATCTTTGTGGCACTCACAGCAGCCAGGGTGAACGATGCAGCATCAATTATGTTTATCCTCATTGCCAATGTAATAACTTGAGGGAGGGGCAGGTTCTGTGCAGATAAACATAAATTTTATTGAGAACATACATTGCCATGCTTACACATGTTTAGGGAACTAGATCAGAAACCACAGGAAGCCACTCACAAACAATTTTTCTATTTTTGCTTTAATGAGAGGATAGGATGTTTCACACTAGGTGTGTTTCCACAAACAAATTAGGGAACTTTTATCAAAACACGTTTTATTTAATAACACAGTGTAACTATAACAAATGAATTAGCTTAAATTTTAACATTAAACATGGCAAGATACAATTCTTAACTGCTAACCTATCACTATGAATTCAAATCAAGCAATATTTCACTTAGCGACTTAACCCTGCTTTAAAAGTGGTTAGCCAAGCACAGGCATATTTGCTTTGATTTAGGTTAACAGTCCTGGAACTTTCAGATTGCTTCAGAAGTGGGGGGCTGTGGTGGAGGGGTGAGAGAAAGAGAGAGAGACTTTTTTTCCTCTACCAGCTCCAAGCAGCAACCACTGTTATTTAAGATGAAAATGAAACTTTTTCCTAAAAGCTTAGCTCCCCCCATTAGACACAATATCATCCAAACCTCTCAACGAACTTAATCAAAAACTCATATGGTGATATGGCACTCTGTACCAAACTCATCTCTCCATTATTTTAATCAAGAAAATGCCCCAAGGATCCTCTTCTTTGGTGACAAAAAGTTCATTAAGCCTTCTGCTAAGTAAAGACTTACATGGCTAAAATGGGTCATTTTCCATCCTTTTAAAGGCAGTGACTAATATAGAATAGGAGATGTTTTTCTCCAGAACAGTGAAACCAAAAGACATGGCCTGTGTTGGAAGAGAGCACATTCTAAAGTAATCTGCTCACACATCATTAAGCTTAACATTAATCTTCTACAATGGGTGGGAAAGAATTGAGGGGAAATCTTAAAGTATCCTTATCCAACTCCTATCTACCATGTGTGTGCTTGCTGCTATTTTCATGGCCCAACAAGTGTCCTCCTCTGGAGAAATGACACAACTCATTAGCATATTCAAATCAGGCTTCCAAAGTACCCAATAGATTGGACCTTCTGCTGGTGAAAGGGGGACAGGAGAAGCCAGTGTGAGCGAAATGTGTTTACAGCATTCTTCGCAGGCTAAGGGTAGCAGGTGGCTCCCTCTGCTGCCCCCTCAAGAAATTATTTTTCAGTCCTGAGTGCAGGCTTCTCTTTGCATCGCAGACACCACCCCGACTCCCCCATTTCTTACCCACTCCACTGTCTGGACATTCAGGGCCCCAATTAAGAGAAGGGCAGGCAGGTTGGCCCTAAGCCTTGCCCACCAGCTACAAAATCACAGCCTGGTCAGGGTGCGGTGGGTAGGTAGCCTGAAGGTCGCCAACAGAATTTTATACCACCCCCACCCCCTCCCGCCCACCCCCCGCCCCCCCCCCCCCCCCCCCACTCCCCATGGCTCTCATGAGCCAACTACCTGCAAACTTGCTGTGGCAAGTGTAAAATTGCGACCGCATTGAGCAATTTTTGTCTTTAGGGAACGAATTACTTGAATTGGAAGCGGTAACGAAGTTGTCTCCTGGGTTGATGTCCTGTGATGAGAGGCTGAGCAAATTGGGCCTCTGAAGTTTAGAAGAATGAGAGGCGATTGCATTGTAACATTGAGAATCTGAAGGTGTTTGATAGGGTGGGCGCTGAGAGATTGTCTCCCATGTCGGGGAATCTGAGGCACGAGGTTCGGTCTCAGGACAAGGGATCCGACCATTCAGGACTGAAATGAGGAGACATTTCTTCCCTCAAAAGGTTGTGAACCTTTGGATTTCTCTCCCTCAGAGGGTCATGGGTGCTCCATTGCTGATTAAGTCTAAGGTTGGGATAGAAGAATTTTAATCTCTCGGGGAATGAAGGCTTATGGGGGAGCGGGTGAGAAAATGGAGCTGTAACTGATGGCCAGCCACATTTATATTGATGACAGACTGAGAGGCCCAATCGTCTACTCTTGCTCCCATTTTATATGTTGTTATGTTCCTCGCCTGACTCACCTGATGAAGGGGCGATGCGCCGAAAGCTCGTGCTACCAAATAAACCTGTTGGGCTTTAACCTGTTGTTGTGAGACTTCTTCCTGTTCCCATCACAGTCCAACGTGAGCAACCTCACATCTTATGTTCCTGTGAGGTTAATGGCTCCTGATTCCTCAACAACTCCATTATCATTGTGCCACGTGACCACCAGGATGGTCAGAAACACCTACCATTTACAATGGTACACAAACAATGACCCAGAAAGGGTGGGTAGCCCTCTCTCTACCCATTAATCCTTCTCTTCCTACACCAGAAGCAATGGTTTGTGAGTCATTTATAAACCGTCTGCTCCCATTGAATTCAGGCAGCTTCAGTGAACGGAGCAATGGCTGACGAATTTAGCCAGTTAGTCGCATCACTCTGCAAATGTCAGCACGTGGCAGGACTTAAATGATTCAAATAGTCTGCAGCAATGGACATAATTATTTAATTTACCTTTTGTTCTTCCACTGAAGGGTTTCTTAAATGAGCAATAAATATTTAGTTTTAATTACTTGTCTCTATTTGTTCTCCACCAGTGGGGTGTTGTGGACCAGTACCAGCAGGAGACCATTTCACTCTTTTAGCAACCTTAAATTACAGAGACTCCTTAAACACAAAGGAAGCATAAAATCCGTAAATTAAATATTCATTGCATGATTACGGAATGCAGCCAGATTTGATGAATGCTTCAATATGCAAAGCTGATGGGAAACAGTTTTGCTGTAATGAGCTGTTAAAATATAGACCTGAGTAAAAACTGGTTAGAATCAAATTCAAGTCAACTAATTTCTATTACTGTTATTCTGATAAGGAAACACACAACGTGATAATAACTGAGAAATTAAATTTTGAAAGGCATTTATATTTATAGTTTTTTTATTGTTAATGGGATGTGGGCATCACTAGTTAGACCAGTTTTTATTGCCCACCCCACTATTACCCTTGAGAAGGTGATGGTGAGCTGTCCCTAAGTTGTAGGTGCACCCACAGCACTGTTAGGGAGGAAATTCTAGGACCCAGTGACAGTGAAGAACATAAGAACATAAGAAATAGGAGCAGGAGTAGGCCATCTAGCCCTTCGAGCCTGCCCCGCCATTCAATAAGATCATGGCTGATCTGTCATGTCTCAGTTCCACATTCCCGCCCTCTCCCCATAACCCTTAATCCCCTCGCTTATCAAAAACCCATCAACCCGCGTCTTAAATATATTTAGCGAGGCAGCCTCCACCACCTCAATGGGCAGAGAATTCCAGAGATTCACCACCCTTTGAGTGAAGAAGTTCCTCCTCAACTCCGTTCTAAACTGCCTCCCCTTTATCTTGAGGCTGTGCCCCCTTGTCCTACTGTCCTTTCTGAGCGGGAAGAGCCTCTCCACCTCTATCCTATCCATCCCATTCATCATCTTATACCTCTCAATGAGATCTCCCCTCATTCTTCTAAACTCGTTAGAGTACAAGCCTAGTTTATTCAGCCTCTCCTCATAGCTCAACCTCCTCAACTCCGGTATCAGCCTAGTAAACCTCCTCTGCACTCCCTCCAAGGCCAAAATATCCTTGCGTAAGTACGGCGACCAAAACTGCACACAGGAACGGCAATATATTTCTAAGTCTGGATGGCGAGTGACTTGAAGGGAAACCTCTAGTATTTGGCATTCCCAAGCATCTGCTGTCTTTGTCCTTCCCAGTGGTAATGATCGTGGGTTTGGAAGATGCTGTCTGAGTGGGTTCCTGCAGCGCATCACACAGTACACACGGCTGTGTTGTCACAGTTATTTTCATTTATATTTGCTGCATAATTCTGGTGTAATGGAGAATGTGTTTACTTTGTTATGTTTCATAGTTAATGGGTTGGTGATAAAATTTAACTCCAAATAATTTTATCAAAGATGCTGTAACAACAGACCATTTTCAACTCTGTTCTGGCCATTCCCAATCTATTTTACAATTAATCTGAATGCAATATGACAGGAACCCAGGCTACATCCAAATTATCTCAGCAGAAGTATTTAAATATCTTACCCAAACATTAGCATATCAACGCTGTAACCTTTGAGTTAATCTTTAATCCCCTTTCTTTTGGATCCTACCCTCTTACTTCCTTGTACTTTCCTTTACAATGCATCTGCTTCTCTTTTCTCAGCCTCACTTGCTAATTAAATTTGCTTTCATTCATGTCCAATTTCTATCCTTTGGTATGATAATAAGAGGATTCATTCTCTGAGCAGAACTAATGTCAAATACCTCCTGATGTTGGGGCTTGCTAACTCTGTTGACACACAGGATTACTTGCCACATCAGAAATGAACTTCATTATTTTCTGACAAGTGAGCTTTGCTGTCTGATTGTAATGTGCTTTATCCTGCCACCAATTTTTAACCATTTGGGTTCTTGCAGTGTTGCTCATACACAGCCGGAGACCTGGAATCTCGCTCCAGATGTGAATCAGCAGCATTGATAACTTTGGTAGCAGCTTGTCCCCAAATACAGCAAATTCAGAAAAGCAATATATTGCGGAAAAAAAACCATTATAATTGAAGCAGGGAGAGAGGGAAATCCTGTGTGAAGACTCACAGGACACTAAAGTTGTAGAGCAAGAAGGTGAGGACATAAAAGAGCAAATGGCCTTTGTACTTAGAGCCACAGAATACATCCAGGTGACATTGAATTTGTGTCAATGTAAGGCTGAATGTTAATTTGTGCATGGTGCCTGAGTATTCATTTCGAGAATAATACAAATGCAATAGAAAAGCTCATCATTTTCTTTCTGCAGCTGCACAGGGTCGTGGTGAGACCACATTGAAACCACAGAAGTTACAGCACGGTAGACCATTCAGCCCATCTTGTCCAACCCAGCCCTACTCCATCAGATACCTTTTCTAACCTCACCTTCCTGCACTTGGCCCATAGCCCTGTAGCTCCCAGCACTTAAGATACAGATGCAGGTACTTTTTAAAAGGGTTTAGGAGTTTCTGCCTCCACCACCAACTCGGGCAGCGAATTTTAGACACCAGCCACCCTCTGCATAAAAAAGTTCTTCCTCAAATCCCCCCTATACCTATTGCCTCTTATCTTGAATCTATATCCTCAGGTTCTAGAATTCCCCACCAAGGGGAACATTTTTTTCCTGTCAACTCTATCTCTTTCCCTCATAGTTTTGTGCCATCCTATCAAGTCACCCCTCTGTCTCCTTTGTTCCAAATGAAATAACCCCAGCCTACCCAATCTCTCCCCCAGCTACACTTTTCTAACACTGGCAGCTGGAGTAATGTGTACAGTTACAGTCCCTTTATTTGGCAAAATATATGTATATTTGCCCGAGATGCAGTTCACTAAAAGTGCACTCATCTCATCTTGGGAGGAGGGATTTATCTTCTGAGGATAGGTTGTGCAAATTGGGCTAATGTGCATTGAAGTTTAGAAGAATGAGAGGTGATCTCTGTTAGATCCTGAGGGGATTTGACAGGTTGGATACAAGAGGATGTTTTAATTTAAGGGGAAGAATAAAACTTGGGACATAGTTACAGAATAAAAGGTCTCCCTGTTTAGTTGTAGATGGGGAGTTGTTTTTTTCTCTCAGAGGGCCGTTAGCCAGTGGGATTTCCTTCCCCAGAAAGCAGTGGAGGGTGACCCATTGAATTTACTCAGGGCAGAGTTAGGTTTTTGGTAAACAGGGGAGTCACGGGTAATGATGCGTAGACAAGAAAGTTGAGAACACAATCAGATCAGCCATGACCTGAGCAGGTTCAAAGGGTCAAATGGTCTCCTCTTGCTCCAAAGTCAAAACTCTTATGGCTGACTGAAGTCATACCTGAGTGATCAACAACTACCATACCATCATTAACCTGTATTACCCAAGGTAGCAGTAATGTTATCTACAAGCCCTGGTCCACCTATGTAGTACAGATATCATAGCAAACATCTTTGCATTGTTTGGGTCATCAGATGGTCAGATGCAGGTCTGTTCCATCTTCTCAAAGAACATCTAAAACTATCCTTCAGCAGACAGCAGACCGGAAGCTCTCTCTCTCTATATCTCTCTAATAACAGTGAGCTCTCTCTCTACAAAAACTCTCTGGAAACTCCAAAGCTGTTAACCCAAGTCAAAGCAAATATGCCTAGACTTGCTAACTATACTTAAATGGGGTTTAAGTTTATTAAAGAAATATTGTTTAATTGGAACCAAATAGTGATAAGTTAGAAGTTAAGAGTTGTTTCTTTTCATGTTTAAAGACTTTTTGACAGTTAAGAGATAAACTGTTTGATTTTGGTAGTGTTAGACTTTAACTGTGTGATGAATAAAACATGTTGTGATAAAGGATCCCTAATTCAGTGGGATCATTCCTCAAGTGAAACATTCCATCCTCACATTAATACCAAAATAGAAAACTGTTGGGGTCCAGTCGGGCTTCAGAATATACCTTGGGGGTTTCCAATCTGGCACCCTGACAATGCTCTCATTAGCCTATATGAATAACTTTCTACTCATGAACTAGTTTGTCACCTGGTCCTTAGCCCTTACCAGCCTCCCTTAAAGCTGGAGTGGCCATGTCAAAGTGGGTGGGTGCCAAGTTTAAGCTTTTGGGAAATGTTAACCTACTCTTCCACTGGGGAGAGTTACAGAACAAAGAGATCTAGAGGTACATTTTCTTAGCTCCTTGAAAGTGGAGTCACAGGTGGACAGAGTGGTGAAGAAGGCATTCGGCATGCTTGGTTTCATCGATCAGAACATTGAATATTGGAATTGGGACTTCCTGTTGAAGTTGTACAACACATTGGTAAGGCCACACTTGGAACAGGGTTCTGGTCACCCCATTATAGAAAGGATATTAATAAACTAGAAAGAGTGCAGAAAACATTTATTTGGATGCTACCAAAATTTGATAGTTTGAGTTATATGGAGAGGCTGGATAGACTGGGACTTGTTTCTCTGGAGTGTAGAAGGCTGAGGGGTGTAGTTATAGAAGTCTATAAAATAATGAGTGACACAGATCAGCTAGGTAGTCAGTATCTTTTGCCAAAGACAGGGAAGTCTAAAACTAGAGGGCATAGGTTTAAGGTGAGCGGGGAAAGATGCAAAAGTGTCTAAAGGGGTAATTTTTTTCACACAGAGGGTGGTGAGTGTCTGGAACAAGCTGCCAGAAGTAGTAGTAGAGGCAGGTACAATTTTGTCTTTTAAAAAGCATTCTGATAGTTACATGGGTACATTGGGTATAGCAGGATATGGGTCATATGCAGGCAATTGGGATTAGCTCAGGGGTTTAAAAAAAAGGCGGCATGGACAAGTTGATAGAACGAACATTGCTTACAGCTTGCAAATTAATTAAAAAGCAGCCATAAAGAACTTCTTTGAAATGGGCCTCTCATATGAATTACAGAATAATATCAGGAAAGACAACAGGAGCTGGGCCTGTTCCCAAGCTGTAAACCTCTATGACACTATGACCCTATGATTCTACCCAAGCCTCGTTCATGCCTTCTGTGGATATTAAAACTCTCCCTTATAAAATCAACAGTTTCTACAGGGTTCTGAATTCCTAATTAACCAGCTCTCATTAACAGATTAAATGTGGCAAGTATCAGACCTCTTCCAATTCATATATAAGTGGAAAATGTTTAAAGCACTCAGCAGGTATGACAGCACCTATAGAGAGAGAAGTAGGCTTCTCATTGACCTGAGACATTGGGCTGAATGTCTTGATGTCTTTTTGAGATGGGGGCTAGGAGGTTAAAGGGCTGGTGATATGCCAAGGTCAAGCCAAATGAAGTGGGAGACCAAAATCTTCCCACCACAATGGCATATTACTAATGGCAGGAACCATGGGGCTAAACCATCATGTGGTGAATGGAGTCCCTTAAATGCTGAACTAAGGGATGCTTTCTGACCATGCCACCATTTTGCCTGCATCGAGAGGCCCATTGTGATATGACAGACCACCAGCCTAAGTTAGCAGCTCTGGGAAGCAGCCTCACTTCCCAGGACCTGGAGGAAACCCACACAGACACGGGGAGAATGTGGAAACTCCACACAGTAGTCACCCAGGGCTGGAAGCAAACCCGGGTCCCTGGCGCTGTGAGGCAGTAGTGCTAACCAATGTGCCACCGTGCAGTCTGAAATTCCATGATCCTGTCAGAGCTGCTGAAGGTTTCCAGCATTTTCTGTTTATCACATTTCCAGCATCTGCGGTATTTTGCTCTCCCAACTCCTGTTGTCTTTCCTGACATCATTTTGCGATTCACACCAGAGGCCCATTTCGAAGAAGTCCTTTGTGGCTGCTTTTTAATTAATTCGCAAGCTGTAAGCAATGTTCGTTCTATCAGAGAGTACAGGGCATTAGAGACCATCGCGTTGATGGGCTTACTCTGTGTATCAATGATAAAGCATGAGAGGCCAAGAACGAAACTGACTGCCCCTTCTGTGAAAAAGAGTTTCAGTTTATTAAGAGTGTCGAAAGAAGCCAGTCGTGGTGGTAGGGTCAAACAAAAATCTAAAATGGTTCTGGCAATCAAGTGGCAACAATTAGAAGATTATGC
This sequence comes from Carcharhinus amblyrhynchos, assembly GCF_965287045.1. Taxonomy (NCBI): domain Eukaryota; kingdom Metazoa; phylum Chordata; class Chondrichthyes; order Carcharhiniformes; family Carcharhinidae; genus Carcharhinus; species Carcharhinus amblyrhynchos. Next base: position 2,478,845 of record NC_137329.1, on the reverse strand, counting down.
AAATAATCTTGAATGTGATGGCGAGTGCGAAAATCGCAATTGACTTTCTAATCAGGTTGGCCTCGGATGGGACCTGGGACGGAAATGAGAAGGCTGTGTTTGTGCTGTCGTCAGTCTTGCTGTCAATGGCTGTGTGGCTTTTTACTTGGCACAGAAAGCCTATGTGAAAGAACGTGAATCAGACATACTGGCCAGAATGAATTAAGTAACAAGTACCAAGCATCCCTGTTGCCTCTTAATAGCTTTTTCTGCATCAACAGCTTTAAGTGTAAACAATGGCAGGGATCTTTTCAATGGTTGGATAACTGTCACTGTTTTAATAATGTGGAAACTACAATCACAGGAGAATCTTAAATTGAAGGTGATGTGAAAGCTTCTCATCGGCTTTGTAACCGTAGCTAAATATCCAACAGCTAAAAAACATTATTTTGGCCAAATTTGTGTTTAAAAAAAAATGCAATTGTTCAGGGTTTCACATATGAGTCTGCCAATAAAATATATTAATCATCAAATCACAACATTCTTTATGAATGATAATGAAAGACTAACAAAAACAAATTGTCACAGAGTTTTTTTCTCTCATGTGGGGGGGATTTTTATCTCTCAGTGAGTGACAAAATATCTGCCTTGTTGGTAAGTTCAAATGTTGTAGAGGATCTAGGGGTTGCAAATACAGGGACGAGGCTTTCCTACTTCCTGTGCCAAGACCAGAGCTTTGGACAAATGACTCATTTAATTGAAGGTTAAACTGGATATTCTGGTTAAGGGGATGGTGGTCAAAGCAAACCTCTGCCTGGGGACAGGCCCATGTAATCTGACTGTCATGGGGAAAGAAATCCAAACAGAAGCTATTAAAAATCAAATGACAGTCATCACAACCTGATACAAGAAGGGAACAGCAGCTTTTCGGAGACCTGACACTGAGACACAAAGAGAGAGGGAGGTGATGGCCTGTGATGGACTATTAATCCAGAAACTCAGCTAATGTTCAGGTTCAAATCCAGCCATGGAAGGTGATGGAATTTGAATTCAATAAAAAAACCTGGAATCAAGAATCTACTGATGACCTTGAAACCATTGTTGATTGTTGAAAAGACCCATCTGGGTCACGAGTGTCCTTTAGGGAAGGATATTTGCTGTTCTGAGCCAGTCTGGCCCACATGTGACTCCAGAGTCACAGTAATGTGGTTGACTCTTAACTGCCCTTGGGCAACTAAGGATGGGCAATAAATGCTGGCCAGCCAGCGACACCATGAATGAATAAAAAACATAAGAACATAAGGACATAAGAACATAAGAAATAGGAGCAGGAGTAGGCCATCTAGCCCTTCGAGCCTGCCCCGCCATTCAGTAAGATCATGGCTGATCTGACGTGGCTCAGTTCCACTTTCCTGCCTTCTCCCCATAACCCTTAATTCCCCTATCAAAAACCTATCTACCCGTGACTTAAATATATTTAGCGAGGGAAGGAGAATGAAATTAAGAAAGAGAGAGAAAGAGAATGAAATGAATGCTGTAAACAACCAAAAAAAGGACTCTGGTGAGAGATGGTTCTCCCTGTTCAAAAAGGAATTTTGATGATTTAGGGAGCAAGGAGTTACCGACGTGGGCCCTGCTGGTGAATGTTGGCTCTGGAATACTCAAACTGAGTGAGTGATTTTGAAAGGACTCTGAGAGATTTGATCTGGCATTGTAAGATACAAGTTAGCCTGCTTGAAAACTGTAAGTAGTCTCACAACACCAGGTTAGTCACCCAATGAAGGAGCAGTGCTGTGAAAGCTTGTGGTTCCAAATAAACCTATTGGACTTTAATCTGGTGTTGTGAGACTTCTTACTGTGCCCACCCCAGTCTAATGCCAACATCTCTACCTTATGCTTGAAAACTGAGTAAGTTGGGACTTGATTTTGTAATTCAGTATCTGTCAGAATTGCAGGGCACAGTTAAAGGAGTTGTAAGACATATTAACATAGTTAATGCAAGGGTAGCTTTTCTTTAGTGCATTAGTTGTCCATTCAGTCATTTTTAACCTGTGCTGATTTGAGCTTGTTTGTTGTAGGCAAAGTCTTAAAACCTGAAATCTTGTCCCTTTGTTTTCCTCTCCAGTTGCTGGGAAATTAATCTCTTTTTTAAGTTATCGGTCTTTATAAGGATAGTAATGAATGCACATCCTTTTTTCACAGTGGCACTGACGTTGCAAAGAACTTGCATGTCTTACTGTCTGGACACAGTGAGGGAGGGAATCATCAACCTACATTTTACCACCTTCAGAAACGTAATGTCATCACCAAGAGGCAGATAAAACTGATGCACATTCAGACTCGTTGCTTAATCTTTGAAAATTAGTTTATTTCAGGAATGTTTTGCTCATTTTGAATAAAAACGCATTTCCACATCTAATTTTGCAATTGTCCACCATAAGTTCAGAGCAAAATTCGAGAAATTCTGAAAAAAACAGTAACAAGGACATTTGTGCAGATTACCAGTCGACAAGTGGGAAAGCCCCTTGGGAATTTACACCATAAATGTTTTTTTTAAGCTTTTACGGTTACTTTTTCTCATCTTTATTCAGTTAACTAGATTTTATCGGATGATGCATTATTTTTGCATTAACTTCCCATGTTCACCTTAAATATTGTAGCAGTTTCAATCTCAGTGTAACCAGGGCGAGCGGTATCCTCAGAGAAATCCCCTTAATGTTAGGGAGATGAAGAACATGCTAGGATTCCAGAACAATGCACAAAAGAAACAACCTGTAACTGAAACAACCTCCATAATGCATGTTCACTACCAGAATTACTCAGTGTTCCAGGGTTAAGGCCTTGGAGGTTGAGTCTGCTGTGGAACTGTTGCGGCGACAGGTGAATTATGTGGATCCAGCAATCTGGTGGGCTGGAATTGATTTGTGCTATGACTAATCTTTCGAAACACTTCATAATGATGGATGTCAGAGCCACCAGGCAACAGTCATTAAGGCCGGTGGCGCTGATATGACTGTCCCTTTATCTTGTAGCTATGTCCTCTTGTTCAAAACTCTCCCACTTGTGAAAACATCTCATCATCCACCCTGCCATGCCCCCTCAGGACCTAACATGTTTGAACAACATTTTCTAAACTCCACGGAATACAGATCCAAAATATTGATACAGGTGTTCAAAGTCATAAGGGATCTGGACAGAGTAGATCGGGAGAGACCATTGCCATTGAGAAATGGATAACAAATCAAACAGATTGAAGGTGGTTGTAATTGATGAAATGGATTCATGAGGGAAATGATTTCATGCAGCAAGAGGTTAAGATCTGGAATGCACTGTCTGAGAGTGTGGAGAAGGCAGAATCCATTGGTTCAATCAAGAGCGAATTGGATTGTTATCTGAAAAGGAAGAATTGGCAGGGATTTGGTGAGAAGGCAGGGGATTGGCACTCACTGCATTGTTTATTTGTTCATGATACAAGCAAGCAGAGTTGTGATTGTCTGAATAGCCTTTCTCTGATATTTCTGCTCTTGGAAACAGGGACTCTGCAGCCAGCTTAGTTAGAGTTTGGAGAAGGCACAGATAGAGTTTGTCAGGAGGTGTAAAGCAGCTGCAGGACAGAGAGTTGTACATGAGTGTGGGAGCTACTGGGGATAAAACAGTCTGTGACACTCCATAGCCTAGACAAGAGGCCTGGTTTTAACATTTCATCACACTCATTTTTCGGCGCAGAAACTTGGTAAAGTTGGGCATGAGGCCATTAACGCAATCTACATCCAGGTGCAAAAAGCGGCCTGGGAGTGATGTGACAGGGGCACATTTTTCAAATTTTCAAAATGTATTTGACATGTATTTAAATTGAATTAATGAACTGTCCACCCAACTCTACCAGCATTTCCCCCTTTACCATCGTGTTCATGTCACCAAATTCGACACGAAGCAGGCATACTCTATAAAGTCTCAGGTGCTTCAGCTTCCGAAGGGGTACATTCAGAACATCCAATGGTTCTCTGACTCAGATCGGTGATGGAAGCGGGAAGGAGGCAGCTCAGATCACTCTCTGGTGGCGGGGGGAGAAAGGAGGAGGCGGGTCAGATGTATCGCTGACGGGGGGAGGGAGGGAGGAGGGAGGCCCGATCATTGTTTGGTTGGTGGGGGGAGGGGGCAGGCAGAGGGAGGCCAGATAACTCTCTGGTGGGGGGTGGGGGAGGGTGGGGGGAGGCCAGATAGATCTCTGGTGGAATGGGGGCCGGGGCGGCAGGGGGGTTCCACTGCCACTCTGCGAGTGATTGGTGCGGGAGAAGGAGGGGCGGGTGATCAGTCTGGGTAGCAGGAGGTGGGTGATAAGGGGGACAGTTATGTAGTGGGGGTAGGGTGATATCTGTGGCGCCATCACTTCCGCTTTTCATTCTGGGCTATTTTATCCACCTTTTGTGGCCCGGGAGTGATGTGATAGGGGCGTATTTTTCAATTATTTTTTCACTGCGCATGCGCAGTTCAAAGCTCCGATTGGACCTGCAATGTTTCAGGCACGATAAGCCCCACCCACAGCACGATTCAGACTGGCGACTTTTTTTTTCAGGCTGAATGCGAATGAAGGCGCCTGAGAACAGGTTTCCAAGTCAGATCTGAGTTGCGCCCAGATTCAGCGTTTAGAATGAAAATGGTAAAATTGGGGCCAAGGAGTATAAGGCAGTAGAAAGCAGGGAGGAGGGACGTTCCTGTTTTTCATATCACTGAACACAAATATAATGAGACCTAAACATGAGTTAAGAAGTTCATTGAGTTTGAACAATGCTTGGTGGGCCAACTAGCCCAAAACTGATGGCAATATCTCAATGAAATCTTGCACTTTGAGAGGAGCCAGAACACTGAATGAAAATTTAAGTGAATTCTGGGGAGCTGTGGCATACTTGGTGTTACTGGAAGGAGGATTAAATAGACCTTCAAGTTCCTGTAGTTTTTCAGGTTACTTTTAGAGGGAAATAAGAACAGAGTAAGTAGTGTACTGATGAGGTTCCCTAGCTGAAATGTAAGGGTTAGTAAGACTTCCTTTTGTTTAATTCTTGTGCAGCAAATGTTTCTGTTAAAAAAGTGAAATGCTATGGCATAATTCTTTTCAGATAATAACTCAGGTATTCAAATTTCTTTTTGAAAGTAAAGGGTTTCCCTCAATATCATAAAATGATGAATGTTGACTCATATTAAAGCTGAAAGTTGTTGCTCCAAATTTTAAACAGATGAATTACATAAAGGCACTAATCAAGATGACATGAGGAAATGCTCCAAGACTGCAAACATTAAAACAAGTCAGGAAAAGCCGCTTACTAAATGGGGCCAGTAGGCATCTAACTTCAGGGCTTCATTTGTAAGTAATGGTGCCAGCTGAGTCACAATGGCCAGAATTTTACTGCCCTGCCCACCGCAGGAATCGGAGCGGGCGAGGAGCGGACAGTAGAAAGGCCCATTGAACTCGAGTGGGATTTTACAGTTCCAGGGAGACGGAGGCCGGAAACTCCCACCCACTGGCCGTTGTCTTGTGTGTGAGTCAGAATGTTTCTGGTTTAAAATGCCACTCCAGAAACCTGAGCACAAACGTTAAGCTGACGTTGTGCATCTTGAGGAAGTGTTACACTGTCAGAGCTGACATTTTTCAGGTGAGGTGAGAAGCCAACATGGTCTGCCCTCTGTGGTGGAGGCAGAAATTCCCATTGCTCTTTTCTAGAGATAGTGGGAGAATACCAACACCTCCCACCCTGTCCCCCAGAACCTGATTGATGTTTATCCCTTAACCAACATAACTAACAACAAAAGATCTGAACATTCTGACATTTGTAGGAACTTGCAGTGCACAAATTAGGTTGATTCCTATAGTGAAGCAATGATTACTCTTCAATAGTACCTCTTTTCTTGTAAAACACTTTGGGATAGCTTGAAAAATGTGACATAAATACAACTGATTTATTTCCTTTAACAGCTTTATGAAAGTTGTTCATGTCAAATATTATATTTTAACCTGTCAGCTGCAACCTGGAATTGAACTTTCAAAAAAACCAAACATTTTGCTAAATGATTTCCACCGAGGTGGCCAACTGCTTTACAATTACAGTTGTTACCACGCAGAGGTATAGCGCGCAAGAAACAATACTTTTCACTGTTTGCTAATACATGTGACAATAATAAATCAAATCAAATTTTTACTCTCTTTGAAACTCCGTAAAAGATATTTTCCCGTTGAACAAATCAACTGCAAAAATACTTCACATGTTGTAAGTAACAATGTCATTATATAATTACAGTATTAATTGACTCATATTTTTGTTGCTGCATAAGATTGGAATGCAGTTTCACAGCAAGGAGTGTAATTAAAAATGTAATTTATGTATTGAAGAAATACACAGAAATACCATGTAATAACAAATATAATTTATGTGAGGAATTAAATAATTTCCTCTTGATTGACTGCTTTGGAAACATACACTTTCTGCGCTTGCTTACACAAGATAGATCGCAGACAACGATCAAAAAAAGGATTTGTCAAATAAAATAACTCTGGCTGTAAGGTATAAATGTTATCACATCAACAAATTGATCAGGGCTGAGTGAGATCTTTGTTTAAATTATGCTGGTATGATAAGATTGATTCAAAGGTCTGCCTGAAGGTTAAATATATGGAAGGATTGTCACCAATTATTAGGTGTTATTGTGCCAGTGGATTCTAGCAAGATTTGTACGTGATCCTGGAGAGAAATCTGTGATATTGTGCAATCCGTATTTAGTATCTTCTGAAATCAGCTTGATAAGGGCAGATTTGAAGGGCCGATGATTTACCCCTGCTTCTATTCCTTGTGTGGTGTGAGTGCCTTTAATTTCCATGTTGCCGAGTCCTTCCGAGTAACAACAGGTGATATCTGCTAAATCCTCCCAATCTCCAGGGCACAGTCCATCACGCAGGTGCGGAGATGGTTATCTTGCCAGGCTGGTGAATTTACACCATCGTGGATACTGGCAGTGATGTGAGAAAGCCCTGCATTCTCCATGTGGTCTGAAAGGTTCCGAACTCTGCTATGCCAGCCAGCTCATTAACTGAAATGGACAAACAGCCAACCACCATTCATCCTGAAAAGAACGAAGGAACATAGGGAATAGGAGCAGGAGGAGGCCATTTGGCCCTTCGAGCCTGCTCCACCATTTATTACGATCATGGCTGATCATTCAACTCAATGGCCTAATCCTGCTTCCCCCACATAACCTTTAATTCCATTCAATCACCCGCAGTTTCTCTCCTTTTGGATTACGATCTGCCTTTTGATTCCTTCTATTGAAGTGTATGAACAAACACTTCCCCACATAAAACTCCATTTGCCCACTTTCCACCCAGTCCCCAATCTGCCTCTATCCCATTGCAGAATCGTAATACCCTCATCACGCACTGCCCTTCCAGCTGGCTTTGTATCAACGACAAACTTGGAAACCTTACATTCTGTTCCTTCCTGGAGCTCATTAGTGTAAATAGTGAACGATTGTGGGCTAAGAACTAATCCCTGTGGCACTCCACTAGTTAGAGAGTCACAGGGCATTGACTCTGAGTGCTGGACCTGGGCACAATTCCGATCCAACTTGGAAATCTGCTCTCAGGCGCCCCCATACGCACTCAGCCTGAAAAATAAAATCATGCGTCTGAATCGCGCTGTGGGCGGGGCTTATCCCGCCCGAAACGCTGCTGCTCCAATCGGAGCTGTGAACTGCGCATGCGAGGTGAAAAATAACTTTGAAAAACGCACCCCTGTCACAGCGCTCCCGGGCCCCAAAAAGCAAAGACAGTGGCCCAGGGACCGTGGCCCCCATAGATATCGCCACACCCCCACAAGATAACTCTCCCCCTTATCCACCCACCCCTCCCCACTACTCAGACCGATTGCAACCCTCTGCCCCCCTCACCCCCCACCGATCGCCCGCAGAGTGGCAGCGGCCTATCCCTATCTCCTCCCACCCGGCACCCCATCAAAGATACATCTGACACAGCTCCCTCCACCCCCCCCCCCCCCCAAGAAGTGAATGATCGATCCTCCCTCCCCACCTCCCCCCCAGAACAGACAGCGATCAGGCCTCCCCCCTCCTCCCTCTCACCAGAGAATGATCTCATCCGCCTCCCTCCTCCCCCCTACCCCAAATCGATGTGAGCATCGAGGGGGTGGTGGGGGGAGGGGGGTGTGGGGGAGAAGGGAGGCGGGTCAGATCATTCTCTGGGGGAAGGGGTGGAGGAGGGAGTTCCGATAGCTGAGAATGTCTGATTCGAATCTGGACGGGCGAATGTAAAAGGGGAAATGTTGGTAAAGTTGAGCAGGCAGCCCATTAATTCGGTTTAAATGCATGCAAATACATTTAAATTGCTTTTGCACCCATTTCAGGCTCATGGTTTGGATCAGGACCATTTTTGGTCCTTGGTAAAGTAGGCATTTGTGTAGATGTGGGTACGGGTCACGCTAATCACCTCATGCCCAACATTACAAAGTTTTATGCAATGGTAAAATCAGGCCCATAAAGTCAGAGAGGTTTACAGCATGGAAATAGGCCCTAGGTCCAACTTGTCCATGCCGCCTTTTTTTTAAACCCATACACTAATCCCAATCATCAGCATTATCTCTCTATAGCCATGTCACTGTCTAAATGCTTTTTAAAAGATAAAATTCTACCTGCCTCTACTATTACCTCTGGCAGCTTGTTCCAGACACTCACCACCCTCAGTATGAAGAAATTGCCCCTCTGGACACTTTTATATTTCTCTCCTCTCACCTTAAACCTGTATCCTCTAGTTTTAGACTCCCCGACCTTTGGGAAAAGATATTGATCTGTGCCCCTCATTATTTTATAGACCTCTATAAGATCACCCCTCAGCCTCCTACGCTCCAGGGGAAAAAGTCCCAGTCTATCCAACTTCTCCTTATAACTCAATCCATCAAGTCCCCATAGTAAATCTTTTCTGCACTCTTTCTAGTTTAATAATACTCTTTCTATAATAGGGTGACCAGAACTGTACACAGTACTCTAAGTATGGCCTTACCAATGTCTTGTACAACTTCAACAAGCCATCCCAAGACATCCCAACTCCTGTATTCAATGTTCTGACCAATGAAACCAAGCATGCCAAATGCCTTCTTCACCGCTCTCTTCACCTGTGACTCCACTTTCAAGGAGCTATGAACATGTACCCATTGATCTCTTTGTTCTGTAACTCTCCCCAGTGCCCTACCATTAACTGAATAGTGGTAGTTACATCTTTCCTCCGAGTACAATCTATTTATTCCAACTCTCTGTTTTCTATCTGACAGACAGTTTTCAATCTATGCTAACACTTTTCTCCAATTCCATGGGTTTTTACTTTATGCACCAGTCTGTTATGTGGCACTTTGTTCAATGCCTTTTGGAAATCTAAAATACACTACATCTGCAGATTCCCCTCTATCTACTCTCCCTGTTACATCCTCAAAGAATTTGAGCAGATTTGTCAAACATGATTTATCTTTCTTAGAATCATGTTGATTGGGTTTGATTAGATTCAGCTTTCCAAAATTATTAGCTATTTCCTCTTTGAACATTGACTCCAGCACCTTGCCAATAATAGATGATAAACTAACTGGCCTATGGTTCCCTGCCTGCTGCCTTTCTCCATTTTTGAACAAGGAAGTCACATCTCCTGTTTTCCAATCTTCTGGTACCCTCCCAAAATTTAGCAAGTGACAAAAAATTTCAACCAATGGGCCCACTATCCCCACAGCCACTTTCATTAAAATCTTAGCACTTGTATATCCTGTGTTTCAGTTTAACATTATCCTGGACCTCCTGTGTGGGTTTTGCATCCACCTTGTGGAATCTCTCTTTTTGATTGGCATAATCAACTGCTGAGTATTTTGGACCAGCGTTTTGAATACCTGTCACTGTTCATCTACTGACCTGTATCTTAGCTTGTTTACCCAATTCACCTGAGACGGCAGTTGGTTACCTGAGCAGCAGATAGAGCTAGCTTCTTCTGAAAGAGGCTGCTTAACCTGCCACAAATGTCAGTCTCCTTGCAGAATCATAGGCCTCAATTCGGAGGGCCTCCACTTAGCAGGAACAGAGAGGTTGTACAGTGCAGAATTGATTTGCCCATTGTTATTTTGCTGAAACCTTCATCATGTCTATACCTGTATCAGCCGGGAATCTGGAGCTTAGGGTCTAATACTTGTTTAAGGACATGGATACAGTTATGAAGTGTTAATTGATGGAATGTGCACAGGAAAACACCTTCCTTGGACAAACATAGCTATGGGATTGTGGAAATCCAGGAAATAGGCCTGGCTGGAAGAATAGTTTTTTAAATGCTTCTAATGGTACGTAGACACCGCCGGCTGGGCCAGCATTTCCCTTGAGGGGGCAGTTAGAAGTCAACCAAATTGCTGTGGCCCTAGAGTCACATGTCGGCCAGGCCAAGAAAGGACAACAGATTTCCTTCCCGAAAGGACATTATTGGACCAGATGGGTTTTTCTGACAATCAAATTTTACCATCTGCCATGGTGGGATTTGAACCTGGGTCCCCAGAGAATAACCTTGGGTCCCGGGAATACTGGCCCAGTGATAATACCACTGCACCATTGCCTCCTCTGCTTCCGAACACTGTGAACTCTGTGCCTCCAGCCCACCCAGCCTATAGGACAAGGTCAGTGTGAAAAATAATCATTTGCAGAAAGTTGAAGATAAGACAAGACTCATTATGAAGTGAAGCATCAAAAACCAGGTATGGATGCCTAAACCAGTTATAACAAACTACGCAATCAACATTGAGTTCAACAACTTCAGATTGTGACTTTTCTCCTCCATCTTCAACCTCTTTTTAAAAAACGTCCCTTAAAATGTCCCGATGCAATAACCTTTCTTCCCTTGCCACCCCCACCCCACTCCTCCTGCTCACACCAGGCCATCTGTCTCCTGTTCTTAAGATTGCTTCATCTTATTGCAATCTCTGACAGCTCCAGTTTGATATGCAACACATTGCTCCCTCCCTCTAGTTCAGATGAAGAATCAGGCAGCGTTGAAACATTCACTCAGTTTTCTCCCTCCCTGCAGATGCTGCCAGACCTGCTGAGTTTCCCCAGCATTTCCTGTGTGTAAATCTGTGTTCTGTTGCCATCACAACATGATTCAATTATGGGATGACAATTGAAAGTAATGTGCAAATGGGCTGGAAAGAGTGCAGACAGACCTCACATATGTGGAGAGCTCAACTAGGGTGGAACAAATGCATTCATATTTGTGTGATAAAAATGAACAGTGAAATAAAGACTGTTGCTTTCCTGAAATGGAGATCAAGACATTCTGCAAGCAAGAAATTTATACAGCCACAGTGATTCATATCCTGTGTTTAAAATAGTGTGAATGAGTTGGTATGCATGATCTGATGGATGAATAGCAAGTTGGGTTTGAAAGTGCTACACTGACTAAGAGCTATGGATAAAACAGCTACATCTGTACATCATTCACTCTCAACCAGTCTATGTTGCAACAAAACATTTTCCATTTCCTATCCTGTGCTGCTTTACCCGACTGCTGCTCGTTTCAGCTAAGGAGACAATCGCAAGACAAAACATTGTTGCTCGCCTAGTTTAATTAATCAACTGAAAGGAATTTCTTGGATCAGATTCCCCTGAAATGGAAGGCTATGTATGTGTCATGTAAAGCATAGTGTCTAATGGCAGCTATCATAATATCCGTGTAATAAAACCATTGTAGTATTGAGGAACTTACAGAACAATGATGGCTCTGTCAGTAGCTGGCAAGGTAACCAGGCTCTCGAATTTGTATGCTAATGAGTCTTTCCAAGCAACAGTAGGCTACATCTGCCAAATCGCACAATTCTCAGCCCACAGCTTTGTTTTTGCTAGACCAGTGAATTCATCAATATGAAAAAAAAACATCGAACAATATGAGAAAGTGTTGCATTTCCATAGTTTGGCTAGATTTCCCACATGAAGGTCACCATTTTATCACAATGTTATTGTTGTTCCGGTACCTTCGTACACACACACACACACACACACACACACACACACACACACACACACACACACACACACACACACACACACACACACACACACACACTGTTGGGGAATAGAGATGGAAGGGTTTCTGAGCGGATTATCAGCCGTTGAACTGAATCGAAGTCTCTTCCATGGCCAAAAAGTCCTGGTGTTGGACTCCCAGCTGGGGCGTCTGGTCCACTGGCAGGGGTACTACCACTGCACCATGGGGACTCCTTGCCTCCTTGTGCCTGGTAATATTAATAAACCTTTCATTGTCCCATGAGTTCACACAGTCCATAAGAAGAATCTCTCATAATTCCAAAGAGTAAGAGAAAGAACCCCAAATGTTATTAATTCTAAGATGTGTGGAGAATAATCTCTCCTTTGAGGCGAATGAACTCTCCCTTGAGAAGACAATACTCAATCAGGCACAATTCTGCCTTCATCTAATTTGTCTCCCTGTGTCCAGATCCTCAAAATGGATCATTCTCAAACATGGTGATTGTGAAAACCCTTCACTTTGTGAGCAAGTCACCTGATACCTCAGCAAGTCCCATCCCCTGTGCCGTGTGTTGGGAGCAGCCCCAATGGATGACACTACTAAATCTTGTCTGCCTCACATGAATGTTTATGCTGCAGTTATAGAAACTTCTGGACACCTAAACAGTCACCTGACCGGGAAGTGAGATTAATAATACTGAACAAAGCCTGTTACTAAACTGATCTATGAGGTAAAAACCAGTCTGTGAAATACAATGCCATCTGAGTCACCTGATGTCTGCTCCTTGTAACTTTGGCAGACATCATCCTGGCAAGGACTCTACTGGCCAATCGAAGTATTATGAACATAGAGGATTACAGGTCTAAACATTATGCTGCATGTTTCTTCAGAACAGCCCCAATTTAACTATTACTGCATCACAGAAAGTATACAGGGTTGTCTCTCTGCAGATGTGGGTGAAAATGGAAGGGTACAAAGTGCATGTAAAGCAGCTTCACCTGCCCTGACCCCTCTCCATAAACCCTCTTTCTCCTCCAAGGTTATTAAATAGAAAGAAAGACTTCCATTTATATTTATATAGTGTCCTGATGACACCACATGTTGCAAAATGCTTTACAACAAATTAAATCATTTTGAAGCATAGTATTGTTGTATTGTAGGAAACATGGCAGCCAATAAGCACACAGCAAGCTCCCAGACACAGCGATGTGATAATTCCCGGGTGATCTGTTTCATGTGATTTTGACTGAGGCTGGGACACTGAGGAGACTGTCCCCTGCACCCTCGTCCCCCAACTCTATATAGAATCATAGACACCCCACAGCGCAGAAAAAGGCCATTCGGGCCATTGAGTCTGCACTGACTCTCTGACAGGGTATCTTACTCGAGCCCTGCCCCCTGCCCTATCCCATAATCCCACACATTATCTCACTAATCCCCCAAACCATGGGACACTAGGGGACCATTTACCTTGGCTAATCCATCTAACCTACACATCTTGGACTGAGAGAGGAAACCGAAACACCCATAGGAAATGCGCAGACATGGGGAGAATGTGCAAACCCCACACAGTCATCTGAGGCCGGAACTGAACCCGGGTCTCTGGAACATTGAAACAGCAGTGCTAGTCACTCTTCTTCAATGTAGAATCTTTCATATCCACCCGAGAGGCAGATGGGCCCACAAGTTAACATCTCATCCTGTTGATAGCACCTGTGACAGCCTTGCTTTTTGTGCTCAGGCCCTGGTCCTGAACCTCGGACCTTGTGATTCAGAGGTACGTGCGCTACCAATTAAACCTTGGCAGACATAATTATGATGAAGGCAATTATTATTAGTACCCGATGCAGTGAATGGGTTAATGAACTTTGTAATACTTGGAGAATGAAAAAAAAAATTGTGCAACTTACATGAAGCTTGTTTTCATGTATCTCAGATAGATGCAAAGTTTGTTTTTGTGTACCCAGACGGAGAGGCTGCAGCTGCCCTTGCTTCTGATAGTCGGCTCAGAAATGTAGCTGATCCAGCTCATATCCATGTTTGTGTCTTTAATTTTGTGGACTTTTGCCTAACATAGTGAAGCTTGCATGTCCTAAATATATATTCACATATACCTGTTATGTACTGCTTATGTGTCATGTACCAACATATTATACATATTATATGCTGTACAACTTATGAACTTAGATTGTTACACCAGTCCCGTTAATTTTAACTTGTCTTGCCAGCCTGTACATTAGCTAAGGGCTAATCACGCACGTAAGTTGCAGCCTTGAGATAACCATGAAGAAATGCCGAGGTAGCCATGTTCCCACGATGGAGGACAACCCACAGCCTGGGAACCTGCTGAAACTGAGAAGATGTGTACGTGACCGGGGGGGGGGGGGTGCGGAGGTGAGGGTATAAATATGTACTCTTAACTTGTGGTCGTACAGACACCTGGGGAACTGCTGTAGGTACCAGATGTACCTGCCAAAAGCTTTTGCATAAACTTGCTGTACTTTGACTTACAATTGGTCTCAGGGGTACCTTTTGCCTACAACACTGATCAATGGCCAGAGCTGCCTGATTGGCTGCATCTGCCTTGCTGCCATCAACTAAATCGACAGGCTTGGCAGACCCGAGGTGGCGCTGGGGGTCTGTCTGCCCAGGATGCGGGCCAGTCGAGAGATAGATGGAAAACAAAGATCTGGCACTTGTACGGACAATGATGGTCAGCTATGACCTCTCCCCCGACAGGCGTGCTACATCTCGAGTCATGAGAACAGCATTGTAGAACGACACGGAGAGCACGCACCGTCAATTGCACCGCAGGCAGCAGTCAGAAACAGACCTGTGCTGGTACCTGCCCTCAGACGTACGCCTGAACTGTAAGTTCCCTTTCTCTTCACTTTTAGCTGTTTCTTCCCTTTGAAAAGGCTGCCCGTGAGGTGTGATCTCCTGGGAGGCCCTCTGAAGGTTTCCTGATATTCGTCACCTTAATTGTAACATTTCTATTAATTGTCCACATCTTTATAAAATTAACTTGCAGGTGAATTCCCCCTCCCACCACTTGTATTCCACTGCCTCTTCACTACCTCCCACCCCGAAAAAATAAACATCTGAGCCTACAGCTGGTGCTGTGAATAATTATACAAATGAGCTTACGCTGGAGAATTGAGTGTCATTTATGCTTAATCTTTTAGGCAGGATTTGCACCAGAGATTAAATATTGGAACGTGATTTGCATCTGAAATAAAAATAAGCCCTGACCTCTGGAGATAGGAATTTCCTGGACTGATAAAAGATTTTTTTTCCTTGTCAACACTAGGAATATAATTAAGTTCAACACTCATTTCGCTACTTAGTGTTTTATTTTCCCACATAAATTGCTGTAGGTACAGAGTGGTGTGGAAGCTTTTAAGCCTGTGGTACAATCTATAGACAGAATGAATGGATTGTCGTTGAAAGCTCAAATTTATGCCTAATTGCTCACTTATTTAGATTTTGCAGGCAGCAATATTTCCACAGAAAGCACATTTACGCTGATTTTTAAGGGTCAATTCATAATCTATTTAATTAATTCTGAATTATCAACAGGAGAATTAAAAATTAATTTAACAAAAGCATTTTAGGATGATTCAGTTTATGAATAATAACTATTGCAATAAAAAGCGTGTGCTTCCCTCTAATCATTATCCTTGAAAATAAACCACCTTTATGAAAAAGTGATGACAAATCATTTGAGAAGATTTAAATTCCCATCTTCTTCAATTGTGGGAATCATCTAAAAATCAAAGTAATAATGTTTCTGCAATCCCATTGTGCATTTGCAAATTGATCAAGATTTACCAAATCATTTCAGGAAGGGCTGTACTAACAGATAACTTGTAGTTCAGCTCTATTATTTTCTAGGCACAACGCTAGTTGTTGTACTCCCAGTTGACCATGGGCTCCTGATTTAACCTGAGGATCACCACACCTCAGGCAAGGGGCGAGTTTGAGAAGTTGGAGCCTTCATGAGTAATCTTAGCTGATACAGGAATTGAACCTGCGCTGTTACCGTTGCCTTTGTATCACTAATCAGCCATCCAACCAACCGAGCTAAACTAACTCCCATTGCCACAAGCACAATGTTTGATAAAGTCACTACAGTTCCAGGTGACCGTTGTTGCTCTCCTCTCTAAAGTGGAGAACACAGTGTTAGTCACCTTCTCAAAAACAAATATTAAACACATGGAGGTTGTGAAGAAAGAGGCAGTGACTTAGAGGCTGATGAAACAACAAGAACAAAACAAATTGACTATTCATTAGTGCAGCTTTCACATTACTCTGCTGGTCTTCAGATTTTGTATAGGTTAAGAATCTAAAAGAAAACTTGAAAGATGTGATCAATTATATAAGGCAATTTTCATTCCTTGGTATGACATATGGGAAGACGGGTGGTCATTTCCTTTACTTAACTAAACTCCTTATCAAACTGGCTTCTCCACATCAGACTGGGAAAAGATGACAGTCCGTTGTTCAAACTGTTGCCTGCTGTTTAGAGAACACAGTAAAAAGTCTGACAACACCAGGTTTAGAGAACATACAGTCAAGTGGTTAACAAAGCAAAGAGCATCATATGTTTATTAATAGGCGTATGAAGTACAAAAGGAAGGAGGATGTGTTAAACTTATATAAAACTCTGGTCTGGCCTCAGCTGGTGTGGTGTGTCCAGTTATGGGCTCCACACTTTCAGAAAGATGTGAAGACATTGGTGAGAGTGCAGAGTAGATTCACAACAGTGGTTCCAGGGATGAGGACCCTCAGCTACGCAGATAGATTGGAGAAGTTAGGACAGTTTCTCTTGAAGAAGGGAAGGTTGAAAGTGATTGATAGAGGTGTTCAGAATCATGAGCTGTCTGGACTGAGTAGATCGGGAGAAACTGTTCCCACTGGCAGAAGGATCGTGAATCAGATTTGAAACAAATTTAAAGTAATTGACAAAAGAAGCAATGGAGTCATAAGGAAAAGACATTTCACACAGCGAGCAGTAAGGGTCTGGGATTCATTGCCCTAGAGTGTGGTAGAAGCAGATTCAGATGAGGCCTTAAGAGGGGGCTATATTCAATTACTTATATTCTATAATTACATTATACACCTGGCAATTTTTTGCCCAAGCATCCTCTTTATATCCTTTTCACAAGCTATGGGGTTGGAATTAATCTCGAGTGGTGATGGAAAGAGTGGTGACATTAGACCAGCTCCCCATAATACATTGCCGGAAGTAGAATTAAACGTCCTGCACTGTACAGATCAGCCAGTCGATTGATACGCCCTTTCAGCAGGATTGTCAGGGCTGAATTTCTCCCCGTGTATTTCCAGTTTCATATAATTGTGGCCAATTTACCCTCGCTGCCAATCACAAAAGATGCCAGTCACAGAAATGGGGACAAAGAACCAAAAACAGGAAAAATTACAGAATCCTAACTCATCCATTAATTTTGGATTTTCTTTTGCTTTTTCTTCAGTTCCTGCCATCTGCTTTGCCATCTGCCAACACTGATGAGTTATTTCACAGGGAAGTGAGGAGAGCATCCAATAAAGACAGTGCATCAATGATGGGGACTTTTCACTGCCCCAACTGCCTCGATATTGGCCAATATTCTCCGGCCTTGCCCGCGGCTGGCATTCACCGATTCCACCGCAGTAAATGGAGATTTGGCTGAGTACCAGATTTTTTTATTCCTTTATGGGACATGGGCGTCGCCAGCTGGCAAATTCTCCATTCTCGTTGGCAGCAGTAGGAGGGTGAAGAAGTTTGGAGAATTACGATCACTAGAGAGCCTATGGACACCGACGGGGATAAAAAAAATGTTTGGAATCACTCGCACAATATTACATTGAATGAGCTGTTGTGGAGATGTTCAGTATCGAGGCTCCACCGGACCAAGTAAATTTTGGGAGAAACTTCTTTACACTGAGAATAATTCGAATGAGGAGCCAGCTACCACAAGGTTAGTTGAAGCAATAGAATAGATGCCTTTAAACTCAAGTTAATACCTAAGAAAGAAGGGGAATAGAAGATTGTGCTGATCGAGTTTGATGAAGAATGGTGGGAGAAGGCTCCCGTAGAGCATAAACATCATAAAAGTCCAGTGTGAATCTGTTTAGTTCAATGTGTGTTAATCTTCGAAATCTAGCTCAATAACGAGGACATTTCGACAAGAGGAGGGCAGGATAGGAGTGAAGGAACAGCAAATATTAGAGTTGCAAATTCTCAGTAAGGAATGGTAAACGGTAACAGTGGCCAGAATTTAATGGTGCCAGTGGACCTGTCCACCGGCCAATGGAAAACCCTGCTACGACCATTCTAACTGCCTGCTGGCTGCCAATGGGGATTTTCCAGGCTCCTGTAGGGAGGGCGGAATTCGTGCCAGGCTTTCTGCTACCTGGTGTTGTCAGACTTCTTACAGAGTGGGCGTACCACCTCCAGAACTGATTGCACTTCTCGGAGCCAGTGCTGCAGTCAGCCCGAGGCTGAAGGTTGTTGCTTAATTCTTGGGACTCTGGTAGGTGGGGTGGGATTGTTGGGGCCTGTCAGGGAGGATCTGACAAGGAAACTCATTGTTAAAGATAGGAGAAGGGGTTTCTGTCCCTGGGTCATTCTCCCGCCAACAGCTCCTTTCTTTAGGGAACAGGATAGCTGACAAGGAAGTTCCCCAAACCTCCCACCAAGCCGCATTGTTTATCATAAAATCCCTACAGTGCAGAAGAGGCTATTCAGCCCATCAGATCTGCACCAGCTTTCTGCCAGAGATTTTTTCCCATGGCTAAACCATCTAACCTACACATCTTTCGACACTAAAGGAAATCTTTGGAGTGTGGGACGAAACCGTAAGATCTGGAGGAAACCTACACAGAGACGGGGTGAATGTACAAACTCCACACAGACAGTAACCCAATGTTGGAATTGAATCCAGGTCTCTAGTGCTGTAAGGCAGTGGTGCGAACCATCGTGTCACCTTGCCACCTGTTGGATTGCTGATATGGTCCTCTCCTGCTTGAATACTAACAGTGATGGGGTGAGGCCCTTGAATGCCTCAATTAGCTTCCAAAGATCTTTGACTTTTCTACCTCAGAATTAGGTAGGAGATGTGTGGAAGATGACAGGACTTCCACCTCGCATTTTCTGCCCAATTATACAGTCCCACCCTTACCCCACTGTCTGCGCCAGTGGGAAGCATTAAACGCCATCCAATATTTGGTCTTTACTCTTTGGGCAGGAAGATTCTCAGATTGGGCACAAGGGAAAAATGACAATGAGTTAGTAACAATAAAGCAGTGGGATTGTTGGGGATTATGTGAAAGCTAACTAAATGTGACCGTGTGCTCTATAGCTGGAGGCTGCAAGCAAGAATAATGGGAAATTAAGGTCAGTCTGGGTAACTAGGAATTAATGATTTGTAATAAAGGATTAATATTTGAATAATGCAATTTGTCCGCAATAGATGCAAATGAGAGCAAGCTTATTAAGTTTTTTTTAAGTATATTTATTAGTGTCAGAAGTAGGCTTACAAATTCACACTGCAATGAAGTTACTGTGAAAATTCCCTATTCGTCACGCTCCAGTGCCTGTTGGGGTACACTGAGAGAAAGTTTAGCATGGCCAATGCACCAAACCACATGGAAAACTTACAAAAGGCACAAGGATTCTTAAATAAAATAGCAGTTGAATGAGTAAAATTATAGCAGAAATTAATGGAAATAAATATTCTTGACTGCCTGCATACCCAGAAAGAAAGGGAGGGATGCCACAGGATGGATTGCTGACTTTTAACAAGGTTATTCATAATGTTGAACACAGCACGAAAAATGTGGACACCCAATTAAAAAGAATATTAAAGCATCATCACAGCATAGATCGATGAGAATGATGCCTACAATGAAAAAGGTGTTGGGATATTTTCATGAGGATAAAGCTGAGGGGATAGGAGAGAGTTTTTAATAATGAACTATGGACAGAATCTACAAAAACAATTTCCGATGCTTGTGATGAGGTATCAACAAATTAAACCTGACAGAGAGAGAAGTGAGGAACTGGGAGAAATGTTATTAAACAGAATCGCTGGTGCATTGAATGTTTTACCAAAGTGTTTGGCAGATTGTAACTTATGAAGGAAAAGCGGATAACTATCTTTTGATTAGATTTGATTTATTATTGTCATGGTGTCATATGTATTGGTATGTAGTGCGTGTCATACAGACAAAGCATACCATTCTTAGAGTTCATGGGGAGAAGGAAAGGAGAGGCTGCAGAATGTAGTGTTACAGTCATAGCTAGGTTACAGAGAAAGCTCAGTCAAAAGTATGTCTGGTCCATTCAAAAGCCTGACATCAGCAGGGAAAAAACTGTCCTTGAGTCAGTTGGTACGTGACCTCAGATTTTTGTATCTTTTTCCCAATGGAAGAAGGTGGAAGAGAGAATGTCCTCGGTGCATGAGGTCCTTGATTATGCTGGCTGCTTTCCTGAGGCAGCAGGAAGTGTAGACAGAGCCAATTGACTGAAACAAATGATGTGCAGGGTTACGGGGAAAAGGTGAGGTAACAGGATTAATTTCAGATTACTGTAGCAAAATACGGTACTGACATGACTTGACAAGTGAATTCCTTCTGTGCCATCAACTAAAGTGCTTTGATGGCACATCCACTTCTGCCAACAATGCAAAGTTTCAGAACATCATTGAAGTTTCTCCAGGAGCATTGTATAGATGATTACCAGAAATATTACAGTCACAGTGGGGAAGATAACAGTTCTCCAGATGGACTTCACATGGCTTAAGGTGCCTGGCAGAAGGTTTCCAGGTCCCATTATAGAGCCAAATAAAAATGTTTAATATATTTACCAGATGTACAGCGTGATGAACCCTCGGGATAGCCAATGATTAACACTGAATGTCTTACAACATCCAGATTGTACAAATTCATGTAATTACATCCAGAATGGGTTCCACTTTGAGGTATGGGTTTCCCTGTAAATTCTCTTGGCAAGCTGAATTGGTTAAACATACTTGTCAAGCATTTCTTCTCTTTTACAGAAGAATATTTTGCATAGGAAGAGAGAGAGAGAAAAAAAACTACAAAAAAAGATGGCTGCAAAACTTCAGTCCCTTTGAAGAGATATCCTAAAGGAACTAAAGATAGGATGACAAATACGGAACCAGTGAATAGATAAGCAGAAAACATGGCTCCAGCACAGTGCCCTTCTTTCTCTCTTACATGGTATTCACTTGTACTCTGGAAGCAGGTCATCCCACAGGCACAAGTGTCGGTTGGTTATTCAATAGAAAGCCAGTGCTCAACACTTGGCAATGAAGATCACATTATAACTTTTACTCCTCTTCTTTTCCTCAAGATGCCTGTAATGTTCTAACTATGGCAGGGGTTATGGGTTTTTAACAAAGAGAAAAGATGTGGTTTCACACATGGAGTGGGATTCTCCAGTCATGTCGGTTGCCAGTGAGAATGGAAGATTTAGTATTCCAGCCAAAACTCCATTCACTTTCAACGGCACTGGAAAATCCCAGCCATGAACGAGGTCAGAGAATTTTGGCCATAGATTCATCTATAAGGTTGCACGGGGTGGCAGAGTGGTTAGCATTGCTGCCTCACACTGCCAGAGGGCCGGGTTCGATTCCCGGCTTGAGTCACTGCCTGTTTGGAGTCTGCATATTTTCCCAGTGTCTGCTTGGGTTTCCTTCAGGTGCTTCAGTTTCACCACACAGTCCGATATTCTTTGAAGACACATCATCTTCTGCCAATACTGCAAAGTTTCAAAACATCAAGTTTCTCCAATGCTGCTGGGAGGGTGTGAGACATGGAGAAACTACAATGATGTTCTGAAATTTTGCATTGTTGGCAGAAGCAGATGTGCCTCCAAAGCAGGTTGGACTGTGAGATGAAACCAGAGCACCCGCAGGAAACCCTTGAATGAAGCCCAGATCGTCATGCAAATCTGCCTCCCTTCCATGGACACTGTCTACATTTCCCACTGGCTCAGAAAAGCAGCCAGCGTAATCGTGGACCCCACACACCCCGGACATTCTCTCTTCCACCCTCTTCAATCGACAAAAAGATACAAAAGTCTGAGATCACATACCGACCGACTCAAGAACAGTTTCTTCCCTGCTGCTGTCAGACTTTTGAATGGACCTACCTCATAAAGTTGATTTTTCTCTACATCCTAGCTGTGACATGCAGAAATGTAATGCCCCTTCATATCCCAAGATATGTAGCTTAATAGATTAGCCATGGTAAATGTGTGGCGTTACAGGAGTAGGGTGGGGTAGAGGGCCTGGTTAAGATATTCTGCCAGAGAGTCGGTGCAGACTTGCTGGGCCGAATGAAATAAGAAATAATAAATAGGAGCAGGAGTAGGCCATCTAGCCCTTCGAGCCTGCCCCACCATTCAATAAGATCATGGCTGATCTGTCGTGACTCAGTTCCACATTCCCGCCCTCTCCCCATAACCCTTAATCCCCTCTCTTATCAAAAACCCATCAACCCGCTTCTTAAAAATATTTAGCGAGGCAGCCTCCACCACCTCAACGGGCAGAGAATTCCAGAGATTCACCACCCTTTGAGTGAAGAAGTTCCTCCTCAACTCCGTTCTAAACCGCCCCCCCTTTATCTTGAGGCTGTGCCCTCTAGTCCTACTGTCCTTTCTGAGCGGGAAGAGTCTCTCCACCTCTATCCTATCCATCCCATTCATCATCTTATACGTCTCAATGAGATCTCCCCTCATTCTTCTAAACTCTAACGAGTACAAGCCTAGTTTATTCAGCCTCTCCTCATAGCTCAACCCCCTCAACTCCGGTCTCCTTCTGCAGGTATTCTATGATTATAACAACAACCAATTTACTGAGGAGCCACTGCCTGTACAGAATTGATACGGGTCTGTCACAATGTTTCTCTTGTTGTATTTAAAACTATCATTCCTCTCACACAGCCAAAGTCAGAGTGGTTCAGGATCATCCATTGATAACTATAGCACTACAGGACTCCGATTCAACCATTCAGACTGCAGTGTGCAGAATTCAGAAATACACAAAACAATTATAGTTCCAAATTTGATTACAAATAATTAGCATGTACAAATAAAAGAATAGGAATTATAAATTTATTTCCTGGTGTTGCAGATAAGCTGACATTAACACGGCAATGAAGGTATTGTGAAAATCCTCCAGTTGCCACACTCCAGTGCCTGTTTGGATACACTGAGGGAGAATTGAGCAAGGCCAATGCACATAACCAGCATATCTTTCAGACTATAGGAGCAAACCGGACCACCCGGAGGAAACCCACACAGACAAGGGGAGAACATGCAGACTCCACACAGACAGTGACCCAAGCTGGGAATCAAACCTGGGACCCTGGTGCTGTGAGGCAGCAGTGCTAACCACTGCGCCACTGCGCTGCTCTGTTATTTCAATCCACTCACAGTTATTGATTAAGGTTACATTATGCATAAGGGTTTTGTGCCCAGTTATAAGTTGTACATGTAACATTATCATGCAATGATAGCCATGTCTCTGACCAGTGCTATATCAACCCCCCTTTTCATTGGTTCTTGTTCTAATGGGCAAACAGCAGCTGCAGCTGCATGTCATTTAATGAAATGATTCTTGACTCTTATCTTGCTCTGCTTTTATCAAAACCTCTTGTTTTCATGCAGCTTTCTCTGTATGAGTGAGATTTTTAAACTTCTGTGGTTAATAATCCTTTCAAAAGAAGAAACTGAAACTAAAATCGCAGCCTATGCAGCACCCCAATGACATCACCATCAAATCATGTGACTCTCTAAAAGCAATCATACAATCATTTAAATCTGATTTGATTTGGTTTATTATTGTCACATGTATTAGTATAGAGTATTGTTTCTTGCACACTGTACAGGCAAGGAATACCGCTCCTAGAGAAGGAAAGGAAAGAGTGCAGAATGTTGTGTTACAGTCATAACTAGGGTGTAGAGAAAGATCAACTTAATGCAAGGTAGATCCATTCAAAAGTATGATGGCAGCAGGGAAAAAGCTGTTCTTGAGTTGGTTGGTATGTGACCTCAGACTTTTGTATGTTTTGATACAAACATATTACAATATTCCACAAGAATTATGGTTCAGAATATATAGAACATAGAACGTTCCAGCGCAGTATCGGCCCTTCGGCCCTCGATGTTGCGCCGACCAGTGGAACCAATCTAATGACCCTCTAACCTAAACTATTCCAATGTTATCCATATGCCTATCCACTGACCATTTGAATGCCCTATTTGAATATGGAGGAGGCCAGCACTGAGCAGGTTTAGGACAGAGTGATAACCAAGTGAACTGGAATGGACTGTTCTTGAAATATGTGTGGGAAAAGATCAGAAACACTGATAAACACTGCTGGAGATCCCTGCGGACACCAGGTACATGGCAGAATCAATGGTCAAAACCATATGTGTTCCATAATGGATATAGGACCTATTCTTCCAGAATTCCATGCAGGAATCAATTGACCTCAACTACCCCTTAGATCCATTTGTGAACATAATTTGCAAATGCATCAGAACATCAGAACAATGGGCACTTATGAGGACTAAAATTGAAGATACATTGAAATCATTATCATTAATAAGATATAAAGAGGATAATGTTTAATTATTTAGCAAGGTCATCTTTTTTAACCATAATCAGTCCATTGTAATTTTTAAAATGATTGTATTTTAAATCTGTTTGAAATTATATTCAGGTTTTGGCTTACATGAATGGAAAATACTTTTATCCTGCAGTGAGTAGCATTATTAATCTTCTCTCAGACTGATGTACAATCCCCTTTTGTCAGTGGAGCCAAGCTTCACAGGATAATGACACAAAAGAATTGAAATAATATACCTTTTTATTTGGTGATGTATTCTGCTGACTTTTATTTATCTGCTTTAATTAAATGACGGAACCACATTGTGAGACAAAAGCTGCTCATTTGAGCAAATAGCATCACAGACAACTGTGAACCTATGAGGTCTGATATATCTGATACAATAGTGCACATGGCTAAGGCAGCAAGCACAGCCATTCACACTACCCCTCTCATTTGAATTGCAATGCATTATTCGTCTGTGACAGATAACTCCAAAATGGTTTTGCATAATTTCCTAAAGGGATTAATTATTCTAATTCTACTCAGCAATGGAACCTGCTGTTAAGCCACTTTGACTCCTTGTAGATATAGCTTTTCATGTTGAAATTTGGAATATTTATTTTCTAATTATGGGCTGGACAATTTCACAACTTAAGAATTGTCATGGTTCAGGTTAGAAACTCCAAAGTGTTTTACAAAGCCTGCCTGAATTAGAAGTTTTGCATCTTGAATTTGGTCAGGATAAACATGAGATGTTCCACTTCAGGTATGATTCAAATGAGCCATTAGGGAACTTTTACAAAACAAGGTATATTTAAGAATATAGTTAACATGTACAGTAAGAAAATTAGCAAGACCTTTTATCAATTACAAACAAGAAACAAAACAACCCTTAACAAAGTTTTTTTTCCCCAATCAAACTAAAATCCTTGCCATAAACAAAACCCTTTAACGGGCTCAATACATCAAAGTCTACTGCTCATATGATAATGAAAATTGAGTCCTTTGGTTGATGTCTGCAGTTCTCTGGATTCACTCCAAACAGTTTAAAGACAAGGCAGCTTCCCAAAACACCACATTCTGGTCCAACTCCCAACAACAGCAGATTTTCACCTTTAAGGAAAATAAGTTCTTGTTTTCGGCTAACCAACAGAATTTTCAAAATAACAAGGTGAGAGAGAAAATACTTTTTAGCTTGCTGTCCCTTCTAAAACTCAACTCAAAACATGCAGCTCCAAACTGAAACTGAGAAAAAACTGTCCAAAAACACATGACTGTCCTCCTAACAATGCAGGATCATAAAACTAATCCCAGAGTAATCACAAACAATCCCATTTAAGTCACTTAAGAGAAAACATTCCCAGTCAATCGGCAACAATGATATCACTGTCAGAGCTGCAGAAATCATGAGTTTTAAAAATGAACTTTCTTAAAGCGACACTAACGTTACAGAATTGAGTGAACTCTGGCCTTTGCATCTTTGTTTGCATTTCGAATCACAGGTCAGTATATCACTGAAACAAAATGACAGTGACACTGTGGTGAAAAAGAAATGGAAAATACCATGAATATCTGTTTTTACTCAGTCAGTCTTTCACGCTTCCATCTGACATCCACGAGTTACAATTGACATTTTTTATGAGTGAAAAATATTATTTTAGTGACCACCCTCTGGAGGAGTTGCACCCCACCCCCCCACCACCACACTGTGATGGTCCAGCAGCTGTTGCCACTTCTTCTGTGTGGAGTTTTCACATTCTCCCCATGTCTGCGTGGGCTTCCTCCCACAATCTGAAAGACATGCTGGTGAGGTGCATTGACTCAAACAGGTGATGGTGTGTGGCAACTACAGGAATTTCACAGTAACTTCACTGTAGTGTGAATGTAAGCCTACTTGTGACAAATAAATAAACTTTAAACTTCAAAAAAACCTTAACTGCAACATTTTAAACATTCTTAAAAGGTTGTTTTAGGGTGGAGTTTACCTCACTCTATCCTTACCTAAAATGGCAGGCTGCAGCTCTCTCTGTGCAGGGGGGTCTCCTTAGTGAGCAAGCCTAAGACCACTGTACTACCCCACCCCTCCCTCGCTGGGCCATCTGTCACTTGTTTTGCAGTTTTGTTCCCACTCAGCACTGACCATTATTCTCCTATTAACACAAGATTAATTGGTAGTTGACCTGATTGCAGGTCATACCTGCACCTCCTACAACCCCCACAATTCTTGTTGGCACTTTCTCAAAAGGCAGACCAGGCTTAGATTTTATTTTTCATTCATTTGTGGGACACGGGTGTCGCTGCTGGGCCAGCGTTGATTGTGCATCCCCAGTTGCCCTTGGAGGTCAATTGAGAGCCAACCACATTGCTGTGGTCTGGAATCATATGTAGGCCAGACCAGGTAAGGGTGGCAGATTTCCTTCCCGAAAAGACATTAGTGAACTAGATGGGTTTTTCGGACAAGCGACAATGGTTTCATGGTCATCTGTAGATTCTTAATTCCAGATAGTTTTTTTTAATGCAAATTCCACCATCTGCCATTGGCGGTTCAAACCCAGGACCCCAGGACATTACCTGGGTTTCTGAATTAATAGTCTAATGATCATCTTACTGGGCCATCGAATCCTGCAACCTGGCTCAGGGACAAAATTCCAGGCTGTTGTGTTCAGTGCTCCCATCATTCAATGTTCTTACCAAGGTCCAGAAACAGCATTCATGAGAATCCCTGCTCCTCACAGGTTTCTACTGAATCAGTGGTGACTGATTTATGGGATAGATCTGGGATAGGGGATTGCACCAGAAGTTTGAAGACAAATGATTTTATGCACAAAATGGGCAAGCATAAATCAAACTTCTGTCCTCAGTCTTCAAACTCAAATTATAAAACTGACACTGAGACAGTGAATGATTGAAATTATGATGTGTTTTACTTTGATGCTGTTCGTAACACAGTAATATTTTCCTCGCCTGTTTCAAACAATTATTATATTCTTCAGAACATAGATTTGCTCAGCTGATGGCTTTTGAAGGTAGTCGGGGGTAGGGGTGCGGGGCCATGGAACGGGGGGGCTGTAAAATTCTCCATGTGCCCCAGACCACTCGACTCTTTTCTGTGGGATGGGCCACCTGTTAGTGACCAACTACTGACCACCAAAGGACTATTCCTACCCAGCCTCAAGTTTGAGGCTAGTGGGAAGAGCTCGGTACAAAGGTAACCTGACAGATTTGGGCCTCAGGCACTCAGGCAAGGAAAGGAGGCATCACCCCTCTCGGAATCCCTTTCCATATCAGGCACCTTCCACTCCACCCCACTAAGGTCTGCCCCTCTGGGTACTTCCTCACTCCTTGACACCTCTATCAAAAGATACCTAGCCTCTCTCCTTCCACTCTGGATTTCCCCCCACCTCCACGAGACCCTCCCCCTCCCCCCACCCCTCCACACTTCCCTAATCCTGGACTCAGAGGCTACTTGTTGCCCACATCCTGGCCGATACTGACACTGGCAGTGCTGGACCACAGAGCCAATCAGATTGATTGACAGCTCCCTGAGGCAGGACTTCCTCATGAGTGATGGGCGATGGATCTGCCTCCAGCCAATCAATGCTCTCTGGGGTGTTGCATGCTGGTGAGATGGGAAACCCCACCTTCTGAAAATTCTTGCCCATTGTATCCCAATGGCTATCAACCCTTTTGGCTGTGCACAGAGGTTATTAGACTGCTCAGAGACAGACAGGGTTGTGACAAAGGTTTGGGCCTTCTGCTAATGGGGTCCTCTGCTTCTGCCATTTGTTCAAAATGGAGGAGTGCTGATTCATCACCCAAAGGAGAATGATACGCGGTAGAAAGTAAGAAGTTTCCTCGCTCATGTTTAACCTGAAGACATGAGACTTCATGGGGTCCAGAGTCATTGGTAAGAACTCCCAGGGCAACTCCCTCCTGACTTGATGGATTGAGTTATAAGGAGAGGCTGGATAGACGTAGGAGGCTGAGAGGTGACCTTATAGAGGTCTATAAAATAATGAGGGGCACAGATCAACTAGATAGTCAATATCTTTTCCCAAAGGTAGGGGAGTCTAAAACTAGAGGGCACAGGTTTAAGGTGGGAGGGGAGAGATACAAAAGGGTCCAGAGGGGCAATTTTTTCACACAGAGGGTGGTGAGAGTCTGGAACAAGCTGCCAAAGGTAGTAGTAGAGGTGGGTACAATTTTGTCTTTTAAAAAGCATTTAGATAGCTAGATGGGTACGGTGGGTAGAGAGGGATATGGGCCAAATGCGGGCAATTGGGATTAGCTTACAGGTTTTAAAAAAAAGGGCAGCACGGACATGTTGAGCCGAATGGGCCTGTTTCTATGCTGTAAACCTCTATGACTCTATGACTGTATATCACTGTACCGCCACCTCTGCTGGATCTGTTCTGCCGGTGGGACGGGACATACCCAGGGATGGTAATGGTGGTGTCTGGGGTGTTATCTGTAAGGTATAATTCCATGAGAATGACTATCTCAGGCTGTTGCTTGACTAGTCTGTGAGACAGCTCTCCCAATTATGGCACTAGGACCCAGATGTTAGAAAGGAGGACTTTGCAGGCTCCACAGGGCTGTTTTTTTTTTGCCATTGTCCTTTCTGCTGCCTGGGTCGATACCTTCACTTGTCTTGATCAGTCAGAACAACCTTTCTTCCCTGCACACTGCTATTTTTACAACTAGTAAAGAAAAAGTGTTCAAAGGAAATGATAAAGAAAAAGAAATGCTTTTAATGCCACAATCATTTCCCTCCTGGGTTTCTTTGACTACTTAATCTTAAATGCTCGGAGACTTTAGAGGAATCCTGGAATGTTGGCAAACCTAAATTCAAAGGTCTGTGAAGGGCCTCCTCTTTGTTCCGTGGCTGGTAAGTTGGGCAGCAAATTCTCGTGTTGCGTTTCTGACTTCCTCCAGGCTCGCTTTAGAACCTGATGCTTTGCTGTAACTTGGGCTCAGTTGAAAAAGTGGGTTTTTAGATCTAATTCTTTCGAAAGAAGCGGATGCATAAGTGGAGTACAGGGAAAATGATTTTCCAAAAGGAATACATATTTGGAAAGTGCATCTGTTTATTTTATGGCTTACCACAGCTTAAATGGTTTCATTACTGAGCTTCTCAACTCAAATTACATTGCAAGATGGATCACAAACAACTATCTTTAAAGATCGCACTGCTTTCTTCACAAGCATGATTGGACATTTTATTTTATTTATAATGCCACAAATCTGCAAAAATATTGCAATTTCCAGTTTCTCTTTCGGGATCTGTAAAAGTAGTCCAATAAAAACAAAATCTATATTCTTTTTACCAACTGCATTACCCAGAGAAATAACACTTTGGGCAATAAAACAAGATAGCTACTTCAATTTCATATATATATAAAAGAATGCAAGCATTAGCAATAAACACATAGCCAGTCTTTCAATTTCCAGGAAACAAGTGGAATCTTCAACTCCAAACACAGGGAAAGTGACTTTTATTTAAGGAGTGTTAAGTGCTAAATTAAACCCCCCAGGAACACAGAGTCATATCTTAACATGGGATGAATAGCAAACAATAACATTAATGATATTACCTTCACACTGCAGTGCAACCCTCAGAATCATTGAAATACTCTTCAGTCTGGAATTAACATAATCAGATACATGAAAACTCATCCAGACAGACATTTCAGCATTGCAGGAGAGTACTGAGGACAGCTGGCCTGAGACCAAGGGCAGAATCCTATGTTCCTGCTGAGAGGGTGGGACAATTATCTACCGAGAACCAATTTCCGAAGAGGGGCGCAGGGCAGGAGGAGGGAGCGGATGGGGGTTGCTGATGGTGGCAGTGGATGGTTTTGCCAAAGCTTGGCATTTGAATGCTGCAGCCCCCTGACCAGCTTCAGGGGGTGGGCAGGCTAACCTGTTCATTCCACCAAAGGAGGGATTTTCGAATTGATGGGACCATGGCCTGGGTTTACAATCACTCACCGACACTTTGACCAGTGACCACAGGAATGGAGAGGAAACCTGGGATTGCTGCTCACTGAGTCACTCACTCTCACCTGGAGGTCCTGGGGTGGGATCTGAGGGGATTGCAGTGAGGTGTGGTCTCCGAAAGATATACTAAAATACTGAGTATTCACAATCCTCTTGGATAAAGAATGCTGAACGTTTATAACCCTTTAAGTGATAAACCTGTGAGTATGTTGAAGATTGGTTTTAATAGATTTTTGTGACCAAGAGAGTCAGGGGCATTGGGGTAGAATGGGAAAGTGGAGTTGATGTAAAAGATCCAATTCTGGCAGTGAACCCTCAATGTTGTGTGGTGATTGAAAACACAGTTCAGGACCTTTCTAATCATGGAATCCTCCTGTCTCAGCATCTCATTCCCTCATCTTGGTTTGAAATGGATGATCCAATATCCTCAGACTGTGATACCAAGTCTAGACTCTACAACCAAGAGAAATTGCCGAAAGAGATGGGGGTAGGGCTGGGTGACATCGGGAACTTGACCTGATGCCAATGAGAACGTCTTTACTAACTTACATGCATCAGGTCCCACCTCCGCCTTGCTGGGGAACCTTTGCCCCAGCTCTCAGATAGAGCACAGACTGAGGAACGGTGAATGGAAGGAAGGTACTGGGCTGTGATGATTGCATTAAAGATAGAACTCAGTCGGCAGTGTGGGAGAAAACATTGTAACCTCATGCTCTCTTCAAATAACAAATTGTACATCTCATACTCAGGTGTCAATGACATTTACTTTCCCAGGATATTTCAGCATTTTTTGTGGATTAGGCAGTTTTTCTTGATGCCACCAAAATGCCAGTTTTCTGATCATCTTTTTAAAAAAAGTTCTTACAAACATAAAAAAAAATGTCAGGCAGGAAAAGCTTAGCTGGCTCAATAAAACTGAGATCGGAGCGCTGTTTATAAAGGGTGCCTTGATCAGAGAAAAAATAACCTCCCTCCACCTTCGCAATCAAAACAGACATGTCTCCCATCCCTGTGATCAAAGCCAGCATCACCTCTGCCCTCTCACTCTATCCCCCCAAAATCAGCTGTCACCCCAGCATCCTCTCTGCTATCACGTGTGCTCCCCCAATCATCACAAATAAATGAGTTCCCCCCCCCCCCCATGAGTTTTCCATTAGGGTCCTTGGAACTACCCCCTGGCATAGGTTGGCACAGCCAGGTGGCAGGGGACAGTTCCAAGGGACATTGCCCAGGTACTGCCTGGTCATGTTCCTCTCCCCTGGGGTCTATATGCCTGGGTGAACTTATTGGAAACCTCGGCGACGTGATGTCAAGTCAGCAAGGTATGAAAATACAGCAAAGGGTGAGGTGGGGGTTGGGGGGGGGGAGCTTTTAATTATATTTAAATGTATGTGGATGTATTGTCATGCCCATTGTAACTGTTAATCTGATTACGATGCCGGTGAGGAGTGGTGAAAATCAGAACTTGCTACCTTGCCAGCGAGATTTGTAGTTTCCGTGTGAGGAATCTTAGGCCCCTGTGGTCAATCCCACAGTTGGAGATTGCAGCTTAAGATCGCCCCTGTTGTCTGCAGAAAATAAATGGCCAAGTGAGATAAAGTGACAAGCAAATTTTGGAGATTTGAAACTTATGAAGTATCTCTAAATACTCTGAAGTTGCAGCTAAGTTGTGTATTAATAACTGCAGATGTCATTAATATACCAGCTTTTTTTCCCACAAGACCTGGTCCACTATTTCAACAGGGATACAATCCAACAATTGCACTAATTTTTCATTCCTCCATGAGTCATGAGAACTATTGGCTAGGCCAGCATTTATTGTCCATTCATAATTGCCCTTGAGAAGGTGTTGATAAACCGTTGCCTTGAATCCCTGCAGTCCATATGGTATAGGTACATCCATAGTTCTTTAGAGAGGGAAAAGGAAGCCGGTTAAGGACGTGAAGTTGAAGGAAGCTCAGTATGTTTCTGCAGTGCATCTTACAGGAGGTACACACTGCTGCCACTGTGCATTGGTGGTGGAGGAAGTGAATGTTTAAACTGGTGGGTGGGGGACCGATCAAGTGGGCTGCTTTGTGCTGAGTCTCTTGAGCATTGTTGGAGCTGCACTCACTCAAGTGGAGAGCATTCTATCACACTTCTAACTTGTTTCTTGATGACCGGCAGTTTTTGGGTATTTATGGCTACGGTGTGTCTCATTTACAATATGCACTACAGCAATTTCAGCAGCACTCCCAAAGCTGAGACGTCTACCACCTAAACAGACAAGGCTCATAAACCACATCACTAATCTAAGTTGGGAACTAACACGCTCTCTGATAAGACTATTTGAAGCATTGGATGCCAAAGTTTCTGTGCCTAAACCAGATTGCCTGCTTATCTTGAAAGTGAAGGTGATAGCTGAGGAATAGCAATTGGTATTGTGGTTTTAAATAAATCTCACACTAGAGATATCCTGAGGCTCATTTCATTCTGCCATTGTAATTTTGATGTAAGTTCAGCAAAAAGCCCATTTGTGTGCGTAGATTTCCACGAAACGTATGGCAGTGAAATGGGAGAAACATTACCTGAGGAAAATTACCTTTTGGTCATTTCCTAGTACAGTATTCTTTTATTCAATGTTGGAAAATTAAGGTTGCAAGCTATATTTCTCCTATTAAAAACTCTACACCCAAAGATAAGTGGCTTTCTGTGCCCTGCTTCACCCCACCACCTCAGCTCACTTACAATATATTATACAATAACTAAATCCTTTACTGTTTTCTGAATGAATTCTGATAGAGACTCTACAGCCATCGAACATCCACAATCCTGGTGCTCTTAGCGCTATTGTACATTGCCATCTTGACCTGGTTCTGAGTGATACTGCAAATGTCATCTCCTGAAAAGGTATTAGTGTGGACACACAGAAAGCACAAGAGAGCAGTCATCTATCCTGGTTACCTTTTACAGCCATTTTAGATGCAGAAAAAAATAATTAACCTAACACCAAAAGAATCACAAGAATCTGAATGAATGATGTGTGTAAGGTAAAGTTCAGCATTGAATGAGCTTTGGTCTTCCATTTGGCCATTTCAGCCGGTAGTATGAAAATTCCTGACATTTATGGAACAGCTCCTTTGAAGGGTAAATACAATCAGAATATAGCGACCTTGTATCCAAGGCACACTCACTGAGGAGAGCAGTAAGAGCAGTGTATGCATGTCATCAAATCGGGATTGCTTCAAAGTGCACACGCTGTGGCTGCCATAAATCTCTGGGCTGTTGCAGTTGATCTGACAGGGATAAAGGCAAAATTGATTATGCTTTCTGTTTAATCAGGCATATCTCATAAAAATTGTCCCAGCGACATACAGCAAAATATTTACACTCAACCTGTTGCATTTTTGAACTCCCGCAGGAAGATGAGTGGCTTTGTTTCTGCTGCTTTGTTTCTTGTCACTGTTTAACCTCTACATTCCAATTTTAAACCGTGCTAGTTTGGTGTTTTGTTATTTTTATGAACAAAAACAGCATTTTTCAGTCATTGTCTATTCCTGAGGGTAAATCTCCATGGTGCATTTAAAAAAAGAGCAAATTGTTCCTCTGTGTAGGTGTGTAGAATACATCTATATCTAATCCTAGAACGAAAAATTAACTTTTGCCAAAGTTACCACTTAAAGTCAGGTTGAGAGTTTCAATGGTGTACAAAACAGGAACAAAGTTTATATAAATGTTTCACAACAATTTTGATGTCCTTCATGACCGAACTTCTGTTCTAAGTGAATATATAAATGTACACATATCGTTCTGAGAAAAAAAAGACAAGAAAGTGTAATAATAAGCTATAAATAAACTAAACGAAAGCTAAAAATAAGAAAATAAAGCTTATCTTTAATAATAATCTTAATAGTAACAGACACAATGGACACAAAACACTGGTTGGAGTTTTACCACCTCGCCTTCCTGAGGTTCCTAAGATCTCGCCTGAGACCAATGAAGAGTGTCATTCTGTGAACTTCGCCCGCCCCGATTCCAGGGCAGGCGTGCCGGTAAAATTCCGACAATTAACTCTGTTTCTCTCTCTACAGATGCTGCCAGATGCATGGAGTGTCTCCAGCATTTTCTCTTTTTATTTCAGATCTCCAATATCCGCACGATTTTGATTTTCTCAGGTAAGAGAGAGTGACACCCACATCATGGGCAGGATTTCCCAGCCACACTCGCCCCCAAACTGGAAAATCCTGCCCGAGGTCAAAGGACCTTTGCATGGTTCCGCCCCACCACCCCCCCCACCCCCCGCAACCACGCCCGTTACAATTCCGTTGCTGGGCAGGACAGGAAAACTCTGCCCCTCTCCCCCCTCGTGTCACGTCAGAATTTGCCAGTTAAAAATCTGAATATGGCAGCGATTGAGAAATTTCAGATAATCTTTACGCACTTGAATGTGCCCTGTGCTGAACTTCTGAAGTTACAGTGTTGGAGACAAAGACTCAGGATACCTCTGGTGTGTTCTTTATTTCAAACCTTATAACCTTGTTTCTTTTTCAAAGATCAACTCCACATCACTGATTACTTCTACCTCCCAATTCCTGTGCTCTTCTGAAGCACATACAGTTGCCGTCTAAACTTATTTAGAAATAAAACCTCAAATTATACAGCTCCATTGTGGTCCTGAGTCACTTAAAATCTTAGAATCGTAAAAACGCTTCAGTGCAGAAAGAAGCCATTTGGCCCATCGAGTCTGCACCGATGACAAACCCATCCAGGCCCCATCCCCATATCCCTACACATTTACCCGCTAATCCCTCTAACCTCCACATTTCAGGACACTAAGGAGCAGTTTTTAGCATAGCCAATCAACCTAACCCACACATCTTTGGAGAGTTGAAGGAAACTGGAGTACCTGGAGGAAACTCAAGCAGACACGAGGAGAATGTGCAAACTCCATATGGACAGTGACCCAAGCCAGGAATCAAAGCCAGATCCTTGGAACTAAGGCAGCAGTGCTAACCACTGTGCCATCATGCCAACCATCACCTGTTACAGATAACGGAGAGTCACTGTCAGAATTTAGAACGGTAAACTTCTTGTACTGTGGTTGGGTTTCAATCTGGTAGCAAAGATAACAGCTGACTGATTATCACCTTTTCAAAATATAGCAATCCAATGCATTGATCAGTTGTGAGGTTCAAGAATGCGATTCTCTTTGGAATAGCCACATGTTGTAAGACCTCCTCTTCGACTTCTTCGCCAAATGTTTGTATCTTGTGCAGGTCCGTGTGACCTTCCTTTCCAATGCTCACGATGAGCGAACCTCAGTGACAAACCCAACAGTATTCCCAAATTCAGCAATTCAGAGCAAACAAATCCTGCGAAACAGATCGTGTCCTTCACAAACTCTCGCTGCAAATGTATCTGCAGATAAACACCTGCCAAAACGAACAAAAACCTGGCCCCAAAGCATCCTAAAGAACCTGAACCCAAACAAGCAGGCAATCTCACAACACCAGGTTAAAGTCTAACAGATTCATTTGGTAGCAGTCCAATGCTCCACATCAAAGAACCCAAACGAACCAGAGATGGAGCTGTGGATCCCTTTAAGAACCATTTGTGAAAGGTGCACGTCAAGTATTCCGGCCCTGATTCGCTGATAAAATGAAGGAGGTTTTCGATGTGCTTGGGGATTCAGTTGACAAGAGGACAAGACCACCATTATTGTGGGTAGTGAGGCCGAATTGTCACAGACAGCTGCTCTGATGTCCAAATAGAACATAGAACATTCCAGCGCAGTACAGGCCCTTCGGCCCTCGATGTTGCACCGACCAGTGGAACCAATCTAATGACCCTCTAACCTAAACTATTCCAATGTTATCCATATGCCTATCCACTGACCATTTGAACGCCCTTAAAGTTGGCGAGTCCACAACTGCTGCAGGCAGGGCATTCCATGACCTTACTACCCTCTGAGTAAAGAACCTACCTCTGACATCCATCCTATAATTACCACCCCTTAATTTAAAGCTATGTCCCCTCTTACGTGGCGAAAAACTGCAGCAGGCGACGGTGCAGAGGGACCTCGGGGTCCTTGTGCGTGAGTCGCAAAAACCCAGCTTGCAGGTGCAGCAGGTGGTCAGGAAGGCGAATGGGATGCTGGCCTTCATAGCGAAGGGGATTGAATATAAAAGTAGGGAGGTCTTGCTGCGGCTGTATAGGGCATTGGTGAGGCCGCAGCTGGAGTACTGTGTGCAGTTCTGGTCGCCGCACTTACGCAAGGATATTTTGGCCTTGGAGGGAGTGCAGAGGAGGTTTACTAGGCTGATACCGGAGATGAGGGGGTTGAGCTATGAGGAGAGGCTGAATAAACTAGGCTTGTACTCATTAGAGTTTAGAAGAATGAGGGGAGATCTCATTGAGACATATAAGATGATGAATGGGATGGATAGGATAGAGGTGAAGAGGCTCTTCCCGCTCAGAAAGGACAGTAGGACTAGAGGGCACAGCCTCAGGGTAAAGCGGGGGGGCGGTTTAGAACGGAGTTGAGGAGAAACTTCTTCACTCAAAGGGTGGTGGATCTCTGGAATTCTCTGCCCGTTGAAGTGGTGGAGGCTGCCTCGCTCAATATTTTTAAGGTGGGGGTTGATGGGTTTTTGATAGGCAAGGGGATTAAGGGTTATGGGGAGAGGGCGGGAATCTGGAACTGAGCCACAACAGATCAGCCATGATCTTATTGAATGGCGGGGCAGGCTCGAGGGGCTAGATGGCCTCCTCCTGCTCCTATTTCTTATGTTCTTATGTTCTTTCCTCATAAGACCTTCCCACCATACTAGGCAACATCCTGGTAAACCTCCTCTGCACCCTTTCCAATGCTTCCACATCTTTCTTATAATGCAGCGACCAGAACTGTACGCAATACTCCAAGTGCGGCCGCACCAGAGTTTTGTACAGTTGTAACATGACCTCACGGCTCCGAAATTCAATCCTTCTACCAATAAAATCTAACACACCGTACGCCTTCTGAACAACCTTATCAACCTGGGTGCCAGCTTCCTGGGATCTATGCACGTGTACCTCGAGATCTCTCTGCTTGTCAACACCACTATGAGTCCTTCCATTAGCCCTATATTCTGTACTCCTGTTCCTCTTACCAAAGTGAATCACCTCACGCTTTTCCGTATTAAACTCCATCTGCCACCTCTCGGCCCAGCTCTGCAGCTTATCTATGTCCCTCTGCAAACTGTAACATCCATCCACACTGTCTACAACTCCTCCAACTTTCGTGTCATCAGCACATTTACTAATCCACCCTTCTACACCCTCATCTAGGTCATTTATAAAAATGACAAACAGCAGTGGCCCCCAAAACAGACCCCTGAGGTACACCACTTGTAACTGAACTCCAGGTTGAATATTTCTCCATCAACCACCACCCCCTGTCTTCTATCAGCTCGCCAATTCTGTCCAAATTAATGTGATGATGTGCACATTCTTAGCACCACGCCTGCACTAATTCTCGTGCTACAGAATTCAACTATTTTGGATCTATGGAACATGCAAACCAGTTTCTATCCACGATGTTGGTGGGGAGGATAACAGCCAAACAATACACTGGCTGGATTTAAATCAGGACGAAGCAGTGAGAACCATGGCATCTGGTCCCATTTAAGGGTGGGACAGACTCCTCATTTGTCTCCCAGTAACTCCCCCTCCCCCCAAGTTGAGCTGGAGGGTGGAGGGAGCTGTTTGGGGCCCTTAGTCACTGGCGATGGCATACCCATTAGTCTCACCATGGACCAATTGCCATCCACCATTCAGCGAATAAACAGGAGCTGCATTGTGCCTCCTGAAGGCTGTGCAGCAAACTCTGCGCCTGATTGAGGGATCTAGAAGGTGGTGGGGGAGGGACTGGCACTGATGGCACTGTGCTACTCCCCTCTCACCACACCTCTCCGAAAGATAACGGGTAGGACTTGGAAATTAAAGTAAAACCTGTCCAAACTGGTCTTGTGCACCTTACAGAGGGGGCACCAATATTCGTGGTGCCGCCATGACTGATCTTTACTAGGATTTGAACGTTTTGAACTGGTTCCTCCTTCTCCAATCCACCTGCTCCATCATCCCTTGTTTCCCCACACCCCACTCTGCAATCGCCACCCCTCCCTCACCCGCCTTTGACATGAGTCCATCGATTGCCCTGGCCTTTGCTGGGTGCAATGCCAACAGTTGCTGTTCCTCCTAGCTGGTGGCAGTAAGGAGCTGACAGCTGCTGATTGACAGGCAGCTCTCAATGGGTGGGGATCTTGCCACCAGTGGTCTGAATCCCGGGAAGAGAACTTAATATCGTCCAGTTCCACAGTGGAACTAATGGGGATTCCCTGCTGTTTCTCCGAATGTTGTGCAAGACCCCTTTAGTACCATAGAAAAGTTACAACGCAGGAGAAGGCCATTCAGCCCATCTTGCCCATGCCAGCCCAAGAACAGCTAGGTGCCCTTTTAAATTCCACCTTTCTGCGCCCGGCCAATAATCCTGTAGTTTGCAGTACTTAAGGTGCAGATCCAGGTATTTTTTTGGAAGCGTTTAGGGCCTCTGCCTCCACCACCAACTCGGGCAGTAAATTGGATTGAGTGAATAAAATATCTGGTGTCCGTGTTAAAGGGAATTGCACATCATGGATTTTTGAGTTCTTGAGAACATATGTGCTGATTTGCCTTTTGTAAGAGACAAAGGAGAAAATCATTCTAATTTTACCAGCACTAATTTTAATTCTGTTTCCAACCGTAGTGTGGAGTTATTTATATTTGCACCATTGTGCTCACTGTGTTACCAGGTGTTATATTCAATTAGCATTGCTTCATGAATTATCCCGATGTAAATAACCTGTGAACACCACATGGAATATTTGACATGTCAGCTCAGAGTTTCTCAGTGACTGTGGCTGGTGGAGTTAAGATCACAGAACACATGGAATTTAAAGTAAAGCCAGCTATTGGAGTTAGCGGAGTTTGCAGAGGGCAGCATTCCGACAATAACAATTGTTCTCAGGGAAAGCAAAGGTGTTTTTTTCCAGGATCAACATTATTCCAGAGGGATAATATGTGTAGAAACTCCTTGTTAAGGCAGACAATAAAACAAACAAGACATTTCTTTTAACTTGTAAATGAGTAAAATGATCGGAATTTTCCAGCCGTGACACTGCAAGTAAGGACGGAGAATTTGGCACTTGGCCAAGTCTCCATTCGCTGCAGCAGGACTGGAAAATCCCTCAGTGTGAATGGCTGTGAAATTCTTCCCCCATCCCCCCAACCCCCCCGCCGGATTCTTTGGAAAAAGTTTTGCGTCCCTTACAGTCAAAGTGTGCTTACTGATAAAAAAACACGAAAACAAGAGACAGGAAAACACAGAATCCAACTCTCCTCACAAGCTTTGGAGAATCACATATTGCACCCTATCTGTTTAACTGACTGGATAAATATTCATTCTTCTCCAAAGGGAGTTAATTAAACCAAAGAATATTTATCTCCAGCTAAGCAGCTGCCTTTGGTAAAATTCAACACCCTATTTGACCCAATGTATTGTGTCCAATGATTGCAGACTGCAACCACAAGAAATATTTCTCATAATAAAAGTTTTATGTGTGATGTGTTCCAGAATATTATGAACTTTCAGTCATTGCATTAAAATTCTGAACACTAACAGATTATTAAAATGCTTGTTGCAATTCATATGACCTTTGATTTTCTATGTCCCAGTCATTCCTGAGTCTCCAATAACTAACCACTGAGATAATGGACATCCTCAGCATCTGAAGAATTCACACCTCCTTTTGTTTAAGGATGGATTATCAGCAAAGTAACTATAGCATTCCAGCTGGTCCACATTTCTGTTTCACCATGGACAAAAGAAATATCAAAATTCAATGGGTGGGATTTTATGGCCCCACTCATCTTAATAAGAACATAAGAACATAAGAAATAGGAGCAGGAGTAGGTCGTCCAGCCCTTCGAGCCTGCCCCACCATTCAATAAGATCATGGCTGATCTGAAGTGGATCAGTTCCACTTTCCCGCTTTCTCCCTGTAACCCTTAATTCCCCTGTCTATCAGAAACCTATGTACCCGTGACTTAAATATATTCAGCAAGGTAGCCTCCACCACTTCAACGGGCAGAGAATTCCAGAGATTCATCACCCTTTGAGTGAACAAGTTCCTCCTCAACTGCAATCTAAACTGCCCCCTCCCCCTTATCTTGAGGCTGTGCCCTCTAGTCCTGCTATCCTTTCTAAGCGAGAAGGATCTCTCTACCTCTACCCTATCCATCCCCTTCATTATCTTATACGTCTCTATCAGATCCCCCCTCAGCCTTCTAAACTCTAATGAGTACAGACCCAGTCTATTCAGTCTCTCTTCATAGGCTAGCCCCCTCAGCTCCGGTATCAGCCTAGTGAACCTCCTTGAAACCATAAAATCCCACCCAAGGTCAATGGATTGAAGAATAAAAAGAACAAAGAAAATTACAGCATGGGAACAACCCCTTCAGCCCTCCAAGCCTGCACTGACCATACTGCCCGACTGAATAAAATCCCCTATCCTTCCGGGGACCATATCCCTCCTTATTCCCATCCCATTCATGTATTTGTCAAGACAACCCTTTAAAGTCACTATTGTATCCGATTCCACTACCTCCCCCGGCAGCGAGTTCCAGGCATCCCTGTGTTAAAAAACTCATAAGAACATAAGAACATAAGAAATAGGAGCAGGAGTAGGCCATCTAGCCCTTTGAGCCTGCCCCGCCATTCAATAAGATCATGGCTGATCTGTCGTGGCTCAGTTCCACATTCCCGCCCTCTCCCCATAACCCTTAATCCCCTCGCTTATCAAAAACCCATCAACCCGCGTCTTAAAAATATTTAGCGAGGCAGCCTCCACCACTTCAATGGGCAGAGAATTCCAGAGATTCACCACCCTTTGAGTGAAGAAGTCCCTCCTCAACTCCGTTCTAAACCGCCCCCCCTTTATCTTGAGGCTGTGCCCCCTAGTCCTACTATCCTTTCTGAGCGGGAAGAGTCTCTCCACCTCTATCCTATCCATCCCATTCATCATCTTATACGTCTCAATGAGATCTCCCCTCATTCTTCTGAACTCTAACGAGTACAAGCCTAATCTATTCAGCCTCTCCTCATAGCTCAACCCCCTCATCTCCGGTATCAGCCTAGTAAACCTCCTCTGCACTCCCTCCAAGGTCAAAATATCTTTGCGCAGGTGCAGCGCCCAAAACTGCACACAGTACTCCAGCTGCGGCCTCACCAATGCCCTATACAGCTGCAGCAAGACCTCTCTACTTTTATATTCAATCCCCCTCGCTATGAAGGCCAGCATCCCATTCGCCTTCCTGACCACCTGCCGCACCTGCAGGCTGGGTTTTTGCGACTCATGCACAAGGACCCCGAGGTCCCTCTTGCCTCATACATCTCCTTTAAACCTCACACCTCAAACCTAGGCTGCCTAGTAATTGACTCTTCCACATTGGGAAAAAAACTCCTGACTATCCACTTTGTCCATGTTCCTCATAATCTTGTCAACTTCTATCAGGTCACCCCTCAGCCTCTGTCATACCCATTCCATTTGACATTCCCATTGTTTGCCACTCACCCACTCCAATCCATGTGACACGCGGGGCAGTAAAATTCCAGCCAATACGTGTGCCAGACGATTGTGAATTAATCTCGGCGACCTTTGATTTTGTTTTGATATTTTCCCTCCTCCAAAGCAGGTTGAGTACATATCACGGCAACACAGGAACTGTAATCAACATAGCACCTTTTCATCTGGTGAAAGGTTATTGAACTTGTGTAAGTCGAACGAAGAGGAAGTCATTTTATTGCCTGTTTTTTAATGAACAGCAAGAATCTATTCTGCGGAGACAGAGCTCCATTCCATAGCACTCAAACCAGCTGCAAGTCATCTAAGCAGGCAAGACAACACATAGTAATATCGTGAAAGTGGGAGAAGTAAGTCTCTCCAGCCTGGAGCAGCACAGTGGCTCAGTGGTTGGCATTGCTGCCTCACAGCGCCAGGGACCCAGGTTCAATTCCCAGATTGGGTTACTATCTGTGTGGAGTTTGTACGTTCTCCCAGTATCTACATGGGTTTCCTCCAGTTTCTTCCCAGAGTCCAAAACATGTGCTGATTAGGTGGATTGTACCTAATTTGTAATAACCCTTTTCGCTCTTCAAATATCTATACCCTTTGGGAGGACACCAGTGCATGAACTAGAAGATAATTCATGTAAGCTTTCGGAGCTCTCACCAAAAGCGAAGGGTAAAAGCACCCTTTCTATAATGAGGAATCTATGGTGATGTTATCCGAGAATTCAGATAAGTAGAATCTTCCTGGGTCTTCAAACCATTGAGAAACCAATGAGCTGGCATAATTACATCATTCTAATGCAGAGGTAAATCACCGGAGAGTTTACACACTACCTGTTAAAACTGCCTTGTGCCTCCTGCTGTGCACTGAAGCATGAAGGTGACAGTGCATCATTTCCCCCCATTGAGCGTACAAGCAATGGGGACCCGACCTGTGGCGAGTAGGGGAAGCAACAGGAAGTGAAGGTTAATTTTATTTACAACACTAGCTGCACAATTACATATAATTTATATGCTTTGACAGGAACATTCAGATTTCCCCCCCAAAAGTACAATAAAATCTACTATTGAGATAATAACACACTCTAAAGTGCATTGGTGAGAAAAGGGAAGCATTATCCTGACTGCACATTTCCAAGATGTCCTGGGACTTAGTGAGTATGGTGGGGTTTAATTGGACAGCCCCCAAAAATAAGCTTCAATGTCATGATGAATAATGTTCATGGCTGCATCAGCAAAGGATCGAAGACCATAATTCAGTAACTTCATAACTTCTTAAAGAGGAGTTCTATTGTGGTTGGAACAATTGCTGGCAGGATGAATTTGACCAAGCTCTGTTCTGAACCTAACTTTCTAGTCACCCGATGAAGGGACAGCGCTCCGAAGGTTTATGCTACTCAATAAACCTATTGGACTTTAACCTGGTGTTGTGAGACTTCTTACTG
The DNA here is from genome assembly GCF_965287045.1 of Carcharhinus amblyrhynchos. Lineage (NCBI taxonomy): Eukaryota > Metazoa > Chordata > Chondrichthyes > Carcharhiniformes > Carcharhinidae > Carcharhinus > Carcharhinus amblyrhynchos. The sequence continues at coordinate 2,435,098 of NC_137329.1, read as the reverse complement.
AACTTTTGGAATAATTATGGAAACACTTGTAGAATCGAAGGAATAGTCAAACAAAGTCAACCAAGAACTGCCCTTTAAGCAGTGGATAATCCCTTTAAATAATGCTATTGGGAGGCTCCGTCCTCAGGCTGAATATGTATTCAGCAAACAAAATATCAACTGAAAGTTAAGCTCCAGAATGATGCCGTCCAATCAGCATTGATGCTGCTCATCCTCATGACTTGCATGTTTCTGGCAGATTTGAGTTGCTGATGCTTTCATTAAAATGACATCTGCTGCAATTCATTGCAGGAATCTGCATGCCTGCATTCTGTGATGTTAGTGTACCCGTAAAAAGGTTTTTTTTTTTAATCATGATCTCTGCACAAGTGTCACAGTCAGTGTTTCACAGGTCACAGCCTCAACTGACGTCATTATGGCACAATCTTGCCTGGCTGAATCTTTTATTGCTGCTTAAACGGGAGTTGTTTAATCTTATTGCGATGTTTATGATTGGTTAGCAGGTCAGGTGACAAGAGTTCTTTCATTTTTAGTTTGAGTTGCCAATGAGTTTCAGAAGAGGCATTAAGCTGAAAAGAAGTTTCTTTCTCTCTCCCTGGTTTTGGAAATTCTGCTGGTTAGCTGAAAGTAAGGTCTTCCCTTATTGAAGGGGGGGGGGGGTGTGATTGACTATTCATTGCTTGCTTAGAGTCATCAGTGTTTTGGGAAGCTGTTCTGACTTCACAATTTTCTGCATCTATCCAGCAAACTGTAGACTTCATCCAAAGAAATCAATTCCAGTATCACGTGAACATTAGTCTGTACTGTGTTAAGCCTGTGAAAAGGGCTTTGTCTCTGGCAAGGGTTTTGGTTTGATTGACACACATTAGGCATATTTGTTTAGGGTTATATGTTATAGTGGTTGCTTTGTTTCACTTTTGTAATTGATAAAAGTCCTTGCTTTTTTTTACTATATATGTTAACTATATTCTTAAATAAACTTTGTTTGATAAAAACTCCCAAGTGGGTCATTTGAATCATACCTGAAGTGAAACCTATCATGCTTATCGTAGCCAAATTCAAAATACAAAACTTATGATCCAGGCAGACTCCATAAAATACTTTGGAGTTCCTGACCTGAACCATAACAATTCAATGGACACTGTTCCGGTTCCAAACAACAGCCATGGAGCCAAAACATTGGAAATTAGCTTGGCTAATTTTGCAACTGTTGAGTTGAACTTGGGGTAATGTGGCAATGTTTCAACTGAACCCACTGTGATTTGAACAGAGATTTTCCAATCAACAACTTCTAAAGGCAGGGAATATCTGGCCGTTTCTGGGTCTAATGTCTGGTTGAGTACATCTTGGATTATAAAGGGGATTGTAAAACAGGGATACGATGGATCAGGTTTGGATAAGATACGGAAGGATTTCAGGATTTGGGACAAAGGATGAAGCAGGGTGTGAGGAAGAAAGTTTTACGCAGCAAATGGTAATGATCTGGAACTCACCATCACGAGGGGGTGAACACAATCAATGATTACAAAGGGATTTGGAGGACATTTTAAGGAAACTAGCTTGCAGGTTTATGGAGACTGGTTGGACTGGTACTGACTGGATTGCTCTGAGGAGAACGAGCACCAACACAATGGGCTGAATGGCTCACTGACAATGATTCACAACATTCCTTCACTCCTACTCATTTGACACTCTTTTCCTCACCCCCGAGTCCAAGGTCGCTGGGCAGTGAGACCCATATGAAATTCTGTTTCAAATTATGAATATTTGAACCATAGCTTAGCCATTGATATCTGCAAGCAGCAACCTGCGGGAAAAGACATTGTGTGAAGTATTAGAGGCACGAGGACTTGAATTTTTGAGGCCTTAGGAACCTATCAGCTTGTGGGAGTCAATGACTGATTTAGGAAGAGGGTAAGTACTCTGACAGCATCATTTTCTGCGACATCAGGAATAGGAGCTCTCCACCAAGCTCCCCATTCTCCCCCTGCCCATCCGACATCACCCCGTAACCCTCCACCCCCACCTTCCCCCTCAACCCAAACAATAACCTTAGGATAGAGGAACACCCCTATTCTGAAGATCAGGGATCAATGTACTCCCTGGCTGGGAGTTAGATTAACCCCCAGGTTCTCAGTAACAGCTGCAGGTTTGCCCTCTAAACCCAACTGGAGGCCAAATCTTTCAATCAGCCAGAGCAGTGAACCAGCTTGTGCAGAATCCTGGTCTTCGAGGACTCTCATCTGAAACCACCCCTCCCCTGCCCCCCACTACTTTTCCCCCACCCTCTCTGATCCTCCCTCCATCCTCTTCGCCACTGGTGGCACAGTGGTTAGCACTGCTGCATCACAGCACTGGGGATCTTGTTTCGATTCTTGGCTTGGGTCGTTGTGCGGAGTCTCTGCGTGGGTTTCCTCCGGGTGCTCCGGTTTCCTCCCACAGTCAGAAAGACGTGCTGGTTAGGGTGCATTGGCCGTGCTATATTCTCCCTCGGTGTACCCGAACAGGTGCCGGAGTGTGGCGACCACAAGTTTTTCACAATGACTTCACTGCAGTGTTAATGTAAGCCTAACTTGTGACACTAATAAATACATTTTAAACTAAAACCAACATGCCAGGATTAACACCAGGACCAGTGAGTCAGATTTCTACTGGAGTGATTCAGCACGTGTTGACTGATGAAACTGACAATGAAAATTACGATAACTTTCCTTAATTTCAATCTGGTGAAGTGGTTTTGGATTTAGATTTTCCTGGATTCCGCATCTAAAACTTTCCGACACCATTTCAACAACTCTCACAGGAAAACGTGATGCCGTTTGGGAACATTTACTTCTTCCGTACATGAAGAATTAACCTGCGATCTTGTACAGCTATCAAAGAGCAAAACCTTCAGGTGTCATCCTTCACAAGGTTATTAATTGACAAAAAGGCAGATGCTGAACTGAAGATGAATCTTCTGTGAAAGCTGTGCACTCTCGGTGATCCAGCTCCACCCAGGTATTTCAGAGTAATACATCTTCAGGTTCCTGCAGACCATTCTTCACCAGATTTCCTATCCCCTCCACAGTGCTGAGGACGATGCAGTATGGCTGATATCCTGAAGTGCTCATAATATTTTAATAGTGATTAGCCTGGAAGTGACACCTCAGTGTCTGCTTAACACGTCAGACAGATTTGAAACAAACAACTTGTGATAGTCTGAAAGTCATGAAAAGAAAGAACTTTCATCTGTAATCCGGCCCTTCCCTCCTCTGACAGTGCAGCACAGTCTGTCGCATGGTGAACTGTCAGGCCGGATTATGTGTTCAAGTTTCTCGAGAAGAAATGAATCCACAACACAGATGAGAGTTCCACCACTGAGATAAAAATGCTGACACCTTGTCAGCTGCTGAATCCAATTTGAAATCAGGGCCAGGGAATAGTGTAACAGTGAGTGTATGATTGACTACATTCTGCCTGGCCATTTTCAGGAAACGTGTTATTATACGAAATGATTCACAAAATTGACATTATTGTTCAATTTTTCATTTGGGAAGATGTTTTCAATTCTCCCACTTCCATTTCATTTTTTAAGAAACAAAAATAAAGAACAAAGATAAGTTCAGCACAGGAACAGGCCCTTCGGCCCTCCAAGCCTGTTCCCATCATGATGCCCTAACTCCACTAAGTAAACCTTCTGCCCTTACTCAGTCTGTATCCCTCTATTTCTCCCTGTTCATGTACCCATTCAGATGCCTCTTAACTGTTGTTAATGTGCCTGCTTCCACCACCTCCTCTGGTAGCACCTTCCAGGCACTCTCTGTGTGAAAAACAGGTTGTCAAATAGGAGGCAGAGAGTAGGGGTCAATGGGTGCTATTCGGATTGGCGGTTGGTGGCTAGTGGAGTGCCCCAGGGGTCGGTGCTGGGGTCTCAGCTATTTACCATTTATATAGATGATCTGGAGGAGGGAACCGAGTGTAGGGTGTCGAAATTTGCTGATGACACCAAAATTGGTGGAAAGGCAAATTGTGCAGAGGGTGGGGAGAGTCTACAGAAGGATCTAGATAGGCTGGGCGAATGGGCCAGGAAATGGCAAATGGAATTTAATGTTGGCAAGTGCGAGGTGGTCCACTTTGGTAGGAATAATGGTAGGAAGGATTATTACTTATGTGGAGAAAAACTGCAGCAGGCGACGGTGCAGAGGGACCTCGGGGTCCTTGTGCATGAGTCGCAAAAACCCAGCTTGCAGGTGCAGCAGGTAGTCAGGAAGGCGAATGGGACGCTGGCCTTCATCGCGAGGGGGATTGAATATAAAAGTAGGGAGGTCTTGCTGCGGCTGTATAGGGCATTGGTGAGGCCGCAGCTGGAGTACTGTGTGCAGTTTTGGGCGCCGTATTTACGCAAGGATATTTTAGCCTTGGAGGGAGTGCAGAGGAGGTTTACTAGGCTGATGCCGGAGTTGCGGGGGTTGAGCTATGAGGAGAGGCTGAATAAACTAGGCTTGTACTCGTTAGAGTTTAGAAGAATGAGGGGAGATCTCATTGAGACGTATAAGATGATGAATGGGATGGATAGGATAGAGGTGGAGAGACTCTTCCCACTCAGAAAGGATAGTAGGACTAGGGGGCACAGCCTCAAGATAAAGGGGGAGCGGTTTAGAACGGAGTTGAGGAGGAACTTCTTCACTCAAAGGGTGGTGAATCTCTGGAATTCTCTGCCCGTTGAAGTGGTGGAGGCTGCCTCGCTAAATATTTTTAAGACACGGGTTGATGGGTTTTTGATGAGAGAGGGGATTAAGGGTTATGGGGAGAGGGCGGGAATGTGGAACTGAGCCACGACAGATCAGCCATGATCTTATTGAATGGCGGGGCAGGCTCGAAGGGCTAGATGGCCTACTCCTGCTCCTATTTCTTATGTTCTTATGTTCTTAAAACATCCCCTGGACATCTCCCTTAAACTTTCCCCTTTCACCTTGAACCTGTGCCCCCTTGTAATTGTCACTTCCACCCTGCGACAAAGCCTCTGACTCTCCACCCTGTCTATGCCTCTCATAATTTTGTAAACCTCTATTGTGCCTTAGCCTCCACTTTTCCAGTGAAAACAATCCCAGTTTATCCAACCTCTTCTCATAGCCAAAACCCTCGAGACCAGGCAACATCCTGGTGAACCTTCTTTGCACTCTCTCTAACATTTCCACATCCTCCTGTTGGTGTGGTAACCAGAACTCCATGCAGTACTACAAATACAGCCTAACCAAGGTTTTATATATAGCTGCAACATGATTTCCCAACTCTTGTACTCAGTGCCTCAGCTGATGAAGGCAAGCATGCCACGTGCCTTCTTCATCACCTTGACCACCCGTGCTGCCACTTTTAGGGAACTATGGACATGCACGCCCAGATCCCTCTGTGTGTTGATGTTCCTAAGGCTTCTGTCATTTACAGTGTAAGTCACTGTTAAATTTGACCCTCCAAAATGCATCAACTCACATTTGTCCAGATTAAACTCCATCTGCCATTTCTGTGCCCAAGTCTCCAATCTACCTGTACACTGTTGTATTCTCTGACAATCCCCAGCACTATCAGCAACTCCACCAATCTTCATGCTATCTGCAAACCTGCTAATCAGACCCTTTATATTATCCTCCAGGTCATTTATATTTACTATAAACAGCAGAGGATAGATACCAACACCGATCCCTGCAGAGCACAAAAAGATTACCAATTATCTTATTGAATGGCGGAGCAGACTTGAGACACCAGATGGCCTACTCTTGCTCCTATTTCTTATGTTTTTATGTTCTAACACGACGAACTGCAGATCTCTATAGTGAAAAACACCCTTCCACCACTATTCTCTGTCTTCTATAACCCAACCATTTCTGTATTCATTTAGCCAGTCCATCCTGAGTATCATGTGATTTTAGTTTTTGTAAAGTCTGCCATGTGCGAACTTGTCAAAAACTTTACCAAAATCCATGTTAACTATATGGCAGAACCATAAGGGGCATAGACACACAGAGAGATCTGGAAGTACAGGTCCACAAATCCTGAAAAGTGGCAGCATAGGTGGAAAAGGTGGTGAAGAAAGCATCAGATGGGGCATCAAGTGTAAAAGTTGGCAAGTTATGTTACAGTTGTATAAAACGTTGGTTAGGCCACATCTGGAATATTGTGTCCAATTCTGATCATACACTAGAAAGACAGAGGCTGAGGGGCAACTTGATAGAAATTTATAAAATTACCAGGGGAATAGATAGGGTGAGCAGGTGGAAGCTTTCTCCCAGAGCAGAAATGACAATTACACAGGTTCACAAATTCAAGATAAGGGGGGCGAAAGGTTCAGTGGAGATGTGTGGAGGAAGTTTTTTACACAGAGGGTGGTGGGGGCCTGGAGTGCACTGCCAAGTGAGGTAGTTGAGGCAGACACATTAATGACATTTAAGACTTTTCTGGCTAGACACACGAGCAGACGGGGAGTAGAGGGATATATGTGATTGGTGTAGATAGGACAATGTGAACAGCGCAGGCTTGGGGTGCCGAAGGGCCAGTGCCTGTGCTGTATTGTTCTTTGTTCTTTGTTTATTAACGTAGACAATCCCCAAGGCCAGATGGCATCTATCCCAGATTACTGATGGAGACAAGAAATGGGATTGTTTGGCCTCAAACAGAAATCTTCATTATCTCGCTGGCCACAGGTGAGGTCCCAGAGGATTGGAGCAAATGTTGTCCCATTATTTAAGGATAGCAAGGAAACCCCGGGTAATCATAGGCCAGTGACCTAGACGTCAGTGATAGTGAAACTGTTGAAGAGGATTCTTAGAGACAGAATGCCGGAGTTGCGGGGGTTGAGCTATGAGGAGAGGCTGAATAGATTAGGCTTGTACTCGTTAGAGTTTAGAAGAATGAGGGGAGATCTCATTGAGACGTATAAGATGATGAATGGGATGGATAGGATAGAAGTGGAGAGACTCTTCCCGCTCAGAAAGGATAGTAGGACTAGGGGGCACAGCCTCAAGATAAAGGGGGGGCGGTTTAGAACAGAGTTGAGGAGGAACTTCTTCACTCAAAGGGTGGTGAATCTCTGGAATTCTCTGCCCGTTGAAGTGGTGGAGGCTGCCTCGCTAAATATTTTTAAGATGCGGGTTGATGGGTTTTTGATGAGAGAGGGGATTAAGGGTTATGGGGAGAGGGCGGGAATGTGGAACTGAGCCACGACAGATCAGCCATGATCTTATTGAATGGCGGGGCAGGCTCGAAGGGCTAGTTGGCCTACTCCTGCTCCTATTTCTTATGTTCTTATGTAATCTGTACACATTTGATCTCATTAGTGACGGACAGCATGGTTTTGTGTGAGAGATGTTATGTCTCACTAATTTAGTTAAGTTTTTTGAGGAGGTGACAAAAATAATTGATGAGGGAAGGGGCATAGATGTTGTCTACATGTACTTTAATAAAACATTTGACAACCTTCCTCATGGAAGTCTGATGCAAAAGGTTATATCACAGAGGATTAAGAGTGAACTAGTTAGATAGATTCAGAACTAGCTTGATCATAGAAGACAGGGTGAGAGTGGAAGGGTGTTTTTCTGAATGGACGTCTGTAACTAGTGGTGTTCCACAAGGGTCTGTGCTGGGACCTCTGCTGTTTGCAATGTATACAAATGACTTGGATGAAAACACAGCTGGTCTGATTAGCAAGTTTGTGGGTGGTATTTAGATTGCTTGAGTTGCGGATTGTGATGAAGATTGCCAGAGAATATAGCAGGATTGGGGCAGCATGATGTCACAGTGGTTAGCATTGCTGTCTCACAGCACCAATATCCCAGGATCAATTCCAGCCTTGGGTCACTGTCTGTGTGGAGTTTGCATGTTCTCCCCATGCCTGCGTGGGTTTCCTCCGGGTGTTCCAGTTTCCTCCCACAATCCAAAGATGTGCAGGTTAGGTGGATATGTTGTATAAAACATTGGTTCAACCACATTTGGAATACTGTGTCCAATTCTGGTCACCACACTACCTGAAGGGCGTGGAGGCTTTGGAGAGAATGCAGAAAAGGTTTACCAGGATGTTACCTGGTCCGGGGGGGTATTAGCTATGAAGAGAGATTGGGTAAACTGGGGTTATCCTCCCTGGAAAGAAGGAGGATGAGGGGAGACCTGATAGAAGTTTATAAAATGATGAGGGATATGCTGAGGGTGAACAGTTGGAAGCTTTTTCCCAGGGCAGAAATGATAATTACAAGGGGGCACAAGTTCAAGGTAAGGGGGAAAAGGTCTAGTGGAGATGTGTGGGGAAATTTTTTACACAGAGGGTGGTGGGGACCTGGAATGCACTGCCCAGCGAGGTGGTTGAAACAGATACGTTAGCCACATTTAAAACTTATCTGGATAGACACATGTACAACTGGGGACTAGAGGGATGTAAGTGGTTGGTCTACATAGAAAAATGTGATAGACTTGGTGGGCCAAAGGGTCTGTTGCTCTGCTGTACTGTTCTTTGTTCTTCGAAAATTCGTACATTGGGGAGAAGGAAAGGCGAGGGTACAAAATGTAGCGTTACTATTCATTGACTCTGTCTACACTCCCCACTGCCTCAGCAAAGCAGCCAGTATAATCAAGGACCCCACGCACCCTGGACATTCTCTCTTCCACCTTCTTCCTTCGGGAAAAAGATACAAAAGTCCAAGGTTACATAGCAACCGACTTAAAAATAGCATCTTCCCTGCTGCTGTCAGACTTTGAATGGACCTATCTTACATTAAGTTGATCTTTCGCTATGCCCTATCTATGAATGTAGCACTACATTCTGCACCCTCTACTTTCCTTCTCTATGAATGGTATGTTTTTTTCTGTGTAGTGCGCAAGAAACAATATTTTTCACTGTATGTAATAATAATAAATCAAATCAAATCAAAGAAAGGTCAACATAATGCAAGGTAGGTCCATTCAAAAGTCTAATGGCAGCAAGGAAGAAACTGTCCTTGAGTCGGTTCGTACATGTCCTCAGACTTTTGCATCTTTTCCCGATGGAAGAAGGTGAAAGAAAGAATGCCCAGGGTACACAAGGCCCTTGATTTGATGTTGAAAATCAACCATGAATGAATGTGTAGCAAACTCGACAAACCAAGTGCCTCATTCTTGTTATTCCTCATGTTTTTATGCAAGTTACATGTCTGGTGGCATCCAGAGGTTTTTAGACTTCAATTAGCCAAACTGCATTACGACGACTTCTTGGAATCCTATAACTCACCAACCAAACTTAAACCCGACATGGGCCGAAATTCTCCGACCTTCCCCACAGCTGGGATTCACAATCCTGCCGCAGTGAATGGAGATTTGGCTGGGTGTCAGATTTTCCATTCTCGGTGGGAGGGGTAGCAGGGCGAACAAGTCTGGAAAATTCCAGCCATTGTCTCATTGCCCCAAAGCCAAAATCTATCTCGTGTTTGCTGTTGTCAAAATGAGAAGTCTTGCTCCCTGAGGTATTGTTGAAATGCATTACTGCTCCTGGAGCACTGAAAAGTGAATTTAGCCAAGGCACATAATTAAACAAACATTGACTGACTAAGCTGCAGAAATATTGATCTCCAGGTTACAAAGCACAGCAAAGGCGTTAACAACAACATTTCACTTACATTCGCCAATCTAATAGAAAATTTAAAGACTTTGCGACACAGTTCTACAGTGAAATTTGGTCAATTACAACACTCCCCATCTTATTTATTGTCTTCATTAGTCAGAAGTGCTTGGAGCTATTGAATGCAAACTTTTCCATGTTGATCACCAGTAATTCTCCATGTTTAGCCAATAGATTGTGTACATGATATACTTCACTGGCATTAATTTCTTAATAGATTGCTCCCTTTGTCTCTTTGCAGTTCACTGTAGAAACAGCGTTTCCTAATGTGCTTTTTAATCTTCATTTTTTCACCTTGTTTTAGAAATAGTCGACTGGGATAAAATCTATGCAAACCCAGCTTGTTTAAACCCTTCATCCTGTCAATGTTCGACAGGTTTATCTGGTAGCACAAGCTTTCGGAACATTGCCCCTTCGTCAGGTAAGTGATGAAATGCCATTCACCTCAAGAAGGAGCAGTGCTCCGAAAGCTCGTGCTACCAAATAAACCTGTTGGACTTTAACCTGGTGTTGTGAGACCTCTTACTGTGCCTATCCCAGTCCAATGCCGGCACCCCCACATTCTGTCAACTTCGATTGCATTCACTGTATGATACAAGTACCAAAACATTAAAATAAGATGATTGCGCTGCTTTGTACCTAAGTTAAACCATTGCATTATCTTTGCAGAAGAGCCAAAGTGAACCGCATAACCGTCCACAGAATAACTAAATATAGGGTCATTCATTTTGTGGTTCATCAATTTATTTTAAATTGCTTGTTCCATCGCGATGCGTTCTGGACGCTGATGTTGGATTGTTCCTGAATACAAACCTAATCGCTTCATTTCCACACCAAATTCTGTCTCTGCTGCCAAATCTTTCCTGAAAGTTTGTTTTAATGAGGCTCATTTATTTTGGCTGCAGTCAGGTCACATTTCAGGATGAGCTGAACTTTACAAAGAATATTATTTTTAAAGTTACACCTTTGTTAGTTTCTCATTTTGAGCTGACATTTTTGACAATGGAATTGTCACTTTTTAATATGACGGTGACTCACATCCTTTTTAAATTAAATTGGAAAATACAGGTATTTAGGGCAGTTTTTTAAATCGTATTTTTTTCCCCCTTCAGACCTGACATGTTTTGAGATTTCAGACAATGTCTGCTCTGACGTACTAAAAATATCGTTATTGAACGGGGTTGTTAAGGGATTTTATCCACAGACAGCAGAGCCTGTTAAGTGGAAATTAGTTCTGGTTGTGCGGAGGAGAAGTTTAATTTTGGTTTTAGGTCACAAATGGAGGACAATAGATAAGCCTTCCATAATACACAGGAAAACAGAGGTACCGCGCAAAAATCATAAACCCGTCCCTCCCCCTTGCTCCCCCACCCTACAATCCTCTACCCCCACTCTCCCCTGCCCTTCCCAACCTACTCCCCCACCACAACCCACCCCCCTCCTTCCTCTCCCAACCCTTTCCATTCCTGTGGCGGTGGGAATGGTGACTGGAGGCATTTTGAGCAGACTGGCCACTTAAATCATCAATGGCCTCCATTAAAGTGAAACATGGGCAGCCTGGTTGGAACTCAAAATAATCAAATAGAGTAAGAGTATAGGTCTGAACTTGGCTTATTTCTCCTGATAGTCAAGGGAACCTTTGGAGAGCTCAGTGTCCCTGTGCAATTCAGTTTAACATTTTATTCACTGTGTCAGAAGTGGCATAAAACAAATTCCTAATCTCTTCCCTGAACAAAAGGGAGCGGTGGGGGGGGGGGTGGGGGGGCTGGTCTCACAGGGCAAATATTTCTGCCTCTACTGTCAAATGCAACCAGGTGACAGGAAGAACAATATGGGCGTAGCACTGTCACACATAGAGTAAAAAGTCTGACAACACCAGGTTTTAGTCCAACCGATTTATTTGGTAATAGACTCACAAGCTTTCGGGGTTAGCCCCTTCGTCAGGTGAAAGAGAGGCCACGGAAGCTCGTCACTGTGTGGTTAGAAGACAGAGGGACGGCAGCCTGGGAGGAAGGTGAAGAGGCCTCCGATATCCTACTCTCCATTGTTACCAACTTGCCGAAGGTAAACATCTCTTTCCACTGTTGATAGGCCCATCAGCATATCAAAACATCAGTTCCAACAACCCAACCACCCTGTCCATTTTAAAATAGTTTGTTCTTCCTCAGCCAAACAAGAACATATAACCAGTTATTGGACTTCACCCCCCTCCCCACCTACTCTGTTCATGACATTTTATCAGTAAAAATGAAAGGTGAAAAAGATTGTGAACCATTCAGATATAACATTCTCTCATTCATTTTTGTCATGCTAATCATTTGCACCATGTCATCAATAATGGTGTAAGATTTGGTGGAGAGGATGTTTGGTGCCAGGGATGTTGAGGCTGTGAGGTAGCATGTGGTACCCTGTGACCACTCACAGCCCAACTGGTTTACTCCCTCTGAGTCACACTGTTATACCGTGACAGTGCAGAGATATGAGGGGCCTGGTCTCAGGTCCTCGGGTGTATCCTGATAGGTGGATGGCAAGAGATAATGAAGGAGATGAATGGGATAGTGTTTTTTTTCCATTCATTCATGTGACATGGGCATCGCTGGGTGGCCAGTGTTCATTGCCCATCTCTAGTTACCCTTGAGAAGGTGGTTGTGAGCTGCATTCTTGAATCGTTGCAGTCATGTGCTGTTGGTTGATCCACAATGTCCTTAGGGAGGGAATTCCAGGGAGACCACTCAGCAGACTACTGCCCATTGAAGTGGAGGAGGCTGCCTCGCTAAATATTTTTAAGACGCGGGTTGATGGGTTTTTGATAAGAGAGGGGATTAAGGGTTATGGGGAGAGGGCGGGAATGTGGAACTGAGCCACGACAGATCAGCCATGATCTTATTGAATGGCGGGGCAGGCTCGAAGGACTAGATGGCCTACTCCTGCTCCTATTTCTTATGTTCTTATGTTCTTATGTTCTTATTATATATAACTGTTCCAGGATGTACTGCATCTCTTCATCTTAAGAATCTTCAGCATGCTTTTAGTGGTTCAGTAGAGAATGCTTTACTGTGGCAAAAGCAGTGACAATCTTCCCATGATGGGCTATCTGTTCCAGGGTAACCCAATAGTTGGATAACTTTTACAAAGTTTCCACTCATCTAACCAGTCAATGACAACTCCTCCAAGGCGCAGGATGTCCACGTTGGAAGACTGACCTTACTGAGTGTCCACTTTTCATCTGCGTCTGACTTGTCCAACCAGTGTCATGCACACCCAGACCCCTTGCGACTTCCAGGATCACCCACCAATTCTAGCCTGCCCCCCCACTCCCACCTCCCACACAGAAAATCAGAAGTTCGGGTTGACATGTTTAGAGATTGGTATTTCTGGAGGCAGGAATTCTTCTGTCTCTGTGTATTTGACCCAGGAGCACAAACCTGCACCATGCTGTCCTCTTTTCCTTCCCAATGCTGGGAATCATTTTGTGCTCCCACTAAAGTTAAATTGCAGCCGAGGGAACTTTTAACCAATAAATATGGCAGCATGGTGGCAAAGTGCTTAGCACCGCTGTCTCTCCATTAGACCACAAGACAAAAGAGTAGAATTAGGTCATTGGCCCATTGAGTCTGCTCTGTCATCCAATCATGGATAATATTATTCTCATCTCCATTCTCCCGCCTTTTCCCTATAATCCCTGATCCTCTTATTAATCAAGAACCTATCTATCTCTGTCTTAAAGACACTCAATGACCTGGCCTCCACAATCCTCTGCAGCAAAGAGTTCCACAGGTTCACCACTGTATGGCTGAAGAAACTCCTCCTCATTCCTGTTTTAAAGGATCATCCATTTAGCCTGAGATTGTGCCCTCTGGTTTTAGTTTTTCCTACTAGTAGAAATATCTTCTCCACGTCCACTCTATTCAGGCCTCACAGTATCTTGTAAGTTTCAATAAGATCCCCCCTCATCCTTCTAATCTCCAAAGTGTACAGATCCAGAGTCCTCAAACATTCCTCATACAGCAAGGTCTTCATTCCGAGGATCATTCTTGTGAACATCCTCTGGACCCTTTCCAAGGCCAGCATATCCTTGCTTAGATATGGGGCCCAAAACTGCTCACAATCCTCCAAGTGGGGTCTGACCAGAGCCTCAGACAGCCTCAGAAGTACACTCCTTGTATACATCTTGTATTCTAGCCCTCTCGACATGAATGTTAACATTGCATTTGCCAACTGATCCTGCACGTTAACCTTAAGAACAAGAACTTCCAGGTTGCTTTATATTTCTGATTTCCTAAGCATTTCCCCATGTAGGAAAGTCTGTGCCTCCATTCCTCCCTCCAAAGTGCATAACCTCACACTTTTCCACATTGTATTCCATCTGCCACTTCTTTTTCCACTCTCCTAACCTATCCAAGTCCTCCTGCAGTCCCTCTGCTTCCTCAACACTACCTGTCCCTCTACATATCTTTGTATCATCTGCAAACTTAGCAACAGTGCCTTCAGTTCCTTCCTCCAAATCATTAATGTATATTGTGAAAAGGTGTGGTCCCACCACTGACCTCCGAGACAGACCACTTGTCCCCACTCCCTGTCTTCTGACAGTCGGCCAATACTCTCTCCATGCCAGGATCTTACCCTTAACACCATGGGCACTTAACTTATTTAACAGTCTCCTATATGGCACCTTGTCAAATGCCTTCCGGAAATCTAAATAAATCATGTCCACTGGTCCTACTTTATCTAATTTCCTTGTTACCTCCTCAAAGAATTCTAACAGATTTTTCAGACATGACCTTCCCTTGATGAAGCCATGCTGACTCAGTCCTCACAGTGCCAGGGACCTGAATTCAATTCCAGCTTGGGTCACTGTCTGTGTGCAGTTTGCACATTCTCCCTGTGTCGGTGTGGGTTTCCTCCGGCTGCTCCGATTTCCTCCCGCAGTCCAAAGATGAGCAGGTTAGGTGAATCGGCCATGCGAAATTGCCGCTTAGTGTCCTGAGATGCATAGGTTAGAGGGATTAGCAGGATAAATATGTGGGTTACAGGGATAGGGCCTAGAAAGAATTGTTGTAGATGCAGACTCATTGGGCCTGCACTGTAGGGTTTCTATCCAGAATGAGAAGCAGTTGACACCTGGATGATCATTTAGACTCATTGCTGCTGCTTTTTCAAAGGAGCTGAACCAAACAGAAACACGAATACCTGAGCTACAATATGGATCCCAGGTGCAGAAATAGAAATTGTGCAAATAATGGCAAGTGAAAAGTTGCAAGCTGGAAATTCAGCTGAAAGAGGGGAGATTTCACACGTGAGAGTGAAAACAGCAGATAAAGAGGAAAATAACAGCAATGTGAACAGCGAGAAGAAGAACGTGGACCAGGGATAAACCAAGATGTGGCTGGTAGGGTAGACAAAGGGGAAGTAAAAGTGGTAGTATATCTGGATTTATAGAAAACATTTGATAAGATGCTACGCCAAAGATTAATAACCAAAATAAGTGCTGGATATTCTGGAGGGTCTGAAAATAGATAAGTCCCCTGGTCCGGATGGGATTTACCCCAGGATTCTCTGGGAGGCAAGAGAAGTGATTGCAGAGCCTCTGGCTCTGATCTTCAGGTCATCGTTGGCCTCTGGTATAGTACCAGATGATTGGAGGTTAGCGAATGTTGTCCCATTGTTTAAGAAGGGGAACAGAGACTTCCCCGGGAATTATAGACCGGTGAGTCTCACTTCTGTTGTGGGCAAGGTTTTGGAAAAATTTATTAGGGATAGGATTTATAGTTATTTGGAGAGTAATGAGTTGATTGGAGATAGTCAGCATGGTTTTGTGGCGGGTAGGTCGTGCCTTACTAACCTTATTGAGTTTTTTGAGAAAGTGACCAAAGAGGTGGATGGGGGTAAGGCAGTGGACGTGGTGTATATGGATTTTAGTAAGGTGTTTGATAAGGCTCACCATGGTAGGCTTCTGCACAAAATGCAGATGTATGGGATTGGGGGTGATCTAGGGAACTGGATTAGGAATTGGCTAGCGGATAGGAGACAGAGGGTAGTGGTTGACGGTAAATATTCATCATGGAGTTCGGTTACAAGTGGTGTGCCTCAGGGATCTGTGTTGGGGCCACTGCTGTTTGTGATTTTTATTAATGATCTGGATGAGGGTATAGTTGGGTGGATCAGTAAATTTGCTGATGACACCAAAGTCGGAGGTGTGGTAGATTGTGAGGAAGGGTGTCACAGTTTGCAGGGAGACTTAGACAGGTTGCAGAGCTGGGCCGAGAGGTGGCGGATGGAGTTTAATGCAGAGAAATGTGAGGTAATTCACTTTGGTAGGAATAACAGATGTGTTGAGTATAGGGCTAACGGGAAGACTTTGAATAGTGTGGAGGAGCAGAGGGATCTAGGTGTATGTGTACATAGATCCCTGAAAGTTGGGAATCAAGTAGATAAGGTTGTTAAGAAGGCATACAGTGTCTTGGCGTTTATTGGTAGGGGGATTGAATTTAGGAGTCGTAGCGTTATGTTGCAACTGTACACAACTCTGGTGAGGCCGCACTTGGAGTATTGTGTGCAGTTCTGGTCCCCACATTACAGGAAGGATGTGGAGGCTTTGGAGAGGGTGCAGAGGAGGTTTACCAGGATGTTGCCTGGTATGGAGGGGAGATCCTATGAGGAGAGGCTGAGGGATTTGGGGTTGTTTTCGCTGGAAAGAAGGCGGCTAAGAGGGGATCTTATTGAAACATATAAGATGATTAGAGGTTTAGACAGGGTGGATAGTGATAGCCTTTTTCCTCTGATGGAAAAATCTAGCACGAGGGGGCATGGCTTTAAACTAAGGGGGGGTAGTTATAGGACAGATGTCAGGGGTAGGTTCTTTACCCAGAGGGTGGTGAGGGATTGGAATGTCCTGCCTGCTGCAGTTGTAAATGCGCCTAGTTTGGGGGCGTTTAAGAGGTCTGTGGATAGGTTTATGGACGAAAAGGGATTGGTTTAGGTTAGTGGGTCATTGTTGTTGTTTTTTTTTTAACTGGTCGGCGCAACATCGTGGGCCGAAGGGCCTGTTCTGCGCTGTAATGTTCTATGTTCTAAAATAAGGGACCATGGTGCTTGGGGTAACATATGAGCACGGATAGAGGATTTGTAAATGGTAGGGAACTGGCCAATTGGACTGAGTATTGTGCAATGAAAAAGGGTTAGTTGGCAATTTAGTTGTGAAAGAGCCCTTGGTGAGTGGCCATAATATGGTAGAATTCTTTACCAAAGTGGATAATGAAGTAGTTGATTCTGAGATCAGGAACCTGAATCTCAAAAAAGGGAACTATGATGGTATTAGGCATGAATTGGCTATGATAGACTTGGAAACTCCACTGAAAGAAAAGCCAGTGCACAGGTAATGACAGGCATTTAAGATATGAAAAGGTGAACTTCAGAAGTTGTTTATTCCCATTTGGCGCAAAAGTGGTCAGGGAACTGTAGCCAAACCATGTCTTACCAATGTAAGTCTACTTGCCAACCAATCCGCTCTCTCATCTGATGCATTATAAATTGTTTATCTTTACAATTGGTATTCTTGCAAATGGCCTGATGAGTGCAAGATGAAAAATTTCAACAGAATGTTATTCTTTTCTGCAATAGAGTATAAATCAGGAAGTATAAATTAGATTTTATGTATTAGATTTTATGTATGTACAAGTAGGAAAAAAAAGAAAAGGAAATCAAGGTATGATTGAGAAAAAGATAAAGGGACCAACAGTAAAAGAAAATAAATATAATTTTCAAATCTCCAAGACTCATTACATTTTAAAGGAATGAGACTCCACATTTATAAAATTAAATTCTCAGCACTAGACATTTTGTTTGGCACTATTTATGACTCACTATTCCATTGAAAATGCATTTCCACCTGAATACACAAACTCTAACTGTACGGTGAAACAGCATAACTTTGTATTTTCCATGGATTTCAATGGTGAGACTATTGGTGATATTATTTGTACAATGCAAATACAATAATTTGTATTATATCCTCCGAATACAGGCTTTGGAGAATAATTCAATCAGAAATGTCTCAATTTCCACCTTGAACATACACGTGGAGTGAAATGGACAGCACTAAATGTTGCTGTCCAGAATAGTTGTGATCATCTTCATTTTGGTCCTCGAAAGTTAGTTATCAAAAGTTAGAGAAGGACATTTGGTAACACAGCACATCAGCAAATCAAATTCTCAGAGCAGTAAGTCCTAGTCACATGATTAAGGTCAAGATAGACAGAAAAGGGATGTGGGGACTGGGAGGGACAGTTACAGTGTGACATTAATCCATCAGCAGGGTCCACACAGATAGGGTCTTCTTCAGTGCTGTAACAAATCTGTCATTCCGTGTGTTCTGAAAGATGACGAGTAAGACAATTTGGAAATATTCACTTAATACCAGCAAGTGCCTCAGCAATGCTTCAATTAAGCAAGAATTGAAATCCAACTTAACACCGTTGTCAGCATGGTGGCACAGTGGTTAGCTCTGCTGCCTCACAGCCAGGGACCCAGGTTCAATTCTGGTCTCGGATTACTGTCTGTGCTGAGTTTGCACATTCTCCACTTGTCTGAATGGGGTTCCTCTGGTTGCTCCCACAGTCCATAGATGTGTAGGTTAGATGGATTGGCCATGCTAAATTGACCCTCAGAATGGGATTTTCCAGCCACACTTGCCTCAAGGCTGGAAAAACCTGTCCCAGGTCAATGGACCTTTATGTGTTCTGCCCTCGCCCTCTATACCATTCCCATGGTGAACGGGATGGGAAAATTAGTGTCAGAGGAGTTAGCAGTGAGGGTTTCAGGGACAGGGTCTGGATGGGATAGTTGTTGATGCAGTCTTGATGGGCCAAATGGCTTCCTTGTGAACTGTAGGGATTCTATGATTCTATGATTTGAAGTCAATCAGGCTGCAAGATGGAATTTCTCAGACAGAGCTGCTCTGTGCAAAGTAACTTACTGCTGGAACACATTGTGTATCTCACAACGTTGCCCCACAAGTATTGACATAGTAAAGGCTATTAATGAGGCAGGTTCTGCTTTTGTAAAATTACTGTAAACTTTGATCAATGTCACTTTGAAGCAGTTTATTCAATTCAGTTGTTGTTTGATTCCTGACCGGCCCCACTCCCTGTTGTAAATCAGTGCAATTTATTAAAATGATTCCTCGGACATGGAGCTTCCCCCGCATGTGGAAAAGATCTTTCAAATTCATTCATTATGCGTTTGGGGGTACCCGAGGGAGGCCTGCGTTTTAGAGGTTAAAGGATCCCAATTTACTTTCAACATATTTTAAATTGTCACTTCTGTAGCTCACCAGGGTGCAGACAGAAGAACACAACCATCTGTCCTTCCCTTTACTGCCAGTAAGCTGCCACTTGGCAGGACTGCCAACTCGTACAGATGCAGATTTGATAGTCCTATAACCTTTTAAGCATTATGGCAGCCATTTCACACCAGAATAGCCATATAATTAAATAATAACTTCTTTGTTATTAATTTTCTCTTTTGACCTAGCATATTGGAACAAAAGAAAAGTTGTAGGCGTTAGTCCTGTTTTCAACACATGAAAATTTCCCACCGCTAAATCAACATGTGAGACAAAGAGGTACACAAACTGAACAATTCCAAACGCACTGACCTATGACTTTGTATTTGTAGTTCTGAAACCCTGTCTTATTAAATTTAGCAAAATTTTTGTTTGCAAAAATATATCTTAGTCTGGTGGAGTCTCTGGGATATCCTGTCATATCCAGCCAGGAATGGTGGTGGACAATTAAGCAACTCACTGGAAGGTGGAGGCATCACAAAAATCCCCATCCTCAAAGACGGAGGAGCCCAGAAAATCAGTGCAAAAGTTCCGGCTGAATTGCCAAGTGAATGATCCATCTCTGCCTCATCTACAGGTCCCCTGCATCACAGATGTCAGTCTCCAGCCAATTTGATTCACTCCACGTTCACGCGATATCAAGAAATGGTTGAGGACATTGGATACTGCAAAGGCAATGGGTCCTGACAATATTCCACCAACTGTTATAACCCTGACCAATGGACAGTCAAGTCCCAGAGTTCAACTCGGCTTGACAGATCCTCACTTCTATTTTTTGCTCAGGGACATGGATGAACAAAGTCACAGGACTGCCGATTACCTTTTAACAAAAGAATAAAACATTTATTAAACAAGACATTACCAGGTCTACAGTGCAGCCATGTCTTTAACTGGGAGGTTTTATTTGCCGCTTTCTTTCACTTCAGTGAGAGGCCATTGACAATGCTGAGACTAGTGTCCATGTGGAGCAGCATACTGAGTTGTGCTATATTCAGGAGAAGAGCAGGAATGTCTGAGTGTAGACTGGTGAAAGTATTTGGCAGATTTAGACGCTGTACATAGAACATAGAACATTACAGCACAGTACAGGCCCTTCAGCCGTCAATGTTTTGCCGAACTATGTCCAATCCCAAGATCAAGCTATCCCACTCCCTATCATTCTGATGTGCTCCATGTGCCTATCCAATAACTGCTTGGAAGTTCCTAAAGTGTCCAACTCCACTATCACAGCAGGCAGTCCATTCCACATCCTGAACACTCTCTGAATAAAGAATCTACCTCGGACATCCCTCCTATATCTCCCACCATGAACCTTATAGTTGTGCCCCCTAGTAACAGCTACATCCACCTGAGGAAATAGTCTCTGCACGTCCACTCTATCTATCCCCCTCATCATCTTATAAATCTCTATTAAGTCACCTCTCACCCTCCTCCGCTCCAAAGAGAAAAGCCCCAGCTCCCTCAACCTTTCCTCGTAAGACCTACCCTCCAAACCAGGCAGCATCCTGGTAAATCCCCTCTACACTCTCTCCAATGCTTCCACACCCTTCTTATAATGAGGTGACCAGAACTGAACACAATATTCCAAATGGGGTCTCACCAACGTCTGGTATAATTGCAGCATAACCCCATGGCTCTTAAACTCAAACCCCCGTTTGTGATCAGAACTCTCCACTCACCTGACGAAGGGTCGGAGGCCTGAAAGCTAGTGGCTTTTGCTACCAAATAAACCTGTTGGACTTTAACCTGGTGTTGTGAGACTTCTTACTGTGTTTACCCCAGTCCAATGCCAGCATCTCCACATCATGTTACAGTCATAGCCAGGGTGTAGAGAAAGATCAACTTCATGCAAAATAGGTCCATTCAAAAGTGTGATGGCAACAGAGAAGAAGCTGTTCTTGAATCTGTTGGTACATGACCTCAGACTTTTATCTCTTTTTCCTTATGGGAGAAGGTGGAAGACTGTATGTCTGGGATGTGTGAGCTCCTTAATTATGCTGGCTGCTTTTCCAAGGCAGCGGGAAGCGTAGATAGAGTCAATGCATGGGAGGCTGTTTTGTGTGATGGATTGGGCTACATTCACTTTTGTAGTTTCTTGCAGTCTTGGGCAGAGCAGAAGCCCATACGAAGCTGTGATTCAACCAGAAATAATGCTTTTAATGGTTTAAATGTAACAACATATTACAAATGCATTTGAATAAAGCCAAAACTGCTAACCATAGGAGTCAAAAAAACTTCTAATTTATTACAGGAACCTCAAGAGAAGAGAGTGAAAAGTGGCAGTAAGATAAAAGCAAAATCCTGTGGATGCTGGAACCCGAGCATAAATAGTGGAAGATTGGGAAAATCTTTCCACATAGCCACAAACGTTTTGGAGAGAGGAGTTCTAGTTCTGTAATGTTGATTCCCCTTGGCGAGCTTGTATCTAATGAAATACCATTAGATTTGTGATATAAAGTTTTCATTCAAGTATTTCCCCCGTTATTATAATCAAGAAAACTAATGTTCAGATAATTATTGCAATAGATACAAACTGAGATGAAAAATTTCCCAATGTAATATTCTGTCATGGAAAGAATGACCACACATCACAAGGTATAAAACACTTTGGAGGGAGAAAGATAGAGAACAATTTATATCCACAATATCCAATCTGGTTTTTATTGTTCCTTTTTGCAGTGTTCTTGTACCTGACTTATTGCATCCAGAAAATTTTAAAAAGATGTATAAATTAAAACACACGTCTAAACGTATTGATTAGCACAGGGAATTCGATTAAGCTCACACTGACCCCAAGCTGACCTCAATCACTGATTACTTAATGGACTAATGAGCTTTGTGAAATCTGTCTTTCACTCATCTTGACTAAAGGCTGTATCTTGTTGTGGCAAAGGGTGCCTCACCCTGGAAACTGTTGCATTACATCTTTTTGGGATGCCCCCTCCCCCTCCCCCTCACTCCCCACCCTTCCCAAGCTGTATGACACTTGCCATTTAGGGAGTGGCAAGAACTCTGGTGGGTGGATAGATCCATTTGACTCCTCCACACAGGAAAGGGCACAGTGCACAGATTGTAAGTGAGCTCGGCCAGAAAATCCCGAGAGAAGGAAGTGTTGTATAGTGTCAGCTAAACAGCTGATCACCAATTCGGGAGCCTCACACACCTGGCATATTTGACCCAGCGTGAGTCATGTGGGGACAAGTTTTGTTCCTTTAAAAGTGGTTGAATCCCACACTCAGCACTGCTGCAAACAGGAAACCCACTGGCAGAAGCATGTAGATTTTCTTCGGAAGAATCATGACCGTGTATCTGCTTGTGGAAAAGTATTCATAGGTGCTGAGATTCAAAACTTCACTGAACTCAATCGGATAAAGCACCTCAGGGCTGTACTTTTCCACTTAGAGTCCATCGGACTGGCTGAACGAACCACCCAAACTTTTAAACATGGTCTAAAGTTGCAATCAGGAAGGACCTGGAGACCAGAATCCTCCTCATTCCTTCCTGGCAATCAGACCACTCCACACGTAACAACGGGTGTCCCGCAGCGGAGTTATTAAGGGACTGTTGTCTCAGAATGAAACTGAGCTTCATGATTCCAACATTGCTGGGAGGATAAAGGCCAACCCAAACAGTCAGAGACAAGCCACGATTCATGTCGATCGACAGGGATGTTTTCATGATGCTGCCATGTATGTGAGGAATTCCAGTGGTGTGAAGTTGGGTGGCTGGGATAGATGTCTCTCAAACTGCATCCCTGCCTTATCAAGCGGATGTGGAAGGAAGATTTGTTTGAAAACATGTAGAACATTTGAGGAAAAGAGAGATGCCCCAGCAACCAGTTTTGCAATCAGGAAATGTTGCCGACCGGTTTAGTGCTGAAATACCTGCACCTCCCGTGACAGGCACACCCAGCGTCTCCATGGAAACACGTAGAGCTGAACTGCCTGTGCTGAAGAGACGCCTGTCACTGTGGTTTCAACTGACAGCAATCCTGTGGAAGCTCTGTGGACAGAAGGAGATACACCATCCCACAAGGATTCGGAAACATCCAGAGAGGCTTAATTTATTGACTAAATTCCTGTACTAAATGTTTAGTTATTTTGGGTGGTGTAAATTAAGTATTGACATTTGCGTTAAAGGACGTAGAGGGGGAGGGAGGTGATAGTCCCTTTAAGGATCAATCTGCAGTGTAAGAGTCACATGACTTAGGGAACCAATCAGGGAGCAGGGTGGAGGTCACCATGGTGATTACAGGATCCTGTGATCACTTTGGGAGTTGATTGGAGCCAGGAGGCTGCAGGCTGTGTATAGTTTTAATCTGAAAAGAGACCAATTGTGTTTTCCCTGAACTCTTGAATGAGAGTCTTTCCAATTTTACTTGGGATTTGATTTTCTATCACTTTGTGAATCTGATGCTTCACAACTTCATAAAGGAAGTCATGATGTGGAGATGCTGGACTGGGGTGGGCACAGTAAGAAGTCTCACAACACCAGGTTAAAGCCCAACAGGTTGATGTTTGTTTTTATTCCAATTCAATCAAATCAAGTCCAATTCAGAGTCTCAACAAGTTGAGACATTCCTGATCCAAGCTGACAAGACAAAACTCTCACCTCTTGTTTTGGGTTTGATCTTCATGGTAACAGGAGCTTTCAGAGATCTGCTCCTTCAGTGCTCTGAAAGCTCGTGTTACCAAATAAACCTGTTGGACTTTAACCTGGTGTTGTGAGACTTCTTACTGTGTTCATAAATGAAGCACAGGATTTTCCCCACAGGCCTCAGACTTGCCAAGAGGTTCAAACCAATGGCCAGCAGGTGCAGCTGAAGTTAGACTTGCGGACATAACTGCAAAACTTGCGCACCGCATTGCCTCCCCTGCCCTGCCCCTAAAAGAGGCCATCAAAAAAAATTCCTACCACCTTCAGGCAATTAGACCTCGATAGGCCTTTAACAGGCTGAATTGGCTACCATCACATTCCGGCTGATAGCCCAGCCAGCCCCCTTGCTCACCTTAACCTACTTCAGGTTTATGATGTGGACAGAGCTGGCAAACCAACTGGCCAAAGGCAGAAAATATCCAAAAATTCACTCTGATGAGGGCAAACAAGGAGAGTCATAGATTCCCTATAGAAGGAGGCCATTCAGCCCATCGAGTCTGCATTTTGCTCAGGCCCACTCCCTCACCTTATCCCTATAACCCTGTGCATTTACTATTGGATAATCCACCTAACCTAGACATCCTTGGACTGGAGCACCCAGGGGAAATCCACAGACACGGGGAGGCCGTGCAAACTCTGTACAGACAATCATCCAAGGCTGGACTCGAACGCGGGTCCCTGCTGCTGTGAGACAGCAGTTCTAACCATCATGCCGCCAAGGTGGGCAGCTTTTTGTGGAAATTTGAGCCTTGAGGCAGCGTGCTGATGTGTTGGCACTGTGATGGAGATAAGGGGAATTTGTTTTCTCTCCGAGAGTCATTGGTCTGTGGAATTCCTCGGGCAGCAGGGCACGCTACACGTCACTGAATTCATTCAAGGCTGAGTTGGGCAGATTTTGGATAGATAAGTCAGTAAACAGTCATGAGGGAGGGGGCAAACAGCAAAGTGGAGATGAGACCACAAACAGTCAGTCATTACCTTATTGAATGACACAGCAGGCACGAGGGACTGAATGGCCTCCGCCTGTTCTTAAGCCCCATTTCCCAATGTGTTCCGAAGAGTCATACTGGACTCAAAACAACTTGAAACCTGTTTCTCTCTCCACAGATACTGCCAGACCTGCTGAGTTTTCAGTCTTTATCTTCTTGCTGGTTCTGAATGTTTTCACATGTCAGGACATCTGATTTGGAGCCAAAAAACACAATTCAACATTTGGATTGTGGGATGTTTGTAATTATAAATGGTTAATGTTTGGATGGAACTGAAGCAGATCCATTTGATGTTGTTGCTAAGTTACAAAGGTCTGTGACCACATTAGCAAATGCTAACCTAATCCAGATAGAGATTCTGCCGAGTTAAATTCTAATCCTGTTAGTTCCAGGAGGCGATGCAATTTACAGTAAATAAACAATTAGAGTACAGTGTCACGCAGTCTATTGACACACCATGTTGGCATACCAATGAACTGCAGGAAGCCATGAAATGTAGGTTTGCAGCCAGATAGCAGACATGGCCAGCTACTGACTGTCTTTTCAGGTGAGTAAGAGTGGGGATGCTGTAATTTTGAGGAACCTCTCCCCCATCTTAACTGATAGACCTCGAATTCTTAAATTATTTCCCCAATTTCAGTCTCGCCCACAAGTTGAAAAACCCTCTCCGTGTCTAACCAATCAAAGCCCCTCAGGATTTTGCATGTTTCAGCAAGATTACCTCATTTCTCTAAACTCCAATGGGTGCACACCAAATATCGTCAACCTTTCTTGGGCAGAGACACCCCTCATCCCAGGAATGAGTTAAGCAACATTTCTCTAAACTGCTTCAAATGCAATTATGGGCAGGACTTTTCCAATCTTTCCAATCAACGGAATTATCCAGTCCCAACAATGGCAAGCCCCTGCCAAGGGTTTCCCAGCAGTGGAGAGTGCGAACAACGAGAATCATAGAATCCCTACAAAAGGAGGCCATTCAGCCCATCAGGTCTGCATTGATTCTCTGACAGAGCATCCCACCCGCCACCTATCCCTATATCCCCACGTATTTAACCTGCTAATCCCCCTCACCTATCCATCTTGGGACACTGAAGGGCTATTTCCCATGGCCAATCCACCTAAGCTGCACATCTTTGGACTGTGGGAGGAAACCGGAACACCCTGAGGAAACTCATGCCGACACAGGGAGAACGTGCAAACTCCACACACACCCAAGGTTGGAACTGAA
The DNA here is from genome assembly GCF_965287045.1 of Carcharhinus amblyrhynchos. NCBI lineage: Eukaryota > Metazoa > Chordata > Chondrichthyes > Carcharhiniformes > Carcharhinidae > Carcharhinus > Carcharhinus amblyrhynchos. The sequence goes on along the minus strand of NC_137329.1, from coordinate 2,409,263 downwards.
CCTGGGTCCTTGTCACTGTGAGGCAGCAGCGTTATCCACTGTGCCACCATGTCGCTCAAAGCCCCGTTGACACTGGAGAACTGAAGAAAATGTGACTAAGAGAGGGCATAAGAACATAAGAAATAGGAGCAGGAGTAGGCCATCTAGCCCTTCGAGCCTGCCCCGCCATTCAATAAGATCATGGCTGATCTGTCGTGGCTCAGTTCCACATTCCCGCCCTCTCCCCATAACCCTTAATCCCCTCTCTTATCAAAAACCCATCAACCCGCTTCTTAAAAATATTTAGCGAGGCAGCCTCCACCACTTCAACGGGCAGAGAATTCCAGAGATTCACCACCCTTTGAGTGAAGAAGTTCCTCCTCAACTCCGTTCTAAACCGCCTCCCCTTTATCTTGAGGCTATGCCCCCTAGTCCTACTATCCTTTCTGAGTGGGAAGAGTCTCTCCACCTCGATCCTATCCATCCCATTCATCATCTTATACGTCTCAATGAGATATCCCCTCATTCTTCTAAACTCTAACGAGTACAAGCCTAGTTTATTCAGCCTCTCCTCATAGCTCAACCCCCTCAACTCCGGCATCAGCCTAATAAACCTCCTCTGCACTCTCTCCAAGGCCAAAATATCCTTGCATAAGTACGGCGCCCAAAACTGCACACAGCCAGAAGGAAATTAAATACCAAAGAAGGCATAGAGCAAAAGGCAAAGGGAAATATGTTGGTTGCAATGAAACAAACACTGGAATTATACTGCCCTGCCTGTCACGGGAATTGGAGTGGGCGAGGGTTGGACAATGGGAAGGTCTGTTGACCTTGAGCGAGATTTTACAGTCACGGAACAAGTAAGGCTGTAAAATCCCACTCAAAATATTACTCCAGAGTATGTGTTAGTAGCTAGATAAAGGTTAGCACAGTATGGGTGGGATATTTGCCTATCCAAGCAATGTAAAATTCTGCCTGGGTTACTAACCCAGTGACATTATCAATCCCTTATCTACATACACATTGTTATCTAACAAGCCTTTATTTTCTATCATGCTTCATTGTTTTTGTAGCAATATCGGATGCCTCTCAGTCGCCATTATTATTAATCATTTGTCATTCATGTGCAGATTTATTGAGATTTGGATCTGTTTTCTGGATGGCCTGTTCCCATAGACACTTAATATTCTTCATAAATTGTACTTCCAATATCTCTATCGATATGATGTGGAAGTGGTGTCTACACAAGATACACTGGTGCTGAAGCTTCCAGTTGACACGACGATCATTGCATATTATCTTCCTTGATACTTCCATTCATGTGAAACTCAATATTAAATTGATTACAATCGCCTTTATGCAAAGAATTTTTACTTTAATCACAATTCTTTCATGAAGTGCCTTTTCAAAGCCTTGCTGATATTCTGCACAGAAATGAACCATCGTATTATCCACGCTCACCCTGTTGTTACTTCTGCAACGAGTTCTAAAAAATCTGTTCAGCACAACCTGCCCTTCTTACAGCGGTTGAGTTGTCATTAGTTACTTTTGCAATGTGGACGTCACTTTCTTCCTTCAGAGCAGATTTTAATATCCTTCGCGTGCTAACACAGGCCCACTATTCCTGGGAGGATGCTTCCCACTATTTCTTTAGAAAATTGAAACAGCACAAGCTGTTGCTCGATCTTTTGGAATTACTTCCGTTTGTAATGGAGCGTGAGAAATTTCAGCCGAATGCTACCTGTTTCCACCTCATTCATTCAGCAATTCTTGGATCCATTTCACCCTGTGGTGTTGCCTCATGAATATGCAAACGCTCTGACTTGTTTAATGAGCATGTAACGACTAATCTGTAGTTTTTTTCAAGAAGGAAGGTTCATCTCCTAGCTGTATAATTATTGGAAATGGCATAGCACCAGTGTCTACAGTGAAATAAAACAATTCAATGCTCCTTGACACCTTATCTCTGAAGGATTTAGCCTGTAAAGCTCTTGTTTACAGTGTGAATATAGCTAGATCTTTTTCTTTCAATTGTTACTTTTTACACCGTCCATTGAATATGAGAAAGAACATAGAAACTCTACAGTGCAGAAACAGGCCCTTCGGCCCATCGAGTCTGCACCGACCACAGTCCCACCCAGGCCCTATCCCCACACATTTACCCACTAACCCCTCTAACCTACACATCCTAGGACACCAAGGGGCAATTTTAGCATAGCCAATCAACCTAACCTGCACATCTTTGGACTGTGGGAGGAAACCGGAGCACCTGATGGAAACCCACGCAGACATGAGGAGAATGTGCAAACTCCACACAGACAGTGGCCCGAGCCGGGAAACAAACCCAGATCCCTGGAGCTGTGAAGCAGCAGTGCTAACCCACTGTGCTACTGTGCCGCCCAAGAGGAGCAAGAGTTGGTCGTTAATTTGTTCACTTATCATACTGCAAAGATTTTGGGGGAAGTTTTTCCATCCCTGCTGTCACATGAATCGTAGGGGGTGGGTGGAGGTGGAACACGCAAAGTGTCTCTTGACCTCAGGTGGGATTTTCTGGTTTTGTGTCGAGCAAATTCCGTCCTTTGTTTCAATCCATTCTTGCAGATCATAACTGGAAACTTGAATTTCCTTTACAAGAGTGAATGGTCTCCCTCAAGATCACAACAAGCCCTTCAAGAATTTGATATTTTTCAGCGAGATCATCTTTCATTCTTCCAAACTCTGATACGCCAATGTCTTTGTAATCAAGGCCAACACAGCAGGTGGGATTTTCTGCCCATTCATGTCTCGAGACCAGGAATTCCCAAGATCAATGTACCTTTGGGTCATTTTCCATTTGTTTACTGAGCTGATTATTGTAGGTGTATGTTCACTTCCTGCAATTTCTGTACACAGGCATTTTTTCCAACCAAAGTGGATAAGTTAATATTTCTTCACATTGTACTCGATCTGCCATGTTGTTGCCCCTGCACTAAACCACTCTGTCTTCCTTTGCATCTTCCTCAGGGTGAACCTTCCCACCTAACTTTCCATCATCAGTAAGCTTGGATCCGTGACACCCAATCTCCTCATTTAAGCCTTTGATATAGATTGTAAATCACTGATGCCAGTCACTGGGCTTTCTGTGTCTGATTAGTTGAATTCTGCCATCCTAAAACTGATGGTTCATTTCTATTCTCTGTTTTCTCTTACTAACCCATATCTTAAGCCGTTGGGGTAGTATGGTGGCGCAGTGGTTAGCACTGCTGCCTCTCAGCGCCAGGGACCCGGGTTCAATTTCCAGTTTGGGTCACTGTCTGTGTGGAGTTTGCACATTCTCTTTGTGTCTGCGTGGGTTTCCTCCGGGTGCTCCGGTTTCCTCCCACACTCTAAAGGCGTGCAGGTTATGTGGATTGGCCGTTATTATGTGTCGGGTTATGGAGTTAGGGCGGGGGATTGGGTTTAGATACGGGGATCTTTTGGAGGGTCGATGCAACTCAATAGGGCAAATGGCCTCTACTGTGTTGTATCTATTTTATTCCGCTATTTATGTTATATTACTTTCCAGTATTAACCTCGAACAAGACACGGATATTTCCCCAAACACTCTTCCCAAGGAAGAAAGTCAGAGTCGGAGCTTGGGGCCTCCCCTATGTGTCCCCCTTCATGAACATCCCTTCATAACCCCCTTCATGCCCCTCCCCCTTGACTGCCCCTCTTCATGCACTGCCCTTCATAACCCCCTGAATGCCCCACCACCCTCAGGCTCCACTCCCTTGGCGATTCCACCTGTGAATGTTCACCTGATATGACCAGGGTGACACTGCAAGGTGGGGACTTCCCAGGCATATCCCTGACCACCCATGGCTCCAGAGGCCTCTGCACCCCCTCCACCTCCCCCAACCCCTGATATGGTCACCATGCCTGGTCTCCATTTGTGGAGGCTAGTATCGTTGCTCGCCAGGTTCCCGTTGCTCCCAAGGGTTAGAGGATCCCTGGAGCAGGGAAGATTTGGCCTTGAATGGACTAAGCAAATCTGATTCCTGCCCTTACTGGCTGGGAGCTGGATTCCATTCGGGAGCAGTAGCTGGGCGTTTGCTAACAGGTTTTCACATCGGCACTGAACATGTTGGATCTCTCACCTGCGATTCCCTGAATCTGCTCCACTGCAACGCAATCTGTGCCGTGCGCAGTGCCAGAGTTAACTTTTCAAATCAGACCCCTGAAGAAGAATCATACGGATTTGAAACATGAACTCTGCCTGACCTGTCAAACCTTTCCAGCATTTTGTTTCTATTTCAGGTTTCCAGCACCTGCAGTATTTTACTTTTAAACAAGCACACTTCTGATTATTTTCCCAGGTAAATCATCTTTGATGTGGGTGAATTGTTTGGGACAACAAACTGAGATAAATATATTCAGCCGATCTGATCCACATCACATGCTTCATCCGTTAACATGTGATGGAGATGATACAATCTGTATTCGAGCCGTGCCACAATCTCATTTCAGTTTACAGAAAAAGGACAGGATGCCACAGCAAACATAAATCTTTTGAATGTGCTGCAGCTACTGGTAGAATTATGATGCCACAAAAGCAGATGTTTATAGCCAGCAGATTTAGAGAGACTTAAAATAAAACTTGTGGCTATAACATTTTGCCACATGTCCATAGCTGAAAGCAAACAAAGGAACTTTTGTCCATCACAGTAAGAGGACACTGATGTCACTGGTGTGACATTAGTGTACCTTTAAGAAAGTATTTTTTTTAAATCATGATCTCTGCAGCTCTGACAGCTTTAGTGTTTCTCAGCTCACAGCCTTAGCTGATATCATGGTTGCCGGGCTGACCACAATGAATCATTTTATTGCTCCTTAAGTGGTTTCAATGGGAGTTGTTTATGTTTACTCTGGGATTGGTTTTATGGCCCTGCATTGTTGGGAGGAGGGTCATGGGTTCTGGTTGGTTCTTTTTCCCCCTCCCAGGGAATTAGAGGGTTTTTTTTTGGCTGGCAGCAGTGTTTAGTATAGAAGGGAGTGGGCATCAGACTCTCTCTCTCCCTGAGTTTTGAAAGTTCAGCTGATTAGCTAAAATCAAGGCTTCTTGCCTTCCTGCAGTAGCAAATCTGCTGTTGGTATCTTGACCAGAGAGTCTACCTGGTCTGGGAAGCTGTTCTGACTTCACACTGTTCCAAGTCTATTAAGAGAACTGCAGAATTCATCCAAAGGATTCAATTCCAGCATCACGTGAGCAGTAGTCTTTGCTATGCCAATCTTGTTTAAAGGGTTTTGTCTAAAGAAAGCTTGGCTTTGATTGAAACACCTTAGATGTAGTTGTTAAGGGTTATACATTATTGAGGTTGTTTTTATTTTGATTACAATTGATAACAGTCATTGCTAATTTTCTTTCCATATGTGTTAACTGTATTCTTAAATAAATTTATTTAATAAAAGCTCCTTGGTAAGTTATTTGAATCATACCTGAGGTAAAGTATATCATGCTTATACTAGCTAAATTCAAGATGTAAAATTCATGATCCAGGTGGGCTCCATAAAACACTGTGGAGTTTCTGATCTGAACCATAACACTGCAAAGTGCTTTTGGGCACCTTCTGCCCTGTGAGGTGTTGAACCAAGTTTGCTGATGGCAGTTCTATCTTAACATGATTCAGGATTGAGAGTATATCACAGGCACTGGGAAATTGATCTGTCATTTTTAAAAACAGAAATTTACAACCACATCCAACATGCTTTGTATGTAAACTCAATTAATAATATCAAACACCAGAGCAGCATTAGACATTGCCAATAGGAAGCGACTATCTCATGATGAAATTATAAAAACATGTCAGTATTTACAGGTGGTGGAAGAACATCTATCTGCGACTAATGTGATATCAATATTTCACCGAAATGGCAGGACCGTGATTCTAGAAACCATTAACTTGATCTGTACGATTGGAAGTATATTAGTTTCTGTAATAGGAAGGTAACAGCTCACGGATTCAAGCTGAAGGCAGAGATTGAGACAGGACAGTGGGATCCATCATCAGTACGTGTGTGGTTCTCCCAGTAGCTGATACCGCTCACACTCTGGATGATGTAGCTAACTCTGCCAGCAGTATACCAGTGTTCACAGGAGCATGGGTAATAGAAACACAGCTGAAAGTGGCACAGAGCACAGAGCCAGTGCTTAAGGGAATGACCATTCAGATTCCTTGACTTGATAAGTTGTGTGACGTTGCTGGGAATGGTGACTGTGTGAATGTTGTCATTGACAGATAACCAAATAGCATTGACCGGCCTGTGAGCATTTTGTGAGCTGCATGAAGGTAGACTAGATCAGCAATATCAACTCAGGTGAGTGTTGGCTGCAGACCTCAGGGAGGCTTGAACTTCTGACAGTGACAGCGATTGACCAGCCTCCCATTCGCCCTGTCATTGGAAAGAGGGATCTGTTTTCTCTGTGTCCATGATTCTTTCACAAAAAAGGCCATCAGAATGAAAATGTGAGTTGAGTCATGCAGTGACGATGGACAGGACCAAAGGTGCAATTGGGCCTCCATGTGGCTCTGGTATAGGTCATTCTCCAATTATTACCTTCATTATTATTCATCACACTTGTGAGGGTTCTTCAATCTCCCAAATTTGATGGCAATGCAGTGTTCCTGAAGCAGCTTCTCCCAATAGTCTGCATAACAACCAGTGTAGAACACATTGACAGTTGTGAAAGAAGTTCTTCAAGTCTGTTTCTAATAGAGTGGAGGCCATTTGCAAGTTTGATGGTTACGCCCTCGACAGGAAGATCACCAACGACAAAGCAAGGAAATTCCTCAAGAGTCATTTCAGATCCAGGCATGTCCAAGGCAGATTGAATGTACACACAAGCAGCTTTGTAGAATGTGAGCATTCCACACTACTTCACAGAAGATTGTGCTGCTAAAAGGTATTGATTAGATCTGTTACTAGGATGTGTTTCTGCTGAGAAATTCTGAGTAAGGCTGAATCAACATCTGGCATGAGTGAAGCCTGCAGTGACTGTAGCATCCAAACTCGATATATTCCAAGATAAATCAACTCATTTGACTTCTTCCCAAGAAATGATGGGTTATATTACTTCACACTGACCCCCACATCTTCAGACCAAGCAAAGACTCCAAAGTCATTAAATTTTCATTATAGCTCAACACGTTTATCTGTGGAATGTTATGAAGCTGGCTGTTAAATTCTGGAAGTTGTACAGGTCTAACCTTGCCGTCAGAACTGGGAACATTGGATCAAAGAAGGTGCACGTGGAGCTGAGAATGTGTGTGTGCTAAGGCAGGATATCACCCAGGTTCACGAGAACAGCTCATGGTGCTTACATTTGCATTGTCTGTAAAAAGCTGTGTCGTATAAGATGATGAATGGGTTGGATAGGATAGAGGTGGAGAGACTCTTCCCGCTCAGAAAGGACAGTAGGACTAGGGGGCACAGCCTCAAGATAAAGGGGGGGCGGTTTAGAACGGAGTTGAGGAAGAACTTCTTCACTCAAAGGGTGGTGAATCTCTGGAATTCTCTGCCCGTTGAAGTGGTGGAGGCTACCTCGCTAAATATTTTTAAGAAGCGGGTTGATGGGTTTTTGATAAGCGAGGGGATTAAGGGTTATGGGGAGAGGGCGGGAATGTGGAACTGAGCCACGGCAGATCAGCCATGATCTTATTGAATGGCGGGGCAGGCTCGAAGGGCTAGATGGCCTACTCCTGCTCCTATTTCTTATGTCCTTATGTTCTTATGTATCACCATGAGGAGGCACAGAACCCTGGTTTCTGTAGCTGCAGGTCGAATCCAAGTGAAATCCAAGTTTTCATGTTGCAACTGTACAAAACTCTGGTGCGGCCGCACTTGGAGTATTGCGTACAGTTCTGGTCACCGCATTATAAGAAAGATATGGAAACATTGGAAAGGGTGCAGAGGAGATTTACCAGGATGTTGCCTGGTATGGTGGGAAGGTCTTATGAGGAAAGGCTGAGGGACTTGAGGTTATATTCATTAGAGAGAAGAAGGTTAAGAGGTGACCTAATTGAGGCATACAAGATGATCAGAGGGTTAGATAGGGTGGACAGTGAGAACCTTTTTCCTCGGATGGTGATGGCTAACACGAGGGGACATAGCTTTAAATTTCTTTGAAGTTCTTTACTCAGAGGGTAGTAAGGTCATGGAATGCCCTGCCTGCAGCAGTTGTGGACTCGCCAACTTTAAGGGCGTTCAAATGGTCAGTGGATAGGCATATGGATAACATTGGAATAGTTTAGGTTAGAGGGTCATTAGATTGGTTCCACTGGTTGGCGCAACATTGAGGGCTGAAGGGCCTGTACTGCGCTGGAATGTTCTATGTTCTATGTTCATGTGAGACAGGACTTGTTATAAAAGGGAAAAATCATTATATGAATTTTGTCACTAACCCAAGTCAAAATACAGGGTGGAGGCCAAATTGTGGGTGATTGGCTACACTTTAGTCTGGAAGGGAGGATTGTTCAACTCATTAGCACACTGGTTAGCACTGCTGCCTCATGGTGCCTGGGACCTGGGTTCAATTCTGGCCTTGTGTCACTGCCTGGGTGGAGTTTGTACATTCTCCCCATGTCTGTGTGGGTTTCCTCTAGGTGCTCCAATTTCTTCCCACACTCCAAAGATGTGCGGGTTAAGTTTGTTAGCCATTTGAGTCATAGAATCGTAGAAACTATACAGTGCAGAAGGAGGCCATTTGGCCCATCTCGTCTGCACCAACCACAATTCCACCCAGGTTCTATCCCTGTATCCCTACATAGTTACCCACTATTGCCTCTAACCTATGCAGCTCAGGACACTAAAGGGCAATTTTAGCATGGCCAATCAACCTAACCCGCACATCTTTGGACTGTGGAGGAAACCGGAGTATTGGGAGGAAACCCACACAGACACAAGGAGAATGTGCAAACTCCACACAGACAGTGACCCAAGCCGGGAATCAAACCCAGGTCTCTGGAGCTGTGAAGCAGCAGTGCTAACCACTGTGCTACTGTGCCGCATGGTTTCAGAAGGATTGTTGTTTCAGCAGGGTGAATACATGGAGTTACAAGTATAGAGCCTGGGTGGGATTGTTGTCAATGCAGGCTTGTTGGGCCAACTAGGAGCAGGCGTCGGCCATCTGGCCCCCCGAGCCTGCTCCACCATCCAATAAGATCATGGCTGATCCTTTTGTGGACTCAGGTTATCCACCCACTCAGCATAACCCTTAATTCCTTTATCTATCCTTGCCTTAAAAACATTCAACGAGGGAGCCTCAACTGCTTCACTGGGCAGGGAATTCCACAGATTCACAACCCTTTGTGTGAAGAAGTTCCTCCTCAACTCAGTCCTAAATCTGTTTCCCCTTGTTTTGAGGCTGTGCCCCCGAGTTCTAGTTTCACCCCCCAGTGGAAACAACTTCCCTGCTTCTATCTGATCTACTCCCTTCATAATCTTATGTTTCTATAAGATCTCCCCCCATTCTTCTGAATTCCAAAGAGTATAGCCCCAGCTCTCGCCTCCTTCTGCACTGTGAGGATTCTATAAACTGCAAAGGGTATGCGGTCTGGAAGGTCATCAGGTAAGGTCATCTTGCTGAAAAAAAAACTAGAGATTATAAAAAGATAAAAGGATAAAACATGCAGCACTCAAAACAAACCAAAACGCACACAAATAAATAAGATTTGATAACTGTTACGAAGATATGGCTGCGGTGGGTTTGGATTGAGACGTGAATATTGAAGTGTGCAGGATAGCAGGGTGCAGCTCCTTCCTATCAGAGAATTAGAAATTAATGGTATCCAAGAAGAACCGATATTTTAAAATATCCAATAAATTAAACAACGTCTTCACAGATCTGGTTAGGTCATTATCTTGTCCCAAGGCTGGAATGCCCTCCATGGGACTGTCACATTTGAGGTGAGTTCCATCGGCACTTTACTCCAGACAAATATTCTGACAAAATCTTTCACCGTCTGAGATTTATTCTTGCATCTCATCGAACGACTCTTGAGACATCTTTGGTTTTATTAAGATGGAATTAGACTGTGAATAACTGTCCACAGCTTTGTACAAATTATTAAGCAAATCTATTGTTTTACAGTTTTATCTTAGTTTTTAAAATATTTTAAACTTCATATTTTGAAAGGATAAAATTCACTCATCACTTAGTGCCATTTTCTAACTGAATTGAGGGTTACGACTTACTGATCGATGATTGGTGTCATCATTCGAATGTTTTATGTCTCTTTCAACTTGCACTTCCAGCAAGTTTTTCTGAAGATTGAACCTGCAGATCAAAGTCTAATGCTGCAAGATGGAAAATGCACATCTTGAGCAAATTTTGGGCCAAGAAAATCTACTCTAAAGCAAAACACAATTTTAATTTCTCAAAGCATAAAATGCAAGCCAGCATGTGTCCAAATCAATTAGACAAGGGAGACAGTGGAGTGCTGATATTGTCACTGGACTCACAATCCCAGGACCCCGATTCATGCATCGGGACACAGGTTTGGATCTGACCATGGCAGCTGGTGGAAATGAAATTCAGAAAATAAATCTCGAATTAAAAAGCCTGTCTTGGTAATAGTAAGCATGAAACCATTGGTGATTGGTGTAAAAACCCAACTGCGTTACAAATGTTCTTTGGAGAAGGAAATCTACTGTTCTTACCTGGCCTTGCCTACATATGACTAGACCCACACAATGTGACTGACTGTTAAATGCCCTCTGAAATAGCTGAGTGAGACACTCAATTGTATTAAACCTCTACGCCGTCTACAGAAAGGAATTAAACCAGATAGACCACCCAGCATTGACCCAGGCACCAGAAATGACGTGACAAACCTAGCTCTGTTGACCTTGCAAAGTTCTCCTTACCAGTGTCTGAGGCCTTATGCCAAAACTGGGAGAGTTATCCCATAGTCTAACACAGTCACACTCATGGAATCATACCTCAGATACAATGGCCCTGACGCTAACATCATCAACCCTGAATATGTCCTGTCCTAATGCAGGACAGGCTCAGCAGAGATGGTTCCACAGTGGTAAACAGTCAGGAGGGAGATTCCCTGTGAGTTTTCAATATCAGCCCTGATGTCATGGCATCAGGTCAAACATGGACCAGGAAATCCCTGCTGATTACCACCTAGATCCAACCATCGTCAACTATATCACCAATGATCTTCCATTAACATCACTGACTCCCCCAATATCAATATCCTGAAAGTTATCATTGACCAGTAACTGAACTGAGCTAGCCATATAAATACTGCGGCTACGAGAGCAGACCAGAGGTTGGGAAGTCTGCAGTCATTAACTCATCTCCTGACTTTCAAAACTTGTTCCTAATCTACAAGACCCAAGTCAGGAGTGTGATGGAATACTCCCCACTTGCCTGGATGGGTTCAACTCCAACAACATTCAAGAAGCTCAATACCATCCAGGACACAGCAGCCCACGTGATTAGTATCCTATCCACAAACATCCATTCCCTTCACTGCTGACTCACAGCAGTGTATATCACCTACAAGATGCATTGCAATAAGTCACTAAGGATACCTCAACAGCACATTCCAGCCCGTGACATCTATCAATTAGATGGACAAGGGCAGCAGATGTGCAAGTTCTCCTCCAAGGCACACACCATCCTGACTTGGAACTCCCTTGCCATTCCTTCACTGTCACTGGGTCCAAGTTCTGGAGTTCCCTTCCTAACAGCACTGTGGGTGTACCTACACCAAATGGAATGCAGCGATTCACCACCTTCCAAAGGGCAATTAGGGATGGGTAATAAAAATGCTGGCCTAGCCAGCGACACCTATGTCCTGTGAAAGCATTTAAAAAGCTAGAATATAACATGATGAATGGACATTTCAGAAACTGGCAAGACAGAGCGTATTAATATATTGAAAACAATTGTTGTATTTTGAAATGAATGGGTAGAATATGTTTGAGTTGTCTGTTTTTCTTAAAGCAAACAGTGTAAAAGTGACAATGTGAAGGGTTACAGGTTGAAGGATGAAGTTATAAACTGGGATGAGGACCATCAGTGGATACAGCAGGATATAGATCGGTTGGAACATTGCATGGAGAGATGGCAGATGGAGTTTAATCAGAACAAATGTGAGGTAATGCATTTTGAAAAGTTTAATACAGATAGGAAATATACATTAAATGACAGAACCCTTAAGAGTGTTGATAGGTAGAGGGATCTGGATGTACAGGTACATAGGTAACTGAAAGTGGCCACGCAAAAGGCATACGGCATGCTTGCCTCCATCAGTTGGGGCATTGAGTTTAAAAATTGGCAAACCATATTGCAGCTTTATAGACCCTTAGTTAGGCCGCACTTGGAATATAATGTTCAATTCTGGTCGCCACACTGCCAGAAGGATGTGGGGACTTTGCAGAGGCTACAGAAAACATTCATCAAGATGGAGGACATTAGCTATGAGGAGAGGTTGGAGAAACTTGGTTTGTTCTCACTGGAACGACAGAGGTTGAGGGGAGACCTGATAGAAGTCTACAAGATTATGAGGGGCATGGACAGAGTGGATAGTCAGAAACTTTTTCCCAGGGTGGAAGATTCAATTACGAGGGGGCACAGGTTTATGTTGTGAGGGGCAAGGTTTAAAGGAGATGTACAAGGAAAATTTTTTACAGAGGGTAGTGGGTGCCTGGAACTCACTGCCGGGAGAGGTAGTGGAAACAGACATGACAGTGAGTTTTAAGAGGCCCTTGACAAATGCATGAATAGAACATGAATAGAGGGATATGGTCCCCGGCAGGTTAGTAAGTTTTAGCTCTATTAGGCAGCAAGACTTGAAGGTCTGGAGGGCCTGTTCCTGTGCTGTAATTTTCTTTGTTCTTTGTTCTGGTTAATTAATGACCTCAATATAATGAAACAGAGGGTAGTTATCAATCACAATTGTTTTATTTGCACAGCTGGGTTCCCCAGGGACTGTTGTGGGTCACTTAATATCCATAATATTAATAACATCTTTCATGTTATAACTTGAACATCTGTGTTTACAGGTGATACTAAATTTTACAAGTGGGCAGAATCTTCTGAAGAAATAGATGCAGTTCGAAAAAGCCGACAGTCTTTTTCATTTGAAATATAAGTTAAGAAAAGACAATTACACACAGGTGTTAATTGTGACTGTTTGAAGGGCATATTATGAAACCAAGACAAGGGAGAGGATGTTTCTAAGGTGTGTTGGTTGATGAAAATAGCAAATCCTTTCTTGCAGCATATTCTGATGCTTCCCAAGGCCAATGGATGGGTTGTGGCTTCGAGATGGATTTACAGTATATGACTCAAAGGAATTGATGTTTAATGCAACATTGATGATTCATTTGTGAAGTATTATATCCAGCTGTGTCAAATGAAAAATGAAGGCATTGGAAGTGTTTCAAAGCAGGGCAACACAGATGGTTCTGAGCCTTTAGTTATCACTCCAGAAAGTCCATTTTGTCACACATCAATTATCTGCCAAGGTATTATATTCTGGAGGAAGTTTAATTGGCGTGTAATCATTTTTCAGACACACTAAATTATTTCTGATTATTTAAATGTCAGGTTTGGAATGTAACTCTTTCTCTGTATTCAACTGTAATATTTCTGAACTGACATCCTGATTTTGATTTGGTTTGATTTATTATTATCACATGTATTAGTATACAGTGAATAGTATTGTTTCTTGCATGTTATACAGGCAAAGCATATCATCCATAGAGAAAGAAAGGAGAGAGTGCAGAATGTAGTGTTACAGTCATAGCTAGGGTGCAGAGAAAGATCAACTTAGTTCAAGGTAGGTCCATTCAAAAGTCTGGGAAAAAGCAGGGAAGAAGCTGTTCTTGAGTTGGTTGGTACGTGACCTCAGATTTTTGTATCTTTTTCCCGAAGAAAGAAGGTGGAAGAGAGAATGTCCAAGGTGTGGGGTCATTAATTATGCTGGCTGCTTTGCCAAGGCAGCAGGAAGTGTAGACAGAGTCAATGGATGGGATACTGGTTTGAGTGATGGGTTGGGCTATATTCACGACCCTTTGTAATGAATACAGGTGAGAAATAGACAAACCTGGCAATCTACAATTTCTACATTTGGATTTCTACAATGCAGAATGAGGTAATGGAGGTATAAAAGTTGACAAATTGGTATTTTTTTATTTGTTTGTGGAGCGTTGCTGGCTGGTCATAATTTATTGCCCATCCCTCATGGTCCTTGAACTGAGTTGCTTACTATGCCATTTGAGAGGGTGGTTGAGAACCAGATGGGTTTTAAAACAACCTGTGTGACCCCTGAATCAGAAAGTCAATGTTGAAAACTGAATTGTCCTTTGGCCAATCGCAGGTGTTTTCTGAGATGTTTAAAAAAATACAAATATGGGTTTATTAAGTTTATCTTTGGATTAAATTTAATTTTCTGGAAAAAACCCAAACTTCCTCATTTATATCTCATCAACATGCAGATGACACTCTATCACCTGGAGATGTAGCTCTGTTTCTCTCTCCACAGCCGCTGCATCCGTGTGAACCACCTACTTTTATTTCAGGTTTCCAGCAACTGCAGCATTTCATCATTGGGCTAACACATTTGATTGAGAATCTTGGGTGTATCGAAGTGGATTGGATTACCTTTGTCACAGTTTATTGAGGAAATTCTAAACTGTAGCCAACAGTGTTGTCAGTTTTCTGAAGAGTTGTTATTCTTGCCAATCTCCTCACTGGTTGCCTCATAAGGACTAGCTGTATGCTGACTTGTGCAATTTAACATTACCATGACTCTTAATATTAGCACTCAAGGGAAGAAGCCAACAAGGGGAAGAGATTTAAGTGTCTTGTAGAGCATAGGTTCTACAAAAATAGGCACATCATCCTCCAAATTAAACTTTGATTTAACAAAAAACTCACATCAGGAACTAAAATCATGTTTTTTTATCTCTTCACTTTGTGCTCTGTACAGTTGATTGAGACAACAGTCGTTTTCAGTGAAAAAGATTTCTGGCGAGGGCAAACAGCTAAAAACATCACTGCAGCTGGGACAGGTGATGGCTCACTGCAGGAGCTCAATTATACAGGTTTCGCTAGATAAATGGGGTGTTTGAATAAAAATTGGCAGCAAATGGTTATTCTGCATGACTAGCTCAGTACAACAGTATAATAAAGCAGGAGCAAGACAAGTGATGTCAGATACATTGTTTGGAACTCCACAGGGGTATGTTGTCACTGTCTCATATATCGTAAATCCTGCAATACACCACCATAAATAATCCCAAGGAAAAAAAGTACAAAGGAAGTTTCTTTAATGAAATGTCAAGTGTATTAAATTAAAGCATTTGGGTGTGCATTTCTTTGGTGTATACTTGCGTAATTCTGACTTTTAATGCATTTTTGCTCTTTTGTAAAAAAAGTGAATTCACGGGATGCGGCTGTCATTGGCTAGATCAGCATTCATTGTCCATCCGTAGTTACCCTTGAGAGGGTGGTAGTGAGTTGCATTCCTGAACCACTGCAGTCCTGAGGTGTCGGTAGACCCACAGTTCTGCTGGAGAATGGGTTCCAAGATGTTGACAGTGAAGGAACGGTGATATATGTCCAAATCAGGATAGTGAGTGACTTGGAGGGGAACCTCCTGGTGGTGGTGTTCCCATGTGGCTGCTGCCTTTGTCAATCTCGATACTGGCAGTCATGAGTTTGGAAGGTGCTGTCTGAGGAACCTTGGTGAATTCCTGCAATGAATCTCATAGATGGTATTGTTAGATATCAGATCAGAAACCCCAAAGTATATTATGAAATACAGCACACTTTAACAAATGTATTAACTTTTACCAATTGAAATTCTTAAACATGACAATTCTTAATTGTTAATCTATCAAATTTAAGCAATATTCCCCTTGTAGACTTAAACTCCTCTTCAAAATCAGTTTCTGAACAACACAGACTCAAATGTTTTACTTCTTAACATTCCTGGAGTCTTTGACCACCCCTGGAGGGGGAGATTCAGAGAGACACCTGTCTGTGGGAGGTGATGCCGAACAAATTTGATTGCATTTTTTGAGGAGGTGACCAGGTGTGTAGCTGAGGGTAATGCAGTCAATGTAGTTTATATCATAGAATCATAGAATGCCTACAGTGCAGAAGGAGGCCATTTGGCCCATTGAGCCTGTACCAACCACAATCCCACCCAGGCCCTATTCCTGTAACTCCACACATTTATCCTGCTAACCCCCTTGACACTAGGGTAAATTTTTGCATGGCCAATCAACCTAACCTGCGCATCTTTGGAATGTGGGAGGAAACCAGAGCACCCGGAGGAAACCCATGCAGACACGAGGAGAATGTGCAAACTCCATACAGTCAGTGACCAAGGCCAGAATCAAACCTGGGTCTCTGGCGCGATGAGGCAGCAGGGCATGGTACCATCACAGTACGCATCACCTGCTGCTGTGCATTGCTGGTGGAAGGAGCAATTGTTTGTGGAAGGGAATGCTAATCCAGTGGGCTGTTTGGTTCTGGCTGGTATCAAGTTACTTAAGTATTGTTGAAGTTGCATTCATCCAGGCAAGAGTATTCCATCACATTCCTAGAGTACATAGGGGAAAAGTAAAGGATAGGACTGCAATCCAATACTAACAATCATTTAAGTGCAGTAAATTGAAGATTTGATTTTAAATATACTTGTCCTCAGTCTTTCATTGCTTCACTCGGTAGAAGAAGGGAGTGAGTGCAGAGGAGGTTTACTAGGCTGATACCGGAGTTGAGGGGATTGAGCTATGAGGAGAGGCTGAATAAACTAGGCTTGTACTCGTTAGAGTTTAGAAGAATGAGGGGAGATCTCATTGAGACGTATAAGATGATGAATGGGATGGATAGGATAGAGGTGGAGAGACTCTTCCCGCTCAAAAAAGACAGTAGGACTAGGGGGCACAGCCTCAAGATAAAGGGGAGGCGGTTTAGAACGGAGTTGAGGAGGAACTTCTTCACTCAAAGGGTGGTGAATCTCTGGAATTCTCTGCCCGTTGAAGTGGTGGAGGCTGCCTCGCTAAATATTTTTAAGACGCGGGTTGATGGGTTCTTGATAAGAGAGGGGATTAAGGGTTATGGGGAGAGGGCGGGAAAGTGGAACTGAGCCACAACAGATCAGCCATGATCTTATTGAATGGCGGGGCAGGCTCGAAGGGCTAGATGGCCTACTCCTGCTCCTATTTTCTTATGTTCTTATGTTCTTAAGATCAAGGCACGGTGGCACAGTAGTTAGGGTGGCATGGTGGCACACTGGCTTGCGCTGCTGCTTTACAATGCTATGGACTCAGGTTCGATTCTGGCCTCAGGTGACTAGAACATAGAACATTACAGCGCAGCGCAGGCCCTTTGGCCGACCTGTGAAACCAATCTAAAGCCCATCTAACCTACACCATTCCAATATCATCCATATGTTTATCCAATGATCATTTAAATGCCCTTGATGTTGGCGAATCCACTACTGTTGCAGGCAGGACATTCCATGTTCTTACTACTCTCTGAGTAAAGAACCGACCTCTGACATCTGTCCTATATCTATCACCCCTCAATTTGAAGCTATGTCCCATCGTGCTAGCCATCTCCATCCGAGGAAACAGGCACCCACTGTCCACCCTATCTCATCCTCTGATCATCTTGTATGCCTCTATTAAGTCACCTCTTAATGTTCTTCTCTCTAACGAAAACAGCCTCAAGTCCTTCAGCCTTTCCTCGTAAGACCTTCCCACCATAGCGGGCAACATCCTGGTAAATCTCCTCTGCACCCTTTCCAATGCTTCCATATCCTTCCTATAAAGTGGCAATCAGAACTGTGCACAATACTCCAAGTGCAGGTGCACCAGAATTTTGTACAGCTGAAGCATGATCTCATGTCTCCAAAATTCAATCCCTCTACCAATGAAGCTGACACACCGTAAGCCTTCTTAACAACCCTATCAACCTGAGTGTCAACTTTCAGGATCTATGCAAATGGACACTGAGATCTCTCTGCTCATCCACATACCAAGTATCTTACCATTAGCCCAGTAGCCTGCATTCCTGTTACCCCTTCCAAAGTGAATCACCTCACACTTTTCCGCATTAAACTCCATTTGCCACCTCTCAGCCCAGTTCTACAGCTTATCTATGTTCCTCTGTAACCTGCAACATCCATCCGCACTGTCCACAACTCTACTAACTTCAGTGTCATCCACAAATTTACTAACCCATCCTTCTACACCCTCATCCAGGTCATTTGTAAAAATGACAAACAGCAGTGGCCTCAAAACAGATCCTTGAGGTACACCACTTATAACTGAACTCCAGGTTGAATATTTCCCATCAACCACCACCCTCTGTCTTCTTACAGCTGGCCAACTGTCTGTGTGGAGTCTGCACGTTCTCCCTGTGTTTGCCTGTATTTCCTCTGGGTGCACTGGTTTCCTCCCACAGTCCAATGATGTTAGGTGAATTGGCCATGCGAATTGTATGGCTTATGGGGATATCGCAGGGGTGGGGTGGGAGGCCTGGAGGTATGATGTACTTTTGGAGAGTCAGTGCAGAATCAATGGGCTGAATGGCCTCCTTCTGCACTTTAGAGATTCTATAAAAAGTCAGATTGGAACTTTTAAAAGGTGCAGAAACAATGGCCTTCCTCGGCAGCGTAAAAATACTGTGATTCTGTGAAGGTAAAATGTATACATTATTTATGAAGTGAAGGGAGTACTCAAAGCAAATGCCTCTGCCATCTTGTATTCACTGAATGGATCAAGCTCACCAAAAAAATCCCAACTGCCAAACAAGCATGAACAGGGGAGAATTTCAGATCCGTTTTCTAGGTGAAGGCACAAATGAAATCTTATGGCAGTCTAAAAATTATGCACAATCTGATTCCCACCAGTAAGGGGAGGAAGTGGCCTTAAGGTCACCAGAAATCCGACTGTTCACACCAGAGTGTGCAGTCACACATGCACAGATCTCTCTGTTCTGTGGGGTTGAGGCTGATCTTACCAGAAATCTGTAAAAATGCTGAGAGAGAAAAACAGGGCACAAACCCAATACTTCGCCTGTCGTGTGATCTTACCGATTCACTCCTCCCATCGATTGGTGTTTCAAGCCGGTAAGATCACCCCCAGCGTTATTACAATGACTTTTCTCTGCCTGTTGATGTTCTGTAATGACAAAGCTGGAAAAAGAAATCGATATTTTTATTAAAGCTTCTATTTCACTGAGGATGCTACAGGCCACTCCATATCCAACACCTGTTCCGAAAACTCTGATCACATTTTGACAGCTGTGACAAGTTGCACCACCGCAGCTACAACAACTCACAACATTCCAAAGTAACTTCACTTTCTTTCCGTGGATAGGTTTATGGTTTATGGACGAGAAGGGATTGGTTTAGGTTAGTGGGTCATTGTTTTGTAACTGGTCGGCGCAACATCGTGGGCCGAAGGGCCTGTTCTGCGCTGTAATGTTCTATGTTCTATGTTCTATGTTCTCCTATCTCTCAATATCAACAGATCTTCTGAAAATATTTCAGGATCTGGATCTGGTGCCACACCTTCACAGAACTTACTCTGTGCCTCCTTGGGCCACAACCTATCCATGTATCATGTTTTGTTGGCACAAGGGTTAGCAATGCTGCCTCACAGCGCCAGGGACCCGGATCCAAGTGTGTGGGGTTTGCATGATCTCCCTGTATCTGCGCGGGTTTTGTCTGGGTGCTCCAGTTTCCTCCCACAGTCCAAAGCTTTGAGGGTTAGATGGATTGGCCATGCTAAATTGCCCCTTGGTGTCAGGGGGACGAGCTAGAGCAAATGCATGGGGTTATGGGGGATGAGGTCTGGGTGGGATTGTGATCGGTGCAGACTCAATGGGCTGAATGGCCACTTACTGCAGTATAGGATTCTATGATCCTATGGATCTATGTTGAAATCCATTCTTTATTTTTTGAGATATAATGTTTACTGAGCAAGCAGATTAACTGATTGGAGTGAAAAAATTACAATTTGATGGCTAGCACGAGGGGACATAGTTTTAAATTGAGGGGTGATTCTTTACTCAGAGAGTAATAAGGGTGTGGAATGCCCTGCCTGCAACAATAATGGACTCATCAATATTTAAGGCATTTAAATGGTCACTGGATAAACATATGGATGATATTGGAATAGTGTAAGTTAGGTTGGTTTCGCAGGTTGGCGCAACATTGAGGGCTGAAGGGCCTGTACTGCATTATAATGTTCTATGTTTTATGAAACATAGAAATCATAGAAACTCCACAGTACAGAAGAAGGCCATTCAGCCCATCGAGTCTGCACCGACCATAATCCCACTCAGACCTTACCCCCATATCCCTACATATTTTACCCACTAATTCCTCAAACCTACACAGCTCCGGACACTAAGGGGCAATTTTAACATGGCCAATCAACCTAACCCACACATCTTTGGACTGTGGGAGAAAACCAGAGCACCCGGAGGAAACCCACGCAGACATGGGGAGAATGTGCAAACTCCACACAGACAGTGACCCGAGCCGGGAATCGAACCCAGGTCCCTGGAGGTGTGAAGCAGCAGTGCTAACCCACTGTGCTACCGTGCCACCCCATCGGGAGGGTGCGATTCTCCAAGCCCTCTGCCAAAATATCAGCACAAAGCTGAATAAACTGTTCAAATGCTGAAGTGAATCTAATCAGTTGGCCTGGGACTGAAGCCTCTGGGCCTGATAGCCTCTCCACCCCTCCCACATCCCCCAAACCCTCTCCACCCCTCCCCCTAACACCCCGGCCAGGAGCGTTTCACTCCAGTGGGGTTTGTAACAGCTCCCCACTCGCGGGCAGCAGGCAACCAAACCCCAATGGACTGAAGACCAGCCATGGAGACCCTCCAGGGTAAGGAAGGTGGCACCCTGGGCATTGCCAGCTTGGCATTGCCAGCCTGATCCCTGACACTGCCCATGAGGCAGAGTGGCAATGCCTAGGGGGCAGCTTGACCCTGTCCACCAAGCATTGGGCAGTGCCAAGGGGGAGAGGAGCTGAAGGAGTGTGGGACCTATACAGGCAGGGCTTCTGGGGGAAGATTAGTTGGGGTGCGGGGAGTGGGTCCCGCTGCCACTCTGCACCTGGCAGTGACAGAGGAAGGGAGGTCAGAGATCGGCACTGGCCATGGGCAGGGGGAATGGTCGGCCTGCCATTGGGTCGGGACTGTGGGACAAGTCATGGCTGCCAGTGGGAGAAAGGGAGTTGGGAGATCAGGAATGCCAGGGAGGGAGGGGAGATCCAGGCAGGCCAGGAGGTGGGTGGTGGGGGAGGGGGCGTCAAAGCTGGGCCGGACATGTCAGGGAGCTCAGTGATTGGGCTGGCCACCGATGAGGTGTCTGGCAGTGCTGGGCCACTGCCTGTGCGCCAATCTTAACACTGACAGACCTGCGCACGCACAGTGGCCCACTCAGCATTATGCTGCCAACCTCTCCAGTGGAACCCAGGTTTGTGATTCAGGCTGGCGTTCCCTGCAGTGCATAGAGCTGGGGGGGAGTCATTTTGAAAATCCTGCCGAAACAAACAGCATGATTTACTCCAGTTTTTATACAAATTTGACACTTAGATCAGAGCATAAAGAAAAACGCTCATATACAGATCAGCCATGATCTTATTGAATGGCGGGGCAGGCTTGAAGGGCTAGATGGCCTACTCCTGCTCCTATTTCTTATGTTCTTATGTAAAAACCAAAAATCCAGCGAGAGTTGTCTGATAGAACTGGATCTATAATTAAACAGCATGGGGTAATGAGGCTCCTTCCTATGTTTTGGTCTTAGCAACACCCTGTTCTATGAAAGCTTGGCTTAATTTTCTCAATGATGGGAAAAGCACCAGTAAAGATATCGAGTGGAATTTTCTCATCCTGTGTGAATTGTAGCAGGTGGGACTGAAGATTTGGTGAACCGTGCAAAGGTCCCTCGGGCGGGGATTTCCAGTCTAGGGACATGCACTGCCGGAAAATTCCATCCAAGTTCCTTTGGTGATGAACACAGGATAAGATGCAACTAGTTAGTTTTGTAGCTGGACTGCTGTTAGTTGGATTCCAAAAAACAAACACTACAAGCCATAATCTCCGTAAGATTCTAACCAAGGACTTAACATTGAGAACCAGCAAAGAAACAGCAGGAAGATGTTGCCAATTTACTGGATATTTTTAAAGGGTGCAGAAATGATGGATAAAAGTGAGACAATAGATGGTATCCATTTGGATTTCCCAGGGCCTGATGCTGCATATAAGAACAATTAACAAGTTGTACGTCCATGGGTTGAATAAGGAAGTATCAGGCTGGATTGTGGTTGACTAACAGACAGCGATGAGTTGGGTTGTCAGAGCAGAAATGTAGATTTAAAGACCAATAGTCAAACATCTTTATAACTTAAAACAACTGTTTTTTTTTGAAGATAAGCAGGATGGCTGCAAAGTTCCACGAGGAAACAATTACAGCTTATTTTCTGCCATTTAGTGTTTGAGTTTTATTCCGAAATGTTCATTCAGGAAGTCTGTCTTTTTTGAGAGATATATCTATGAAATAAACAACTACACCTGTTTGCATGAATAGACTGTCTTCAAAGGATTCAGGAACATCAACGTCACGAGGTCTTAACCGTGACCTGCACCTTTGATATAAATAGAATAAGGTGAATAAAGGAGCACGGTTTTCAAAAGTTCTTCGGAAGGTTCAAAAGATTGAAGGAGAAACTGAAAGCCCTTCTTTGTGTACATTACAGATTGATCATTTATGCTGTGTATGATTGAAATCTCTTTCATCAAGTGTTTAATGTTGTCTCTAAAGATGTTATTGTGCACCTTAAGGCAGGATGTTAATGTTCCTCCTTTGGGGGCTGGAGTCAATGAAGTTCTTTTCCTTGTTCCCCCACCACAACCTGTGGCCTGTTTGCAATTTCACATGGGGAGGGCAAGGGGATTGGGTGGCTTTCCGTCATTCCAGTTGAGATCCTTAAGACGTCCCAGTTTGGTGGGCGAGGTTCAGGGGTCGGGAGGGGGCTATTGAGGGTGGAACGGGGATGCCTGGCAGGTCATCCTTCCTCAGCCTTGGGTCGGAAGAGGGCGGTGCCTCTCTCATGGGCTCATTTTCCATGTCGGGTGCTCTCTTTGCCTCATAGGACTGTCCCCCTACACCCCCCGCACCCAACCCCTCCATGGATTCTACAACCCCATCAAGACCCCAACCCTCACTTCCCTGGCCTCACCTGCTTGTAGACATGATGTGGAGATGCAGGCATTGGACTGGGGTAAACATAGTAAGAAGTCTCACAACAGCCTGCTTTTGTCAAACATCCCACACTTGTCCTGTCCTGGATTCTCTGTTTGGAATCTGGGACTGTTTGTAGTCCCAGTCCTGGTCATTGCTTCCAGAGGCGCTGCTGAGACGATGAAGAATTAAATGGCTGTGTGGGACTGTCATGACAACACCAGGTTTAAGTCCAATGGATTAATTTGATAGTAAACTCACAAGCTTCCAACGTTCCCCTCTTCATCAGGTGAATCAGACTTCTTACTGTGTTTACCCCAGTCCAACGCCGGCATCTCCACATCATTGGGACTGTCATGAATAGGTAATGTGGGAAGACCCATTCTGCTGTTTGATCAATCTGGCCCAGAGTGAATGGCCAGGAGATGTACGTTAACAAGTTCATGTTCGAGTGGCTTTTGTTTGAACATTTGATAAATGACAGACAACAAAACTGACATTTAATTTTGCAGATGACGGCAAACTGGATAAGGCATCCAATTGTTCTCACCAATGCATTGTAATCCCAGAGGATTTGACAGAATTAGTCAACATACAGAAAGGGATCAGGTGAAATCCCATGAGTGTACAACGAACAGCCCGATTTTTAGCCTCATTAGGCTGTATATTGTTTTCCAAAAGCAAACAGCTTGGTGATGTGTCAGAAATTGAAATGCACGGACTTTGATGCAGGATCAGAACTCACCTCGAACTCACCAACTTCTAGTGTTAGAACAGAAGGAAGAATGAGCACCTTACCTTGCAGGAGGTGGATTCGTCATTACTGTCTGATAGTTCAGCCACACGGTGTCATTTTAACAGTGAAACTGCTTTTAGCCGTAAGTGGCTGCGTTTTCTGTATCTCAGGAAACAGATTAAAGGCTGAAAGGACATAACCTCTGAGGCAACATCTACAAGGCACAAGTCAGGAGTGTGATGGAGTGTCTGCATTGGCCAGGATGGGTGCAGTTCCAATACTCGGGAAACTTGATGTCATCCAGGACAAAACAGCCGGCTCGATTGGAACCCCATTCAGCACTTTGCACATTCATGCCCTCCACCAATAACACGCAGTGGTAGCAGCGTTGACCATCCCTGTAACCCTCTGCATTTATCATGACTAATCCACCTAATCTACACATCTTGGAACACTAAGGAGCAATTGAGCATGGCCAATCTACCTAACCTGCACATCTTTGGAGTATTGGAGGAAACCGGAGCACCCGGAGGAAACCCACACAGACACTAGGAGAATGTGCAAACTCCACACTGACAGTGGCCCAAGGCTGGAGTTGAACCTGGACCCCTGGCACTGTGAGGCAGCAGTGCTCACCACTGTGCCACCGTGTCACCCTCATGAAACTATTCGATTGTCATAAAAACCCATCTGCTTCAATAATGTCCTTTAAAGAAGGAAATCGGCTGCCCTTACCTAGTCTGGCCTGCAGGATACTTCACACCCACAGCAAACTGGTTGACTCTTAATTGCCCTCTGAAATGATCAGTTCAAATAGGAATAGACAACAAATACAAGTTTTAAGACTATAAGACATAGGAGCAGAATTAGGCCACTCGGCCCATCGAGTTTGCTCCACCATTCAATCATGACTGATATTCTTCTCATCCTCATTCTCCTGCCTTTTCCCCATAAACTCTGATCCCCTTATTAATCAAGAACCTATCTGTCTCTGTCTTAAGGTCACTCACTGACCTGACCTCCACAGCCTTCTGTGGTAAAGAGTTCCAGATTCACCACTGGCTGGCTGAAGAAATTCCTCTTCGTCTCTGTTTTAAAGATCACCCCTTTAGCCTGAGGTTGTGCCCTCTGGCTCTAGGTTTTCCTACTCGTGGAAACAGCCTCTCCATGTCCACTCTATCCAGGCCTCGCAGTATGCTGTAAACTTCAGTAAGATCCCCCCTCATCCTTCTAAACTCCAATGAGCACAGATCCAGAGTCCTCAATCTTCCCTCATACGACAATCTCTTCATTCCAGGGATCATTCTTGTGAACCTCCTCTGGACCTTTTCCAAGGCAACAGATCCTTCCTTAGATACGGGGCCCTGAACAATTCTCCAAATGGTGATGTCTGCATCCCATAAAGGAAAATGTCTTTAAAATAATGACTGTTAAGTTTGGATCAGTAAAACATTTGGTTTCCACTCATATAAATTGGTTGGAATTGTTAATATTTCAACGCAGCAACAAGTAGTTAGTTAATGAATGAAGGAGCCAGCTACCCATTAAGGTAGAATATAGCAGTGAGCAGCAAAACTTGTTTTCATATAAAATAAATGGAATCGTTTTCCTTTGTCATTCAATATGAGGTTCTCTAACAAAGAGAACATGCACTTTTTTACTGTGACTACAGGGCTGAGTGTGATACCAGCCAGTATTTCAGCTGAATCCGATTATCTTTGAATAAATGTTTGACCTGGTGAACTCCAGTTGACCTGGCGAGCCTTAGCAAAGTTTTGATCGTTTGATCATCTGCGATCAGTCCTCTTTGCTCTGCTGCTGATTACACTGGCCTTTTCTCTTTTCACAAGTACAAAATGAATTTGCTACACTGACATGAGATTACTGTCAGTGTTACAGTCCCTACAGCAACAAAGCTCCCCTTCAGCTCATGTGGGGAATAGAAAAAAAAAGCTGGCAGATTGCGGTTGGAATAGATTTTTCACTGTGCTGCTTCATGCCAGATGGGATTCATTACAGGTTTATTTGGACATGAGCAAAACAGACATCCTCCATCTCTCAGACTGGCTTTGGTGATTAATCTACTGCCTGCTGCCTGCTCCTGGTTGTATTATTTGGCAGCGTGCTGTTGGTCCCTGATGATCTTCAGCTGTTACCTACAGGAGCGGAATACCTCGTTCCGCTCCATTAGACATTCCCAAAATCCTCACCTTTCCTTGGAGTGCGTAACCAAACAGCTGTGGGATACAAGGAGAGTCCACGTGCTCCCCGTGGGCTGTGATATTGTCCTTTAAACTACAAAGAAAATTACAGCAGAGGAACAGGCCCTTCGGCCCTCCAAGCTTGCACCGACCATGCTGCCCGACTGAACCAAAACCTCCTACCCTTCCGGGGACCATATCCCTCTATTCATGTACTTGTCAAGATGCCTCTTAAAAGTCACTATCATATCTGCTTCCACTACCTCCCCTGGCAGCGAGTTCCAGCCACCCATCACCCTCTGTGTAAAAAAAATCTGCCTCGTACATCTCTTTTAAACCTTGTCCCTCGCACCTTAAACCTGTGCCCCCTAGGAATTGATTCTTCTGCCCCTGGGGAAAAGCTTCTGACTATCCACTCTGTCCAAGCCCCACATAATCTTGTAGGCCTCTATCAGATCGCCCCTTTTCTTGATGGATTGCTTGTGGATCGCTGTCAGATTTTTCTTGCTGTTAAGAGCATCACGTGGTTTTAGAAAAAGAAAGGTGAGTGAGAAGGAATTGCTGTAATTCTCTTCATCTCCCTATGTTGGCTGGCAGAGAGGAATACGGATATAAGCCTCCTTGCCACGTAATGCCTCTCACTGCTCTGATCTGGAATGAGGACAGCCAATCTCATTTAAATTAGAATCCTTTTGAGCTTCAGAAGCAGATGCCTGGTACAGATTTTAATTGGGGTTTTGGTGGTAAGAGAGTAGTGTGAACACTGTGTTCATTAGTCATAAACATTTGGATAAATTCGCACCTCAGGTTCAGATCAGGAGATGCTGAAATTCAGATTCTCTGGAAACCACGTCCAGTCTGAGCATGAGTGAGGACACTGCTCAGCTGTGCAAAGACTCAGTTGTATAAGACGACAATATTACCAAGGAATTCAGCATAGATCAATGTATCCTTTATTATGACGTGTACTCATTCAAATAATCACCATAAAAGTAGTGAGTGTACCCAGTGTGGTTGTAAAATGTATAGCAATTAGCATACATTGGGCAGAATGTTACGGCCTCACTCATCCTGAAATGTTTAAGACCTGCCTGAGGTTAATGGACCTTCCCATTGGTCCGCCACTGGTCCACTCCGATCCCTGTGGCACATGGATCAGTAAAATTCCAGCCCCTGTGTTGCAAGTAATCAGGAACAGCCATACCACTGTGTTGGATTACCTATTTCTCCTAAAACCAATGCAACACATGACCTATCAGGGAATAATTAATACTTAGAGCTGAATACCCATGGACAGTTAATGCTCCGGGGATCCGGGTTCGAATCCCACAATGGCAGCTGGTGGAATTTGAATTCAATATAAATTATCTAGAATTAAGAATCTACTGATGACAATGAAACCATTGTCGATTGTTGGAAAAACCCATCTGGTTCATTAATGTCCTTTAGGGAAGGAAATCTGCCGTCCTTACCCGGTCTGGCCTACATGTGACTCCAGAGCCACAGCAATGTGGTCGACTCTTAACTGCCCTCCAAGAGCTACTAGGGTTGGGCAATGAATGCTGGCCCAGCCAGCCACACCCATGTCCCATGAATGAATATAAGAAAGTAAGGGTGAGATTTTCCAGCGTTTCCCAGCTGCAGGAACTCTGGTATGTACTGAAAATGATCCCTGCAGCACGACAGACAGCTGCTCAAAATGCTGTAGACATTAGCGGGACTGGATGACACAGTAAGAAGTCTGACAACACCAGGTTTAAGTCCAACCGATTTACTTGATAGTAAACTCACAAGCTTTCGAGGTTCCCCTCCCCATCTCCACATCGGGACTGGGTGAACCAGGCTCGAGACATTGATTGTATTGTCTGTCCACAGAGGCTGTCAGGTCTGCTGAGATTTTCCAGCATTTCCTGTCCATGTGTGGGGAAAACATCTGTCTTACACTTTATCGTCTCTTCATATAATTGGTGGTGATGTGATTTGATCCAATTGGTTAGTCCAAGAGTGAGCAGAGTGATAACTCATTTCTCTCAGTGGCTGCCTGTGCCTGGAACCCCATCCAGCCCAAACTGAAGATCAATAATCTTATCTGTGTGGGTACCTGTCACTGAAGCGTTAGGTTCTGCTGATTAATACTTGTACTTGTTAAATTGTCAGTTCTCTTTGGCTGCTAACTTGTATTTTGAAGAGTTTCAGTGGATAGTATTGTTGTGTAAGTTCTGTTGCCGTGACATTCGCCTCCTGGCCAGGTCATTATTCTCAATGAGAATTCGTTCTCAATTGACTTACCTTGACAAATAAAGTTTAAACGAGTAAAATAAATCTAAGTAAAAAGGTTGTAGGTTCAAGCCCGACAAAATTCAAATTCAAGAATGAAAATCAAAGCTGGCAATCTGTACAATACTGAGTGAGTGCCACACTGTCAGAAGTGCTGCCTTGTGGATGAGGTGTTAGAATGAGAGCCAGTCTACCCTCTTAGGTGGATGAAAACTATCCCATGGTCTGATTCTGGAAAAGAGGCAATCAATAGTTATCTACAATGTACAGGGTTAAGGGGAAAGTGGATGTAAAAGACAAGTGAGGTGTCCGATCAGCCATAATTGTACTGAATGGCAGGGCAGGTTTGGTAGGCTGAATGGCCTCCTATGTTCCAATCCTCTCAATCAGTGTACAGAAGCAGGTTATCTGGTCATTAACACGTTGCTGTGGGAGTTTCCTGTGTGTAAATTAGTTGCTGTGTTCCCTCCATTGACTACATTACGAAAGTACTTCATTTACAGGAAAGGGCTGTTACACAACGGGGTGTTTATGAAAGGTGTGAGATAAATGGAAGGTTTTTTTTTAACTCTTGTCAATTTCTCCTTCATCTCAAAACTTTAAGGGTGGGATTTTCTGGCTATTCTTGCCCCAAAACCGGAAAATCCCGCCCAATGTAAATGGACCTTTGCATAGCCTGTCCCCCCACCTGCAATAATTTCTGTGGTGGGTGGAACAGGAATATTCCCCTTGAAGGTTATTGTGAACCTGGCACTTAGCAGCACGTGATGAATTTACACACACAGCAACTGGGCCAGAGAAACACCGTTGTGAAGAACATTGATTGAAGGTGATGTGATATTCCATTAGCCCCTGACTGCTTCCCACAAGAGTAAAGTTTATTTATTAGTCACAAATAAGGCTTACATTAACACTGAAATGAAGTTACTGTGAAATTCCCCTAGTCGCCACACACTGGTACCTGTTTGTGTCAATGCACCCTAACCAGCATGTCTTTCAGACTGTGGGAGGAAACCGGAGCACCCGGAGGAAACCCACGCAGACACGGGGAGAATATGCAAACTCCACACAGGCAGTGACCCAAGACAGAAATGGAACCCAAGTCCCTGGCGCTGTGAGGCAGCAGCGTTAACCACCGTGCCACCCCTAACAAATGGCTTGGAATGTCATTTTCAGTGTATTGAAAATCAAACTCTTGGAGCTATGATACAGAAGCTAAAAGGTTTTGAGCCAATTCCAATGCTTCATACTGTGTCTTTGGCAAATTTAAACGCTGCACTATCATTGAAATAATCTTGGCCTTTCTTGCTCTTTCAGGTAAAGCCAGCTGCAACTTATTCACCAACTCCAGAAGTTTTGGTTTAACTACCTATTGTAAGCCACTCCGAGTAATTCAGGGCAAATCTTGGTCCAAAAGGCTGAAATGAATAATTACCCTGCCCACCATCTGAGCTGTATTCCCATCAGACATTCCGACTATCTGTAGAATAAAGCTGTAGAATAAATCTGTAGAATAAAGGCAAAACCTTATAGTGGAACAGAAGCCCTTAAGGAATACCTTTGCCACAAGGACACTGAAGGAGTGGGTCAGAATTAAAAGGAATCCTCAGCATCCTAACTTTACACTAGAGACAACCAGCCTACCCTCTCTGAAACCATTAATTACCATCAGACTCCATCTCTGTTTCCATTTCTCCAAAAACACTTTTCCAATTTGTAGGCACCAGCAGCTTTTGACATTCTATAAATTTATTGAAGCAGCCTGGTTTTCTCTGTAATCTTTGGTGCTTTTACCCAATTTTTCTTTCCTTTTGACAGGCAGAAGTGTTGTTGTCATGGAAACAGTTTAAGTGGAAGCGCATTGTTTTAAATCTCCAGTGCAGTATGGTGAGCATTGTCCAAGCTGCTATTGTTCAGATGAGACATTATAAACCATCTTCCCGCTCTGGTCAAGATGGGAGATCCCATTCTCCTTTCTCAATAGTGAGCAGCCCATCTCTCCTACTCAATACTGACCCACAACAAACATCGCCAAAGCAAATTACCTCATCATTACCACAATATTGTTTGTGGGACCTTGCTGTGTACAAATTGATTACAATGCATTCTTTGTATTCATTCTTGAGTTATGAGCAATACCGAGCATCTATTTCTCACCCTAATTGCCCTTCAGAAGGTGCAGTGAGTCTCCTTGATCCACTTTGTCCCATGCATTGTCGGCACACCAGACAGTTTGAGTTTTCTGTAAAGGTTGGTTAAAATCTGATTGGCTTGCTCAACCATTTCGGAGAGAAGAAAAGAGGCAGCCACATTGCTGGGGTCTGGAGTCACTTAGAGGCCAGACCCAGTCAGGATTGCAGGTTGTTTACAGAATAACATTAGTGAACCAGAGGGGTTTCTACAGCAATCTAATCATTACTAATGAGATTAGCATTCTATACCATAACATGGTGGCACAGTGGTTAGCACTGCTGCCTTACAGCGCCAGGGACCCAGGTTCAATTCCTGACTTGGGCCTGTGTGGAGTTTGTATGTTCTCCCCATGTCTGTGTGGGTTCCTCCGGGTGCTCCAGTTTCCTCCCACAGTCCGAAAGACACACTGGTTAGGTGTAATGGCCATGCTAAATTCTCCCTCAGTATATCCACACTGGTGCAGGAGTGTGGTGACTCAGGGATTTTCACAGTATCTTCATTGCGGTGTTAATGTAAGCCTACTTATGACACTAATAAACAAACTTAAACTTTAAATGCCACCGTCTGTGTGAAAAAATTGATCCTCTGGACCCTTTTGTATCTCTCCCCTCTCACCTCAAACGTATGCCCTCTAGTTTGAGACTCCCCTAAAGATGTTGACTATCTACTTTATCTGTGTCCTTCATTATTTTGTAGACCTCTCTAAGATCACCCCTCAACCTCCTATGCTCCAGAGAAAAAAGTCCCAGTCTATCCAGCCTCTCCTTATAATTCAAACCATCAAATCCCAGTAGCAACCTAGTAAATTCTTTCTGGTTTAATAATTTCCTTTCTATAATAGCATGACCAGAGCTGGCCTTATCAATTTTTTGTACAACTTCAACAAGATGTCCCACCTCCTGTATTCAATAGACTAGAATCATAGAATGTTTTCAGTGCAGAAGGAGGCCATTCAAAGTCCGCACCAACAACAATCCCACCCAGGCCCGATCCCCACAATCCTTTGTATTTGTCTTGCTAATCCCCTGACAATAAGGCAATTTAGCGTGGCCAATCAATCCAACCTTGATATCATTAGACTGTGGGAGGAAACTGGAACATTCGAAGGAAACCCACACAGGCACTGGGAGAACGTGCAAAAGTTACCCAAGGCTGTAATTGAGCCTGGGTCCCTGGGACAGTGAGACATTCTGACCAATGAAACCAAGCCTGCCGAATGCTTTCTTCACCACCCTTAGAATCATAGAATTAACCGTGCAGTAGGAGGCCATTCGGCCCATCGAGTCAGCACTGATCACAATCCTACCCAGGCCCTATCCCCATTACCCCATGCATTTACTCTAGTTAGTCGCCCTGGCACTAAGGCAGGATTTAGCGTAGTCAATCGACCTGATCCACACATCTTTGGACTGTGGGAGGAAACTGAAGCACCCAAAGAAAACCCACACCAATATGAGGAGAGTGTGCAAACTCCACACAGACAGTCACCCAAGCCAGGAATCAACCCCGGCCCCCTCGTGCTGTGAGGCAACGGTGCTAACCATTGTCCTGCTTTGCCACCCACTTTTGAAAAACAACCCTCTACAATCACTCTCTGTCTTCTATAGTGAAGTGAATTTGTCTCCATCACCCTGGATCCTGTGAGATTACTTTATGCAGTAATCTGCATAAATATCTGCATAAACAAACATAAATATCTCTTATGTTCTTATGTATGTTCTTATTGTTCTTAATCTACCATGTGGTACCTTGTCAAATGCTTTGGCAATAATCCATGTAGACAATATCAACTGCACTGCCCTCATCTACTTCTTGGTCCCCCTTCAAAAATCTCAATCAAATTCTTGAGACATGATTTTCCACTCACAAAGCTGACTGTCCTGAATCAGTCCTTGTCTCTCTAAATGCCTGTAGATCCTGTCACTCAAAATATTTTCTAACTACTTACCCACTACAGATGTTAAGTTCACCAGCCTATAGTCTGAGGATTTTCTTTGCAGCCCTTCTTAAACAAAGGCACAACTTTTACCACTCTCCAATCTTCAGGCACTTCATCATTGGCTGTCGATGATTCAAATATCTCTGCCAGGGGACTCATAATTTCCTCCCAAGCCTCCCACAACGTCCTGGGATACACTTCATCAGGTCCGAGGGCTTTATCTACCTGGATACGCTTTAAGACTTCCAGCACCTCCTTCTCTGTTATATGTACACTCCTCAAAAGATCATTTATTTATTTCCTCAAGTAAGTACTGATAAGAAATATTAACTTGGGATCTCACCATCTCTTGTGGATCATATAGATGACCTTGTTGATCCTTAAGACGCCCTATTCTTTCCTTAGTCACTGTTTTGCCCTTTATGTATTTGTAGAATCTGTTTGGATTCTCCTTTGCCTTATCTGCCAAAACAATATTGTATCCTTTTTTTCCCCTCCTGATTTTTTCTCTTAACTCTTCTCTGACACTCTCTACACTCTTCAAGAGATCCACGTGATCCCAGCAGCCTATGCATTTCATATGCCTCCTTCGTTTTCTTGACCAGGGCCTCAATATCCTGAATCATCCAGGTTCCCCACTTCCACCAGTCTTATCCTTAATTCTGAAAGGAATGTGCTTACCCTGAACCCCGGTTAACACACTTTTGAAAGCCAATTACCAGCTGTGCAGTGTTAGGTGGACAGGCCATGCTAAATTGCCTTTAGTATCTCAAGATGTGTAAGTTATATGGACTAGCCATGCTAAATGTGTGGGGCTATGGGGATAAGGCAGAGGGGAGGTCATTGATGAGGTGCTATTTCGGAGAGTCGGTACAGACTCAATGGGCCAGTTGACCCCATTCTCTACTCTTTTCTATTCTATTCCAGAGGCTTGAATTAATTGAGTTTAAATGCCACCAGCCACTGATGGAATCTGAACATTAGCCTGGGTTGTTGGATTACTCATGCAGTTACACAGTCACTGTGCACCAATCCCAGATGATTTCACTTCATCAAAACACTCCAGTGTCTGTGAAGCACTTCTGGACATCTTGGGAGCATAAAAGGTGCTATACAAATGTATAGCAGGCACAGTGGTTAGCACTGCTGCCAGGGACCCGGGTTCAACCCTGGGCTTGGGTCGCTGTGTGGAGTTTGCACATTCCCATGTTTGTGTGGGTTTCCTCCGGGTGCTCCGATTTCCTCCCGCAGTCCCAAAGATGTGCGGGCTAGGTTGAGTGGCCGTGCTAAATTGCCCCTGGTGTCAGGAAATCAGCAGGGTAAAGGTGTGAGGTTACGGGAATAGTGTGGGATTGTGATAGGTGCAGACTCGATAGGCCGAATGAACTCCTTCTGCACAGCAGTGATTCGGTGAATCTGTGAGATAACTTATTTCTTTTATAAATAATATTGGAAAGGATGTGCCCTGCTTCTGCAGTGGGCTGTGGAGACAGTATGGTGATATTAATTCCCTAGACCATTCTACAATGTCTGATGGCTTATTACACCATAATAAGGCAATCTACTTCAGGCAATTATTTTTTGCATTAGGCCTGTCTCTGTTGGGGTTATTCAGTTTGCCTGATTAAGCTTTTCTGAGATTGGTGTTTAAACTCCACTGACCTTCCATCACTGGTTGAAGCTATTTCCTCCAGATCGTTTGGTTAGATGACAATTACAAAAAGGTTTATCTCTGTCCCGATGAAGATAACAGTGCTCCAGTTGATTGATCAGTATTTACGATTGTCATTATCTTGTAACCTCATGTCACCTAATTGACCCTGGCCTGAAAATAATGACAAGTAGAAAATATTTGGTTGTGGTTGGATTCCTTGATACTGAGAGATTAACATTTGGCAGGAAAAGCAATGCGCATCCTTTGAGCCTGAATGTGAAGAAAATGCTTTTTATTTCCAGCTCAGGAGCCCTTGTGAAGGGTTTTTTTTAAAGTGCTATTAGCAGCTGTGTGGAAGGCTGCACGCAGTTTGATTCTAATGGCGTTGCATTAACACTGGATGCTCAGAAGGTGTTTGACTTTTCCACCTGTCCTTGATTAAAAAAGCCATCTTGCAAGAAGTGGGCGATAAAAACTGAGGGATTTATTAAACTCACTAAATGTATTCCCAAGAGGTATCTTGGGGTCTTAAATTGCCAATCATGAAACCGGAAAGGAAATCACTAATTTTGCATTTTATTTGCTTTTTAATTAGTTGCATATTTTGCATGTCATAAAACACGGCAAAATCTTCCAGTTTTTCGACAGAGTGGTGCTGCGGGGAAGGAAAATCAACGTGGAATCTATCAGCCCCGACACTCACTCACTTCACTGTATCATTGGCTGGCGGTTGAAGAAATTGAAGTGAGTCTCACAAGGTAACACTGGCCGAATGTCCCACCAGTAATTTCAGTTTTAAATGATGGGGGCGCCTTTATTAAGGGTTACCCTGATGCAAACAAATTTGAAATAGAACATCCCCTCCATTCAACACCCCCCACTCCAACCCAACACCCTCCTTCTTGAACACAACACCCTCCTGCATGGATACCCGTCCTTTGTAATAGACCTGCCCTCCCCATGCAACCCTACACCCCATTCCCCCCATGCAACAACTCAGTGCCCAAGGAACCATCCCCGCCCCCCCACCCCCCCACTGCCTCAGCCCTGCTCCCTGCCACTGCCCGGGCATGCCCCCTCTCCCCCCTGCGTCATGCAGTCATCTGGATCCCTCTGGTAGGTTCTGCTTGTCAGATGTACACCTTGAGAGACCTGTCATAATTCACATTGGTCTGAGGGGAATTATCAACATAGGGGCCTGTTAGTTAGATGGACCTTTATCCCCAACATTGATTATTGACATTCCTGTGATGTCACTAGGAGGAACAGGGACAGTCGCATTATGCCTTTGATTTGCTTTGATTTATTGTTGTCATATGTATTGGAATACAGTGAGAAGTATTGTTTCTTGTGCGCTGTACAAACAAAGCATATGGGTGGCACGGTAGCACAGTGGTTAGCGCTGCTGCCTCACAGCGTCACGAATCTAGGTTCAATTCCAGCCTTAGGTCACTGTCTGTGTGGAATTTGCACGTTCTCCTCGTGTCTGCGTGGGTTTCCTCCACAACTTTATAAGAAAGATGTTGAAGCAATTGGAAAGGGTGCAGCGGAGGTTTACCAGGATGCTGCCTGGTATGGTGGGAAGGTCTAATGAGGAAAGGCTGAGGGACTTGAGGTTGTTTTCATTAGAGAGAAGGAGGTTACGAGGTGACCTAGTTGATGCATACAAGATGATCAGAGGGTTAGATAGGGTGGCCAGTGAGAGCTTTTTCCTCAGATGGTGATGGCTAACACAAGGGGACAAAGCTTTAAATTAAGGGGTGGTAATTATAGGACGGATGTCAGAGGTAGGTTCTTTACTCAGAGGGTAGTAAGGGCGTGGAATGCCCTGCCTGCAGCAGTTGTGGACTCGCCAACTTTAAGAGCGTTCAAATGGTCAGTGGATAGGCATATGGATAACATTGGAATAGTTTAGATTAGAGGGTCATTAGATTCGTTTCACTGGTCGGCACAACATCGAGGGCCGAAGGGCCTGTACTGCACTGTAATGTTCTATGTTGTATGCTCTGGTTTCCTTCCACATTCTGAAAGACATGCTGGTTAGGTGCATTGACCTGAACAGGCGCTGGACTGTGGAGACTAGGGGAATTTCATAGTAATGTCACTACAGTGTTAATGTAAGCCTCACTTGTGACTAATAAAGTTTTTACCGTTCATTGAGTACATAGGGAGAGAAGGGAAGGAGAAGGTGCAGGATATAGTATTACAGTCATAGTTTGAGATAGATTGGGTTAATATACAGTAAGTCCATTCAAAACCCTCAACAGTGGTGTGATACATGGTTTGGCCTTCCCACCAGCTGTTCTGCCTCCAGCGCCAATCCAACCCAATGTAAACAGAAGCAGGAAAATGTCCCCCCAAACCTATTTATTGTGCAGGTAGGGTCATAGAGGTTTGATTTATTTTTCAAATCAATGATAAATGGAGTTTGTGTATCTAGCAGGTCAACAACTTTGTTTAATAGCTTGGAAATTACATTATTTGCATTTCGATTTCCCTGTGGGTTTCAAATTAAGCTTCCTTTCTGTTTTTGGCAAAAATAAAACCCTGTCGTGTCAACAGCCTTGAATATGGGCAGTACAATGGCACAGTGGTTAACACTGCTATCTCACAGCATCAGGGATGAGGGTTCGATTCCCGGCTCGGGTCACTGTCTGTGTGGTGTGTGCATGTTCTCCCCGTGTCTGCATGGGTTTCCTCCGGTGCCCCGGTTTCCTCCCACAGTCCAAAAGACACGCTGGTTAGTGCTGAATTCTCCCTCAGTGTACCTGAACAGGCACTGGGGTGTGGTCACTTGGGGAGTTTTCACAGTAACTTAATTGCAGTGTTAATGTAAACCAAATTGTGACACTAATAAATAAACAAATAAAAATGATGCCCATGAAGCAAAATGTTACAGAGATAAGTGAACTGCTATCTTTCCAAAATGGGACTAGCCTTAATTGTGTGCACACTGTTACACTGCCCTCTGCTCCTTTGCAATGCAGCACCTGTCAACACGCTTGGCCAATGTCCCCTAACAGATTCAATGATATATCATGCTATTATGGAGGCCCTTTGCAGCCACATGGTTTTGTGCTGCTCAGTTCCACAGCTGACTCGCTTCACCATACAGTTGTAAATCCTGTGGCAGGTTTGAAGTAATGCCGTGTGCTGTTGCTTTACTACACAAAATGGAAAAGGGATTAAAGTACAAATACCTTTGCTCATTGTTGAATCTACATTCAATTTCCACCTGAATTCCTGCCACATACACTGACATTAATTGAATCATTAATGGGTGGCATCAGTAGGGGATTCATCTGAGCTCATAATGACAGGAACAGACTGAAATAGGAAGTGTAAGACTCTCAACATGGGCATTTCTCAATAAAAGCTGTTACGCTGATAAAATGAGGGACCAGATTTTCACAGACTTATCAAGTTGGACCTTTAAAAATAATGAATGGCAGTTCCACCCTCATTTTTTACCAATTCAGTTTTTGCATACAGGAGAGGGGGTGGGGGTGAATCACTCAGGTAGGAAATGCAAACTAAGCCATACCATTTAAACTTAGTGCTAAGTTCAAACAGACTGCATTTTGGCTTTTCTACATGTCTTAACCTACATTGTGGGTGTGTTAGATTGATGAAGTTGATGTAAATGCTCCTTAAGGATGTGCTTCAAACATAAAAACGACTGATGCTATTAATAAGAGTTTAAAAAAAACCCTTGGCTGCTAGATTTTTTTGATTGACAGGCCTTCTGGTGTAGCTAAAGCAAAAATGCCACATGTTCATTCAGTTTTAAAAGGATCTTTGCTGACATTTCCCAAGTACTATTATCAAGTCATTACAAATGCTTGGCTGAATTTCAAAAGCGACAATTAATTCAGCAGCAAATTCTGAGTTTAGATTTTGATTAATAGTTTATAGAGGCAATTGAAGAATGATCTGTCATTGACATGGGACCTGAAAAGAGGTTTGCTTTTTTTCATGTAAGAGAATGAATGTTGAGGAGAATCAAAAGCTCAGAATGGGTTTTATAATTGGAAATTTTATCCATCATCAAGTCTCTATGAAGAAGCGCTTTATTAGCTATTTTATAAGTTTATTTTTAGTTTCCACATGGATTCTAAAATTCTCCCACATACTGATACTAGGTGAGTGGCTGAGGAGGTGGTATATGAGGATATGATGAGCCAGAGGTGGATATGGGGGTTGATAGTGTGTGAGGGTGTGAGGATAAGGTGGCCTAACAGGTTATAAATCAATTGGGTCAAAGTCCCACAGAATTGAGGTGGGCCTTCTAATTAGTCCACCAGCATACCCACCCCCTCTAACTCTGGGGATTAGTGAGCACAACTTGATCTTGTTCCCTTTTCCTCCTTCACCAACTCCCCAGAATGAAAATTGGGATAAGTCTGCTGAGTCAGGAAATTCCATGAATGAGTTCCCTGCCCCAGTTGGGAAAACATGGCCCAGGTGTCAGTGCTCTGCCCATCATTGCCACAATGTCAAATTTCCAATCATACAACCGTCAATCGGAAATGTTAGCTGGAATTTTACCTCCCTGCCCGCCGCGGGAATCAGAGTGGACGAGGGGTGGACAATGGAAGGGCTCATTGAGCTCGGGCAGTATTTTGAGGTTTCGGGATGAGCAAGGCTGTAAAATCCCCGCCTGTTAACTTTATTTCTCTCTCCACCAGACGTTGCACGAGCTGCTGCTTGTTTTACATTTTCTGATTTGACTTTCCGCAAATTCCTTCCTGTAACCCCCTCTGGTGCTCAGCCTGAAGTCAGGATTCCTGTTTCAGGTCACGCCTTGGGTCACCTGAGGACGAGACAATAGTGTTCGATATATAGATCGCGTATTTGCAGCACGGATTTTGCTCAATAGCGTTCACCTATTACTTATCCTCACTGTGATATCTTGGCTAAGGCACAGCTTCCAACGATGAAACAGACCTAGCTGGAGTCAGCAAGTTGGCACACACATCTCCATTAACATTTGGAAAAATCAAACATCACTTTTAAACAAGTTTTTTTGTTAAAAGAGGTTTGTCTGTTTGGAATCGCAGGATGCATAGACAACTAAAACAACCACCAACTCCTTAAATACCGGAAAACAAAACAGAGAAAGTTGCCATGTTCACCTGCTACTCCAGCATATGGAAACAAATAAAGTGGCTTACTGCTTTGAACATTTAAGAATTGACTTTGCATAGATCCTCTGACAGACTGAATAACACTGGCCGAATGGATGGATATAACTGACCGTACTGATTGGCTCCAGCCAGAGCTAGTTTGTGGGTTAATTATACCTCAATTCCACTTGAAAGAGAAAGGGAAAGTATTTTTGTCTCTGTTGTGCTAATGTCCCTCACCTCACCTTCAATACGGGAACATATTAATTTGTTACAGCTCTGTTTTCAGGCACAGCATTGAAGGTACATTTCAAGTGATACATAGAAACATACATAGAAACTTGGAAGCAGGAGCAGGCCATTCAGTCCTTTGAGCCTCCTCCACCATTCATTTTGATAGTGGCTGATCATTGAGTTCAATATCCTGATCCCTCCTCCCATATCCTTTGATCCCTTTAGCTCCAAGAGCTATATCTAATTTCTGCTTGAAATCAGACAACATTTTGGCTTCAACTACTTTCAGTGATGGTGAATTTCACACATTCACAACTTCTGGGTGAAGGTATTTTCAAGTTTTTAGGTGTCTAGATCACCAACAACCTGTCCTCGTCTCCCCCCATTCTAACACTATAGTTAAGAAAGCTCACCAATGCCTCTACTTTCTTAGAAGACGAAGGAAATTTGGCATGTCAGCTACGACTCTCACCAACTTTTACAGATGCACCATAGAAAGCATTCTTTCTGTTTGTATCACAGCTTGGTATGGGCTCCTGCTCTGCCCAAGACCGCAAGGATCTACAAAATGTTGTGAATGTAGCCCAATCCATCACGCAAACCAGCCTCCCATCCATTGATCCTGTCTACACTTCATGCTGCCTCGGCAAAGCAGCCAGTATAATTAAGGACCCCACGCACCCCAGACATTTTCTCTTCTACCTTCTTCCGTCGGAAAAAAAATGCAAAAGTCTGAGATCACATACCAACTGACTCAAGAACAACTTCTTCCCTGCTGCTGTCATATTTTTGCATGGACTTACCTCGCATTAAAGTTGAGTTTTCTCTACACCCCTAGCTATGACTGTAACACGACATTCTGCACCTTCTCCTTCTCTTCTCTATGAACGGTATGCTTTGTCTGTATAGCATGCACGAAACAATACATTTCACTGCATGTTAATATATGTGATAATAATAAATCAAATCAAATCAAAATATTTCTCCTCACCTCAGCTCTAGACTGTATATTAGCTACCTTCTAATCTGTAGGAACCATTCCAGAGTACCCCAAATGCACTCCAGAAATTCCTCCTCTATTGCACAGTGACTAATTTGATTCACCCTATTGTAAAAATCAGCCTGTTTTAACCCTTATACGGTGGACAAATAACTTTGAGTAGACGTCTTATTAGTACAAACAATATTTATTTAAACCCACACAATCAATAATCACCCACCCGACCAACAATAAGTTATCTTACAGAAAATACTAGAATTCAAGTACAATACAAGACCTTGACTTAACTGTGTGTGACTGACAAATACCCAAACAGATACTGGCCTTTATCTGTATGCTGGTCTTGGTAGTTGTCTGTGTAGTTTGGTCCTTTGCTCTGGTCTGGCATTCTGGCTGTAGTCTCTCTTTCTTCCTTCTCGGGTGTGGTGGCTCTCCTCTTGCTGGCGATGTTCACCATTGTTGTAGCTCGTTCGTGGGATCAGAGAGAGAGAGAGATTCCTGGTTGTGCAGCATCCTTTATACCCCATTTGGCTTCACGCCCTTTTTTTGGCCATTGCCAATCAATCGATCAGGACTTGATCACCCTGATCGATAAGAGTCCAATCAGGTGCTA
Organism: Carcharhinus amblyrhynchos; assembly: GCF_965287045.1. Lineage (NCBI taxonomy): Eukaryota > Metazoa > Chordata > Chondrichthyes > Carcharhiniformes > Carcharhinidae > Carcharhinus > Carcharhinus amblyrhynchos. Next base: position 2,368,050 of record NC_137329.1, on the reverse strand, counting down.
CCACACCGATCTCTGGGTGTGTCCCCGGTGGCCATGCCTGTAGGTGTTGTAGGCACATAGGTCACATACCTTCCTCCTAAATAAGGATTCACAGCGCCTTTACGTCTGGCACACAACCCAGTGTAATCAGAAAGTCTCTTTCATCCTGGAGATGGCCCATATCCTGTGTATTCACTCATCAGGGTTGTAGCCTGTTTGTCTCTGTCTTTAAACTGCAGCCTGTCAGTTTAGTTTCTTGCCCAGTTATCCCAGAGTGCTTTACAAAACGCCATTTTAGATGGCCTGTTTGGCTACAACCCAATCAATACACAAATTAAAGTCTCCCATAATGACAGATGTTCCTTTAACTCATGCATTTCTGATTTCCTGTATAATGCTTTTCCCAAAATTACTACGACAGTTTGATGGTCTGTATACCACCTCCATGAATGTTTTTTGTCCTGTGGTGTTTCTTAATTCAACCCATTTAGATTCCACATCATCTATGCTAATATCTTTCCTCACTATTGTATGAATATCTTCTTTAATCAACAATGCAACTCCACCACATTTTGCTTTCTGTCTGTCCTTCCTAAACACTGAGTAGCCTCAATGTTTAGTTTCCATCTTTACTCATCTTGGAGTCATGTTTCTATAATTCCAAAGATATAATATCTTTACACCGATCTGGGCAACTAATTTGTGCATTTTGTTTTGAATGAATGCTTCAAGCATTCAGGCACAACACCTTAAGGCATTTTAATGTTCTTGTCCCATTCCTCCTATTTCTTTTACTGTGTCCTTATCTGACTCTGTCCCTGAAATTTCCACTTATCACTTTTCTTATTCTCCTTGCTGACTTTTTCTCTTATTCTTGATTTCTCTGTTCTTAATTTTTATATGTGCTCCCATCTTTCTGCCATATCAGCTTACACCCTCCCCAACCACTCTAGCAAGTCCCCCCACCCCCTCCCCAAGGCCTCAGTCCCAGTCCTGCCCAGGTGTAACCATCCAGTTTGTACAGGTCCTACATCCCCCAGAACTGGTCCCAATGCCCCAGGGACCTGAAACTCTCCCCCTCACGTCACCTTCTCAGCCATGTATTCATCCTACATATGCTGTTGCTTCTACTCTGACTAGTACGTGGCACAGGCAGTAATCCTGAGATCACAACCTTTGAGGTTCTACCTTTCAGCTTGCTTCCTAGCTCCCTGTAGTCTGTTTTTAGGATCTCATCTCCTTTTTTTATCTATGTTGTTTGTACCGATATGTACCACGACCACTGGCTGTTCACCCTCCACCTTCAGAATGTCTTGTAATCACTCTGAGAAATCCTTAACCCTAGCACCAGGGAGGCAGCATAGCATTTTGGAGTTTTGTTTGAAGCCATTAAAACACCTGTTTATTCCTCTTAAATTGAAACCGTGGTAACTATTGCATTTCTATGTCCTTTACCCCTCCCCTGTATGGCACAACCAACAATGGTGCTATGAATTTGGTTGCCACTGTTATCCCCTGAGTGGCCATTCCCCTCAATAGTATCCAAAGTATCTGTTTTGCAGGCGATTCCTGAACTGCTTGCCTATCTCCCTTGCTCTGCCCGGTGCTCACCCATTCCATTCCTGTCTGTGGAATCTGATCCTGCGGTGTGACCACCTCTCTGTACGTGCTATCCACAATGCCCCACAGTGTCCCCAGCCACTGCTCCAGCTCCGAAACCAAGTTTACCAGGAGTTGCAGCACTTCCTGCACACATGCTGGCCCCGGAGACTGGAAATGTGCCTGGTCTCCCACACGGATACACTTTGTGGGAGGTCTGAGGCATGACGGAAGTCTGGCCCTGGATGCTGATGTAATTAGAAGGATGGCTGCCACCAGCTGTCCCATCTCCAAAGGCAAATTGTCCAATTTAAAATGTAATTGGGCTGTTTGTCTTATAAGGAGCAGCTCTCGTGCATGCCCAGCTCAGTGGGAGGAGAAGAGGGGGAAAGAGAGAAAAAACAAGAGGACAGATTCTTCAGCTCTATTCTCTCTCCACAGACACTGCCAGGTCTGCCGAGACTTTCCAGCATTTTCTGTTCTTGTTTCAGATTCCAGCATTCGCCGTAATTTGCTTTAATCTGGAGAGGGTGGGAACTGGCATTTGAGGACTGGCATTAAGTTCTGGGAGGTAGTGGGGAGAAGTCAGGGTGTATAACTGATTCAGAGCTGGAAGAAGCCAGTGGAACACTCCAGCTCCTCTCAAAGTATTTTAAAAATATGCTTTTGATAGTGTCTCTTACTTTAGTGTCAGTGATCACTGCGGTGGCAAGAACAGGGTGGATGCCATACATGGTATACCCAGAACGGCCATGAATCAAAGGTTAGACCCCTTACTTACATATGTTAGGGTCAAAACATCTGTTCCAGATGGGAACTTGAGTAACCACCTATATGAGAATGTGAAATCTGAACCCTGAGTGTAAAATGCAAATGAACGTTGCTGATACATTTCTGAAGGCAGCTTGTAGATTAACTGTATGCAAGCAAGGACTCGTGTATCTCTCATGCACCTTTGCATCTGAAAATCGTGCAGTCTCTGAAACTGGTCCTCATCCCATGTCATGCAGTGAAACTGGAACTTCTCGAAGGTTGGATCATCCTATCTTGCTTGCTTGGACTTGGGACAAAGAAGTGACAACAAGGGCAACAGCCAAATTTGAGTTCCAAATTGGTTGGAAGAGTTATGGTGACAGGGCACCTCAGTCACATGAAATCCACATCCTGTTCTGTCATAGGGCAACCCAGGGAGTGTGGGCTGCAGCAGGACAGGAAAGGATTAACAGACAGCCTGACTGTAATATCCACACTCACTGCAGGCAGACCCATGACAAATTATAAATAACTACATCCCAGTCAGCACTAACATATTCACATCCTAGGTGAGATAGTTCTGAGTTTTCAGCAACAATAAGGGAATCGATATCTTATCAAGACTCCAAAAATGTCTAGAGGAGCCATTGTGCCTCTGGAAAACTAATCAAGTATCAGGGAAATAGGGACAATTAACACACCGTTGAAATCAGCTTGACAACTACAGTTATATTGCAAACAGGTTGACAGGATACGTGCAGAAAATGATTAAAGATAAAGAACCAAGGACAATGGATCAGCACAATGTGATCAAAACAGACCTTTAACAAATTTAAAGTAACAATATGATGATCTAATTGAAATGTAGTGATTTGTAATGCAAAAGCGTGTAAGATTATGTAAGAATCTACGATTAGCAGAGTAGCTCAGGAACAAACTGAAAATATAGCTCCAAGTACTGATCTCTCTCGTACATGTTGAATAAAGCTATTTATTTTGAAGTTCTATACAGTCTCAGAAGATTCAGTTCATTCAGTCCCTCCAATATATTCCATGTGGGAATGCCAGGAAACTTCTGGTGTTCTGGACAAGAGGAACCGGTCAGGAACAATTGGAGGAGCTTGAGCTCTGGTTTGGAGTTGGAACAGCAGCAGAATTGGAACCAGGCTAGGTTACTGTAGCTAAAACACAGCTGGAAAAGCTTAGAGGAGTGCTAGAGTTTCAGGAAGGAGATAAAGAGAGAGAAAACCATGAGAAAGAAATGGGTTTTCTAGCTCCTCAAGGAGAAGGTGGAGTTCCAAGCACAGAAAGAGAGAGACTTAAGACGGCTCGAGATTGCTAGGGAAAATCTCACTCTGCCAAGTAACAGACTAAATTCCAGGTTTCAGGCCCCAAAATTTATACATTTCATTCCCAAGTTCGGAGAGGGAGATGTAGAACCCTTTTTTACGATTTTTGAGAAAGTCGTCAAACAGTTACATGAATTGTGGAACTCATGGGTGGCACGATTGGGAAATTGCAGATGATACAATAATTGGCTATGTATTTGGCAGTGAAGAGAATTGCTATCAACTCCAGAGTTATATCAATGTGTCTTTTGTTAAGTGGGCAGAGAAGTGGCAAATGGAATTTAATCTGGAAAAGTGCAAGGTAATGCATTAATTGCACCTCCCTGCCTGCCTGGTCATTCCCCAATAAAAGGTTGACCCATTGCATGATCCACAGCCTTGTAGGCTTCACCACTTCAGCTACAGATCCAGATACTGTTTAAATCAGTTGAGCATTTCAGTCTCAACCATCAATTTAGACAGTGTTAGCACACACACACACACACACACACACACAAACACACATACATGCACATGCACACACACAAGCATGCATGCACACACATGCACACACACATATAAACACACATGCACACATGCACCCACACATACATATTCGCGCACACACACACATGCACACATATGGACACATGCACACACACACACACACACGCACACATGTACACACACATACAAAGAAACACATCCACACAAACACACACACAAATGCACAAAGCCAGGCCAATGGGATTAAATGCGCTCAAGGGCGGACCCATGAGATATTATAATTTTAGGCAGACAGGACCTTTTCAGCATTACACAGGCACCAGGAAAGTTCCAAAGCGGATGACCAGATAGTGAGGGGGGTGCCTTACTCAGCTGAAGTGCTGTAGGCAGGGCAGCAGGAATGAGCCAGCAACTTATACAGAGGACTGTCTGAAAAACAAGGAGCTAACTGGGGGCCAGCACATTGCACAGTAACCAAACTGGGGAAACCATTTAAATCGTACTTGTATCAGCTGAAAAGGAAATGCGAGTGCTGCTGACACCCCACCCAACACCCCCCACCACCCCAGGCCCACCACCACCACCACCACCACCTGGGAGGCAAAATAAATATACCCTCTCCACCACCCCATCACCCCAGGCATTCAAATTCCTGGTCAACTAACACCTGAGGCAACAACTTCCTGGATTTCCTCAGGTGCGTCCTCTCCACAAAAACACAGGATAAATCTAACCCAGCTAATCCCTGCATTATCAGTCTATCTTCTATCACCAACAAAGTGACGGAAAGTATCTTTGACAGTACTATCAAGCAGCACTCACTCAGCAATAACCTGCTCACTGATGCTCAGATTTGGTTCAGTTACTGACCCCATTAAAGCTTTGACCGACTCCAGACAAAAGAGCTGAATGCCAGAGAGCGACTGCTCTTGATGTCAAGGCAGCATTTGACAGAGTGTGACATCAAGGAGCCCTCGCAAAATTGGAGTCAATGGGAACCGAGGGAAATGCCGACATTTGTTGGTGTCATTCCTGGCAGAAAGGAAGGTGGTTGCAGTGGTTGGACATTAAGCATCTCAGCTCCAGGGCATCACTGCAAGTGTTCTTCAGGGCAGTGTCCGAGGCCCAACCATCTTCAGCTGCTTCATCAATGACCTTCCTTCCATCAGAAGGTTAGAAGTAGGGATGTTCGCTGACCGCACAATGTTCAGCATCATTCGCCACTCCTCACACACTGAAGCAGCCCCTGTCCAGCAAGACCTGGCAATATTCAGGTTTCAGCTGATAAGTGGCAAATAACATTTAAACCACACAGGCACCAGGCAATGACCATCTCCAACAAGAGAGAATCTGACTATTGCCCCATGATATTCAATGACATTAGCATCACTGAATCCCAGTCTATTCACCATCCAGGATAAAGCAGCCCGCTTGCTTTGCAACCCATCTTAAACATTCATTCCCTCCACCATTGATGCACAGTGGCAGCCATGTGTACCATCTACAAGATGAATTGCAGCAACTCAACAAGGCTCCTTAGGCAGTAACTTCCAAACCCATGACCGCCACCATCTAAGAGGACAAGGACAGCACCTGCTGGAAACAGCACCTCCACCTCTAAGCCGCACACCTTCCTGACTCAGAAATACTTCACCTTTGCTTCACTGTCAGGGGGGTCAGCATTGTGCAACTCCCTCCATAACAGCATTATTCTACACCACATAGACTGTGATGATTCAAGAAGGCAGCTCACCACCACCTTCTCAGGGGCAATCAGTGATGGGTAATAAAAAAAACTGGCTGTCCAACAACATCCATATTCCATGAATGAATTTTAAAAATGGAAAATGACTTGGCATTCTGCTGCACATCACATGGTAACAGGGCCAACTTGCTAGATCTGAAAAGTGCATTAAAAGGGGCAGGATACTTTCTCATCCACAGAGAACAAAGGGCAAAGAACAGTACAGCACAGGAACAGGCTGCACCAATCATGATGATGACCTAAACTAAAACTGTGTGCACTTACAGAGTCCGTATCCTTCCATTCCCATCCTATTCATGTATTCCTCTAGTTGCCCCTTAAATGCTGCTGTTGTACCTGCTCTCACTACCTCCCTGGGCAGTGCATTCTCGACATTCATCACCCTCTGTGTAGAAAACTTGCCTCGTACATCTCCTCTAAACTTTTCCCCACGCACCTCAAACCTACGTCCCCTAGTACTTGACTTTTCTACCCTAGGAAAAAGCATCTGATTATCCATCCTGTCCATGCCTCTCATAATCGTGTAAACCTCTATCAGATCACCCCTCAACCTCCGTCGTTCCAGTGAGAACAAATCAAGTTCATCCGACCCCTCCTCAAAGCTAATGCTCCCCAGACCAGGCAACATCCTGGTAAACTATCTGGAAAAGTCTTCAACCGAGGGGAAGTTAGAGAAAGGCATTTAAAATCAGCCATGGGTTCTGTTGTCATGTAACTAGGCAGCCAAAAGTGCCCCACCTGAAGGATGGAAGTAAGGAACCTTCTCTCCTCCCCTAAGCCCTGATCGCACCTACTGAGATACCTTTGAAACTGGCGGTTTGATATTGGGAGCCATCACAGACACAGACAAATCTATAATCACAAGGTCTTCACATGAGACAACGCAGCACCTTAACTTCTCCTGCACCAAATATGGATTTATGTTTTTCATTTTATCTTCATTTGAAATGAATTTTTGTGAGCGTGTGTTAGCAACTTTCTCTTCCCCTTGGTAACCTTCAGAGCATTGGAATAATATAAACTAATCTTTTCTTCTTTAAGTTCAAAAGCTTTGTTGTTTGGGTTTTTCAAATTGAGTTTCTCACTCTATGGGTAGGAAAACACATACTCACACATACACTCACACACACACATAAACTCACACACACACACACACACACACACACACAATCATACACACACACACACACATAAACTCACACAGACACACGCATGCACACATATACACACACACAATCACACACTTGCCCGCCCGCACACACACGCACACATGTACGCACACACATAAGCTCACACACACACACACACACACACACACACACACACACACACACACACACACACACACACACACACACACACACACACACACACACACACACACACATTGCACACACATACACAATCAGACATTGATTGTTTCTGGGCAACTTTTGTGATCTTTAAAGTACCCAAGAGAAGGGACATGATTGAGAAGTTTGCCAATAATACAAAAATTAGCCAAGCAGCTGGTAGTGAGGAGAGAAGCTGTAAACTACAGGAAGATATCAACGGATTGGTCAGAGGGGCAGAAAAATGGCAAATAGAATTTAGTATAAATAACCGCAAGGCAAAGCATTATGTGAAGGCTGTGAGGGCAAGAGAACAGACAATAAATGGTAGGAGTCTATCCAGTGTAGGCAAATAGCAGGCCTCAGAGAGATTTTCTCCAAATATATGAGGACAGGCAGGTAAGATGGTCAAGAAAGCTTCCAATTCACCTCTACAAGAGCACTGCACATGGTCTGGGACACAGGGTGTGACAACAGGTGGTGAAGGTACACAGGAAATTCAGAAGGAATTTACCAGGAATGGAGAATTTTTACAATGTGGAAGAATTGAATGGGTTGGATTGTTTTCATTGGAGCAGAGGGGTGTTAACGGAGACGAAATCCTGACAGGCTGATACAAAATTGACACGTGGTGGGAAATCTAAAATGTTTAAATGTTAATTGCTAATTAGCATTAATGGGCAAAGATAATTAGAAATAGCAATTTGACATAAAAAGTTAGAAATATGGCTACACTATTTGATTCCTAGCCAGGGAACCAACTAATATAGAAGACCTTGAGGTGGCTTATCATTGGAAGAATGCCACACAGCTGGGGTTTTTTCCAAACTTAAACAAAGACCCTTCCAAATGACCTTACATTTGATAAGAAATGTATTTTCTTGAGGAAAAGAAAGCATAATGAAATCTCGTTTTGGAGTGGGCTGAGTTCTCTTCAAAAAATAGACTTGAGTTGCAGACACAGTCACTCAGCCAACTTACAGCCACCTTTGGACGTCGGGCAAGTCCTAGCTGAGATTAAGCTCGCTGGCTGAAATTCTCTGACATCACCCACAGCTGGGGCTCTCCAGTCCGGCTGCTGTGACTGGCTGAGCACCAGATTCCCCATTCTCACTGGCAGTGGCGATGGAGCGTACGAGGCCAGAGAATTCTGGCCCTGAACTTCTTGAAGCAAAGTCTTTTCCAATTAAGCAATCATATTGAATTATGAGTAGAGCTTTTAAAATCAATATTTGTTTGATCGTCTAATAACATTGCCGACCGTAGTGAATCTTACGACCCTAGCTATGACTGTAACACTAAAGTCTGCAGTCACTCCTTTCCTTCTCTATGAACGGTATGTTTTATCTGTATAGCGGGCAAGAAACAATACTTTCTACTGTATGTTAGTACATGTGATAATAATAAATCAAATCAAATCAAATCCCTTAATGACATGTTATGATTAACTTTAGTTACCACTGCAACCTCATATATAATTGTTGTGTAATTAACATAAAACAGTACAGCACAGTACAGGCCCTTCAGCCCTCGATGTTGTGCCGAGCTATGTTCAAACCCAAGATCAAGCTATCCCACTCCCTAATATTCTGGTAAATTAACTTCAATAAAAGGCATTCAAAGCATATTTTCAAATCTATATTATCACGAGGACCTCCATATTCAAATCTAGGAGTCTGAGTTATCTTCTTACGGACTGGTGCTTTTTTTATTCACTTGCGCGACATGGGCATCGCTGGCTGGGCCAGCATTTATTGCCCATTCCTAGTTGCCCCTGAGAAGGTGATGGTGAGCTGCCTTTTTCAAATGCTGCAGTCCATGTTCTGTGGGTTGACCCATAATGCCGTTAGGGCGGGAATTCCAGGATTTTGACCCAGCGACTGCAAATGAACAGCGATACATTTCCAAGTCAGGATGGTGAGTGGCTTGGAGGGGAACTTGCAGGTGGTGGTGTTCCCATGTATCTGCTGCCCTTGTCCTTCTAGATGGAAGGGGTCGTGGGTTTAGAAGGTGCTGTCTAAGGATCTTTGGCGAATTGCTGCAGTGCGTCTTGTGGATGGTACACACAGCTGCTACTGAGCATCAGTGGTGGAGGGATTGGTGCCAATCAAGCCGGTTGCTTTATCCTGGATGGTGTCAAGCTTCTTGAGTTTTGTTGGAGCTTCACCCATCCAGGCAAGTGGTAAACTTTCAAAGACTTCTGGTCTTCTACTTGATATGTATTCCATCCTGAGATAGATTTGTAAAGTTAGAGATTCCTTAGGGGAAGGACCCCTTATATGAAGACTGGAGTAACTGTGGAGATTATGTTCTTTTAACACTTAGAAATTATTTTCAGTTGTGATTCTAAGCTAGCCATCAGCTCAACCAGATTGGCATACCTTGCCGGGGGAGGGTGGGGTTGGGTAAAAATAATAGGACCATTAACAAAATGTAGATAGAGTGGAAAGGAAAGACTTACTTTCAATTGTGGTAAGGTGAATAAACAGGTCATAGATTTGAAGTAATTGGGAAAAGGATTAGAGGGAAGCTGAGGATATCTTTTTATTCAGGAATGGCGGGGATCTCGAACGCCTTGCCTGAAATGGTTTCTGCTGCAGAAACCTTCATTTTATTTAAAAAATATTTGGATATCAGCTTGAAGGGTAATAACCTGCAGGGCTATAGAGAAAGATGGTGAAATTTAATGGTGCAGTCTTTATTCAGCAAACCAAAACAAAATGGGCTGAATGGACTCCTCCTCAGTCATAAACCTGTCCATGTTTCTATCTTCAGAATTATCGCCATGTGTTAAAAGGATCAGAATTTGAGCTGCCATCAATGTGCAAGATGTTCAAGGGGGGAAGTCAAAAATACTCAACTGTAAAACTCATTGTGAAAGCAAAATGCAGAAAGGCAGCTTCTGCATATGGTCACAGAGAGGTGACCACCCGGATGACCTGCTCTCTATCGATGGAGCATTGCCCGAAATGGAAAGGTACAGCTTGGGAACCCAGTTCCAATACATAGTTAAATATGGGTAACATGGTGGCACAGTGGTTAACACTGCTGCCTCACAGCACCAGGGACCTGGATTTGATTCCCGACTTGGGTCACTGTCTGTGTGGAGATTGCATGTTCTCCCCATATCTGTGTGGGTTTCCTCCAGGTGTTCCGGTTTCCTCCCACAGTCCGAAAGACGTGCTGGTTAGGTGCATTGACCATGTTAAATTCTCCCTCAGTGTACCTGACCAGGCACCAGCGTGTGGCAACTAGGAGATTTTCACAGTAACTTCATTGCAGTGTTAACGTAAGCCTACTTGCGACACTAATAAATAATTTTTGTCCAGAGATGCCTTAAGACAGCCTGAGTTCAGGGAGAAGGACAAGGAATCTTTGGGTCAGAGAATTTCAGAGATTCACCACCCTCTGCAGAAAAGAAATTTCTGCACACCTCAGTTTTAAATGACCGGCCCTTTATCTTGTAGCTCTGTCCCCTTGTTTGAGACTCTTCCATGAGTGAAAACATCTCACCATCTTCTCTGTCAAACCCCGTCACGTTTGAGATGTTTGAATAAGGTCACCTCTTCTAAGTCAGACCCACTTTTGCTGTAAAATCCTGCTCAATTGTGGGAGCAATGCAGTGCACAAAACCAAAGTGTGCACCATATAGAGTCTCAAATAATTCACCCTGATACACGTGGATATAAATAGTCCTTTTCATGTCAGCAGTCTCAAAAGTGAGTGAAATGATCAGAAAATGTGTGTAAGATATTAATGAAGCTTATGGTTCCTGGCTGCAGATACCCAGTCATAATCACATCTTGTACAAATATAGGAAACAGCATTGTAATCAGCGAGCCTGGGTTATTTAATCAAAGTACACCACTGAACAAGCTGTAAGTAAGGAATCTTTTGCTGTTAGCCAATGCACCATCTAGTGTTCTCAATAGGAACTGATGCAAGGCACACGCAGGGCTGCAAACACCAAAAGTAAAGACACATGCACAAAAATAGCAACAGGAATGGGCTGTTCACCCCCTTGAACCTGCTCGAATGTAAAGTTTCCAAATTGCCAATGATTGAAAGATAGGTGGAAGCGCAGGTTGTGATGAAGATATGAAGATTCTGCAATGGGAAACAGATAGATTGAGTGACTGGGCGAAAACCTGTCAAGTAGAGTTTATGTGGGGAAGTATTGCACTTTGGTAGGAGGAATCAAGAGGCCTATTATACTCTAAATGGAGAGAAACTGCAGCTAAGTGAAGTATAGAGGGATCTGGGTGTTCTAGTGCATGAATCATAACAAGCTAGCAGATAGATCCAACAAGTTGTTAAGGAGGCAAACTGAATTTTGGCCTTTATTGCAAAGAGGGTAGAGTTTAAAAATAGGGAGTTTTGTTGCAATTGTACAGGTTGTGGGTGAGATCTCACCTGGAATCTGCGTACTGTTTTGGTCACTTTACCTTAAAAAGGGCATAGTAACATTTGATTTACATTTGGCAGTCCAAAGGAGATTCACCTGGCTAATTCCTGCGATCAGAGGGTTGTCCTATCAAAAGAGACTAAATAGTCTGGGGTCTGTATTCCTTGGAATTTACGAGAGTAAGAGGTGAACTTATACAAAGATATAAAACCCTGAGGGAGTTTGACAGGGTAGCAGGTGAGATGTTTTCACTAGTGGGCAAGTCTTGATGAGAGGATATCACCACAAGATAAAGGGGCAATCATTTAATACTGAGATGGGGAGAAATTTCTTCTTGCAGAGGGTGGTGAATCTCTGGAATTCTCTGCCCCAAAGATTCCTTATCCTTGTCCCTTAACTTGGACTGTCTTAAGGCATCTCTTTCTGTCCCACTCCCTGGTTTGGGATCTTTTATTTATTTTGAGACCTGCTCCCTGTCTCCTTCCCATGTCCTGCTCCTTGGGACACACTCTGCACAATAGCATTCCTGACCCTCTTTTCACACTGTTCCACTTCTGTTCTTCTTTCCTTCATCACCTGGATGCAAGGCCATGCCCAGGCTGAAGAGAGAATTGAAAGTATTCTCTAAATTTGCAGATGATACAAAGTTGGGTGGGAGGGTGAGCTGTGAGGAGGATGCAGAGATGCTTCAGTGTGATTTGGACAGGCTGAGTGTGTGGGCATCTGCATGGCAGATACAGTATAATGTGGATAAATGTGAGGTTATCCACTTTGGTGGCAATAATAGGAAGACAGATTATTATTTGAATGGGTGTAAATTGAGAGAAGTGGAAACTCAACAAGACCTTGGAGTCCTTGTGCATCAGTTGCTGAAAGTAAGCACACAGGTATAGGAGGCAGTGAAGAAGATGAATGGTATGTTGGCCTTCATAGTGATAGGATTTGAGTATAGGGATAGGAATGTTTTGTTGTAATTGTATAGGGTGTTGGTGAGGCCACACCTGGAGTATTGTGTGCAATTTTGGTGCTGTTATTTGAGGAAGGATATCCTTGCTATAGAGGGAGCGCAGCGAAGGTTTACCAGGCTGATTCCTGGGATGGCAGGTCTGTCATATGAAGAGAAACAAGGTCAGTTAGGATTATATTCATTGGAGTTTAGAAGAGTGAGAGGGATCTCATAGAAACTTATAAAATTCTAACAGGGTAGATTCAGAAAAATGTTCCCAGTAGTGGGCAAATCCAGACCTAGGGGCCATACCCTGAGGATAAAGGGTAAACCTTTTAGAACTGAGGTAAGGAGAAATTTCTTCACCCAGAGGATGGTGAATGTGTGGAATTCACTACCGCAGAAAGTAGTTGAGGCCAAAACATTGTTTGATTTCAAGAATAAATTAGATATCACTCTTGGGACTAATGGGATCAAGGGATGTGGGGGGAAGGGGCATCAGGATATTGAATTTGATGATCAGCGATCAACAAAATGAACGGCAGAGCAGGCTTGAAGGGCCAAATGGCCTCCTCCTCCTTTACCCTTATTGATTAAAAAGCTATCTATCTCAGCCTTAAATTTACACAAGGACTCTGCTCCCCCAGCTCGCTGTGGCAAGGAGTTCCAAAGACTCTCAACCCTCTGACAGAAGAAATTCCTCCTCATCTTGTTCTTAAATTGGTGCTCCTTTGATCTGAGACTCTGCCCTCTGGTGCTAGACTCTCGCTTGAGGGGAAGCATCCTCTCAGCGTTTACCCTGTCAAGCCCGTTGAGAATTCTAGATGTTTTGTATCCAAGTCTTACAAATACAGGGATCTCCCTCTAAACTTGGCTGTGAGTCAGACTACACCAACCAGCATCATTCCTGGGAATAATATCAGTGAAAAATCTAATTGTGCAGGAGATGACAGACAGTGCAATTCATGGAGGGCATTCACACAAAGAAATATAAAAGAATCTAATTGAAACTTGACAGAACAATCTGGCATTGTAACAGATTGAACTGTGCAAACAATACCGTGTAAAAGAGGCATCTTACAAGGGGAGATGTCAGAGGTTTTCCAGAACATCTGAAAACACTGGGATTATAGTCAGTAAAGTGGATTTTATTGCACATGTGCAAAGTGAAGATAAAACTCACCACCTTCATTGAGAGAAAGCAAGTACTGGAATCACAGAACTGAGTTTATAAAAACCATGCCATGAAATTAATCCGCTCTAACCTTGTTCCTGGAAGTCACCAATATTGCAATATTTAAAACAAGGCCAGCGTTAGGGAAAACTGAGACTTCGGTACACACTTCCTGCTGCCTTCACTGTTGCTTTGGGTATTGCTACTGTACAAAATAAGAGCCCTAAGCAGAAACATCCACTTCTTATATAAAACCATGACAAGCATTCAAAGGCCTGGAAGAAGAGAGATTGCAGTCATCTCAAAGTTCACGGAGCCCAGAGTATACTCAAAGGAAAGTAAGTGAGCAGTAAATCAGGGCATTGCTAAATAAGAAAAGGCAAACACAGTAAAGGTAATGTTTTCTCACCCATTTACTCTTAACTTCCAGTGTGTCAGCATTACATGAAACAGAGAAAGTCAAATATCATGATTGTTAATGAAACTGTCGGGGGAAACTGGGCATGTTCGAAAATATCACAAAGTGTGACTCGAATAGCTTCCTGTTAATCACTATTTTAAGAATGTTTGAATAGTCAAATGTGTATTTTCAGATACGTGTTGCAGATTTAATTACAATTATATCAATAAATCAACTGAGTTTGACTGTAAAATAACATTCCATCATCAGATCCAAGAGTAGTAATCAATGAATAAAGCAAAATGGTTAAAACATACGAGTTAGCCAATCACCAAGTAATACAAATATAATTGTTGAAAAACATTGAACATCAAAATCAAGCAGATCAACAAACATTCCCTTATCCGCAGAGTGTCTGGTAGCAACGAGTTAAATCCAAAGTGTCTGCATTAAATAAGGGTACTAACATTTGGAATAAAAAGCAAGCACCATAGGAAGCATCCTTTCCAGATGTATCACAGCTTGGAATAGCTCCTGCTCTGTCCAAGACCGCAAAAAATTAAGAAAAGTGTTGTGAATGTTGCTCAGTCCATCACGCCAACCAGCCTCCTATCTATTGGCTTCCGTCTACACTTCCTGCTGCCTTGGAAAAGCAACCAGCATAATCAAGGAGACCACACACCCCAGGTATACTTACCGGAATTCTACTGCCCCACCCACCACAGAATCAGAGTGAGTGAATGGCGACAACTGAAGTGTCCGGTGACCTCGGGTGGGATCTTCCCGTCTCAGGTCGAGCAAGGCTGTAAAATCCTATCAGGGAAAGGATCTAAAAGTCCGCGATCACATACCAACCAACTCAAGAACATAGAACGTAGAACATTACAGCGCAGTACAGGCCCTTCGGCCCTCAATGTTGCACCGACCTGTGAAACCAATCTAGAGCCCATCTAATCTACGTTATTCCAATATCATCCATATGTTTATCCAATAACCATTTAAATGCCCTTAATGTTGGTGAATCCATTACTGTTGCAGGCAGGGCATTCCACGCCCTTACTACTCTCTGAGAGAAGAACCTACCTCTGACATCTGTCCTGTATCTATCACCCCTCAATTTAAAGCTACGTCCCCTCGTGCTAGCCATCACCATCCGAGGAAAAAGGCTCTCACTGTCCACCCTATCTAATCCTCTGATCATCTTATATCCTCTATTAAGTCACCTCTTAATCTTCTACTCTCTAACAAAAACAGCCTCAAGTCCTTCAGCCTCTCCTCATAAGACCTTCCCACCATACCAGGCAGCATTCTGGTAAATCTCCTCTGCACCCTTTCCAATGCTTCCACATCCTTCCTATAATGCAGCAACCAGAACTGTACACAATACTCCAAGTGTGGCCACACCAGAGTTTTGTACAGCTGCAACATGACCTCATGGCTCCTAAACTCAAACCCTTGACCAATAAAAGCTAATACACCATATACCTTCTTAACAACCCGATCAGGCTGGGTGCCAACTTTCAGGGATCTATGCACATGGACACCAAGATCTCTCTGCTCAACCACACTACCAAGTAAGCCCAGTACTCTGTATTCCTGCTACTCCTTCCAAAGTGAATCACTTCTTCCCTGTTGCCATTGGACTTTTGAATGGACCTACCTTGCATTAAGTTGATCTTTCTCTACACTCGACTATAACATACATTCTGCACTCTCTCCTTTCCTTCTCTATGAACAGTGTGCTTTATCTGGGAAGCAAGCAAGAAACAATATTTTTCACTGTATGTTAATACATGTGACAATAAATCAAATCAACTCAAGTCAAATCAAAAATATGAAACTGGGATTTGGAATTCAGCTTTTTATCTGGCTCAAAGTTCCCAGATCTGAGTAAGCAGGATTTTGGAGCCAGTTTTCTATGGGGGTATATTGTGGACAGAGGAACAAATAAACAAACAAAACTCTTTCTATTTGTGATATTTCATTTACCTCCTCTATGATCATCTTCAATACAGGTGCCCTGCCGGTGTTCTCAGCCCCCTACTATACTCCTTATACACCTATGATTATGCAGCCAATTCCCCTCCAATTCGATTTTCAAGTGTGCTGACGACACCACCGTAATGGGTCGGATCTCGAACAATGACGAGACAGAGTACAGGAATGAGACAGAAAATCTGGTGAACTGATGCAACAACAATAATCTCTCCCTCAATGTCATCAAAACAAAGGAGATTGTCATTGACTTCAGAAAGCATTAGGGAGAACATATCCCTGTCTACGTCAACGGGGATGAAGTAGAAAGTGTTGAGAGCTTCAAGTTTTTAGGCGTCCAGGTCATCAACAATCTGTCCTCATCCCCCCATGCCGACACTATAGCTAAGAAAGCCCACCAATGCCTCTACTTTCTCAGAAGACTAAGGAAATTTGGCATGTCCACTACGACTCTCACCAACTTTTACAGATGCACCATAGAAAGCATTCTTTCGGGTTGTATCACAGGTTGATATGGCTCCTGCTCTGCCCAAGACCACAAGACCAAGACTACAAAAGTGAATGTCGCCCAATCCATCATACAAACCAGCCTCCCATCCATTGACTCTGTCTACACTTCCCGCTGCCTCAGCAAAGCAGCCAGTATAATTAAGGACCCCACACATCCCGGACATTCTCTCTTCCACCTTCTTCCTTCAGGAAAAGTCTGAAGTCCGGATACAAAAGTCTGAGGTCACGTATTGGCCAACTCAAGAACAGCTTCTTCCCTGCTGCTGTCAGACTTTTGAATGGAATTCTCTTGCATTAAGTTGACCTTTCTCTACACCCTAGCTATGACTGTAACACTACATTCTGCACTCTCTCCATTCCTTCTCTATGAATGGTGTATTTTGTCTGTATAGCGCACAAGAAACAATACTTTTCACTGTGAGTTAATAAATAAACTGCAACAAAGTACAATAATAAATCAATTCAAAAAGATTATCTCTGGAATCTTTCTTCTCTATGTTGTGCATTTTTATATAATGTTAACATTTTATCAAGTTAACATCTCAGCTTTTATTACTGAACACACATTGAAAGAAATAATTTCACAACAGCTACCTGAATATCATTGCATTCTTTCAATTGACAATAGCATCTATTTTGATGGTGAGCTTGAGTTACTGTTTATGTTCAGCTTTCCTTCTGTCCTTGGTTGCACAGTGTCAGAACACAACTTTTTTCAGCACCTTTTTTGATCCAGTGAACAGTTTTCCATGGTGTTCCAATCTGCTCTCAGAACGTTGCAGTTTGAAGGAGTATTTGAGACCTCTTTATTTCCAAGGGAAGAAGTAATATTTTATTAAAAAAACTGTAACTCTCAGCATCTGCCTTGAAAGTTACAGTGAAAACTATGATAAACCTGCAAAAGGCAAACTTTCTGACTGCTTTCTTTTCTGAAAGGTGGTAAAGTTGGTCAATTTCTATCGCCTAATAGCGATACCAGCCAAAAGGCACAAACTTCTTGTTTGCATTACTGGATCCGATGCTTATGGATTTTCTCTCAAAGGCCACGAATGGATTTTATATAACAAAGAAAGATTTATAGAAAGACTTATTCACGATGAAAAACTTTAAAATCTGAAAATGCATCTATTATGCCTGGTGACTACAGGGACTTTATACAATGGATGTTAGAGATATCTTTGCTCATTTGGGAGTTGAATTGCAGGTGCAGCTATTTCATCATTCTGTGGCAGCCGCTATTTTATCTGGAATGAGAGCGGGGACAGTAGGGAGCAGCTTCATCAATTTCATTCCAAAGAAATAAAGCTCACTGCTGAAATGGAAGCCCTTCATTTTCTTCCTGTCCAAATTGCAAATGGTTGTACCTTCCGGGGGGTGCGGACTGATATTTGCTAATTACTCAGTGAGTAAGTCAGCTTAGAATTATTCAGATGAGATCCAGCTGTTGAGATGGGCATGCCCTCTGTGTCCCCTGGATTTGTTGGATTTTTCACCCACTAACCAGGCTCCCCATTCCGCTTCTGCCTCCCTCTCAATATTGTGACCAGAACCCACTGAAGCGAGCAGGGAAATCGGGCTGACATTGTTAACTTTCATTTCACAGTGTTGCTCAGTTTATTTACATCTGCAGCTCTATTGAAGAAACAAACACATTTTGAACTTTTCCAACGATTGGCAGTAACTAGAAATGATCGACTCAAAGGTCGGAATGTTAAACGTTCACTCTGGCAGGATTTTCCCACCTCACTGCAGGTAGGGCGCCAAGTTCTCCGACTTTGCTGCAATGGGAGCGTGGCATGAAGCTGATAAGATTGTGTCAAATCATTTTTAAACTATTTCATCTTCTGCCTGAAATTTCTCCCCATCCCCCAGCCACGTAGTCACTGAGTGACTCTGATTGCGTTCATGGGGCCCACTGGTTAAAATCTCCTAGACTTCCTTTTGCAGAGGATTTGACTCTTTTCTGTTTGACTCAATCCAGAAGACCATAAGACGTAGGAGCAGAATTAGGCCACTTGGCCCATCGAGTCTGCTCCACCATTTAATCATCTCCATTCTCCTGCTTTTTCCCCATAACCCCTGATCCGCTTATTAATCAAGCACCTATCTATCTCTGTCTTAAAGACACTCAATGACTTGCCCTCCACAGCCTTCTGCAGCAAAGAGTTCCACAGATCCACTCACTCTCTGGCTGAAGAAATTCCTTCTCACCTCTGTTTTAAAGGATCATCCCTTTAGCCTGAGGTTATGCTCTCTGGTTCTAGTTTTCCCTACTAGTGGAAACATCCTCTCCACATCCACTCTATCCAGGGCCTCGCAGTATCCTGTAAGTTACAATAAGATCCCCCCCCTCATCCTTCTAAACTCCAACAATCCCTTGGATCAATGATCCAGCCTCCCACCCCTACACGCCCGGCTCATTTTTAAAAGCGTCTCCTAATCCTATTTCATTTGCACCATTGTAAGTCTCGCAACGATACATTTTTCATATTGGAATACATACATAGAACATAGAACATTACAGCACAGTACAGGCCCTTCGGCCCTCGATGTTGTGCCAACCAGTGGAACCAATCTAATGACCCTCTAACTTAAACTATTCCAATGTTATCCATATGCCTATCCACAGACCATTTGAACGCCCTTAAAGTTGGCGAGTCCACAACTGCTGCAGGCAGGGCATTCCACGCCCTTACTACCCTCTGAGTAAAGAACCTACCTCTGACACCCGTCCTATAATTACCACCCCTCAATTTAAAGCTATGTCCCCTCGTGTTAGCCACAAGATCAATATCTCAGAATGTGAACAAGAAGTTGCAGAACGACCAAACCAAATGTCCTCGATGAGTGGGAAACGTGAAACTGGAGGAACCCGAATCAAAACTAAAGAAAACATTTGGCCTGCATGTCAACACTGAATAATTTAAGCATGATAATCTAACTGGTGATAGCACACTCATGTCTGTTTCATACTGTACGGATAATATCCATCCAAGCGTAAAAATGCAATTGGGCGACAGTAACATTTACATTTCACAGCAACGATTTAACAGCAGACTAAAAATCTAACAGCGGTGCGTTAACAACAATTAAGCCCAGGGCTGAGGGGCAAAGGCTGATCTGTGTGGGGAGAACAGGATAAATCCTCAGCCAAGCTAGAATTCTCAAATTGCTATCCGACAGATTGGGTTGTAATTCTTAAATGACCTTCAGACCAGCCTGGAATTTAAACACCTATTTTTATACAGTCAAGGCAATGGAAGTCAATTTTTAATACCGCGTAGCCAGTACGGTTGAAAGTGAATAAAGATGCTCAGGTTTATGTTATATTTTGTTAAAAGCCCCTCTGTCACCGAGCTGACAAGTTTAAAGATTCCAGTGAAAGGCAGAATGCACATTTCTAGGGTCAGAGAATGGGGTGTGGGGATTGGGGGTGGGCATTTGGACTTTGGCGGGGAGGGGGGTGTGGCTCAGGTTGGACATGGCGGGGGAGGGTGTGGTTCAGATGTGGGGGAACCCGGGGATGGGGATCAGACATCGGTGGGATGGTGTCAGGGGGAATGTTCACGTCAATGGGTTTTGGTCGGGGTCTGTGGGGGATCGGCCCAACCGGATCTTGAGTTGGGTCTGAAGGGGTGGAGGGGGGAAGGATTCCACCTGAGTGGAAATAACTTGTGAGGGTCGGGCTGCATAGTTGAAGCAGCTGGGGGTGTGGGAGGGGGCGGGGGGGGGGTCCCATATGAAGCTCAGTCTTAATTTTTAAAATATTTACTCTGAAGTTAGAATTTCTAACTAATTTTTAGTAACAATGAGGATAAAACTCTGCCCGTTGAAGTGGTGGAGGCTACCTCGCTAAATATATTTAAGTCACGGGTAGATAGGCTTCTGATAGACAGGGGAATTAAGGGTCATGGGGAGAAAGCAGGAAAGTGGAACTGATCCACTTCAGATCAGCCGTGATCTTATTGAATGGCGGGGCAGGCTCGAAGGGTTAGATGGCCTACTCCTGCTCCTATTTCTTATGTTCTTAAAATGGCAGAACCATCTGGAGATAGTGATTTAAATCACTTTGTCAGATGGTTCCTAACTCAGCGCAATTGTCCAGAGGGAGCTACCGTTCCTGGACAATTACAGGGTAAACCTTTATATGGGAATTTCCGAGAGGGATTCCCCAGCACACCTTTGGGTACTCCCAAAACCAACCCCAGGGAGCCAGGAGGTTATGGCCCATTTAATATTTATGTCCTGAATAGCATAGGTTTGTAATTTGCTTGATGCTTTGCTTTTTACTACATTGTGCAGGTGGACATTTGTAGCTGACATTGCTGCATCTTATTAGAACAAAATACACTTACAATTCTACCAAGGGATATTTGATCGGTGGTGAGGAGCCTGAGCATTTTCCCCCTCATTGTAAACAATAATAATTACACCTTGCTGTGATGTCTCATTGTGAAGACTCTCGGAATCCCATTTCACATAATGTGCACCAAACCGTAATTCCATTCACGGGATGGGCCAGGTGCTTAACAATGAAGCAGAGTGTCCTGGGCTACAAAAAGATGGAGATGATGGTGAGTGTTTGGAACAAGCTGCCAGAGATAGTAGAAGAGGCGGGTACAATTTTATCTTTTAAAAAACATTTAGGCAGTTATGTGGGTACGATGGGTATTGAGGGATATGGGCCAAATGTGGGCAATTGGGATTAGCTTAGGGTTTAACAAAAAAGGGCAGCATGAACAAGTTGGGCTAAAGGGCCTGTTTCCATGCTGTAAACCTCTATGACTCTATGAGATGGAATGGTCAAATGGGCAGATAAGTGGCAGATGGAATTTAACCCTGAAAAGAATGAGGTGATACCCTTTGAAAGGAATAATTTGACAAGAAATCACTCAATGAATGGTCAGACACTCGAAAGTTCTGAGGAACAAAGAGAACAAAGAGAATTATGGACTGTTTGTCCATAGATCTCTAAAGGCGGAAGGACATGTTAGTAGGGTGGTGAAAAACACAGATGCAACACTTGCTTTTATTAATTGAGGCACAGATTACAAAAGCAGAGAATTTATGTTGGAGTTGTATTGAACTTTGATGAGGCCACAGTTGGAAGTACTGTGTGCAGTCTTGGCCGCCAAATTATTGGAAGGATGTGATTGCACTGGAGGGGGTGCAGAGGAGGTTCACCAGGATGCTGCCTGGGATGGAGTGTTTAAGTTATGAAGAGAGGTTGGATAGGCTTGGGTTGTTTTCATTGGAACAGAGAAGACTGAGGGACGATCGGATCAAGGTGTACAAGGTTAAGAGAGATATGGACAGAGTGAATAAAGAACAGCGGTTCCCCTTAGTTGGAGGGTCAGTCATGAGGGGATATGGATTCAAAGCATGGGGTAGGGGGTTTAGGGGGATATGAGGAAAATCTTCTTTCTCCAGAGAGTGGTGACGGTCTGGAATGCACCACCTGGGAGGATGGTAGAGGTGGGATGCCTCACATCCTTTAAAAAGATCTTGGGTGAGCACCTGGCACATCATAACATTCAGGGCAATGGGCCAAATGCTGGCAGATGGGATTAGGTGGGAGTTGAGCTGTTTCTAATGTGTTGGTGCAGACTCGATGGATCAAAGGGTCTCTTCTACACCGTGGGATTCTATGATTCTCTGATCATGAAGTCCAATCGATTTCACATTTCAGCTGCTGACCAATGTCTCTTTTTTGGAGCAAAAATGAAAACCCCAGTT
Organism: Carcharhinus amblyrhynchos; assembly: GCF_965287045.1. NCBI lineage: Eukaryota > Metazoa > Chordata > Chondrichthyes > Carcharhiniformes > Carcharhinidae > Carcharhinus > Carcharhinus amblyrhynchos. The sequence continues at coordinate 2,345,622 of NC_137329.1, read as the reverse complement.
GATGACAGTGGAGTGAGATCTATAGCCCAGGGAGGTCCAATCAATTTCCTAAACTGCTGAAAAAGAAAATGGTTATCCATCGGAAACTCATTTCTCTGATGATTTCATACAAAAAGTGCCGAGTGTTGTAGATATGAATGAAAATAAAGCATTGAACAAGTGTCCATGAATCCCTCATTACTTTGCACTCTGAAGCTAATGGGAAATACCAATTGAGCTGACTCTCCTACTTGCCCATGACAGCCTGTTGTCAATCTATTTTCAGTGTTAAGATAATTTGCTTTGGAAGCTTATCTAATTAACCTTGCAAAAATAAATGAATTATAAATAATATGAGTTCACGTTTACAAAAGTAAACTAATTGTTTTGTTTTACAGAGCTTAAGTATTTCTGAAAATGGAACAGACTGCTGAAGCTTTTCTTCTTGCATTCATCAGGACAGGTTATAACAATTGTAAAGGGCACAACAATTTATTTTGAGAAGAGGGTGCTGATTAGTTAGCAAGTGGGCTCCTCCTGGTGTGGCTACATGTAGCTTCTAGTACACATAAGTGAAATCCCGAGAAGCCAAGCAATTCATCATAGAGACAGGTGAAATATCAATGGTATTGAACACAGAACACAGAACACTACAGCACAAACAGGCTCTTCGGCCCACGAGTTGCACCGATCATATCCCTATCTACCAGGCCTATCTATAAATCTCAATCCCACTAAATCCCATGTACTCATCCAGAAGTCTTTTAAAAGACCCCAGCGAGTTCGCCTCTACCACGACTGATGGCAGCCGATCCCACTCAGTCACCACCCTCTGAGTGAAAAACAGAGGAGTGGCATCTCCTCTGTACCTGCTCCCCAGCACCTTAAACCTGCACCCGGACCAGCCAGCCCTCCATGACTCATTTGAAATACATTGACAGATATCGGCTCCTCTTGTCCAGGAATTGGTGCATTATACATGAAAATACTGATAGATTGCAAGGAAAATCCCTAAAATAGAAACCATAAACCAATATTAGTAGGCAGGGGGGAGGCCACAAGGTTCAAATCTTTCTGAGAATGCAGTGAAACATTGTTTAAAATATTAAAGCGTTGAGCTTTATGTCTGAATTTTCCATTGGTTGAATTTGTTTCCTGCCTGAAGGTCAATTTGACGGATTTGTTCTCAAGTCACAGGAGAAAGTTGAAATAACGTTTGGAGTTTGATGTCTTTGACAGGGGAAACCTTTGCCCTTTTCTTTGCCACAGCAAATTCATGTGGGCTCAGTATCACAATGGACCACATTGGCTCCTCCATCAGCAGCATCCTTGAGCTGAAGATGAACTTTGATCTTCACAAGTTAATTCACTGTGGAAGTGTCTCCTGACCTCTTACATTATGCATAACCTTCACGGAAGATGCACTGTAACAGTAATGGTCCTGCTTCCGAACTTTGCTTTTGCCAGAACTGCCTGCCCTTCAATTTCCCCAACTGTTCCTCTGCATTGAGATTTTTGCCCTCTGATGATCTCCAACCAGCTGGACTCAGATAACACAATAGCTCAAGTTTTATGCCTTAAGTTTAAGCTTGTGTTCAAAGTTATTTGCCGCACTGAGGTGCAATTCACCATGGTTAGCAAGTCATAAATAAATATCATAAAATCACCAAGGAACAGAAGGAGGCCATTTGGTCCATCGAGCCTGCACCAACAAAGATCCCACCCAGGCCCATCCCTGCAACCCCAAACATTCACCCTGCTCATCTCCCAGCACCAAGGGGCTATTCCAAACAAAGAACAACTCAACACAGGAACAGGCCCTAACTGAAAAAAAAAACCTCCTGCCCTTATTCGATCCGTATCTCTCCATTCCCTCCCTATTCATCGACCCTTCCAGATGCCTCTTAAATGTTGCCAACGTGCCCGCTTCCACCACCTCCTCTGGCAGCGCGTTCCAGGCACCCACCACCCTCTGTGTGAAAAACTTTCCCATGGCCAATCAACCTAACCTGCACATTTTTGGAGTCTGGGAGGAAAACAAAGCACCTGGAGGAACCTATGGATTCTATATGTGGGCTGGTGGTCTTGTTTGCTGTCCTTTCTAAACCACCCCTCAGTGATTAGCATTGCTGCCTCAAAGCGCCAGGAACCCGGGTTCGATTCCTGGCTTGAGTTCCTGTCTGTTCGGGGTCTGCACATTCTCCCTGTGTCTGCATGGGTTTTCTCTGGCTGCTCTGATTTCCTCCCACAGTCTGAAAGACGTGCAGTTCAGCTGCATTGGCCATGCTAAATTCTCCTTCAGTGGAGCGAAGCAACTAGGGGATTTTCACAGTAACTTAATTGCAGTGTTAATGTAAGCCTACTTGTGACTAATAAATAAAACAGCACATTAACAAACCCGATGTTATTTTGGACCCAATAGGGGACCAGGAACAGCAAACATATAGGCACCATGCCAAAGAGCTTCACCACAATGTATTTCTAAAATTTTATTGGTCTATGTTTTATAAGTGTACATATTTCAATGACCCTAAACTATTACTGACCACCTTCCAATGAAAATGTCGCCCTGTATATGATGACAAGATGGGATTCAGTTTTACAAGTGACACAGGCCATTCAGTCTCTCTTTCATACAAATTGATCAAAATCAAAGACAAGCTCTGAGGGAAGCAAATGGTCGTGAAAAAGTTCCACTTGTGATCATTCATCATACTTTCAGCTATTGCCACAAGACCATTTCCAAAAGAGGTTGCAGTGGTGAAGTTAAGTTCATGTAGAAATGTTTATTGTCCATGGTCACTGCACTGTGCAGGCATTTGATTGCAGCAATTGTGACTGTAGACATCTACAATTGGATGAGTAGTGTAGCAGGTTGGAACAATGTTGGCTGCTCTCTGCTCATACATTCCAGGCAATATACAGAGAACATTTTCACTCTTAATGTCACCTGTTTCATTTTAATACACTATATTTTGTATTTAATTTAAAATAAATATGATATTTATTGCTTTATGGTGCTTGCCACCAATCCAAGCTTCAAGAAAAAATATCCAACGAACTTGCTTCTTTGAAAATATAATTGTAATTGTTGGCTATATTAACTTAATTATTGTATTAATATTTCATTTATTACCGAGGAGAATCATTCTGATCTGGGGTTATCAAAAACATTTAACTTTGCAAAAATTCTTGGCTAGAAGTTGTTACAAATTAATGCTTTCTGGAAAGTATAATTGTTAAGTACTCACATTAGGAACATGTTAATATGTTAAATATTAAATTGGGAACATTGACACTATCATTTTTAGTATTGTATTTTTCAAAATTCATTAACGTCAGTGTGGTGTGAATATAAAGCAGCACCTGACAGTTGTTAACATAAGTACAAGAAGGAAAATTTACTGTTAAAAATAAATGAGAAAATGTAGCCAGTCTTATTTTGTCTCAGCAGGTTGTTGCTTGCATTGCAGTGACTTGCTGTGTAATTTTTTTGAGAAAGAGTTCCAAAGGTCCATGACCCTCTGAGAGGAAAACAAAGTCTCCCCATCTCTGCTTAATTTTACTTATTCATTCCTGGGACATGGGTGTCGCTGGCTGGCCAGCATTTATTGCCTATTCCTAGTTGCCCAAAGGCAATTGAGTGTCAACCACATTGCTGTGAATCTAGAGTCACATGTCGGCCAGACAGGGTAAGGAGGGCAGATTTCCCTCCCTAAAGGAAATTAGTGAACCAGATGGGTTTTTCCGACAATTGACAATGGTTTCATGGTCATCAGTAGATTCTTAATTCCAGATATTAAGGGGTGACCCTTATTTTTAAACAGTGACCCACTCGTTCTAGATTTTCCCACAAGAGGAAACATCCTCTCCACATCCACCCTGTCAATCCTCTCAGGATCTTATATGTTTCAATCAAGTCACTTCTTACTCTTCTGAACAGAATACAAGCCCAGCCTGTTCAAGCCTTCCTCATCAGACAACCTGCCCATTCCAGGTGTTCTTTGAGTAAACATTTTCTGAAATGCTTCCAACACCCTTCCTGAAATAGAGAGACCAATACTGTATACAGTGCCCCACATGTGGTCTTGCTAGTGTCCTGGACAACTGAAACATAGCCTATCTTCTTTTGTAATCAATTGTCCTCACACTAGATGATGACATTCTATTAACTTTCCTCATTACTTGTTGTACCTGCACAATAACCTTTCATGCACCCAGGGCACCTAGACCTCTCTGCACCTCAGGGCTTTGCAATCTCTCGCCTTTCAGATAACAACATTTTTTATTCTTTCTGACAATTTCACATTTGCTCACATTATACTCAATTTGCCAGAATTACGCCCAATCACTTAACCTACCTATATCCCTTTGTGATCTCTTTATGTCCTCTTCACAATTTACTTTCCTACCTATCTTTGTGTCATCAGTACATTTAGCAACCATGTCTTCAGTCTCTTCCTCCGATTCAGTTATATAAGTTATAAAAATTTAGGATCCCGGCACTGATCCCTGTGACACACCACTTGTTACATCCTGCCAACTGGAAAATGACCCATTTATGCCAGCTCCCTGTTCCTGTTAGCGGGTCAGAAAACTGGGTTCATGTTCCACTGCAGAATCTGAAATCACACAATCTGATGCTTCAGTACAGTACAGAGTGAGTTCTGTCCTCATAGAAATATTGTCTCTCAGGTATGACATCCAAGCTAAGTCTCTCTGTATTTCCAGATAGATTGAGACAATTCCCCCGATGCTATTCAGTGGAGAACAGGGGAATTCTGCCAGGGTTGTTGCCAGTATTTATCCTCTAGTCGAAAGGATTTTGTGTGCATTTATCTCACTCCAGTTTGAAGGAACAGGTCGTAAGCAAATCTAATCCTCCATTGTCCAGCATTGTCGCATGGATAACATTTCAAAGATATTTCAGCAACAGTGAAGTATTTCCAAAGTTATGAGACCACAAAAAAAACAGGGTGAGATTTTATGGCCTCAGTTGGAGGAGAAACTAGAAATTCCCATCTAAAATTAAGGGAGATTTCTGTTGTGGGATCCTCGCCCACTCCGATTCTGTGGCGGGTGAGATGGCAGAATTCCGGCCAATATAAATTTGTCTTTTTTTTTAGCTCTATTTAACTGGTAACCACTGCCCACAGAGTGACTACATTACAAACTGCAATAACCGACATTGGCTGCAGTCTCCTTCGAAGGGATTTGCTGACCTCAACATTCGCTCATCAGAAGCATTTTTCAGTAGTATTAATTATGAATTAAAGCTAATGAAGCGATTAGCCAAAGTTAAACGATGAAGTTAGAAATCACTGTTGTGCTTATGCCTGCTGTTTGGTACATTAGACATCAATTAGATCAGGAATGGGGACCGTGCACATTCAACCTGACAAGAAACTCATTCCAGACGATGATGATTGTCAGCAATCTTGTGTGAAAATTCTTGTTGTGCGCTTCAGCACAGGGACAGAGAAAACACCAGCCAACATTTTTTAAAGATACCACAAAAACGTACCAAAATACTGCTGTTAGCTTCAAAAGGTGGAGATTAGAATCGATGGTGATTAAAGGTGAATTGTTAGCAATCTTTTTGTTCAGGGGAATTAGAAAACCAAATGTGCATTCAACCAAAGAATTTTTGAACACCAGTGTGGCATTGGGGCAGAATTTTACACACCCGTGATGTAGGGTTTACAGGTGGGTGACCCAAACATTCTTCCCACTGCCTTGTCCATAATTGTATTCCGGGGAGCAGAGGCACGGGATGGTTTACTCACCCTCACCCTAGTTGAGCCCTTGAGTGTTTAATTTGTTTTATTTATTAATTCAAGAGATGTGGGTGTCACCGGCTAGGCCAGCATTTACTTCCCATCCCTAACTGCCCTTGAGAAGGTGGTGATGAGTTGCCTTCCTGAGTTGCTGCAGTCCCTGTGGTGCAGGGACACCCACAGTGCTGAGAGGGAGGGAGTTCCAGGAGCTTGACCCAATGACAGTAAAGGGCAAGCAATGTATTTCCAAGTCAGGACGGTGAGTGGCTTGAAGGGAATTTTCCAACCAGTGCTTCTTCCAGCTATCTGTTGTCCTGGCTCTTCCAGGTTGTAGGTTTTATTGGGCACTTAAGCACCAGTCTCCAGCTGGCCTCAGTTTTGAGGCTGATGGGTGGAGCTCAGGGACAGACTAAAGCCCGGCAGGTCATCCTGCTTAGGCCTCAGGTAGAAGTGGGCGTCCTTCCTCAAAGACCTATTTTCCACATTGGTGGTCCAAGATCCCCATCTTATCCCCTTCCCATAGCCTCTCCACTAAGACCTTCATTAAGATGGAGAAAAAAGATGTATCTACCCGGAATTGTCTGACCCACTGTGACTCAGACCAAAATAACTTCTAGCCTTCAGAAAACTAGCAGATAACTCGTTATGTTTGAAGGGGCGCTAATGCCCCTCTGACTACAGAAAATCACATTCTAAAGAAATGCACAATATCTTTTCCATTTCTAAGCAAAGCTCAATCCACAGAGACACTTGGCAAAATGTTCCCACTCCACCTGCCACAGGAATCACAGTGGGTGAGACACGGACCATGCAAATGCCTGTTGATCTTGGGCACGGTTTCCTGGCCTTGGTGAGCATGGCCAGAATATCCCACCCAGTGAGTCTGCAAGGACATGAGAGACTCTTCTGATTCCTCCATTAAACACAGTGGTGGGTGGCATGGTGGTACAGTGATTAGCACTGCTGCCTCACTATGATAGGGACGCGCATTCGATTCCAGCTTGGGTCATTGTCTGTGTCTGTCACTGTCTGTGTGGAGTTTGCACATTCTCCCCGTGTCTGCATGGGTTTCCTCCATATGCTCCAGTTCCCTCCCACAGTCCAAAGATAGAACAAAGAACAAAGAAAATTACAGCACAGGAACAGGTCCTTTGGCCCTCCAAACCTGCACCAACCATTCTGCTCGACTGAACTCGGCTTGACACTGAAAAAGGGCACATCAAAGCTACCCTGCAAGATAATAACAAGGCTGATCAAAGGCCCTCATCCTCTGTCCTCAAATTATCCTGGAAGGATAAAGTATCTCAGAAACATGAGCAATGGCTGAAGCTAGTTGGGTCTCGCTGCTTTTATGTAGTGGCAACATGAGTGGTATTTTCCACAAACAGAATGCTGCCATCAAGTCAAGAAGACTCTGTCCACCACACCAATCGATATTGTAATATGTGAATTTCAGTGTCGCAGTGATGGAGGTACAGAGGAGATACACTCCCAGTGACTGGCACAGAACATATAAAACAACATGTCCATTCGGCCACTGTAGCAGAACACTGACCAGCAGCGAGGTCATTGAGGTCAGCAGCAGTAATGTGACCCCAGAGCTGAGGCAGGCAAAGTTGACATAAAAGATTTACTGGGATGTCGCCCTGGTATGGAGGGCATTAGCTGTGAGGAGAGGTTGGAGAAACTTCGTTTGTTCTCACTGGAGTGACAGAGATTGAGGGGAGACCTGATAGAAGTCTACAAGATTATGAGAGGCATGGACAGAGTGGATAGTCAGAAGCTTTTTCCCAGGGTGAAAGGGTCAATTACTAGGGGACACAGGTTTCAGGTGTGAGGGTCAAGATTTAAAGGAGATGTATGAAGCAGATTTTTTACACAGAGAATAGTGTGTGCCTGGAACTTGTTGCCGGGGGAAGTAATGGAAGCGGATACGGTAGTGACTTTTAAGACGCCCTTGACAAATACATGAATAGGATGGGAATAGAGGGATAGGGTCCCCAGAAGTGTGGGGGGTTTTATTTCAGTCAGTGTGAAGCGACACTCCGAATCCAGCAGTCAACAATGCAGAAAGCTGAAGGCCAGGCAAGAGGACAAAGTAAGGCAAAAAGGCAGCTTGACACATTACTTCAAAAGGTTCCAAGAATTGAGCAGAGCACAGACAGCACATTCAATCTCAACAACTACATCCACCGAAAGATGAGGGGACTTGTCTGATGACTTTGACTTGTGGATTTGTGGAGAAAACACAGCCTGAAAAGTGTGAGCCAGATGTGGGCTCCGAAACGGGAATGGAAAACCAAGATGGCAACTTCTTGCAAGCTGTGCCCAGGAAACCTTCTAATTCTACCTGTTACTCTCGGTCTACACTTCTAAAAATCCATTCTAGTTCTTTTAAACTCTCTAACAAAACTTTAATTCAATACCTTACAGTCTTACAGATTTGGCGATTACATTCTGTACTCTTTCGTTTCCTTCTCTATGAACGGTATGCTTTGTCTGTATAGCGCGCAAGAAACAATACTTTTCACTGTATGTTAATACATGTGACTTTAATTAATCAAATCAAATCAAATCAAAAATCAAAGCTACTATTCAAGCTCATTCTTCTGCAGTTGAAATGAGGGAAGGAACCTACCCTGAAGACATTGCCTTATGACCAAAATCTGTTCCACTGAGTGTAACTGAATCATTTGTAACAAATAGATCAGAGAGAATCAGTTATATGGATAATCTGAGAAGGGCTTGATGTTCAGGGCCAAAAGCAGTTTTGAAGTTCCCCTGAGGCCCATTTTTTGAGGATGATGAGAAATGGTATGATGGAAAGGAGAAGCTGGTTCACTTTTTTGGAAATCTCTAAGGCAGTTAATGGTTATGTTTGCAAGTTTTACCTTGACCCTAGCAAAGGAAACACACATTCATCAACAGGTACTAACTGAAGAAATGTTGGAAGAGGACTTCCTGATCACACAACCTCCAAAAGTCATATCAAGGTTACATGTGTGTTTACTCAAAGTATAAATCATCCGGAAGAAATGATTCTGCATTATTGGCTCAGTTTGATGAAGAGTGTTCTTACTAGGGGAAAGTACAGATGTGTGCTGTTGCCACAGTCAACCTGCTGATTTCATTGGGTCTATCACTATGAGGACATGATGAGTCATCAGTGTCAAGTGGAAGAGGGAAGTTTTTAGTTTGCCTTGAATATCTCGACGAATCAGTCAAGCTTCTCAAAAAGCATTTGAAAAGCTATCAATATTTTGGTTCCGGGAAGACCAACTTTTTAATGCACAGGACCATGATGACTTCATCACTATAATGGCACAGCGACTCAGAAACCAATTCACTAATGAAGTTAAAGATGCCAAATACTATTCCATCATCATTGATTCAACACTAGGTGTGAGCCATTGAACCAATTAACATTAAGTTTCAGATATGTGACGAGTGATGATGAGGTTATAGAGTAATTTCTCAGTTTTGTCCACTTTCAACCCCACACTTCTGAATGTATGGAGACGACTGGAAATCACTCAAATTTAGGTTTGGAAATCAAAAATAGTCATGGGCAGAGCTTTGATAATGCAGCAAATATGGCAGGAAAATATTCAGGTCTATGAGCAAGCCTGAACAATGCAACCCTCTGTGCATTATTCATCGTGTGGTCCAGTCACTTTTCGAATCTAATCTGCAATACTGCAGCTGAATCATGTGAGGCAGATGTACAATCTTCTGGCTTTATTCGAAATGTACATGCCTTTTTTTGGTTTGCATGTAATGGTGGAAAACGCTGCAATGACGTTTGGAGCAGGCACACGGAAAACATTTGATGGTTAAAATAATTTGTTACACTGCTTGGTTCACTCATGCAGATGCTGTTTTGGCTTTGAAACTGAACTTTATCGATATAAAAGAAAACTTATCAGACAAAACTGCATTGAATTCAGAGAAACCATATGTGAAAACTGAAGCAAACATAGGAACATAGAAGATAGGCACTGGAAGAGGCCATTTGGCCCTTTGAGCCTGCTCCACCATCCACCATTCTTTATGATCATGGTTGATCATCTAACTCAATCGCCTAATCCCGCTTTTTCCCATAACCTCTGATCCCATTCACCCCAAGTGCTATATCCAGCTGCCTCTTGAATACATTCAATGATTTGCCATCAACTACCTTCTGTGGTAATGAATTCCACAGGTTCACCACTCTTTGGGTGAAATGTCTCCTCATCTCTGTCCTAATTGGTCTATCCTGAATCCTCAGACTGTGACCCCTGGTTCTGGCGAGGGTGGGAGAGGGAGGAAGGTGGTTGCCTTTGGTAGAACCAGGTTATCCCAGTGGTGAGCTGGAGCTGGAAAATCCTGCCCAATGCCTCTATTTCTGAAGCTTTACAAAGCCTCGTTCTCTTCAGTGCTGCTGGAACTTGCCCTGGGCACACTTCCAGAAACATTGGGAGCAGGAGAGGTGAAATTGCTGAGATTTCTCTGAGATTTATTTCACCTTGCCAAATCCGTGTCTCTCAGCAATACAGGAATTTGAAATATCGATTAGCTGCAATCAAAATTTATTTAATTCAAGGGGCAGAAAATGTTCGATAATGTGAAGATTGCAATTCTGCAGCAGACTTCACTTACTAATTACAATTACTGCTAAAGTACAGCTGATAGATCAAATCATACAAAAATAATATGTCCAGTGCTGTGCAGATCCCAGTTGGGGAAAGTTATGGCTGGCTATGTCCAGTTTCTGTTTTATACGTGCTGCTTTGCTCATTATAGATCAGTCAATAAACCAATTAAGACCTCTGCGGCTCAGTCTTCTAGAGAACAACACAAGCCCTGAGGAGCACATCTGTCTGCATTACCATACAAGGCTCTGGATTGCCGATTTCATAGACAGAGACTGCTGCTTTATTCTTCAGATTTAGCTGAAATGAAAGATGCATTCTCATTATCATGTTCCTCTTTGTGCATCAAAATTAATTTGGGCCAAGGGAGAGCTCTACGTTGTTTTGCAATAATTTGGAAGCCGGCTTCCAATTTATCTGGTTGAAACAGATTTTTGTCAATTTGTGATTCATCCACTACTCTTTGGTCATTTCAGTTGAAAGAAGTTAGAAAGGGAAACATATCTTGTATTTGTACTGCGCCTTTCACACGCTGTGGATGTCTCATAACCCTTCGCAGTCAACTCACTGGGTGCAATCTTCTCAGTAAATATTCCAAGTGTAAAAACAGTTGGGGGGGAATGGGAGATTTTCTTGCCGCTTTTTTCAGCAAGGTCCGGCACTGTGCAGTACAGAGGCCGTAATGTGAATCTCGCCAGTAGGGGGTGGTGGAGCCTCAGCGTGCCCATGAGGCCAGCTGCTGAGCTCTTGGGCTGCCATTGCGCAGTCACCCTAATCTCCCAGTGTACTGAGTATATTGTGTACATAATACGCTGGGACATCTGTCACTGCCCACAACCTGCCCACGGACACAGCCCTCCTCACTACTCCCACCACCTCCCTCCAACGCCCCCCCCCCCAACTTCCTGCCAGGCCAATTGCCCCCAGTCTCCGAGCATTAGAAACATGGCTGGTGGCTGGAGGTGGCCATCCAGTATCAGGTAGGGAGGGAGGGGCCATGCGGCAGTTGAAAATCACTTTGCGACACAACCCATAGCAGTTACACCTACTCAGCTCCAGCTGTGGTCAAAGCTGCCCCGAGCTTTTGGTTTGGTAGTTGTGGCCATTTTTAATTTCTAATATGTTAAATGTGATTTTGGCAGCAACAATCTCCTGCAGCTCCTTACAACGAGACAGCAAGCCCATCGCTTGTGTATGGATTGGTCAATCAACATTGCATTACTCAATTGATTAGTCCAGCTGGCTGAACGTCTAATACAGAGCAGCACCAACAGCGCGGGTCCAATTCCTGTATCGGCTGAGGTTATTCATGAAGGCCCCACCTTCTCAATCTTATCCCTCGCCTGAGGTCTGGTGACCCTCAGATTAAATCACTACCAGTCAGCACCACCCCCCCCCCCCCAAAAAGGGGAGAACAGTCTATCTCCACCTGAGACTTTACCTTGCCACACTGCTTCAAACATCAGGATAGAGGAGGAAGGACGTTTGGAGTGAGAGGGAACATTGGGACTGAGGGGGAGGAAGGACTTTGGGTCTTGGGGCAGTGGGGGGGACATTGGAGTTGTGGGGGAGGTCTTTCACAGCGCCCCAAAGCACTTTTCAGCCAATGAAATAATCTTGAAATATAGCCATCGTTATAATGTGAGAAGCACAGTGGCCAATCTGCACACAGCAAATTCCCACAATCAGCAAGATAGTAATGAGTGGAGTAGACAATAAGTTTAGTGATATTGATTAAAGGGGGAATATTGGCCAGGACACTGCAGCTAACTCTCTGTTCTTCTTTGAAATAGTGCCATGGATCTTTGACGCCCACTTGAGAGAAAAGCTAGCACCTCATTGTATCGTTACGTCTAAAGACAAGCACATGTCAAAGTGTAAAACTGTAAGAAGTCTCACAACACAGGTTAAAGTCCAACAACTTTATTTCATTGCAAACACCACTAGCTTTTGGAGCACTGCTCCTTCATCTGTGTTGTGAGACTTCTTACTGTGTTTACCCCAGTCCAACGCCGGCATCGCCACACAGTGGAACACCCCTGGAGGAGTGCACTGGAGTGCCATCTATATTGTTGTGTTCACATTTTGGGCTGGGACCTGACTCCATGACCTGCTGTCTTAGAGCTAAGAGTGCAACCAACGGTGCCAGAGCTGAAACGTCCTCCTGAGGCCTGGGCAAACACGTTTACTGAACCAGTTAAAAATAAATTGGTGTGCATTAGCCCCTTGATCCGCAGGCAGTATTGATCTGAGCAGTTCTTGTAGCATTCACCTGGGCCAGTTGACACATTCTGCCTCAGATCTGCTGCCAGAAACCCAGCAATCCACCCTCCCCTCACTTGCTGATAAATGTGACTCATGCCGTGGTCACTGGGTCACAATTGGTCCCTGTTTCAAATAGAAACAAGATGTTAGTGGGTCAAAAATGCAGTCCTCCACTCCTATTCCGACTGATATTTGAACACAGTGATTTTGGAACAAGCTGAATAACCAACAAATAGAACAGCCTCCAAACATGCCGACACTATAGTTAAGAAAGCCTACCAATGCCTCTACTTTCTCAGAAGACCAACTTTCACAGATGCGCCATAGAAAGCATTCTTTCTGGTTGCATCACAGCTTGGTAAGGGTTCCTGCTCTGCCCAAGATCTCAAGAAACTATAAAAGGTTGTGAATGTAGCCCAATCCATCATGCAAACCAGCCTCCCATCCATTGACTCTGCCTACCCTACCCGCTGCCTTGGCAAAGCAGCCAGCATAATTAAGGACACCACACACCCCAAACATTCTCCCTTCCACCTTCTTCCATCAGGAGAAAGATACAAAAGTCTGAGGTCACATACAAAATGACTCAGGAGCAGCTTCATCCCTGCTGCTGTCAGACTTTTGAATGGACTTACCTTGCATTAAGTTGATCTTTCTTTACACCCTAGCTATGACTATGACACTACATTCTGCACGATCTCATTTCCTTCGCTATGAATGTATGCTTTATCTGTATAGCACGCAAGAAACAATACTTTTCATTGTAAGTTAATAGATGTGACAATAATAAATCAAATCAAATCAAAATCAAAGACAGAGCCAACAAAAGTCTACAAACTGAGGACTCTCACACCCTGTAGAACTCTAATGTAAACTTGTTCCAAAATTGTTCCTCCTAGCTTCACACACTATTTCCGCCCAATGCTAATCCCCTATCCTGGAATAATTAACTTTCAGAGGTTTCATTAGTGAACACCAGCATGTCGGCAGCGAATTCGGAAAGGTCTCCAGCTAAGAGAACTCCTTCCCCTGGAATGATTCCTCACTCTGAGTCCCAATCGGTCACCCAGACCCAGTGTCATTTACTCTGCTGTGCTGCCCTTAAAGGAACAATCACCACACCCCTCCCTTTTTAGATCCTTTATACAATTTTCAATAATAAAGTTACTCTGTCCTAAATGCTAACAGAACATTATATATATGAGTTTGATAATTATAAATTGAGTTTTTGAGGGGGTTTTCTGTTTCCTGTTGAGAGGCATTATCCTGCTATTTGAGATGTTTGAGAGTAGAAACTGAAACAAAGACAGGGGCCTGTGAACCACCCTAATGACATCACCATCAAGTCATGTGACCAACTCTGAAAGCAATCATGCAGCCACTAAAACATATAACAAAGCATATGGGCACAGTATTAAGAACAAGAATAGCAACAACATCGTCAGACAATTTGTATATCGAATTCACACTCAGGGCGGGATTTTCTGGCTGAGCTCACCTTGAAATTGGAAAATCCCGCCCGAGATCAGCGGGCCTTTCCATGGTCCCCCCCTTTTCCCACTACGATTCCTGTGACAGGTGGAATGGGAAAATTCACCCCTATGTTTCTGACAAGTCTCCTAAAAGTCTATGCTATGTTTTCAGCATTCACAATAACATTGGGCAAAGCACTGGAAATATCAACAATCCCATCTGAAAAAGATTATAAGTATCCAAACGTGAGCCAAATTTATGTAGTTCATACTGATGACCACACAAAATACAACTCTGAAGCAAACTCTGTTTTTCTTCATAGATATTGTCTGGGTTTGTTGAGTTTCCACAGCATTTTCCAATTTTTATTTCAGATTTCCAACATCTGCAGTATTTTGCTTTTGTTTAAGTGAGAAAATACACTCCTGATTCAACCTCCATCTGAACTATTGTACATGTTGCCTGTGACTTACAATGGATCAAAATATTAGAAGTGCCTTTGTAATTCGATTCTCAGCATTTAAACCAGGTCATTGATTGGCCTATTCATTCAGGTTTGAATGTGAAACAGAGATAAAGCTACAGGTATATGCTTTACAATAGGACTAAATAAATTCAGACATATTTCTGACTGGGATGCCTGTGGGATGTAAGAAAAGCTAAACCACTTCTGATGAAGTTTGAAAAGACGTTACACATTCTGACCCGTAAATAAGAAACAGTTTTTAACTGACACTCTCCTTTAAGCAATCAGAAAGCAAGGTCTCATCACTGGAATAAATGTGTCCGTGCAAATCTCTAATCGCTGTGCTCCACACAAATATGAAGACAATTAGTATGCAGAAAGAAGTTATATAGCTTCTTTCATGTTTCCAGAATGTTGCAAGATGCTTTAAAGCTGACAAAAGTGCTTTTGCAGCCCAGTCACTGTTACAATATAGGAAATGTGGCAGTCAGTTGCACAAAGCAACATCCCATGGACAGAGGTTATGATAATATCACCCGTGTTAGTCATACTGGCTGAGGACTAAATATTGGCCAAGATGTCAGTGAGAGCTGGCGTGGCTCTCAAATTGAATTGGTAACCCAGAAACCTGAACAAAGAAGTAGGTTTTAATGGGTGTCTTACAGAAGGTTTAACCGAAAAGATGGGACCTCCAAAAGTGTGGCATTCCCTCAGTACTGCACTGAGCTGTCACATACACTGAGGTCTCTGGAGTGGGACTTGAACTCACAACGCTCTGCCTCAGTGAGAGTGCGAGTACTGAGCATATGGACAAATGCCAGAAACCCTGGAGGCTGCCACAACACATTTATTTTACAGTTGTCAAGAAATTATTTAATAGAATTTCAAGACTAGACTGATGGCATCTGGAAGATCGAGGATACCCTTGAGCTGTGACTCATGACACCAACGCCGAATGCATGATCTGTGGCACTGAGAGAAAATGTAATGAGACACATGTCTTTGTGATGGTACAAATAGAATATCCCCATAAATACACTAAGATAGCTGAAATTTCAGGTGAGCGGTGAGGCCCTGATATGGAGACCAAACCTGGCCCTAACCCTGATGGTGCTTGAGGCTCCGTTATCTGTCAATATTCCCAGAGATGGCCAATTAACAGGTCTTCCTCAGGAAGGGTGTGTAATGGGGGATTGTGGGCAAGCTGTGCAAGCAGGGAGGTCTGGTTGAAGCACTCAAGGTTTTGGGCTGATGAATAAAAGCAAATTACTGTGGATGCTGGAATCTGAAACCAAAAGAGAAAATGCTGGAAAATCTCAGCAGGTCTGGCAGCATCTGTAACGAGAGAGAAGATCTGACGTTTCGAGTCCAGACCACCCTTTGACAAAGCTGGAGCTGGAGCTTTGACAAAGGGTCATCTTGGACTCGAAATGTCAGCTCTTTTCTCTCCTCATAGATGCTGCCAGACCCGCTGAGGTTTTCCAGCATTTTCTCTTTTGATTTTGGGTTGCTGAATTCTGCTGATGCAGGTTGGAGAATGACGAGGTGTGGGGGGGGGAGGGGGTTGGGTGGGACTTAAAGGCAAAAGGACCTTTCTTAAACTGTGAAAAGTGTGCAGCCAGAGCTGCCAGGCCATTGATGTGAGGCGGCAATCCCTTACCTGCAGTTTGTGGCCCTCAGCTTCCCGGCATTCAGGAAATTGGGATTTAAAGGAGGAACTGGTGACTACAAATGGGAAGTCACTTCCAGTCAACAAAGTTCTGGATGCCATTAGATTCCAGCAGCATCACCATTTTGCCTTCAGGTGAACATTTAAAAGATCTTTATTAGTTACCCAGCACTGCTGCTGGTACTGGCCAGAAGCAGCTCTAACTGGATCACACAGAGAAGTCTTTACAGAGCAGCCCCAAGCCCAGATCCTTTCACTTCGCTCCCCTTCCTGCTTCCAAACCTGCTCCATTGCCGCTCGAGCCCACTTGCGTATCATCGAACATTAAATCAGCTGTGAACCATTGCAATTGGACAGCGTTTTAAAATATCATTTCAAGCCTGCCTTAGACATATTTCTTGATATATTAAATATTGGTAACTTGGTTAAGCTATCGCTGTAAAGAGGTTTTCACAATATCTAATCTTTTTATCACTGTATCAACCCACCGCACACACACAACCTGATTTCAAATGAACGATAATGATTTGTGAGAAAAATAACAGAACCATTTGTGAATTTTATTGGGAGGAAGAGAAAGATGATTTGGAGATTTAGTCCCTTGAATCTGTTTCACTATTCATGCAGAACCTCAGGTACAATCGTCAGCTTCTCAACAGATTAACATTTTTATTCAAAAGCTTTATTAGTGTCCTTGATCCCAAAGGAAACACATCTTCAAAGGTCAAACAAAAAGGACAATGAGAGGAAATTGTGGTGATGATTAAATCACGAGGTGTGTCTGATCTTGTAGGCAGGCATGTTTCGAGAACAATTTTTTGAATAAATATCTAGAATCATAGAATGGCCATTCAGCTCATCAAGTCTACACGGACTCTCTGACAAAGCATCTCACCCAGGCCCTCTTTCCTTAATCCCATGTATTCACCATGGCTATTCAACCTGACCCCCACATCTGTAGACTGTGGGAGGAAACCAGAGCATCCAGAGGAAACCCACGTAGACACGGGGACAATGTGCAAACTCCGCACTGACAGTGACCCAAGGCTGGAATTGAAGCTGTGAGGCAGCAGAGCCACCATGTCAGGAACTCTGATTGTACTGAAGTTAATTTAGGCAAAACATTTGGCATCCTTTCCCTCCAATTATTCCAATTTCAGATGGATTTTGCCAAAAAAGACAGTCAATCTAGACCAATGATGCAAAAGATTTGCAAATTAAGACAGCACGAATTGTGATTTAATATTCAACCCCAGGTAGAATAATAGCGGGGTGCTGCATGCAGTTGGCTGCTTACATTAGTGACAGGCTGACTATGGAAGCACAGCCTCTCAGTGCAGTACCCCTCAGAGACCTTCTGTTCATAGGTTCAGCCCAGACAACCTGTACATCTTGGCCATGTTATCTTCCAACTTATCCTTCTGCTGCTGGCCTTCATTATCTTCCAACTGCCCCTCTGTCCAAGACAGTGAAGCAAACGCAGTCCTCACTAACATCACTGAGAACATTCGCTGTGTCAGTAAGGCAAAGCAAAAGTAATGTTACGATGCAGAGTTTGACCCCATTTCGAAAAGTAGCACCAACTCTCCCAAAGAGGAATACCTCACCTCATAATCTATTCAACGTGTGGGAAGGTTGCTTTTTGATTTGATTTTGATTTGATTTGATTTGTTATTATCATATTTATTAACATACAGTGAAAAGTATCATTTCTTGCACACTATACTGACAAAACATACTGTTCATAAAGAAGGAAACAAGAGAGTGTGGAATGCAGTGTTACAGCCATAGTTAGGGTGTAGACAAAGATCAACTTAATGCAAGGTCAGTCCATTCAAAATTCTGACAGCAGCAGTGAAGAAGCTGTTCTTGAGTCGGTTGGTACGTAACCTTAGACTTTTGTATCAGTTTTCCCAATAGAAGATAAAAGAGAGAATGTCTGGGATCCAGAGAATGGGGTTCTTAATTATGCTGGCCAGTTTGCCAAGGCAGCAGGAAGTGTAGGCAGAGTCAATGGATGGGAGGCTGGTTTGTGTGATGGATTGGGCTACATTCATGACTTTTGTAGTTCCTTGCAGTCTTGGGCAGAGCAGGAGCCAAACCAAGCTGTGATACAACCAGAAAGAATGCCTTCTATGATGCATCTGTAAAAGTTGGTGAGAGTCGTTGCTGACATGCCAAATTTTCTTAATCTTCTGAGAAAGTAGAAGCATTGGCGGGTTTTCTTAACCATAGTGTCAGCACGGGGGAAGCCAGGACAGGTTGTTGGTGATCTGGACACCTAAAAACTTGAAACTCTTGACCCTTTCTACTTTGTTCCCATGGATGTAATGATGTGGAGATGCCGGTGTTGGACTGGGGTAAACACAGTAAGAAATATGACAACACCAGGTTAAAGCTCAACAGGTTTATTTGATAGTAAACACCACAAGCTTTCGGAAAGCTTTAACCTGGTGTTGTGAGACTTCCTATTGATGTAGACAGGGGCATGTTCTCCTTTATGCTTCCTGAAATCGATGACAATCTCCTTTGTTTTGTTGACATTGAGGGAGAGATTATTGTTGCTGTTCACCAGATTCTCTGTCTCATTCCTGTACTCTGTCTTGAGACCTGACCCACTATGGTGGTATCGTCAGCAAACTTGAAAATTGAGTAGGAAGGGAATTTGGCCACACAGTCATGGATGTATAAAGATTATAGTAGGGGGCTGGGAATGCAGCCTTGTGAGGCACTAGTGTTGAGGAGGATCATGGAGGAGGTGTTGTTACCCATCCTTACTGATTGTGGTCTGTGAGTTAGGAAGTTCAGGATCCAGTCACAGAGGGAGGAGCCGAGACCCAGGCCACGGAGGTGAACTTGAAGGGCTAACTAACCAGGAATTTTAATTAAACAATTAACATACCCAATAAAATAAAATTCTACTCGAATGTTGTTCAAATAAATACTCATTCATTAATATGATCAATAATATAATAATAGATTTCAATTACTCTCAAAAATACAACCAGGTTTGTGGTTTTCAGAATCTTTTGGAGTTACTCTGTTGATTCCTCTGTCTGTAAGTTCTTACTCATTTGGTACCTTGCACTAGTTAGATCTCCTAAGAGATATCTGAAGCTGGCAGAATAGACAGCTGTTCTCTCCCTCTTGAGACTTGACAGGTGGCTGTTTTTTAGTTGTTCTCCTGTTCCCCACCCCCCACCCCCACTCCGGCACTCTCTTTTCCTCCTGTGATGACCTATCAACATTCACACAATAGGATTGGTCTGATTGTCAACATCATCAAATTCAAATCTTATAGGTTCTTGGTAGCTGAGCACTTGTTTCAAATTAATGGGTAAAATTCAAATAAAAGTGAGGTGGCTTTGCCCAGATGACTGCTTCACCTTTGGTACAAATATTTCAGTCTGGGACTCTGGATGCATTTTGCACTGAAAATCTCCAAGCACTGAAACAACACACCAGCTTTTAAAGGGATCACTCAATGTATTTTTCCCTCAAGCATTTTTACAATTTTTTACATCTTTACCAACATCTAACTTCACAAACTCAACTTTGCAACAGCAGAAACAAGAATCTCTCTTCTCAAAAACTGCTGGGAAATCTATTAACCACAACAGCACACAGACCGTCATGAACTGACTGCCTGAGCATAAATGTCTCTTTAAATTGTGTGTCCAATCATTCAGTCGGTGCTCGAACCTAATGCCGCAAACTTTTACTCAGCATGTTTCTAACAGGCCTGTGAATCACCTGAATGAAAGCAGGAGGTTGAAATTGCTGCTCTGCGGCAACTGGATTTCCAGGTTGATTTTAGTGTCGTTTCGCCTCTCCTCAATCCATCGCCACTGAGCCACACTCTCTGGGACCATGCCCCCATCTCCAGCCCTACGAAATTTGTAAATGTCAAATTTAAGGAGAATGAAACAGCAGAGCATCGTCTCTATGAAGGGAAATCAATGAAGAACAAGTGCTGTGGGTTTCTGAAGAGGAATGAGAAGGAGGGACAGCAGTTAATCCTTCTTGACATTGGTTGATTCTGACAGCAGCTACATGTATCTGAGACACAGAGAGTATTTACTTGACAGAAATGTGTTGCTAAAAGCGTTGAGCTGACAATAAAGGCAGTAAGTATAGACGGAAAATGGTTTTGTTTTCATGATCCATTCGGAATAAATACTTAATTTTCACATCAGCGCATTCTTCAGACACCCTCCAGCTCAGGCCTGCCTTCCAACAGAGACACTAGCTTCGATATAATGAGGAGGTGGGGAGAGTGCTGCTCACAGAGAAAAACCACCAAACAACCTGGTGAGACTATGATGAGGACCTGCCTGAACTTAACGTCAGGAACTCATTGGCCTTTCTTCTCTTAGATTCACTCCCAGCAACCAACCAAATGGATAGCCTTGTTGATGGATGGTCAGCAGCCCCAGGAAAGCTCAGCCGAGGACGTCTGTGAATGGCCTCCAATAATCAGAAGGTTAGCAAGGCCCAGGAACGGGGAAGAAGACTTGTGCAGGGGCTGGGCGACAGGGTGGAAATCAAAATAGGAGAAGGGGGCTTGGAAGGAGAGTCCCACCATCGGTGCTGATGCCGTGGGGATGTCCGTGATTGGAGTTGGGGAAAATTGTACCTGGGGGAGCCACCTGCGATTTCAGCAGCGTGGGGGGAAGAGGACCGCAGTTGGGCTGGGGTAATAAATCTCACTTAATTCATTGTGCTTGTTGTCCACCTGGATTTGGGTCACAATCCAGGCCCTAACCCTCTTTCCTGCCCAGTCCATGAGGCAGAGGCAGGGGAGGCCATCTCGACGCAGCAAGCTTGTTCACTGCCGAGAATAAGGCAGTGAGGATAAGCCAGCCCCTGACACTCAGCCTTTGCTAATAGGAAGATGGAGGTTTCCCAGTTACCTGGTGACAGAATTAAATATCACACAGCCACATGACACGCTACATTCACTCATGTTGGATCGATGATTGCAGCCGCTGAAATATGACAATGTTCATCATGATGATTTAGAATGCTCTCATTGTGTCACATTGAATTCACATCTCTCACCACCTATAGACCCCACCAGTATTTGTCAAGACCTGGTGATGGAGGAGAATGAAGACATCTTCGAGGATGTTGCTGACTCTGAAGACACATGGTTTTATGGTTTATCCACAGCCTCACTAGCCCAGATACACACACCTCAGTGAGACTGCCAGGACAGGGAGATGGGTTAACACACGGTGAAGCAGAGGCAGGGATATCAGAGAAGGAGCAGGACCCTCGGCTCTGCTGAACCGAAATAGGAATTGGAGGCCATTAATTATTCTGGAGCAGGAACAGGAAAAGTGTCAAATTTTAACAACATTTCCAGAGATACTGTGCACAAGCGGAGGGGAACGGATGGAGTCTGTTTCTAACATGGGTGCACAGAGTCTCGAGCCTTTGTGCTGATGACTGCATCCAATGAATAAGGGGGTAACTGTATAAAGCATCAGAGACAGGCCAGAACCAAGTGTGAGCTGGTCCTGAACAAGGTCTACACACTCTGACTCTGTCATTGAAGCAGGAGTGTGGAAAACCTTACTGCTCAGTGTCTTACTAAAGGTGGGTGGGCCTTGAAAGGGGGAAGAGTGCCATGTAGGCATTAACCCTACTCCAAGTGCCCCCCTCCTGAACTTTGCAACCCCCCCACACCCCCCACCCAGCCCTCAGTCCGAGTCCCACATGCTGCCTCCTCTCCCAGCGATGAAACCCTCTCCTTCACAGAAACAGGTGAAGCAGCCTTTGGCCTGGTCCTCATGGGATCCAGAACAAGAGACATTGGCCGACAACATTGCTGCAGTCAGGCCCGGGATTTGAACATTCTGCCTTTGGCCCTGCTGAAGCCTCAGGAGTTGCATTATTGTAGGAATATGAAAGAAAAAGAAAGGATTTATAGTTGTACAAGTGTATTCACAAGAGAGTTCAACGCTGTGTGAAAACATTCCATTTCTGCTTCATGGTTATGAGCCAGGAAAGCTGTTTTATATTTCCATTGTGTTCAGAGCTCACAGTGTGTTGAGAATCAGTGTATTAGATATCTGCAGTGCTTCAGATTCGCTGAAGAATGTCTAAATCTGCTTTAGTTCAGCGTATGGTGGTCTCCTCCTCCACCTCCAGCTCCTCCAGCTCCTCCTCCTCCATCTCTGCCAGTGCCTCCTCCCTCAGCACCTCGTTGTCTGAAGAGGAAGAGGGTGCAGCTCCTCAGCTTGCTGTTTATGGATCTCTGGTCTTCACTGTGGTGATATGTAGGAGTACAAGATTAATCGTACCGCTATCATTCTGAAAACTCTTGCTGAGGCAGACTGAAGGGTGTCCCCAGACCTGTCCAGGCAACTCAGCAAGTCTGACAGCATCCACAGGGAGAGAAACATATAGTTTACAAGCTAAAGATAAACTTTCTGGACATGACTGTGTTAGCGCGAGTGGGCGAAACGACCACTACAGACTCGGGGTGTAGTTCGATAACGGCACAGCTTTATTTTCTTTTTACGTCGACGGAGAAGCGCAGTCAGGACATACAATCGGACTGTCCCGAAAGTGCTCTAAAGACTCCCCCACAAGGGGCTACAGTTAGACCTGAACTTCGTGTTTCAAATACTAATCCTTTATTTACAGTATTTGACTTCAGCCATCCTGTTTCCATGTTTTCGAGTATTGGAGCAATTGTTTTAAGTGTGTGTTAATCGTTTTTGTCTGGTTGGTTATCAATGGTCTAGAATCTCTGGGGTTTGACCCATAGGTGTGTTATTGGTCTCAAGAGGCTTGAAGGGCCAGGGACGTTTCCTTAACTGTGTTAATTTTAGCTGTCTCCATGGGTTGTTTGACTGGTTTAGAAGTGCTGATTTTGATGGGGTGGGAATGTGTTCTTTAATTTAGTTCCTGTAGGTGCCATCCTGTCCAATTTCCCTTATGTGCTAGCCCTCATTTGCATTCTAAAAGCATGCTCTTGCCTACTGATCAGTGTCTGTTACTTTGTGATTTTAGTGGAGAGGCTCTGAGGATAGCTTTAGTTTGCTTCCATTTTGTGTGCCCAATTTCATAAAATTTGTTGTCCGATAACAACTGAATGTCAATATCTCAGAATTTCCCATCAAGTTCTTGTTGATATTTGCAGTTTCCTCAAAGAAGATCTCCTTATAATTGGACCACAGAGGATTGCACAGCATTAACGTTTTGAGTCTGTGTGACTCTTCCTCACTCACTGAAGGAGTTATTCTCTGTCTAATTGCTCAGACCCAGCCACTGCCATTGTCCCCTCACCTTAGTCTACCTGGTAGGTTCTAGAAATTTGGGAAAACCACACCTTCAAGGCAGATTCCTGGGTTAAAACAGCAGTTAATGAGCAACAGGAGCTTGCTGCGCACTGAGGAATATCATAGAATCCTACAGTGCAGAAGGAGGCCATTTGGCCCATTAAGTCTGCATTGACCACAATCCCACCCATGCCCTATCTCCATAACACCAAGCATTTACCCTAGCTGGTCCCCCTGACACTAAGGGGTGATTTGTCACAGCCAATCCACCTAACCCACACATCTCTGGACTGTGGAAGAAACCCATGCAGACACAGGGAGAATGAACAGATTCCATATAGATAGTGACCCAAACTGGGAATTGAACCCAGATCCCTGGTGCTGTGAGGCAGCAGTGCTAACCGCTGTGCCACCGTGCCACTCTTACTCAGATACATTCAGATCAATGGCAGTGTCAGTGGGTTCTTGCAGTAGTGGGGATCCGAGCTGTTTAAATGCTCTGCCCACAGAAGGACAGGTTAAACCTCCACTCCCGCCCCGCATGAGTCAAAAGGAAACTGAGTTCTGTTTGTTGTGGCCCTATGACCAGTTGTTTAGACTGTTGTTTCTTTACATTTTAGCAGATTACACAGCTCGCTTCTCACTTAAACGCTTACTAAAAAATGAAAACAGTCACTTGAATGGCGCGTTGCTGTCAATGCTGCAAAGTATTTATGTGTGAACTCTGTTAACATCAACAGGTATTGTCCACCATTCAGCTGAAAACCTTCTTAGCTAATGGCTGGTGTTCCTTTGTAACGATTCAAAGTGTAGTTGACTTGTTTTATTCCTTTATTCTCTGATTGCGAATCTGCTGAGTAGAAGTACGCTTTCTTTTGTTGGTGGTTCAGTTTGTGAAGTTAGCAGAGTAAATCAGAGCAAATTGGGCAGGGTTCTGAGGAATGTGGAGGAACAGAGAGATCTTGGGGTTCATACCCATAGATTTCTGAAGGTTGTCACTTAAGTGGATAGAGCTGTAAAGAAGGCTTATAGTGTGTTAGCATTTATTAACAGGGGGTTTGAGGTTAAGAGCTGTGGGGCTATGTTGCAACTATACCGGACCTTGGCGAGACCACATTTGGAATATTGTGTGCAGTTCTGGTATCTCACTACATGAAGGATGTGGAAGCATGGGAGAGAGTGCAGAGGAAATTTATATGTTTACCTTAAGGATCAACAAGATCACCTATGTGTGGATTCACAAGAACAGTGGATTCACTGTTGAGAAAAGCATGAATGTTAGGGAATTTGGGGAAGTACAGAGTGATGTTTTGAGGAGAGTACGTATTGCAGAGAAGGAGGTGCTGGAAGTCTTAAAGAGCATCAAGGTAGATAAATCCCTGGGACCTCATGAGGTTTGGGAGATGAGGGAGCAAATTACAGGTCCCCTAGCAGAGATTTTTGAATCATCAATATTCACAGGTGAGGTGCTCTTGTTGAAGAAGGGCTGAAGGGAAAGGTATAGGAACTACAGTGGGTAAGTTGTTGGAAGGTATTTTGAAGACAGGATCTACAGGCATTTAGAAATGCAAAGGCTGACTAGAGACAGTCATCATGGCTTTGTGAATGGAAAATCTTGTCTCACAAATTTGATTGAGTTTTTTGAAGGAATATCCAAGAAGGTAGATGCAGTTGATTTTGTTCACATGGACTTCAGCAAGGCCTTTGACAAGATATCACATGGTAGGTTGTTGCATAAGGTTAAATCTCACGGGATCCAGGGTAAGGTAGCCAAATCGATCCAAAATTGGCTTCTTGACAGAAGCCAGAGGGTGGTTGTGGAGGGTTGTTTTTCAAACTGGAGGCCTGTGACCAGCGGTGTGCCTCAAGGATCAGTGCTGGGCCCATTGGTATTTGTAACTTAAATTAATGATTTGGATGAGAATTTAGTATGCATGGTTAGTAAGTTTGCAGATGACAGCAAGATTGGTGACATAGTGGACAGTGAAAAAGGTTATCTTGGATTGCAACAGGATCTTGATCAATTGGGCCTGTGGGCTGACAAATGTCAGTTGGAACTTAATTTAGATAAATGTGAGATGATGCATTTTGGTGAATTGAACCAGGGCAGGACTTACTCAGTTAATGGTAGGGCACTGGGGACAGTTATTGAACAAAGGCATCTAGGGATACAGGTTCATAGGCCCTTGAACATAGAATCACAGGTGGACAGGGTGACGAAGAAGGCATTCGGCATGCTTGGTTTCATTGGTCAGAACATTGAATACAGGAGTTGGGATGTCTTGTTGAAGTTGTACAAGAGATTGGTAAGGCCACACTTAGAATACTGCGTACTGTTCTGGTCACCCTATTATAGAAAGGATATTATTAAACTAGAAAGAGTGCAGGAAAGATTTACTAGAATGCTACTGGGACTTTTTGGTTCAGTTATAGGGAGAGGCTGAATAGGCTGGGACGTTTTTGACTAGAGCATACAATTCCTGTGGTGGGTGAGCAGGAGAATTTCAACCTTGTGTTCTAGATTATAGTTTCATCTTCTTCAGAGAACCTTAGAATCACGCAGTCTAGAACAGACCCTTTGGCCCATCAAGTCGGCACTGACACCCGAAAATCACCTGACCTCCCATCTAATCCCATTTATCAGCCCTGGGCCCGTAGACCTAAATGTTACGATGTGCCAAGTGCTCATCCAAATGCTTTTTAAAGGATGTGAGGCATCCCGCCTCCATCACCCTCCCGGGGAGCACATTCCAGACCCTCACCACCCTCTGGGTAAAAAAGTTTTTCCTCTCCTCACACCTCTCCTCACACCTCTCACACCTCATTACCGACCGGTGAGTCTGACCTCAGTGGTTGGTAAGCTGATGGAGAGGCTTCTGAGGGACAAGATTTACGAACATTTGGAGAGGTTTGACATGATCAGGAATAGTCAGCATGGATTTGTCAAGGGCAGGTCGTGCCTTACAAGCCTAGTTGAGTTCTTCGATAATGTGACTGAACACATTGACGAAGGAAGTGCCGTGGACGTAGTGTACATGGACTTCAGCAAGGCGTTTGATAAGGTCCCCCATGCAAGACTTCTTGAGAAGGTGAGAGGGCATGGGATCCAAGGGCCTTTGGCCTTGTGGATCCAGAACTGGCTTGCCTGCAGAAGGCAGAGAGTGGTTGTGGATGGGGCTTTTTCTGAATGGAGGTCAGTCACCAGCGGAGTGCCTCAAGGATCTGTTCTGGGACCCTTGTTGTTTGTCATTTTCATAAATGACCTGGATGAGGAAGTGGAGGGATGGGTAAGTAAGTTCGCTGATGACACGAAGGTCGGTGGTGTTGTGGATGATCTGGAAGGATGGCAAAAGTTGCAGCAGGACATAGATAGGATGCAGGACTGGGCGGAGAAGTGGCAGATGGACTTCAACGCGGATAAATGTGTAGTCGTCCATTTTGGCAGAACCAACGGGATGAACGAGTACACTATCAAGGGCAGAAGTCTGAGTAGTGTTGAGGAGCAGAAGGATCTTGGGGTCCGGGTCCACAGGACTCTTAAATCGGCCTCACAGGTGGAGGAGGTGGTCAAGAAGGCGTATGGTGTACTGGCCTTCATTAATCGAGGGATTGAGTTTAGGAGTCGGGAGGTAATGCTGGAACTTTATAAGACCCTTGTCAGGCCTCATTTGGAGTATTGTGCGCAGTTCTGGTCGCCTCACTATAGGAAAGATGTAGAAGCTATTGAGAGGGTGCAGAGGAGATTTACAAGGATGTTGCCTGGACTGGGAGGCATGCCTTATGAAGTTAGGTTGAGGGAGCTGGGACTCTTTTCCCTGGAGAGACGAAGGTTGAGAGGCGACCTGATAGAAGTTTACAAAATGTTGAGAGGAATAGATAGGGTGGACTCTCAGAGGCTATTTCCCCGGTTTAAAATGGTCGCTACGAGAGGACACAGATTTAAGGTGCGGGGAGGGAGGTTCAGAAGTGATGTTAGGGGTAAGTTTTTCACTCAGAGGGTGGTGAGTGAATGGAATCGGCTGCCGTCAGTGGTGGTGGAGGCGAACTCGCTGGGGTCTTTTAAAAGACTTCTGGATGAGTATATGGGGTTTAATGAGATTGAGGGTTATAGATAGGTCTGTAGGTTGGTAGGTGATGTGATCGGCGCAACTTGTGGGCCGAAGGGCCTGTTTGTGCTGTAGTGTTCTATGTTCTATGTTCTATATGTTCTCTCCCAAACCTCCTGCCCCTCAACTTGAATCTGTGTCCCCCTCGTGACTGACCCTTCAACTATGGGGAGCAGCTGCTCCTTATCCACTCTGTTCATGTCTCTCATAATCTTGTACACCTCAATCAGGTCACCCTTCAGTCTTCTTTTTGTAGCCAATTGAGTTTTTAATTCCACTCTATTAGCTGGTCTTCTCTTGTAATGATCCATGAGTTTTCTACATTTTACCAGCAAGCTTACATAGCTGGCAACATGAAGTGAGGCTGTGCTCGATCACTGCAGATTTGGAATGATGTATGACATGTGTTCATTTGGGGAAAGCTTGGCCATTATACTGCATGGATAGTTAGTATAAAATTGTTGTCACCTTTACCCCTATTCCTTCAAAACATCCTGGAACTGCTCAGCACATTATTCAGCTGAGTGTTTCTCCTCACTGTGTGCTTTATTGGTCAAACAATTTTCTGTCCAAGCAGCATCAATGGGAAGCACAGTGATTGTGAGAGAGTTATTTGTGATTCATCATGGACAAATCAAGGTGATGTCTGTCAGGTTCCACTGTATAATTGATATTGTAATTTTTTCATTGTTATGTAGATTTCCAACTCTTGGTACAATGCTTCCTCTCAACAGCAAGGAGGATATGCTACAATATTTGAATTGCATCTCTTAGTTCAATATCAATTACAATATTAATGGGGCTGCAGGCAATAGCTTTGCAAATGTCATCATACTGTGACTGACTTACGGAGTATGTTCAGAAGAACAGTTTTGAAACTGACAGGCTTCACTTGTTGCATTGTTGTGCCCTATGAAGGAAGACCTTCTCAAAGGTTTATCACAGAGCCACTGAATGATATAACACAGGGGGGAACAGTAAATTTAAGCAAAAGACTTTTTATATTTCACTCTCAGATGTTTTGGTTATCTGTACACTATTTTCTTCTGACTGTTTCTGTCACATACACATTCATTTTGTTAATATCAGGATTCAGGGGGAAGGATTATTGTTAAATGTTGGCAATGTCAATTTGTAAGAATGCTAATGAATGTTGGACTCTTTGGACATGCCAGCTAATTGGTTAAAAGAACAGAGCCAATGAGTTATTGAACAGACAGTCACAAAGATTTTTGACTGCAGGTAAAATATCCTAGAACTAGAAATAGCATAATCCTACTACAGACAAAGGGAGACCTGTTTCACCATGGTCAGAAGCCAATAGCTTAAGACAAAAATTTTCTTCTTAAAAGTGTACTGGACAGGTTAATTTCAACTTATTGTAAAGGAAAACTGACTGTCCTATCCTCGGGATAGGCAACAGTCAAGGAGAAGCCATACAGAAAATGATAAGGAAGAATCACTTTGGTAAATAGTCTGATTAATCTCGTACTTCATTGAATATCATGCTTTGTAAGCATCATACTAACTTTGAGGTGACTGTCTTAAGATTTGATTCGATTTGGTTTGATTTGATTTATTATTGTCACATATATTAGTGTACAGTGAAAAGCATTGTATCTCATGCACTAAACAGACAAAGCATTCCAATTCATAGGATAGGAAAGGAGAGAATGCAGAATTAGTATTACAGTCACAGCGAGGGTGTAGAGAAAGATCAACTTAATGCAAGGTAGGTCCATTCAAAATTCTGACAGCAGCAGGGAAGAAGCTGTTCTTGAGTCGTTTGGTACCTGATCTCAGACTTTTGTATCTTTTTCCCGATGGAAGAAGGTGGAAGAGAGAATGTCTGGGGTATGTGGGGTCCTTGATTATGCTCACTGCTTTTCTGAGGCAGCAGGATGTGTAGACAGTGTCAATGGATGGATGGCTGGTTTGAGTGATGGACTGGGCTTCATTCACGACTCTTTGTAGTTTCTTTTGGCCTTGGGCAGAGCAGGAGCCCTTTCCAAGCTGTGATACAACCAGAAAGAATGCTCTCTATGGTGCATCTGTAAAAGTTGGTGAGAGTCGTAGCGGACATGCCAAATTTCCTTAGCCTCCTCGGAAAGTAGAGGCTTGGGTGGACTTTCTTAACTATAGTGTCAGCATGGAGGAATCAGGACAGGTTGTTGGTGATCTGGACATCTAAAAACTTGAAGCTCTTGACCCTTTCTACTTCATCCCCATTGATGTAGACAGGGGTATGTTCTCCTCTGTGCTTCCTGAAGTCTATGACAATCTCCTTCATTTTTGAAACTAACGTTAACCTGAAATGTTGTTTCTTCAAAGACATCTTTAAACCTTATTGGCAATTTACTAAAAATTGCCTTTTTGGCAATTTACAGGTGGCATGGTGGCACAGTGGCTGGCACTGCTGCCTCACAGCGCCAGGGACCTGGGCTCATTTCCCACCTCGAGCATGTGGAGTTTGCATGTTCTTGTGTCTACGTGGGTTTCCTCCGGGGGCTCCAGTTTCTTCCCACACTCCAAATATATGTAGGTTAGGTGGAGTGGTTACGGAAAATGCACAGGGTTTTGTGGATAGGGCAGGTGGGGGTTTCGGGCCTGGATAGGAATCAGTGCAGACTCGGTTAGCCAGATGGTCGCTCTCTGCACTGTAGGGATTCTGTGATTCAGCTATATTGGTCTAAATATTTTAAAAAAATGATAAGTTTGTTTTAAAATGGGTAAAGTGCTAACCAAGCAAGAATAGGAAACGTGCAGCTGTAAAGTATTAATATATAGTGTTTATCTTTTCCCTTTGAGAGTCCACAACATCAGCATTTAAACTCGTTTATCAAATCTTCTTGATTGACCATGTCAGCTGGATGACAAATTACTGGGTTTAAGTCTCACTCCAGTTTTGAGTACAATGTCTAGGCTGACATTCCAGTGCAGTGCTAAGAAATACTGCACTCTCACAGACGCTGGGTGGGATTTACCAGCCGCGCTGGCCCCGGGGCCAGAAATCCCTGCCCGAGGTCAATGGACCTCTGCATGACCGCCTCCACCTGCTGCAATTCTGGTGGCAAACCTGACAGGAAAGTTCCACCCGCTGTGTTTAAGATGACTTGTTAAACTTAAGCCTCATCTTCCACCTCAGGAAAGTCTAAAATATCTTCTGATCTGATTTTGAGGAAGATCGGGGAGTCCTCCCTGTGACTTGGACAATATTTAAGTTGTAGCCAACATTGTTAACAGTGATCTGGTTATTACCATATTGCTGCCTGGGGAACCTGGCTGTGTGAAAATTAACTATCATGTTTACCACATTATGACAGTGACTATATTCTGAAAGTACTTCATCAGATTTAATGTATTTTGGAATGACATAACGTCAATTAATGGTGCTATATAAATGCAGGTCTTGTTTTCTACATTAATCGTCAGAATTCTGTTCTATAATGATTCTAATTTTAACTATTTTTGTTTAGAACAATGTAAAAATAGCTATTTGTTGAGTAAAAGATCTCTTGCAGTGTTACTCAAAGCAAGTCAATGATTGGTTGTTTATTAATAACTGGAGTGTATGCTATGTAACAGCAATGTATTGTTCTGTGTTCTTGGCCACAAATCATAACTGTTCGGCAAAGAAAATCTCAGCTCAGCTGGACATGACTGTTGTTGCTGAGATACAGTGCAGACTGAATAATGTCTCCAAGTTTTTGGTCACAGCCTGAAATGATGGGTTTTATTTCTCTATTTGAAGATTATATTGCATTAACAATGCATTAGGGAAACTGGATTGTGACAAGGAAGCCAAGAATTCAATGTTGTTTATTGCAGACCTCCTGTGATTACAGAGAGTGGCAATGGATTGGAGTTGAACTGTGCTCGGTATATGTTATGGAAATAAAGTATGGAAAACTGCAAATTGAGCCACTGTTTTATTGCAGAATTTTGATTGAGAAATTCATTCACAGAAATCTGCACGGATTGTAAAATGTTACAGAGTGAACTGCACAAATGAAAAATAGAAAATGGCTTTAATCTATGCTGGAGGTATTTTTTTGAAGATTTTAGTTGCACCGGCAAGGCAGACTTGATCAAAATTGTTCTGGTCACTGTTTAAAAAAAAAACATAAAGGTCATTTTCAGATGGAGTTGAAAGGAACACAGTTGGGGCGATCTTGCATTCTAATCTTTCCTTTATATGTTTCTGGAAATGTAACCGTATTTCAGCATTGCTGGACTCTCAGTCCTACTGGAGGTCTGGCTTCCAGCTTCTTTTGATAAATAGAAAGCAGCTGGTGTGTCAAGGATGGCCATTAATCTTTCCAGGAGATGAAAGCAAACTGGGAATCTGAACAACACCTTCTAATTACTGTGCCACATTGTAAAATAAATTGGAGCAATAGCCTTCAGAGAAATTATTTCTTTGCGAGAATCCTTCCATTTTGTGATATGAATTTCTTTAAGTGGACAAATATTTGGAACTGGTTTCCTTTTTTAAGAAGTGTTAACATATACAGTTGAAAGAATATATGTACTAATTAGATCGAGAGTGCAGGGCATTTGACTGGGTGTCATCTATTGCACAATTGCTGAATAATAGTTGTTGCGTATGAACAAATCTTTCTTCCACCCATCAATAGAAACACATCTCAGCTAACACAAATAGTCAAGAACATTTTATATCTGTCTAGCAGATTTTCTCATCATTAAACTCCAATTTCACTTGGTTTTCCCTTTACAATTTTGTTGCAGCTAGTGTTTTTGAGTTAGTCATTAAGTGACCTTGTCAAAACTGTCTAATTTGGTTAAAAGCAGATTTCTGAAAATGAAAATAAATATATGCAAAAGAAAAGCGACATGAGATCATTTCTCTTAAATGTAAAAAAAACGCTTGATGCATTTGTTCCCCTCTTGGTTTGTGTTTTCACTTCCATCCAGCAGTCAGTGTTTTATGTAGAAATGTAACTTCATCTCACTGGGAGTTATTCAACACACCACATACCTAACAGGTTAGAATTGTGAAGTCAAGCCTTGTTACTTCCTCGCTAGACAACTGCCCATATTTAATGTCTGATCTAATTCCTAGTGTTGGTGAGTTCTGCAGTGCGCTTGGTCATGTGCTGGTGTTTTGGGCATGTAGAACTGGAGGGGAAATGATACAATGCATCACGTGATTCAGAGGTTTGTGCTGAGGGGCCGTCATTTGTGTCCCTTCTCCAACTTTGTAATATTATTAACAGCTTTTCAAATCCTTAATAACTGAACCTACGTATTTTTGTGATCTGATGAAAGGTCATCCAGACTTGAAATGTTGGTTTTATTCTCTCTCCACAGATGTTGTCAGACCTGCTGAGATTTTCCAGCATTTTCTGTTTGTGTTACAGATTCCAGCATCCACGGCTTTTATCAAGGTGTTTTTGTGTTAGCCAATCGCTTTCATCTGGTTTGTGCCTTGATGGTTATTTACTACGTGAGCACAACAGTTGTTTTTCTGGCTTGCTTTTTACTCGCCTGTTGCTGAGGACACTTCAACCAAATGAAATGCCCCCACAAACAATACACACCATGGACTAAATTAGACAGGACAACGCCACCCCACGTAATGTATTTCACACTTTCCAATATTCAATTTCATAGTTTTCCCACTTATTCCCAATGAACATAAGAACATAAGAAATAGGAGCAGGAGTAGGCCATCTAGCCCTTCGAGCCTGCCCCGCCATTCAATAAGATCATGGCTGATCTGAAATGGATCAGTTCCACTTTCCTGCTTTCTCTCCATAACACTTAATTCCCCTGTCTATCCGAAACCTACCTACCTATGACTTAAATATATTTAGCGAGGTAGCCTCCACCACTTCAACAGGCAGAGAATTCCAGAGATTCACCACCCTTTGAGTGAAGAAGTTCCTCCTCAACTCCATTCTAAACTGCACCCCCCTTATCTTGAGCCTGTGCCCTCTAGTCCTGCTATCCTTTCTAAGCGGGAAGAATCTCTCTACCTCTATCCTATCCATCCCTTTCATTATCTTATACGTCTCTATAAGATCCCCCCTCATCCTTCTAAACTCCATCGAGTACAGACCAAAAATGCTATTTTGAAGTGGAATATAATCTCAGCCCTCTTCTTGGGACTATTCCAGATCTGGGATACTCCTCAGATGATCATTCTCACTTAAGTTTGAGAAAGACGGGCCTCACAAACACTTAAACTGTGTTTGAAGAACTGATCTAACTCTCCCTGAAGGAAAAGAACTATAGAGAATATTACTGCCCTCCTGATAGCCTTTATAACAGATTTTAGCCAAATTACAACAACCCACATATAATGAGGGCCAAGGCAGCTTTCCTCAACAATGTGCCTGAAGAATGTACAGGGATGGGTATTTGAGTTTGGGGACTCACCAGCAGAAAGAACTGCAGCCATGGATACAACTGAGGACACGTTTATATCCCAATGATGAGGGAAGCTGTCCAGTGAAATCAACAGAAAATGCCTGCGTAGATTGAGTTGGATGTACCAGGGACAATGGTGTTGGTTTAATAGCTTATGACTTATTAATTAAATGAGATGGGCTGGCACAGTGGTTAGCACTGCTGCCTCACAGCACCAGGGGCCTAGGTTCAATTCTCAGCTTGGGTCTCTGTCTGTGCAGAATCTGCACATTCTCTCCGTGTCGGCATGGGTTTCCTCCCACAGTCCAAAAGACGTGCTGGTTAGACGCATTGGCTGTGCTAAATTCTCCCTCAGTGTACCCAAACAGGTGCAGGAATGTGGCAACTAGGAGATTTTCATGGTAACTTCATTGCAGCGTTAATGTAAGCCTACTTGTGACACCAATAAATAAACTTTTAAAAAAAGTTTATATGTTTTACAAGCGTTCAACATGCCTGGCAACTGATATAAAACAGTTCATTTGCAGCATGTAACTCTGGCACCACAATGGGTTTGAGCTACACACTTGTGAGCTCCTTTTACAAATTATTCTTATTGATGACTCTGGGGTACTTTTCAGTTTACCCTGGGCAAATTAAGTAGAACAATATCAATAGGAGTTTCTGAGTGAAGGTGTTTTGAGGGATTTCCTGAGGAATTCTCTATTGTTGGATAGAAAAGTTGCATTGGTTCCTCATCTTGATTAGTTGCATGTTACCCTGGCGATGGCAAGAACTTTGGGAGACCCGTCTCTCAGGGAAGTGTGACGTAGACTCAACATTTCACTGTTTTGCCTGTGCCAGCGTTTAGCCTGTTTACATGGATAATCCGACAATTTGGTTTCTTTGCCCTCAAGCAGCGAATGTCCATGCCCAGCGACGTATGTTCTATAATTTTACTCTTCAAATTGGTAAATTCTGTTTGTTCTAGTACACTAAGTCCTGGTTTTATCCTCTTCATACAACAGTCATTGGGTGGGATCATGATCCCATAGAAATCTATAAAATTCTAACAGGATTAGGCAGGGTAGATGCCAGAAGGATGTTCCCGATGGTGGGGATGTCCAGAAACAAGGAAAAACAGTTGGCGGATACAGGGTAGACTGTTTAGGACAGAGACAAAGAGAATTCCTTCACCGTGGGAGTAGTCACCTTGTGGAATTTAAAATTGTTGAGGCTAACACGGAATGTCTTCAAGAAGCACTTACGTATAATACTTGAGGTGAAGGGGATCAGAAGATATGGGGGAAGGCAGGATCAGGCTGTAGAGTTGGATGATCAGCTGCAATCATAACGAATGGAGCAGGATCGATGGGCCGAATTCCCTCCTCTTGCTCCTGTTTTCTTTGTTTCTCTGTCAACTTGCAGAAAAGGACTCTGAAAGCTCCTTTACCTCCTGAAGTTAATGAGAGTATCTTCTTAACCTCAGTAATCTTGAGCTTGAGTTAATGACGGTTGGACAGATGATCCACAACTGTGCCGATTGGTTATACCACCCCAAAGTCCCGTAGCCTGGTATCTCCTATTCTCCTGTTTTCAATTCTGCTTCACTCATTATATATTTAACTTTTAGCTCGTGTTATAAAAATCAAACAGCAGGTTCAATGCACGCAAAATGCGTGACCCAATTTTGAGCAAATTCCTTGTGTACGTTATTCTCCGGTTCTCACTTTGATCCAGCAAGGAGCAATCAGGAGATTTATGTTAACGAATACTTTTAAATCAATAACTGCCTATTTTCACTTCCACATTTGCATCTCTTGTCTTTAGTTAATTATTTGTTAGTTTACGGATCTGAAAGGAATTCAATTCTGTCAGATGTTATATCTTCTTTTCTCATTCCCCTTCTATACTCCTCACTCCACTCATTCTGTTTCCTTTCAATCTTCCAATATCTTAATCTGCCTTCCCAACCCCTCGCTCAACCATTCAGCACTCTTTGACTCTCTACCCTCCTGTCACCGTCACAGGACAGAGGAGCCTAGATACTGGCTGTAAGGTGTGATGCCGTATATGTGACGACACCAGGCCATAGCTTATCTGTGGGCCAGCTCTCTCAGTTTTAGCACAGGTCTCCCGTTGTTAGCGAAGAGGATTTTGAAATGTCAGAACAGGCAGTTCCAGAGTGTGCCGTTGTCACCCCTGGTGCCAAATTCCACCCATTTTTATTGCTATTTCATTTTCCGTCATAGTCATTGAGTCATAGGAGTTACAGCATGGAAAAAGGCCCAACAGCCCAACTTGTCCATGCTGCCCCAGTTTTTAACCCCTAAGCTAGATCCAATTGCCCACGTTTGGCCCCTATCCCTCTATACTCATTACCCATGTAACTGTCCAAATGCTTTTTAAAAGACAAAATTGTACCCACCTCAACTACTACCTCTGGCAGCTTGTTCTAGACACTCACCACCCTCTGTGTGAAAAAATTGACCCTCTGGACCCTTTCGTATCTCTCCCCTCTCACCTTATACCTATGTCCTTTAGTTTTAGACTCCTCAACCTTTGGGAAACGATATTGACTAGTTTATCTATCCCCTCAATATTTTACCTCAATAAGATCACCCCTCAGCCTCCTATGCTCCAGAGGAAAAAGTCCCAGTCTATCCAGCCTCTCCTTATTACTCAAACCATCAAGTTCTGGGAGGATCCTAGTAAATCTTCTCGGCACTCTTTCTAGTTTAATAATAGCCTTTCTATAATAGGGTAACCAAATCTGTACAAATATTCCAAGTGTGGTCTCACCAATGTCTTGTACAACTTCAACGAGACATTGCAGTTTGTTATAACTGAGTGGCTTGCTGGGAAATTTCAGATGATGGCTAGTTATTGCTGTTGGTCTGGATTCACACATAGTTCAGTCTAGGTGAAAACAGCAGATTTCCTTCTCTGAAGGACGCAAGATGTTTTACAGCAACCCTGCAGTTTCATAATCATTAGTGAAACCAGCTTTTTATTGCAGGTTTATTAATTAAATGATTGTAAACTCCCTCAGACGTCATGGTGGGATTTGAACTCACATTTCCAGATTAGTCATCCAGGCCTCTGCATTATTAGTTCAGTAATATTGCAGCAATGCTATTGGTTCTATGAACCACTTTTAAAAAATTCTAATTGGGACCAAGAGTGGGGGTGGGAGCAGGGGACAGGGTGACTCTCATGGGAAAGAGATTTGCAATATTAACCCCCCACCATGAGGTTGGGTGACGTGGTTGGTGAGAGAATAGGATGAGGTAGTTAGTACTCCTGTCCCTAAGGAGGCAGCGATGAGGATCTCAGTTATATTTTCAGAGAATGGTGTCCTTTGTTGTCAGCGTTCTATTATTCCAAAAAAAACTTTCAATCGACATCTTTGGCAAGAGCTAGAGTAAGAAAAGAGTTTCAGTTTAAAAAGTGAACAGATTGTCGGGAGATAAATTGTCATCATAATAAATGTGGAGAGAATGGGGCCCATGCCCATTTCCACTGCAATCCATCTACATCATGTCCTATCCTGAAAGCTTTGTAAAGCTTGGTGAATTCTGCACTCTCGTGATGAAATAAGCTGGATTGACTGTGTATGAATGGGTGGATTGACAATTATTTTCATCACATAATTTACACTAGGAATCAGGTTGGTTGACATTTTATTTCATCATGGCTGGAATTTTACCAGCATGGCCGTCCCAGAATCAGGGCGGGCGAGGCTCACAAAACGACTTTCTCCGTTGCCTCTGGTGAGATCTTAGAGACTCGGACAGGCGAGGCGGTAAAATGTTCTGGTGAATCAAGAAATCTTTACTGAAATTGCTTTAATTGCACGTAACATTCAAAGTTAGAAATTTACACTAATGGAAAGTAATAAAGATAAACTCCTGCCTGATTATACGTACAAAGCTGTACCCAATACCGGTGTCCATGCGCATAGACATGTGAGGAAACTGCAAAGATTCACAACACTGCTGCCACGTTGCGAGGTTACAGCTTTCTGTAAGGATTCTCTGAAATCCTTGTGGACTTGCTTCCCAGGGCAGCATTTATTATCCATCCTTAATTGGGACTGAGCTGTCTTCTTGAACCATTGCAGTCGCAGTGAAGTGGGTACACCCACACAGTCAGTAAGGATAGGCAACACCACCTCCTCCACAATCATCCTCAACACCAGTGCTCCACGTGGCTGTGTTCTCAGTCCCCTACTATACTCCTTATACACCTACGATTGTGTGGCCAAATCCCCCTCCAACTCAATTTTCAAGTTTGCAGATGACACCACTGTTGTGGGTCGGTTCTCAAACAATGACAAGACAGAGTACAGGGAAAGGATAGAGAACCTGGTGAGCTGGTGTGACAGCAATAATCTCTCCCTCAATGTCAAGAAAATGAAGGAGCCAATCCCCGACTGCAGGAAGCGCAGAGGAAAATCTGGTCCTGTCAACATCAATGGGGATGAAGTAGAAATGGTTGAGAGCTTCAAGTTTTTAGGTGTCCAGATCACCAATAACCTGGCCTGTTCCCTCCATGATGTGGAGATGCCGGCGTTGGACTGGGTTAAACACAGTGAGAAGTCTCACAACACCAGGTTAAAGTCCAACCAGTTTATTTGATAGTAAACCCACAATCTTTCAGGGTTTGCCCCTTCGTCAGGTAAGTGGAGAGTTTTGGTCT
Source organism: Carcharhinus amblyrhynchos (assembly GCF_965287045.1). Taxonomy (NCBI): domain Eukaryota; kingdom Metazoa; phylum Chordata; class Chondrichthyes; order Carcharhiniformes; family Carcharhinidae; genus Carcharhinus; species Carcharhinus amblyrhynchos. The sequence goes on along the minus strand of NC_137329.1, from coordinate 2,306,891 downwards.
TCTGCTCTGAGACAGTGAAGAAAGTTATCTCCAATTGCAATGAGATCTTGATCAATTGGGCCAGTGGGCTAATGAATGGCAGATGGAGTTTAATTTAGATAAATGCGAGGTGATGCACTTTCATAGGTCGAACCAGGGCAGGACTTACTCAGTTAATGGTAGGGCATTAGGGAAAGTTATAGAACAAAGAGATCCAAGAATACAGTTCATAACTCCTTGAGAGTCACAGGTGGACAGAGTGGTGAAGCAGGCATTCAGCATGCTTGGTTTCATCAGTTAGAACATTGAATACAGGAGTTGGAATGTCTTGTTGAAGCTGTACAAGACATTGGTAAGGCCACACTTGGAATACTGTGTGCAATTCTGGTCACCCTGTTATAGAAAGGATATTATTAAACTAGAAAGAGTGCAGAAAAAATCTACTAGGATGCTACCAGAACTTGATGGATTGAGTTATATGGAGAGGCTGAAGGGGTGACGTTATAGAGGTTTATAAAATAATGAGGGACATAGACAAGTTAGATAGTCAATATCTTTTCCCAAAGGTAGGAACATAAGAACATAAGAAATAGGAGCAGGAGTAGGCCATCTAGCCCTTCGAGCCTGCCCCGCCATTCAATAAGATCATGGCTGATCTGTCGTGTCTCAGTTCCACTTTCCCACCTTCTCCCCATAACCCTTAATCCCCTTGCCTATCAAAAACCTATCTACCCGTGTCTTAAATATATTTAGCGAGGCAGCCTCCACCACTTCAATGGGCAGAGAATTCCAGAGATTCACCACCCTTTGAGTGAAGAAGTTCCTCCTCAACTCCGTTCTAAACTCCCCCCCCTTATCTTGAGGCTGTGCCCTCTAGTCCTACTGTCCTTTCTGAGTGGGAGGAGCCTCTCCACCTCTATCCTATCCATCCCATTCATCATCTTATACGTCTCAATGAGATCTCCCCTCATCCTTCTAAACTCTAACGAGTACAAGCCTAGTTTATTCAGCCTCTCCTCATAGTTCAACCCCCTCAACTCCGGTATCAGCCTAGTGAACCTCCTCTGCACTCCCTCCAAGGCCAAAATATCCTTGCGTAAGTGCGGCGACCAAAACTGCACATAGTACTCCAGCTGCGGCCTCACCAATGTCCTATACAGCTGAAGCAAGACCTTCCTACTTTTATATTCAATCCCCCTCGCTATGAAGGCCAGCATCCCATTTGCCTTCCTGACCACCTGCTGCACCTGCAAGCTGGGTTTTTGCAGCTCATGCACAAGGACCCCGAGGTCCCTCTGCACCGTCGCCTGCTGCAGTTTTTCGCCCCGTAAGTAATTATCCTTCCTACCATTATTCCTACCAAAGTGGACAACTTCACACTTGCCAACATTAAATTCCATTTGCCAGTTCCTGGCCCATTCGCCCAGCCTATCTAGATCCCCGCCCAGCCTATCTAGGGGACTCTAAAACTAGAGGGTTTAGGTTTAAAGTGAGGGGGAGAGATACAGAAGTGTCCAGAGGGGCAATTTTTTCACACAGGGGATAGTGAGTGTCTGGAACAAGTTGCCAGAGGTAGTAGTAGTGGCGGGTACAGGTTTATCTTTTAAAAAGCATTTAGATAGTTACATGGATATGACGGATATAGACAGATATAGGCCAAATGCAGTCATTTGGGATTGGTGTAAGGGTTTAAATAAAAAGGGCGGCATAGACAAGTGGGGCGGAAGGGCCTGTTGCCATACTGTAAATCTCTATGACTCTATGACTCTGTGTGCTTGTGGTGGAAAGAGTGAGTGTTTATGATGGTGGACAGGGTGCCAGTCAAATGAATTGTTTTGTCTTGTGTGTTGTTGAGCTTTTAGCATGCTATTGGAGCTGCACTCATCCAGGCAAGTGGAGCGTATTCCACTGCAATCCTGACTTGTGCCTTGTAGATGATGGGTAGGGTTTGAGGAGTCAGGAAGTGAATCACTTTTCACAAAATTCCCATTCTTGGACTTGCTCTTTTGGCCGCAAAATTTATATGGCTGGTTTTGTTCAGTTTCTGGGCAATAGTAATCCCCAGGACGTTGATAGTGGGACAACCAGTAATGGTAATGTCATTGAATGTCAAGGGGTGATGGTTAGGTTCTCTCTTGTTGAAGATGGTCATTGCCTGGCATTTGTGTGGCGCAAACTTTGTTGCCGCTTATCGTTCCAAGCTTGAACGTTGTCTGGGTTTTGATGCAAACAGACACAAGTGCTTCAGTACCTGGGGAGTCGCAAAAAGTGCTGAACATTATTCAAACCATCAACGGACATTCCCACCTCTGTCCTCACGATAGTTTAAGTTCATTGGTGAATTAGCAAGACAGTTGAGCCACGGACACTACCCGATGGAACTTGCCCAATGCTGCCTCAGGTCTGAGAAGATTGACTCCCAACAACCACAGTCAACTTCCTTTGTGCCAGTTATGACTAACAATTGGGCAGGATCTTCCTGCTTCCTTTTGAGCCTAGAATTGTAACGACTCCTTGATGCCAAACTCGGTCTAATGCTGCCTTGATGTAAAGGGCAGTCACTTTCAGCTATAATGAGGTCAGGAGCTGAGTGACTCCAGCAGAACCAAACTGACTGATAGTGAGTAGGTTATTACCAAGTGAGTGTCGCTTGACAGCACTGTTGATGACCTTTGCATCACTTTGTAGATTATCGAGAGTAGACTGATGTGGTGGTAATTGCTTTTTGTAGACAGGACGTCCATTGGCAATTTTCCATTGCTGGGTAGGTGTCAGTGTTGTTGCTGAACTGGAACAGCTTAGCTTGGGGCCCGGTTAGACTGGAGCACCCATCTTCAGGACTATTGCTGGAATATTGGCAGGACCCAGAGCCATTGCAGTATCCAGTGCCTCCAACCATTTCTTGATGTCATGTGGAATAAATCAAAGTGACTGAAGACCGATATCTGTGACTCTGGGACCTCCGGGGAGGCCGAGACGGGTCATTCACTCGGCATTTTTAGGTTCACATATAATGTTGCTCCTGGCATGCCCTCCTGCATTGTTCATTGAACCAGCGTTGATCCCCTGGCTTGGTGGTAATGGTAGAGAAGGAGATACGTTGGGCCGTGAGGTTACAGGCTGTGAGTACAACTCTGCTGCTGCCGATGGCCCACAGTGCCTTATATACACTGCGTTGTGAGTTGCTAGCATGGTGACGGTGCCACACAAGGTGATGGAGAGCGTCCTCAATCTGTAGGTAAGACTGTGTCACATTCCTCAGACCTATCCTCTGCTAAAGAAGCATAGCCTTCACTAGCCTTACCTCCATCCTTCCTTTAACTACATATCAAGGGTAGGAGTCTTAGCAGGGTTGAGGAGCAGAAGGATCTTCGCATCCGGGTCCATAGAACTCTTAAATCGGCCTCGTAGGTGGAGGATGTGGTCAAGAAGGCGTATGGTGTACTGGCCTTCATTAATCGAGGGATTGAGTTTAGGAGTTGGGAGGTAATGCTGCAACTTTATAAGACCCTTGTCAGACCCCACTTGGAGTACTGTGCGCAGTTCTGGTCGCCTCACTACAGGAAGGATGTGGAAGCTATTGAGAGGGTACAGAGGAGATTTACAAGGATGTTGCCTGGATTGGGAGGCATGCCTTATGAAGTTAGGTTGAGGGAGCTGGGACTCTTTTCCCTGGAGAGACGAAGGTTGAGAGGCGACCTGATAGAAGTTTATAAAATGTTGAGAGGAATAGATAGGGTGGATTCTCAGAGGCTATTTCCCAGGGCTGAAATGGTCACTACGAGAGGACACAGGTTTAAGGTGCTGGGGAGTAGGAACAGAGGAGATGTCAGGGGTAACTTTTTCACTCAGAGGGTGGTGAGTGAGTGGAATCGGCTGCCGCCAGTGGTAGTGGAGGCAAACTCGCTGGGGTCTTTTAAAAGACTTCTGAATGAGTATATGGGATTTAATGGGATTGGGAGTTACAGATAGTTCTATGGCCTGGTAGGTAGGGATATGATCAGCACAACTTGTGGGCCGAAGGGCTTGTTTGTGCTGCAGTGTTCTATGTTCTATGTTCTACGTTCTACGTTTTCTCAAAGGCGTTAAAAAAATGCCTCAGTCTCCTTTCCATCAGATGTTGGAAGCCTCTGTACAAATCTCCCCACTGGGTTCATGTCTCAAACTCCTCAACCAGCCCCACTGGCCCCATGGCAATTTGCTGCATTTTAATTTGACGTTCTCTTTCTGGGTCCTTGTCTCTTTCTGCCATTGCTAATTCTGTGTTTCCAAAATTCTCTCTCTCTCTGTATTCTCACTCGTTTTGGAAACCTCTCTATTTCTTGCATTTCTAATTTCTCCTTTTACTTTGTAATTGAATTTTGGCTAATTCAATTTCCCCATTTTTCAAAATGCCGCGTCTGACACTGCTTATAAACTTAAAGGTGTTGCGAAGCTTTCAAGTACCTCAGTTTTCTTAGCCTCTGTGGATAATCCTAATCCCAGTGTATCTGCCAATTCCATCAATTTAGCTTTGGATACACTTTTCATTGGGGCAAGTTTTTCCACTCTGCCCACCACATGAATCGTAGTGGGTAAGGGGTGGACGATAGAAAGGTCCAGTGACCTCAGGTGGGACTTTCCAGTTTCGGAGCGAGCGTGGCTGGAAAATCCTGCTTATTGTCGACTTCCACATAACCCTGGGCCAGAGAAGGAGCCTTCTGTGAAGTTTCCTTAGTTTAATTAACATACTCTCACTTGGTTCCATGTATTCCTCACTCTTGTTGAGTTTATAAGATCACAAATCCCCAACACCCAAATGGAATTATAAGAACATAAGAACATAAGAACATAAGAAATAGGAGCAGGAGTAGGCCATCTAGCCCTTCGAGCCTGCCCCGCCATTCAATAAGATCATGGCTGATCTGTTGTGGCTCAGTTCCACTTTCCCGCCCTCTCCCCATAACCCTTAATCCCCTCTCTTATCAAGAACCCATCAACCCGCTTCTTAAAAATATTTAGCGAGGCAGCCTCCACCACTTCAACGGGCAGAGAATTCCAGAGATTCACCACCCTTTGAGTGAAGAAGTTCCTCCTCAACTCCGTTCTAAACCGCCTCCCCTTTATCTTGAGGCTGTGCCCCCTAGTCCTACTGTCTTTTCTGAGCAGGAAGAGCCTCTCCACCTCTATCCTATCCATCCCATTCATCATCTTATACGTCTCTTTTTAAAATCCTGACCAAGATCCCCTAATTTCGTTAAGAACCCCGCTGCTGTTACCTGCGGGAGTGTCTCAAAACCCCAAAAGGTAACTTAAATCGTTGGCTGGAATTTTACCGTCCTGTCCCACCACGGGAATTGGAATGGGTGAGGAACAGACCATGGAAAGGTTGTTGATCTTGGGTGGGATTTTATGGCTTCGGGATGAGCAAGGGTCTAAAATCAAAGAACAAAGAACAAAGAAAATTACAGCACAGGAACAGGCCCTTCAGCCCTCCAAGCCTGTACCGACCATGCTGCCCGACTTACAAAAAACCCCTATGCTTCCAGGGACCATATCCCTCTATTCCCAACCTATTCTTGTACTTGTCAGTCACTACCATATCCGCTTCCACTACCACCCCTGGCAACTAGTCCAAGACACCCACTACTCTGTGTGGAAATCTGCCTTGTACATCTCCTTTAAACCTTGCCCCTGGTGCCTTAACCCTGTGTTTCTTAGTAATTGACTCTTCCACCCTGGGGAAAAGCTTCTGACTATCCACTCTGTCCGTGCCCCTCATAATCTTGTAGATTTCTATCAGGTCTCCCCTCAACCTCCGTCACTCCAGTGAGAACAAACCAAGTTTCTCTACCCTCCCCTCATAATGTGATGACCAGAATTGAACACTACATTCCAAGTGCGGCCAAACTAAGGTTCTATAAAGCTGCAACATGACTTGCCAATTTTTAAACTCAATACCCCAGCCGATGAAGGCAAGCATGCCGTATGCCTTCTTAACCACCTTCTCCACCTGCATTGCCACATTCAGTGACCTGTGTACCTGTACACCCAGATCCCTTTGCCTATCAATACTCCTAAGGATTCGGCTATTTGCTGTATATTTCCTATCTATGAGACCTTCCAAAATGCATTACCTCACATTTGTCCAGATTAAACTCCACCTGCCATCTCTCTGCCTAAGTCTCCAACTGATCTATATCCTGCTGTATCCTCTGATGGTCCTCATCGCTATCCGCAAATCCACCATCCTTTGTGTCATCCGCAAACTTACTAATCAATCCAGTTACATAAGAACATAAGAAATAGGAGCAGGAGTAGGCCATCTAGCCCTTCGAGCCTGCCCCGTCATTGCTGATCTGAAGTGGATCAGTTCCACTTTCCTGCTTTCTCCCCATAACCCTTAATTCCCTTGTCCATCAGAAACCTATCTACCCGTGACTTAAATATATTTAGCGAGGCAGCCTCCACCATTTCAATGGGCTGAGAATTCCAGAGATTCACCACCCTTTGAGTGAAGAAGTTCCTCCTCAACTCTGTTCTAAACCACAACCCCCCCCCCCCCTAATCTTAAGGCAGTGCCCTTTAGTCCTGCTATCATTTTCCTCCAAATCATTTATATATATTACAAACAGCAAAGGTCCCAGCACTGATCCCTGAGGAACACCACTTGTCACAGCCCTCCATTCAGAAACACACCCTTCCACTGCTACCCTCTGTCTTCTTTGACTGAGCCAGTTTTGTATCCACCTTGCCATCTCACCTCTGATCTCAAGCGACTTCACCTTCTGCACCAGTCTGCCATGAGGACCCTTGTCTAAGGCCTTACTGAAATCCATGTAGACAACATCCACTGCCCTCAGTCTGTACAGATGTGTTTTAAATCAATGAGAGAAGGAGATAGTGGCAGCTGCCCTCGAACAGAGCCTTTCTCAGAGAAGTGCAACTCAACTGAAAGTGAGGTAAACGTTGATGACAGATTTTGCTGACAAGCCTGTCATGTGGCACTTTACAAATGCCTTCTGCATGTCCACATACACCCATCAACCAAAGGCCCCTAACCAATAATCTCTGTCACTGATCGAAAAATTCAAGCAAGTTTATTAAAGACCATTAACAAACCTTACTGGCTTTTCTTAAAGGTTCACATTTATTACAGTGATTGCTAGTTTCATTTTGGACTATCAACTGGTCTGGACTTATCACTTGTATTTACAACTGGAGTATGTGTAACTTCTGTAATTCTCCATTTCTCTGGGGGTAGTTGGAATGTGAAACACTGTACCATAGAAAATGATCAGGACAAATCAGGACTGAATGTGATTACTGTCACTAGAGAGGTAGTGCTTGATAGACTAGCGGGACTGATGGTGGACAAGTCCCCAGGAGCAGATGGAATGCATCCCAGGGTTCTGAAGGAAATGGCAGAGGTGATAGTAGATGCCTTAGTGATTATTTATCAAACTTCGCTGGATTCCGGGGAAGTGCCGGAAGATTGGAAAATGGCTAATGTTATGCCGCTGTTCATAAAAGGTAGCAGACAAAAGGCAGGGAATTATAGGCCGGTTAGTTTAACATCTGTAGTTGGAAAAATGCTTGAATCCATCATCAAAGAAGAAATAGAGAGGCACCTGGAAAGGAATGGTTTGATAGAGCAGATGCAGCACGGATTCATTAAGGGGAAGTCGTGTTAGACAAATTTATTGGAATGCTATGAGGATGTGACTAGTGCGTTAGACAGAGGGGAACCGGTGGATGTGGTGTTTCTCGATTTTCAAAAGGTGTTTGATAAGGTGCCGCACAAAAGGTTGCTTCAGAAGGTCAGGGGGCATAGAGTTGGGGGTAAGGTGTTAGCGTGGATAGAGGATTGGTTGTCTAATAGGAGGTAGAGAGTTGGTATCAATGGGTGCTATTCTGATTGGTGGTTGGTGACTAGTGGAGTGCCGCAGGGATCGGTGCTGGGGCCTCAGCTATTTACCATTTATATAGATGATCTGGAGGAGGGGGCTGAGTGTAGGGTAACGAAATTTGCTGATGACACGAAGATGAGTGGAAAAGCAAATTGTGCGGAGGGTGTGGAAAGTCTGCAGAGGGATCTGGATAGGCTGAGCGAGTGGGCGAAGACCTGGCAGATGGAGTACAATGTTAGCAAGTGTGAGGTTATCCACTTTGGCAGAAATAATAGTAGGAGGGATTACTATTTAAAGGGCGAAAAGCTGCAGCGTGCTACGGTGCAGAGGGACCTGGGGGTCCTTGTGCATGAGTCGCAAAAACCCAGTCTGCAGGTGCAGCAGGTGATCAAGAAGGCGAATGGGATGCTGGCCTTTATAGCGAGGGGGATAGAATATAAAAGCAGGGAGGTCTTGCTGCAACTGTACAGGGCACTGGTGAGGCCGCAGCTGGAGTACTGTGTGCAGTTTTGGTCGCCGCACTTGCGCAAGGATATTTTGGCCTTGGAGGGAGTGCAGAGGAGGTTCACTAGGCTGATACTGGAGATGAAGGGGTTGGACTATGAGGAGAGACTAAATAGACTGGGTCTGTACTCATTGGAGTTTAGAAGGATGAGGGGGGATCTTATAGAGACGTATAAGATAATGAAGAGGATGGATAGGGTAGAGGTAGAGAGATTCTTCCTGCTCAGAAAGGACAGCAGGACTAGAGGGCACAGCCTCAAGGTAAGCTGGGGGGTGGGGGGGGGGGGGGGGGGGGTGCAGTTTAGAACAGAGTTGAGGAGGAACTTCTTCACTCAAAGGGTGGTGAATCTCTGGAATTCTCTGCCCGTTGAAGTGGTGGAGGCTACCTCGCTAAATATATTTAAGTCACGGGTAGATAGGTTTCTGACAGACAAGGGAATTAAAGGTTATGGGGAGAAAGCAGGAAAGTGGAACTGATCCACTTCAGATCAGCCATGGTCTTATTGAATGGCGGGGCAGGCTCGAAGGGCTAGATGGCCTACTCCTGCTCCTATTTCTTATGTTCTCATGTTCAAATAGCTTAGATTCTTTTAATAAGGAATTAAATTTGACCAGTGAGGAAAAAGGAAGAGAGAGATGAGATGGAAGGTTGAGATGAGGCATATGCAATGGGGGATATAAATGAATACTTTGCGTCGCTATTCACCAAAGAGAAGGATTTGATGGATAATGAGTCTGGGAAAGGATGGATAGATGGTTTGAATCATGTTGAGATCAAAACTCAATTCTTGATGCATTAGGAACACGGAAAATTGTGTTAGAGAAATATGAAATACAAAGAGAGAATGCAAAGTATATCTGTGAGCGTATGAAATGAGAAAGATTTTTCAGGTCACAACCCTTCACCAGATTGAGGGAGCTGCAATTGGACAAGTCACAATCTCACATTTTCTCCTTTTATTTCCTCACATTCAGTGTTCAAAGTAACTTTATGTGTGTGACTGTTGTTCTTCAGTTATGCTGCAGGCAATCTTGTTATGGGCAGCCGTGGAGGCTTACAGCACAGGAGGAGGATAATTTGCCTGTTTTGTACAAGGGCCAGCTCTTTACTGAGTCATCTAAAAATACTCCCACTGCCCTCTCCTTTCCCCCTGTCCTGTATTTCCCTCTGCTCTGAATGTTTATCAACTTTTCTTTTCAAAGATATTCTGCTCTGCCTCGAATATTTGCCTGTGGCAAAACATTCTATTTCCTTCTCTCCAAAGAAATTTTTCTGAACGATTTACCTCATTCCCTTCATAACTATTTAATGCTATGTCCCAGTTAGAAAGAAAGGCCTTGCATTGATTCAGAACCTTTCCTGGTTTGAGAGCATCTCAAGGTGTTTCGCAGCCATTGGAATGTTTTTGAAGTGTAAATCCCTGTGGCATTGCAAAGAAACATCCTGTCACCCCTGTATGGTTTCACAAACATGAATGTCCTAATTAATCAGCCCTCAGTACTGTTGCTTGTTAGATCGGTGTTCCTCACAACTGCTCTCCTGCTCAATTTCAAGTGGTGCCACTTATTCTTCTGTGGCAGGATGGCACAGTGGTTATCACTAGTGCCTCACAGCTCCAGGGATCCTGGTTTGATCCCAGCACCCGGAGGTAATTCATACAGTCAGTCACCCAAGGCCAGAAGGCTTTTTAAGAGTGACCAGTTTAACATTCCTCTAAAGGATCGCAGCATGACATCACTTTATGTGAAGTGTGTCATGTGATCCAGCTTCAGTGTCACTTTGACTTGGAGCAGAGCACAGCAGACACATCTCCATAGCTTGCTTCTTCAAGTTTTCTATCCCTGTATAGCTGGTCACACTTGCCGAGAATTAGTCAATAACCCAACACGTTTTCCACGATCCCTCATCAGTGATTGGTCTTTTTCTATAATTATAACATGCACAAATGGTGCATAGCTTTGGTGCAGTATCTTATGAACCAGCCTCCCATCCATTGACTCTGTCTACACTTCCCGCTGCCTCGGCAAAGCAGCCAGCATAATTAAGCATCCCACGCACCCTGGACACTCTCTGTTCCATCTTCTTCCATTGAGAATAAGGTATAAAAGTCTGAGATCACGTACCAACCGACTCAAGAACAGCTTCTTCCCTGCTGCCATCAGACTTTTGAATGGACCTACCTTGCATTAAGTTGATCTTTCTCCACACCCTAGCTATGACTGTAACACTACGTTCCACACTCACAAGACAACCCCGAACATCACCCAAGCACAACGCAACGCCATCCACGCTCTCAAGACCAACCACAACATTGTCATCAAACCAGCAGGCAAAGGAGGGGCCATCGTCATACTGAACAAAATGGATTACTGCAAAGAAGTGTACCGACAACTGAACAATGAGGAACACAACAGACAGCTACCCACAGACCAAAGAACACACCCATCAACTCAACACTCTGATCAAGACCTTTGATCCGGATCTTCAGAGCACCCTCTGTGCCTTCATCCCACGTACTGCCCGCGTTGGAAATCTCTACTGCCTCCCAAAGATACACAAGGCAAACACACCCAGCCACCCCATCGTATCAGGCAATGGGGCCCTGTGTGAAAACCTCTCTAGCTACATCGAGGGTATCCTGAAACCCATTGTACAAAGCACGCCCAACTTTTGTCGCGATACTACAGACTCCCTACAGAAAGTCAGCAAACATGGAACTTAATGAAGGTATCTGTGTCTACACCCTACTTATGACTGTAGCACCACATTCTGCATATTGGCTCTCTCTGTTGCTCACTGTTCATTTTTAAGTTGTCAGTTAATTTTTTTTCAGTGGCATCACTTCCATTTTTCTTCCAACGACAGCCCAGCAGGAATCACTGCGAGAAACTGAACTGGCTGCTTTGTAGCACATAAAAACCGGAATCCTCTGCCCATTCATGCCCCACCGCTGCTGTCACTGAGGATGGAGAATCTGGTGCTCTGCCAAATCTCCATTCACTGCAGCGGGACTAGAGAATCCCACTGGTGGGAATGGCCAGAAAATTCTGGCTAAGGAACACAGACGTTAAAAAGTGTTGACTTCATCACCACTGCCATCTCCCCACTTCAATTCCACCACTTTAGTTCTCCCCGGCGCTGCTCCCCAGCACTGTCCCCAGTGTGGTCAACTTGCATGAGTTGAATGATGTTACGTTGCCGCGGGAATATTCCATTGGGCTAGGTGGTGCAGTGTTGGACATTTTAGAAATATTTGAATTAAGTTACATCTATGCAAATCAATGGCTGTGAACTGAATTACATCACAGGCAGGAGTGGGGGTTGGAGTGGTGGGGGTGGGAGGGGGAGGGGGTGCGGTGGGGGGGGGAGGGTGCAGGGAAGATCTCAAACTAAGATCTTGCTGGTGCAAATCCGATTACATCCTTCTTGCAAAATTTAGTGGCCATCACAGGATTTGCACCCATGGTAAAGGGCCCCGCTAAATCTCATCCCTCAAAAAGGAATACTTTTATCCCATAAGACCATAAGAAATAGGAGCAGAATTAGGCCACTCGGCCCATCGAGTCTGCTCCGCCATTCAGTCATGGCTGAATTTTTTCTCATCCCCATTCTCCTTCCTTTTTCCCTGAACCCCTGATCCCCTTATTAATCAAAAGCCTATCTATCTTGCCTTAAAGACACTCAATGACATGGCTCTCCACAGCCTCCTGCGACAAAGAGTTCTACAGATTCACCACTCTCTGGCTGAAGAAATTCCTCCTCATCTCTGTTTTAAAGGATCGTCCCTTCAGCCTGAGGTTGTGCCCTCCGGTTCCAGTTTTTCCTACTAGTGGAAACATCCTCTCCACATCCACTCTATCCAAGCTTTGCAGTATCCTGTAGGTTTTAATAAGATCCTCCCTCACCCTTTTAAACTCCAATGAGTACAGACCCAGAATCCTCAACCGTTCCTCATACAACAAGCTCTTCATCCCAGATAGTTTATTGGTAATTTGGCCAGTGTGTAGTACAGCAGAAGCCTAGCATGAGCAGCATGTTAAAAGTAAGTTGTTGATCCTATTTATTAGCTCAATTCATTTCAGTTGCGATTCAATCCTTTGTAAAACTGCATGAAAACTTGGAACATTGTCTAATTCCAGAATGTTCCGGCAGTCATTGTAGAAGACAAAATTCCTTTGCAGAAGAGCCAGGAATTGCTGCTGGCAACATTTGTAAATGAATACTTAATATGTTCGTTTGACATTCCTGGGTCCATTATTTTAATGGGGCATTAAAATGTTTGAAAGAAATTGATTAACATTAACATAGCAGATGGTGAAATGTCATTCAAGTGTGTTTAGCATTTTTCCCATTAATATAACACACGATCATTTCTAACTTTGACATGAATTATATACACTACCCTCAAGGCTGAACTGTTCCAATGAAATGAAGACTTCAAATACTGGATATTCCTTTTGGAATGGTTTTTAATAAAACTCCATAACAAACTTAAAGAGCAGATCAATAACTCTGAGGCTGTTTTTCATAAATGTTAAGAACACAAAGGAACATGATTTCCGGAATTAGGTAGGCGAACTTGGAGCGTGGATTGGTACTTGGGACTATGATGTTGTGGCCATTACGGAGACATGGTTAGAACTGGGACAGGAATGGTTGTTGGCAGTTCCGGGGTATAGATGTTTCAGTAAGAGTAGGGAAGGCGGTAAAAGAGGTGGAGGAGTAGCGTTGTTAATCAAGGATAGTTTAATGGCTGCTGAAAGATATTTCGAGAGCGATCTGCCGACTGAGGTAATATGGGCTGAAGTTAGAAATAGGAAAGGATCAGTCACGTTGTTAGGAGTTCTCTATAGGCCCCCAAATAGTAACACAGATGTGGAGGAGGAAATGGCAAAGCAGATTATGGATAGGTGTGAAGGTCACAGGGTAGTTATCATGGGTGACTTTAACTTTCCAAATATTGATTGGAACCTTTATAGGTCGAATAGTTTGGATGGGACACTTTTTGTACAGTGTGTGCAGGAGGGTTTCCTGACACAATATGTGGATAAGCCGACAAGAGGTGGGGCCACATTGGACTTGGTACCGGGTAATGAACCGGGCCAAGTGTGAGATTGGTTTGTGGGAGAGCAGTTTGGAGATAGTGACCACAATTCGGTGTCCTTCATTATTGCAATGGAGAGGGATAGGGTCACATGGCAGGGCAAGGTTTATAATTGGAGCAGGGGTAATTTAATGCGATTAGGCAAGAATTAGGGAGCATAAGATGGGAACAGAAACTGTCAGATATGGGTACAAATAAAAATGGAGTTTGTTCAAAGAACAAATACTGCGTGTCCCTGATAGGTATGTCCCTGTCAGGCAGGGAGGGAATGGCTGAGTGAGGGAACCATGGTTCACAAAGGAGGTTGAATGTCTTGTCAAGAGGAAAAAGGAAGCGTATGTAAGGATGAAAAAACAAGGTTCAGTTGGGTCGCTTGAGGATTACAAGGTAGCTAGGAATGAATTAACGAAAGGGCTTAGGAGAGCTAGGAGGGGGCATGAGAAGTCCTTGGTGGGTCGGATAAAGGAAAACCCCAAGGCTTTTTACTCTTATATGAGGAATAAAAGAATGACCAGGGTGAGGTTATGGCCGGTCAAGGATAGTAGTGGGAACTTGTGCATGGAGTCAGAAGTGATAGGTGAGGTGTTGAATGAATATTTTTCTTCAGTGTTCGCTAAGGAGAGGGGCCATGTTTTTGAGGATGAGAGTGTGATACAAGCTGATCCTGAGGTAGATGTTCTGAGGGAAGATGTATTAGCAATTTTGAAAAACCTGAGGGTGGATAAGTCCCCTGGGCCAGATGGGATATACCCTAGGATACTCTGGGAGGCAAAGGATGAGATTGCAGAGCCTTTATCTTTGATTTTTGGGTCCTCGCTGTCCACAGAGATAGTGCCAGAGGACTGGAATGTTGTTCCTCTGTTCAAGAAAGGAAATAGGAATGACTCTGGTAATTATAGGCCCATTAGTCTTACTTCGGTGGTCGGTAAATTTGGTCGATTGGATAAGTAACTGGTTATCTCATAGAAGACAGAGGGTGATGGCGGAGGGAAAATTTTCAGACTGGAGGCCAGTTACCAGTGGTGTACCACAGGGATCAGTGCTGGGTCCTCTGCTATTTGTGATTTTTATCAATGACTTGGAGGATGGGGTTGAAGGTTGGGTTAGTAAATTTGCTGATGACACCAAGATTGGCAGAGTAGTGGATGAGGTGGAGGGCTGTTGTAGGCTGCAAAGAGACATTGATAAGATGCAAAGCTGGGCCAGAAAGTGACAGTTGGAGTTTAACCCTGATAAGTGTGAGGTGATTCATTTTGGTAGCACAAACTTGAACGTGGATTACAGGGTCAACGGCAGAGTTCTGAGGAACGTGGAGGAACAGAGAGATTCCTGAAGGTTGCCACTCAAGTGGATAGAGCCATGAAGAAGGCTTACAGTGTATTAGCGTTTATTAACAGGGGGTTTGAGTTTAAGAGTCATAGGGTTATGCTGCAACTGTACAGGATCTTGGTGAGACCACATTTGGAATATTGTGTGCAGTTCTGGTCACCTCACTATAAGAAGGATGTGGAAGCATTGGAGAGAGTGCAGAGGAGATTTACCAGGATGCTGCCTGGTTTGGAGGGTAGGTCATATGAGGAAAGGTGGCTGTGGCTTTTCTCTTTAGAGCGGAGGAGGATGAGAGGTGACTTAATCGAAGTTTGTAAGATGATGAGGGAGTTAGATAGAGTGGACATTCAGAGACTATTTTCTCGGGTGGATGGGAGATATAGGAGGGATGTCTGAGAAAGATTCTCTGGTTGAGGTGTGGAATGCACTGCCTGCTGTGATAGTGGAGTCGGACACTTTAGGAACTTTCAAGCAGTTATTGGATAGACACATGGAGCACACCAGAACGATAGGGAGTGGGATAGCTTGATCTTGGGTTTGGACATAGCTCAGCACAACATCGAGGTCTGAAGGGCCTGTACTGTGCTGTACTGTTCTATGTTCTATAGAACAGTACATTCACAGTGAAGCAAGTCTCCAGTGAAATCCAGTTTTACTCAAAGTGATACAGAAGGTGACTGCCCTCGATAATCATCATGGCTCCATATCTATATAGAATGAGTATATTTCATTGTTAACGTTACATTTCTCACCTAATTTTCCCTCTTTTTCATTTAATGCTGGTTGATTTCTGAAATATTGCATCAAAGCATAATATTGCATCCTTTTTCACAATTGAAAATTTTGAATCTAATATTGTATGTAGTAGGGAAGGCTAATATAAAGAACGTGAGTCACCCCTGGTTAATCTTCAACATTGAAAACCCAACAGTGTTCTGGCTTGGCTGAAAGTACTTCTTCAACATTACACCTTCACATGCCTTCCCCAATACACAGAGTGGCACCCCAGGAGATCTCACACAGGAATCACCACCCAAAACCCTCAACATCTCTCCTTAATTTTTTTTTCACCTTCAATTCCATTATCCTTAACACTTCTTTGAACTTTTGGGTCCAATAAAGTGTAATAAACTTGCCCTGTTTACTTGTGACCTTTTACAAGTTGTAAACCCTTTTGCTCCCCTTTGGAATTGAACATCTAAAAATCTAAACCTTTACTTAACACCAAATGTAAATTTCTACCCACTATTTTTTGCTTCACTTGGATATCCCTGCTTCAAGTACATGCTTTTAATACCTAAGCTCTTTTGATATTGTCAACCTTGCAGACAATCTATCTTCAGCTGAATTAAATTATTTTCACACATTGACACACACATTTGTTTCACAGAATGAAACAATAAACCCCCAAAATATTTAAAATAACAAATGGTGCAATTTAAAAGGCATCTAGTGGTAATTGGAAACAAGCAGTTGAGGGAGAGTCATACAACTCAGTGTGTGTTCTAGTTTAAAGTGAGGACAGCTGTTGTGAACTGGAGAAAGGTTAGGGCATTATTCTTAAGTACGTATGTGAACAGGTTTCAGTGTATTGTGAGGCAGGGGTGAGGAGAGTCTGTGTCTCTGTTCTCTCGATTCTATGAATAGACCAATGTCAAGAAGGCTTTAGCTCCAGAATGCTCAAGAAGCAGATTATTAACAGTGGTCACTCAATCCTTCATACTCAGAGAAGATGGTTCTCAAAACAAATAAAAACTGAGCAATCCAACCTTCATGTGGAGTTGTCGGTGTTGGACTGGAGTGGGCACAATAAGTAGTCTCACAACACCAGGTTAAAGTCCAACAGGTTTATTTGGTAGCACGAGCTTTTGGAGCACTGCTCCTTCATCAGATAGAACATAGAACACTACAGCACAAACAGGCCCTTCGGCCCACAAGTTGCGCCGATCACATCAATACCTACCAATCCATAGACCTATCTATAACCCCCAATCCCATTAAATCCCATATACTCATCCAGAAGTCTTTTAAAAGACCCCAGCGAGTTCGCCTCCACCACCACTGACGGCAGCCGATTCCATTCACTCACCACCCTCTGAGTGAAAAACTTACCCCTAACATCACCTCTGTACTTGCCTCCCTGCACCTTAAATCTATGCCACTTCATCACTCACAAGATGGAGGGGTGATGCTCCGAAAGCTCATGCTACCAAATAAACCTGGTGTTGTGAGACTACTTACTGATCCATCCTCCGTTAGGTGTATTTGCTTTCGGTGCATAACTAACATTGTTTCATCACAGACAATGATCTGTGTCGGGTTCCGGACTGTTCATGATAATCACCATTGAGGCAGGTGTCTCAAGTTTGCCAACGTCACAAAGTCACAAAGATTGGTAGCAGAATAAGCAGTGCGGACGAGGGCATCACACTGCAAAGTAACATTCGCCAGACCCTAGCACCTACCCACCGCGGAATCAGAGCAGGTGAGGGGTGGACAATGGAAATGTCCATTCACCTGGGGCAGGAATTTCTGGTTTCACTTAAGCGAGACCAAAAAATTCTGTCACTGCAAAATGAATTGAGTGAATTAAACTGGCAGGTGGATTTCATCGCCGGTGAATAAGAGGTCATCAATGCTGGATCAAAATATGTATTTTTCTTGTTTCCATGGGGGCGTGCACACTGCTGGCTAGGCCTTCATTTATTGTCCATCTCTAGTTGCCCTTGAGAAGGTGGTGGTGAGTTGCCTTCTTGAATCGCTGCCGTCCATATGGTGTAGGTACACCCACAGTGCTGTTAGGGAGAGCGTTCCAGGATTTTGATCCACCGACAATGAAGGAATGGCGATCTATTACCAAGTCAGGATAGTATTAGATTGGAAGGAAACCTCCAGCTGACGGTGTTCTCATGAATCTACTGTTCTTATTCTTTTAGGTTGTCGAGGTTACGGGTTTGGAACTTACTGTTGAGGGAGTCTTGTAATAGATCTTGTAAATGGTGCACACTGCTGCCACTGTGCAATGGTGGCGAAGGGAATGAATGTTGAAGATGGTAGATGTGGTGCCAAAAATATGGGCTATTTTGTCCTGAATGGTGTTGAGTTCCTGGAGTGTTGCTGGACTTGCGCTCGTCTAAATGAATGGACAGGCTTTGGGGAATCATGAGATCAGGGCAGAATTCCAAGCCTCTAATCTGTTTTTGCAGCAATGGTATTTATGAGGTTAGTTGAGGTAATGTTTCTGGTCAATGTTAGCTCCCAGGGGTTGATAGTGGGAGAGTTCGGTGTTGATAATGCCATTGAACATCAATAACAAGAGGAAATAATTGGATTCTCTCTTGTTGGAGATGATCATTGCCTGGCACTTGTGCTGTGTGAATGTTACTTACCACTATCAGTCCAAGTCTGAGTATTGTCCAGGTTTTGCTGCATTTTGACATGGACTGTTTCAGTATCTGAAGAGTTGCACATTGTGCTGAACATTGTCAGTCATCAGTGAACATCTCCACTTCTGATCTGATGACGGAAGGAAGTTCACTGATGAAGGAGTTGAAGATGTTTGGGTTTAGGACCATGTGAAACTCCTACAATGATGTCCTGAGACTGAGATGATTGATGTCCAACAATCGCAGCTGTCTTCCTTTGTGCCAGGTACGACAACCACCCTGATTCACATTGACTCCAGTTTTGCTGGGGGTCCTTGATGCCACACTCTGTCAAAAACTGCCTTGATGACAAGGGCAGTCACCCTCACCTCACCTCTGGAGCTCAGCTGTTTTGCCCATATTTAATCCAAGGCTGTAATGAGACCAGGAGCTGAATGGCCCTGGTGGAACCCAAACTGAGTGACCGCGAGCTGATTATTGCTGAGTCAGAACTATTTGGGCCAGTCACAGTCCTCGATTGATCTGAACTGCTTCAGTTGTCAGTTGGCTGATTCGGGTCCTATGCAGCTCCTGATTATGGGAAGAACACCATACAGAATTAGTCCTCGGTGTTGCTCTAAGTCCTGAGCAGTAGATCAGCCCAACCTCGCCCTGTGTTCTGAGTGGCCTTAGCCATTGCCTCCTTTACATTTTTTCAACCATACCTGAGCTTTGTGGGTGGTCGGGGAATGTGTGAGTTTTGTTTCGTTCCAACCCACTTACTGAGCTCTTTGAGCAATTGCCCCATGAAATGTGTGCCCTGATCTGAATCTATCTGCACTGAGATACCCTATCGGGGAATTATTCCCTCCAACATTATTCCAGCCACAGTGTTGAACTCCGAGCGATTTGTGTGAGAAAGGCTTCTTCCCATCTTCCTACTCTTCCTTTACCTCAGTCCATCTTGTGGTCAATTGTTATGGATTTTTTTTTGTTCTCCTTGACCTTCAAATTGTTTCAACCAAAAATGCCTTTTGTTTAACTTTCTCTCTGGCCACGAACACCTTAAGATACATTTCCTATGTTTAAGGTTAGTTCCTCTTAATTTTCTAAGAATGTTTTATTCTTATAATTTAGGCCATATTAACTGTTTCATGTCAATGGGGCTCTGATTCTAAATCTTAGCTTCTCTCCCCTATGGCAGTTCCAATGTGTCAGGCAATGGCCAGATTATCAATTCAATTCTCTTAAAGGTTTGTATATTGTGTCCTTTTTCCCTAACTTTATTTCCTATTCCATCATAACATTTTACATTAGCATTAGTTACTATCTTATCTTCTTCCATTTGTCTGGAGAGTCTTTACTGTCCATTAATGGATTCTCTCAATTTTTGTGAAGCAGAAATGTTTGATTCCAGGCATTGGCACATTTTGATTCTATTCTCTCTTTCCCTTGAATAAAACTTTATTTTTTTCAGAGATAATCCACTAAATTATTATCCCTGACTTCCAATTTAAAAATGATCTCCGCAGTATTTGTGAACCATTTTCTTTAATTCTGCTAAATTTCTAAACAAAAAATGCGTAACCATTATATCTGAGGTGGAATCAATTAATTCGTCAGTCAAAAGGTCCGAGCTGCAATTAGAAAGACTTAACTCCCTTTTGCAAAGACTTTGATATTGTTGTGGGAAATTCCGTGTTAAAATGTCTCAATCTCTTTTGTAATTGTCCTTTTCCCCAGTAAGCAGCACTTATTTACCTCTGATTGACCTCACTGACACATTTCAAGGCAACATTTACACAGAATCCATTGCCTCTTTCCCTTTCATTTTCTCACCCCCTATTTATTTTACTTCTCTGTGGTTCCGGGTGGGTCCCCTTTTATCACCTTACATATAATCTTCTTAATTTTATTTGCCAAAAAAATCAAAAATAAAACAAACTCATGAACATCAACGTGAAGCAGAAGCAATCGACAGATTCTCACATCGGTAAATTTCAAACAGACCATTCTCAGCATTCACTCACGGCTATAGATATTTGAAGTCAAGACAATACAAGACATCACAATCCCTGATTACAAATGCACGTGCAATGATCACAGTCACTCTTTTATAATTCCGTAGAAATATGAGATAGACACCTTAAACAAGGGAAGAAAAAACTTAAAACGTACAAAACCAGGCTACAGGGGTTAACAAGTCATTACTTTGTTGGTAATTGCAGAGTTTGAACATGCCAGACTGAGGTTACAGATTGTGGCTGAGTAAAATTCTGCTGCTCCCTCATTTAGCACGGTGGTAGTGTCACACAATGCAATGGAAAGTATCCTCAATATTAAGATGGGACTTTGTCTCCACAGGACTGTGCAGTGGTCACTCCTTCTGATATTATCATGGACAGATGCATCTGCGGCAGGCAGGTTGGTGACGATGAGGTCGACAGGTTTTTCCCTCTTGTTGATTCACTCACCACCTGCCGCAGACCCAGTCTCAAGAACAAGAGCAAAGAGCAATACAGCACAGGAACAGGCCCTTCGGCCCCCAAGCCTGCTTACCTATCTAAACCAGCTGCTTATATCTCTCTAGTTTGTACATGTGTCTATCAAGATATGTTTTAAATGTTGCTAATGTATCTACCTCAACCACTTCACTTGGCAGTGCACTCCAGACCCCCACCCGCTCTGTGTAAAAAGCTTTCCCCGCACATCTCCACAAAACCTTTCTCCCTCATCTTGAACTTGTGCCCCCTTGTAATTGTCATTTCTGGAAAAAAACTTCCCACTGTTCACCCTCTTTATACTTCTTATAATTTTATAAACTTCTATCAGGTCACCCCTCAGCCTCTATCTTTCCAGGGGGAACAATCCCAGTTTATTCAAGCTCATAGCTAATACCCACCATACCAGGCAACATCCTGATAAACCTTTTCTGCACTCTCCCCAAAGCCTCCACGTCCTTCTGGTGAAGTAACCAGAATTGGACACAGTATTCCAAATGTGGCCTAACCAATGTTTTATACAACTGTAGCATAATTTACCAACTTTTATCCTCGATGCCCCATCTGATGAAGGCAAGTATGCCAAAAGCTTTCTTCACACCTTTCCCACCTGTGCTGCCACTTTTAAGGATCTGTGGGTCTGCACACCCAGACCTCAGTGTGTCTATGCACCTGAATTGGATCTACCAAAAAGCATCACCTCGCATTTTTCTGGATTCAACTCCATCTGCCATTTCTCCTCTTAATTTACCAGCCTATCTTTATCCTGCTGTATTCTCTGACAATCTTCACCACTATCCGCAACTCCACCAACCTTAGTATCATCGTGCAAATCATCTCGTGACTACGTGCTTCAAGACCCGGCCAGCTTGGTCAGTGATGGTGCAGCTGAGACACTCTGGGTAATAAGTTCTCCGCCCAGAAGGCATTTTGTGCCTTTGCCATCCTCACTGCTTCCTCCAAGTAGTGTTCAATATGGAGGATCCCCGATTCATCAGCTGAAGGGGTGGGGCTAGAGTAGTAATAGGTGGCAACAGGCTGGAGATTTCTTTGCCCGTGTTTGGCCGAGTGCCATGAGACTTCATGGGGCCCAGAGTCAATGTTGAGAACTCGCAGTGTCACCTGACTATGTACCAGTGTGCTGCCTTACCTGGTGTATCTGCCTTGTTGGTGGGACAGAGCACATACCAAGGAATGGTGATGCTGGTGCCTGGGATATGGTACAGTATGATTCCGTAAATGTGACTATGTCAGGCTGTTGTTTGACCAGCCCATGTGATGGTTCTCCCGATTGGGGGATTCGGTTGGGTTGACAGAGCTAGTCATGCTGCTGTTACTTCCAGTGTCTAGGCCAATGCTAGTTCTCTCCGGTTTGTTCATCCCTCTTATTAGACTTTGTAGCGGTTTGATTCAACTGAGTGGCTTGGGAGGCCATTCCAGAGCCAGACATCTGAGACACCAGGTTTCCAAAAGGACATGAATGAACCAGATGGGTTTCATAGCTTTCAATTCCAGATTTGCTAATTGAATTTAAATCCACCAGCTACCATGGTGGGATTTGAACCCATTCCCCAGAGCATTCACCTGGACTTCTGGATTATTGGTCTAGTGACACCACCCCACCTGAAAACCTAGAAACAATGGATATCCAAAGATATTTCAGATAAATCAAAATATTTATTATACATCAATCACTACAAGTTGTATTCAGGTACAAAAAAATCAAAAATTTCTAATGGAATGTTAGACTTTATATTTAAAGTCTATAATAGAATAGAGAGGTTTTGCTACAGCTATAGGAAAGCTCTTGTTAGAGAACATCTGGAATGCTGTGTAAAATTCAAGGTGCTGCATCTTAGAAAGAATATGCTGGCAGGGTGTGCAGGGAGGAACCTTCTCCAGAGTCTACCCCACAGAGAGGAAAACAAAGACAAACAAACTTTGTTTACATGATGGGGGAAATGCTGTGGATAAAGCACTGGAAAACCATTATATGAACAAGAAAATCACGAAATGCACTTCAGTGTATTAGCTTTGGAATGAGTGCACTGATGATTTTGAAAACATAAACTGGACTTTATTCTCTGGAATATAAAAGATTAAAGGATGACTTTTTTTATTCATTTGTGGGACATGGGGATCGCTGGCTGGCCAGCATTTATTGCCCATCCCCAGTTGTCTTTGAGAAGGTGGTGGTGAGCTGCCTTCTTGAATCGCTGCAGTTCATGAGCTGTGGATTGACCCACAATGTGGTTAGGGTGGAAATTTCAGGATTTTGACCCAGCGACTGCGAAGGAACGGTGATATATTTCCAAGTCAGGATGGTGAGTGGCTTGGAGAGGAACTTGCAGATGTTGGTGTTCCTGTATATCCGCTGCCCTTGTCCTTCGAGATGGAAATGGTCGTGGGGTTTGGAAGGTGCTGTCTAAGGATCTTTGATCAATTGCTGCAGTGCATCTTGTAGATAGTACACACTGCTGCTACTGAGCTTCAGTAGTGGAGGGAGTGAATGTTTGTGTATGTGATGCCAATCGAGCGGGGCTGCTTTGTCCTGGGTGGTGTTGAGCTTCTTGAGTGTTGTTGGAGCTTCACCCATCCAGGCAAGTGGGGAATATTCCATCACACTCCTGACTTGTGCCTTGTAGATAGTGGATAGGCTTTGTGGAGTCAGGAGGTGAGTTACTCGCCCCAGTATTCCTAGCCTCTGACCTGTTCTTGCATTCACCATGTTTATGTGGTAAATCCAGTTGAGTTTCCGGTCAATTGTATTCCCAAGGAGGTTGACCGTGGGGGATTCAGTGTTGGTTATACCATTGAATGTTAAGGAGCGTGGTTTAAGTGTTTCCTATTGGTAATGATCATTGCCTGGCATTTGTGTGGCATAATTGTTATTTGCCATTTACCAGCCCAAGCCTAGATATTGTCCAGATCCCGCTGTATTTGAACATGTACTACTTCAATATCTGAGGAGTCCCGAATGGTGCTGAACATTGTGCAGTCATCGGTGAACATCCCCATTTCTGACCTTACGATGGAGGGAAGGTCATTGATGAAGCAGATGAAGATTGTTGGGCTTCGGACACTACCCTGAGGGACTCCTGTAGTGATCTCCTGCAACTAAGATGACTGACCCTCCACAACCACAATCATCTTCCTATGTACCAGGTATGAATCCAACCAGCAGAGAGTTTGCCCCCCGATACCCACTGATTCCAGTTTCGCTCGGGCTCCTTGATGCCACATTCAGTCAAATGTGGCCTTGATGTGAAGGGCAGTCACTCTCACCCCACCTCTAGAATTCAGCTCCTTTTTCCATGTTTGAAACAAGGCAGAAATGAGGTCAGGAGCTGGGTGACCCTGACGAAACCCAAACTGGGTGTCACTGAGCAGGCTATTGCTGAGGTTGCTTGAGGTTGTAGGATTTTGAAATAAATTGATTGTGTGAATATAGGATAATGAATGGATATAGGATAAGGGTGGATATAGGCTACAGAGTGGATTGACAATATCAGGTGCATATTGACTGTCAGGTGATATGGGATATAGAGTAAATCAAAACAACTTTCTGCTGACTGGGGAATCTGAAAGGAAGAAACTTCACCGAAAGGTTAAAGCCAGACTATTTTGGAGAGAAATTGGGAAACACTTGCTTTGTGTAAGGGATAGTAGAAATGAACTCCCTTCCACTAAAAGCAATAGATTCTAGCTCAGTGAGTGATTATTAAATCTGAAATCCATAGACTTTTTCTGGAAGTGCGTATTTAAAGAATTGGGATCGAGACAAAGTGAATTCAGATACAGATCCAACTCGATCCCAGTGAATGGCAGCACCGTCTCTGGGGCTGAATGACCTCCTCCTGTCCCTATGTTAATCTACCTGCTGCATGTACATTAAATCATGTAGTTGGTTTATTCGGAGGTGAAAGTGAGTTGGAATGTTTGAGCTCCCCCATAGAAATTCCAAAATAAATACCGCGTGAAGGAAATACAGTAATTATTTTTGTATTCCATTAACACATTCCTGCAAACAGTACGCGGTAGTATTATTGATTTTTAAAATGAATGTTATTCCTTAGGGAGAGCAATTAAATATTTCTGTACATCTGTTTCACTAAGCTACAGGGAATTAAATGCCCGAGACATGCAAATTTATAAATAAATACAGAGAACTCGGGAACCTGCGAGCTGATCAAGAAAGAATGGAAGCATGTTAACTGAAGTTAAGATTTCAGGTCCGCCTGTTGCTATTTAAATGTATCTTTGACAGTATCTGAATGTTTACACTGAGTGTTGACTCTCCCAGGTTGAATACTGCATTATATGCACTCTAAAGGAATGGTTTATGTGGACACAGAAGCAAGACTGATATTTGAGAGCAAGTCACACTGTATAATAGAAAATGCTATCCTAGAGAGAGGCTGGTATTTGAGAGAGTGACAGGTTGACAAAGAGCAGGTTTTTGTTTACTACAGCAGATGGGAACAGTATGCTTTGTGTATAAGTACCGCAGATGATGAGTGACCAATGTGTGCATGCATTTTGATTACAACAAGTGACATTTCTTGTCCACAACTTGAATCATCCAGATGTAACTCATTGGCATCTGTTGATGCAACAAAATTGACTTGTGTTCAAGAGAAGCATCCATTGCTAATCTTGGCAGAACCATCGTTCCCAGCCTTCTGTCTCAGTGGCTTCAAGCCTATTTATGTCATAGTTATTTTCATACATTACTTCCAGAATTTGCCAAGTGCGATCATTTCATAAATAATGTCTGAATAATTCTACACCTGAAGAAATAAATAAGCTTATGTAGTGAATGCTTTAAATGCAGCGCCTATCTCCTGTGGAGTAGTGCTCGCAAAAAATTAGCCCGAGTAGTGGATGGTATTGTGAGCTTCTGTGCCATTGTGACTGTTAGCTGGATTATAATAAAGAACTACAGAAACAGAAGAGCAAAATGTGCAACAATGTCAGCTGAAGGATATAATTCAAATATTCTTTACACATGAATTTATTATGTGTTTTCTCATATATACATGTGCAGGAAGAGTATCCTTGAGTGATAAAGAGGCCAGTTCTCCTTGAAGCATTGCTGAACTTGACCTTTTAATGACTTGTGCGTTCCATAAAACATTGGAAAGTGAGACTGTATTCCACAGCAGTGTTTTTTTTAGTACTAACCTAGTTTTAATGGTTGCCACAGCAGTGCTCCAAGCTCCTGGTGAGGAGTTTACAAGTTCACGACAGGAACCTGCTGAGCATGTGGAGGTTTCCATGGTTTGCTGATTAGATGGTGAAATGATAAGACACACACACAGTACTGGGATAGAGTCCCAGGCTAGTCACACCGACCCCGCTGACAATGGCAAGGTCTGCAGGACATAACAGGCTATAAGATGAAGGCATGGAAAATCGCCAGCTCCAGCGCACCCCTCCCTCGATACATTCTATGCCCATTTTGAGCAAGAGGCCAGCGAAAGCATGCCCTCAACCCTGGAAGCCCTGGATGAACCTGCATCTGCATCAACATTGCATAAGAACATAAAAACAAAAGAACGAGGAGCAGGAGTTGGCCATCTGGCCCCTCGAGCCTGCTCCGCCATTCAATAAGATCATGGCTGATCTCTTCATGGACTCAGCTCCACTTATCCACCCACTCACCATAACCCTTAATTCCTTTACTGTTCAAAAATCTATCTATCCTTGCCTTAAAAACATTCAATGAGGGAGCCTCAACTGCTTCACTGGGCAGGGAATTCCATAGATTCACAATGCTTTGTGTGAAGAAGTTCCTCCTCAACTCAATCCTAAATCTGCTTCCCCTTATTTTGAAGCTATGACCCCTAGTTCTAGTTTCACCCCCCCAGTGGAAACAACTTCCCTGCTTCTATCTTATCGATTCCCTTCATCATCTTACATGTTTCTATAAGATCTCCCCTCATTCTTCTGAATTCCAATGAGTATAGCCCTAGTCTACTCAGTGTTTCCTCATAAACCAACCCTCTCAACTCTGGAATCAACCTAGTGAATCTCCTCTGCACCCCCTCCAGTGCCAGTATATCCTTTCTCAAGTAAGGAGACCAAAACTGTACACAGTGCTCCAGATGTGGTCTCACCAGCACCTTATACAGAGGCAACATAATCTCGCTGTTTTTAAACTCCATCCCTCTAGCAATGAAGGACAAAATTCCATTTGCCTTCTTAATTACCTGCTGCACCTGCAAACCAACTCCTTGAGATTCCTGCACAAGGACACCTAGGTCCCTCTGCACAGCAGCATGCTGCAATTATTTTACCATTTAAATAATAGCCCATTTTGCTGTTATTCCTACCAAAATGGATGACCTCACATTTGTCAACATTGTACTCCATCTGCCAGACCCTCACCCACTCACTTAGACTATCTATATCCCTTTGAGAATTTCAGCATCCTCTGTACACTTTGCTCTGCCACTCATCTTAGTGTCATCTGTAAAGCTTTCTCGAAGGGCAACACATGGAAAGTGACTGGCCCAGATGGGGTACCCGGACAAGCACTCAGATCCTGCACAGATCAGCTGGCGGGGGGTATTCACAGACACCTTCAACTTTTCTTTACATCTGCTTCAAGAAGATGACCATCATCCCGGTATCTAAGAGAAACCAAGCGTGCCTTAATGACTATCGGCCGGGAGCTCTGACATCCGTCATTATGAAGTGCTTTGAAAGTTTAGTCATGGCACGAGTCAATTCCAGCCTCCCAGACTGCCTGGATCCACTACAGTTTGTCGATTGCCACAAAGTGTCCATATCAGACACCTACCTCCTGGCCCTGCACCTAACTCTGGAACAGACAGATAACAAGGACACTTTTGTCAGACTCTTATTTATTTACAGCTCAGCCTTCAATACTATTATTCCCACGAAACTCATCTCCAAACTCTGTGACCTGGGCCTCGGCACCAGTTTTTGCGACTGGATCCTGAACTTCCCAAACTCTCAGGCCACAATCAGTAAGGAGAGGCAACAACACCTCCTCCGTGATCATCCTCAATACCGGTGCCCCACAAGACTGTGTTCCCAGCCCTCTACTATACTCCTTACACACCTCTGACTGTGTAGCCAAATCCCCCTCCAATTTGAGTTTCAAGTTTGCTGACGACACCACCCTAATGGGTCAGATCTCAAACAATGATGAGACAGAGTACAGGAATGAGGTAGAGAATCTGGTGAACTGATGCAGCAACAATAATCTCTCTCCCAATGTCAACAAAATGAAGGACGTTGTCATCAATTTCAAGTAGCGTAAAGGAGAACATGCCCCTGTCTACATCAATGGGAATGAAGTAGAAAGGGTCGAGAGCTTCAACATTTTAGGTGTCCAGATCACCAACAACCTGTTCTGGTCTCTCCATGCCGACACTATAGATAAGAAAGCCCACTAATGCCTCTACTTTCTCAGAAGACTAAGGAAATTTGTCATGTCAGCTACGATTCTCACCAACTTTTACAGATGCTCCATAGAAAGCATTCTTTCTGGTTTAGTCAGAGCACCATGATCAGGACAACAACGAAAACCAGCGAGTTGTCTCCTCCAGGAATGGGGGCCATCATTGCTCAGGAAATATGCGGTAAATAAACTACACAAAGTTACTGTGGTATAGTAATGATTAAAGACTTAGCCCAAAGCTATTTTTGGTGGACAGGGTCCCTTACTGAAATCGAAGAGAAGGCGAGAATGTCTTCATCTTGTGCAAAAGTTCAAAAACTGCTGCCACTAATGTCATTACACACATGGGAATGGCCAGAAGGACCAGGGTAAAGAGCTGATATAGTTGATGCCAGATCATTTAAAGGACAAATGTTCTCATTGTGGTTGACATGCACTCGCAATGGCATGATGTCATCATTATGAAGACTACATCCTCGGAGAAAACAGTAAAAACACAATAGGATTTTTGGAAGATTCAATTCCTCTAAACAACTTGTGACTGACAGTAGGCCTCAGTTTATTTGCAAGAATTTAAATTCTATTTAATGGAGAACTGGATTCAACACATCTGATCCATTCCGTATCCTCCTGCCACAAGTAGGCTATCAGAATGGTTTGTTCTGATGATGAAACATTCATTGAAGGTCGCTCAAAAGCAAGGTTCAAAATGATTGAGCCAATTCCTGATGACATACAAGAATACAACACATTAGACAACTCAAAGCCCTCCAGTATTATTCATGGTAAAATGTCAATTATGCTCAGCATTTGATTTGCTGAAGCCTGCTAAGATATGAGAAATTATTGAGAAGGAACAGTCAGGTTATGCAATAAGAGAACAGGGCTAAATGCCATATTTTTCAGAAAGGTCGGGAAGTATTGGCAATGAACTATACCAGCAGTGAGAAATGGATACCTGTCATCATCTTAGCGTTGGCAGGACCCGTCTCCTACACTGTTCAAACTCAGGGTGGTGTAGTGTGGAGAAGACAGGCTGACTAGTTTTCCAGAGACAGAGTCAACAACAAGCTGTGCTAAGTGAAGAGCTGGAAATTCCTGAGAACCTGAGAATACCCAAAACAGTTGGGGCCATAGCTGAGAATACTGCATCACTAAGACAACCTCCGGCTTCGGTGAAGACAATAATGGATGACATCCAAACTAAGCCAAAAACAACAGAGATTTCAGTCCAAACAAACTGTCTGAGCTTCTCAGACAACCACAAAGAAACTGACATCCTCCAAAACATCTAACCTACTAACTGTTGTGTTTACTAATTGTTCATGCTGAGAATTCTGATCACTAACATTTATTGTACTTCATTGCAGGAATCTCTGAGGTAAATGGGGAGGAAAGAGTTATGTATTCATGTTTGTTTCTTGTTGAAACAAGGTCCCTTTAAGGGATTGATTGTGTGATGTTTTGATGACATCTTTGTCCATTGCATAGACAGTTTAACCGAGCAGCGTGTAGAGTAAACACCTTTCCAGTAAAGCTCTTGTGTGTTGTAGTTTTGTGGTCTGCAAGCCAAACCTTTAAAAATGTCACATCAGCTCTTCCAACATTTCAGGCAGTGAATTCCAGATTCCCTCCATCTTCTGGGTGAAAGAACTTTTCCTCAAATCTCCCTAAATCTCCTGCCCATTAGTTAAACACATGCCCTTTATTGACCCCTCTATTAAAAGGGAAATTTCTTCCTAGTGACCCTGTCTGTGCCCCTCGTAATTTTGTGTTCCTCAATCAGGTCCTCCTCAGCCTTCTCTGCTCCAAGGAAACCAACCCCAGTCTAACCAGCCTCTCCTCATGATTGAAATGCTCCAGTCCAGGCAACATCCTGGTGAATCTCCTCTGCACCCTGTCCAGAGCAGTCACGTCCCTCCTATAGTGTGCCCACGAGAACTGTGTACAGTACTCTAGCTGTGGCCTAGCCAGTGTTTTATACAGCTTCATCACAACCTCCCTGCTCTTATATCCTATGCCCACGCTAATAAAAACAAGATGCCTTCTTAACCACCTTATCTACTTGTCTTGCTGCCTTTGGGGATCTTTGGACATGCACCACAAGGTCCCTCTGGTTGCCTGTACTTTGTAACATCCTATGGTTCATTGTGTATTCCATGACCGTATAGTCAGGCAAGTATTCTACTGTGTCCTGAGATCAAATAGAATCGGAATTGCTATTCCACACATCAGGCTTGGTTTTGGTGTCACAATGTTCACACACAGCTGATTCATGTATGGAATTTTATTGTGTAAAAGACAGTAAATTGAGTTTTAACGTGTTAATCGCATGTTAATCATGTGTTGGTAACAGGTCAAGCTGCACGATACTGCAAAACATAACTGGTTGTATGGATTATAGAGACATAACTCAAACATTGAGAGTTAAATAAAGCACAGCTACAGCCTGATATGAAGTGGAGAATTATGGATAATGGTCCTTTTGTTTTCTTTCGCAAAAGACTGATTCACAAAATTGCAAATAATTATTTTGTAAGATGTATCATTCCTCCCTAATTATTTTAAACAAAAGAACTGTTACAGGACAAATAAGAAAGTCTATCCAGCCTAAGAAGATTATTAGTAATGTGCATATTTCAAACTATGAGCATAATTAATGTCAGTGTTGTCACTTGGTGCTGGTGTGAATGCATTGGGAAGTGAGCCAGCAGCAAAGAAATTACAATATGATTTCCCGCCATGCTGCACAAAAAAGGCAAAGCAGTTAGAACTAAAAAAAGCAGACCTTATAAAAACCTGATGAACTTCTCAAATGGAAGAGCTGTAGGGACTGTTGAGGTAGTGAATCAGGCGCTGGCCTTTCACACAATAACACAAGAATTGGGAACAGGAGTCGGTCAAGACCTCAATGTCTTGCCTACAAATGCAACCAAACTTACCAGATAAAATTTTCTTATATGCAACTGGAAGATTTATGGGGAAACTAGCCTTCAATGGTCAGACATTAGCACTTTTACTACAACTGTTCGATAACAGGCCATTGACTGGATAGGTTATCTGGGGCGCTTAGATTAGGGCTGAACTCCCCTGGTGGCATGATCTTCCAGCCCTGCCAATGGTGACTCTGCCAGCAATGCCTTTCCCGGCAGCAGAGGGCACAAGCCACAGTAAACACTGTAGATACTAGTGGTACCAGAAGATCCCATTGTTGGCCAATCGCAAAAATACCTCCTTTAGCTTCTGTTTATTCAGGGGACTAAATTTGGTTGCCCCTGAAATTGGGATTGAGATGGGTGAGTAACCTGTGCGGATCAACTGGAAGACAATGCAATGAACTTCTTGATGTTTATTCGCTGCAATGATTTCAGTGTGGTTCTACTCATTGCAGAGTCTGATAATTTTGTAAAAGAAAAGAACCCCCATGACATCACTGGAAAGAAAGCTGCAGGATAGGATTTACTGTAACAAACCAACTAAAATCAGCATAACACATGATAAATTAATCTGTGAAGGATATATCAAATCAAAAGTAAATCCTTCTTTAAACAGTCGATACAATAAACATCTGTCACCTTTCATTACAAGTACTCATATTACTTCCTGCATAAATGTGGGAACAGGCGCACCTCTAAATCCCTCCAACTCAACTCTCTTCAAAACCATTGGCATGGCGGGGGAGGGGGGGGTGCATCTGTAGAATTGTATGTAATTTTGGGGCCAATCATTTCTCTTATAGAGGTGACAGTATCACTGGAAAGGTGGACCCTACATTGGCACTGAACCTCGACATGTCTGGGTAGCATAACCGCTGCCTGCACTCTATCCATTGGGTAATGATGCCTTCTCCTGACCTACTGTCTTGCATATCTTGCTGGCCCTCTGACCCTTCTGCCCTCTCAGTCCGTTGGTCAGGCTCTGAGGCAGTGCCTGTGGATAATTGCCCAACTCTCCCTTCTTGCACTCTGTTCCTATTCTGAGGAGGTCCATCCAGCTGAGTAAGCAATTCCCATGTTTGTCCAGTTGATTACACAGCTTTCTGCACTGAAAGGTCCTCCTGAAGAAAGCATCTGCGAATGCCTAAAAAGGAGAATTTTCCAAAACACTAAAATGATGCCAGAAACAATCTTCATTCCAACTACTAACAACTCACAGCAAAACTCCCAACTCCTCACCCTGCCAACATCCTGTGAGGCTTTTATTCCACTCTGGATGTAGAATGATAAACATGAAGACCACCTGCTTATTTGGCACTGAGCAGAAATGTGGACAGACCACTCAAAATTGCTTCAATTGCATTCACTTGCCTGAATTAGCCCTTTAATGTTGACACACTTCTGTCATGCACACACAAAATTCTGGCCATCATTTTTTTTTATTCATTTGTGGGACATGGGCGTCGCTGGCTGGCCAGCATTTATTGCCCATCCCTAGTTGCCCCTTGAGAAAGTGATAGTGAGCTGCCTTCTTGAATCACTGCAATACATGTGCTGTGAGGGAATTCTAGGATATTGAGCAGAGTGACTCTGAAGAAGCTGTGATATTTTCCAAGTCAGGATGGTGAGTGGCTTGGAGGGGAACTTGCAGGTGATGGTGTTCTCATGTATCTGCTGCCCTTGTCCTTCTAGATGGAAGTGGTCGTGAGTTTGGAAGGTGCTGTCTAAGGATCTTAGGTGAATTGCTGTAGTGTATCTTGTAGATAATATACACTGCTGCTGCTGAGCATTGATGGTGGGGAGAATGGATGTTTGTAGATGCAGTGCCAATCAAGAGGGCTGCCTTGTCCTGGATGGTGTCAAACTTCTGGAGTGTTGTTGGAGCTGCACCCATCGGGGCGAGTGGGGAGTATTCCACCACATTCCTGACTTGTGTCTTGTAGATAAGTTTCAGGTGTGGTTCCCCCCATATTTGTGTGTTGTGACAGTGAGTCATTATGAAGTGCCAAGGGTACTTGTAATACCCAAAAAAAGATCCACAAACAATCTCAACTTCTCATCCATTACTTTGACATGACTCCTATTGAACACATCTGTGAGATTTTGATCTGGAATTTCTTTATCATTTTCCAGAGTTAAGCTTCTTTGATTGATTATATAGCGTTATTCAGACTAAACACAATATATTCTCAATCCATGTCATTATTCATTGTCAAATGTTTTTAATTGAATATTGTGTTGAGTCAATTCATTTGGAACAGAAGAGTTATTTATCTTATTAAATGATGAGATTACCCTTCTCAGATGAATATATCTCATTGTTAACTTTGTGATCAAAGATTAATTTTTACACCACTGACTAAATGTCTTATATATGACTCTTTTAATCCGCTGAATTATTTTCCGAGCCAGAAAATAACTGGAAGAGATCATTTCTTCCAGATTTCAATCTAGGTTTATTCAGCAAGCAATACTTGTGTGGATTACAATGAACCAGGAACTCACAATGAGACAGACAGTAGGCTAATGTCGCATTGTTTCCTTTATTGATCTGAAACATCCTCACCAGTGTTTCATTAGTGCTCATTTGAGATCAATTTTAAAATGTCTTTGAGCTTAAGGTGTACGTGTTCAACCTTGGGCTGGGTTTATTTTTTAGATCTCCTCTGAGAGCGGTTGAGTTAGGAAAGCAGAGAGGTTGGGGTGGGGGGGGGGGGGGGGAGGGGGGGTGGTCGGTGGGGGAGGGGGGATGTTTGGGTTTGGGTAAGATAGACACAACCGCAATTTCCATTCTTCATCACTATGAGGATGTTTATGTACCGGTATGCTAGAGTGTGACCAGATTGATTCCAATGTGATGTCTTGCTTGGTCAAATAACACTCATTGTTTTAGAATCCTAATACTGCAGCTAAGTACCAGAGAGTCACCAGTGTCAATGGAACATCACCAAGCCAGAGACAGATCCTGTAGGCTATGAGCAATATTTTGATGGGAGGAAGCTATTCAGCCCATCAAGGAACTGCCAGCTCTCTGTAGGACTGAGCTGGTCCCACTGAGCTGACATTTTCCTCCATTGCCTGTATCATTCTCTCTTCATTGTTAATCCGGTTCCATTCTGAAAACAATGATTGAATTTGCCTTAACCACACTCACAGCCAGTACTCTCCAAATCCCAACCAATCAATAAATGAACTGGTGTCTTCTGGTGATTAACCAGTGGTGGGAATGCTTTCTCCTTGCCTAGTCTGTGATGGTGTGATTTTTAATAAATCATATCTCAAATGTTGGTTCTCAAAGAAGAACAGCTCTGAAAGTGCTGACTATTCAGAATAACTGAGGTTTCCTTTCCCTGGAACCATTCTGCACCGAGTCCAACACCTCGACATTCTTCATAGTGTGTGTGGTGTTCTGAATTTGGCAGGATTCTCCAGCTGTCTTGTGGCGTGCTTTCCAGCAATGGAGGCAGCTCACCATTGGTCACTGGTGGAATCTCCTGGATCTGCCAATGTCCACAGCATTTTGCGTGACTCACCCATCAAACCAGCAGAGATCCAATCATTGGGAAGGCCCAGAAAATTCTGCCGACAATATTCCAAGTTGAGGCTGAATGAGTGTTTTATAAAGATTTGTCAACTTTTTGTATCGCCTGCCCCCATCGATATATCTCAATCCCATCTGTCTCCTTAAACAAGTTTCTCAATCTGCCCAGCAGATGACTAACCTTGAGTTCAGACAGATTATTCAGAGTTCCCGTACTTTGGTGAATAGCTGCTTCTTGTGTTGGAAGAACATACACATTTAGAATGGTGCAACATACACTCAATAATCATTTCAACTCGCCAGAATTGCTCATACATCCGCTGGGGTCACAGACATGTCAGCTGATTGTGAA
Source organism: Carcharhinus amblyrhynchos (assembly GCF_965287045.1). NCBI lineage: Eukaryota > Metazoa > Chordata > Chondrichthyes > Carcharhiniformes > Carcharhinidae > Carcharhinus > Carcharhinus amblyrhynchos. The sequence goes on along the minus strand of NC_137329.1, from coordinate 2,271,958 downwards.
TGCTGACCTTAGACAAGCCAAGATTAACAAACCTGAAATCAATGCTTTAGAACAAAGAGTAAAGAACTAAGGAAATAACAGCATAGGAACAGGCCCCTTGGCCCTCCAAGCCTGCAGTGACCATGCTGCCTGATTGAACCAAAACCCCCTCCCCTTCCAGGGACCATATCCCTCTATTCCCATCCTATTCATGTATTAGTCCAGGCACCCCTTAAAAGTCATCATCGTATCTGCTCCCATTGCCTCTCACGACAGTGAGTTCCAGGCACCCACCACCATCTGTGTAAAAAACCTGCCTCGTGCATCTCCTTTAAATCTTGCTCCCAGCCCTGAGTAATTGACTCTTCCATCCTGGGAAAAGGCTTCTGACAATTCAACTAATTCTATTTCATTGCTTAAGAATTAAAGGATAAATTTGCACTTGGTTTAGTTAAAAAGCAACACAGAAGATCACTTTCTGTTTCATATTACACAGTTCCACCACCTTCATGTTAATTATGAACTGTCTGCTTTGCAGATTTCCTGAATACTTGGGTTTCACTCAATGCTGTTTCCACGAAGAAGCCATTTGCTTCAATAATGGCTGGTAGATTCTGCTTTTCTTTCTGTTCAGAACATGGAGATATAAATAGCCTGTGATACCTATTGGTGCAGAATGGATAGTGCAGCAGAAAGACAGAAATATACACAGTTAACCTTGGCTCCTTTAAAGATAACAGGGCACAGCCTCAAAATAAGCAGGGGGCGAGGGGGGGTGCGGTTTAGAACAGAGTTGAGGAGGAACTTCTTCCCTCAGGCTCAAAGGGCTAGATGGCCTACTCCTGCTCCTATTTCTTATGTTCTTATGTAACTGAATATTTGTACCATGCCACCTAACCTTCAATGGGCAACAAGCTGATTGCTGCAAGTTTTGGGAAAAGACTATAGGATTTGTCAGGTTACTTCAGGTCAGTGGAGGTGAAGGACACCCTCACCGAGAGCAGAGTGTACAAAACCCTGGCTCTGACCATGATGGAAAGTTCTAGTAAAAACACCACTGTGGGTGCAGGTGAGGTGAAAAAGATCCCTGGGAGTTCTCTGGATTTCTTGACTAAAGAAACAGTGATTCATTTTCCCTCAAATGAGACAGGTGAACACTTGGCCAAACTTAGGGATGCAGGGACCACCCAAACCCTTTTGCTGAAAAAGGTGCGACTCTCTTGATACCCTGTAGTGAAATGTGCCTACCGTCAAGTTTAATACCCTGTGAGCTGGACTAGGTATGCATTGTACAAAATATTAATTTAGAATATCATCAGCTGGACATACATTTATATTGGACTTTTTTGAAAAGAACACCTTTCCTAAGCAAAGGACATGTGCATATAGCAGCTACCAGGTTGTGATTGCAAAGGATATAAGCTGCTTTTACAGAGACACTGGGTTCTGGAACTTTCAGAGATCCATCACATGACCTAACCCTTGATTAGAAAGGACTGGATTTTTGGATAGTCAGAGGCACTGTCGACGGGGCAAAACCCGATTTCTCTTTCTTCTGAATTCTTTCTCATCTAGCTGACCTACTTGTGATTTTATAAAACCCACCAGAAGACCTCATTGCTGCAAGCCAAAAGGATGATTCCCAATCAACGTTAATGTATCAAGTGAGAAACCCCAGGAGTCAACTGTTACTCTGGAGTTGGGCCCTTCAGCTAAACAAGCCTCTGGAAAATCCATGAACAATCATTTCCTTACTTTACTTATTACTTAACCAAGCAGCTCTGCAGAGTTCTGCTCCATTTCTGCATGTTTCAGCAGGAGAGTAGGGGCTATTATGTGTGTATTATTTTGGCATTAGCACATATTTCACTGTAAGCAAGATTCTCCGGTCTCCCAGTTGCATGGTTCCTGCTGGTGGGAGGTGGTGTGTTGTTTGTTAGCTGCAGGATTCTCTGGTCCCACCACTGTCGATGAGAATTCCCATTGACGTCACCCCTACAGAAGGGAAACGGATGACCAGGGGTGCATTGCAGCGGGACTGGAGAATTGTGCCAGTGGGAACAGCCAGAGAATTCCAACCTGCACCTTTAAATTTCAAACCTTTTGGTAACAATTTCTGTGTAATTCCCTGAGTGAATGTTAACAATAAGGCTAACTCTTTACTTGTTAGTTAGGAACTTGACTGGCTTATTTCTTGCACTGAGCTATACACAGTGAAATATATCACCTCTTTTTTTAAATAAGAAAAAACTCATATAACCAACACTTGAATGAAACAAAGAGAGGCAGGAGTCAGTTTTCCCCTGCTAACTTGGTCGTGATACATTACAGAATGTGGAACCTGTCTGCAGAGCCAGCAACCATTCTGAAGTGAGTAACATTGTTCTCAGTGTAAACACCAATGTCTTTGACTGACTGTCAAAGGTTCAGCAATCCTTCCAATCCTGCAGCTGTGTTCCACTTTCCAACACTAAGCAGATAAGCTCCCAATCTTTTAACTTACAGAAATTACCCATAGTATTTTAATTAGGCTTAAATTGAAAAGTAAAGCCAATTTTATGCCTATTACTTGCAGCATTGCAAATTAAGTATCTTTTATTTCCAGTCAGGCAAATGCTTGGTCAGAAAATTAAGACCTTCTCAACAGATCACCCATTAAACCCAAGGGATTGATTTCAAGGATTTCCACTCAATCACAGAATCCCTACAGTGCAGAAGGAGGCCATTTGGCCCATCAAGTCTGCACCGACCGCAGTTCCACACAGGCCCTATTCCATAAAACTGCGTGTTTACCTTCCTAATCACCCTGACACTAAGCAGCAATTTAGAATGGCTAAACCACCTAATCTACACATCTTTGGAGTGTGGAAGGAAACCAGAGCACCCAGAGGAAACCCACACAGATATGGGGAGAATGTGCAAAATCAACACAGGAAGACATCCAAGGCTGAAAGTGAACCCAGGTCCCTGGCATTATGAGGCAGCAGTGATAATCACTGTGTCACCACGCCACCCTTAGAGATACGGGAATGGCATGAAGATATATTCAATTGTGGAGTGAAAAGATTTTGATGCCGCTTTAAGACCAGAACTTTTGCAATGTTTGGTTTCAGATGCGAACACAGTGCTACAGCTTCTGCACAAAAACTGGTCAGAGTTAAGCCTCAGGCCTCATGGATTTAATTATGATTGAAAAATAAGCATCTGTTGTGCCTTAACTGTCATCAGGAATGCTGAAGAAAAGAATGTCAAGTTTCTTGCCTGCAGCAGTGGCCCAGGGTTATATTCAGAAGAAGGGGTTGCAGAGTGCTAATGAGGAAGACTGCACTCCTTGGTATGATGCCAAGTGAAGAACAATCCGGCTTCATAACAACTTTTAAAAACTCTTTCAATTAACATGTAAGGATCTAAATCTTCTTCCAGATGATTATGAAGGAGATCTGAAAATTGATGCACCTTAACGTTGGATAAGAAAGCATTCTTTCTGGTTGGGCCGCAGCTTGGTATGGGCTGCTGCTCTGCCCAAGACCGCAAGAATCTACAAAAGGACGTGAGTGTAGCCCAATCCATTACGCAAGCCAACCTTCCATCCATTGACTCTGTCTGCACTTCCCGCTACCTCGGGAAAAGCAGCCAGCATAATTAAGGACCCCACGCATCTCGGACATTCTCTCTTCCACCTTCTTTTGTCGGGAAAAAGATACAAAAGTCTGAGGTCCCGTACCAACCAACTCAAGAACAGCTCCTTCCCTGCTGCCATCAGACTTTTGAATGGACTTACCTCACATTAAGTTGGTCTTTCTCTGCACTCTAGCTATTACTGTAACACTACATTCTGCACTCTCTCCTTTCCTTCTCTAGGTACGGTATGCTTTGTCTATATAGCACGCAAGAAACAATACTTTTCATTGTATACTAATACTTGGGATAAGAATAAATCAAAGCAAATCAAATAAGAATCTCTGGATACCTGAACAAAAGTGGCACCAGTCACTTTTAACCCTTTAGAATTGTTGGTTTTATCATATTTCAAATTAATGAACAATGTAAGGTTGCTATGGGCATATGGAAATAGAAAAAGAAGCATCTCAAAGGACTTGTATACATTATTAATCACAATATTAATTAAACTGACATTTAGATTTAATAAGCAACTGCAGTATAGCCTGTGCGATCAGTGCAATAATGATGAGGAGTGTCAGCCACACACCAATGATGACCTCTGGGTGACACTGAAGGTGACCATTCTTTTCAGTTACGTTACAACTCGCATCATCCAGTCCCATTCAAAGGAGGTGTGAATCGGTCTGAAAACAGATGCTCGGCCCCTAAGCTGCATAGTCAGAGATACGAACAAAGGCTCTGCTGAGGTTCCCATCCAGAATGACACCTGCGGCCGCAAATACTGTTTAAACATTTCACACATCATCCAAGGGCACTTCCATATTGCGGCTCAATTGTGTTCCCCTCACACAAATAAAAAGGAAAATGATGGAAAGTTTCAGCAAGTTTTATCATATTAGTGGAGAGAGATTCCAGCCAATGTTTCAAAGAAAAAAACAAACCAAAGTACAGCACAGGAACAGGCCCTTCGGTCCCCCAAGCCCGTGCTGATCATGATGTTCCAACTAAACTAAAAAAAAATTCTGCCCTTGCTTACTCCTTTATTCTCTCCCTGAATGTACCCTTTCAGATGCCTCTTAACTGTTGCTAATGTGCCTGCTTCCACCACCTCCTTTGGCAGCACGTTCTATGCACGCACCATTCTCTGCACCCGCACATATCCCTTAAACTTTCCTCCTTGAACCTGTGCCCCTTTGTAATTGACATTTCTACCCTTGGAAAAGCCTCTGATTACCCACCTTATTTATGCCTCATAATTTTGTAGATCTCTATCAGGTCTCCCCTCAGCCTCCCTAAGTGAAAACAATCCTAGTTTATTCAACCTCTCCTCATAGCAACCACTCCTCATACCACCAGGCAAAATCCTGGTGAACCGTCTTTTCACTCTCTCCAAAACTTCCACATCTTTCTGGTGGTGTGGTTACCAAAACTGCCCGCAATACTCCAAATGCAGCCTAACTAAAATTTTTACATAGCTGCAACATGATTTCCCATCTCCTGTACTCAGTGCCCCGGCTGATGAAGGTAAGCATGCCGTATGCCTTCCTAATCACCTTGGCCACCTGTGTTGCCACTTTTAGAGAACTATGAACCTGTACACCCAGATCCCTCTGTGTGTTAATGTTCCTCAGGGTTCTGCCATTTACAGTATAATTCACACCTTAAAGGTCATTTAGCTCTACTCTCTCTCCACAGATGCTGTCAGACCTGCTGAGATTTTCCAGCAATTTCTGTTTGTGTTTCAGATTCCAGCACCCAGTATTTTGCCTTTATCTTGTGTTCCCTAGCTTGCTGCTGAAGGTCTTCTCATTGGGCCATCCAGGTGCCTGTTCCACCCAATGTTCCTCATTGGATGGTGATCCCAGAGGCTGCCCCTTAGTTGGCCAACTGTGGACATATCCCGAAGCAGGGGGCCAGTCATTGCCAGCGAAGTTGACACTGTTATTGTGTTGGAGAATTTTTAATGGTCACATCTGAAATGTGAAACTTATTTATTTTTCCTTTGTCTCGTTTTGTCCCCTTGCTTCTTTTCTTTCCCTCCTTTTATTTCTCTTTACTTTTTAAAATTCATTTATGGAATGTGGGTACCGCTGGCTAGGCCAGCATTCATTGCCCATCCTTAATTGCCCTTGAGAAGTTGGTGGTGAGCTGCTTTCCTGAACCATCCACGTGGTGTAGGTACACCCAGCATGCTGTTAGGGAGGGAGTTCCAGGAATTTGACCCAGAGGCAGTGGAGGAACGATGATGCATTTCCAAGTCAGGATGTTGAGTGACTTGGACAAGAACCTGCAGGTGGTGGTGTCCCCACATATCTGCTGCCCTGTCCCTCTGAGTAGTACCCGTCACACTGTTATCTTGAATTACTCTGCTTGATATTTCCTTCTTTAGAATATAAAAGCAGGGAGGATAGAATATAAAAGCAGGGAGGTCTTGCTGCAACTGTACAAGGCACTGGTGAGGCCACAGCTGGAGTACTGTGTGCAGTTTTGGTCGCCGCACTTGCACAAGGATATTTTGGCCTTGGAGGGCGTGCAGAGGAGGTTCACTCGGCTGATACCAGAGATGAGGGGGTTGGACTATGAAGATAGACTAAATAGACTGGGTCTGTACTCGTAAGAGTTTAGAAGGATGGGGAGGATCTTATAGAGACGTATAAGATAATGAAGGGGATGGATAGGGTAGAGGTAGAGGGATTCTTCCTGCTCAGAAAGGACAGCAGGACTAGAGGGCACAGCCTCAAGATAAAGGGGGGGCAGTTTAGAATGGAGTTGAGGAGGAACTTCTTCACTCAAAGGGTGGTGAATCTCTGGAATTCTCTGCCCGTTGAAGTGGTGGAGGCTGCCTCGCTAAATATTTTTAAGACGCGGGTTGATGGGTTTTTGATAAGCGAGGGGATTAAGGGTTATGGGGAGAGGGCGGGAAAGTGGAACTGAGCCACGACAGATCAGCCATGATCTTATTGAATGGCGGAGCAGGCTCGGGGGGGGGCTAGATGGCCTACTCCTGCTCCTATTTCTTATGTTCTTATGTTCTCAGCCCTTGCACGGTTTCTCAAGCTTTCAACCTGGTGTATCTCTGACCACTCAGCTCCAATCTTGTTCATTTCCCTTGCTGCATCGTGTCAACTCTTGCTTTCTGAACCTGGGTGGATAAAAATATTTTGAGCTGAAATGTACTGCACAGAAGTTTAACTGATGACAGATGCAAACTCTGGCAAATTATTTCAGCTTTAGAAAAGCTAAATACTGACTTGAAGTATTTGGCCATCTTTCCAAAAGCTGTGTGCGGGGCAGCGAGTGGGGCACGACCTCATTCCCTGCCTGATGGAAATGTTGCTTTCTAAGGCTGTGTTTGGATCTCTGCCCTGGTTGGGGCTCTGGAGCACTCACCCCAGCGTACCACATTGCAGCATGTGCTGTAAGAAAGGGCAGCCAAGAGAAATACTGCACTCATTACCCACACAGCCTGGGAATAACTGTAAAATCAGCTGGCATATCGTAAAGAATGCTGCAATCGTCAGTGTCATTCACAATGTAAATGATCCAAGATTACAAGGTGCACAGGAATCGAATATTGGGCTGAATTCTATAATGGCCACTTGAGCCATGATGCTATGACCTGGTTAGCAATCAGTTCAAATTTACCCAATGAACTTTCTCTAGGTATGAATTTGTTATCTGTGATGCAATGGAGATTGCAAAGTAATATAAATGTTAAAATGATGGGTAGGGTTTTCCCGCACGCTCCCCACGACTGGAAATTTTCACCTGAGGTCAACAGACCTATAAGTGGTCCTCCAAATTTTTTGTCCTGCCCACTATGATTCCAAGGCGGGAAGGACTATAAGCCTTGCTACTATTTCTGTAATGAGGCTTTATCTCACTTATGTGAAGTCTTTCTCTAATGACCTTAATGATGCTCATGATGATGAGGACCTCTTTGAATATGAACTCCCCGATTAAGGCAGTAGTGGGTTGTCCAGTCAGAGAGCCCAGCATGTGTAGATAATGTGGAGTGTCAGGGTTACTGGGACTCTGGGTTTACACTCTTTACCAGGAAGTAACTGTCCGACTTGCCAAATGTAGAAATAACTCTAAACTTGGTGAAGGCCTGCTGGTTCCGGAGGAGTTATTTCACTTTCACTATCGTGTTGATGTGTACAAGAAAATTATGCAATAACTCTGAGATCAGAAGAATTGCATATTTGAGTATCAGTGAAAAAGAGACATGTGTCAGAATGCTGCTGCATCACCCACTACGGATTCGGAGCAGGTAAGGGACAGACAACGGATCTCAGGCAGGAATTTCCGAGTGAGGCGATAAAATTCCACCCATCCTGTCCACAACAGGCAGATTGTGGACTATACGTAACCACGCCTGCAAATCTTGGAAGCATAGAACGGGGTTCTCCCATTCTGCCTACAGCTGGATTGGTGACAGGCAAGCGTGGAGTCTCGCGGGAGCCAAAAAAATCAGGAAACCGTGAGAATAGATTCATATTCCCAATTTTGGGTTCATGTGGGTTCATGGTGGCCTTTGGCATTCACTTGCATTGAATGAATGCTGCTTAAAGTAGCTGCCCACTGGCGTCCCGTCATGATTCCTTGCTCTCCATCCCTCCATGCCGAGTGGGTCTTCATGGACAGCACCATGCTGTTGGACCCACAGACCCTCTTGTATCACCGTCTCAGATTAGTACTGCACCTAAAAAGTCTAAGGGATAGCACAAATATTACTGGAAGGGGATGCACAAAGAGAAGAGATGATGGGGTGGGTATCTGTTGGTGTGGCACATTGGACATGGTTCACACAACTACTGATCACTCCATGTGTCTGTGAGTTCCCTCCCAGTGCTTCCTATCCCCTGTATAAATGTCTGCTCTCCCTCACACAACCGCCTCTGATACTACAGCCACATCCCCATGTAGCTTCCTCTGTACTCCAGTGGGATGGATAGTGTTGAGCCTCTATCCGGCTCAATAACCTGATCCCACCTCCCCGCAATATCCTTTGATCCCCTTCACCTCCAGTGCTGTATCTAACTGTTTCTTGAAATGTTTTCACCTTAACTACTTTTAGAAGTGGTGAATTCTAAAGGCTGACCGCTCATTCGGTTTCTCCTCATTCTCCATTCTAAATGGTGTACGCACCAATGACTACCCCCACCACCCCCCCCAACCCCCTCTCACCTCCCGCTCCCGCAGCATCCTTTGTGGCACTGGAGGTGGTCCAATGTTGGGATTTTCCACTCCTGTTCCTGTCGCTCACACACTGCTGCTGATCAGACGAGTGAATCTCCTCTGAAACATCTCCAACACGTTTATATCCTTTCTTATGGAAGGAGACCAAAACTGCACACAGTATTTGAGGAGTCATCACATAAACGCCCTCCTATAACTGAAGCATAACAAGCTTACATTCATGTTTAATACCTCTCCTAATAAAGGATTGCATTCCATTCGCGACTTTAATTACATGCTGTACCTGCAGAGTAACTTTTTGTGACTTATACACGAGGTGTACGTGTACATAGATCCCTGAAAGTTGGGAATCAAGTAGATAAGGTTGTTAAGAAGGCATACGGTGTCTTGGCGTTTATTGGTAGGGGGATTGAATTTAGGAGTCGCAGCGTCATGTTGCAACTGTACACAACTCTGGTGCGGCCGCACTTGGAGTACTGTGTGCAGTTCTGGTCCCCACATTACAGGAAGGATGTGGAGGCTTTGGAGAGGGTGCAGAGGAGGTTTACCAGGATGTTGCCTGGTATGGAGGGGAAGTCCTATGAGGAGAGACTGAGGGATTTGGGGTTGTTTTCGCTAGAAAGAAGGCGGCTAAGAGGGGATCTTATTGAAACATATAAGATGATTAGAGGTTTAGATAGGGTGGATAGTGATAGCCTTTTTCCTTGGATGGAGAAAGCTAGCACGAGGGGGCATGGCTTTAAATTAAGGGGGGGTAGTTATAGGACGGATGTCAGGAGTAGGTTCTTTACCCAGAGGGTGGTGAGGGATTGGAATGCCCTGCCTGCTGCAGTTGTAAATGCGCCTAGTTTGGGGGCGTTTAAGAGATCCGTGGATAGGTTTATGGACGAAAAGGGATTGGTTTAGATTAGTGGGTCATTGTTTTTTAACTGGTCGGCGCAACATCGTGGGCCGAAGGGCCTGTTCTGTGCTGTAATGTTCTATGTTCTATACCCAGATCCCTCTGCATCTCATTCTGCACCATTCTACATTTCGGTAACAGTCTACTTTTTTATTCTTCCTGCCAAAATGAACAACTTTACACTTTCCCAAATTGCACTCCATCTGCCAGATTTTTACCCACTCACTCAGCCTATTTATGTCCACCAGCAACCTCCTTATGTCTTTTTCGCAATATATTTTTGTACCTGTCTTTGTGTCAGCTGTAAGTTTAGCTATCATGTCTTTGTTCCCCCCACCTCAGTGATTGATGCAAACTGCAAGAAGGTGAGACTCTTGGGGGAGTCCACTCGTTACATTCTGCCAATCAGAAAAGCACCCATCCGTACGAGTAAAGACAGCCGTAAAAAGGCCAGCCTTTCCCATCAATATTAGCACATGAATGAGAATTCAAAAATCTATGGCATTGCAAGAACAGCCACTCTCCAGTGACTTGGGAACTGTAAAAATGTGGAAAGAATGAAAAGCACATTGCATATTGCACTTGAACATGCCTTTGTTTGAAAGTCTGCCAGGGATAAACTCATCTTGCCGCACAAGAGGCACATGCCAAATAGTATTGAACCAGTAGCTCACTTTACACCCCATCCAATTTCAGTTTCTGTTGAAACCACTGGTAAAGAAAGACTGTAAGAATGCACAATGAGCTGCTAAATCATCATTCATATTGCACACATCCCACCCAAGATGAAACTCTACCCCAGGACATCTGAAGCTTTTTGCCATTCACATCTCAAGTGGAATAAATTTCAAAGCATCACAGATTAATTTAATTTGAACCAAAGGAAATGTATTTGGTTTAAGAGTTACATCAGTGAGTTTAATTTATTTATCTGAGGTACTATATGCATCATTTAACCTTTCAGTACCCAGTAACAAGATTGAATAATATGTCTTAATTAACGAAGCTACGTTCATTAGTTGATTCAGGGAATACAGCCCAAACTCTCTTTGCAATTTAATATCAATGACAATCTTACAGGAAAATCAAGAGTTACGATGGCAATTAGCTGCTGAAAGAAAGTGAATCATGTTCGGCGTGTTTCCTTTGATCCGGACGAGAGGCAACTAAATGAATCAACTCAAATCAGAGGAAAACACTAAAATTAGTATTACATTCAAATGAGTTGGACCAGCGCCAATTGTAATGATTTTTTTCTCTACGGAACTGAACGGAATTCCTAATAATGTCCTTGAGACTTGTGCCGGTCGCAGATGCAAATTTCCAGCTTTTACTTTGTTCTTGGAACAAAAACATTGTGAACTTCTGTCTGAAGACTTGGTCTGTATTAATCGATTGGTTTCCTGAATTTCTCAATAACAAAAGAAAATAATGGACAATGCAAATCTCTCCATGTTTACTCAGTTTACCATTTCACTCGGTAGTGTAAATGCAAACATGATTAAAATGCTTGATGTAAAACAGTTTGACAAGTCACGTTTTGACATCATTAATTCATATGCAGAGGCTGGATGGTAAACTTTAGAGATTTCCTTCACAAAACGTTAAGGTGAAAGGGGTAAAAGATTCATCTCGATCCTTGATGAATATCCTTGTCAGGGTATAAATCCCAGTCTTGTTCTGCTTTGGAGCCTAATTTTGTTTGACAGTTTTGCTTTTTCGTGAAAAATTTACTCTTTTGATCTCATCTTGTATCAGCTTAATATCAACAGGAAGGTGGAAGGTACAAATAAAGACCGCTGGTTGTTTCTTTCATCCCCTGCCACTGTGTGGGTTGGAGACAAACAAACCTTACATGGGTTTCCCGCCAAGATTTAACTCGACACACCCAGAAGAAAGTAGGTGAGAAGTTAAAAGTTTCACATTTTTCCCTATCCGCCAACCCTCCTGCTTTCTCAGCAGCAGAGGTCTACGTTTGCTCTTTAAGCAGACAGCAAGGACATGAAAAGATAATGACAGATCAGCCGTCAGCCGCATCAATTACTCTTTAATCTTGAGGCAGAAGCAGTCAGGTGTATGTGTCCTTTCCAGTTGAAGGCAGGCACAGTCTTTTCCACTTGCGAAATACACCACTTGGCAGTGTCTTGCTACTCAGGTAGTGAAGACGGAGTGTTCCTCTCTGCAGTCATTTCTCTGGCCCAGCGTGGCACCAATGTCCCTGGAAGATGCATGCCGTGAGGAAAGCTCAAAAGTAATCTGAACTAGTTAGAACATGTCAGAACACCTTGTAGCATTTTCCACATCAATGGGCCCGATCACGTTATTGGACCTTGTTCTTTTTTTTGCATCAAATCAGTGGAAGATATTTCTAGAGTGAGAATAAGCTTGCAATAAAAAGGTGACTCTCCTGTATCTGATCACTTGGACTGAAAATGCGTATCGCGGTGGTGCAGTGGTTAGTACTGCTGACTCACAAAGCCAGGGACCTGGATTCAATTCCAGCCTCGGGTCACTGTCTGTGTGGAGTTTGCACATTCTCCCTGTGTCTGCGTGGGTTTCCTTCGAGTGCTCCAATTTCCTCCCACACTCCGAAGATGTGCGGGTTAGGTTGATTGGCGATTTTAGATTGCCCTTTGGTGTCAGGGGAACTAGCAGGATAAATATACGGGATTATGGAGATGGGGTCTAAGCGGTATTGTGGTCAGTGCAGACTCGATGGGCCAAATGGCCTCCTTCTGCAATGTTGGGATTCTATGATTCTATGAAAATGATAATACACATCAGGGAAAAATCTTTAATTCTGTCAGTAGTGATTCCTATTGTTGTTTGAGTTTGGCAAGCATTGTGAGAGGCCTGACCTGAAATTTGCCTAGTTCCATCATATCTTACAGTTAAGGTAATTTTGTGTAGATTAAATTGAAGAGCTTATTTACACACCTGCAGTTCCCTGTCACAAAATCATAGGGATAGGAGTTACAGAAAAGCAAAGGAATGTGGATGTTGGTACAAGTAATCAAAGTTTTCTCAAAGAGGAGAGGGCTTCAGTTATCTAGAACTCTGGCTAGACTCTGACTGGGATTCTCCGACCTTGCCCATGGCTGGGATTCTCCGATCTTGCCCATGGCTGGGATTCTCCGACCTTTTCCGTGGCTCGGATTCTCAGATTTCACTCACGGCTGGAATTCTCCAATTTTGCCTGTGGCTGAGATTCTCCAATCTCACCTGCAGCTGTGATTCTCTGGTTTCGCTGCACTGAATGAAGATTTGGCTGAGTGCTAAATTCTCCATTCTCGCTGGCAGCGAAGATTCAACATCAATGGCTGGAGAATCATGGCCTGGAATGTAAAGAGTTAAATCACAAGGACAGGTTACCAAAGCTTGGTTCAGTGGTTAGCACTGCTGCCGGACAGTGCCAGAGACCTGGATTCGATTCCCGGCTTGGGTCACTGTCTGTGTGGAACCTATATGTTCTCCCTGTGGCTGCGTGGGTTTTCTCCAGGTGCTCCGGTTTCCTCCCACAGTCTGAAAGACATGCTGGTTAGGTGCATTGACCCAAAAAAGCGCTGAAGTGTGGTGACAAGGGGAATTTCACAGTCGCTTCATTGTAGTGTTAATGTAAACCTTACTTGTGACTAATAAATAAACTTTACTTCATATTCTTTAGTTGAGAAGGTTTGAGTGACGGTCTAATTTAGGTGTTTAAAGTAGTAAAGGGATTTGATTGAGTCAATATAAAAAAAAGGCCTCTGGCAGAGGAATACGGAATAAAGGGGGGCAATTTTAAAATTAGAGCACAGCCATTTGGGAATAAAATCAAGAAAGACTTTTACACAGAAAACCCATTTTCCAATTTGTCTTTGAGAACGGACAACGGAAATCGGGAAATCCCCAACGGGCTGCGATCTGTGAAATCAACTGAAGATTCAAGATGAGATTGATAGGTTTTTATTGGGGAAAGGCCTTAAGGGATTATGGATTATATGTGGGTAAATAGAGTTCAGAGACAGAGAGCCATGATCTGACTGAATGGAAGTATAGGTTTTAGTGGCTGAATGGCAATTGCTGATCCGCTATCTGTTTGTTCATATTTAATTCCTGCAGTGCAGAAACAGGCTATCTGGCCCACTGATTCTGCACTGATTCTCTGATAGGACATCCCACCCAGGCCCTCTGCTCTACCCTACCCCCCTTACTCTGTGCATTTACCATGGCTAATCTCCCTAACCTACACACCTTTTGACACTAAGGGGTAATTTAGCATGGCCAATCCACTTTGCCTGCACATCTTTGGAGTGTGATAGGAAACCGGAGCCCCCGGAGGAAACCCACAGAGACACGGGGAGAATGTGCAAACACCATACAGACAGTCACCATGGCGCTGTGAGGCAGCAAAGCTAACCACTGTGCCACTGTGCTGGGCATGCCAGAAATTTAAAATAATTTTATACACAGTGATGTATTTAGTTGAAAGTAATTCGCTTCTTGTGTATATTAGCAATATACTTCTTCATGTTTATTCCGTGTGGTGGATTTTAACTCGGAGCAGATTTCCGAAACTCTTCTGATGAGGTGACTTTCCGCTCGTGAGACAGAACGGGATTTTCCACTCTCAACCCATCCATTCCCACCCTGAGTGGCTCACCAGCAGGGGGTTACTGAGTAGCTCTTTCTCGCAAAGCAAACGGCACTGGTAAGTTTGCAGAACACTTCTTGCAGGAGGATAACATGGGGAGACAGGAACAGAGGCAGTAGTGATTTATCTTGTGGCATGTCGACATGTAAGATTACCATGAATTGATGAAGCTCTCACTTTGTGCAAGGAGCTCATGTGCCTGTTGAGCGCTGCGGGTTAACCTGACAAACAACAGAATAGGGTGAATTTCTGCCTCTATGTGAAGGATAGATAAATCAATTTAGGTAAAAAAATTACATCAAGGCTTTCAAAATAATTTACCTGAAAATCCTAGAGCATAAGAGCTAGGAGCAGGAGAAGGCCATTCAGCCCCTCGAGCCTGCTGTTTAAGAAGGGTAGCAGGCAAAAGGCAGGGAATTACAGGCCGGTCAGTTTAACGTCTGTTGTAGGTAAAATGCTGGAATCCGTGATCAAGGAGAAAATAGCGAGGCATCTTAAGGAGAATTGTTTGATAGAGCAGACGCAGCACGGTTTCGTTAAGGGAAAGTCGTGTCTGACAAATTTACTGGAGTTCTATGAGGATGTGTCTAGGGCGGTGGATAGAGGAGAGCCAGTGGATGTGGTCTTTCTTGATTTTCAGAAGGCGTTTGATAAGGTGCCACACAAGAGGTTGTTACAGAAGGTTAGGGGGCATGGAGTTGGGGGTAGGGTGTTAGCGTGGATAGAGGATTGGCTGTCAAATAGGAGGCAGAGAGTGAGGGTCAATGGGTGCTATTCGGATTGGTGGTTGGTGACTAGTGGAGTGCCCCAGGGATCGGTGCTAGGGCCTCAGATATTTACCATTTATATAGATGATCTGGAGGAGGGAACTGAGTGTAAGATGTCAAAATTTGCAAATGACACAAAGATTGGTGGAACGGCAAATTGTGCGGAGGGTGTGGAAAGTCTGCAGAGGGATCTAGATAGGCTGGGCGAATGGGCCAGGAACTGGCAGATGGGATACAATGTTGGCAAGTGTGAGGTTATCCACTTTGATAGGAATAATGGTAGGAAGGACTATTACTTACATGGCGAAAAACTGCAGCAGGCAACGGTGCAGAGGGACCTTGGGGTCCTTGTGCATGAGTCGCAAAAACCCAGCTTGCAGGTGCAGCAGGTGGTCAGGAAGGCGAATGGGATGCTGGCCTTCATAGCGAGGGGGATTGAATATAAAAGTAGGGAGGTCTTGCTGCAGCTGTATAGGGCATTGGTGAGGCTGCAGCTGGAGTACTGTGTGCAGTTTTGGTCGCCGCACTTGCGCAAGGATATTTTGGCCTTGGAGGGAGTGCAGAGGAGGTTCACTAGGCTGATACCGGAATTGAGGGGGTTGAGCTATGAGGAGAGGCTGAATAAACTAGGCTTGTACTCGTTAGAGTTTAGAAGGATGAGGGGAGATCTCATTGAGACGTATAAGATGATGAAAGGGATGGATGGGGTGGAGGTGGAGAGTTTCTTCCCACACAGAAAGGTCAGCAGGACTAGAGGGCACAGCCTCAAGATAAGGGGGGGTACAGTTTAGAGTGGAGTTGAGGAGGAACTTCTTCGCTCAAAGGGTAGTGAATCTCTGGAATTCTCTGCCTGTTGAAGTGGTTGAGGCTTCCTCGCTAAATATATTTAAGACGTGGGTTGATAGGTTTTTGATAGGCAAGGGGATTAAGGGTTATGGGGAGAAAGCTGGAAAGTGGAACTGAGCCACTTCAGATCAGCCATGATCTTATTGAATGGTGGGGCAGGCTCGAAGGGCTAGATGGCCTACTCCTGCTCCTATTTCTTATGTTCTTATGTTCAATAAGATCATGGCTGATCTTTTCATGGACTCAGTTCCACTTACCCGCCCGCTCACCATAACCCTTAATTCCTTTACTGTTCAAAAATCTATCTATCCTTGTCTTAAAACCATTCAGTGAGGGATCCTCAACTGTTTCACTGGGCAGGGAATTCCATAGATTCACAACCCTTTGTGTGAAGAAGTTCCTCCTCAACTCAGTCCTAAATCCGCTCCCCCTTATTTTGAGGCTATTCCCCCTTGTTCTAGTTTCACCCGCCAGTGGAAACAACTTCCCTGCTTCTATCTTATCCATTCCCTTCATAATCTTATATGTTTCTATAAGATCTCCTCTCATTCTTCTGAATTCCAATGAGTATAGTCCCAGTCTACTCAGTCTCTCCTCATAAGCCAACCCTCTTAATTTCAGAATCAACCTAGTGAATTTCCTCTGCACCCCCTCCAGTGCCAGTATATCCTTTCTCAAGTAAGGAGACCAAAACTGTACACAGTACTCCAGGTGTGGCCTCACCAGCACCTTATACAGCTGCAACATAACCTCGCTGTTTTTAAACTCCATCCCTCTGGCAATGAAGGACAAAATTCCATTTGCCTTCTTAATTACCTGCTGCACCTGCAAACCAACTCCTTGAGATTCCTGCATAAGGACACTCAGGTCCCTCTGCACAGCAGCATGCTGCAATTTTTTACTATTTAAATAATAGACTATTTTGCTGTTATTCCGACCAAAATGGATGACCTCACATTTACCAACATTGTACTCCATCTGCCAGATCCTCGCCCACTCACTTAGACTATTTATATCCCTTTGCACACTTTCAGCGTCCTCTGCACTTTGTTCTGCCACTCATCTTAGTGTTATCTGTGAATTTTGACACACTACACTTGGTCCCCAACTCCAAATCATCCATGTAAATAGTAAACAATTGTGGTCCCAACTCTTATGCCTGAGGCACACCACTAGTCACTAGAAAAATACCCATTTACCTCCACTCTTTGCTTTCTGTTAGTAAACTAATCCTCTATCCATGCTAATACATTTCCCGTAACACCTTGATCTTATGTAGCAGTCTTCGGTGCGGCACTTGTCAAATGTCTTCTGGAAATCCAGATACACCACATCCACCAGTTCCCTATTATCCACTGCGCATGTTCAAAGAATTCCACCAAATTAGTCAAACGTGACCTTCCCTTTGTGAACCTATGTTGTGTCTTACCAATGGGACAATTTATATCCAGATACATCACTATTTCTTCCTTGATGATAGATTCAAGCATTTTCCCTACTCCAGAAGTTAAGCTGCCTTTTGTCTACCTCCTTTTTTAAACAGTGGCATCACATTTGCTGTTTTCCAATCTGTGGGAACCACCCCAGAATCCAGTGAATTTTGGTAAATTACCACTAGTGTATTTACTATTTCTCCTGCCATCTCTTTTAATACCCTGGGGTGCGCTCCATCAGGACCAGGAGACTTGTTTACCTTTAGCCCCATTAACTTGCCTAACACTACCTCTTTTGTGATAATGATAGTTTCTATGTCCTCACCTGCCAGAGCCTTCCTGTCATCAATTTTTGGAATGTTATTTGTGTTTTCCACCATGAAGACCGACACAAAATACCTGTTCAATGCCTCAGCCATTTTCTCATTTCTAGTTATTACATCCCCCTTCTCGTCCTCTAAAGGATGAATGTTTACTTTAGCCACACTTTTTCGTTTCATATATTTGGAGAAAACTTTGCTATCTGATTTTAATATCCTGAGCACGTTTACCCTCATAATCCATCTTACTTTTCTTTATGGCTTTTTTCATGGCTTTATGTTGACCTTTAAAGATTTCCCAATCCTCTAGCTTCTCACTAATCTTTGCCACTTTGTAGGCATTTTCTTTCAATTTGATACCCTGCTTTATTTCCTTAGATATCCATGGCTGATTATCTCTTTTCCTACAGTCCTTCCTTATCACTGGTATGGACTGAATCATACTTGAAGTGAAACATGTCGTGCTTATCCTAGCCAAATTCAAATTGAAAAAACTTATGATTCAGGCAGGCTCCATAAAACATTTCGGAGTTTCTGACCTGAATCATAAAACAGTGGAAATCCAAACAAGGTTTTATAGTATATTTACCAAGCTTCATCGTGACTGTACTTGCTGACGGAGAAAATGTACGGATTTGTAATGAATGAAATATCAATAGAAATTGAACATTCATTTTGTCTTGCTTTTGTCCTGTGCTAAAAAAAACGTCAATACTGGCATGAATTCAAAACAAACTCCAACAACTGAATCACGGTGATACTCAATCATTTCACTGTTGGTTACGGCCACCTGATCTGACGTAACATTGCTTTCTCCAAAATTTAGCTAAACGGGCACTCTATTTCTCTGGGTAGGAAAGAGGAAATTGGTGTTTTCAGATAGAATTGAAGTAAATAAAGGCAGCAAAGATGGTTCAAGGGTATAAAGTGGGTTTTTTTGGATAAGGGAGGGTGGGGCATGACTAAGCCTTTGTTCAGTTGATACGAATGTCCTTTTATACGATACATCAACGTCATTCAGTTGTAGGTCTGTATATGTCCGAATGGAATGAACAACCGTAGATCTGTTCAGATAGTAACATTCTGAAGTGGCCTCAGGGTTGGCACATATCACTCTCAACTTATAAAACTTCATACTGGGAGGAATGGGGTCACAGTTTTGAGTGAATATTGGTAGATTTTGATGATCTTTTATACTTGGAGTATAAAATACTGGAAGCTTTGGAGAAAGTACAGAAAAGATATTGCCTGGTATGGAGGGCATCAGCTATGAGGAGAGGTTGGAGAAACTTGGCTTGTTCCCACTGGAGCGATGGAGGTTAAGGGGTGAGCTGATAGAAGTCTATAAGATTATGAGAGGCATGGGCAGAGTGCAGAGTCAGAAGCTTTTTCCCAGGGTGGAAGAGTTAATTACTACAGGGCACAGGCTTAAGGTGCAAAGGGCAAGATTTAAAGGAGATGTACGAGGCAGATTTTTTACACAGAGTGTGGTGTGTGCTTGGAACTCACTGCCAGGGGAGGCAGCGAAAGTAGATACGATAGTGAATTTTAAGGGGCGTTTTAACAAATGCATGAAATGGAAATAGAGGGATATGGTCCCCGGAAGGGTTGCAGGTTTTAGTTCAATTAAGCAGTATGGTCAGTATAGGCTTAGAGGGCCGAAGGGCCTGTTCCTGTGTTGTAATTTTCTTTGTTCTTTGTGCTTCCATTGTTGTTTAAAGCTCTGGTTACACTTCCTCCGAAATACTGTGTTCAGTCAATGGCTAACTCATATCAGGAGGGATCTCTTGGAGTGGTTGTTGGTGATGCTGGAGTTATCGGGTGAGATTATGTGAACAGTCTGGTGTTTTTCCCAGTGTAAATGATTTAAGGGTATTTTTTTCATTGATGCTTTCATGGGATGTGGTGATGTGAGCAAGGCCAACATTAGTTGGTCATCACTTATTGTCCATGAACTGAGTGGCTTTTTCTGAATGGCCATTTCAGAGGGCAGATAAGATCATCCAATTGCTAGGGCTCTGGAGTTGAATGTAGGCCAGACTGGGAAAAAAGGGAGATTTCTTTCCCCCAAGGACATCAGTGAACTAGATGGGTTTTTACAACAATAAATGTCAGTTTCATGATCACCATTGCCGAGTCTTGCTATTTTTACAGTTATTAATTACATTTAAATGACACCAGTTGCCATGATGGGATTCAAACCCATGACCCCAGAGAATTAGCATAGCTTCTGCATTGAAAATCCAGGAACATTGTCCCAACCTCCACCATCTCTCCCTAGGAATGATCTAATTGGAC
This sequence comes from Carcharhinus amblyrhynchos, assembly GCF_965287045.1. Classification (NCBI taxonomy): domain Eukaryota; kingdom Metazoa; phylum Chordata; class Chondrichthyes; order Carcharhiniformes; family Carcharhinidae; genus Carcharhinus; species Carcharhinus amblyrhynchos. Next base: position 2,251,955 of record NC_137329.1, on the reverse strand, counting down.
TGTTAAAGATGATTAAAGAATTTGATGTGGTTGATAAAGAGATACTGTTTCCTCTGGTGGCTGATTCCTGAATAAGAGGTGACCACAGGAAGCACTTCCTCAACCAAAGGCTGCTGGGAACCCAGAACCTTGCTTGCTAACAAACTGTTAAAGATTGCTCACTTAGAAAGTTAAAATAGGGGATTGATAAGTTTTTGTTAACCAGGGTATTAAGGGATACGGAAACAAGGTGAATGCTAAGACACTGAATGATGGAACATTCCATCAATTGACTCTGTCTACACTTCCCGCTGCCTCAGGAAAGCAGCCAGCATAATCAAGGACCCCCACGCACCCCGGAAATTCTCTCTTCCACTTTCTTCCAACGGGAAAAATATACAAATATCTGAGGTCACGTACTGACCGACTCAAGAACAGCTTCTTCCCTGCTGCTGTCAGACTTTTGAATGAACCTATCTCGCATTAAGTTGATCTTTCTCTACATCCTAGTTATGACTGTAACACTACATTCTGCACTCTCTCCTTTTCTTCTCTGTGAATGGTATGCTTTGTCCGTTAAGCATCCAAAGAACAATACTTTTCACTGCATACTAATACATGTGACAGTAATAAATCAAATCAAATCAAATCAAACAGACTCAAAGGGCTGAAGTGCCTCCTGCTGTTCTTGTGCGGAAAAGATATTTTATTCTGTAACGTGGAGAAGAACATTTGCAAGATTGTTTGACATGCTTGCTGTCTTAAAGCTGAAAGTGATGCAGTCTGAGATAAAACTTAGAAGGTTTTAAGCGTTCGTTTTGCTTAGAAGTGAAATACCAAACACAAATCAATCATATTTTGATAGTCTGGGCAACAAGAACCAATCTGTCGATGTATTTTGAACATACCTGTCAACAAAGTACAATCACTTGGGTACAAACCATGAAATCAAAACACAAGATTACCCGAGGATTCTTTGCAAATGTTTAGCCCTGGTAATAAGCTTTTCGAACTGGCCACATCGATTAACCTAACGAAATGTCATGCAGCAAGTGTGGAAATAAAGCTTCTCGGCTGCAGCTAAAGAGTAAATGTCAAGTTCACGTTTCCTAATATCAAGACAAAATTACAGTCCTGTTACTCTGATAGAATTATCCCAAACTGGTCATTGCCCAACTTAAAGCAGAAGCTGTTAACACGGGACATAGAATAATACAGCACAGGAACAGACCCTTTGGCCCACAATGTTGTACCGAACATGACACTAAATTAAACTTATCCGTCCTGCCTGACCTTGGTCCATATCCCTCGACTCCTTGTATTTTCTTGTACTTATCTAAAAACCCCTTAAGCCTCCCTATCGTACCTGCATGTTGTGCATTTTACTCCAAATGCTATTAGATGTGAAATAGTTGCCGCTACTGACTGATCCAATGGGAAGTGGCAGCTTTGATATATTACACAGAAATATTACCATCTTCATATCTGAACCCACGATGTGTTTACCCAATCCCTTATGGGCGGCACGGTAGCACAGTGGTTAGCAGTGCTGCCTCACAGCTCCATGGACTTGGATTCGATTCCAGGCTTGGGTCACTGTCTGTGTGGAGTTTGCACATTCTCCCCGTGTCTGCGTGGGTTTCCTTCAGGTGCTCCGGTTTCCTTCCACAGTCCAAAGGTGTGCAGATTAGGTGCAGTGGCCGTGTTAAATTGCCTTTTGGTGTCCCAGCATGCATAGATTAGAAGGATTAGTGGTGTAAATATGTGGGGTTACGGGGATAGGGCCTAAATGGGATTGTTGTCGGTGCAGACTCACTGGGCTGAATTGCCTGCTTCTGCACTGTAGGGATTCTATAATTATGGGCAATTATGGCTTGTGTCCGATACAGTAAAAAAGCTCAAGGTTTTATATCATTCTAATTAGCCAGCATGCCAATCAGTGATGGTCAGACATGGTTCAGCAAGATTTAGTTCAGGTTCGAGATGATGAACAGCCTCAGATGATGGCTATGGGGCAAGGGAAGGTCTGTAATGTTCTATCAGACCACAACCATGTGGCAGCATCAGAGAGGGTTAAAAACACACAGTTTGTGACAGTGAGGAGAAGCTTTAAAGACACAGGACCGAAATAGTGCTCAGGTTAAAGGGCTGGTAAACAGATGATTGATCCCTCGTGGTGAGATTGCAGTTCATACCTGCCAGTCAGCGAGTGGGACAGTGTGTCGAGAGGACCAGTTCGAGATTATCTCAGTGGGGAAGGGAGAGTGGTAAAACTCAGCAGGTCTGGCAGCACCTGTGGAGGGAAAAACAGAGTTAATGTTTTCAGTCAGTATGACTCTTCCTCAGAGCGAAAAATACAGAATTATTTAGTTGGTTATCGCATCCATTCTCATGGAAGTGTTCCAGAGCAGCTGGGCAAGTCCAAAACATATAGCACCTGACAATAGAAGGTCCACTCAAACAGCACGAATGTTCCTCTGAGGATACATCCAGAAACAGAAAGAAAACTGATTTGATTTTTAATAAGGATTGGCATTTTTTTCTTCATTTATGGGGTGTGGGTCTCACAGGCTAGGACAGCATTTGTTGCCCACCCCGAATTGCCCTTGAACTGAACGGCTTATTCAGGCATTTCACAAACAATCACATTGCTGTGGCTCTGGAGGGAATAGATAAGATAGAAGCAGAGAAGATGTTTCCACTGGCAGGTGAAACTAGAACTAAGGGGCACAGCCTCAAAATAAGGGAGAGCAGATTACAGATTGAGTTGAGGAAGAACTTCTTCACACAAAAGGTTGTGAATCTGTGGAATTCCCTGCCCAGTGAAGCAGTTGAGGCTACATTGATTTTAAGGCAAGGATAGTTACATTTTTGAACAGTAAAGGAATTAAGGATTATGGTGAGCGGGTGGAGGAATGGAGCTGAGTCCACAAGAAGATCAGCCGTGATCTTATTGAATGGTGGAGCAGGCTCGAGGGGCCAGATGGCCGACTCCTGCTCCTAGTTCTCATGTTCATTTTCTTGTGGAAACTCGAGAATCACATTTGTGACTTAACCCCTAAAGATCAGCTTCAGAGCAGAACAAAGGACCACGAGGGAGGTTCAGACCCAAGGACACAGACGGCCAGTTCACTCAAGAGGGTGTATATGTTCTTAATCAGAAACTTAAAATTAAATGAGTGAAAGTTAAGGTCAAAGCTAAATGAATTAATTTGATTAAGTTAAAGTAAGCACTGCAAAGTTACAAGGAGGGTCTGAGGGAGATTTTGCTCGCAGAAGATGCGAGTTTTTGAATTGAGGTTCTGAATTTGAGAATATTATTAGTATCTATGGCTCCTTTTCCTTCAAAATAGAAGTTAAGATGGTTGTTGAAGTGCAAAATGCTTCACATCTATCAGAAATAAAAGCCTTTTCGCTGGCATTTTAACTTTGACAATTGGCCATCTGGACTGGTAACATCAGCTCTTCTCTCTCCTTACAGACGTTGCCAGACCTGCTGAGATTTTCCAGCATTTTCTCACATGTATCGTGGTGGTTTGGATTGTGTGGAGAAAAATCATACATGTCCCAGTCTCAGCAATGGTGACTACAAAGCAATCATTGATTGCTGTTAAAACCCATCTAGTTCAGTAATATTCTTTAGGGAAGGAAATCTGCTGTCCTTACCTGGTCTGGCTGATATGCGACTTAGCAATGTGGTTAACACCTAACTGCCACTCTAGGTTAAAGGAATCAAGGGATATTGGGGGCGGGGGGGGTGGGGGGTGGGGGTGGGATAATAGGGGGATCAAGATATTGAAATTGATGATCAGTCATCTTCAAAATGAATGACTTGAAGAGCCGAATGGCCTACTCCTGCTTTGAGTTACTATGTTTCTTTGAAATGGTTGAGTAACCCATTCAGTTCATGGACAATTAGGATTGGGCAACAAATGCTGACTTCACCAACAAAGCCCACAGCCCATGAAAGAATAAAAAATCTTTGCTACTTTCTCTTGTACAGAAGGAGCGCCAGGAAGATTGAATTGTAGATAGATGAGTCACAGTTAAACAGCCTTGGTTACTGCCAGCTGTGTGAAATAGCAGTTACAAAGCATGCTCAACTGCACTGCAGTTATCCACGTCAAACCCGGACAGAACCATGTTCCCAATGCTGGGAATAATATTTCAGATCTTGGACAGAATTTTATCTGAATAGATGTGGTCTCACTGGGGAGTCGATGATGAATTGGGAACTTAGTAGTTCTTTTTTTCCATTTGTTCATGGGATACGGGCATCGCTGGCAGGGTCAGCATTTATTACCCATCCCTGAGGGCATTGAAGAATCAATCAAATTGTTGTTGGTCTGGAGTCACATGTAGACCAGACCAGGTAAGAATGGCAGATTTCCTTCCCTAAAGGACATTAGTGAACCAGATGTGATTTTGCAACAATCAAAACTTGTTTCATCATCAGACTTTAAATTACAGATTTTTTATTGGATTGCAAATTTCAACATTTGCTGTAGTGAGATTTGAACTCAGGTCTCCAGAACATTACCCTGGGTCTCTGGATTGCTAGTCCAGCTACAATACCACTACACCAGCACCTCCCCATTACCTGGTCAGTGGGCTGTTGAACCCAGCAGTGTTATTACTATTACCAGATTTCTCAACCAATCAGAGAGGGTGGGAGGTGCACCAAATCTCTCCAAGGAAGTCTCTGTGATTAAAGGGACTTGTACAAGGGTCAGGATCACTGAAATGTGGATTGATATTTGAGACTGCAGCAGATACAGGAACAGGGAAGAGAGCTGGAAGACTGCCCCCTGTGTGTCACACTCACATCTCAACCTCCTGCTCTGCGTTCCGAGGCAATGAACTGAGGTGATGTTTCCCAATGATAGAAGAGGGGAAGAGACAAGTCTTCCCAACAGTGTAGGCATGGATAGAAGCAGCTGAGAAATTCAGCAGAAGGTGAGGTTCTCAAACCTGGAGGCAAAGTAGTAAGAGAATCCGAGAGGTCAGAGAGCAGTAAAGGTGAGTGAGATAATATTTTCAGGTGCAAACTCCTGCAATCTGACCATCCAGCAGTCCCCTGAACAACATTCCTCACATCACAACTCATTCCTCCCTCTGTATGTACCTCCTCTCATCCCCAGTTGATGCAGCTGACACTGACTCTCGTTGGTCTCTCACACCCAACTTACACAGTCTCCTCTCCCCATAATCAATCCCTCACAATCACACCCAGAACCTGAGAAAAATGACAGCCCTGAAGGAGGCCATTTGGCCCATCATATCCATGCTAGCCCAATTCTCTGCTTTCTCTCCTTGCAGAAATGAGGGCAACTCCAGCGAGAGGTAGTGAACTGGGATGGGTGGAGTTGCAGAGGTCCCAGTTCGATCTTGATAACCCTGGCAAGGCATACCCACCCTGCTCCACCAGGGGGAGTGCCATTTCCCTGAAAGCTGCAAATGCCAATAACTGTATACCCCCCTCCCCCCCGTTCCCCCCACCACCCCCCCATCACACACATAACACACCCATTCCCCAACACAGGTAAACACCCCCCCCACATACACACCCTCACTCTCCCCACCGTTACGCACACACACACACACACACACCCCCAAATGCACTCTACCTGGCAGGTAAAACTCTGCCCTTAGTGTGGCAGGAGAGAAATGGCAACCTTCAGCTCGATGTCCTCTCTCAGTGTTGGCTCACACGGACTGCAGGAGGCTCTTTTCTACCTTCTTACCTAGTGCTGTGATCTCTGGATACTTGTCACTCTGTTAACGATGGCAAATACTTCCTGTGATCAGTTTGAATACTCTTTGTGTGATGGATACAACCTGTGGGGTCCTAAATTTGAGGGAAAATCCCCTTTGCTGCATGGATCACTTCCAAAGGCATTTCCTAACATGGTTCAGACATGGCTTTTGACTTTCTCCAGATATTTCTCCAGTTGTTCCCAGCAGGAATCAAATAAGCTCTTTAAATAGTAACAAGCACGTTGAAAGGTTATTTCCCTGTTCTTGCTGACAGCAATCTCCCCCAGTTAGGCACAATCTCACTAAGGAGGCCAACCCTCCTACATGATTGGACAAGGTAGTTGTAGGAAAATGCTTTGTTAAGATGGCGATGTGGGCTCGTTGGGCCGAAGGGCCTGTTCCCCATGCTGGGCAGTTCTTTGTTCTTTATCAATCCAACATGATTTAGGCCAACCTTCTCCTACCTGCATGAAGTTTGGGAAATGTTCCCTCCTGTTATTTATGACCTTGGTTACATGACATTCCTGACAAAGTGAGAATGGGTTCCTCTGCATTGTGTTAGTATAAATAATTATTTTCTGAGAGATGTCTCCAATCTAGAACTCAATGACAAAAACGTCAAAATATAACTTCTCTAAAGACTTTTCAGCATGTTCAGTGTTGAATCCTTCATTCTTTTATTATTCTTCAATTTTTCCATGGTGTTCTTGAATCTCCACTTTCAATACTGAGTGAAATTTCTGCAGTTGTTTATGAAATCTCCGAATGTTTTTACCATTTTGTGTCACGCACAAATTCATTTCCACCAGATTGTCATTTTGCATTCTCATCGATGCACACTCCAATCTCCGAATAGTAACACAGCGTGTTGATACCAACAACTTTACTGATTCAGTACCAGAGTTCAGGATATTTTTAAAAATATTTCAGTTCTGAACAGGTTGCTGGTGATGTTAATAATGACCTTTTAAAATTTTTCAATCCTCATTTCAACACAGAAATTAGTCAGTTTATTTTAATATCTTTATGAAAGTAGCAGAGGAATGCAAACACATCAATGTTTGTCCATTAACATTTCCAGAACTAATCTAGATGTGTTGGGTGTTTGTACCATGTGGAAAAAAATCAAGCTCCGTTAAATAAAATTTTATTGGATGGTCTCAAGAATGCAGATGTTATGGATATGGTTCTAGAATATGGGGAGATGGAAAGATGTCATCCTGGGCAGGATTTTATGGCTTCACTCGTCCCGAAACCATGAATACACGCTCAAGGATAATGGGCCTTTCCATTGTCCGCCCCTCACTCGCTCCGATTCTTGTGGCAGTAAAATTCCATCCCCTGTTTCTGATGTCAGCCATGATCTGGAGGTGCCAGCTTTGGTCTGGGGTGGGCACAGTAAGAAGTCTCACAACACCAGGTTAAAGTCCAACAGGTTTATTTGGCAGCACAAGCTTTTGGAGTCTCGCTCCTTCTTCAGGTGAGTGAAGAGTTGTGTTCACAACCAGTGCACACATAGACACAAACCCAATTTACCAGATAATGGTTGGAATGCCAGTCTTTACAGGGAATCAAGTCTTTACAGGTACCAACACTGTGGAGAGAGGGTTAATCACAGGTTAAAGAGATATGAATCGTCTCCAGCCAGGACAGTTAGTGAGATCTTGCAAGCCCAGACAAATCATGGGGGTTACAGATAGTGTGACATGAACCCAGTTGAGGCCGTCCTCATGTGATCGGAACTTGGCTATCAGTCTCTGCTCAGCGACTCTGCGCCGTCGTGTGTTGTGAACGTCGCCCTGGTGAAAGTTTAGCCGAAGATCAGAGGCTGAATGCCCATGACTGCCCGTGATGCCCTCAATATTATAGATACAGCAGGTAGATTTCCTCTTTTTTTCTGACAAAATTGCATTATTTTATATTTCATATGACTTTTAAAAATTCATTGACAGGATGTGGGCATCACTGGTAAGGCCAGCAATTAATGCCCATCCCTAATTGCCCCTGTCTTCAATTCAAAATTGTTATTGAACTCTAAGTTCAACATCTGATGTGTTGGGATTTGAACCTGGGTCCCAAGATGTAATAGAACTTTCAGAGGTTACATTAGTGAACAACATTATATTTATTCACAAGATTCTACAAGAGCAGCAGAGTGTCAGTAGTGAGTTCAGGAAGGCCTCCTGCCTAACAGAACTGCCCCCCCCGGGGTGAGTCTCCACTCTGAGTCTCGATTGGTCACCCAGGCCTGGTGACCTTTACTCGGCTGTGTTCCCCTAAAGGAGACAATCACCATTCAAGAGCAGCATGCTGGGTCTCTGGGCCACTAATCCATCACCTTGGGTTTTATGTGACCCAATTCCTGTCAATAACCAACCCCACAGCAAACTCAATGAAGGATAAACTCCCAGAGGTTATTTATTGTACATATTTCAAAACTGTGAGAAGCAGGTTCCGCAGCATACAGTAAAGACAGACATAGAGAAAAGAAGGGTTTACAGCACAGAGACCACAGAGATAATAAATATTGGTTCATGTGAAGTTTAAAGTCCAGAATACGTGGCCTATGAGGAATTTCTTAACAAAGGTTAGTGGGCTGAGAATTGAGGATATAAGTTTTGATTTTCTGGTGGTGTTGGCTTCACAAGGTGAAATAAGCATGCTGAGGTGGATCAGTTTGTAGACAATAGTACGGAAGTTTCAGCAGAAGATGGGTGAGTAGGGCTAATTTGTTGGGCCTTCTTTTTCAGAGACTAAGTAATGACAAAACTTCAGCAAATACAAAGACTCAGCAAAGTCAGTATCCTGGTTAAAGGCAGATCTTTATTTGACCAAAGATCGCTGGGAGAGAATTGGAAGTCCAACACTTCTCTAAAGAGAAGGTCCTGAGTATTCAAATCCCACTCTGAAGTTACAGGACACCAGACAGAATGATTATATATTTTTAAGTTCACTTTTCTCACCTTCGTCCCAATGATGAACCAATCATCATTAGTACAAATCAATCATTATTAACAGTTGTCATATATGTTAGTCAATTATATTCTACCCTCTGACATCGTAGCATTTCATTGGTCCTTAGAATTTGGATGTTTCTTCCCCCGTTGCCTAGCAACCCCGGACACTTAGCAACAGAGTTCAATGATGCTGCTCTCACCAACTCTCAGTTATGTCAATGGTTGAGTCAGACAGTTAATGTCCCCATGTCTGAGAAGCACCGTCTTATCAGTACAAACTGAACCGTTCTATTTATACTATGGTTTTGGGAACCCATACCATCCATAACTTACACTGATCAGAATATACACAATGTGGGTTCATTGTTCCAAAGAATGTGGTTCATCTCACCAGGTCTTCATCCCATCATGCTGTTGGGTAGTATGCTTTTGGCTAAAGTGCACAAACCATTTTAAAAATACATCTTTGTTACGCTTCCTCGATGACAAGTACATTCTTCCTAAATTGACCAAGACTGTATGCTACACTCCAAGTGTGGTCTCACCAACTCTCTGTACAATTGCAAAGAGAAAGCGCCGCTTAGATGGAAATAATCTTTTCTGTCCAAGTCCAGGTCTGTTTAAATTTAAAACTTATATCTTGGTAAAATTACACTTTGCATATCAGATGTACGAACATTGAAAGGAGAAACATTCCCCTCTAATTCACTCACCAGCCTGACTTAGAAATTATCACCGCTCGCTCATTATCACTGGGTCAAAATCCTGCGATACCCTCCCTAACAGCACTGTGGGTGTACTTGCACATCAGGCACTGCAGCAGCTCAAAGAGGCAGCTTGCCACCACCTTCTCAGGGGTAATTAGAAATGGGCATTAATTGCTGGCTTTGCCAGTGATGCACACATCCTGTCAATGAATTTTTAAAAATCATATGAAATGTAAAATGATGCAATTTTGTTAGAAACAAGATAAGAGGAAAGATACCTGCTGTGTCTGTAATGTTGCTGGCATCGCTTCAGCTGTCACAGGCAGTCACGGGCATTCAGCCTCTGATCTTCGGGTAACCGTTCTCCAAGGCGGCCTTCACAACATATGACAACGCAGAATCGCCGAGCAAAAACTGATAACCAAGTTCCGCACACATGAGAACAGCCTCAACCAAGATCTTGTGTTCATGTCACACTATCTGTAACCCCCACCCCCCCAGTTTACCTGGGTTTGCAAAATTTCACTAACTGTCCTGTCTGGAGACAATTCACACCTCTTTGAGCTCTGCTTAATCCTTTCTCTACTCACATTGTCTGTACCTGTAAAGACTTGATTCCCTGTAAAGACTCACATTCCAACCATTATCTGGTAAATTGGGTTTGTGTCTATGTGTGCACTGGCTGTGAACCCAAATCTTCACTCACCTGAAGAAGGAGCGAGGCTCCAAAAGCTTGTGCTGCCAAATAAACCTGTTGGACTTTAACCTGGTGTTGTGAGACTTTCTTACTGTGCCCACCCCAGACCAACGCCGGCACCTCCAGATCATGGCTGACATCAGAAACAGGGGGTGGAATTTTACTGCCTTCCCACCATGGGAATCGGAGCGGCTGAGGGGCAGACAGTGGAAAGGCCTATTAACCTCAGGCGGGATAAGCGAAGCCCAAGGCGACATTTTCCGACCTTCCCATATTCTAGAACCATATCCATAACATCTGCATTCTTGAGACTATCCAATAAAATTTCATTTAATACAGCCTTATATTTTTCCACACGGTACAAACACCCAACACATCTAGGTTAGTTCTGGAAATGTTAATGGTCAAACATTGATGTGTTTGCATTCCTCTGCTACTTTCATAAAGATATTAAAATAAACTGACTAATTTCTGTGTTGAAATGAGGATTGAAAAATCTTAAAAGGTCATTATTAACATCACCAGCAACCTGTTCAGAACTGAAATATTTTAAAAAATATCCTGAACTCTGGTACTGAATCAGTAAAGTTGTTGGTATCAACACGCTGTGTTACTATTCGGAGATTGGAGTGTGCATCGATGAGAATGCAAAATGACAATCTGGTGGAAATGAATTTGTGCGTGACACAAAATGGTAAAAACATTCGGGGATTTCGTAAACAACTGCAGAAATTTCACTCAATGTTGAAAGTGGAGATTCAAGGACACCATGGAAACATTGAAGAATAATAAAAGAATGAAGGATTCAACACTGAACATCCTGAAAATTCTTTAGAGAAGTTATATTTTGACGTTTTTGTCGTTGAGTTCGAGATTGGAGACATCTCTCAGAAAATAATTATTTATACTAACACAATACAGAGGAACCCACTCTCACTTTGTCAGGAATGTCATGTAACCAAGGTCATAAATAACAGGAGGGAATATTTCCCAGCCTTCATGCAGGTGGGAGAAGGTTGGCCTAAATCATGTAGGACTGATGTCTAATCATGTAGGAGGGTTGGCCTCATTAGTGAGATTGTGCCTACCTGGGGGAGATTGCTGTCAGCAAGAACAGGGAAATAACTTTTCAACGTGCTTGTTACTATTTAAAGAGCTTATTTGATTCCTGCTGGGAACAACTGGAGAAATATCTGGAGAAAGTCAAGGGCCATGTCTGAACCATGTTAGGAAATGCCTTTGGAAGTGATCCATGCAGCAAAGGGGATTTTCCCTCAAATTTAGGACCCCACAGGTTATATCCATCACACAAAGAGTATTCAAACTGATCACAGGAAGCATTTGCCATCGTTAACAGAGTGACAAGTATCCAGAGATCACAGCACTAGGTAAGAAGATAGAAAAGAGCCTCCTGTAGTCCAAGTGAACCAACACTGAGAGAGGACATCGAGCTGAAGGTTGCCATTACTCTCCTGCCACCCTAAGGGCAGAGTTTTACCTGCCAGGTAGAGGCAGGTTTGGGTGCATTTGGGCGTGTGTGTGTGTGTGTGTATGTGTATGTAGGAGGGGTGCGGGGGGAGGGAGTGTACTATGTACAATTACTGAAATTTGAGGGAAGGGTCTGTGTGTGGGCACCATGAGGGGGATGTACAGTTACTAACATTAGGATGTGTGTGCGTGGTGTGGAGGGGGGAAGGGAGAGTGTATCTGTGGAGGGGTGTTTATGTGTGTTGTGGGGGGAGGTTGTGTATGTGTGTGTGGGAGAGGGAAGGAGCAGGGGGAGCAGGGGGATGTTGTTCGGATACTGACATTACTGGCATTGATATCTGGATACTTGTCACTCTGTTAACAATGGCAAACACTTCCTGTGGTCAGTTTTAATATTGTGTGTGGGAGGGTATTTATGTATGTTAGGGGAACGGTGTGTGTGTGAGTGTGTGTGAGTGTGTGTGAGGGGGGACGGAGAGCAGGGACAGGGGGTTTATGGTTACTGACTTTGCAGCTTTCAGGGACATGGCACTCCCCCTGGTGGAGCAGGGTGGGTATGCTTTGCCAGGGTTATCAAGATCAAACTGGGACCTCTGCAACTCCACCCATCCCAGTTCACTACCTCTCGCTGGAGTTAGGCTCACTTCTGCAAGGAGGGAAAGAAGAGAGTTGGGCCAGCAAAGACGTGATGGGCCAAGTGGCCTCCTTCAGGGCTGTCATTTTTCTCAGGTTCTGGGTGTGATTGTGAGGGATTGATTATGGGGAGAGGAGACTGTGTAAGTTGGGTGTGAGAGACCAACGAGTGTCAGTGTCAGCTGCATCAACTGGGGATGAGAGGAGGTACATACAGAGGGAGGAATGAGTTGTGATGTGAGGAATGTTGTTCAGGGGACTGCTGGATGGTCAGGTTGCAGGAGTTTGCACCTGAAAATATTATCTCACTCACCTTTACTGCTCTCTGACCTCTCGGATTCTCTTACTACTTTGCCTCCAGGTTTGAGAGCCTCACCTTCTGCTGAATTTCTCAGCTGCTTCTATCCATGCCTACACTGTTGGGAAGACTTGTCTCTTCCCCTCTTCTATCATTGGGAAACATCACCTCAGTTCATTGCCTCGGAACGCAGAGCAGGTGGTTGAGATGTGAGTGTGACACACAGGGGGCAGTCTTCCAGCTCTCTTCCCTGTTCCTGTATCTACTGCAGTCTCAAATATCAATCCACATTTCAGTGATCCTGACCCTTGTACAAGTCCCTTTAATCACAGAGACTTCCTTGGAGAGATTTGGTGCACCTCCCACCCTCTCTGATTGGTTGAGAAATCTGGTAATAGTAATAACACTGCTGGGTTCAACAGCCCACTGACCAGGTAATGGGGAGGTGCTGGTGTAGTGGTATTGTAGCTGGACTAGCAATCCAGAGACCCAGGGTAATGTTCTGGAGACCTGAGTTCAAATCTCACTACAGCAAATGTTGAAATTTGCAATCCAATAAAAAATCTGTAATTTAAAGTCTGATGATGAAACAAGTTTTGATTGTTGCAAAATCACATCTGGTTCACTAGTGTCCTTTAGGGAAGGAAATCTGCCATTCTTACCTGGTCTGGTCTACATGTGACTCCAGACCAACAACAATTTGATTGATTCTTCAATGCCCTCAGGGATGGGTAATAAATGCTGACCCTGCCAGCGATGCCCGTATCCCATGAACAAATGGAAAAAAAGAACAACTAAGTTCCCAATTCATCATCGACTCCCCAGTGAGACCACATCTATTCAGATAAAATTCTGTCCAAGATCTGAAATATTATTCCCAGCATTGGGAACATGGTTCTGTCCGGGTTTGATGTGGATAACTGCAGTGCAGTTGAGCATGCTTTGTAACTGCTATTTCACACAGCTGGCAGTAACCAAGGCTGTTTAACTGTGACTCATCTATCTACAATTCAATCTTCCTGGCGCTCTTTCTGTACAAGAGAAAGTAGCAAAGATTTTTTATTCTTTCATGGGCTGTAGGCTTTGTTGGTGAAGTCAGCATTTGTTGCCCAATCCTAATTGTCCATGAACTGAATGGGTTACTCAACCATTTCAAAGAAACAGAGTAACTCAAAGCAGGAGTAGGCCATTCGGCCCTTCAAGCCTGCTCCACTATTCATTTTGATGATGACTGATCATCAAATTCAATATCTTGATTCCCACCCCCCCATGTCCCGGATTCCTGTAATCTAGAGTGGTAGTTAGCAGTTAACCACATTGCTAAGTCACATGTCAGCCAGACCAGGTAAGGACAGCAGATTTCCATCCCGAAAGGACACTAGGAAACCGGATGGGTTTTTACAGCAATCGATGATCACTTTGCAGTCATCATTACTGAGACTGGGACATGTACGATCTTTATGTTATATTTTTCTCCACACAATCCAAACCACCACGATACACGTGAGAAAATGCTGGAAAATCTCAGCAGGTCTGGCAGCATCTGTTATGAGAGAAAAGAGCTGATGTTTCAAATCCAGATGGTCAGCTGTCAAAGTTAAAAGACTTTTATATGTGATAGATGTGAAGCATTTTGCACTTCAACAACCATCTTAACTTCTCTTCTATTTTGAAGGAAAAGGAGCCATAGATACTAATAATATCCTCAAATTCAGAACCTCAATTCAAAACCTCGCATCTTCTGCAAGCAAAATCTCCCTCAGACCCTCCTTGTAACTTTGCAATGCTTACTTTAACTTAATCAAATTAATTCATTTAACTTCAACCTTAACTTTCACTCATTTAATTGTAAGTTTCTGATTAAAAGCATATACACCCTCTTGAGTGAACTGACTGTGTGTGTCCTTGGGTCTGAATCTCTCTCGTGGTCCTTTGTTCTGCTCTGAAGCTGATCTTTAGGGGTTAAGTCACAAATGTGATTCTCGAGTTTCCACTAAGAAAATGAACATAAGAACTAGGAGCAGGAGTTGGCCATCTGGCCCCTCGAGCCTGCTCCACCATTCAATAAGATCATGGCTGATCTTCTTGTGGACTCAGCTCCACTTAGCCGCCCGCTCACCATAACCCTTAATTCCTCAAAAATGTATCTATCCTTGCCCTAAAAACATTCAATGAGGTAGCCTCAGCTGTTTCACTGAGCAGGGAGTTCCACAGATTTGTGTGAAGAAGTTCCTCCTCAACTCAGTCCTAAATCTGCTCCCCCACATTTTGAGGCTATGCCCCCCAGTTCTAGTTTCTCCCACCAGTGGAAACAACTTCCCTGCTTCCATCTTATCCATTCCCTTCATAATCTTATATGTTTCTATAAGATCTCTCCTCATTCTTCTGAATTCCAATGAGTATAGCCCCAGGTTACTCAGTCTCTCCTCATAAGCCAATCCTCTCAACTCCGGAATCAATCTAGTGAATCTCCTCTGCACCCCCTCCAGTGCCAGTATATCCTTTCTCAAGTAAGGAGACCAAAACTGTACACAATACTTCAGGTGTGGCCTCACCAGCACCTTATACAGCTGCAACATAACCTCGCTGTTTTTAACTTCTATCTCTCTAGTAATGAAGGACAAAATTCCATTTGCCTTCTTAATTACCTGCTGCGCCTGCAAACCAACTCCTTGAGATTCCTGCACAAGGACACCCAGGTCCCTCTGCACAGCAGCATGCTGCAATTTTTTACCATTTAAATAGTAGTCCATTTTGCTGTTATTCCGACCAAAATGGATGTCCTCACATTTATGAAATTTATGAAAAAAAGTTCAAAAGAACAGATTTTTTCCTCATCTTTCTACATTCTTCCAGAAAATCCCTGGCATTCGGCCAACAATGCCATCAGAAACTGATCATGATGTTTGATTATGCCAATGGAGTTACTCGTAAAAAACTTCCAAATATTTACACCAAGCTGCACGTAGCCTCAGCAAGTATGGAATAAGGCCAGAATAAACAGTGCTGGGGAGTCTGGCATCCGTTCAAACAACCATCTTCATTTGGTCAACACAGGAAATGTCAGGTCACATCTCCAAGGACAGGCCATGACTTACTTCAGTCTTCTCTGACCTGCAGCCATACTTAATTTAACTTGACCAAAATTCCCAGCATGCTTGATTGTAGTTCCTAATCATTCTTGCTGCTGCTGGTCATCACCATTAGCCGCCCGGCCACACTCTTACCTTTGTGGGCAAGATGTGCTCTGCTGGAAATGGGGAACGGTACCTCTGCATAGACGTCTCATCAAGCATTATTAAAAACCTGCAGAGTGTGCAAAAATCCGCAAAAAATCCAGCCCTTAGTTTCACTGGGTTATGGACAAGCAATGATCTGAGGGAGAAAGCACTTTCTTTGATGAACATGTGCTTACACTTTGACCCTCTGTACTCTGCTTAAAACTTTCATATCAAGACAATGTGACCAGTTTTCTGGAGATTTCCATTCCAGTCTCCTGTTGAACGTGTCGAGTTACTGATAAGTTCGCTGAAGTTGTGTGAGTTAATTTGAGTAACGTGGATGAAAGGTAATTTATAATTGGGAACTTCTATAGACCGTTGGGACAATAAAGGAAGAAGCTGATATTAAGTTATACAGCCAGATAATGAGTACTTTAAAGAAAAGGAGTACACTAAGTAAGAGTGGCTTTAATTGCCTGAGTTAATGCAATAATGGTTATGACCTTTTCAAAGTTGAAGTAAATTCATCAAGTTAATGTAATTTTGTTACTTGTTAGAAAAGGGGTTTCCAGGGAGCTGAAAGGCTGGGACTGTGTTTGGGCGCAGATTGTGTGCAGTTTTGCATCCCAACTGAGAAAGCTGACCCTGGCCTGAACTTGGATCAGACCTCACTCATATTTTATGCATGAGTTGTTCACACTTTTTCTTCAAGTTCATTCTTGTCATTAGTAAGATCAGCATTTTAATCTTGAACTAATCCATTCTGTGTAGTGAACATTTGCCCACAGTGCTCTTACACAGGGGATTTTAGTAATTTCACCCAGCAATGAGGAGGGAATGGTGATATGAGTTCAAGCCTGCATGGTCTTTGTGATTTGAATTGGAACTTGGAGAAGCTGATGGTTCCCTCTTCCTGCCACCAGTCTTCTTCTGAGTGACGAGGTCAGAATGGGGCTCAGCTGTAATTAAAGCCCATGATATCATTGCCTTGATTTGAAAATTTTAAGCAAAGTACAGAGATTAAAGTGTTACAAGTGTTGCTGTCAATGCTGTTAATAAGAACATAGAACAGTACAGCACAGCACAGGCCCTTCAGCCCACAATGTCGTGCTGAACTTTTTTTGAAACCAAGATCAAGCTATCCCACTCCCTATCATTCTGGTGTGCTCCATGTGCCTATCCAATAACCGCTTGAAAGTTCCTAAAGTGTCCAACTCCACTATCACAGCAGGCAGTGTATTCCACACCCCAACCACTCTTTGAGTAAAGAATCTACCTCGGACATCCCTCCTATATCTCCCACCATGAACCTTATAGTTATGACCCCAGTAACAGCTACACCCACCTGAGGAAATAGTCTCTGCACGTCCACTCTATCTATCCCCCTCATCATCTTATAAACTTCTATTAAGTCACCTCTCATTCTCCTCCGCTCTAAAGAGAAAAGTCCCAGCTCCCTCAACCTTTCGTAATAAGACCTACCCTCCAAACCAGGCAGCATCCTGGTAAATCTCCTCTGCATTCTCTCCAATGCTTCCACATCCTTCTTATAGTGAGGTGATCAGAACTGAACACAATATTCCAAATGTGGTCTCACCAAGGTTCTGTATAGTTGCAGCATAACCCCACACTCTGAAACTCAAACCCCCTGTTAATCAACACTAACACACTCTAAGCCTTCTTCACGGTTCTATCCACTTGAAAGGCAACCTTCAAGGATCTGTGGATATGAACCCCAAGATCTCTTTGTTCCTCCACATTCCTCAGAACTTGCCGTTGACCCTGTAATCTGCATTCAAATTTATCCTACCAAAATGAATCACCTCGCACTTATCAGGGTTAAACTCCACCTGCCACATTTCGGCCCAGCTCTACATCCTATCAATGTCTCTCTGCAGTCTACAAGAGCCCTCCACCTCATCCACTACTCCACCAATCTTGGAGTCATCAGCAAATTTACTGACCCACTCTTCAGCCCCCTTCCTCCAAGTCATTGATAAAAATCATAAATAGCAGAGGGATTTAATGGGATTGAGGGTTACAGATAGGCCTGGTACAAAGAACATAGAACATAGAACATTCCAGCGCAGTACAGGCCCTTTGGCCCTCGATGTTGCGTCGACCAGTGGAACCAATCTAATGACCCTCTAACCTAAACTATTCCAATGTTATCCATATGCCTATCCACTGACCATTTGAACGCCCTTAAAGTTGGCGAGTCCACAACTGCTGCAGGAGGGCATTCCACGACCTTAGTACCCTCTGAGTAAAGAACCTAACTCTGACATCCGTCCTACAACTACCACCTCTTAATTTAAAGCTATGTCCCCTCGTGTTAGCCATCACCATCTGAGGTAAAAGGCTCTCACTGTCCACCCTATCTAACCCTCTGATCATCTTGTATGCCTCAATCAGGTCACCTCATAACCTTCTTCTCTCCAATGAAAATAACCTCAAGTCCCTCAGCCTTTCCTCATAAGATCTTCCCACCATTCCAGGCAACATCCTGGTAAACCTCCTCTGCACCCTTTCCAATTGCTTCAACATCTTTCTTATAATGCGGCGACCAGAACTGTACGCAATACTCCAAGTGCGGCCGCACCAGAGTTTTGTACAGTTGCAACATGACCTCACAGCTCCGAAATGCAGTCCCTCTACCAATAAAAGCTAACACACCGTATGCCTTCTTAACAACCTTATCAACCTGGGTGCCAACTTTCAGGGAGCTATGCACATGTACCCCGAGATCACTCTGCTCGTTGACACTACCAAGAGTCCTTCCATTAGCCCTATATTCTGTACCCCTGTTATTCTTACCAAAGTGAATCATCTCACACTTTTCCGTATTAAGGTAGGTAGGTAAGTAGGTAGGGATATGATCGGTGCAACTTGTGGGCTGAAGGGCCTGTTTGTGCTGTAGTATTCTATGTTCTATGACCCAGCACTGACCCCTGTGGTACACCACTGGTAACTGGTCTCCAGTCTGAAAATTTTCCATCCACTACCACCCTCTGTCTTCTATGAGACAGCCAGTTACTTATCCAATCGGCCAAATTTCCCTCTATCCCACACCTCCTTACTTTTATCATGAGCCTACCATGAGGAACCTTATCAAACGCCTTGCTACCTTCATCTACTCACCTTCTCAAAGAATTCAATTAAATTTGTGAGGCAAGAATTAACCCTCACGAATCCGTGCTAACTATCCCGGATTAAGCTGCATCTTTCCAAATGGTCATAAATCCTGTTCCTCAGGACCTTTTCCATTAACTTACCAACCACAAAAGTGAGACTATCTGTCATATAATTTCCAGGGTCATTCCTATTCCCTTTCTTGAACAGAGTAACAACATTCACCACTCTCCAGTCCTCTGGCACTATCCCTGTGGACAGTGAGGACCCAAAGATCAAAGCCAAAGACTCCACAATCTCATCCCTTGCCTCCCAAAGAATCTTAGGATATATCCCACCTGGCCCAGGGGACTTATCGACCCTCAGATTTTTCAAAACCGCCAGTACATCTTCCCTCAGAACATCTACCTGCACCAGCCTATCAGCTTGTATCACACTCTCATCCTCAAAAACATGGCCCTTCTCCTCAGTGAACACTGAAGAAAAGTATTCATTCAACACCTCACCTATCTCTTCTGACTCCATGCACAAGTTTCCACTACTATCCTTGACTGGCCCTAATCTCACCCCGGTCATTCACAAGGCACAAGTCAGGAATACAATGGAACATTCTCCACTTGCCTGGATTCTGGGTGAATGCAGCTCCAACAACACTCAAGAAGCTTAAGAACATAAGAACATAAGAAATAGGAGCAGGAGTAGGCCATCTAGCCCCTCAAGCCTGCCCCGCCATTCAATAAGATCATGGCTGATCTGTCGTGTCTCAGTTCCACATTCCCACCTTCTCCCCATAACCCTTAATCCCCTCGCTTATCAAAAACCCATCAACCCCCGTCTTAAAAATATTTAGCGAGGCAGCCTCCACCACTTCAACGGGCAGAGAATTCCAGAGATTCACCACCCTTTGAGTGAAGAAGTTTTTCCTCAACTCTGTTCTAAACCACCCCCTCTTTATCCTGAGGCTGTGCCCTCTAGTCCTACTGTCCTTTCTGAGCGGGAAGAGCCTCTCCATCTCTATCCTATCCATCCCATTCAGCATCTTATACGTCTCAATGAGATCTCCTCTCATTCTTCTAAACTCTAACGAGTACAAGCTTGACATCATCCAGGACAAAGCAGCCCATTTGATCATTACCCCTTCCATCAACATTCATTCCCCCACCACCAACACCCAGTGGCAGCCATGTGCACCATCTACAAGATGCACTGCAGAAACTCATCAACTTTCCATAGGCAGCACTTTCCAAGCCTATGACCACTACCATCTAGAAGAACAAGAGCAACAGATACCTTGGAATACCAACAGCTGTAAGTTGCTTTCCTAGTCACTCACCATCCTGACTTGGAAATATATCACTGTTCCTTCACTGCAGCTGAATCAAAATCATCAGGTCAATGTTCTAGAATTCCATCCCCTAACAGCACCCGGGAAGTACCTACATAGAACATAGAACATAGAACATAGAACATTACAGCGCGGAACAGGCCCTTCGGCCCACAATGTTGCGCCGACCAGTCTTATTTTTAAAAAAAAACATTGACCCACTAATCTAAACCACTCCCTTTTCGTCCATAAACCTATCCACCAATCTCTTAAACGCCCCCAAACTAGGCGCATTTACAACTGCAGCAGGCAGGGCATTCCAGTCCCTCACCACCCTCTGGGTAAAGAACCTGCCCCTGACATCCGTCCTATAACTACCCCCCCTTAATTTAAAGCCATGCCCCCTCGTGCTAGATTTCTCCATCCGAGGAAACAGGCTATCACCATCCACCCTATCTAAACCTCTAATCATCTTATATGTTTCTATAAGATCCCCTCTTAGCCGCCTTCTTTCCAGTGAAAACAACCCCAAATCCCTCAGTCTCTCCTCATAGGACCTCCCCTGCATACCAGGCAACATCCTGGTAAACCTCCTCTGCACCCTCTCCAAAGCCTCCACATCCTTCCTGTAATGTGGGGACCAGAACTGCACACAGTACTCCAAGTGCGGCCGCACCAGAGTTGTGTACAGTTGCAACATGACGCTGCGACTCCTAAATTCAATCCCCCTACCAATAAACGCCAAGACACCGTATGCCTTCTTAACAACCTTATCTACTTGATTCCCAACTTTCAGGGATCTATGTACACATACACCTAGATCCCTCTGCTCCTCCACTCTATTCAAAGTCCTCCCGTTAGCCCTATACTCAACACATCTGTTATTCCTACCGAAATGGATTACCTCACACTTCTCCGCATTAAACTCCATCCGCCACCTCGCAGCCCAGCTCTGCAACCTGTCCAAGTCACCCTGCAAACTTCGACACCCTTCCTCACAATCTACCACACCTCCGACTTTGGTGTCATCAGCAAACTTACTAATCCACCCAACTATACCCTCATCCAGATCATTAATAAAGATTACGAACAGCAGTGGCCCCAAAACAGATCCCTGAGGCACACCACTCGTAACCGAACTCCATGATGAATAATTACCATCAACCACCACCCTCTGTCTCCTATCTGCTAACCAATTCCTGATCCAAGTACCTAAATTACCACCAATCCCATACATCTGCATTTTCTGCAGAAGCATACCATGGTGAACCTTATCAAACGCCTTACTAAAATCCATATATACCACATCTACTGCCTTACCCCTATCCACCTCTTTGGTCACCTTCTCAAAGAACTCAATAAGGTTAGTAAGGCACGACCTTCCCGCTACAAAACCATGCTGACTATCTCTAATCAATTCATTACTCTCCAAATAACTATAAATCCTATCCCTAATAATTCTTTCTAAAACCTTGCCCACTACAGAAGTAAGACTCACATCTCAGGGACTGCAGAAGTTCAAGAAGGCAACTCATTACCACCTTTTGAAGGATAAGCAGATTTAAGAACATAAGAACATAAGAACATAAGAAATAGGAGCAGGAGTAGGCCATCTAGCCCTTCGAGCCTGCCCCGCCATTCAATAAGATCATGGCTGATCTGTCGTGGCTCAGTTCCACTTTCCCGCCCTCTCCCCATAACCCTTAATCCCTTCTCTTATCAAAAACCCATCAACCCGCTTCTTAAAAATATTTAGCGAGGCAGCCTCCACCACTTCAACGGGCAGAGAATTCCAGAGATTCACCACCCTTTGAGTGAAGAAGTTCCTCCTCAACTCCGTTCTAAACCGCCTCCCCTTTATCTTGAGGCTGTGCCCCCTAGTCCTACTGTCTTTTTTGAGCGGGAAGAGTCTCTCCACCTCTATCCTATCCATCCCATTCATCATCTTATACGTCTCAATGAGATCTCCCCTCATTCTTCTAAACTCTAACGAGTACAAGCCTAGTTTATTCAGCCTCTCCTCATAGCTCAATCCCCTCAACTCCGGTATCAGCCTAGTAAACCTCCTCTGCACTCCCTCCAGGGCCAAAATATCCTTGCGCAGGTGCGGCGCCCAAAACTGCACACAGTACTCCAGCTACGGCCTCACCAATGCCCTATACAGCTGCAGCAAGACCTCCCTACTTTTATATTCAATCCCCCTCGCTATGAAGGCCAGCATCCCATTCGCCTTCCTGACCACCTGCTGCACCTGCAAGCTGGGTTTTTGCGACTCATGCACAAGGACCCCGAGGTCCCTCTGCACCGTCGCCTGCTGCAGTTTTTCGCCACGTAAGTAATAGTCCTTCCTACCATTCTTCCTACCAAAGTGGACCACCTCACACTTGCCAACATTAAATTCCATTTGCCATTTCCTGGCCCATTCGCCCAGCCTATCTAGATCCTTCTGCAGACTCTCCACACCCTCCGCACAATTTAATACAGCATAGGCGAATGCTCTTGTGATACTGGAATCGAGTACTTCAGATGAAGTCTGCAGTTCTCTGGGTAGACTCACAACAGTTTGCATTCAGAACAGCTTCCCAAAACACCATGGACTCTAGGCAAGCCACCAACAGCAGATTACCCCCCTTTAGAAAGGTAAGACCTTGCTTTCAGATAACCAACAGCATTTCCAAAACCAGGGAGAGAGAAACTTCAGCTTTTCAGCTTGATGCCCCTTCTAAAACTAAAACTCAAATTAAACAGCAGCTCAAACTGAAACAGAAGAACTCCTGACACATGACCTTCCAATCAGATTTTCTCCTAACAATGCAGAGTCATAAACGTCCCAATAAAAATCAACAATCCCATTTAATCAGCAATAAAAAGACTCTGTGGACAGCCAGGCAATAATTGGAAAAACAGACTGAAAAGGTTTGCTTACAACTGCAGAGTACATGATTAAAAAAAACACTTCTTAAAGGTACACTAATGTCACAACTGCAATGAAGTTACTGTGAAAATCCCCTAGTCACCACATTCTGGCACCCGTTCAGGTACACTGAGGGAGAATTTAGCATGGCCAATGCACCTAACCAGCACATCTTTTGGATTGTGGGAAGAAACAGGAGCATCCGGAGGAAACCAATGCAGACATGGAGAGAATGTGAAGTCTCCACGCAGATAGTGAGCCGAGCTGGAATTGAACCCGATCCCCGGTGTTGTGAGGCACCAGTACTAATCATTGTGCCACCATTCTGCTCCGATAAACTTGATAGAGGTTTACAAAATTATGCGAGTCATAGACAGGGTGAATCGAGGCTTTTTCCTAGGGTGGAAGTGTCAATTACAAGGAATCACTGGTTTAAGGTAAGAGGAAGGAAGTTTAAGGGAGATGAGTGGGGGAAGCTTTTCATGCAGAGGGTTGTGGGTGCCTGGAATACCCTGCCAGAGGAAGTGGTGGAAGCAGGCACTTAGAAACATTTAAGAGGCTTCTGGGTGTGTTCATGAATGGAGGGATCTGGACTGAGCCAGGGCAGAAGGTTTTTTTTTAGTTTAGTTAGGCCATCATGAGTGGCACGGGCTTGGAGGGCTGAAGGGGCTGTTCCTGTACGGTACTTTTTTGGTTCTTTTGTTCTTTTTTTGATAACTAAGGATGGATAATAAATGCTGGTCTGGCCCGTGACACCCACATTCAATAAACGAATTATGAAAAACAGATTTACAAATTGCAAGTTCAGCAGAATCGTAAACTGAAACATTTTGAAATATGAGGTTTGACATTTATTTATTACATCTGATTATTGACGGCTGCCATCTGTTTTCCAATTTCCACTGAAAATACAGAAAAGATTTAAGTTTGAGCAATGAAAGATTATGTAAATCGTTGCTGTTTTTAGCAAAATAAATTTCAAAGTATAATTTCTTTCAATTTGTTAAAGCATTATTCACACAAAGCGGAACCTCAGCTTTCCCCAGCTTCTGATGATGTAGGGAGGATGGAAAGTATTTTTAACATTGGAATCTCAGAGGCAATTTGCATTCTCATTGATTGACGTGTTCAACTCAACAGTTTCATTTCCTACTGTTTTCTTGAAACAAACCAGGTTAAAAGAAATTAAAGTTCAAAGTTTATTTATTAGTGTCACAAGCAGGCTTACAGCAATGACGTTACTGTGAAAATCCCCATTGAATTGGTTCAGTTCAAATGTTATTTTTTTTCATATAACTATTTTCATTTTAGGACTGTTTCTTTAGCATTGCTTTTTAAAAATTTGCACCTGCGTAGAGCAAATGTTCTTTATTACCATAGAACCATACAGTGCAGAAAGAGGCCCTTCGAGTCTGCACCAAACACAATCCCACCCAGGCCCTACCCCCATATCCCTACATATTATACCCACTAATCCCTCTAACCTACACATCCCTGGTCACTAAGGGGCAATTTCTCAGCATAGCCAATCAACCTAACCCACACATCTTTGGATTGTGGGAGGAAACCAGAGCACCCGGAGGAAACCCACACAGACACAAGGAGAATGTGCAAACTCCACACAGACAGTGACCCGAGCTGGGAATTGAACCAGGACCCTGGAGCTGTGAAGCAGCAGTGCTAACCCACTGTGCTACCATTCTGCCCGGTTATTCAACAGTAATGGCGTGAAGGAGATGCTTTAACCTTCACCTTTCTAATTTTCAGATTTGTGGGGACGGGGGTTTAGACTAGTGGTGGGAGGGGACTGGTGAGGGGGCGGTGAATTGCTTTGAAGGGCTGTTTGCAATGTGAACATTTTAAAAACAGCCTGTACAATGCAACTTTGACATAAACACCCAAATAGCAGGCAAAACATCTTCTCATTGCAACAGGTATTTCATGTTAGAATTTAAAATCAATCCTTATTTCACTTGGGGTGTGTTTTCATTACTTATTGCTGCGCACAACAAAGCAAGTTAAAAACTTTACAGCGTAGATTGATTGGAACTCTTCTGTTTACCCCCGAGATCTGGATCAGAAATTTGCGTTAACAGTGATATCACTCGGACCAATTTCAACACAATTCCTAAAGATAAAGAGACAAAAAAGCATGAATAAATATTTCACTGTGCTCTTTGACATTGACAGGCACAATAAGGAGGGAAATGGAATGACAACACTCATTGTGAGGGAAATAGAATATAAAAGTAGGAAGATTTGACACAATTGTATAGAGTGTTGATGAGATCACATTTGGAGTGCCTTGTGCAGTTTTGGACTCCTTATTTAAAAATTATTTCCCTTAGAGCAAAAATGTCCGAGGAGGGATCTGATCGAGGTGTACAAGGGATCCCTCTATCGAGGGACATAGGTAGGGTAGAGAGAAAGAATCTATTCTCTTAGTAGAGAGGTCAATAACTGGGGGCAGAGATTTAGGGGCAGGAGATCGAGAGGGAATTTTAAGAAATTGTTTCTCACTCAGAGGGTGGTGGGAATCTAGAACTCGCTGCCTGAAAGGGTGGTCGAGGAAGGAAACTTCACAACATTAAAGGAGATTTTAGATGAGCATTTGAAACACCACAGCCTGCATGACTATGGACCAAGTGCTGGAAAATGGTAGCACAAAAGACATTGGGCCACAGAACCATAGAACATGACAGCACAGAAACAGGCCTTTTGCCCCTTCTTGTCTGTGTTGAACCATTTTTCTGCCTAGTCCCACTGACCTGCACCTGGACCATATCCCTCCACACCCCTCTCATCCATGTACCTGTCCAAGTATGCAACATGCAAATATAGAATATTTATCCTTGAACACACTAATTTGGACTCCTTCAGACCTGAATATATTGTCACTGGTACAAAGCTGTGTCTAAGAGGAAATATTCCGCATTGGCCAGTACTTTCCGTTGCAACAGGACAAGAAGTCGGTCTAATCTCCACAAACTCTCAGCTGAAGGTAAGTCCAACACTCTGCTTATTCATGTCCATCAAAAGGATTTTTCATTTTAACAGTGAGATGAGATTTACGTCCTAGTCTGCATTACTTCAGCCAAGCTTTGCTTGACAAATACATGCCCATATCAACGGAGATTTGCAAAAATCAACGAGAAGGAAAATGCTCATTATTGCTACATGGAGTCTTTTTTTTAATTTATTTTTCTAACAGTAGGAACTCATGGAATAAAATCGAAAGACTGCAGAAATCTGAAATAAAACAGAAAATGCTAGAAATATTCAGCAGGTTTGGCAACATCTGCAGAGACAGAAACAAAGATAATGTTTCGAGTCCAGAATAAAGAACAAACAACAAAGAAAATTACAGCACAGGAACAGGTCCTTTGGCCCTCCAAGCCTGCAACGACTGATCTAAAACCCTCTGCTCTTCCAGGGACCATATCCCTCCATTCCCATCCTATTCATGTATTTGTCAAATGCCCCTTAAAAGTCACCATCGTACCCACTTCCACTACCTCCCCCGGCAGTGAGTTCCAGGCACCCACCAATATGGCTCTTCTTCAGAACCAATGACACTCTTATCTCTGTTGGTATTGAGACTTACACCTTTGTGCAAATAGCAAAAACAAGTAAAAGTGAGTATCATCCTTTGAAATATACAGTGACAAATGTGCATTTTGCAAGTTTACAGTTGATTTGCCACATAGAACAAACAGGAAATAGATTTTGAGATGAATTGTGCTCTTATCTTGTCTCTAGCAAATAGTGCGCATCTTCCAAAGTAAATGATGTTTGACAAACATTTCAGAATTTGTGCTCCAACTGAAATTAAAACTACAAACAAGGTCACATTTGCAAAATCCTTCCATCTGAAGATCCTCTTTAATCATTACAAGCAGTTATCAAAGGAAAGATAAAATAAGACCGGCATTTAATAGTATTATTCATGACCTTGGCATGTCTTTGCACTTCATAGTCAATGAAATATTGTTTTGAAGTGTAGTCACTGTTACAATTTAACAGTATTGCAATGATATGAGCATTTGAAACAAAATGAGGATACTAAAATTAGCCAAAGACCATAGAATCCCCTCAATGCAGAAGTAGATGGCATTGATTCTCCGAAAGAGTACCTTACCATAACCAACTTCCCAGCCACTCTCCTAACCCAATGCATTTATCAGGCCAATCCTCTGAACCTACTCACCTTCAGACCTTAAGGCGCAATTTAGCAAGGCCAATCCTCGTAAACCTCACATTTCTTTGGCGAGTGGAAGGAAACTGGAGCACCCGGAGGAAACCTTTGCAGGCATGGAGAGAATGTGCAAACTCCTTACAGACAGTGACCCAAGGCTGGAATCAAACCTGGGCACTGTGAGGCAGCAGTGTTAACCATTCTGCCACTGTGCCACCTGTCTCCCTGGTGAATGTCTGATGCTGACCCGTAGTGCTGCAAACCTCAGTGTTATATTTGATCTCATTACAAAACTGATTGTTGAACCACAGTGTAGCATTACTCGGATTGTCTTTATCCAGCTCTGACTCCACCCCTGCATCAGCTCTTTTTGTAATTCATTCCTGGGATGTGGATGTCACTGGTTGGACCAGCATTTATTACCCATAGAACATAAAACATTACAGCGCAGAACAGGCCCTTCGGCCCATGATGTTGCGCCGACCAGTTACAAAACAATGACCCACTAACCTAAACCAATCCCTTTTCGTCCATAAACCTATCCACGGATCTCTTAAACGCCCCCAAACTAGGCGCATTTACAACCGCAGCAGGCAGGGCATTCCAATCCCTCACCACCCTCTGGGTAAAGAACCTACCCTTGACATCCGTCCTATAATTACCCCCCCCTTAATTTAAAGCCATGCCCCCATCCCCATGGTGGTGGGATAAACTAGCCAAGATGGAGCAGACTGATCCCAACATTTACAGGAGGGGATTAGAGACCCTGCCTCCACCCACCACCAACCCCCTCTCCCGGAAAATCCCCCTCCCCCCCACACCCCCTTCCACACACCCCCCCCACCCCCCACCTCCCCCCCGCCCCAGAAAATCCAGCCCTCAAACTCAGAAATACACGAAGAAATGTGATGTCTGTAAAATACTTCAGTGACTGCAGGAACCCCCCAAAGCTTCTTTGACAGCAATTTCCAAACTTACCACCTCAAGTACCAAGAAGGACAAGGCAGCAGATACCTGGAAACACCACCACCTGCAAGTTCCCCTTCAAACCACATACCTTACTGATTTGGAAACATGTTGGCCACAGTCATTGGATCAAAATCCTGGAACTCCCTCCCAAATGGCACCATGGGTGTACGTACACCACACATGGACAGCAGCAGTTCAAGAAGGCAGCTCACCACCACCTTTTCAAGGGCAATTAGAGATGGGCAGTAAATACTGGTCTAGCCAGCGATGCCCACATCTAATGAATAAATAAAGGAGAAAAAATAAGGAATGAACAAGAGGTGACATTGTGCCGAATGAGTGGATAGGACGTGGAATGCATTGCTCTATAGGTTGGTAAACACTGATCCAATGATAGCCATCCACAGGAAATTGGATAATTAGTTGAAGGATATATTGTAGGGATGTGGGGAGGCTTAACAGAATGATGTTCTGACAGAGTGTCCCCAATCCAATACAATTCACCCTCTCACGCTGAATATACATTCAGTAAAATAATAAGCGATTTCCAAGTGGGTGCCATAAGCATAGACATGGGTCAAGGGTGGAAGAGGAAAAGCACATTGTTAAAATGGCAGCCCGGTTCTTGTTCCTTCTCGCTCCATCATGAGGTATTTTTGAAAATATGTCTGTGTCCCAGTAAAAACAATATCAAAGGCAGGAAATAGAACATTTATAGACTAAAACAGAAAAATTCAAATTAGTGAATGAAGTCATACCTCTGGACTGAGTTGCTGTTCTCGCTCTATATATATATATTTATATATAGATGCTCTAAGAATGTTTTCCTTTGCGAGACAGACAAGTGTCTGGGGAAATGAATCTCCTTTTTATGACAGATTACAGAAGGATTGCTTTCTCGTTGGGCCGAAGGGTCTGTTCCCCGTGCTGTGTTGTTCTTTGTTCTTTGTTGTCAGGTCTGCAGTTATTAAAATCAATATTAAAGCTGGAAGGCTGCATAATGTTTAGTGGAGAAATGGAGGGTAAAATGAGTCCAGTATTGCAGCGTGTAGGTGAAGTCAGAGGCACAGAGATTAACAGATTAAAGAGTAATTTCTGTGTGTCTGATCTCCATGTTTGTGATTATGCTCTTGGTGCCAGTCACACCTTCACCAGTACCTTACACAGTGGGAGGAGCCAACCCTAAACCACGTGGTTAACCATTCATAGCCCTCAGGTATGTCCAGTCCGAGGGCGTTGTGGGTTTGGTGGGTGTGATGGGAACACAAGAACACAAGAAATGGAAGCGGGATTGACCACCAGGTCCTTCAGGCCTGTCCCGCCATTCAATACAATCGTGGCTGAACTATACCGGCCTCAACTCCTTCTCTCTGCCATTTCCCCATCGGCCTCCATTCCTCGATCTATCAAATATTATCCACCTCCACATTAAATACGTTTACTGATCCAACCTCCTGCACCCTTTGTGGTAGAGAATTCCAGAAATTCATCACTCTCTGCAAGAAGAACTTTCTACACACCTGAGTTTGAAATGACCTCAGTTTTAAATGACCAGCTCTTTATCCTGTAGCAATGTCCCATTGTTTGGGATTCTCCCATGACTGAAAATATCTCGCACAGCTAAGTAGTTAGCACTGCTGCCTTACAGCGCCAGGGATCCAGGTTCAATTCCCGGTTTGGGTGACTGTCTATGCACATTCTCCCTGTGTCTGCGTGGGTTTCCTCCAGGTGCTATGTTTCCTCCCACAGTCCAAACATGTGCGGGTTAGGTGGATTGGCTACGCTAAATTGCCTCTGAGTGTCAAAGTGATTATCTA
Organism: Carcharhinus amblyrhynchos; assembly: GCF_965287045.1. Lineage (NCBI taxonomy): Eukaryota > Metazoa > Chordata > Chondrichthyes > Carcharhiniformes > Carcharhinidae > Carcharhinus > Carcharhinus amblyrhynchos. The sequence continues at coordinate 2,221,867 of NC_137329.1, read as the reverse complement.
GGGTAAATGCATGGGGTTGTGGGGATAGAACTGGGTGGGATTGTGATCAGTGCAGACTCGATGGGCCAAATGGCCTTCTTCTGCACTGTAGGATTCTATGAATCCATGATCTCACCATCTCCCCTGTCAAGCCCCCTCAGTATCTTATATGTGTGAATAAGGTCACTCCTCGTTCTTTTAAACTTCAAGGGATACGGACACCAAACATTTAGCCTCTCTTGATAGGCCAACTGTCTCATCCCAGGAATTAGTCTGGTAACTCTCCTATGGATTGCCTCCAATCTTACCATATCCCTTTCTAAGGGTAAGAAAAGAATGATCATAGCTCTTGTTCCTTCTCGCTCCATCATGAGGTATTTTTGAAAATATGTCTGTGTCCCAGTAAAAACAATATCAAAGGCAGGAAATAGAACATTTATAGACTAAAACAGAAAAATTCAAATTAGTGAATGAAGTCATACCCCTGGACTGAGTTGCTGTTCTCTCTCTCTCTATATATATTTATATATAGATGCTCTAAGGATGTTTTCCCTTGCGAGACAGACAAGTGCTCGGGGAAATGAATCTCCCTTTTATGACAGATTAGAGAAGGATTGCTTTCTTGGAGGGTTGTGAGAACGGAACTCTCTTTTCTAGAGAGAGGTGGAGACAGAGTCACGGAATATTTTTAAGGTTCAGGTAGTTAGATTCTTAACTAACAAGGAAGCCAAAGGTTATTGGGGGGGGTGGGTGGCAGATGGGATATGGGATTGTGGGTACAATCACATCAACCAGGGTCTTACTGAATGGAGGCGCAGGCTCGAGGAGCCGAATGGCCTGCCTCCCGCTCTGAATTTCTATGCGCGTCTCACCTCTAATAATAGTTCCGAGAAGTTATTTTTGTGTCCGTTTATTCATACCTGACATATTTGAATAAAAATGATGTGATACATCTTCATTTATGCTAAAGACTGATTTGAGAGGTTGCAAACTGAAAGGGATATTTTGTTCAATGCACAGTAACATTTGGCAGCACTTTTATAACCCACGGGAATGCTGCTACTCCTATTATCTTTGATTTTCACTTTTATGTTTCTGCTTTGTCTGCAATGAAAGTAAACACAATCCCACTGGGAAATTCTCACTGGGAACATGCCACTGCCGGTCCCCCTTCCTTTCACACTTGAGAAATGCAGCTACTTCGAGCTGAAGAATTTGTTCACTCAGAACCCAGTTTCAGATATCCCATTTATCAAGAAACTTTTCTAAAAAGCAAAAACATCTCAGGGAACCGGCTTGTGGTTTTTTTTCAGTGAAATATGTCTGCCATGTTCGGGAAGCTTCTTTCTTCCATTGGATGTGATTGGAGACAGGTGTAGGTGACTTATTACCTTTATATTTATATATATTTTATGTATCACCTTCACAACCACTCATGGATGGGGGAAGGGACAGGTATTTAAAGTTTAAGGCTTATTTATTAGTGTCACAAGGGGGCTTACATTAGCACTACAATGAAATTATTGTGAAAATCCCCTAGTCGTCACACTCCAGCACCTGTTCGGGTACACTGAGGGAGAATTTAGCACAGCCAATGCATTCTAACTAGCACGACTTTCAGACTGTGGGAGGAAACCGGAGTATCTGGAAGTAACTCACACAGACACAGGGAGAACGTGCAGACTCCGCACAGACAGTGACCCAAGCCAGGAGTCAAACCCGTGTCCCTGGAGCCCTGAGGTAGCAGTGCTAACCAGGTGGGTTTTTCTGACAATCGACAATGCTTTCAGGGTCATCAGTGGGTGAGCAGGCGGGGAATAGAGGGATTCTAGTGGTTGGTTTAGATAGGACAATGTGATTGGTTCAGGTTTGGAGAGCTGAAGGACCTGTTCCTGTGCTCTATTGTTCTTTATTCTTTGTTTGTTATAAAATCATAGAGTCACAGTGGTTTACAGCATGGAAACTAGCCCTTTGGCCCAACTTGTCCTTGCCACCTTTTTTTTAAATCCCTCAACTAATCCCAACTGCCTGCATTTGGCCCATATCCCTCTATAACCATCTTACCCATGTAACTATCTAAATGTTTTTTAAAAGACAAAACTGTACCCACCTCTACTACTACCTCTGGCAGCTTGTCCCAGACACTCACCACCCTCTGTGTGAAAAAATTGCCCCTCTGGACACTTTTGTATCTCTCCCCTCTCACCTTAAACCTATGCCTTCTAGTTTTAGACTCCCCTACCTTTGGGAAAAGATATTGATTATCTAGCTGATCTGTGCCCCTCATTATTTTATAGACCTCTATAAGATCACCCCTCAGCCTTCGAAACTCCAGAGGAAAAAGTCCCAGTCTATCCAGCCTCTCCTAATAACTCAAACCATCAAGTCCTGGTGGCATCCTAGTAAATCTTTTTTGCATTCTTTCTAGTTTAATAGTATCCTTTCTATAATAGGGTGACCAGAACTGTACATGGTATTCCAAGTGTGGCCTTACCAATGTCTTGTACAACTTCAACAAGACATCCCAACTCCCGTATTCAATGTTCTGACTAATGTTCTTTGCTGGCTCCTCAGAAATCTGGGCATCCCTTTTAAATGTGCCCCAATCTGCACTAAAAATAATGCTTGCTCCCCCCTCCCTTTCTTCCCTCCACACCCCATCCCAATGGGGCTTCCCGGCGGAAACCACTTTAGCACTGCCCTCAGTACTGCCCCCAGGATGATGGTGTATGGGGCAGCATCAGAGTGCCAGCAGGCAGTGCCAGCACAGTGTCTAGACATTCCCTGCTCCCACAGGGGCTATACTTACTAAATGGCCTCCTCAGTATTATACTGTTCTTTTTAGTTTTGATTTTATTTGATTTATTGTTAGATGTGTTAACATGCAGTGAAAAATATTGTTTCTTGCGCGCTACACAGACAAAGCATACCGTTCATAGAGAAGGGAACAAGCGCAGAATGTAATGGGACATTCATAACGAGCATGTAGAAAAAGACCAACTTAATGCAAAGTAGGTCCATTCAAAAGTCTGACAGCAGCAGGGAAGAAGCTGTTCTTGAGTCAGTTGGTGTGTGAGTGGTTATTTGTGTGGAAAGATGGTTCTTGGATCCAAATTATAAAGATTTTATGAATGACAGATGGGCTGCCATTCAGTTTCCTCTGAGTCAAAGAATAGGAAATGAAAGATATAGCTGTTCAAATGATTTCTGGAGAGACTCTTGAACAGGCTGCAGAAGTAAATATGATGCATAGTGTTTTAATGAGCTGATTGTTCAATTGTTGACACTTAATATTTAGGCATATTTTCATGTAACATGTTCAATTGTAATAAAATCAGCTTTGTGTGCAAAGAAATCGAAATTCCAGAACAAACAGAATTGCTAAACTTCTTTAAATTCAATTAGAAGTCTCACAACACCAGGTTAAAATCCAACAGGTTTATTTGGTAATATGAGCTTTTGGAACACTGCTCCTTCATCAGGTGAGTGGAGAGGTAGGTTCGCAAACATGGCATAGATATTTGGGCAAAGACACAATGTCAAGATAATAGAACATAGAATGGTTGGAATGATGTGATAATGGTTGGAATGTGAGTCTTTTCAGGTAATCAATGAGGTTGTGTTTGTGAAACCCACCTCTCCATTCACCTGATGAATGAGCAGCATTCTGAAAGCTTATGGTACCAAATAAACCTGTTGGACTTTAACCTGGTGTTGTGAGACTTCTTATGGTTCCCACCCTAGTCCAACGCCGGCATCTTCACATATTTAAATTTGTTACAGGTGATCCATGGACCCAGAATCATAGAAACCCTACAGTGCAGAAAGAGGCCATTTGGTCCATCGAGTCTGAACCAACCACAATCCCACCCTTTTCCTACCCCCTACATACTTACCTGCTAATCCCTCTAACCTATAGGTCTTAGAACACGATGGGGCAATTTTAACATGGCCAATCAACCTAACCCGCACATCTTTGGACTGTGGGAGGAAACCGGAGCAACTGGAGGAAACCCATGCAGACATGAGGAGAATGTGCAAACTCCATACAGACAGTGACCCGAGCCGGGAATCGAACGCAGGTCCCTGGAGCTGTGAAGCAGCAGTGCTAACCACTGTGCTACCATGCCGCCCCAAAAAGGGGAGATGATTCAGGATCCATGACTTCTTTCCATGGACCTGCAACCATCCCATTACAGGAAGGACTATTTTTGTAAAAAGGTTGCTAACTCTTCAATGTATAGGCATAAACTTCCTGGACCTGCCCATCATGGGAATTGTCATAGGCAGATAGAGCATTGTGAACAAGTGAAAGATCTGTTGATGTTGACTGGGTATTTCCAGTTCTGGGGCTGGCGGGACAGGAAAACCTTGTCCATAATGCAATCAGTCAATACGCATTATTTAATATATCGGGGTAATTTTACCCAAAATTTGTCAGAGTGTTAGGTTTGAATCCCAGCATGGATGCTGGCGTAATTTAAATGTAATTCATAAACAAATCTTGGAATTGAAAACTATTTTCGCTAATAATGACTATGAAACTATCATTGATTGTTGTAAAACCCCAGTTAGTTCATTAATATCCTTTAGGGAAGGAAATCTGCCATCCTTACCCACATGTGACTCCAGACCCACAGCATTGTGGCTGATTCTGAACTGCCTCCTGAAATGGTTGACCAAGCCTCTTAGTTGATGGGATAATGGAGATGGGCAACAAATGCTGGCCCAGCCAATGACACCCATATCCCTTGAAAGAATACATTTTTTAAAAAAGTCTGCCTGAAGTTGAGTTTTAACATGAATCTATTCAGATCAAGGGAAAATCAGAGGCATGTAATCTAGCTATATGTCTCAAACCAGTAGAACTTGCAAAATATGCCATTTCATTCTACTTGCCCATCTGTGCATGAGGGCTGATATTTTGGAAATCACACCAGCAGTTTTGTAGGCAGGTGCCATTAACAGCTGAAAGGGTGTGAATGAGAGTGAGAACGAATGCCATTTTTAACCTAACTTTTAAATATTCATATTTTCCTCTTTATGTTTCCTGGCAACCAGAAATTCTGTGGTGAAAGTCCAGGTCTCCTGGTAGAACGGAGAAGGTGGCTTCTGTATCATGGTGTCTTTCAGGAATGAACACTGGTTGAGTTGTTCCTTTGCAAATCCAATGTCTAATTGGAGCTTTGAGCTTACATTCCGAATTGAGATTTTCCCACTGGTCCAAAGATAATATGGCGGTGATTTAAATTTTATCCCAAGTTAAAATTAACGACATGTCTCATTCTTTTTCCACTCCAATTCAAATTTGTGTTTTCAATTGTCTGAATTTCAGCTGGCCAAAATGTAAGATAAGAATTTATATAAATGATTGTATTTCAGTTGTTGAAACAATGGAAATAATAGCCCAGATCTTCCAATCAGGTTTAGAACTCTTGGCTCTGACCAAATTAAACAGAAAAATACTCACTTACCTTCTTCTGATTCCTGGCCAATCTTCTTATGGAGAACCCTCCAAAACTCACTCAAGTTCAGGAAAACCTCAGAGATGTTGATAAAGGGAAGGTGTGAAGAAGTCACGTTCTGTTTTTAATGGCATTTGTATTTTGTTTGGGTAAGTAAAGAGTTTAAATGTCCCATTGTTGAAGGCAGATACAGAAAGAAGTTAAAAGCAAATTATTGTGGATGATGGAATCTAAAACAAAAGCAGAAAATGCTGGAAAACCTCAGCAGTTCTGACAACGTCTGTGGAGGAAAAACAGAGCTTCCGTTTTGGGTCAGGATGACCCTTCATAAGTGGTCAGTCGTACAGTTACTCAGGAGTTAGATTAGGATTCTTCTGTCTAAAATTTCCCGAGTAACTATTCAGGCAAGTCAGGCAGAACTGCAAAAATCTCCCAAGTTTAACTCGGAGTTGGAGACTTTATTGGCAGGTCCCAGGGAATTGTCGACACAATTCAACACAGTCCTCAGCAGTTGCCACCGACTAAATTTATCGGGATGCCCGAGGATATTCCGAGCTAATCTTGGGGAGCATGCCCACTCTCTGACTGTCTGGAGATCAGAGGAACCAAACCATTTGTTTCTGGAAAAACAGCTAAATAACAAATAGGGAAAATGTACAAGTTTTTTCAAATTATTTTTATAACTAGTTAAACTTGATTTGATTTGATTTATTATTGTCACATATATTAGCGTACAGAGAAAAGTATTGTTTCTTGCATACTATACAGACAAAACATACCGTTCATAGAGAAGGAAGGGGGAGAACGCAGAATGTTGTGTTACAGTCATTTGACATGTGTTATTGTGCAGAGGTTCATTTTAAAGCTTATCCATAAAGAGGAATTGTAGGTATTGCAGTTAGGATAGTTATTTGTTGTGTAAAGTGTTCATGCTAAATATGAAATTGTCAAATGAAAGATGCAAGATGTGATCCAAGATGGCGGCAGAGCGAGGTGACTTCTTGTAAGTTGTGCCCAGCACTCCCTCTGATTCTATCTTTTAGTCTCATTCTATTATTCTAAAACTCTCTTCTCTTTTAAATTCTCTAGCAATGCTCTATTACAATATGATGGTAAAACAACATTCTGCACCCTCACCTTTCCTTCTCTATGAACGGTATGTTTTGTCTGTATAACGCACAAGAAACAGAACTTTTCACAGTGTGCTATTACATGTGACAATAATAAATCAAATCAAAACATCACATGACAACAAAGCATGCTGGGAAATATTTCTATTTGAAGCTTCGTGCTAAACCCTGTACTGCTCGTAAAATAATGCTCAATAAAAGGTGAAGTTTATCAACAACTGTGCCTCGAGTAGTCTCTATTAATCTTAACTAAGGAAAGCCTCATCTAAGACTCATAATGATGGTAATGAGTATCCATTGCATTCAATAATTGCAGCAATTGGTGATTGGAGTAGGCGATGATATTAGCTTGGAGCACATCACTGAGGTAATGAACACTACATAAAATATAATTGAAGTGTTTTAACATCAATCACCTTCCTTCAGAGATAGTGACTCTGATTTTACCGGCACGGCCGCCCTGAAATCAGGATAGATGAGGCACACAGAGCAACATTCCCCCTTATCCTTGGATGTGATCTTACAGCCTTGGGCAGCCGTGCCAGTAAAATCAGGGCCAGTACCTGAAGCTGAATCTGAGGTAGACCAGGCCTAACTACTGGGGGAAGTTTTATCTGTTTGGGTTGGACTGATCTATGCATTTTCAATTTTTGTTTCTTAAGTAATGGTCTTCTAATATCACTCACAAATCACAGAATTATAACATGGAGGGAAGCCATTCAGCTGCTATTCTCTTTTCATACTCCCCCTCTGAGCCTTCTATATTTGGCATAGGTTTCAATTGTATTTTCTACCTCATTATAAGAACACTTTTCCTTCTATATCCTAATTTCTGTCTCTTTTGTCATCCAGGGAGCGCTGGATTTGTTTCCTGATTTTTTCCCCTTTTGAGACAAAATACATTGACAGTTCCCAAATGATCGCTTCTTTGATGGAAGCCCATTGTTCAGCGATTGCTTTATTCTGCCAATCTTTCACAACAATTTACTTGGCTTATATCCTTTCTTACCCCTTGAAGTTGGCTTTCTTTGGTTCATTGTTCTTACTCTGATCATTGTCCTTTACTATTGTTGGTCAAAACCTGATGGCCCAATGATCACTGTTTCTTTAATGTTCTCCTACTGACATTGGTCCACTTGGCCCAAGAACCAGGGCTCCATTTCAAGCAGGACAGGAAAGATATTGCTGTGAAATATTTTCTTGAGCACACTTGAGGAACTCTTGCCACTCCCTTCCTTTTATTACTTTGCTGGTCTATAATTGGGTACAGAAAGTCCTGCATTATAATTGCTCTGTGATTTTTGCACCACTCTGTAATTTCATCGCAATTTGTTCCTCCACATCCTTCCCACTAGTTAGAGGTCTATAGATTACATTGAGAAGTGTAATTGCGACTTTTTTGTTTCTTAGCTGTAGCCAAATAGATTTTCTGCTTGACCCCTCAGGACATCCCTTCTCTCCAGCACTACAACACTCTCTGTAATACCACCAGCCTCCTCCCTTCCAATCTTTCCTGTCCAGGAGCATTTAACACACTATTGCTTTTGACCCAGACCTATTACAACCAGTTCATCATATTCCCACATGTCAATCTACATTCCACATCCTGTGCACTCACGTACATACAAAGTAATCCTGATTTAGACCCCATTACTTTCTCATTTTCTCTGATCTGTTAACTTACTATCCCCTACTCTAGTGCTATCTATGTCAAACAGTCTGTTTGCCTTGGTATGTCTCTCTGATTTTTTTCCTCCTGATTCCTGCAAATCTACTGAATTAGTTTAAACCCTCCCCCACAACACTGGCTAATTGCCCTGCAAGGTGTCCCATCCAACTCTGCCCAGGTGCAACCTGCCCATCCTGTACAAATCCCAAATCCCAACAGCCCCAGGGCCAGCCCTGATTGGTCAGAATCTAAAACCCTCCCTTCTGGACCATTTTTCCATAAGACCATAAGATTTAGCAGCACAATTAGGCCTTTCAGCCCATCGACTCTGCTCTGCCATTCAATCATGGCTGATATGATTCTTGTCCCCATTCTCCTGCCTTATCCCTCTATTCCAGTTCTCGTGTGTGGCACTGCAAGTAATCCAGAGATCACACTTTTTGCGATTCTGCTCATTAATTTTCCACCAGCTCTCCAAATTCTGGCAGCTGGGCCACATTCCTCTTTCTACTATTGCACTGGTGCTGATGTGGACCTCAACAGCTGGACAGCAACCCTTCCTCCTCAGGGTGCTCTGCAGCCACTCACTGATATCTTATAGAAACATGAAGACCTTACAGTGCACAAGAGGCTATTTGACCCATTGAGTCTGCACTGACTCTCTGAGAAAGCCTCTTACCCAAGCTCTCTGCCTGCCTATCCCTGCAATCTCTCACATTCACCATCACTGATCCACCTGACCTACACATTTTCGGGCTGTGGGAGACATGCAGACACAGAGAAGCGCGTGTCTCCACACAACAGTCACCAAAGCAGGAATCGAACCCAGGTCCCTGGTGCTGTGAGGCAGTAGTGCAATCCATTGTGTCATCGTGTTTCCCTTGGCAACAGGGAAACAATACATCACCGAAAGGCTTTTTTTTAACCTTTAAGTTTATTTATTAGTGTCACAAGTAGGCTTACATTAACACTGCAATGAAATTACTATGAAAATCCCCTAGTTGCCACACTCCAGCACCTGTTTGGGCACACTGACGGAGAACTTAACATGGCGAATGCACCTAACCAGCATGTCTTTTGGACTGTGGGAGGAAACTGGAGCACCCGGAGGAAACCCACAGAGACACAGGGAGAACGTGCAGACTCTGCACAGATAGGGACAAACCAGGAATTGAACTGGGTTCCTGGCACTATGAGGCAGCAGTCCAAATCATTGTGCCACCTTACCTGGTCTGGTCTACATGTGACTCCAGGGCAACAGCAATGTGGTTGACTCTCAATTTCCCTCCAAGGGCACTTTTGGATGGGCAAAAACTGCTGACCAATCAGCGATGCCCACGTCTCATGAATGAATCAAAACAAATGCTGCCCGTACCCTTAATGATAAAACATCTTGTCACTTTGGATATTCCAGTCTTCCTGATACTCCCCTGCACCGCTGAGCCACCAATGGTGCCTTGGGCTTGGCTCTTGCTGCAATTACTGGATGAACTATCACTCTCATCAGGATTCAGAACTTGTTGAGAGAGTGGGATGCACTGAGGAGACACCTGTTCTACTTTCCTGTTGTTTTTTTGATTGTCACCTGGTTACCCTTTCCCCTCTCCCTGTATATGCAGACCACATCTATAAACATGTAATCCAGGTAACTCTCAACATCAGGGATGTGCCACAGTGGCACCATCTGCTGGCCAAACTCGAGATGCCAGAGCTCGAGCTGCTTCAACTGACAACATTTCTGGAACAAATGGATTTGGGAAGCATCCTGGAGTTCCCACATGGTGCATGATGCGCACTCTGAGATTGGAGCAGCTCTGCAACTTCTCTATTGATTAACTGATAGCCTTGTTACTGTGAATAAACCTTAGTGCTGATAATAAACCTTACCAATATTTACCAAGCGTTACAAATATTAATAAACCTTACCAATACTGATAAGCCATAACAACGCTTAGCACAGCTTACTGGGAATAATCAACTTTACTTAATACTAAACCTGATTCACTAGCTACTCACTTTCGACTTGTTATTAATAGTTAATACTTTTAATTTTTTTTAAACTCCCAGTTGTTTTATCTTAAACAGCAATACTCACACCAATCATCATACAGTGCTCCTGTGCATTCACCATTTATTTCTCAAACTCAGGGCTCTTGGACCTCCCTCTCAAAGGTAACTTTGTGTTTCTATTGTCAGTTATGGTGTAGAATGTTGGACCATGAAGAAGATTGACAGGAAAAGGATGGGTTCTTCTGAACTTTGGTATTTCTGAAAGATGCAGAGAGTGAAATGGGCTGATAGATGTACGAATGAGTGGGTATTGCAGCAGATGGGAGTTGACAACACAGACAGATTATTATCAGCGATGGACAGATGGAAGTTGAAATGCTTTGTCATATGAAGCAACAGTACGGCAAAGAGCTTGATGGGGGGAATGGAAGAGGAAAGATGTAATTTAGGGCAGCAGAAGATCAGATAGTTTGAGAACACCACCAAACTAATGGATTTGGGTGTCACGAAGGCACCAAGGGTGACAGCTAGCTTGATGTCACTGGAAGAGGAGAATGCATGTTGCCATAGCAACTCAACCTCCCTGAGTTATTGGCAGAACCGGCTTGAGACAGTGATCTCAGTGTTAACTTTGGAGAAGTTCACTGGCAGAACACACCAGCAGCTTTTCGATTCTGTGGGTGAAGAAACCAGATCCTTTCAGAGAATCATCAAAAAGGAACCAGTCACTGGCTGATGGCAAACAGCGGCGGAACCTCAGATTTACATTGCATAAATTCAGCTCTTTGTTAAAGAAATAATTATTTAGAACGGAGTTGAGGAAGAACTTCTTCACTCAAAGGGTGGTGAATCTCTGGAATTCTCTGCCCGTTGAAGTGGTGGAGGCTGCCTCGCTAAATATTTTTAAGACGCGGGTTGATGGGTTTTTGATAAGAGAGGGGATTAAGGGTTATGGGGAGAGGGCGGGAATGTGGAACTGAGCCACAACAGATCAGCCATGATCTTATTGAATGGCGGGGCAGGCTCAAAGGGCTACATGGCCTACTCCTGCTCCTATTTCTTATGTTCTTATGTTCTTAAAACCACATTAATACAGCAGAAAATATCTTAATAGGGATCAGCAGCTTTTACTGTGTGGCAAGAAATATTTTTGGTTGATGAGTATAGAAACTGTTTGTGGTCCTATTAAGGAACATAGGCAAAAAACACAGACAGTGCATGCCTTAAACCAGGGGAGGACAGTGGCTCCTTAATTTAGACTAATTTTCAATACTGATTTGATTTGATTCGATTTATTATTGTCACATATATTAACATACAGTGAAAAGTAAAGTTTCTTGCGTAGTATACAGAAAAGAATAACGTTCGTAGAGAAGGAAAGGAGAGAGTGCAGAATGTAATGTTACAATTATAGCTAGGGCACAATTTAATGCAAGGCAGGTCCATTCAAACATCTGATGGCAGCAGGGAAGAAGCTGTTCTTGAGTTGGTTGGTACGTGACCTCAGACTTTTGTTCCTTTTTCCCAATGGAAGAAGGTGGAAGAGAGAATGTCCGGGGTGCGTGGGGTCCTTAATTATGTTGGCTGCTTTACCCAGGCAGTGGGAAGTGTAGACAGAGTCAATGGATAGAAGGCTGGTTTGTGTGATGGATTGGGCTACATTCACAACCTTTTGCATTTTCTGAGCCCATACCGAGCTGTGAGACAACCAGAAAAAAATGCTTTCTATGTTGCATCTGTAAACATTGGTGAGAGTCGTAGCTGACATGCCAGATTTCCAAGCCACCTTGATGGCCTTCAGGGAAGTCCCAGGATGTTGGCCCCGGGATTGAGGCAAGTGGATACTGAGATGAGGGATTAATTGCAGTCCTGCCTTTTGGAGTGTTGTGGATCCGTGAGCAGCATTGAACTGTTTGACCCCACAAGTTGCAAAAGAGACAAAATACCTTTTAAAAGGTCCCTCACGTGGCCAAATCTCCATTCAAAGCAGCTGAATTTGGCTGAGGAGTCATAAATTGTGAATGATTCATATATGCAAATGGTCTGACACCTGTATTCAAATGACCAGCAAGCCTACCCCTGACTATTAATGAAGTGTGACTGTTAGACTGTCAGGACTATACAATAAGCCAAATTCCGAGGATTAAAGGGTTTTGACAGTGAGACCAGATATAATGTGGCAATCAGGCATTGCAGACTATTAGATAGAATTAAGAAATGGAAAAGAGTTTCAGAACGGAATGGGGTAGCAGCTGTGACAAATTGTGTAAATGTAGAGAGTAGAAAACAGGCAGAAGAAAGAAGAGATGATTTCAATGCAGCATTTCAGTGTTTCATATGGATTGGATTCAGCAGATGGTATGTGTCAGAAAGATAGTAAATCTTTTGAGTATGTCCTGGATAATTTTCCACATCAATCTGCCTGAGAGTCAACAAGGGGGAATGGAATGTTTGATTTGATTTGATTTATTATTGTCACATGTAGCCGTCTATTCCAAATGAGGCACACTCCTCAGGTGATGACTTTTACTTGTGGCTGAAAAAGACAGGACTCACAAACACTTAAGTCATTTGAGAAGCTGATTGAATGCCCCCTGAAGGGGTGGAACAACCAGAGAATATAACTGTCCTCTGACAGTCTTTATGATGGGTTTTAGCTTCAACAACCCAGATATTACAAAGGTCCAGGCATTTCTCCTCAATAACGTATCTCTCCACTGAAGAGTGTATGAAGGTGGGTTCTCATGTTTTGGCACTGAAGACTTGCTGAGATAACATACTTTTTAAATTTGATAACATTTATTATAGAACCAAACATGCAATTGTGATGTTAACTCAATCATAACATAAACAGTTTTAGGAAAGGATAACCTTGTTTCTCTTAGAAAATGCAGATCTCATTAATGTTCCAGAGACATGTTTAAGATATCCATCAATGTTTAAGTTGAATTTGCCTTATATCTCCAAGTAGGAAGCCACTGGGTCTTGTAAAATTACCTCTATCCCAATCAAGGGGAGAAAATCACCTCTACACTACAGCAATGTACCTTTACCCTGACAAACACCTGAGTGAATCAAATAAATCAAAAATTCTTACTGTGTAGTTCCAATATTTATACCTGAAAAGAGCTAAGCTAGTTGGAAGCCATGTTGAGCAAACTTGTTGAAAAACATCCTTTGTTTTCATCAACATCCTTCATTCAAACAGGTGTCATGGATTTGCCTGGTGACAAAACAAGACCGAGGATTAACAAAGAGAATGAGGGGATGTATTCTATCTAACAACTAAGGGGCTGATGTGATGTGTCCTTTTCCCAGTAATGAGATTAGCAGACATCTAGATAAGAACAGATGTAAATTGCCTTGTCATCAGGAAGAAGTACTCCCAGATGACTGAGAGATCAGGGGAAGCATACAGATGCTAATTTTTGGGAGTCAGGAACATTGGAGAGACAAACAGCCCAATATATGGTTAGCAAATTCAAAGGGAGGCAGGAGTATAATTGTCAACTCCTGCAGAGCAGACTGACCAGTTTAGCATCTCGCTGGAAGGCCAGGGTAACATCACACAGGAAGTCAGTGAACAGCAGCAGGTCTTACAACCAAGTTAATGGAGAAACAAACTTTTGTAAAGGCAGTTTTCCTGTCTCCACTGAATGAGATAAAGACACTTCCCAGGAACAATCATTCTCCTGGTATTGTGTGATAACTAAAAGCTGTATTTAACTTATAGATTTGCTCAAGGTGACTGTTATTTGTGGAATGGGGAAGTCTTACTGAGTTCAGGTTTTGGAAATATAGTTTGGGACAAGGGGTAATTGCAGATAAAATTGTGCGTATGTGTTTTATTCCACTGTTTATGTATCTTGGAGGATTATAGCTCTGTTTGTCTTTCATGTAATAAATAGTGTTTAATAATTGCTGCATTATGACTGGGCTGCTTATCCTTATGGGTGGCTTCACATGTTTCCTCACACCATTTTCAAATAAACAGTAATATAAGCCACCACGAACCCATGTCTCACGTTGAGACGCCCTCACAGATAACATCAGCGTTGTTCATGTCACAGGATACTGAGAGTTGAAGACTATGGTCACTTCCTTGCAAGATGTGTTAAACCAGAGTAGAGTCAAGGCGAGGGAGAGAAAGCTATGAAATGAGTAACGATAAACGGAACATGACAAGATTAAAAAGAAAGGAAGTATCTAAGGGTAAATCAGCAGTCAATGTTCAAGGTTGCAAAATTGAAAGGCTCTGTATCCGAATGCAGGTAGCATTCAGAACAAACGTCCATACTTTCCGGCTTGAATCCCAGCTTACAGAGTCTGCACCAAACATACACGTGATATGGAAATCCCAGCACATGGACACACGCCCATTAAGTTGAAACCCCGGGTCGGTTGTAAGGATTGAAGTGTTGTGCTCAAGTCCCTCAAAGGGAAGTGACAGTACGGCACTCACTTTGCTTACTTGCCCCTGATGATAGGTGAGTATTTATGTTTTTTTTATTATTTGCACACTTTCTTTCTGGTCTAGCCGCAGTGAGGAGAGACAGCAGACGTTCCTTGGTGGGTGTGACCCTGATGGTGTCACCGGAGAGGGGTTGGGAAGATTCGAATTCACGTTCCTGCCAGTGAGAGGTGCGATTTCTGGATCTTGAGCCCCCACCAGCAACCACACAGGCGGCAAATGCGAGTTCAAGATACTGCCTGTCATTTTTAAATAGTGTACCCCGCACCACCCCCCACCATCTCCTTTAGATTCTCTTACAAGAGGAAACATCTTCTCCACTTCCACCCTGTCAATATCCCTCAGGGTCTTACAGAAACATAGAAAAACTACAGCACAAACAGGCCCTTCAGCTCACAAGCTACGCCAAACATGTCCCTACCTACTAGGCTTACCTATAACCCTCTATCTTACTAAGTCCCATGTACTTATCCAAAAGTCTCTTAAAAGACCCTCTCGAATCTGCTTCCACCACCGTTGCCGGCAGCCCATTCCACACACCCACCACCTTCTGAGTGAAAACCTTTCTCCTGACATCTCCTCTGTACCTACTCCCCAGCACCCTAAACCTGTGTCCTCTTGTGGCAATCAAATATGCTTCAATCAAGTCACCTCTTATTCTTCTAAACGCCAGCAAATACAGACCCAGCCTGTTCAACCTTTCATAGAGTCATAGAGGTTTACAGCATAGACATTAGCCCTTTGGCCCAACTTGTCTATGCTGCCCTTTTTTTTGAAACTGCTAAGCTAATCCCAATTGCCCGCATTTGGCCCATATCCCTCTATACCCATCGTACCTACATAACTGCCTAAATGCTTTTTAAAAGATAAAGTTGTACCCACCTCTACTACTACCTCTGTCAGCTTGTTCCAGACACTCACCACTCTCTGTGTGAAATGATTGCCCCTCTGGACACTTTTGCATCTCTCCTCTCCCACCTTAAACCCATGCCCTCTAGTTTTAGACTCCCCTACCTTTGGGGAAAGACTATCTACCTTGTCTATGCCCCTCATTACTTTATAGACCTCTTTAAGGTCAACCCCACCCCCAGCCTCCTACGCTCCAGAGAAAAACATCCCAGTCTATGTAGCTCCTAACAGATTTACATCCTTCTTTAAATTAGGAGACCAATACTGTACACAATATGCCAGCCATGGTCTCACCAAGTACCCTGGAAAACTGAAGCATATCCTCCCCACTTTTGTAATCAATTCCCCTCACAATAAACCATAACATTCTATTAGCTTTCTGAATTACTCGCTGTACCTGTCCACCAGCCTTTTATGATTCATGCACTAGGACACTCAGATCTCTCTGCACCTTGGGACTCTGCAATGCACCGAACCAGCATGTCTTTCAGACTGTGGGAGGAAACCAGAGCACCCAGAGGAAGCCCACGCAGGCATGAGGAGAACATGCAGACTCCAGACAGACAGTGACCCACTCTGGAACCAACCTGGATGCTTGGTGCTATGAGGCAGTAGTGCTGACCATTGTGCCACCGTGTCACCCCAATTTAATATCTGGATCCGCATTTGGATGTATTTATGTATAATCACCAGGCCTCTATGCCTGATAATCCCCTCAATCCTGTTGGTTTGTCCATTTACATCGGTGTGAAGTCATTCCACCGTGAATAATGGCGCGTCCGCCATGACATGTACCTGGTGAGCTGAACTGGCCAGAGGTGCACAGGTGAGGACATCCCCTGGGGGGAGAGGGTAAAGTCCCCTAGCAGTATCCAGGCACTGCCCCTTGGCACTGTCCAGGCAGTGCGAGGGGACAGTATCAGCTGGGGGAGTTCCATGATGATGATGGGGTGGGTTCCATTTTTATTTTTTGGGCTGGGGCATCCTTTAAAAAGGGTGATCTTTTCCAGCCTAAATTGTGGGCAGGGTAGATTAAATCAGAGAACACTGAGATTGATAGGTTTTTGTTAAGCAAAGGCATTAAGGATAAGGGGGAAAGGTCCTATGGAGCTGGGTCATAGATTGGCCATGATCTCATTGATTGGTGAAACTGGCTTGAGGGTCTTAATGACATTGTTCTAATGCCATATTTTGATGCTGCTCTGTAAAAGTACAGGTTTTCACCAATTGGTGATTTTTACATGATTGTGATCTGTAGTGACTTAAACACTGTATCTCGTAGAGAACCATTTCACTTGCTGCTGAATGCTATTAAATGTGATATGTGGATTCCAGAAGTTGCTTCTAATTTCAGAAGCAGCAGCAAATGCTGACAGTTTTCCTGTTATTATCACTGAAAAATCCTGGCCAGTGAGTTCCTTTAATTGCTAAAGAATAAATTTTAACGTTAAAAACGCAACTTAATGTTTGATTTCTATTTTTTGAAAACTTCATAAAGAATGATTGGATTAAACAATTAACAAAATGTGTGTTCTAACAGATTTCTGTACGTAATTTCCTTCCAATAGCTGCAAAGGAAACATGAAGCTTTGATGAAATAAACACTAAAGCCAAAGTGGTGACGTTTTGATTAATTAAAAGCTGAGACCCCAGAATATTTCTCAGAATACATTTTTGAGTGCATTTTCAAAAGTTATTCATCCTGAAAATATGCTGAGCTTAAAGATCACTGGGTTTATTTTGTGTGTTGCAGAATGAATCATTGGCAATATATAAAACCAGAATGTACCATCGCGGTAACAACTCGATTCCCAGAGAGTGACAACAGGCACTCACCAATGGCACGTCAACTGGAGACTTTTGTGGAGTTAGGAGCAAAGATCGTGGACAGACATTCCCTGGTATTTTAAAAAATTCCTTGATGTGGGCATTGTTGGTAAGGCCAACATTTGTTGCCCATCCCACATTGCCCCTTAAACTGAATAGCTCACTTGGCCATTTCAGACAGCAGTTAAGAGCCATCTACATGGTCATAGGTCTGGAGTCACATGGATGCCAGACCAGGTAAGGATGGCAAAATTCCAGATGGATGTTTTTACGACAATTTTTAAGTTTTCTCATATTTTATCATTACCATTTACGGGACTAGCTTTCAATTTTAGATTTTATTAATTGAATTAAAATTCCATCAACCACTGAGGTGGAATTTCAATGAGCGCATTATCTTCAAAGCGCGTTCTACTGTTTCAGTGATGTTATTATTGTGCCACCACTTCCCCCAGGTATAGTGATAGAGCCATTCTCTGAATCTAAGAGCCGCTGATGCTCGCTACACAACTCTATTGATAATTACAACTTGAGACATGTTGCAAATTGATTCTCTTTGTAAAATAGGCAGCTCATTCTTTCTGTCGGAGTTGTGTAACTGTATTGTATTTATTGCTGATAAATGTGTTAAACATCCCCAAGATCAGCAAATTGACACCAGAGTTTTATGATATCAAATTGATTTCAAGACATAAAGCCATTTTGATGTTACAAAGTCATTAGGGATGGTGTTGCTGAGATGTTTCACATTCTGGCATTGCGGTAGTGATTTTTTTGTCCATTTATTGATGTGAGATGCTCACTCCGCAAATCATAAATCACTAAGATTATATCTTTTGGGGTGGACATAATGCTGAACAAGAAAGGCTGGAATTCTCCAGCTGTTCATGCCAATGGGGTCTTCTGGTCCTGTCAATGATGCACCCCAACCACAGGTTTCCTGGCAGCATGGGGTGCAGGCAATGGGGAAATTCCAGTGACAGCAGCGGGACCAGAATGTCCCACTGCCAGCCAATGGTTCGCTGTCTCCTGCTGTGAGAATCACATAGCACAGAGGCCAGAGCACCACCCCCCACCCCCTCCCCCTCCCTTGACTGAGTAATGTCACATACAAAACATACTACAACCTGTCAATTCTTGGAAGGTTTAAATACACTCCACCAATTGAATTAAAGACCAGATAATGGCACAATGAGATACTAATAGGATTGCTTTACCAAAGACCCAATGTTGACACAATGGGCTCTTCCTGTGCTGTATCTTTCTCTGATTAGGTGTTTTTGATGTGATGCTGCGATGTTATATTCAGGGAGGTCATTAAGCCCCTTCTGGTGCTGTTGATGGGTACAATAAATGAAGCCAAAAAATGCTGGAAAATTTCAGCAGGTCTGGCAGAGTCTCTGGAGAGAGAGCAGAAGACGCAACTCTCTTATTCTCTCCGCAGACACTGCCAACCTGCTGAGTTTTTTCAGCATTTTCTGGTATTATTTCAGATCTCCAGCATCTGCACTTTTTTGGTTTTATTATAACAAATGAGGCACAGGTTTCTGGTGATCCTATATCCTCCAGATGTACTGTCCATCAATCTTAAAGCAAACCTGCCTCCTCCAGTGTACGTGCTTCAACAAACTTTCTATAAACTTTGAGAACAGATGAATTCACAGTAGGAGTGGATCATAAGACCATAAGACACAGGAGCAGAATTAAGCCACTCGGCCCATCGAGTCTGGTCCACTATTCAATCATGACTGATATTTTTCTCATCCCCATTCTCCTGCCTTTTCCCCATCACCCCTGATCCCTTTATTAATCAAGAACTTACCTATCTCTGTCTTAGACACTCAATGACTAGTCCTCCACAGCCTTCTGTGGCAAAGAATTCCACAGATTCCCCACCCTCTGGCTGAAGAAATTCCTCTGCATCTCTGTTTTAAAGGATGGTCCCTTTAGCCTGAGGTTGTGCCCTCTGATACTTGTTTTCTCTACTAGCGGAAATATCCTCTCCACATCCACTCTGTCCAGGCTTCGCAGTATCTTATAAGTTTCAATAAGATCCCCCCTCATCCTTCTGCTCATCCAATGAGTACAGACCCAGGACTTCAACCGTTCCTCATGATCCTGCTTCACAAATTGATGTAACTAATGGCTGGAATGACTTGATTGCGCAATGATGTTTATGAAGTCTCCAAAATAATTCTGCACCTTTTAGCATTCAATTCAGCTCCCACAAGGGGGGGAGCTCCCAATGACAGACATTATTCAGGTAGGGAGAGTGTTCACAACCTGTTAATGAGGCTAGAAATAAACACCGTGCTTCACGTAAATGATGGAGCAGGAGCAAAATGCTTATCATTTGAATAGGTGCCCGACCTGGAAATTGGATCTTTTAGCATACGGAGGAAAAGTTAAAGTGTATTTATTAGAGTCAGAAGTAGGCTTACGTTAACACTGCAATGAAGTTGCTGTGAAAATCCCCTAGTCACCTCACTGCGGCACCTGTTTGGGTACACTGAGAGAGAATTTACTTAAGAACATAAGAAATAGGAGCAGGAGTAGGCCATCTAGCCCTTCGAACCTGCCCCGCCATTCAATAAGATCATGGCTGATCTGTCGTGGCTCAGTTCCACATTCCCGCCCTCTCCACATAACTCTTAATCCCCTCGCTTATCAAAAACCTATCAACCCGTGTCTTAAAAATATTTAGCGAGGCAGCCTCCACCACCTCAACGGGCAGAGAATTCCAGAGATTCACCACCCTTTGAGTGAAGAAGTTCCTCCTCAACTCTGTTCTAAACCGCCCCCCCTTTATCTTGAGGCTGTGCCCCCTAGTCCTACTGTCCTTTCTGAGCAGGAAGAGTCTTTCGACCTCTATCCTATACGTCCCATTCATCATCTTGTATGTCTCAATGAGATCTCCCCTCAATTTAGCATGGTCAATGCACCGAACCAGCACATCTTTCAGAAAACAAAAGGCTTTATAGAGGTTTTGCACCTCCTAACAGATAATTATTGATGACCACTGGAATCAATAAAAGGCCTGTCAGACATCTTCTAGACAATAGTGAAAAACAATTTATTAATGAGGAATAATCCCAGCAAACTTCCAAAAAAAATCAATCTATAAATTAACTTCCAATAAAAACTAACCTGCAGCAAAATCTGAACTGCAACACCATTACCTTTCAATGTTTTTTCCATGTCTCCTTAACGCTGTGAGCGAAAACTAATGCACATTTTCATGAAATAAATATGCTTGTGGATAGACGCCCAATCTCACACACACATCCCTTCAGGCACAATTATACTCATGGCCAGCAATAAATATGGCAGAAGGTATAAAACGTCCATTGTAAAGTCTGCAGTGAATTTTCCCACATGACAATTTTTGTGTTCTGTGGCATACTTCCAGGTGCCACATTTTATTTAAATTCGCACTTAAGTTGGGCAGATTTTGACAGTGTGTAAATCATACAAGGTGTTTTAGAACTTCAGCAGAGTAAATGTCTCGCAGATATATAATCATGAATGTTTAAAGTCACCTTGAATAGATGTGTGAAGGGAAAAGAGCCATCTCGCCTAGACTGCCTCAACAAGATATCGCAGTCCTTTAAACTCAGATTAGGGATCCATCAATATCTGCGGCAGAATTTACGCACTCAATCCAAAAATAATGCAAGTTTGCAATGGTCTATTTTCTAATGCATAAAAATAGACTATTTTCACAGTCCCATTATGTTACATTATGTTCAGTATCACAGTTATGTTTTACAGCTGTGTCTCCTTCGAGAAAAATACTCTGGTAGTTTGAAAACAAAGCATTACATTGCTTCATGCAATATGCAGAAACTTCTTGACAATAAAGTTAGTTATTTTATGGTTAAGATTTCGCTATGTTTCTTCTCAAATTGAAGATGCAGAAATATATTGTAAAACATCAAACACATATCAGCTTCATTTCCTTGCAAATATTGTCCTTTGCTTCAATCACCTCTCATTTGTTTTCCTGAAGCTGTCTACTCTTCCCAGTCTGCAGCATCTCAGAACCTGTTTTTTGTGGCTCAAGATAAAAATAACAGCTTCTATTGATATGGTACCAGAGAAATTGGAGGTGGCCCATCAAACGTTCAACACTTCAGGTGCAGGTGGCCTACAGAGGTCTGAATTTAATGGCCATTTCAGGGAGCCCACCTGTCAGCTATATCATAGATTTGCCTTGGGAGCAGCAAGACCCAGAATTGGCAAAGGGAATGATGGGATGTGGTTCGCCTAGAAGCAAGAGAGAATCCAGAGGCAGCCTACCTTCTAAAGGGCTGATGAGTTACATCCTTCTCCCATCATTGAGATAAGCAGATATCTCGATACCATCAGATATAAATGATACTATTATCAGGAAACAGTTTACCAAGATGACTGAGAGATCAGGGGAGGCAGACAGATGCCAATTTGTGAGAGTCACAAACGTACAAAGAGCAAAGAACAAAGAACAGTACAGCATGGGACATGCCCTTTGGCCCACCAAGCCTGTGCCAATCACATTGTCCTATCTAGACCAATTGCCTGAGAGGCCTGTGGTACAAAGAACAAAGAACAAAGAACAAAATCAGCCCAGGAAACAGGCCCTTCAGCCCAACGAGCCCACACAGCCATCTCAACACCACCAGTCCACCTCTCCACCTACGACCCTTGTCTAATGTTTTATGGCCATCCACATTGAGGGAAACTGATTTAGGAACAATTTATTACTGCCAATCAGCCCAACAGCACATCTTTGGGATGTACACCCCCATCATAGTGACTGCCCCCTTCCTGTTTTTAAGCTCCACCACACTGTCCCATTACATGATCCTCCCAAGGTGTCCTCCCTCTGTACAGCTATAGTATGTTCCCTAACCAGTACTGAAATTCTTTTGTCTTCCCCTCTGTCGCTACAACACCTATATCCCGGAATATTTAGCTGCCAGTCCTGTCCCTCTTTTAACCAAGTCTCCATTACCGCAACCACATCCCAGTTCCATGCATGAACCAGGACTCAAAGTTCATCAGTTGACTCCTTGCATTGTAACAGATGCACCCCAGACCTCCAGGCCCACTGAGTTTGACCTCCCCCAACCTACCCTTCCTCCTAGCCTTGGTCCCACGCTCAAATCGAGTCTCCACACTTGCTGACCTACTGTTCTATTTTCCATCAATGTAGGGGAGACAATCAGCCCAATATACGATGGGCAGAATCAAAGAGAAGCAGGGACATAATTTTCAACTCCTGCAGAAGCAGACAGCCCTGTTTAATATCTCACAGGAAGACAGGGTAACATTTAACAGCAAGCCAGCTAACAGCAGAGATAAGTTGTAAAGACTGACAGCTAAGTTGAGCAACAACGGTGGCACAGTGATTAAACTGCTGCCTCACAGCACCAGGGAGCCAGGTTTGATTCCCAGCTTTGGTCACTGTCTGTGCAGAGTCTGAATGTTCTCCCTGTGTCTGCGTGGGTTTCTTCTGGATGCTCTGGTTTCCTCCTACAATCTGAAAGACGTGCTGGTTAGTTGCATTGACCTGAAGAAGCACTGGAGGGTGACGACGAGGGGAATTTCACTTTAACTTCACTGCAGTGTCAATCTAAGCCTTACTTGTGACTAATAAATAAACATTACTTTTAAGTTCATGCAAAAATTTTCATAAAGGCAGTTTACCGATCTTCACTGGATCAGGCAAAGACGCTTCCCAGACTGGGTCATCCTGGTACCACGGAGTAACTATAGGATTGATTTAACTGATGGATTTGCTTAAGGTGGATGCTGTTTGGGAAGTTTTACTGAGTTCAGGTGTCAGGGATATAGTTTGGAACAAGGAGTGACTTTGAGATAAACTATGCATAAGTGTATTAGTCTGCTGTTTATGTGTCTTGTAGAATTACCCTCTCATTTGTTTATGTTTGTCTTTTCTTTCATTTAATAAATAGTCTTTAGTAATTGTTCCACCACACCAGGGCTGCTCATTCTCACAGCGGTTTCACATGATTCCTTACAAATAAACAACAATATACAGCACCATAAACTGGTGTCGCATGTTAAGGTGCCCTTACAGGTGACATCAGCATCGTTCGTGACAGCTGGAAAGTTGATAGTAACTCAGTCTGGCAGCATTGGAATGGATTGGTGGTGTAGGTCGCAAAGTGGCAGGTGGATTTTATCATGGAGAAGTGTGAGGTCATGCATTTAGGGAGCTGCGGGGGGGGTGCGGCATGATGGCACAATGGTTAGTACTGCTGCCTCACAGCGCCAGGGAACCGGGTTCAATTCCAGTCTTGGGTGCCTGTCGGTGTAGAGTCTGCACATTCTCCCTGCATCTGCATGCGTTTCCTCTGGGTGCTCTGGTTTCTTCCCACAGTCCGAAGATGTGCGGGTTGGGTTGATTGGCCATGCTAAATTGACCCTAGTGTTGGGGGATTAGCAGGGTAAATATGTGGGGTTACGGGGATAGGGCCTGGGTGGGATTGTGGTTGGTGCAGATGCAGTGGGCTGAATGGCCTCCTTCTGTAGGGATTCTATGATTCTATGAGAGCAAGCAGTTGTAGGGTACACACAATAATTGGGAATATACCAAGAAGTGTAGGTGAAGCGAAGGATCTTGGCTTCCAAGTACACAGATCCCTAAAGGCAGCAGTTCAGGTAAACCCATCACTAATGTCCTTTAGGGAAGGAAACCTTTCAGTCTATCTCCAGTGCCTCAGTGTGAGGGACTGTTGAAGCCCCAGTGGTAATCACCGCTTACAGAAGGGCTGTTGGCACCAGAAAGGTGCCAGCCATTCTATTGCCGGAGAACATTCTGTGGTGGGACTTCCTGATCAGATGGGGGTGAAATCTTATCTTAAACCTATTAACACGCACCTGAGCTGTTGGGGATGAGTCACACACCAAACATTTCACTGGGGAATCCTCGGCACTCTATTAAGACTAACCCAAAGATTGGAAGCAGTCATGTTTCCTGAAAAATAAGAATATTGTTGCCCCAGGCAGATTATTTAATCTTGTCCAAGAAGACAGAGCAAGAAGATATGAGTATAAAATGAAGAAACCTGAAGAAAGGCCAGAAGCTGGAATGAAGCTGGTCTGCAGAATAAATTCTGAGACAAACAATGAATGCTCTGCTGACGAATGATTTGACAACAAGAATTGGACACACCAAGAATGGCGAATGCCTGGAACGTGCTGTCAGAGGAGGTGGTGGAAGCAGATCCTATAACAACATTCACAAGGCATCTGGATAGATACATGAATAGACAGGAAATAGAGGGATGTGAGCCATTAGAGGCAAGAAAATATTAGATTAAAGAGGCATCTGTGTTGGCACAGACTTGGTGGGCAAAAGGCCTGTTCTTGTGCTGTACTGTTATTTGTTCTTTGTTCAATGCATGCAGAAATGGGACTGAATGTTGAGAGGGTGAGCAGTACACATGGTTCCTGATCTTCAGGGAAGATCCTGAGATGGAAAAAGTCTGGTCAAAGTTAAGTAAGATTCTGGAGTTTCTGCTTAGCTCCCATTGAGACAAGGGAATCAATCAACTGCTATAGAATTAAACTTCATCAAAATGACCAGCATTCCTTATAATTTCACCCAGACAATATGAGTGACAATCTGAAATTAAATGTAAGTTTTGCAACCATATTCAAACCTTTTGCCATGACAAATTCAGAAAGAACTTGGCCTCCCTTCCTCAGCTTTTGGACTTGTCCCCTTTCACTCTATCTTCTTGCAGTGTAATTTGATACACAATGCCTGTCTAACGGGATCATCCCACCTTCCAATCCAAAGCCCCTTTGAGGAAAGGCACATAGAGTTTTTGGGCACTGATTCAGTGCGCGTTGTGGGAGGTGCCAAATTTTGTGAATTCTTGCTGACGGAAGAATTGAGCTACACTGTCACCCATGTGTCCTCCGGAAGCACCATAATCGAAAAAAAAATCTCCAACCCCCTTTCCCCATTTCAGGAATACTGAAGAATGGTCATTCATTCCTGGTTTGTATACTCCGTACCTGTAGATTAGCCACAGAGAGGGGCAGAAGAGGAGGGAGTTGATGAATCAAGGTCGATGAGAGAGGGGGAGAGAGAAAGGAGATTTCTTTTTCTGGGAATGGTTTTTGAGGTGAGACTCAGAAATTGAGGAATATCTGAGGAATATTAGAAAAAGGAACTCTGGAGAAAATGTAAAAATATTTATCTGGATGATAGCGAAACAGAATGTCTTCAGGAAAAACTGAAGGAAAACTGAGATCTGATAGAGGCCTGTGAATTGTGAAGACTTTCTATACAATGGACATAGGGGAGATACTTCTACTCTTCAAGGAGAATTAAACTAGGGCCATAATTAATAAATCCAATAGAGGAATCAGAAACAATCCATTTTTTCAAAGGCTGGTAACACAATACTTAATATCACAAACTAATATTCAAATATCAATAAATCTGTAAGCTGAAACGGTCTGACAGATTCCATCTCAAGATGTACTTTTGATTGGCACATTACAAAGTAACTGCACTTCAAAAAAAATACATAATTAGTTTAATTGGGCCAAGTTAAGATCAGATATATGCTACATAAATGCAACTTTTTTTACTTCTAAAATTTTCATTAAAAGATTTTTTGAAAAGTAAAGCTTAACCTCATTGCAGTATGAAGGTGTTGATTGATAGAACATAGAACATTACATGGATTATTCCACAGAATAGAATCCAGTGCAGAAGGAGGTCATTTGGCCCATCGAGTCTGCACCGACTCTCCCACTGAGCATCCCATCCAGGGCCTCCCTTCCACCCTGTCCCTGTAACCCTACACATTTAGCATGGTCAATCCACCTAACCCACACATCTTTGGAGTGTGGGAGGAAACCGCAGCACCTGGAGGAAACCCACACAGACACGGGGAGAATGTGCAAGCTCCATGCAGACAGTGACCCAAGACTAGAATTGAACCCTTGTTCCTGGCACTGTGAGGCAGCAGTGCTAACCACTGCACTGCTGTGCCACCCTTTTACACTTCTCAGAAAATGAGGGACAACAATGTGTCTGAAAATTCACTTCAATTATCACTAAGTAAACATTAATCTGAAATATCACATTAAGCAACACCCATCCATTTTAATTTTTGCTTGTCTAAAATCTAATCAGGAAACGTGATAATGGCTTCTACAAACATGTTCACACCACTGGGTTCTGAAGGTGATGAGAAATCTTTCTAACTTGTTGAAAATGGTGCATCTCTGAGACAGTCTCCCACATCCTGCTGGATGGAGCATTCTGTGATGTTTTTTGAAGCACTCTGTTGTTTGAACAGTTTACCGCAAAGAGATGAGAGCCTTGAATCTTTCCAAACCAAACTACTGCCTCTTATTGCTGTTTCTGAGCCATTGCCTTAGGGCACAGCACTTTGATAGATGTATATTCTATATTGCAGCAATCTCATTTATTACACTTTTGATAAAAAGTGTATTTACCAGGTGTTAATACAAATGACTCTTTGAACTCAATGTCATGAAATATTTATTGAACACTGTCTATGTGTCTATTTTTTGGCACAATGATAACATTGGACGAACTTCATCCATCTCCAATGTTATCACAAGCATTGAGAGAAAATATAGGATTATCAAGAACTGTATTTAAACCATTTGCAGCTGAATTACTGGGTTGAATTATACACTCCCAGACTGGGAGCACTTGCCACTTTGTTGAGTAATATGTGGCGTGATGTGGCTGGTTTGTGATGGTACCTGATACAAGTGAGGCTAAATGCCAGAAAACATGTTATTGAAATAGTGATTGAGAATGAATTAAAATCACAGCAACAATGTGCTCTGAAGGCAATAATACTCCTACAATGTGAGAATCACAACAGGTGTGGAATATCGCTGGGTGAGCTTGTCTGGGTGGGCGTTAAAAAGATTAGATTTTCCACATTGCAGCATCGCTTGCAGAGACCTCTCCTGTGAGTGAGCAGAGGAACTTTCTGGAGATGGTTTCTGGGGCAGCTTCTCCTCTGATTCAGAGGGCAGTTTAGAGAGTTGTGAAGTCTCAGAGATGGATGTGCATTGCGGATTCAGTTGGAGACACAACTCCCAGTGAGGAGGAAAGGAGGGTGACAGGAAGAAGCGAACACAGGGAGATGGCCTCAAAACCACAAAACCAGTTGCTGTGGTTTTGCAAGACACAGCACCCAGACCCTGAGGGTCAGAAGGAATCCAGAGACCGCCAGGGAGGCACAGATGATGTTATAGAATCATAGAATCCCTCCAGTGCAGAAGGAGGCCATTCAGCCCATCAAGTCTGCATTGACCACAATGCCACCCAGCCCTGAGCCCCATGTATTTACCCTGCTAGTCCCCTGACACTAGAGGACAACTTACCATGGCCAATCAACCTAACCCGCACATTTTTGGACCATGCCAATCCAATAATATGCAGGCAGAGATTGAGCTATGTGTACCTGAGTGTGACTTAGTGCAGGGGAAGACTTAGGCTTTGCGGAGACACTGTGCCATCACTTTGTGAGATGTTCACAAAGGATATCTCATCCATGGCCATGGCACCAGGTTGCTTTAATATGACAATGGTTTCTAGCGTGCTTCCTGCCACTCCCAACAAGGTTTGAGAAAATCTTACCCCTACTTTTTCCATCTACAATGAGAGAGTCCTTTAGCCCTTATAACCTCACATTTTCTCACCATTCCACACAAGAACAAAACTCCTCTTCCCTTCGTTCAACCTTTTATTTCTTCCCTCAACTCCAGATACCAGGCACAGAGCCACAGTAACGAATAACATCAGAGTGAAGGAACGTGAAATCTGTGTTTATCCACAAGCCTTAATTTCTAAGAACTTCAATAACTCATGTGTCTCTCGTTGGGTGGCATGGTGGCACAGTAGTTAGCACTGTTGCCTCACAGCTCCAGAGACCTGGGTTCAATTCTGATCTCGGGTCACTATCTGCGTGGAGTTTGCACATTCTCCCTATGTCTGCGTGGGTTTCCTCCAGGTGCTCCGGTTTCCTCCCACAGTCCAAAATGTGCGGATTAGGTTGATTGGCCATGTTAAATTGGCACTTAATGTCCCTGGGGCGTAGGTTAGAGGAATTAGTGGGATAAATATGTGGGATTGCTGGGATTAAATATTAAATAAATATTACCTTTGTCAGCCACACCTGGAACCACGAGCAAATAAAAACAAATGTCATTAAATAATATCTAAAACATGGAGTTATTTCATTTCTCCAGATCCTATTTTCTGCCTGAGGAGGGTATAAACTAAAGTAAATGAAATGATATGATTCAATTTATAAAAAGATGTAAATAATTTTTACCAGTACCATTGTTTCTTGTGTTATTTATAATGGGTTTTCCCAGAGGAATTCATTTCTATCATTTAAAATAATTGTTAACCTATTTGTACAATTAAATTCTACTTTAAACTGAGATGCTAATAGATTTTATTCTGAATACAGCTGGTTATTGTTTTTTTTTGAACTTGTCACTGAGATCTTCTGTCTCAATATATTTCCATTCCGTGACAGTGTGTTACAGTTCACGCAGGAAGTCCATGTTGCTATGGTAATGTGAACCTTTACATACATATTGTAGCCTGGAGCAATGGACAGTAATGGTTGAAGTTCCTATTTCTTTCCATCCTATGGTTGATCAGGAATCTCTCCCATTCTTACTGCCTCCCAGTGGTGTGTGTTGGAAGGATTTACAGGTTGACACACTTTCCTTAGCAGCCAGCACAATCTTGGGCCTCACGCACCTCGGACATACTCTCTTCCACCTTCTTCCGTCAGGAAAAAGGTACACAAGGGTGACAAGGTGGCACAGTGGTCAGCATTGCTGTCTCACAGTGCCAGGGGCCTGAATTCGATTCCCAGGTTAGGTCATTGTCTGTGTGGAATTGCACATCCTCCCCATGTTTACATGGGTTTCCTCCGGGTGCTCCAGTTATGCCCCACACTCCAAAGGTGTGCACATTAGGTGGATTTGCCATGTTAAATTGCCTCTTAGAGGCAGGAAGATTTGCAGAGTAAATACATGAGGTTACAGAGATAAGGCCTGGCTGGGATTGTTGTAGATGAGATGGGCCAAATGGCCTCTTTCTGCACTGTAGGGAATCTATGATAAATTTGAGGTCACAAACCAATCAACTCAAAACTTTTGAATGGACCGACCTCACATGAAACAAATCTTTCTCTGCATCCTAGCTATGATTGTAACTATATTCTGTACCCTCATCTTTCCTTTTCCCCTGTATACTCTATGAACAGTATGCTTTGTCTATATAGTGCACAAGAAACAATATTTTTCACTGTATCTCGCTCAATTCATGTGACAATAATAAGTCAGATCAAAGGGTATGTGATCTGTGCCTTGTGCTTTATACAGAACATAAGTCACTCACCAGATGAAGGGGCAGTACTCCGAAAGCTTGTGCTAATACAATAAACCTGTTGGACTTTAACCTGGTGTTGTGAGACTTCTTACTGTGCCCACCCCAGTCCAATGCTGGCAACTCCACATCATTTCATTATAGCACAGCACCATGTGGTAAGATTCAGGTTCACCTCTCACATTCAGGAGCACCCATCAACATCAATAAGGGAATGGACAAGAGGGGAAATCCCTCATACACCATTTGTAGAGGAATTGTAAACATATTCTTTGCACTGGCACTTACAGTCTTGTTACAATGAAAAAACATAATGAATTTTGATGTTCAAAGGAAGGGATGGAAAATTAACCTTTTGAACCTTTGTGACATAAACAAAATCTTCAAAGTAAATTGCTGATCCAACATCCCAGCTGGAAAATAGTCTAGGCTTCAGAAAGTGATGAACAATAAAAAGAGGCCAAGTTATAAAAGATTGAAAAAAGGAGGAGCTACCTTCATATATTTGAAGAAAATCTCATGCAATATGTGAGGAACAGTGGTTGGCACTGCTGTCTCGCAGCAGCAGAAACCCAGATTCAATTCCAGCCTCACATGACTGTGTGGAGTTTGCATGTTCTCCCCTTGTCGATGTGGGTTTCCTCTGGGTGCTCCAGTTTCCTCCCACAGTCCAAAGATGCACAGATTAGGTAGATTGGCTATGCTAAATTGTCCCTTAGTCTCCCAAGATGTGCAGATTAGGGGGGTTGGCAGGGTAAGTGTTTGGAGTTACAGGTATGGGGATCCTGGATAAGATGCTCTGTTGGATAGTCAGTGCAGACATCTGCACTGATTGGCCTCCCTCTGCACTGTAAAGATTCTATGAATAGTATGCCATGGAGTTAGAAGCGAAAAGATTTGGTTTTCACAGAAGTAATATCAGTACACAATTTTACAGGAAAACTCTTGCACCTTCGGTGCTTATGAGTTATGGGTTTTTTTATGTTCAAGAAAGAAAAATGGTGATTCTATTCATAGCTGCAGCGCAAACAAAATACCTGTAGGTATGAGTCAAACGATATTGAGAACGGGGACCTAGTTTGATTTTAACAATATTTCATCCTGATGTGGTGGAATTCGAAGAAGAACAGATATGTGGTTCATTGAAAAGGTAAAAAATTATTGACTAATTTATGAGCCTAGAAACTGGATTGTCCAACTTCCAAGGGTGTATATCACATGTCAAGATGCTGGTCATGTCCTGATGATGCAAGACAGCAAATCACATGAAGAATTCCTGCATATGAGCTTAAATGCTGAGTTTGTAGCCACGTTCAAGCACAAACTAATTTCTAGATTGGCATTATGCCTCCATTGCTTAAACATGTCACCTGTGGCTCAGTCAGTAGGAATCTTTCCTTTGGTTCAGGAACTTACATGTTCAAAGGTCATTCCAGAAACTTCTTTTTAATTCATTCGTGGGACATGGGCATTGCTGGCTAGGCCAGCATTTATTGCCCACTCCTAGTTGCCCTTGAGAAGATGGTAATGAGCTGCCTTCTTGAATGTCTGCAGTCCATGTTCTATGGGTTGACTCACAATGCCGTGAGTACTTGAGTGTATAATTTAAGTTGGACGCTCTAATATACTGTTGGACATGCCCGCTTTCAGATAGAATATTAAACCAAGGTTCTGTCTTCCATTATGTGTGTATAAAACATTGCATGGAACTACTGTAAAGTAGCGCTCCCTGGTGCCCAGGCCTTTATCTCCTGTTCATTATCATTAAATCAGACTATCTAGTCACTGTAGTGAGGTTAAAAAGTGGTGAGGTTATGTTAAACATGTTAGGATCCTGGTCAGGCCACAGTTCTGATCTCCATTCTGTAAACAATAACATGGAAACACGAGAAAAATAGCAAAATATTCATTAATTTGGATTGCAAGATTATAGCTCTTAGCAACAGGTTCTGTTTAGAAAAGAGGCATCGTAGAGATTACTCTGGAGAGAGCTTTAACATTGTGAACATGGTGGGCAAATTTCCTTTTGTGGGAAGATCCAAAACTCGGGGCCATGAATACAAGTTCTAAATTCAACAGGCCGAAGAGACATTCCTTTGTTCAGAGAGAGGTTAAATTGTACTCAGGACCCCAGGACATGGCAAAGGCAAATCATTCGGGTGCTTTCAAAAGGAAACAAGATGAATCCATCAAAGTGAAAAGAGAAACATGCTGAAAGTCTGAGATAAGGTATGTGGAATTTAACTGATGGGGAATGGAATCAGTAAAAAGCAAATGGAACAGACTGGTCTGCTTTGTATCTCCACATTGTGTGTGGGACACTGCTGTGAATAAATTGGTCTCTACATTTCCTACATTGCACTAATGACCACACTTCGAAAGTAATTTGCTGACTGTAAAATGCTTTGAAAGATCCTGAGGTGTGGAAGGAGCTCAGCAAGGCTTGCAAAATCCCGCCCGTGGCCAATGAAGAATTCCGTTCTGCCAGCCTTGCCTGCCCCAATTCCGAAGCGGGACACGGTGGTAAAATTCCGACTAATATCTCCCTTTCTTTGGAGACAGGCTGTTGCAAAAGGCAGGGTTTCCACTCCTGCTATCCTCAGGTCAGTGATAAGAATTTATCTTCAAACATTTTGTAGAATCCCTGCAAAGCAGAAGGCGGCCATTCAGCCCATCAAGCCTGCACCGACAACAATTCCAGCTAGACCCTACCCCATAACCCCATGTATTTACCCTGTTAATCCCCCTAACCTGCATATCTTCGGACTGTGGGAGGAATCCGGAGCACCCGGAGGAAATCCATGCAGACACAGGGAGAACGTGCAAACTCCACACAGACAGTGACCCAAGGCTAGAATCAAATCTGGGTCCCTGCTGTTGTGTGGCAGCAGTGCTAACCACTGTGTCACCATGCTGCCCAGTTTTCATTCATCAGTAATAATACATTAGGGAATTTAACTTATCTACAAGGTGATTGATACAAATGTTTTAATATGCTAAAATTTCACTTTGTTATTGACAAAACAAAAACATTCACTATTTTTTCCTTCTTTGGATGGGTTATTTTATTTGAAAACAAAATGAAACATTTTAGATGTGTGTGTTTGGGGTATGTATTATCACATGGTATAATTCCAAAGCCCACTTATCACCAACTTGAAATTAAGTGACAGAATGTTAATTAGGGCTATTAATTGAAATGACAAGTAAGTATTTGTGAAGGCAAGTGGCTTTCAAATTTGGAAAATGTGTAGGTTTCTGTGCTATATTTCAGTAGAGGATGAAATCCCAGCCGACTGGAAGAGGTGGGGCGCTTTCCAAAAGGAAATGTAAGAATTGTTTCAGTTGCCGCAAGTAACAACGTCATGAACTTATTGTCTCTAAGAGCATTTGCAGCGGGACACGCTGCACATAGCAACAAGAGCAATTCATTCTCCTTAAGTGGCCAAAGGCAGCTTCAGAGGAGCTACAGTTGCCATTAACACCACTTCTCATTCTGAATCTGAACATTTGCTGCAGCGCATGATAATTATTGCTGCCCTGGGTCTGCTTTTCACAAAAGAACACTCGAAGGAGCAGTAAGCCATCAACACTCTAGCAGGTACACGTTTGAAAAGGGAATAGTCGGCAGAGACTGAGGTCTGGGTGATAATCAAACACCCACTCAGTATTAGGGCACCTAATCCTCCCACATTTACCTGACCTTGTGGCAATGCAGTTAGTCAGCAGAATCTCTTTAAAACCTGCTCTTGATTATAAGAATAAATGGAGGATGAAATCTTAACAGATACTCCTCGTTTTAATTGCAGAGATTTCAGAAAAAGGATTTTCTTCCTGTAATTGTCACTAATGCACAATTGTGTTGAGATTAATGTGGCTTAAAATAAGCTGGAGAGTGCTGGAATACGGGGGCATGAAGAGAGAAAGCATGGCACAACTGAATATTCCCATTATTCCTGGATTGTAGTGTAAAGCAGAATGGAGCTTGTTATAAAAAATACATTGTCAATTCTCGAATGGTTAGAGTATGGAAAGAGGCCATTCTGTCCATCATTCCTGTGTTAACTCTCTACAACAACCAAATGGTCTGCCCCGCCTTTTCCCTTCTTGCCCTATTTCTTCTTCAGACGATTATCAAGTTCTCTTCTGAAATCCACAATTGAATCTGCCTCCACCACGCTGTTAGCCAGTGCCCTAATGATACACTGCGTAAAAAGGCTTTCCCTCATACAATCCCCATTGTGCAGAAAGAGGCTATTTGGCCCATCAAGCCTGCATTGACAACAATCCCACCCAGGCCCTATCCCATAACCCCATGTCTTTACCTTCTTAATCCCCCTGATACTAAGGGGCAATTTAGCATGGCCAATCCACTAAGCCACAGATTTTTGAACTGTGAGAGGAAACTGGAGCACCTGGAGGAAACCCACGCAGACACAGGGAGAACATGCAGGCTGCGCACAGAGAGTTACCTGAAGTCAGAATTGAACCCAGGTCCCTGGAGCTGTGAGGCAGCAGTGCTAACCACTGTGCCACCGTGCATCTCCAGCGAACAAAGAACAAGGAACAGTGCAGCACAGGAACAGGCACTTCAGCCCACCAAGCCTGTGCTGATTGTGTTGTCCTTTCTAGTCCAGTCGCCTGTATCCCTCTACAAATCCCTTCACAAATCGCTGAAATCTGAATCCTCTGCTCTCAAGTCTTTGGTCAGTTTCTCTCTATCCACTCGACCTCATCATTTTGAATACTTCCGTCAAATCTCCTTTCAACCTTTTCTTTACCGAGGAGAATAGACTCAGCTCCTCCAATCAATCCATGTAACTAAATTTCCTCATCCTGGGACCATTCTTGCGAATCTTTTCTACCTTTCAAATATTTTCACATCGTTCTGAACATGTGCTTCCCACAGCTGGATGCAATACTCCAAATGAGGCCAAACCCAGTATTTTCTACAGGCTCCACATTACATGTCCTTGGTCTCTGTTTATGAAACTCAGGATTCCCTCTGCTTCATTAATTGCTCTCTCAACCTGTCCTGCCACCTTCGAAGGTTTGTGTCCAGTTACCCGCGGATTCCTCTGTCCCTGTACCTCCTTTAGAGTTGTATCTTGTATTTTTTTATGCCTCTCAAAACATTTTGGGAGAATTAAAACAACTTTGAGCTTCTGAGCAACTATTGTACAGACCCACATTAACCACCATAGATTCCCTGCCATGTACACCCTCTCGTTCTTATCCCCAGCCTGACTCAATTCTCTTTTCACTCCCCACCAGTTGAGTCACAACTTCCCTTCTCCCCACTGGCCAGGCCTGACTCCTCTTGAACCATCAGTCTCAGCGCCTAGTGCCTATAAAAGGCGGGGTGCTTACCTGCGATGGGCTGCCCTCAATCTTCAATCCCGGGACAGCGGCCCTCTCCTGTTCTGGGTCAGGATCCTGGGCAAGATGGAATCACATTTTGAGTGTAGTAACAATCTGTCTCAGATGGCATTCTATCTGAAGTTACAGCTGTTTTCTGAAGCATTTAATAGGCCATGCACTAAACAGACCCAGAGAAAAACTCTGCTGCTTTCTGCTGTTTTTGGCTATCGCTGGAATGTTCCTGTCATTTGCTGTGCACAGAAAAGCAGACCCACATCATTCCTGTCCCTCCTTCACAAAATTATTTGACATTTGGACATGTATGACCAGATAACTGAAAGTCAGCATAGATATGTGCAGGGTGAATGATCTGATGAGTTCTTTGATGAATTAACAAAGGGCATTGTTGAGAGTAGTGCAGTTAATGTTGTGCATCCAGACTTTCAAATGGTGTTTGACGAAGTACAGCATAATGGACTTGTAAGAAAGATTAAAGGCCATCGAGTTAAAAGGATAGAGAAAGCATCGATGCAATAACAGGCAAGAGGACAGAAGGCAGCAGATTGTGGTGAAAGGCTGATTTTCAGTATTGAGGGAGGCATTTCCTGGAGATTGGTGTGAGAAACACTGTTCTTTTTGACAGGGTATAATTTCAAAGTTTGCTGACAACACATAACTCAGAAATGTAGCAAAAAAATAAGGAAGTTATGAGAGGAAACACTGTTGCTGTGATGTGAAATGCACTGAAAAGTTTTTTTTAAGTTTATTTATTAGTCACAACTTGGCTTACATTAACACTGCAACGAAGTTACTGTGTAAATCCCCTAGTCAGCACACTCGGGCACCCTTTCAGATACACTGAGGGAGAATTTAGCGTGGCCAATGCATCCTAACCAGCATATCTTTTGGACTGTGGGAGGAAACCGAGGCACCCAGAGGAAACCCACACAGACACGGGGAGAATATGCAAACTCCACATAGACAGTGATCCGAGGCCGGAATTGAGCCCAGGTCTCTGGTGCAGTGAGGCAGCAGTGCCAACCATGCCAGATGGTGGAAGCAGATTTATTAGTAACATTGAAATGGAAATTGATTAAGTACAAAGAGAGAGGAGGATGTAGGTAGTAGTGAAAGAACGAGGGGTGTAGGATTCATTGGGTGCCTTTTTTAAAGAGGCAGAAGTACAGGCTGAATGCCTTCTTTTTAACCGCATCGTTTCCGTGATTCTCTGATTCTATGTCAAGATCGAGTGACAAGTAAGAAATCTCACAACAGTAGATTAAAGTCCAATAGGTTTATTTGTAGCAAACGCCACCAGCTTTCGGAACTGGCTGTTCCAAAACCTAGTGGCATTTGCTATAAATAAACCTGTTGGACTTTAATCTGGTGTTGTGAGACTTCTTACTGTGTTTAGCCCAGTCCAACGCCGGCATCGCCACTTCAAGATCTAGTGACTGCAGTCTTTACACTGTTGGCAGTCATCCCTTTAGCTTTCTAAACCAGTGTATCCTTTTGTCATTTATATTAATGATTTGGATGAGAATATAGGGGGCATGATTAGTAAGTTTGCAGATGACACTAAGATTGGTGGCATAGTGGACAGTGAAGAAGGTTATCTAGGATTGCAACAAGTTCATGATCAATTGGGCCAGTGGGCTGATGAATGGCAGTTGGAGTTTAGTTTAGAAAAATGTGAGGTGATGCATTTTGGCAGATTGAACCAGGGCAGGACTCACTCAGTTAATAGTAGGGCACTGGGGAGAGTTACAGAACAAAGAGATCTAAGGGTACATGTTCATAGCTCCTTGAAAGTGGAGTCACAGGTGGACAGAGTGGTGAAGAAGGCATTCAGCATGCTTGGTTTCATATGGTCAGAACATTGAATACAGGAGTTGGGACATCTTGTTGAAGTTGTACAAGACATTGGTAAGGCCACACTTGGAATACTGTGTGCAATTCTGGTCACCCTATTATAGAAAGGATATTATTAAATTAGAAAGAGTGCAAAAAAGATTTACTAGGATGCTACTGGAACTTGATGGATTGAGTTATAAGGAGATGCTGGATAGACTGAGACTTTTTTCTCTGGAGCGTAGAAGGTTGAGAGAGGGGTGATCTTATAGAGGTCTATAAAATAATGAGGGGCACAGATCAGCCAGTTGGTCAATATCTTTTCCCAAAGGAGGGTTTAAGGTGAGAGGGGAGAGATACAAAAGTGTCCAGAGGGGCAATTTTTAATAAGAACATAAGAACATAAGAAATAGGAGCAGGAGTAGATCATCTAGCCCCTCGAGCCTGCCCCGCCATTCAATAAGATCATGGCTGATCTGAAGTGGCTCAGTTCCACTTTCCCGCTTTCTCCCCATAACCCTTAATTCCCTTGCCTACCAAAAACCTATCTACCCGTGTCTTAAATATATTTAGCGAGGTAGCCTCCACCACTTCAACGGGCAGAGAATTCCAGAGATTCACCACCCTTTGAGTGAAGAAGTTCCTCCTCAACTCTGTTCTAAATTGCTCCCCCCCCCCCTTATCTTGAGGCTGTGCCCTCTAGTCCTGTTGTCCTTTCTGAGCAGGAAGAATCTCTCTACCTCTACCCTATCCATCCCTTTCATTATCTTATACGTCTCTAGAAGATCCCCCCTCATCCTTCTAAACTCCAATGAGTACAGACCCAGTCTATTTAGTCTCCCTTCATAGTCCAACCCCCTCATCTCCGGTATCAGCCTAGTGAACCTCCTCTGCACTCCCTCCAAGGCCGAAATATCCTTGCGCAAGTGCGGCGACCAAAACTGCACACAGTACTCCAGCTGCAGCCTCACCAGTGCCCTGTACAGTTGCAGCAAGACCTCCCTGCTTTTATATTCTATCCCCCTCGCTATAAAGGCCAGCATCCCATTCGCCTTCTTGATCACCTGCTGCACCTGCAGACTGGGTTTTTGCGACTCATGCACAAGGACCCCCAGGTCCCTCTGCACCGTAGCATGCTGCAGCTTTTCGCCCTTTAAATAGTAATCCCTCCTACTATTATTTCTGCCAAAGTGGATAACCTCACACTTGCTAACATTGTACTCCATCTGCCAGGTCCTCGCCCACTCGCTCAGCCTATCTAGATCCCTCTGCAGACTTTCCACACCGTCTGCACAATTTGCTTTTCCACTTATCTTTGTGTCATCAGCAAATTTCGTCACCCTACACTCAGCCCCCTCCTCCAGATCATCTGTATAAATGGTAAATAGCTGAGGCCCCAGCACCGATCCCTGCAGCACTCCACTAGTTACCAACCGCCAATCAGAATAGCACCCATTGATACCAACTCTCTGCCTCCTATTAGACAGCCAATCCTCTATCCACGCTAACACCTTACCCCCAACTCCATGCCCCCTAACCTTCTGAAGCAACCCTTTGTGCGGCACCTTATCAAACGCCTTTTGAAAATCGAGAAACACCACATCTACCGGTTCCCCTCTGTCTACCTCACTAGTCACATCCTCATAGAAATCCAATAAGTTCATCAAACACGACTTTCCCTTAACGAATCCATGCTGCGTCTGCTCTATCAAACAATTCTTCTCAAGGCGCCTCGCTATTGCTTCTTTGATGACGGATTCAAGCATTTTTCCAACAACAGACGTTAAACTAACCGGCCTATAATTCCCTGCCTTTTGCCTACTACCTTTTTTAAACAGTGGCGTAACATTAGCCGTTTTCCAATCTTCCGGCACTTCCCCGGAATCCAGCGAAGTTTGGTAAATAATCACTGAGGGGTCTACTATCACCTCTGCCATTTCCTTCAGAACCCTGGGATGCATTCCATCCGGTCCTGGGGACTTGTCCACCATCAGTCCTGCTAGTCGATCAAGCACTACCTCTCTAGTGACAGTATTCGCATTCAGGCCCTCAACTCCTACCATCCTTCTATCTTTAATATCCGGCAAACTATTTGCGTCCTCCTCCGTGAAGACCGAGGCAAAAAACTTATTTAAGGCCTCAGCCATTTCCTCATCTCCCACCACTAAATCCACCCTCTCATCCTCTAAGGGGCCAACATTCACTCTAGCCAGCCTCCTCCTCTTTATATATTTGTAAAAACTCTTGCTATCCTTTTTTATATTTAGGGCTGGTTTAGCTTCACAGTCTATCCTTCCTTTCTTTATCAACTTCTTATTCAATCTTTGTTGATTTTTAAACGTCTCCCAATCTTCTACTCACCCACTACTTTTAGCCACTCTAAACGCATCAGCTTTTAATTTAATACTCTCCTTTATTTCCTTCGATAACCACGGCTGATTATCCCTTCTCCTACGTTCCTTCTTTACCATTGGAATATATTTCTGCTTTTTTCACACAGAAGGTGGTGAGTGTCTGGAACAAGCTGCCAGACGTAGTAGTCGAGGTGGGTACAATTTTGTCTTTTAAAAGGCATTTAGATAGTTACATGGGTAAGATGAGTATAGAGGGATATGAGCCAATTGCAGGCAATTGGGATTAGCTTAGGGGTTTTAAAAAAAAAGGGCAGCATGGACAAGTTGGGCGAAAGGGCCTGTTTCCATGCTGTAAACCTCTATGACTCTATGACTCTAAGTCAAGGTGATCTTATCAGAGAAACAACAGTTAATGATATTAATGAATGAATTCTTGCTATTTCCATATGACTTTCCTCAGTCCGGTATTTTAACAGATGTGATGACCTCAAAACTGATCAATGCCTTATTAAAACAAGTCAAATGAATGTTATCTGAATGCATTAAATGTGTATCTGTTAATATTGCAACAGTAATCGTTAAGTTGCAGAACGTGGTACAGAGGGGAGAACTTTAACCCACCAAGAATGAAAATACTTGAACAGTTCAGATGAATGGTTCTCCTTCCTGCTCTCTTCCTGACAATTTACAATGTTAACATCCTTGATTTTGTTTGTACATCTGGTACACTGGGCCTAAGCAGAAGCCTCAAGGTATAATTACTGATCAGAATTCTTAAGTGTCAGCAGAACTTGTTAGCACATTAATATTATTCTGATTTACACACATTCTCAGATTGACCTACACTTGGTCTGAAGACACTCCAAGATGTCACATATTTTCCGAACTGGGACCAAGAGAATCAGGAGGATTCTCAGAAGGAAGATTTGGGTACCTTGACCACAAACTCTCCCCTCCCGAAAGCTCGATCTCTTGCAGCATGCCTGTGGGTTAATAAGCTGCCTCTTAAAGCTACCAAAAAATTTCTGTCATGCAGAAGGAGGCCATTTAGCCCACTGAGCCTGCACAATACCAATCCCACCCAGTTCCTATCCCTGTAACCCCACGGATTCACCCTGCTAATCCCCCTGACACGAAGGGGCAATTTAGCATGGTCAATCAACCTAATCTGCACATCTTTGGACTATGGGGGGAAACTGAAGCACCTGGAGAAAAAACACATCAACAAAGGGAGAACATGGAAACTCCACATGACAGTCACCCAAAAGTGGAATCAAACTTGGGCCCTTGGCACTGTGAGGCATCAGGCTGTGCCACCATCCCACTTTTAAACACTGCCAGCGACTTTTTTTTTCAACATGTTTTCATTTGGACAGATGATTGGTGGAATGAATGTAAATGAGACTTGGGAGATAACATTTCCAGACAAAAACTGATGCTAGTGGGTGCAATTTATAAATAGCCTGTTCACCTGAAACCGACTCCAGGAAGATTAAGGACTCTGTATATCGACTTGTTAAGAGATGTTTCTTCCTTGGTGAGTCTTCTGAATTAATCATCAGAGTAGCTGAATTACGAAATATATTCCTTAAGGCATCATAGATTGAATGAGCTCTTTGAAGATGTTTGTAATCTGAATTTCTTTGAATATTAAACTGTTAGCATGATGTGGTAAATGTCTATGATGATGTACTGGATGGTTCAAAAGTTCAGTATCATGTTCTTCTGTTTACTTGAGCAAACATAATTCAGATATTTTTCACTCCTGAGTCGATTCTTTGACATTGCA
Source organism: Carcharhinus amblyrhynchos (assembly GCF_965287045.1). Taxonomy (NCBI): domain Eukaryota; kingdom Metazoa; phylum Chordata; class Chondrichthyes; order Carcharhiniformes; family Carcharhinidae; genus Carcharhinus; species Carcharhinus amblyrhynchos. The sequence goes on along the minus strand of NC_137329.1, from coordinate 2,180,628 downwards.
GTTAGCTGATATGTCTAAACATTTATCTTGACTATAGTATTAAAGCAATTTGGCATTTGCTAAAAATGCTTTGCTTGACATCAATAAAACTGACAACACCAGAGAACAATATGCTTTCATCAAATGATTGCACCATAGAAACATATTATAGAGTCAGAGAATCTCTACAGTGCAAAAGGAGGCCATTTTGCCCATCAAGTCTATACTGACTCTCTGACAGTGTATCTTACTCAAACCCTCTCCCCTGCCCTATCTCTGTAGCCCCACTCATTTATGCTACTAATCCCCTAATCTGGACCTCTTACCGTGCTAATCCATCTAACCTACACATCTTTGAGCACTAGGGGATTAATTTACCATGGCTAATCCATCTAACCTATACATTTTTGAACACAAGGGAATAATTTACCATGGCCAATCCATCTAACCTACACATCTTTAGACTGTGGGAGGAAAGTGGAGCAACCAAAGGAAATCCACACAGACAAAAGGAGAACATAAAAACTCCACGCAGTCACCAAAGGCTGGAATTGAATGTGGTTCCATGGCGCTGTGAGGTAGAAGTACTAACCATATCATTAATTATCTTCCCAATAGACAGCTCGCTAAGCATAATTATTACTCACATTTATATATAATTTAATACAATAGATTGTTGTGCCATTGAGTTTAAGGACCAGTGTTGGAGAGATGAAGATGTTTCGACTTTATTCCTCTATTTTCAGCACTCTCTAAAATGTGAGCCCCACCAATGACAAATTTTGTGATGCTTCAACTTGACATCACTCACTAAACATAAATTGTTGACCACAAAAGCCGATATTTTTACCCATGGACTTTGAATTTGAATCGGATCTATTTGACAACTTTTTTTAAAGTATTTAATATGCTCAACCTGCTAGGAGGAGAGTTTTTTTTTTAAATTGTCAGTTCTATACAGAAGACCTTGCTATCTCTGTTGACCCACTAGCATAGCTGTTAGATCTCCTGTAACTTGGGGATAACTGTGGGATAACCAACTTGAGGATAACTGTGCCATCATTCAGACTCCGATTTCCATCACATCTGCCAAGGTTCTTTTTTTTTTACTACATTCTGTGTGGGTCAGTTCCCAGTGTTTGTCAATTCAAAGAGTATTTTATTGGGCTTCACGCTGGCAATGTGTTTGGCTCAAGCAACTGTCACTTTTATACAAAAGCAATTCCTGCCTCGCATCATGTCCAAACAGCTTTTCTGTAGAGAAAATGCTTCTTAAGGGTCAAAGTAATAAATTTCAGAGGAATGACTATCTCTCATGTTGCACTCTGATCGAGGAAGACTTAAAAAAGGAAAGGAGTACTGACAGGTTTCTCTATTAACAAGGTAAGAGGGATAAATATAGCATGTAGCATTTTACTCAATTGACATTTTGATAAAAGAGGATATGCGATGTTGTGATTCTGTATCTTTCACATTTTATTTCAGCCGCATGCCCAGTGACTTTGGGTGGAATTCTTTGGAGGCTAACAGCAAATGTTTCTTTAATTCAATGTTATTTTTGTTCAGTTACTGAGCTAAGTTTAGGCATTAAATTCCCCTCTTGACTACATGCTATGTTCATCACATTTCATCAATACACTTTTTTGGGTGTGTTGCCATCAGATGCTCCCCATTAGCTTATGAGGAGAGATTGAGTAGATTGGGCCTGTACTTGTTGGAGTTTAGAAGCCTGAGAGGCAATCTTATAGAGACATACAAGATAATGAAGGGGCTAGATAGGGTACAGGCAGAGAGGTTCGTTCCACTTAGAAAGTAAACAAGAACTAGAGGGCACAGCCTCAATATAAGGGGGAGTCAGTTTAGATCGGAGTTGAGGAGGAACTTCTTCACTCAAAGGGTGGTGAATCTCTGGAATTCTCTGCCCATTGAAGTGGTGGAGGCTGCCTCACTAAATATATTTAAGACATGGGTTGATAGGTTTTTGGTAGACAGGGGAATTAAGGGTTATGGGGAGAAAGCTGGAAAGTGGAACTGAGCCACGACAGATCAGCCATGATCTTATTGAATGGCGGGGCAGGCTCAAAGGGCTAGATGGCCGACTCCTGCTCCTATTTCTTATGTTCTTATGTTTCGTCATCGACCTCATCAATCCCCTGGTCTATGGAAAGTCCTGACATAAGTCGCTCCTTACCAACATTTTTGGACAATCTGTTATCTGGGGGCCGTATTTTACCATTAAAACGGGCGTGAAAATGTGGTAAAGTCGGGTGTGAGGCCATTAATGCGATCCGCGCCTGCATCCGCGCAGATTGCCACTTTACCAAAACCCGGGAATGGCGGCGATTCGCTTTGCATGCATTTAAATTGAATTAATGAACCACCTGCCCAACTCTGTCAGCATTTCCCCTTTACCACCGCGTTCGCCAAACTGAATCTGCTAAATAGAAGTCTGAATCGGGTGCTCCAGCTGCTGAAGAACGAGTTCAGTGTTTCCACAGCTCTCTGACTCAGATCACTGGTGGGGAGGAGGAGGGAGGCAGGACAGATCATTGGGGCAGAGTAGGAGAGTGAGGCTAGATTGCTGTTTGGTTGCAGGGGGGAGGAGGAGACGGGTCAGATGTTCCTCGGGGTGGGGGGGGGGGGTGTGAGTGAGCCCAGACCATTCTCTGGGGGGGATGAGTGAGGCCAGATCATTGTTTGGGAGGGGCGGGGGGGAGGTGGAATGGGTAATATGTATCTCAGGCGCGTGGTTGGGGGGGGGGGGGGGGGCGGGGACAGATGGATCTCTGGTCGGGGGGGGGGCAGATGGATCTCTGGTGGGGGGGGGGCAGATGGATCTCTGGTGGAGGGGGGGGCAGATGGATCTCTGGTGGGGGAGTGGAGAGGGCTGGGGGCTCCGCTGCCACTCTGGGTGACCAGTGGGGGGAGAGGGGGGCAGGGGTGGCAATTAGTCTGGGCAGTGGGGGGGTGGAGAAGGGGGACAGTGATGTGTGTGGGTAGTGGGGGGTGGGGATAAGGGGGACAGTGATGTGTGTGGGTAGTGGGGGGGTGGATAAGGGGGACAGTGATGTGTGTGGGTAGTGGGGGGGTGGATAAGGGGGACAGTGATGTGTGTGGGTAGTGGGGGGGTTGATAAGGGGGACAGTGATGTGTGTGGGTAGTGGGGGGGTGGATAAGGGGGACAGTGATGTGTGTGGGTAGTGGGGGGGTGGATAAGGGGGACAGTGATGTGTGTGGGTAGTGGGGGGGTTGATAAGGGGGACAGTGATGTGTGTGGGTAGTGGGGGGGTGGATAAGGGGGACAGTAATGTGTGTGGGTAGTGGGGGGGGGGGATAAGGGGGACAGTGATGTGTGTGGGTAGTGGGGGGGGTGGATAAGGGGGACAGTGATGTGTGTGGGTAGTGGGGGGGTGGATAAGGGGGACAGTGATGTGTGTGGGTAGTGGGGGGTGGATAAGGGGGACAGTGATGTGTGTGGGTAGTGGGGGGGTGGATAAGGGGGACAGTGATGTGTGTGGGTAGTGGGGGGGTGGATAAGGGGGACAGTGACGTGTGTGGGTAGTGGGGGGTGGATAAGGGGGACGGTGATGTGTGTGGGTAGTGGGGGGGTGGATAAGGGGGACAGTGACGTGTGTGGGTAGTGGGGGGGTGGATAAGGGGGACAGTGACGTGTGTGGGTAGTGGGGGGGTGGATAAGGGGGACAGTGATGTGTGTGGGTAGTGGGGGGTGGATAAGGGGGACAGTGATGTGTGTGGGTAGTGGGGGGGTGGATAAGGGGGTCAGTGATGTGTGTGGGTAGTGGGGGGGCGGATAAGGGGGACAGTGATGTGTGTGGGTAGTGGGGGGGGTGGATAAGGGGGACAGTGATGTGTGTGGGTAGTGGGGGGGTGGATAAGGGGGACAGTGATGTGTGTGGGTAGTGGGGGGGGTGGATAAGGGGGACAGTGATGTGTGTGGGTAGTGGGGGGTGGATAAGGGGGACAGTGATGTGTGTGGGCAGTGGGGGGGGGGTGGATAAGGGGGACAGTGATGTGTGTGGGTAGTGGGGGGGTGGATAAGGGGGACAGTGATGTGTGTGGGTAGTGGGGGGAGTGGATAAGGGGGACAGTGATGTGTGTGGGTAGTGGGGGTGGTGGATAAGGGGGACAGTGATGTGTGTGGGTAGTGGGGGGGGTGGATAAGGGGGACAGTGATGTGTGTGGGTAGTGGGGGGGTGGATAAGGGGGACAGTGATGTGTGTGGGTAGTGTGGGGGGTTGGATAAGGGGGACAGTGATGTGTGTGGGTAGTGGGGGGGGTGGATAAGGGGGACAGTGATGTGTGTGGGTAGTGGGGGGGGTGGATAAGGGGGACAGTGATGTGTGTGGGTAGTGGGGGGGTGGATAAGGGGACAGTGATGTGTGTGGGTAGTGGGGGGGGTGGATAAGGGGGACAGTGATGTGTGTGGGTAGTGGGGGGGTGGATAAGGGGGACAGTGATGTGTGTGGGTAGTGGGGGGGTGGATAAGGGGGACAGTGATGTGTGTGGGTAGTGGGGGGTGGGGATAAGGGGGACAGTGATGTGTGTGGGTAGTGGGGGGGTGGCGATAAGGGGACAGTGATCTGTGTGCGCACTATCTCTCCTGCTTTTTTCTCCCGGGATGCTTTCTTCGCTTTCTGCAGCTCGGGAGCGATCCAACACGAGCTTTTTCAGATTCTTTTTCTAACTGCGTGCGCGCAGTTCAGAGCTCCGATCGTTCCGGCCGTGCTAACCCCCACCCACAGCACGGATCGGACTGGAGATGGCTGAGAGTGTGTGGGGGTGCCTGAATGCAGATTTCTGAGTGGGATCTGCATTATGCCCAGGTTCAGCGCTTAGAATGAAAATAGTAAAGTCAGGCCCTGAGTAATAAACAGGTGTGGAAACATTTTGGGCAACGTTTTGGGAATGAACCTTGACATAACGACAGTGAAATGTACCCATGGTGGGGGTGCCAAAGGAGCAGGAGTGAACTGACTGCTTGCCACACAGCCAGCGTGGATTTCATTTCTTCATTACAAAAGAAAGCGAGGGCACCGCAGCTCAATTTGTGCTCACATCAAAGCTGAATCTCATCACTAATGGGTCTCTGCTCTGGTTTCCTTTTTGCAGTAACAGAATTATTGGCATTACCCAGGTGTAGCAAACAGAAAATCAAATCCTAATGAATTTGCAATTGATTGTGCTCCTTCTGGAGAAATATTTCATGGATATAAAACCTGATTGTCTCATTCTTCGATCAATGTACCTACCATTCGCTAAATTCAGCTGCAAATGGAAAGTTGGTTTCTATCGGTTGGAAAGGAATCTTGTGCACAAAAGGAGGCCAGGAAACATTGTCATTGTGACAGAGAATGCAGTAGCAACAAATGTCAAGAGACAAATCACAATGAAAATATTAAATTGTGTATCATAGAATCATAGAATCCTACAGTGCAGAAGGAGGCCATTGGCCCATCGAGTGTGTACTGACCACAGTCCCCCCCAGGCCCCATCCCCCTCACTCCATGCATTTACCCTCACTAGTTCCCATAACATTAAAGTGCAATCCAACTAACCTGCACATCTTTGGACCTTAAGGAGAAATTTAGCATGACCCAATCCATCTAACCTGCACATCATTGGATACTAAGGGACAATTTAGCCCCTTAGGTCCAAAGATATATATATTTTGTATATAGAACATAGAACATTACAGCGCAGTGCAGGCCGTTTGGCGCTCGATGTTGTGCCAACCTGTGAAACCAATCTAAACCCATCTAACCTACATTATTCTAACATCATCCATATGTTTATCCAATAACCATTTAAATGCCCTTAATGTTGGTGAATCCATTACTGTTGCAGGCAGGGCATTCCACGCCCTTACTACTCTCTGAGTAAAGAACCTACCTCTGACATCTGTCCTATATCTATCACCCCTCAATTTAAAGGTATGTTTCCTCACACTAGCCATCTCCATCCAAGGAAAAAGGCTCTCACTGTCCACCCTATCTAATCCTCTGATCATCTTGTATGCCTCAATTAAGTCACCTCTAACGAAAACAGCCTCAAGTCCCTCAGCCTTTCCTCATAAGACCTTCCCATCATACCAGGCAACAACCTGGTAAATTTTCTCTGCACCCTTTCCAATGCCTCCACATCCTTCCTATAATGGGGAGACCAGAACTGTACGCAATACTCCAAGTGCGGCCGCACCAGAGTTTTGTACAGCTGCAACATGACCTCATGGCTCCTAAACTCAATCCCTCGACCAATAAAAGCTAACACACCATATACCTTCTTAACAACTCGATCAGCCTGGGTGCCAACTTTCAGGGATTGAGCCACATGGTATATTGTCTTGTAAATTCCAGATGATAATTTTGATCATGGATTAAAGACGCTCATGTACGTTAGTAGTTTTTTGCTCTTCATTCTTGTGTTATGGCTGTGAAAGGTTACCATAGTCCCAGATAACCAAGCTGTCATAATCCAGGTCAGAAACTCCAGGGTATTTTATGCAGTCCACCTGGATCATAAGTTTTGCAATTTGAATTTGTCTGGAGTGAGCAGGAGATATTTTACTTCAGGTATGATTCAAATGACCCATTAGGGATGTTATATCAAACAGTTTATTTAAGAATTCAGTTAATATGCATAAAAAGTCAATTAGCAATAACCTTTACCAATTAGTAACAAAAAAAGTGTAAACCTTAACCACTAAATGCACTGTTCCAACACAACAAACCTTACAGGCATACATCTGCCATGAATTTAACACAGAAAATAAGGATGCTCTAGTGATGCTGTTGGATTCTGCAGCTTTCCTGATCCACACACAGATAAACTTGAAGTCAGAATAGCTTCCCAAGACACCAGGGAGAGAGAGACAGAACACAGCATCCAGCCTGAAGTGAAACACATTCTCACTTAAACAGCAGCCATCAGCCCAAACGGAAAATGAAAGAATTCCTCTCACCTGACCTGTTAATCATTCCTCCCTCTAAAAATTCAAAAGGTCATAAGCTCCCAGAAAAGACATTAGGCCCAAAGCAGAAATAAACAAAACCCCATTTAAACCATTTAAGTGGCAATAAAATTACACCTAACCAGGCAGCCGGTGCTAAAACAAAAGCAAAAGGCTGGTTTACAAACTGCAGAGAACATGATTCAAAAAATAAATGTCTTAAAAGCACAGTTGCATCACATTATTCTCTCCTCTTTGAGGGGGGGAGCTGACTGGTGTGATTTAACCTCAAGTCAAATCAAGGTTGAGAAGGGGGTTCTTCATGAATAACCTTGGCTGATACAGGAATTGAACCCAGACTTTTGGTGCTGCTCTGCATCACAAACCAGCTGTCAAACTGCCTGAACTAACCAACTCCTTGGAGTTACAAGTAATATACAACCGGCACCACTGGACCCTCTTTCACTTGAGGGGGGGAGGTGGAGTGGGTGGGATGCAGGTGATGGAGATCTATCCTGCTCTTACAAAGGGGGTGCAAGAGCAGAGGGAGCTGGGTGTATGTGTACATAGGTCATTGAAGGTAGCAGGACGGGTTAAGAGCATGATTAATAAAGCATTTCATACCCTGGGCTTTATTAATACTGGTATAGAGTACAACAGGAAGGAGGTTGTATTAATCTTGTATAAGACACCATCAGTCTCAGTTACAGGATTGTGTCCAGTTCTGGGCGCTGCAACTCATTCAAAATTGTAAGAATATTAGAGCAGTGTAGAATGGTTCCAGGGATGAGAACCTTCAGTTCTGGAGATAGATTGGAGAGGTTGGGATTGTCCTCCTCGGAGAAGAGAAAGCTGAGAGGGGATTTGATGGAGGTGTTCAAAATCATGAGGGGCCTAGACAGAGTCGGCTGGGAGAAACTATTCCTATTGGTGAAAGGACTGAGAATGAAAAGATGCAGATTTAAGGTCATTGGCCAAAGTGGCAATTGTTCTGTTAAGGCATCCAGAACAGAATTAGACCATGATCTGAAAAGGAAGAATGTGTAGGATTACAGATAAAAGATAGGGGAATGATGCTAGATGATTTGCTCATTCAAAGAACTGGTTCAAACACAATGGGCCGAATGGCCTTCTTCTCTGTTGTGCAATTCTGTGACCATCACAGGAGGATTAGTACGAGGCGACCACATGGAGCTTGGGAGTGAGAATCAGTTTGGCAATTAAGGGTCAGGAATAGTTGCAGATACATCAGAAAAGTGGGATGGTCACGTTGTGAAAGTGACATGTCCTGTGGTCACTCCTGGCTACATAGTCTGGTGTTCCTCTGGTCACAGTCAATACTATTCCCTTAAGGGAAATCATCTCACCTCATTGTGTATCCCTCCCTCTCTGTCAATCCTACTGTGTCACACGCCCGATTTCAGCTCCTGAGCCATCAGCTGATTCTCTTCTTTGTCAATCAGTGCCCTCTGCGTCTTCAGTGGGAGTGAGTGGAGGTTAGACTGACAGCTCTGGGAAACTCGCTTTTAAGCCAGGCTGTGCTAAGGTTGATCATTAAAATGCCTGCTGCACATTTTAATCATGGAAGTTACCATCTAGCTCCAAAGTTGAGTGCTAAATCCCAATGTTCAGTAGCTTTCTCCCTATTAGAACATAAGAACATAAGAAATAGGAGCAGGAGTAGGCCATCTAGCCCTTCGAGCCTGCCCCGCCATTCAATAAGATCATGGCTGATCTGTCGTGGCTCAGTTCCACATTCCCGCCCTCTCCCCATAACCCTTAATCCCCTCGCTTATCAAAAACCCATCAACCCGCGTCTTAAAAATATTTCGCGAGGCAGCCTCCACCACCTCAACGGGCAGAGAATTCCAGAGATTCACCACCCTTTGAGTGAAGAAGTTCCTCCTCAACTCCGTTCTAAACCGCCCCCCCTTTATCTTGAGGCTGTGCCCCCTAGTCCTACTGTCCTTTCTGAGCGGGAAGAGTCTCTCCACCTCTATCCTATCCATCCCATTCATCATCTTACATGTCTCAATGAGATCTCCCCTCATTCTTCTAAACTCTAACGAGTACAAGCCTAGTTTATTCAGCCTCTCCTCATAGCTTAACCCCCTCAACTCTGGTATCAGCCTCGTAAACCTCCTCTGCGCTCCCTCCAAGGCCAAAATATCCTTGCGTAAGTACGGCGACCAAAACTGCACACAGTACTCCAGCTGCAGCCTCACCAATGCCCTATACAGCCGTAGCAAGACCTCCCTACTTTTGTATTCAATCCCCCTTGCTATGAAGGCCAGCATCCCATTCGCCTTCCTGACCACCTGCTGCACCTGCAGGCTGGGTTTTTGCGACTCATGCACAAGGACCCCGAGGTCCCTCTGCACCGTCGCCTGCTGCAGTTTTTCGCCACGTAAGTAATAATCCTTCCTACCATTATTCCTACCAAAGTGGACCACCTCGCACTTACCAACATTAAATTCCATTTGCCAGTTCCTGGCCCATTCGCCCAGCCTATCTAGATCCTTCTGCAGACTCTCCACACCCTCCGCGCAATTTGCCATTCCACCAATCTTGGTGTCATCAGCAAATCGGATGCATTCCATCCGGTCCTGGGGACTTGTCCACAATCAGTCCCTCCAGTCTGTCGAGCACCGCCTCTCTAGTAACAATAATGTCATTGAGACCCTCCAGTCCTACTACCTTTCCATCGCTAACACCCGGCAAATTATTCACGTCTTCCTCCGTGAAGACCGAAACAAAAAAGTTATTCAAGACCTCAGCCATTTCCCCATCCCCTACCACTAAGTTCCCCCTCTCATCCTCTAAGGGTCCAACGTTCACCCTAGCCAGCCTCTTCCTTTTTATATATTTATAAAAACTCTTGCTATCCTTTTTTATATTAAGCGCTAGCCCAGCTTCATAGTTTCTCCTACTCTTCTTTATCAACTTCTTTGTCAATCTTTGTTGACATTTAAACCTCTCCCAATCCTCTTCTCGCCCACTACTCTTAGCTACTCTAAACGCCTCCGCTTTTAATTTAACACTTTCCTTCACCTCCTTCGTTATCCACAGCTTATTACCTCTCCTCCTACGGTCCTTTTTAACCATCGGAATAAATTTCTGCTGAGCACTAAGAAAGATCTCCTTAAAGATCCTCCACTGTTCCTCAGCAGACCTACCTTCCAACGTGCTCCCCCAGTCAACATTTACCAAATCTTCTCTCATCCTACCGTACTCCCCTCTGTTCAAACAAAGGACGCGTGTCCGGGAACCCATTTTCTCCTCCTCCATCTGCACCAGAAACTCCACCATACAATGATCACTCTCCACAAGAGGATCCTTCAGCTCAGTGTAGCGCCCTTACCTTCACCCCCACCCTCTATGTAACCCCTCTGCATTGTAAAACCACCCAGAATCTGGACAGTCTTAAACTGCAAAATTATTTAAAGTGAGAAAGAAAGGTGTTCCCAATGTGGGGATGATGATGGTCAATATTGTAGTTACACAAAATAAAGTCTGCAAAGTTTGACTGACGTGATGGAGCTTAATGTCTTATCCATTTAACTTGTTATTGGCAAAGAAACTGCAAACACAGGCAATCTGTCAGGATCTCTGCAAATGAAGAATTAAACTATAAAGAATGCCCTTGTGTACTGTGCTGAGAATTAAATATAGACAGTTCAGTTGAAGGACAAACTATCAGATCAAATCCTTCATTTGGACTATCTTGGTTTCACTTCAGCAGCCCACTTCATAAAAACTGTTACCGTTTGATCGCAGTGTAAAATAACAACAATGGTTTGCATTTGTATAGCACCTTTAACATGCATAAGCATCACAAGGCACTTTGTTACAGCAAAAGGCAAACACTGGAAGCTGAGACGCTGAAGGATTAACTTGTGACCTGACTGAAAGATTGATCAAAGACAAAGGTTTCAGGATGGTCCTGAGGGAGTTGGGAAAATGGAGGCTTCTCCCCATCCAGAGCATGGAGCCTTGTGTTTGGAGGTCCAATCTGAGATGGGTGAACAAGGGGGCACGGACCAGAGTCAGAAAGGTCAGGTGAGTAATGGAGCTGGACAAGGTTAGTGAGAGAGACAGAGAGAGTATGAAAGGGAGAAAGAAAGGGAGAGAGAGACAGGGAGAGAGACAAAGACAGAGTGAGACAGACAGACAGACAAGGAAGACAGAGAGAGAGACAGGGAGTGAATGAGACATACAGACAGACAGAGAGAGAGGGCGATTTATAGATTTAAAGGTAGAAATGAGAATTGCCAATTTGTGATGCTGGAGTCTGTGTGTCCGTGTAGCTCAGCAGCAAAATGGCTGATGGATCAATGGGAATGAGGCCTGAGCTTTCATGGAGCTTGTGAGGTCCATGGAGAGGTGAAAGTGGTGGTCAGGACCAGGTTCCAGAATTCCCAAATCCAAGGAGGGATTCTCCCGTCCTGCCGCGCTCTCACCAGGAGAATCGCGTGTGGGCCAAGTCCTGGGATTCGCACATGCGTTCCCCCGCGTGGACATCTCTGAGTGCCCGATATCCGGCACAGTTGGGAGCACGCTGGAAACCGGCAGGAACAGCAGTTAAGTGATTTAATTCTAAACATTTAAATCGTCATTCCTGGGGGTTGGGGCTTGGGGTCGGTGGAGCTGGAGATCGGGTGCTCTGGGATGGGGGGGGAGGTTCTGGCTGGCCTGGGAATGGATGGGGGGGGGGATGCGATTGGGCTGTGGGGATGGAGTTGGAGGGGCAGCACTGCAGGGTTCCCGGGCTGGCCAGCAAATGGGAGGCTGGCGGTTCGGGGCCACTGCGCACGCGCAGAGTTCTGGAACTGTCAGAGTCGGCATAAATAGGCCCCGCCCTCCTGCGCTTCTGATGATATTCACGATTGTGACCTCTCCATTGCACAGAGCGCGGGAGATTCGAGTCTGAACTCCCACTGAAATAAACAATCATGGTTCACATCAGTTTTCCAGCACATTCAGCACTTAGAACTTTTTTGGGAGAATCGCTTCCCCAATTTCTGGGCTTCTAATTGTAAAGATGTTTCTGTTTACGAGCCCACATCCTGCAGCCCGAATATAGTCACTTGCAGTGTGGCAATAGGCAAGTCCGTGTCACAGTCATACAGTACAGGAGAGGATCTTTGGCCCATTGAGTCTGCACTGACAAACCACACTCAGACATTTCTCACTCTGGGGGGACCTTTGCTGTTTGTAATATATATATATATAAATGATTTGGAGGAAAATCTGGTTTGATTTGTAAGTTTGCGAATGACACAAAGGTCGGTGGATTTGCGGATAGTGATGAAGGCCGTCAGAGGATACAGCAGGATATAGATCAGTTGGAGACTTGGGCACAGAGATGGCAGATGGAGTTTAGTCAGTACAAATGTGAGGTAATGCATTTTGGAAGGTCGAATACAGATAGGAAATATACAGTAAATGGCAGAACCCTTAAGAGTATTGATAGGCAGAGGGACCTGGGTGTACAGCCACACAGGTCACTGAAATGTACATGGAGAAGGTCGTCAAGAAGGCATATGGCATGCTTGTCTTCATCAGCCAGGGTATTGAGTTTAAAAATTGACAAGTCATGTCAAGAACTTTGGTCAGGCTGCACTTGGAATATAGTGTTCAATTTTATCACAAGGATGTGGATGCTTTGGAGAGGGTACAGGATGTTGCCTGGTATGGAGGGCATTAGCTATGAGGAGAGGTTGGAGAAACTTGGTTTGTTCTCACTGGAACGACGGAGGTTGAGGGGAGACCTGATAGAAGTCTACAAGGTTACGAGGAGCATGGACAGAGTGGATAGTCAGGAGCTTTTCCCCAGGGTAGTGGGGGTATGGAATGCTCTGCCAAGTAAGGTGGTGGAGGCAAACACGCTAGAGTCATTTAAGAGTAACTTAGACAGGCACATGAGTGGGTTGGAGATGGATGGATATAGGAGATTGTTTTAAATAAGGGTCATTAGCTTTGGGGCGTCCCTGGTAAGGTAAATGGATGTGGTACAATAATGTTTTTTTTTCCTTTTCATTCACAGGTTTTAAGTTGGTCTGCCTTGTGTCCAACGAGGGGCATACACGCGATGGGTCGTACTGGTTCTGCTCATGGTTGTTCGAGATTGGCCTAGTGCTTCATGTCGTTAATGTGTGCCTAAACTGGACCAGATACTGGGCAAGACGACAGCTCAGTGACTATCACTAATACCTGTGCAGACATATGGATTTGGGCCGGTGTCTGTGGGAGTTTACGCATTCTCCCCGTGCTTGCGTGGGTTTTCTCCGGGTGCTCCGGTTTCCTCCCACACCCCAAAGATGTGCTGTTAGGCCTATTGGCAGGAATAAATTGTCCCTAAATCAGTTTCCCTCAATCTGGATGGCCATAAAACGTTAGACAGGGGTCGTGGGTGGAGAGGGGGACTGGTGGTGTTGAGATGGCGGCGCGGGCTCGTTGGGCCGAAGGGCCTGTTTCCCGGGCTGATTTTGTTCTTTGTTCTTTGTTGTTCTTTGAAAGAGTCATTTACTAGGGGACACAGGTTTAAGGTGTGAGGGACAATGTTTAAAGGAGATGTACAAGGCAGATTTTTACACAGAAAACTCGTGCCTGGAACTCATTGCCAAGGGTGGTAGTGAAAGCGGATATGGTGGTGACTTTTGAAGGGCACCTTGACAAGTACATGAATAGGATGGGAATAGAGGGATATGGTCTTCGGAAGAGTAAGGGGTTTTAGTTAAGTCAGGCAGCATGGTCAGTGCAGGTTGGAAGGGCCAAAAGACCTGTTCCTGTGCTGTAATTTTATTTGTTTTTTTTTCCTTTGTTCTTTGTATGTTTTGCAAGCTCAGTGAAAGAGGTCTGGTTTCAAGGCTGGGCTGCAGATTGCTTGATGCGTTTCTGGATTTGCCTGGGCATTGTACCTCACACATCTGGCTGGCATATATCCCACATGTACTTAATGATAAAGTTTCCCTGTAGCATCTGTTTATCATTAACAGTGCAATCTGTATCAGTCTGTACATTTCAGACACATCCCAGCCCTTTGGGAATGTGCCTTACAAAGAGGGGACTGGATTGGAGGAGACATTAATGCTGGAATAGCTTTCATTTTGGATCAGGTCATTACTAAAAATGGTTAGATTTAAAAATAGGCTGAAAACGGGCAACAGGACCAACCTCGCCTCCCCCCATCCCCACAACACCCCCTTCGCCCCCACCCCCATGATAATATTGCTGGTCAAACAAGAGTTTAGCAGTGAGATTTAGGGAATCAAGGAACAGAAACCCTTACAATCACAAGTTGCAAGAAAATAAGTGAGGGCCAACTCAAACTTTTCCATCAGTAGCTGACAAAAACTTCATAGGCTCCAAGGTTCTGTCAGATAAATGTTGTCAATGCTCATTGTTCTATGAATTAACAATCATTTGCTGAAGGTCAGATATCCTTAAAAACAAAACCAACAGAAGAATGACAACTTCCAGAGACAGACTACCCAGTCAAAATTCTTTCAAACGTTTCCATAATGACAGTGCACTTTTAGAATGCAGTAACTATTGTTTCATAGAGACAACGCTATCATTTCTCACCCAGGATTCTGGCACTGAAAGACCAAAAGGAAATGTATAAATGTGTAAGAACATAAATGTATTAGTGCCAGTTCAAGAAAGATTCATGAGATTGATTCTAGGGATGAAGGATTTGTCTTATGAAGAGAGATTAAGAACAAAGAACAAAAACAGCCCGGGAAACAGGCCCTTTGGCCCAACGAGCCCGCGCCGCCATTTTAACATTACCAGTCCCCCCCTCTCCACCCATGACCCTTGTCTATGTTTTATGGCCATCCACATTGAGGGAAACTAATTTAGGGACAATTTATTACCTCCAAATCAGCCTAACAGCACATCTTTGGGGTGTGGGAGGAAACCGGAGCACCCGGAGAAAACCCACGCAAGCACGGGGAGAATGCGCAAACTCCCACAGACACCGGCCCAAATCCATGTGTCTGCACAGCAATCAGTGATAGTCACTGAGCTGTCGTCTTGCCCAGTATCTGGTCCAGTTTAAGCGCACTCTAACGACATGAAGCACTAGGCCAATCTCGAACAACCAAGAGCAGCCCCAGTACGACCCATCGCGTGTATGCCCCTCATTGGACAACAAGGTGGACCGACTTAAAACCTGTGTATTAAAAGAGAAAAACATTAGTATCATTCCACATACTTTTACATTACCAGGGACGTCCCAATGCTAATGAACCTTATTTAAAACAATCTCCTATATCCTTCCATCTCCAACCCACTCATGTGCCTGTCTAAGTAACTCCTAAACAACTCCAGCGTGCCTGCCTCCACCACCTTGCTTGGCAGAGCATTCCATACCCCCACTACCCTCTGTGTGAAAAACCTCCCTCTATTATCCGTGTTATACCTCTACCTCCTCACCTTAAGCCCATGGCCCCTCATACTGTGTGTCTCTAACATAGGAAATAGCTTACCTCTGTTTACTCTATCTATACCCTTCATAACCTTATATACCTCTATTAGATCCCCCCTCAGTTGCCGTCTTTCAAGGGAAAACAGCCCCAGTTTGCTCAATCTTTCCTCATAACCCAGTCCTTCCATACCAGGCAACATCCTGGTAAACCTCCTCAGCACTTTCTCCAGAGTCTCCACGTCCTTCCGTTAGTAAGGCGACCAGAACTGGATGCAGTACTTCAAATGTGGCCTAACCAACGTTCTATACAACTGCAACATTAGACTCCAACTCTTATACTCTATACTCCTTCCTATAAAGGCTAACATACCACAAGCTTTCTTCACAACCTTCTCCACTTGTACTGCCGCCTTCAAAGACTTGTGCACTTGCACCCCCAGGTCCCGCTGCGTTTCTATGCTCTTTATAGGCTTACCATTTATCGTATAACTCCCCCCCCACGTTATTTCGGTCAAAATGCATCACCTCACATTTATCCGGATTAAATTCCATTTGCCAATCTGCCCAATATACCAGCCTATCAATATCCCGCTGTATTGCCAGACACTGCTCCTCACTGCCTGCCAATCCAGCCATCTTAGTGTCATCTGCAAATTTGCTGATCACACCACCTACTCCCTCTTCCAAGTCATTTATATACACTACAAAGAGAAGAGGTCCCAGTACCGAGCCCTGCGGCACACCACTAGCAACAGGCCTCCAGCTAGAAAAGGACCCCTCCACTACTACTCTCTGTCTCCTCTTAGCAAGCCAGTTCTCTACCCATCTAGATACCTGGCCTTGTATCCCATGAGCCTTAATCTTTTCTACCAACCTACCATGAGGGACTTTGTCAAACGCCTTACTGAAATCCACGTAGGCGACATCAAAGGCTTGTCCTTTGTCGACCGTTTTTGTCACCTCCTCAAAAAATTCTACCAGATTAGTAAGGCAAGTCTTCCCCTTTACAAAGCCATGCTGCGTATCCTTAATCAGATCGCAATGCTCTAAGTGCTCATACATCCTATCCCTAAGAATCCTCTCCATCAACTTGCCTACCACTGACGTCAAACTCACCGGCCTATAATTACTAAGGTTATCCCCCCTACCCTTTTTAAACAATGGTACCACATTCACTATCCTCCAGTCCTCTGGGACCTCACCTGTGTCCAAGCAGTTTAGGCTGATACTCACTGGAGATTAGAAGAATGTGAGGAGACCATGGAGAGAATGCTTCCACTTGTTGGACTTTCTAGAATGAGAGACCATAGTTTTAGGCTAAGGAGCGACAGATTTAAAACAGAAACGGGGAAGAATGATTTCACTCAGTGGGTGCGAATCTGTGGAATTCACTATCCCAGAGCGCAGTGGACATCTTTATACTCGGTGTATATGTTAACCCCCATTTTCGGGAGAATTTTTCAAGACTTCAGGGTCAACTTGTATGCCAACACCTAGAGTATATTACAATGCATTGTGAGTTACACTGTAAACTTGTCCTTTTTTTTATGGAACAACACTTACTCTGAATTAACCTGAGCATTATAAACTTAGTAACACTGCTGCCATACACTTCCAGAAATGAGGAAGTGCCGAGAGTGCCAGTAATTATTTTCGCGATGCTGGTCAATGTGACCCAGTTTTCCATGAATACTGAATGCCAAGCACTTTGCTTTCCAATTATCTGCCTTGCCAAAACTCTATCCATTAGAGGTGGTGATTGTTTCACACTCGCACACTGGGCTAGATGCCATGGTCTTTGTGCCATCCCATTTTATCATTTCACTCCAGAAGCTTGGTGCTTTTGTGCTAAACTGTTAGTCTTGGATTAATGGCCAGATGTGTATTTACTTTTCTTTTATTGGGTTGTTCTTCTCTTGACTGTTGTATGCACTCAAGTTATCTTTAACAAAACCATTGTGATTCTTATCATCTTCTTTCTCTCCTATTTACAAATTTAAAATCCCTTATTTTTTCCTCAGCAAATTTTCATCCTCTCTTCACAGAAGACATTGAGCGCAAAAATTAGATGAATCCAAAGATGCCATTGGCTTCCCATGTGCCCTAGAGGGACAGTTAATTATGCATGAACTACAATACTGAAGGAACTAATCCAAGCAAAGTGCTTTGCCGTGACTGGGTGCAACTTTCAAAGATTTAGAAATCATAGAATTGAATAGAATCCTTGCAACGTAAAAGGAGGTCATTTGGCCCATTGAGTCTGCACAAACTCTGCACCAGGACAACATGGTGGTGCAGCGGTTAGCACTGCGGCCTCACAGTGCCAGGGACCCCGGGTTCGATTCCTGGCTTGGGTGACTGTGTGGAGTCTTCTCCCTGTGTCTGTGTGGGTTTCCTCCGGTTGTTCTGGTTTCCTCCCACAGTCTAAAAGCCTATGCTAAATTCTCCCTCAGTGTACCCAAACAGCGCCAGAGTGGGGATTTTCAGAGTAACTTCATTGCAATATTAATGTAAGCCTACTTGTGACAATAATAAATAAACTAGAAAAAAACTCTTTGACAGAGCATCCATTTGTTGAATGCAAACTGTCTGCTGGTGTTACAAGTTTGTTCAAGTGTGGGAGTTAATCCTGATCGTCCATGATATCACAACACCAGATTAAAGCTTAATAGGTTTATTTGGCATCACAAGCTTTTGGAGCACTGCTCCTTCATCAGATGAGTGAGAAAGAACAGCGTCCCGAAAGCTCATCATTCCAAATAAACATGATGGACTTTAACCTGGTGTTGTGAGACATCTTAATGTGCCCACCCCAGTCCAATGCCGGCATCTCCACATCATTCCATGATATCCACAGGGATTCATTTGCTGCAAAGATCTCTGGACAGTGACAGTATTCCTCACCATCAGCATTTCATTAACAGCAGTGAAGATCCAGAAATTGATCTGTTTTATTACTATTTATATCTGTCACTTTGGCTTACATGCATTGGAGCATCCTACAATTGACGACGTGAGGCAAAGTGAAGCATCAGCATTTAAAATGTGCCCTCGGACTAAAATAGCACAAAGTGCGGGGAATGAACCAAGTCCGCCGGTGAAATTATATCATTAAGACTGAATTCCATACTTTACATTTGATGATAATATGTCAGCTCATGTTTGGGTGGATGTGTAATATATCAAGTATCTCTTCTAGAGGAAAATCTCAGAAGAAACCAATGATGTAAAAGTCAATAGTTGAATTTTCCAGCTGCTCATGCCAATGGGATTTTCTAGTCCCGCTGCAGTAAATGGAAATTTGGCTGTGTGCCAAATGGCGGCAACAGTGGCAAGGTATGAACTCTGGAGAAGTCCAGCCCAGATTTCTCCTCCAGTCACACAAAATAGCAGCATAATAATTTTAAAAGTTTGGTCCGTAAACTTTACCGTAAGTCTGGAGATATTCATAGATTTAAAGTGATTGGCAGAACGATTAGAGGACAATTGAGAATATTTTTGGGGATTCAAAACCTACTGCCTACAAAAGTGATAGAAGTTTAACCCGGGTTGGACAATGGTTGGCACTGCTGCTTCACAGCACCAGGGACCTGGGTTCAATTCCTGGCTTGGGTCACTGTCTGTTTGGAGTCTGCACATGCTCCCCACGTCTGTGTGGGCTTTCTCTGGGTGCTCCAGTTTCCTCCCACAGTCTGAAAGCTGTGCTGGTTAGGGACATTAACCCGAACAGATGTTGAAATGCGTCGACTAGGGGGAATTTCACAGTAACTTCATTGCAGTGTTAATGTAAGCCTTACTTGTGATTAATAAGTAAACCTTTAACTTTACTTGTTTTAAGTAAACAATGTTAAAGAAAATTTGTTTTGGTAAAAGCTTCCCAGTTTATCCATGGAATTGCACCTAGTGTCTTTTCCTGACACTAACACCAAAAGAGAAAATTGTTGGGGTCTGGTCTGAATTCATAATGTACCCTGATGTTTCTGATCTGGTATCCTGACAACCCCATCCTCTTGAATTAACTTTCCCAGACTCAGATCTCATCTTGCACCTCTCTCCATTGATTACACTTCTAAATGTTAGAATTATAATAATCAAACCTTGAGAGAAGTTAGAAGAACAATACAATGACCAAGAAATCAGATGTTCTTTTATTGGACACTAACTCTAGATTGCAGACTTTGGCAGAGAAATGGCAGATGGAGTTTAATGTGGACAAATGTGAGGTGATGCATTTTGGAAGATCAAAGTCGAGTGCGGATGATTTAGCAGTTGGCAGAATCCTTAGGAGCATTGAACAAAGAAAAAGAACAAAGAAGATTACTACACAGGAACAGGCTCTTCGGCCCTCCAAGCCATACCTACAGAAACATCTGGACATATAGGTCCACACATCCCTGAAAGTGGCAACACAGGTAGATAAGATGATCAAGAAGGCATATAGCATGTTTGCATTCATTGGCCATGGCATTGAGTATAAACATCGAGTATAAAGTTACGTTACAGCTGTATAAAACTTCAGTTAAGTCATATTTGAATTACTGCATGCAGTTCTGATCACCACATTATCAGAAGGATGTGGATGCAATGTAGAGGGTACAAAGAAGGTTTACCAGGATGTTACCTGGTCAGGAGGGTTTTAGGTATGAAGAGAGATTGGATAAACTTGGATTGTTTTCACTGGAGAGATGGTGGAAAGGTCAACTACAAGAGGGCACAGGTTTAAGGGGAGAGGGGAAATGTTTAGGGGAGATGTGCAGGGAAAGTTTTTCAATGCACTGCCAATGCAAGTGGTAGAAGCAGGTATGTTAGCAACATTCAAGGTGCATCTTGATAGACACATGAATGGGAGATGAACAGAGTGATAGGAACCATGTATCTTTGCAGGCTTGGCCGGCTGAAGGGCCTTTTCCTGTGCTGAATTGTTTTCTCTCTGTTCTTTGTTCTAACCAGGTATCGAAACCTCCAATATTTTGGACAGGAAAAGTATAGAGAGCATCGGCCAGAAGTGTGCTGCATGCTAAGTCCATTCATTCATGCTTTCCTAATTAAAAAATCAATTATTACATTGTTGGTAGAATTTAAGATAAAGTATGACTGAAATCTCTATAATTAATTCAACATTATTGCCCACTTTAAGCAAACTGTTCTGTCCTTTGCTTTGTAACATTCTGCTGAACAATGGAATGTTAACACCAATTTAACATTCTTATCCTATTCCTCAACTGCAAGGGTATGTTGATTACCATTTAAGGCTTGTGATCAAATGGTAATAGTGCTATTTAGTTTGATAGCGTGCACAATATTGACACAATGAAGCTCAGAATCAAATTTATTACAGTGTTTGGTCTGCTATCCATCCTTTTGACCATATGGTTAAGAAGATGATACAAAATGTTGATACTGTGATACCAATCTGTGTTCTGACTGCTCCAGATGTTTCTAACACAGATTAGCACTGTTGGAAATAGATGTCAAATTGCTTTTCAAAAACCTTATGACTTATGCCAGCCTTATAATGATTGCTACAACACGAAGAAAAAAGGAATGACCACCCCAGGTTGCATCATTTCCACTGAGTTATGATGAATATTGTCTAATCTGTTCACTTTACTGCTGTCTGGATCACTGGAGTTCAATTCACCCCTCAGATTATAATACAGTGAAGGAGGGCTGGAGTAAATGTTTAGTAAGTCCTGTGGAGGAATAACGATGGCCCACAACAAAAGTTAGATTCCCAAAGATAGCAAATGCAGAAAAAGGTGAAAATAAAAGCATTGAAAGAAAAGAAACAAAAAGAGAAATCAATAAAAGTCTGAGAAGAAAACAGGCATGATGAAAAGAAAATAAACTAGTTGGGAATGTGAGCTGTGAGGAGATTCACAGAAGCTTCAAACAGATTAGGATGTACTAAATGAATGAACAAGAACATGATGGATGAAATCTAATATGAATAAAAATGAAGTTATCCACTTTGGTAGAAAAAGAGAAGCAAAGATTGTTTCTTAAATGGTGAGAGATTAGAAAGTATTGATTTCCAAAAGGACCTGAGTGTTTGTTCATGAGTCACTGAAAGCTAACATGCAAATGTAGTGCAAAAAACTAGGAAGTCAAGTGGTACGTTAGTTTTCATTGCAAGAGGATTTCAGTACAGGAGGAAAGATGTCTCGCTGCAATCGTGTAGGGCCTTGGTGAGACCACACCTGAGTATTGGATATAGTGTGTGCTTGAATACGGGGAATGCAATCAAGACTCATCAGGCTAATCCTTGGAACTGTAGGATTGCTTTACAAGGAGACATTGAGGAAACTGGCCCTGTATCCTCTAAAGTTCTCAAGGATGCGAAATGATCTCTTTGAAATTTATAAAAATCTTAACAAGATGTGACAGGGTAGATTCTAGATTCTAGATCATGAATCTAGAATCAGGGGACACAAACTTAGAAGAAAGGGCAGGCCATTTAACGTTGAGATGAGGAAGGATTTCTTCACTCAGAGGATGGTGAATCTTTGGAATTCCTGAGCCAAATGGTTCAAAAACAGAAATCATTGGATTTCTGAACACTAATGGCATCAAGGGAAATGGAGATAATGAAGAAAAATGGTGAAAGAGATCGATAGATGATCAACCACAATCAGTTTGAATGAGGGACAAGTCTCAATGGGCCGAATGGTCTACTCCTTCTCCTAGTTCCTGTATTCCTTTGTGATGAAAGCCAGTTAAAAACAATAAAGATTGCCTGTGGGCTGCTGTGAAGCTGGCAATCAAACTACCATATGGTTTTCCAGAGGCTTAATTCTTTTTCACCAAAACACTCCAACTGAAGTTGTGTGTGTGGCTATTGGGACAGCAGCCTAGGTTACTGCCGTGACTCAGTGAGTAACACTCCCAACTCTGCATCAGAAAACCATGGCTTCAAGCTCCACTAGAGAGACCTTAACTTTAAAGTTGATTTATTAGTATCATAAGTAGGCTTACATTAACTCGGCAATGAAATTACAGTGAAAATCTCCTGGTTGCCACACTCCGGCACCTGTTTGGGTACACTGAGGGAGAATTTAGCATGGCCAATGCATCTAACCAGCATGTCTTTTGGACCTGGAGGAAACCCGTGCAGACACGGGAAAAGCGAGCAGATCCTGCACAGCCAGTGACCCAAGCTGGGAATCAAACCTGGGCCCCTGGCACTGTGAGGCAGCGGTGCTAACACAGCACTGTGCCACCATGTTGATCTGAGGACATATCTGAATCTAGTAACAATGCTTTCTTCAGCCGAAGTTATGGGGGTAAAAAATCCCATTGAAATATTTTAAAGGAAAGCAGGATAGTTCTCTTGAGTGTCCTAGGCAATCACTAAAACACATTACCTTCTCATTAAAATGCTGCTATTTGCTGGCTCATGCTGTGTACAGAATGACTGCTGTGTTCTCTCCAATATATCCATGCTTCATTGGCTATGAGATGCTTTGGGACATCACAATTCATGAAAGATGCTCGATTTTGCACTGGAGAAATGATTTGAGCTGCTACTTTTGCATGAGAGAGTAACGGGAACTGCCTGCTGAACTGATCGATGTTGATGCAATTACGCTGCTACCTTGGTAAGAATCTCCAAACCTGTGTGAAAGCTGAGTTTAAATGCTACAAACAGAGGGGGGGAGTGTTGAGCCTGTGGTAACTATCAGCATAAATGGTGACATGGGGTGAAGTTCCATCGAGAGTCGGGAAAAAAACTCCTCATCAGCGAGATCTTACTTCCCAATTTTCCCCAACCCTCACCAATGACATAATAAGATTCCTACCCAGAAAGTGCAGGAAAGTCATTCCCATTCAGGTTAATCAATTTTAATATCATCAAAGGACTTCCAAGACATATGCCACCTCACCTGCCCGAGGCTGGTTAGATCCTGCCTGAAGCCAATGGAGAGTGCCATTCTGAGAACATCACTCACACAGATTCCGGGAAGGGTGTCCCAGTAAAACTCCGGCAATATAACCCCCAATCACTGAACATTCTTAGCTTCCCAATGTGACATCACATCAGCGAGGTTTACAACTGCAAAATATAGAAAGGGAATTAGCTGAGGGGACATTGTGCGTGTGAGGGAGGGGAGTTACCTCGATGTCTGTGGAGGGGGAGGAGGTGATTGCCCCACTGCCTGTGTGGTGAGGGGAGTGGAAGGGAGGTTGAGGCTAGTTCGAGGAAATGTCACCATGCCTTTGTTGAGAATTTGGGTTAATCCCGATATCTGTCGGGTGGTTGGGGTGGGGGGCATTATTCAAATGTTTCTGTGGTGTCCTTGGAGTGGGGGTGGGGGTGCCAAAGATTTGGAGAGAAAAGTCGGCTGTTTTCAGTCTGAACCTGACACTCTGCCAGATTTTAGGAAGATTCCATTCACATTTTGTTCAATTCATGACTTGAATTGATGAGACTGTTTCGGTTGTTGGGGTAGAAGGAAAGAGACTTGCGTTCATAAAGCAACTTTCATGACGACAGGACTTTCCAAAGTGCTGACAGCCAATGAAGTACTCCTGATTTTTGATGCGTAGTCAGTGTTGTAATGTCGGAAATACGGCAGCCAATCAGCAAGCTCCCTCAAATAGCAATATGATAATAACCCGAAGGAGGTAATTACTCTCGACACTATTCCCAGACAGAGCAATATTTCCAACAATCAGTGATAAAAACTTAAATCATTCCTTTTCTTTCTTTAACAGCAGCAAACAGTGTAATAGAAATAACAATTCCTCAGTCATCAATAGTGCTGATTACAGGAGTGACTGAGGAGTTCTTTAAGTGATTGTTCTGTTCCATTCATTACCTGAAGGCTTCAGACAATTTTGTTTGGAATGTTCGGGTTTTTTTATAGTTTTTTAGATGATGTTGTTGTTCTGCCTGGGGAGAAACGCTTGGACACACTTCATGTTGTTTAAGCTTTGGAAGGAAAATGTATCTAATTGTATAAAAAATATAACCTGGTATTAAATGTGCTGATTGTAGCTCTAATGTTTGATAGTGACATACATGTATAACTCTCGAATTCACATAATCGTTCTTTCCTATTCTATCTGGCCACTCCTTGCTGAGAGTTCATTGTACATCATTGACGCCTCCTGCGGAACACAACAGGAAACAAAATGTTTTCCGATTTGTACTCTCATCTGTCCCCATGGAAGCAAAACATTTAAAAGTAATTTTGTGAAGACGGAATGCTCCTTGTCACACCGCAGGTCTTATCATAACCTTGTTTGTGCCTGAAATGGGAGATTCAGCTTTTGAGAAATATCTTCAGATCATGAGTTCTCCCAGCTGCCAAAAACTGAACAGCGTTCAAGTCATAGAGGTTTACAGCATAGAAACAGGTGCTTCAGCCCAACATGTCCCTGCCACCCTTTTCTTTTTAAAATTTAACTAATTGAAATGAAGGCAAAGATGAAGCCCAGAGGCAATGACCCTGGATACATGTTCAATTTCCCTTCTGGACTCTGCTGCCTAATACAAAATTTGTAAATCAGTGGGTGCTGTGGGAGAAATTGATATTCTCAGCTAAAGATACATCAGCTTTACTCCAATACATAGACATTGCCTCCTGTTTCATTTCACAAGTGGCAGAATTGGTACACAGGCACAAAGCACTAGGGAATAGATTGGTGGCAGCGAGGCCACCCTCTCTTTGGTTTCTGAGGTAATCTCCTTCCTGAAACTGAGTTTATTTGACAGCAATGCAGTTAATTCTCTGTCTCCTTCTTCATTACATTTACTCATCTTCAGATCCTGCAACATGCGCCTCTCGCTCCCCTGGCATGTTCCTTTTCTGATATCGCCATGGGGGTGTAAGGAAGCTGAGATAGATTTCTTCAGAAAACCAGTTGTGAATTGAGGCCATATGGAAAATGCTTGTTCTTTACCTGTGACAACACAAAATTCCGCTCCTTATTCCAAATTCCTCCAGCTTATTTCCACATTAAACCGGTGATGGTGATTTTCCACAAATCCATAATCAAGTTTTATATTCAGTAACTTGGACACATGTATAATCACAGACACAACAGTTTTTGGGCAAACCAACTGTCTGCTGAAAGAGTTCACTTTTCTACACAAGCTGAAGGGGTGGGGAAATGGGTAGAGAAAACTCAGCGTGTGATTGGGTAATTTTGTGCAATTTTAACAAACTCCTCATGTTCTATCTTTCTTCACTTTTGCTCAGACTCAATCTCTTTTGTTTATCATTTTCCTCATTAAACCAATTTTCAAATTCTGATATTTGCTACTTAAACAAATTTGAAAGGAATTATTTTTCCCAACTCAATAGCTGGTTTTGAAAATTTCTGGTTGGATTGGACTCATTCCGTGGCCCTTCCTTTGTTTGGGAACTCAACAATTTGAGTTTCTTCTAAACAAAATTTCGCAGCATTTTTAAATTAAATGAAATTTGGTTTCCTATCCAAACTAATTCCACAATTTTTGCCCATCAGAACTAAAAATGATGTTAACTAAACTCTTACTAGCTTATCTCAGAATGAAGTGGTCAACTCATTTGCTTTAAGTGTTCTTAATTGGCTAGTACAAGGGAA
This sequence comes from Carcharhinus amblyrhynchos, assembly GCF_965287045.1. Classification (NCBI taxonomy): domain Eukaryota; kingdom Metazoa; phylum Chordata; class Chondrichthyes; order Carcharhiniformes; family Carcharhinidae; genus Carcharhinus; species Carcharhinus amblyrhynchos. The sequence continues at coordinate 2,154,676 of NC_137329.1, read as the reverse complement.
GTGGAATACACGACTGAATGTTTATGAGACTCAGAGAGACTTCACTGCTGGAATTTCACTGCCTGCTTGTCTGAGGCTCATAAGGTCCCATTCAAGGCGAACAGAGAATACCGTCTGTGAGACTCGCTCGCCCCGATTCCAGGGTGGGTGTGCCAGAAAAATCCCAGCACGTAAGCTAATTCAGAGCAGCATTCTATTTCTCATTTTGGGGTTAGACTGAGGACAGATTCCTCTTTTGTAACTGCACATATGGAGCTGCACTTTCCACCATCAGCCTGTGAGCAGTTCTGAATGGCCCTGGTTAAGGTTTGCAAAACCCTTTTTCACAGGAAGAGAATTGCTTGACGCAACTCTGTATTTTATATATAGTTTGGCCAACTTAGTTTTTCATTTTATCAATCAGTTTCCTATGCTTGTCTCTCATGACCATTCTCTGCGCCCACTTATCAGTTGCAGCTATTTTCTGTGAAAGTACTTCGAGAACAAAGATCAAAGAAAATTACAGCACAGGAAGAGGCCCTTTGGCCCTTCACATCTGCACTGACCATGCTGCCTGTCTGAACTAAAACTCCTACCCTTCCAGGGATCATATCTCTCTATTCCTATCCTATTCATGTATTTGTCCAGATGCCCCTTAAAGTCACTACCATATTCTGCCCGACCATTGTTTGTGCTCACTGTTGAAATCCTATTTCCACCTTTCTGGGAACAAGGGGTCCAGCCTGATCTCAACAGCTTACCAACAATAGCCCTCCTTCAAAGCCCCACCCCCTCTCACTGCACCACCTGTTAATCCCAGTGTGATGGAGTTCGTCATTATTGAGCTCTTTTTTCCCATTAACAAATTTCTTTTAGGATTTTATATGTTTGTTTAATTTGGTACTTTTGCTACACACCCAGACCGTTCCTGGGTGAGCTTGCTGCACTAATTATGGGTGCTCGGTAAATATACTCACTCACTTTACAGACCGAGGGTCTGATGCCAGTATCCTGCCAACTTGGCCAGTTTTTTATCATTGATTTCTTAAAGCTAATCATAGGTGACCCAGAACAGTTCAGGATTTCTTCATTGCAGCAAATACTAAGCGAGCACTACTTCAAAGAGATCCCTGAAGCAGACTCTGATCTTTACATAAAAGCTGCGTATATTTATTTATACCATGCTTCTCATGTACACAGATATTTAAATTTCGATCCAGCAATACATATAGGTCTTATCAAAATAGACACATCACCTTTAACCTTGTCCCCATTGCAAAGATTTCTAACTTATCTTGGTGTGCCTAAGCCCTGCAGTCTCTTGCCCCCTGATATTTCCATGCTGGCGGGGGAAGGTTATTTTGGTTCTCATGGGGATGTCCTTTCAAAATGGCACCTGATCTCTGGGCAGTCAGTTTTGCCAGTTTTAAGAATCTCCATCTTGCCAGAGTGAGGGTGTAAACCAGACCCATGCCCACCCACCTTTTTTAGTCAGAGTGGCTCAAAATCTGAAGGGAAAATTGCTCTGTGGAACTGCAAAGCTTCACATCAGCTTTCTGACTGAGCCTGGTAGAAGTTTGCCCTATTAAACCGTATTGGGGACACCCATGAGTTTGAGCTAGCTGTTGATTCTGTGTTAAAATGCCTTGTTTATAAATGCAGCAACATATTAAAAAGGATCAATACAATGAAGTGGTTTTAGTACACAACACAGTAGATAGGTGGCACGTTGGCACAGTGGTTAGCACAGCTGCCTCACAGCGTCAGGGACCTGAGTTTGATTCCTGGTTTGGTTCACTGTTTGCATGGAGTTTGCATGTTCTCCCCGTGTCTGCGTGGGGCTGCTCTGGTTTCCTCCCACAGTCTGAATGCCGGTTAGGTGCATTGACCCAAACAGGTGTTGGACTATGGCGACCAGGGGACTTTCACAGTAACTTCATTGCAGTGTTAATGTAAACCTTACTTGTGACTAACAAATGAACTTTAACTTTACTTTTAATGAAAAATAAAACTGCACAATGCAGACCATACTAAAACACAATACTTTGTCAAAAGTAATCTACCCACTTTGGTACAAAATTAATTCTTATGTGTTTAAGTCGGACATAAATGAAAGAAATAGTTTTTTACCATTGTTGTACGGCCTTACATTCTTTATTCTTTAGGACTGACTTCATGTGATTTGAATTCCAGGCCTTCTGTGTATAAATCTGTATTCAATATTTACCTAAAGATATAATCCCAGAGTGTAAGCAGCAATACTTGAAATTTAAAGGTGTGAAATATTGTGAAGAGTTGAGGGATGTAGTAGTGTTGGTATAGTGTACCCTCCCCTACCTCTGCAGCAGAGGCTCCAGGTTCAACTTCCACCCTGGGACGTGTTGTCCATGGAAGGCAGCTTCAGGATGTGTTCAGCCGATGGTCATATGGGACTCTGGCGACATGGCCGTTCCTTAATCAGCCCAGAAATCTTTCCACCGCCTCCCCACTGTTCCCCAAGGGGACAAACATCTGGGTGAAGATATACTATATGCTAAAAGAATAAACTAAGGATTGAAGTTAATTAGCACCAAAAAGGATTATTTAACTGCAGTTGGATTAGTGAACTAACAAGAATTGGATGCAATATACTGTGGAACCTGAGCAAACATTTGCCTTGTGGGAGTTACTAATGAAGGAGTTTGAAAACTCAGTTTGGCTGTTCTCTCTCTCTCTCTCTGAGTTTAGCAGAACTATAAATCAAATTAACCAATTATCTCTGGTGTTGAAAAATTGGCAATGTTTATGATAAATGTGTGTGAATAATTCTAGTCTTTCTATAATATTTCAGTGTTTGGACATCTGTTTTAGATTTAGATAAAATGCCACACCTCACCTGGAGTACTGCACTCAGTGTGGAGCTTCAGACAGAAGAGGCTGGCTTCGAGATTCACCAGGATATAATCCAGAGCACAACAGGAGAAACGATTAGAACAGTTTACAAAGATTTACTTGCATTTCCCTTAGCTTTGGAGCACGAGGATGTGATCAAAGATAAGAAAAGTCTTCAAGCCAGTAAAAACCGAGGCCAGGAATTCACTGGTTCCCGGGAGACAGAATGAAAGGCAAGGGGTGAATTGGTAACATCACAGGGAGCTGAGCATGTTCCCACGGGTGGGGGCGGATTTGGAGAGGCACTTTGCAGATGGTGGGATGACTGCCCACTGCGTGTGGGGGGCACCAACCGGATGAAGGTGCTCCCTGCAGCAGCCTAAAGGCCCAGGGAGGGAGTTGCAGACGGGAAAGGCAGAAACTATCTCCCTCGCCCTGACAATTAGCTCTGTGTTTCAATTATATTCTTAATTCTGGTTTGGCCCAGCTCCCAGGAAAACCTGGGCCAGCGCCACCTCTTCCTGTGCTGCTGACGGGGCTTCAGAACTGCCAGACTCCTGGAGTAAGATTCAGACCAGAGAGAAACTATTTCCGCTGGTGGGAGAATGCAGAAACAATGGGTGCAATCCCAAAATTGTAGCTGTCCATTCAGGAGTGTACGCAACAACACAAGAAATAGGAGCAGGAGTAGACCATTTGACTCCTCAAACATTCAACAACATCATGGCTGACCTGATTGTGGTCTCAATTCCATTTTTCTCTCCGTCCTCTATAACCCTTCATTCCCCAGCTGATCAAGAATCTCCCTAACTCCGCTTTGAATTTATTCAATAACCCAGCTTTCACCTATTCCTGGGAAAAGTAATTCCCCTGAGAGATTAAAGTTCTCCTTATCTGTTTTAAATGGGAGACCTCAAATATTTAAACTGTGTCCCAGGTAGATTCGAGACAAGGTCACACACCCACTCAGCATCCACCCTACCAAGCCCTTCTCAAATCTGATGTGTAGCGTAGCGGGATGGGAAATATGAGCAAGAGGCAAAAAATTGGGTTTGCGCCCAATCTCTTGCTGGGAAAATGGGTGAGAAAGCCTGGAGAGGTTTGCAGAGGGACAGGAAAGCACAGTGTGGCTTGTCTGGAAAGTAATTAAAATATTCACAAAGACAATTAAGTCTGTATTTCAACCTAGATTCTGGCTCAAACAGACAGCACGTGAGCTCCCTTGTCACTCTGCATCTCCCAGGAATACAAGGGATGAGAGAAAATTGAGGACTCATTGCTTACAGAAATTGATGAGCTGGGAAGATTCTGGAAGGTTGAAATTGGTAAGCTTGTGGTTAGCCGTTATATAAAGCTTGTGTTGTGACAGGAATACTCCATTCATCCTGAAACCACGACTTTAGAGGCAAATGTAATTGTTTTTAAATGGTTGGGAGTTCACCCAGCTGTACCTCTCTGCAGCATGGGAACAACTGATAAGCAATGGATCTGAGGGGAGAAGCCAGTTGTGGCCATTGTGAATGATGAATTCACATAAAGTCGTCCATGCATCGGAATACAGATCATTATGAACAAATTAACATTGTTACAAGAACCCCAGTGAATCCCCTTGTCCAACTTGAACCTTCCTCACTTTGACTTTCTATTCCTCCTACATATTGTTTATCACTGTGACCTCAGCCAAGTCAGCAGTTCTGTCACAAGAGTCCCCCCAGGCAGATGTCCTCTGAATTTTGGAGTCTATGACGTCCCTGCCAAAGATGTTCCCACCTCATTCTGTGTGGGGTCAGACTCAGTCACTGGAGCAGGAGGAGGCTTGTGTGGCTCTGGCTGTCTGGGCTGGGAACTGGAGGTGTATTGACAAGAGTCCCCACTGCCATGTGTCCTGCTTCCACCATCCCCACTCAGGCCCCCCTGCTAGCCCAGGGACAGAGACAACTTGGCCGCAAGACAGTGAGGTGTTGAATCTTCAGGGTGAGGTTGTTCTCCATCATCTGTAAAGGGGCAGTCAGGCTGTGCAGGCAATCGGTCTAAGCCAGTATTTCCATGGGGGCCAGCTGTGTCTAATTCTCAAAGCAGGTCCACACTTTCCATGGAGATAGATATCCATACGGAGGATGAGACGTGATGGCACTCTCTCTGGAGATAGTGTCTTACAATCTCTGAAAGTGATTATCCTCATCTATCCCTGTCATTGGGCGAGATTCTCTGGCCTTTGGAAGGCAACATGCCAATGGCTGATGGTGGGATTCCCTGGTCCTGCCTCTGCCAATGGAATCTCCCATTAAAGCCACCCCAAACCGCTGGGAAAACCATGGGCCGGAGTGCGCTCCCAGTAGGACCAGAAAATCCCACAGGCATGAAGAGCCAAAGAAATGGCTAGAATCCGTCATCAAGGAGGAAATAGCGAGGCATCTTGAGGGGAATTGTTTGATAGAGCAGACGCAGCACGGTTTCGTTAAGGGGAAGCCGTGTCTGACAAATTTACTGGAGTTCTATGAGGATGTGTCTAGGGCGGTGGATAGAGGAGAGCCGGTGGATGTGGTCTTTCTTGATTTTCAGAAGGCGTTTGACAAAGTACCTCACAAGAGGTTATTGCAGAAGGTCAGGGGGCATGGAGTTGGGGGTAGGGTGTTAGCGTGGATAGAGGACTGGCTGTCAAATAGGAGGCAGAGAGTGGGGGTCAATGGGTGCTATTCGGATTGGTGGTTGGTGACTAGTGGAGTGCCCCAGGGGTCGGTGCTGGGGCCTCAGCTATTTACCATTTATATAGATGATCTGGAGGAGGGAACCGAGTGTATGGTGTCAAAATTTGCTGATGACACCAAGATTGGTGGAACGGCAAATTGCGCGGAGGGTGTGGAGAGTCTGCAGAAGGATCTAGATAGGCTGGGCGAATGGGCCAGGAAATGGCAAATGGAATTTAATGTTGGCAAGTGCGAGGTGGCCCACTTTGGTAGGAATAATGGTAGGAAGGACTATTACTTATGCGGCGAAAAACTGCAGCAGGCGACAGTGTAGAGGGACCTCGGGGTCCTTGTGCATGAGTCGCAAAAACCCAGCCTGCAGGTGCAGCAGGTGGTCAGGAAGGCGAATGGGATGCTGGCCTTCATAGCGAGGGGGATTGAATACAAAAGTAGGGAGGTCTTGCTGCGGCTGTATAGGGCATTGGTGAGGCCACAGCTGGAGTACTGTGTGCAGTTTTGGTCGCCGTACTTACGCAAGGATATTTTGGCCTTGGAGGCAGTGCAGAGGAGGTTTACTAGGCTGATACCAGAGTTGAGGGGGTTAAGCTATGAGGAGAGGCTGAATAAACTAGGCTTGTACTCGTTAGAGTTTAGAGGAATGAGGGGAGATCTCATTGAGACATATAAGATGATGAATGGGATGGATAGGATAGAGGTGGAGAGACTCTTCCCGCTCAGAAAGGACAATAGGAGTAGGGGTCACAGCCTCAAGATAAAGGAGGGGCGGTTTAGAATGGAGTTGAGGAGGAACTTCTTCACTCAAAGGGTGGTGAATCTCTGGAATTCTCTGCCCATTGAGGTGGTGGAGGCTGCCTCGCTAAATATTTTTAAGACGCGGGTTGATGGGTTTTTGATAAGCGAGGGGATTAAGGGTTATGGGGAGAGGGCGGGAATGTGGAACTGAGCCAAGACAGATCAGCCATGATCTTATTGAATGGCGGGGCAGACTTGAAGGGCTAGATGGCCTACTCCTGCTCCTATTTCTTATGTTCTTATGTTCTTAATTCCAGCCTCTAACAGCTGCTCCTGTTGACAAGTGATGTGCTCCTCACTGCATGATAACCTGGCCATCATTACACCAATGTCCACCAAGATGTGTGTATCTGTGCTGCTGGGATGGGTACCTGAATCAACGGATGTTCCCTCACCATCTCTGTCTGACTTGAAAAGGGCCTTTTGGAACAGTTGGTGATAATGAGAAGGGTACAAATTTAGCATGGTGCATATCATGAGAGTTCAGTTCACCAGAGTGACTGTCAAGAGTCAGTTCTGAACCTAATATTGACACCAGGTCATGCCATCTCTCCACCACCATTGCCCAGTGTGTATGTTGCCCTTCCAACCTCTCAGACATCAGTTCAACCTTGTCTTCTCTGCCTCTCCCGCAGGCTGTGGGCCTTCTTCTCCTGCAGTGAGAGTCGGCAGAGAATGAGAAGTGGAGTGAGTATTAAGAATGCGTTATATATTTACGAGGTTGAATGATTGTTTTAAGAACCAGTCACATGATTTGATGGTGATGTAATTAGGGTGTTTCACAGGTTCCTGTTTAGTTTCTTTTTCTGCTCTGTACAGGGAACAACTGCCCAATAAACCTTGTTGTTATTTTAAATCAACATGCACAAATCAAACCTATTTTTCTTTTTGAATAAAACCTACAACCTCTAACATCATTAGAGTGTTACAGGATGGGAGGAGGGTGACTGTGCAGAATGAGTATAAGAGGGTGGGTGGTGTCTGTTGAGGTGGAAATTTGAGGAAGGGCTGGAGATAAGGAAGTGTGTGTGTGTGGGTGTGTGTGTGGGTCAGAGCAGTATTGTGCAGCGAAATGGGAGAATGATGGCTGTTGTCTGAATATGACCTTGCTGCTCCTATCAACTCATTCGATTTTATGACACTCTGTCCATGTTTACGGCACAAAGCTTCTTACAAGTTCTGCTCTCCAAGGATGCTGGCATCATAAGGTTACATAAACGTCTCTCATTTTCAAGGAAGAATTCTGCAGTTTATAAGTGATTATGTTCTGGGACCATATCTTTAAACTTTGAGTGAATGAAGGTGGTCAGGTGACCTATTCTGGAGTTTGCTCTCACAGTAAACCTGGGTGGTTGGATTGTAAATGATCAAAGAAAGATTCAGATTTCCTTTACTGGGAAGAAGGCACAAGGCATTTATTCTTGGAGCCAATGGCAGCAGTCTCTGGGTTTACAATCAGTAGATTCTGGGTATCACAAATTCCCAAAGGAGATGCTGAAGGTACTGGGGTGTAAGTATCTGAGCTGCAAACTCTCCATTCACATCTCAGGGAGCTAATTAGCATTTCTACCGAGACACAGGATTAATGTGCTGCACATCACAATGGGGAAAAGGGAAGAGGAGGTCATTTTTGAGATCAGAATATAGGCTTCCCTACAAATCAATGACTCTCTCAGACGGATAGGCTGGAATTCTTTGGGCATTCAAACTCCAACACTGCTGCCAGAGAGGATGGAGAATTTGGAGCTCAGCCAAACCTTTGCTCACTACAGTTGGATTCGAAAATCCCACTGGTGTGACCGACTGGAGAATCCCACCTCTCCTCACCTGACAAAGAGTTTAACCTTGAAAGCTTGAGTTTACTATCAAATAAATCGGGTTGGACTTAAACCTGGTGTTGTCAGGCTTCTTCTTGTGTAATCCCACCCATAGCAGTTTCTTTGTGGTCAACGGGATGAAGAGGCTGTTTGGATATGTGAACTATTACAGCCGGAAGCAACAGAGACACGGTCTCAAGTTGAAGAGATGTATTCTATTGCCATTTAAAGATTCCAGGAGATTCATCCTGAAGAAGGAAGCCCGGTCATCGATCCAGGCTTCACTTCTGGTTCCGGATTTAAGGAACTCTGAAGGCTGAGGAAACAGCTCGGGATGGGAATAGGGGAGTCCATTGAACTCTGGAAGTATCCTGCTTGCTGTAAGGATTGTAGTTTCTTGGAGAGTGGGTGGGTGATAACGATAAAAGGAAAATGTCACTCTCTGCACTTTAAAGTATAACTGCCTATGAGAAGTAAATAGGGGATCGCATTTCAAAACTCCACCTGTATCTCAAGTTAGTAAATTGCTTTTATTATATTTGTAATGTTATTTTGACACAATTTTCAAATTAATGCATGTAGCAGTATGTTAAAATTAATATAACAGATGCTATGATATTCATGCTTTTGACACTTCTCAACTTGTTTTTACTTTTGTCCCTCGAGTGGGATTTGAACCCATAACATTCTTGCCCAGCGGTGAGAGCGTGGCCAACTGAGCCAATGTTGATACAGGAGAAACATCTGGTTCTTTACTGTGGGTCACTCCATGTGCATAAATATAATGTTATCCCATCAAGGAGAATTAGGGATGGGGAATAATTATTAACCTAACCAGTGAGGGCCACACCCAAGGAAAAAGAAGCCATAGTTGCCAAATTAAATAAAAATAGCATTAGCTTCTATAACAACAGCTTCTCTTTACAGTTTACTTGCATCAACCTCAAGGTTTCAGACAAAGAACACATTTACCATTTACCTGCCACAGGGATCAGTACTGCGACCCCAGCTATTCACAATATATATATATTAATGATTTAGGTGAGGGAACAAAATTTTATGTTGATTTGATTTATTATTGTCACATGTATTAACATACAGTGAAAAGTATGCCATTCATAGAGAAGGAAAGGAGAGAGTGCAGAATGTAGTGTTACAGTCATAGATAGGGTGCAGAGAAAGATCGACTAGTGTGAGGTAGATCCATTCAAATGGCAGCAGGGAAGAAGCTGTTTTTGAGTCGGTGGAATTCGAATTCAATAAAAAAAATCTGGAATTAAGAATCTACTGATGACCATGAGGTCATTGTCATTGTCGGAAAAACCCATCTGAGTCTCTAATGTCCTTTAGGGAAGGAAATCTGCCGCATTACCTGGTCTGGCCTACATGTGACTCCAGAGCCACAGCAATGTGGTTGACTCTCAACTGCCCTCGGGCAACCAAGGATGGACAATAAATGCTAGTCAGCCAATGACATCCATGAGCCATGAATGAATAAAACAAAAGGTTCATCTGGACCTCTTGGCTGTTCCCATTGAGAAAGGCCCTAAGCTAGATTACTACTGCCTTATCAATCAAAGTACTTTCTTTCTGGATGATCTGTGGAGTTGCCCGCTCCATAGATCTCAGTGTTGGATTATTCTATCCTCTATTTCTGCTCATTACAATGGAAATGAAGAGAAAACTTTTTTTGCTTGTCTTCACTACTCAAGGGAACAGTGTGTGTAACAAAGGAAGAGAATATTTTCATAAAGTGAGGCACTAAAATGTTTATTATTTGTATTCCACAGATGGAAAAGGCAACCTTTCACAAGAGATTGATGTACAGATAGCACAATTGATACTTTGACATGAAAATGCTTGTGTGAGCTGATCCTTAATCTGTAAAAGTACCATTTTATTCTAACATTCGATTGAAATTGAAATATTATTTAAATCCGTACCTCTGAAAGGCTTCTACATTTATAGATAACAAATAATTTGCAACTTTTTTGAATGAAAATCTTATCCTGCTGTATTCTCTGTCAATCTCCATCACTATCCGCAACTCCAGTAATCTTGGTATCATCTGCAAACTTACGAGTCAGACCAGCTACGTTTTCTTCCAAATCATTTATATATATTACAAACAGCAGAGGTCCCAGCACTGATCTCTGCAGAACATCACTAGTTACAGATCTCCATTCAGTGAAACTCCCTTCCACCGCAACTCTCTGTTTCCTATGGCCAAGCCAGTTCTGAATCCACCTCACTAGTTCACCGTTGATCCTGTGTGATTTAATCTTTTGCACCAGACTGCCATGAGGGACCTTGTCAAATGCAATACTGAAGTCCATGTGGACGACATCCACAGCCCTTCCCTCATCAATCATTTTTGTTACTTCACCAAAAAACTCAATCTAATTGGTGAGACATCTCCTCTCTCATATAAAATAATGCTGCCTGTTGCTAATAAGAGCATTTTTTTATTATTCATTACTGGAACATGGATGTCGCTGGCTGGACCAACATTTATTGCCCATCCCTAGTTGTCCTTGAGAAGGCGGTGGTGAGCTGCCTTCTTGAATTGTTGTATTCCACATTCTGTGCGTTGACGCACAATGCTGTTAGGAAGGGAATACCAGAATTTTGACTCAGTGACTGTGAAGGAATGGTGATACATTTCCAAGTCAGGATGGTGAGGGGCTTGGAAGGGAACTTGCAGGTGGTGGTGTTCCCCATGTATCTGCTGCCCTTGTCCTTCCAGGTGGAAATGGTCGCGGGTTTGGAAGGTGCTGTCTAAGGATCTTTGGTGAATTGCTGCAGTGCATCTTGCAGATAGTACACGCTGCTGCTACTGAGCATCGATGGTGGAAGGAGTGGGTGTTTGTAGATGGGGTGCCAATCAAGCGGGGCTGCTTTGCCCTGGATGGTGTCAAACTTCTTGAGTGTTATTGGAGCTTCACCAATCCAGGCAAATGGGGAATATTCCATCACACTCCTGACTTGTGCCTTGTAGATGGTGGATAGGCTCTGGGGAATCAGGAAGTGAGTTACTCATCGCAGTGTTCCGAGGCTCTGACCTCCTCTTGTAGCCACTGTGTCTATGTGATGAGCCCAGTTGAGTTTCAGTTCCAAATGTGTATAGAAGGGATCCCTAAGAATCTTCTCCAACAATTTTACTATCATTAACATCAAGCTCATGGTCTATAATTACCCGGGGTATCCAAGAACAAAAAAACAAAGAACAGTACAGTACAGAAACAGGCCCTTCGGCCCTCCAAGCCTAGCCCATCATGATGCTGCTTAAACTAAAACAGTATACACTTTTGGAGTCCATATCCTTCCATTCCCATCTTATTTATATATTCATCTAATTGCCCCTTAAATCCCTCTATCGTACTTGCTCCCACCACCTACCCAGGCAGCGCATTCCAGACATTTACCACACTCTGTGTAAGAATCTTGCCTCGCGCATCGCTTTTAAACCTTTCCCCATGCACCTTAAACCTTTGTTACCCTAATACTTGACTTTTCTACCGTAGGAAAGAACATCTGACTATCCACTCTATCTATGCCACTCAACATCTTGTAAACCTCTGTCAGGTCACCCCTCTATCTCTGGCGTTCCAGTGAGAACAAACCAAGTTTATCCAACTTCTCCTCGTAGCTAATGTGCTCCAGACCAGGCAACATCCTGGTAAATCTTTTCTGTAGCCTCTTCAAAGCCTCCACATCCTTCTGGTAGTGTGGGGACCAGAATTGTACACAATATTCTAAATGAGGCTGACCTAAATTCTGTACAGCTGCGGCATGACCTGTGAATTTTTATACTCAATGCCCCGACCAATGAAGGCAAGCATACAATATGCCTTCTTGATTACCTTATCAACTTGCGTTGCCACTTTCAGTGATCAGTAGACATGTAAGCCCAGATCTCTCTGCCTGTCAATACTCCTAAGGATTCTACCATTTACTGTATAATTCCGACATGCATTAGATCTTCCAAAATACATTATCTCACACTTGTCCAGATTAAACTCCATCTGCCATTTCTCCGCCCAAGTCCTCAACCAGTCCATATCTTGCCGTATCCTCTGACAATCCTCTTCACTATCCCCAACCCCACCAATTTTTATGTCATCTGTGAACTTACTAATCAGACCAGCTACGTTTCCTTCCAAATCATTTATACATAATACGAACAATAAAGGCCCCAAAACTGATTCCTGTGAACACTGCTAGTCACAGCCTTCCATTCAGGAAAGCACCCCTCTACTCCTACCCTTTATCTTCTATGGCCGAGTCAGTTCTGTATCTGTCTTACCAGCTCTCTTCTGATCCCATGTGACTTTCATATTAGTTACAATGAGGTATTTTGTCAAAGGCTTTACTGAAGTCCATGTATACAACATCCACTACCTTTCCCTCATCTACCATCTTCATCATTTCCTCGAAAAACTCGATCAAGTTAGTGAAGCACGACCTCCTATGAGGTCCTCCTATGACCTCCTATGAGCTATGAGGAGAGGCTGAATAAACTAGGCTTGTACTCGTTAGAGTTTAGAAGAATGAGGGGAGATCTCATTGAGACGTATAAGATGATGAATGGGATGGATAGGATAGAGGTGGAGAGACTCTTCCAGCTCAGAAAGGATAATAGGACTAGGGGCAACAGCCTCAAGATAAAGGGGGGGTGGTTTAGAACGGAGTTGAGGAGGAACTTCTTCACTCAAAGGGTGGTAAATCTCTGGAATTCTCTGCCCGTTGAAGTGGTGGAGGCTACCTCGCTAAATATTTTTAAGACGCGGGTTGATGGGTTTTTGATAAGAGAGGGGATTAAGTGTTATGGGGAGAGGGCGGGAATGTGGAACTGAGCCACGACAGATCAGCCATGATCTTATTGAATGGCGGGGCAGGCTCGAAGGGCTAGATGGCCTACTCCTGCTCCTATTTCTTATGTTCTTATGTTCTTATGTTCTCCCCTTCACAATGTCCAACAAGGAAACAAAGATTTCTGTTTGAGGCCCAGCAATTTCCTTTCTTGTCTCCCTCAGTAATCTGGGATGGATGCCATCTGGCCCTGGAGATTTGTCTACCTTAATGCTTTTTAATTCACCTCACACTTCCCCTAACATCTGTCAAGGACAAAAGATACAATCAGTGACTCCACCCCTCTTCCATCACCTTTGCTAATTTCCAAGTCCTGCCTTCACCTATTTTATCAGTATTTTGTCACAGCATTAACAAAAGAGCAGGATTTTAAACATAGCAGGGTGTTAGTCTTGTCTGGTATATTTGGTGTTTATGTCATTATTAAAGTAATGGACTGGTGTATAATAATTCAACTTTAGTAACTCATTTGTAGGCACTGATGGTTAATTGTTTCTGAGCTTATTTAAGTGACATTTTTCGATGGCATTAAGGACAAGTATAGAATATATAATAACACTGCAGCAAATCACACAACTACATTGCAGTGCAGCTAATGTGCACAATGCACGCGTACAGCAAGCACCAGCTCTTTTCATGTATTCAGATTCAGCAAACAATTGCGGTATGATCTGTGCAAACTAAATTTGGAGTGTCATGGGCTGAGTTATTTTGTTTTGCCGGTGTTATGAAGGTGAGCGCAGTGTTCACCTTCTATTTCAGCGTCACTCTCTCACAGCCCTGCTGGTGCCAATGCAGCTATCACTCATTCATCGATGTCAAGGTATGTTTCTCAGGTCATTGCCGCATTACTCAGGAGAGTTGCTTCATTCATCTGCTTCACAGCACCAACTTTGAAGAAAAGCAGAGTCGATTTAGCTGTGACAGTAATACCCCGGACTGTAAAGAATTTGTTGCAGCCATTCCTCTCCCTGAACACACACTCATTTACATTGGCTGTTTAACAAGGCAAGGGAGCTCTCTCTTCACCAAAAATCCACAATATCATTACTGACACATTTATTAGCTTTCTCAAGAGTTCTGCATATGTACAGATCAGGTATGAGCATCACAACTAATTTTATGCAGGATGTTCTGGCATTTATTTTACACAATCAATCGTAACTTCCCTTTTTAAAAGAAAAGGCAATGGAGATTATTGTTCTGGGGAATTCACTCATTCATCCTATGGTGAATCCACACTGAGTCTGAATAACAGAACAATCAAGAACCTCAAATGACACAATTCATGACCAATGACACTTAGATTTATCCATTGCATTTCTGTTCAATGTTCTTCAGGAGGTGGTGTTGCTACAGTTTCTGGGCTACTCTTTCTTATGTCTATTATATTTTCAATAACATTTATTTACGTTTAATTTTGTCATGGGATGTAGTCATCACTGGCCATCCCTAACTGTCCTGAACTTACTTGACCATTTCAGAGCAGTTGAGAGTCAACCACATTGTTGTGGATTTGGAGTCACAAATCAGCCAGGCCAGGTAAGGATGGCAGATTTCCTTCCCTCATTAGTGAACCAGATGGGGTTTGGCGACTATTGATGATGGTTTCAATTTTTAATTGAATTTAAATTCCACTGGGAGAGACTTGAACACATGTCCCTGAACATTAGCCTGGGCCTCTGGATTGTAATCCAGTGACATTACCTCTACACCACTATCTGCCCCTAAATAACAGTAACCCTTTGAACTCTGTTCAATGTGGTAGGGATTTGGGGAGCAGCAGAAATTTTACCCCAGTAAGGCACCCTCAATGTCAATGTGACTCCAAAATTTATTTATAATCCATTCACAGGAAGAAATGGTTTCTTTTTGCCACATTGACCTTTGTTTGGTGTCATTCTGGGCAGTCCACTTGCTAACACTGAGTAAGACAAGAATGATTTTTTGTAATGTCCTTCCTGATGGATTTTAGAATGAAGACAAGCTTGTGTTTTCCATGTTCCTTTTGTTTCCACTCCTCCAGCTATTTTCCCCTTTCAGAATTATTTCTGCTGATGTTACACTGCCACTTTTCCTGGCTGAGAAATAAATGGCTTATGTTGATTACTTAGTTACATGATTTACCTTCTGATGCTGGCTGACAGCAGTTCCCTTAAGGACAGCATTTTAGGTCACTTGTAAATCATGTTTACTGAACGGAAGTGGCAGTTGCATTCAGGATAAATCAATTTGGTGAAGCTGGTGTACAACAAGCAGTGAAGCTCTTATTTGCATATGTAAAAGTGCTTGTTTAAGATGCAACGCAGGATGGTTTTACCAATATGGCAGAGGGGCATACTGCAGGCTGAGTCACACACACCGCCGTGTGAAACCTTCTTGTGCCTGTTTTCCTGAATTCCGAGGTTAGAGGAGTTGAACTATGAAGAGAGGCTGAATAGACTGGGTTTGTACTCGTTGGAGTTTAGAAGGATGAGGGGGGATCTTATAGAGACATATAAGATAATGAAGGGGATGGATAGGGTAGAGGTAGAGAGATTCTTACCGATTAGAAAGGACAGCAGGACTAGAGGGCACAGCCTCAAGATAAGGGGGGGGGCAGTTTAGAACGGAGTTGAGGAGGAACTTCTTCACTCAAAGGGTGGTGAATCTCTGGAATTCTCTGCCCATTGAAGTGGTGGAGGCTACCTCGCTAAATATATTTAAGACACGGGTAGATAGGTTTTTGGTAGGCAAAGGAATTAAGGGTTATGGGGAGAAAGCGGGAAAGTGGAACTGAGCCACTTCAGATCAGCCATGATCTTACTGAATGGCGGGGCAGGCTCGAAGGGCTAGATGGCCTACTCCTGCTCCTATTTATTATGTTCTTATGTTCTTAATATCGAATGACTGGGATGAGAATTTAGGATGCCTGGTTAGTAAGTTTGCAGGTGACGCCAAGGTTGGTGCCATAGTGGACAGTGAAGGTGGTTGTCTAGGATTGCAACGGGATCTTGATCAATTGGGTTAGTGGGCTGAGAATGGCAGATGGAGCTTAATTTAGACAAATGCGAGGTGATGCATTTTAGGAGATCAAATCGGGCAGGACCTACTCAGTTAATGGTTGGGGAGAGTTATAGAACAAAGAGATCTAGGGGTACAGGTTCATAGCTCCTTGAAAGTGGAGTCACAGGTGGACAAGGTGGTGAAGAAGGCATTCAACATGCTTGGTTTCATTGGTCAGAACATTGAATACAGGAGTTGAGCCAACTTGTTGAAGTTGTACAAAATATTAGTGAGACCACAGTTGGAAAATTGTGTGCAGATCTGGTCACCCTTTTGTAGAAAGGATATTATTAAACTAGAAAGAGTGCAGAAAAGATTTATTACGATGCTACTGGGACTTGATGGTTTGAGTGAAAGGAGAGGTTGAGTAGACTGGGACTTTTTTCTTTGGAGTGTAGGAGCCTTAGGAGTGAACTTATAGAAGTCTATAAAATAATGAAGGGCACAGATCAGGTACATAGACAACCTCTTTTCCCAAAAGTAGGGGAGTCTGAAACGAGAGGGTATAGGTTTAAGATGAGAAGGGAGAGATACAAAACGGTCCACAGGGACAATCTTTTCACAGATGGTGGTGAGTACCAGGAACAAGCTGCCAGAGGAAGTAGCAGAAGCGGATATAATTTTGTCTTTTAAAAACCATTTAGACATGGGTAAGATGGGTATAGAGGGATATAGGCCAAACATGGGCAACTGGGACTAGCTAGTGGTAAAAACTGGGCAGCACGGACAAGTTGAGCTAAAGGGCCTGACTCCATGCTGTAAATCTCTATGACCCTACGGCTGTAACTCTGGTGTACAGACTGAAATGCTTCAGAAATATCGAAAATAAGTGCAGGAGCAGGCCATTCCGCCCTTCGAGTCTGCCCCACCATTCAATGTGATCATGGCCAATCATGCTTTTTCAGTATTGCACTCCCGCTTTCTCTCTATCCCCCCGGATCCCTTTAGCTGCAAGTGCCACATCCAGCTCCCTGTTGAACATATCCAACAAACTCACCTCAACAGCTTTCTGTGGTAGAGAATTCCACAGGTTCACAACTCTCTGAGTGAAGAAGTTCTTCCATATCTCAGAACTGATTGGCTTATCCCTTGTTCTTAGACTGTGACCCTGTAGTTCTGGATTTCCCCAACATTGGGAACATTCTTCCTGCATCCAGCCCTGTCCAGTCCCATCAGGATTTTATATGTTTCTATGCGAGCCCCTTTCATTCTTTTAAATTCCAGTGAGTACAAGCCCAGTCGATCCAGTCTCTCTTCAGATGTCAGTCCTGTCATTCCAGGAATCAGTCTGGTGAACCTTCACTGGACTCCCTCAATAACAAGAATGTCCTTCCTCAGACTCGGAGACCAAAGCTGTACACAATACTCAAGGTGTGACCTCACCAAGGCCCCTGTATAACTGCAGCAAGACATCCTCACTCCTGTACTCAAATCCTCTCACTATGAAGACCAGCATGCCATTAGCTTTCCTCACCGTCTGCTGTACCTGCATGTCAACCTTCAGTGACTGTTCCACCACCACACCCAGGTCACGTTGTATTTCCCCTTTTCCTAAACTGCCACCACTCAGATAATAATCTTCCTTCCTGTTTTTGCACCAAAATGGATAATCTCACATTTATCCACATTATTTTGCATTTGCCAAGTATTTGCCCACTCAGCCAGCCTGTCCAAGGCATCCTGCAGCCTCTTAGCATCCTCCTCACAGCACACACTGCCACCCAGCTTAGTGTGGTCTGCAAGTTTGAAGATATTACATTTAATTCCTTCGTCCAAATCATTAACGTATCTCATGAACAGCTGGGGTACCAGCGCTGAACCCTACGGTTCCCCACTAGTCACTGCCTGCCACTCTGAAAAGGACCCGTTTATTCCCACTCTCTGCTTCCTGTCTGCCAATCAGTTCTCTATCCACGTCAATACATTACCCCCAATATGATGAGCTTTCATTTTGCTCACTAATCTCTTGTGTGAGATCTTGTCAAAAACCTTTTGAAAGTTCAGATACACAACATCCACTGGTTCACCCTTGTCCACTCTACTGGTCACATCCTCAAAAGATTCCAGAAGATTTATCAAGCCCAATTTAGTGAATCCATGCTGACTTGGACTAATCCTGTCACTACTTTCCAAATGCTCAGTTATTACATCATTAATAATTGACTCTAGCATTTTCCCCACTATTGATATCAGGCTAACCAGTCTATTATTCCCCATTTTTTCTCTCCCTCCCTTTTTAAAAAAGTGGGGTGACATTAACTACCTCCAATGCATTGGAACTCTTCCAGAGTCTATAGAATGATGGAAAATGATCACTAACGCATCCACTATTTCTAGGGTCACTTCCTTAAGTACTCTGGGATGCAGAGCATCAGGCCTGGAGACTTACTGGGTTTTAATCCCAGAAATTTCCCCAATATAACTTCCTGACTAATAAGGATTTATTTTGGTTCCTCCTTCATGCCAGAATCATATGATCTTGCAGTGCAGAAGGAGGCCATTTGGCCCATCGAGTGTGCACTGACTACAACTCCGCCCAGACCCTATCCCCATAATCCTGTGTATTTACACTAGCTAGTCCCCCTGATACAAAGGGGCAATTTACCATGGCAAATCCACCTAACCCACACATCTTTGAACTGTGGGAGGGAACCAGAGCACCAGGAGGAAACCCACACAGACACAGGAGAATGTGCAAACTCTGCACAGAAAGTGACCCAAGCTGGGAATTGAACCTGGTGCTGTGAGGCAGCAGCACTAACCACTGTGCCACCATGCCACCCTCTGTCCCCTAATATTTCTGACCTTCGGGTAAGCATTCTCCAAGGCGCTCTTCACGACACACGACAGCGCAGAGTTGCTGAGCAGAGACTGATAGCCAAGTTCCACACACACGAGGACGGTCTCAACAGGGATCTTGGGTTCATGTCGCACTATCTGTAACCCCCATGACTTGCCTGGGTTTGCAAAACCTCACTCACTGTGCTGTCTGGAGACAATACACATCTCTGTAACCTGTGATCAGTGCTCCTTCCACTCACATTGTCAGCCACTTTAGGACTTGAACAGCAGGTTAGGTGTAAGGATTCGCATTCTAATCAGTAATCTCTAAACTGTCTGTGCTTTATATGCTCTGTCTGAGGCCAGAACTCTCCATTCACCTGACGAAGAGGGAAACCTTGAAAGCTTGTGCGTTTACTATCAAATAAATCGGTTGGACTAAAACCTGGTGTTGTCAGACTTTTTACTGTGTTTACCCCAGTCCAATGCCGGCACATCCACACCCTAATATTTCTGGCAGGTTATCTGTGTCCTCCTTAGTGAAGACAGATCCAAAGTATTTGTTCAGCTGCTCGGCCATCTCTTAGTTGCTCATTATGAATTTACCTGATTCGATCTGTAAGGGACCTACATTTGTCTTCACCAGTCTTTTTCCTTTCATATATCTACAGATGCTTTTACAGTCAGTTTTTTTTTATGTTTTCTGAAAGCTTACTCTCATATTCTATTTCCCCTTCCAAATTATACCTTTGTCCTCCTCTGTTGGATTTTAAATTTCTCCCAGTCCTGCACTGGCCTTACCTTGTTGTGATGACCCATTCATTGGAAGGAAGGCTGTGTTTCCTTCTGTGTGATATCCTCCTGGAGAACAAAGCATGCTGGGGGAACACTTTGGA
The DNA here is from genome assembly GCF_965287045.1 of Carcharhinus amblyrhynchos. Lineage (NCBI taxonomy): Eukaryota > Metazoa > Chordata > Chondrichthyes > Carcharhiniformes > Carcharhinidae > Carcharhinus > Carcharhinus amblyrhynchos. The sequence continues at coordinate 2,134,915 of NC_137329.1, read as the reverse complement.
AGAGGGTTCATTAGTTTCCTGATCATAGAATTTGTTGCTTTTCTGGGCCAATTTATAAGCCGTCTCTTTGTCTTTAACAGTATCCCTGATTTCTCTTGCTAGCCACGGATGAACCACCTTCCCCATTTTACTCTTACACCAGACAGGGATGTATAGTTGTTGAGGTTCATCCACGTGTTCCTTAAACATCTGCCATTGGCTATTCACTGCCAACCCCTCAAGTATCCTTTGCCAGCTTATCCCAGCCAATGCATATCTCATGCCATCAAAGTTAGCTTTCCTCAGATTCAGGACCCGAGTCTCAGTCTTACTGTATTACTCTCCATCTTAATGAAGAATCCTACCATATTATGGTCACTCTTCCCCAAAGAATCTCACACCACAAGATTGCTAACTGATCCTCTCTCATTACACAATACCCAGTCTAGGATGGCCTGTTCTCTAGTTGGTTCATATTGATTGAGAAAATCATCCCTTAAACATTCCAGGAAATCCTCCTCCATCGCATTGCTACCAGTTTGGTGCACCCAATCAGTATGCAGTCACCCATAACCACTGTATCCTTACTGCATACAATTCTAATTTCCTGCTTGATGTCATCCCCAGCATCACTATCGCTGTTTCATGGCCTGAACATAACTCCCACTGGCATTTTTTGTCTGTTGCTTCTCTTATAGGTCAGTGAGGGATTTGATGTGCAGCTAAAGCATGAAACTAAAATAGCTGTTGATTGGTTCATTGTTTAAATTATACCACACACTAAACAAAGCAGATTTCAATGCACTGGTCTCATGTGTTGGAATAAAGTATGATGTCATCCAGAAGAACAAAACATGCTGGGGAATAATTTGAAAGTGGGTTCATTGTTTCCTGATCATGGCGTAATTGTCTTCCCAGAAACTCTTATATGACCTGGGTCTGCCGTGAGATAAACAGCAGAGAACAAAGGGTAAAGAGAAAGCTAACTGGAGTGGGTTTGTGTTTCAGCCTGTTTCTCCTCAGTGCATGACAGTTCAGAACAATGGGAATTCACACAGAGTGAAAACAAGCTCGGTTTTCTCCGGGTGGAACGGTTTTCTTTCTGGCAGCCTTCAAATAGACTCCAGTGTTTAAACAGGAGAAGAGAGCAATTGTTACAATGTGTGTTATAAAGATTGAAAGGACACAACACTGGAGACAGCAACGGTGAAGGATTGTGGATGGGACAAGGTCTTTGCTGTTATTGAAGTGATACAAGATCATTTAACAGGATCGGAGAAAGGATTCTCCAGAGATTCTCTGTTGTCAGCACTGCTGTGACCCGAGTGAAAGAAGGTTCATCAATGTTCTCCTTGCTGTAACCATATCAAGGGACTTTGGATAGAATGTGACTGTTGGTGAATAGGACTCAAGGGCCAAAATGGTTGGATGGGAAATGAATTATCCTACACAGCGGAGACCGAGTTGGAAAGACTGCAAGGTTGTGTATGGTCACATCTTTATGTTGAAAGTAATGTTAACACTTGCAACAATGTGAAGCATACGTTGGCTGCATCAGCTATTGGGCGGCATGGTAGCACAGTGGGTTAGCACTGCTGCTTCACAGCATCCGGGACCTGGGTTCGATTCCTGGCTTGGGTCACTGTCTGTGTGCAGTTTGCACATTCTCCTCGTGTCTGCATGGGTTGCCTTTGGGTGCTCTGGATTCCTCCCACAGTCTGAAAACATGTTGATGCGGTGCATTGACCTGAACAGGTGCCAGAGTGTGGCGACTAAGGGAATTTCACAGGAACATTCATTGCAGTGTTAATGTAAGCCTTATTTGTGACTAATAAATAAACTGTATTTTAAGATAACATTTCCCTTTTGTTTTATGTGTCAATCACCTGTTCATTAATGTTTGAGCGATGTTGACTGCATTAGTAAAAGCTTCCAGTAAGAACTTTAAAACATGGTCATAGAATCTTACAGTGCAGAAAGAGGCCCTTCGGCCCATCAAGTCTGCACCGACCACAATCCCACCCAGGCCTTACCCCCATATCCCTACACATTTACTCACTAATCCCTCTAACCTACGCATCTCAGGACACCGAGGGGCAATTTAACATGGCCAATCAACCTAACCCACACATCTTTGGACTGTGGGAGAAAAAGCAGAGCACCCAGAGGAAACCCACACAGACACGAGGAGAATGTGCAAACTCCACACAGACAGTGACCCGAGCCAGGAATCAAACCCAGGTCCCTGGAGCTGTGAAGCAGCAGTGCTAACCACTGTGCTACCGTGCTGCCCTTGTGCTCTTTCTTGGTGTTCTTTCTGTTGGCATCTTAGGGACTCCTTTCTTTTGAAGCGTTATTGAATTTAAGGCGATTGTAACATTGGGGGCAATCTTACCAAAAAAGTTTAAAATGCTGAAGGAGGATGAAAATGGGAAAACTTTGTGCTTATTTTTGGGTGACTGAAAAATTGAATCTTACTCGATTTTGTCAAAAACATCAAGCCAAACGTGGTTTCCGCCAGTGGGGGGAGTGGGCGTGGCCTAACTTTCCCAAAAGCTGGCTGACTGCAGCCTGTGCAGATCACAGAACACTGAGACCTGTCCCTGTCTCCCCCCCAACTGTAGCTATTGCTGGAGACCACATCTGATCCACACCAGCGAGAACCTTCACCGGCGAAGTACAGATGTAAGTAAACCCAGACGATTGCATCCAGGGCTCACTTATAACATTTAAGGGTGGCACGGTGGTGTGGGTTAGCACTGCTGCCTCACCACGCCAGGGACCTGGGTTCAATTCGCGGCTCGGGTTACTGTCTGTGTGGAGTTTGCACGTTCTCTCTGTGTCTGTGTGGTTTTCTCCGGGTGCTCCGGTTTCCTCCCACAGTCCAAAGATGTGCGGGCTAGGTTGTTTGGCCAAGATAAATTGCCCCTTCATGTCAGGGGGACAAGAAGGGTAAATAGGTTTGCGGGAATGAGATGTGGGTGGGATTGTGGTCAGTGCAAGCTTGATGGGTGAAATGGCCTCCTTCTGCACTGTATGGATCCTATCATTCTAATTGCTATTTACCACAGCATTTAAATATTGAAAATATTGCATCATTTCCAGAAGTGAGGCTGGTTTCGCCCGATATCCGGAGTCGGTAAGATCGCGTGAGGCGAGAAATCAATTTTTTGGCTCTCTTGCGATTTTACTGGCTTGTCCTGCCTATCAGCCACAAGGTGAGAAGGAAAGATTGCTGCCATTGTGTTCAAGGTACCCTCAAACACCTCATGCTGAGTAGCCTCTCGAGGTAGATGTCCCATGTCAACGTGCCACCAGGCTTTGGACTTGTTGAAAGGACAATTCAAAAATCAATGGAACTTGCAGTTTTCGAATGAGAAGTTTGATGAATGAGTTAGCATCGACTCTTCCTCAAAACTTGTGAACAGTGCTCCCTTTAAGAGGTTTTCATTTTCATATTACCACATCTGAGATGCATTTACCTGTGTAAACTGTGCCATCTTGTGAAGTTGATTGAAATAGTTTGATCTTATCAACCTACATCCTACCCGCAGTTTTGAGGCAGTTCATTAATATAGCTTCACTCCACCTGACATTGAGGCAGGTGTATTCCAACGTTGAGTTGAGCTAAATCTTTAACGATACATAAAACACACCTTTAAAATTTACTCTAAAATAAGTGAACAGTGATGTTATTATAGAATCATAGAATCCCTATAGTACAGAAGGAGGTCCTTTGGCCAGCTCGTGTCACTGTCTGTGCAGAGTTTGCATGTTCTCCCTGTGTCTGCGTGGGTTTCTCCAGGTGCTCTGGTTTCCTCCCACAGTCCAAAGATGTAAGATCACAATCGCACCCATGCCCTATTCACATAACCCCACACATTTACTCTGCTAATCCCCCTGACACTAAGGTCAATTTAGCAAGGCCAATCAACCTAACCCACACGTCTTTGGACTGTGGGAGAAAAGAAAATGCAAACTCCACACAGACAGTGACCCGAGGCTGGAATTGAACCTGGGTCCCTGGTGCTGTGAGGCAGCAGTGCTCACCACTGTGCCATCCATTCTATTGGTTAACATGATAGGCCTTAGCCTACAATTGAATATTTGGCGTTTATTGGTAGGGGGATTGAATTTAGGAGTCGCAGTGTAATGTTGCAACTGTACACTACTCTAGTGCGGCCGCACTTGGAGTACTGTGTGCAGTTCTGGTCCCCGCATTACAAGAAGGATGTGGAGGCGTTGGAGAGGGTGCAGAGGAGGTTTACTAGGATGTTGCCTGGTATGGTGGGGAGGTCCTATGAGGAGAGACTGAGGGATCTAGGGTTGTTTTCGTTGGAAAGAAGGCGGCTAAGAGGGGATCTTATTGAAACATATAAGATAATTAGAGGTTTAGATAGGGTGGATAGTGATAGCCTTTTTCCTCGGATGGAGAAAGCTAGCACGAGGGGGCATGGCTTTAAATTAAGGGGGGGTAGCTACAGGACGGATGTCAGGGGTAGGTTCTTTACCCAGCAGGTGGTGAGGGATTGGAATGCCCTGCCTGCTGCAGTTGTAAATGCGTCTAGTTTGGGGGCGTTTAAGAGATCTCTGGATAGGTTTATGGACGAAAAGGGATTGGTATAGGCTAGTGGGTCATTGTTTTTGTAACTGGTCGGCGCAACATCGTGGGCCGAAGGGCCTGTTCTGCGCTGTAATGTTCTATGTTCTATGTTCTATGTTCTATTTGCTGGATGTTCATTGATTTGAGGGGATTGTAGCCGAGAGGTTCAATTTCATTCCATGCACAGAGTGACTGCCAAAACGTTCAGGATGGCAGGCGATGTTCAGAGACTCATTACAAGTCAGAATTGCCAAGTTTACCATATTGTAATGGCCTCCATCACTATTGTCCAAGGCACACATCAGAACGATGAAGATTAGTAATCACCATACTTTTTAAAATGTCCTGCCCTTGTGTCAGTGTGAATATTGATAGGCCCAAATCCACCAAGCGATAAACTCATTCTCCAACCCACCTTAGGTGAGAAATTGGCTGGAAATTAGAGAAAATAAACCTGAGGTGACCTGGAAATGAATGACATGAATTTTAGGATAAAATTGGAACATGTTAAACCTTACTTATTACCTGGGGAATTTTGTTTAAAAAGATGATTATATTCTTGGAAGATGAGAAGTCAGATGACTGTAACCGGGTGTCACGTGGCTCCTCAGCTTTTCCAGCCCAGTCCAACACCAACATCCCCACGTTATATTCTTCCAAACCAAACATCATTTTTTTCTGTGCTGATTTTGAGTGATTGTCCAGGTGAACCACTTGAAGTTCATTCCTCACCATGATTATTTATTCTTTTCACTCTCATTCTGGCGGTTTCAGGATTGTCAGTTGAGATTTGTGAGTTGTTGGGACAGACCTTTTAGCTGTTTGAACAGTTTCGAATCCAGGCAACTTCTTTAGTCACACTGGGAAATTTGGGATTGAATCTCATTGGTCCAAACTGACACCATTGAACATTTTGCTCTTGAAAATATGACCCCCCCCCCCACCTCCTGTTTGTGTTGCTTGATGCAGTCATTTTGTTAATAAAAAGTTACTCTTTGCATTTGTTCTGTGGTTTTTTTTTATCCCCACCCAGTGCCTTGCTGAAAACCATTCCGTACCAATGTGCCTTGTCTAACTTCTGTATCTGGCTGAGCTGGGGACCGTATCTGATCTTTGTTAATATGGTGGACTGATGCCAGTTAATGGAGAAAATTCAATTCTCTTATCAACCCAGGGGCTGCCATGCAGCCATTCCCCCATGGTGAGCCCAGGTGAAGTAGATTGTTTCAGTCTGAGTGTATCTGATTCTTGCTGTGTTACTGGGGCCTGGGTCTTATCCAGATGCTACAGGATGTGCAGCTACAGGCACAGCAATGAGAGTGAGGTAGGTGTAAGATCTGGCAGTTACTGACTGCTCAAACCAGAATTAATCTCTTGCATTCATTTGACAAACACCGTTACAGCTGCAGCCATCCTCACCTCTGGATAAAGATGGCGAGGGGTTGGAGAGCAGATTCTTCAGAAGGCAGCCACCTTTCCCCAGCACGGACAGCTCCTACCTCACCAAACACATGACACACATGCATACCTCAACACACAGGTCGATCATGTTTATGTCATATACTCATGAATAATGGGCACACAAAATTAATGCAATTCAATTAAGTTAGGCAAACATTACTATATTTATAATTCCTGGACCCAATAAAAGCAAAATTCAAAGGCATCTTAACAACCTGTGCTAAGCACTGCTGCCTAGTGGGGTTGCCAGAGATATAATCAGCGCTGACAGAATTAAATATGCTGCTGAAGACGTGCTTTGAATATTCGGAGCTTCTTCTCTTTAATTAAGCTTATTCTTGACCTACATCTTGTCCATTTTCAGGGAATTTATTTTTTTTAGAAAATTAAAGGTGTTTTGACATGCTGTGTGACTGGCAGGAAGTTTTTATCACCCACACTGTGGGATCGGCCAAGGTCTATCTGAGCGCTTGTGTTCCACTAAGCGAGGAACATCACCATGGTAAATCTCCGGGAGGTGGATATTTGATAAGGCCCGTTAGCTGGCGTGGGGATCACAGGGCAGTGTGCACATTTCATTCTGCCTGCTCAACCCCCTGATCGTGTTGTGCAGCCCAGCACCACCTGACTGGCCACCAGGGAGCTCACGTGGCCAACACAAATTCACGCCTGCCTGCAAAAGCTTTATAAAGCCAGCATGCCGCTGGTAATCAGTTGCTGCAGCTGATGGATTTATTTGTGGAAGTCTTTCAGCAAGAAAATGGAACTATTCATGGAGCAGTGGGTTAGAGAGAGGGCCCTCAGATTCTCTGGCTCAGTGTCTGAGGCTTTAGTCCTTCGGAAATGGAAAGTAGGAAAGATCTCCGACACTGACCCTGCAGGTCCTCCAGGCTACATGCTCCAAAGAAAATAAAGTCAGGCAGTCGCAGAGGTAAATTTGGGATTGCTGGCCCTGACAACTAAGCTGCAGACCTAGAGAAAGCTCAATCACCTCACATGGGCTGTCAAGGTCAGTGAATTAATCTTCCAGTGCCAACCCCTGATCACTGGGTGACTATTGTCACACACTGCTCAAAGTGTGACATGAAATGTGACCATGGCTTAGCTCCCAAATCACCCCTTTCCTCAACTCAATCCACCGGTTGGTGGGGTTTTCGAGATGGTCAGAAATTCCAGACAATACAAGCCTCACGAAGCCAGTGTCTCCGTTTAAAGACGTAACCTTCACTTTGAGCAGCGGTTGCTAGGAGAAATCATCAAAGGGTCAGGGCTGTTCTGAGATAGAGCAGCGAGACCTCTCCAATAAATTCTAACGTATACAGTTCAAAACAGTTCAATTACAGAGTTTAAAGTTTAATTATTAGTCACAAGTAAGGCTTACATTAACATTGCAATGAAGTTACTGTGAAATTCCTTAAGTTGCCACACTCTGACGCCTGTTTGCACACCCAGCCAGCATGTCTTTCAGATCTTTTTGTCAACAAAACCACCTTCACCTGCTTATTCTTAACAGAATCTGATGTAACAAGAATCCCATTCCCAATTAAGGAAAAATATTGAGGATACTGGAATCTGAAACTAAAGCAGAAAATGCTGTTAAATCTCAGCAGGTCTGCCAGCTTCTGTGGAGAAAGAATAGAGCCAATGTTTAAGTCTCAATGACCAGAGTTTGCTCTGATGAAGGCTCATCCAGATTCAAAACATAGAACATAGAACACTACAACACAAACAGGCCCTTCGGCCCACAAGTTGCACCAATCATATCCATACCTACCAGGCCTATCTATAACCCTCAATCCCATTAAATCCCATGTACTCATCCAGAAGTCTTTTAAAAGACCCCAGCGAGTTCGCCTCCACCACCACCGACGGCAGCCGATTCCACTCACTCACCACCCTCTGTGTGAAAAACTTACCCCTGACATCTCCTCTGTACCTGCTCCCCAGCACCTTAAACCTGTGTCCTCTCGTAGCGACCATTTCAGCCCTGGGAAATAGCCTCCGAGAATCCACCCTATCTATACCTCTCAACATCTTATAAACCTCTATCAAGTCACCTCTCATCCTTCGTCTCTCCAGGGAGAAGAGACCTAGCTCCCTCAACCTATCCTCATAAGGCATTCCACGCAATCCAGGCAACATCCAAGCAACATTGTCCGAATTTTACTGGCACGCCCAGCCCGGTTCTGGGGGTGGGTGAGGTTTGGAGAACGGCACTCTCCATTAACCTCAGGTGAGATCCTACAATCTCCAGCAGGCGTGTCAGTAAAATTCCACCCATTATCTCTATTCTCTCTCAACAAATGCTGTCAGACCGGCTGCGATTTTCCTGCTTTTTGTGTTTTTATCCCATTCCTGATGTTTGCTGATATATTATCCAACACCCTGACAAGAATCTCAACAAATTGAGCTATGGAGAAATGAGATTTAACTTTTCCAAAGCTGCTGTGCATGTATGCACACCAATTGTACAACACTCTGTTGACAACTATTCTCTGGACACTAAAATACTGCTTCTTCTGTACTTTGTCATTGTGGAAAGAGTAATTGCAGAGTCTGTGAACTGTCTGACATTATTTATTGGATGTAAGTATATTACCATTGCATTATGAAGGAACTTTAATTTTTATCGTTGGATTTGAAAAGGGAGATAGTGAACAAGGACACATTACATCTCCCCCAGTTTTAGGCCGATAATTTGTGAGCACCCTATTTCTGTCTGGTGACACAATTTAAAATCGTCCCGATGAGAACTTTTAACCTCTGTCCTTTCCTCTTTGTGTTATCAATTTAAAAGGTTATTTTGATTAAACAAGAGTATTCACTTAACTAAATTAGATTTTGTTTGAAAAGCTTGTGAAGCCATATAGACACTTGGAACTTTATTTAATGAAGCATAGCATAATTAAGCAAACATTGGAGTATATTGAAAATTATTTGACTTTTTTCACTGAGCTAGAGCAGGGTTAGGGAATTGGGAAATGATCTATCAAATGATGTTTCTGCAGGAAAGTAAAAACTGCAAGTCAAGAATCATTAAACTGGGGTTAAAAAAAAGCTAACATTTTCCAAAATACCGCAAAGCATTTACAGCACAGATGCAGACAAATTGGCCCAACAGATCTATGCATCCTCCTATTTTCTCATCTAGTGCCATCAACATATCCTTCTATGCCTGTCCTCTAGTATGGCACAGTGGTTCACACCCCTGCCTCACAGTGCCATGGATCTGGGTTCGATTCCCGGCTTGGGCCACTGTCCGTGTGGAGTCTTACGTCCCCTCCATGTCTGCATAGGTTTTCTCCGGGTGCTCCGGTTTCCTCCCACAGTCTGAAAGATGTGCTGGTTAGGGTGCATTGGCCGTGCTACATCCTCCCTCAGTGTACCCAAACAGGCACAGGAGTGTTGCAACTTGGGGATTTTCACAGTAATGTAATTGCAGTGTTAATGTAAGCAGACCTGCGACTAAAGTGAAACTCCTTCCCCCCCCCGTGCTTATCCCATTTCTCTTTAAATGCATTGAGGCCAATCATCCCAACAAGATCCACATCTTCCCCACTCTCTGGATCACTCTCTGGGTAAAGGCGTTTCCTCAGAATTCCCGATGAATCTATATGTGTTCTTTCAAATCCTTCATTTCAGGTAACATTCACAACGTATGACTGCCAGGCAATGGCCATCTCCAACAAGAGAGCATCTAACCATCTCCCCTTTAACATTTAATCATGTTATCATTATTAAATCCTGCTCTGTCATCATCCTGGAGGTTACCATTGACCAAAAACTTAACCAAATCATCCATGTAAATCTGTTGGCTGGGCATTGGGATTTGGGTTCCAGGGGAATTTCTAAACCTTTATTTCTCATTTCCAAAGCTTCTTTGAAAATCTTAAAATATTTACATGTTTTCCTGATCCATTTCTAATTAATAGTTATGGAGGTTGTCTATTAGCACACCATTACCTGAAGAATGGAGCTTCTGGAAGGCAGCCAAGATCGATACAATTGTAAGCGAATGATATGTCAGTGAGGATCGTAGATAACATTCCCCAGTGGCTTTTTTGAAGGAATTCATTGTTCCAATGCATATCGCAGCCCACTGTTAATGCGGAAAATATGTTTCCTCCGGAATTCTGTGCTGAAGATTGCAAACTCTGCTACTTACCTTCCCTGGATTTGCAGCTTTTGGTGATTATGACATTTCAATTATCTGTAAATCACCCCTGATGGGCCAGAAAGGAAGTGAAGTCATGTTTGTTATTGACCATCTTTTCTCCAAGTAAATTTGCTACAAAAGAATAGTGGAATTATGATCATTTCTAAACTGTTAGCAAGTTGTGTTAAAAATCAAAATTGAGTATTTCTTTGATTCTTTTGAAGAGAACTCACTTGTTTTAGTGACAAGAATCATTGGAATGAATCCATGAAGGAATCTGCTTTTCTTCTTCTGGAATGTTCTGTGGGAATTTACAGCTTGGCCTCCTCTTTGGAAGATTTTGTGATTGATCAAGACTCCTTGAACAATCAGAGACCTGTGACCAGCGGTGTGCCTCAAGGATCAGTGTCATTTGTCATTTATATTAATGATTTGGATGAGAATATAGGGGGCATGGTTAGTAAGTTTGCAGATGACACCAAGATTGGTGACATAGTGGACAGTGAAGAAAGTTATCTCCAACTGCAACAGGATCTTGATCAATTGGGCCAGTGGGCTGACAAATGGCAGATGGAGTTTAATTTAGATAAATGCAAGGTGATGCATTTTGGTAGCTTGAACCAGGGCAGGACTTACTCAGTTAATGGTATGGTGTTGGGGAGAATTGCAGAACTCCCCCCATTGCTCCTTGAAAATGGGGTCACAAGTAGACAGAGTGCTGAAGAAGGCATTCGGCATGCTTGATTTTATCGGTCAGAATATTGAATACAAGAGTTGGGACATCTTGTTGAAGTTGTACAAGACATTGGTAAGGCCACACTTGGAACACTGTGTGCAATTCTGGTCACCCTATTATAGAAAGGATATAATTTAACAGGAAAGAGTGCAGAAAAGATTTACTAGGATGCTACCGGGACTTAATGGTTTGAGTTATAAGGAGAGGCTGGATAGACTGGGACTTTTTTCTCTGGAGCGTAGAAGGTTGAGGTATGACCTTATAGAGGTATATAAAATAATGAGGGACACAGATCAGCTAGATAGTCAATATCTTTTCCCAAAGGTAGGGGAGTCTAAAACTAGAGGGCATAGGTTTAAGGTGAGAGGGAGACACCTTAAAAGTGTCCAGAGGGGCAATTTTTTTTTCATAATGTGGCGATACCAGCATTGGACTGGGGTAAACACAGTAAGAAATTTCGCAACACCAGGTCAAAGTCCAACAGGTTTGTTTGGTAGCAAATGCTACTAGCTTGTGGGACTCTGCCCCTTCGTCAGGCGAGTGGGGAGTTCTGATCACAAACAGAGTGTATAAAGATACACACTCAGTTTACAGAATACTGATTAGAGTGTGAGTCTTTACAGCTAATCAAGTGAGATGTTGCAAGCCCAGACAAGTCATGGGGGGTTACAGATAGTGTGACGTGAACCCAAGTCACACTTGGCCGTCCAAGTGTGCGGAATTTGGTGCCAACCTCTATGACTATGACTCTATGACTCCATGCTGCTTACAGACATTGCACATGACTGTTCCAATCCCAACAATTATAAAGCCCATGGCCTGAATTTTACCCTCTGGGTGTGCCCAAAGACAGCATGGGCAAGAATGGAGGTGAAACGCACATTGTTAATGAGCTGTTTATTGACCATTCCAGTGCATAACTCATCTGCTTGTTGGGTCTCAGTGCGGACGGGGGCAGGGACAGATTCGATACCAGGTCCATTGAGGACCCTGGATGAGGGGGTGGGGTTGTTTAAAACTAGAGGAGGCAGCTCTCTGAAGGCTGCCAGAAGCACCAACTTTCCGAAACAGCATCTCATCCAGGCCTACGCCCCCTTACCCTACTCCTATAACCCTATGTATTTACCATCTGAGATAGCCTCCTTCTGCACTGTAGGGATTCTATGATTATAAAACAAATGAGGCGAAGAATGTGCAGATATCAAAAATGAACAAGTAAGCTGAAGGAGAAAAGCAAACTAATTATAATTGTTGCATTCAACCCTTGGATGAAATGATTATTCCAAATACCTTCAATGTGTTCTTATTGAAGAATATGATTAGGAAATAAATGCAAGCAGACTCAAATAAATAAAGCTAATATACAGGGAAATGAATGCACAATTAGAGAAAGTCGGAAAATGATTTGGGAGCAATTGATTACTCGTTTCATCTTCTCACTTTATTGTCATTCACTCTTGGGATTATCCAAAACATTCTGGTCTAAAATGCGCATATCTTTCTTTGAAATATTATCTTTAAAAAGTACTTTGATTATTACTCATCTTATGGATGAGAGAATGCTGCCTCCTGTCAGTCATTGTTACCCAGGGGTAGTCACTGTTTCATTCCCATAACTGTGATTGACAGTATGAAGGGTTTTAACTGACAGATCCCTATCAGCCTACTTCAGAATTTGTACTGTTTAGGATGCAATAACTTTGAGTATAATGGGAATTAGATTTTGGAAAGGGCCAAAAATTAAAATTGACGTTTAGGTATTGAAGGTTAGTGTATTTCCTGGTTCGATTTCCCATACTGAATATAGGTCAAAATCTATGGAATGTTCTTGTTTCAGAGCTGAAATATGGAGTGGGATTTTACAGCCCCGCTCATTCCGAAACTGTAAAATCCCGACTAAGATCAACAGACCTTCCCATTGTTTGACCCTCACTCGCTCCCATTCCTGTAGTGGATCGGGCAGTAATATCCCAGCCACAGTGTTCCTACACCTGATTGGTGAACCACACTGGGACTTCAGAAGCCAGGGTTATGCTCAGAAATGGACACTTAATGGACTAATTTTGAATATGCTTTGGAATATCAATTACCTTTACATGACACAATTTATTGACAACAAAACTTCTCAGGGTGGCACAGTGGTTGGCACTGCTCCCTCACAGCAAGAAGTCTCACAACACCAGGTTAAAGTCCAACAGGCTTATTTGTCAGCACTAGCTCCTTCTTCAGGTGACTGACGAATTGTGTTCACAAACAGGGCATATAAAGACACAAACTCAATTTATGAAATAATGGTTGGAATGTGAGTCTTTACAGGTAAGTCTTTACAACCTCACAGTGCCAGGAACCCAATTTGATGTGTTTGTGTGGATGTTGTTTCCATGTCTACGTGGGTTTCCTCCGGGTGCTCTGGTTTCCTCCCACACTCCAAAAGATGTGCTAGCTAGGTGCGTTGGCCATGATAAGTTCTCCATCAGTGTACCCAAACTGGGAGCAGATTGTGGCGCTAAGGAATTTCCACAGTAACGTCATTCTAGTGTTAATGTAAACCAACTTGTTACACTAATAAATAAACTTTACTTAATCTTTTTCTCTTTCCTTCATTTATCTCTTTATTTGTGCATCATTCTGAGCTTTAATACAGCTTAACCAAGGGTCAAATCCCCCAGGTGCTGCATGATCCTCTGAATGCTTCTGACGTTTTCTGTTTTGGTTTCACATTGTCACTCCAAATGACAGCTCAAAGGTGTAGAATCAGGAACATCAGCAAGAATTCAATATAGAAGAAAAATGCTGCAGAGGCTGGAACCTGAAACAAAAACAGAAAATGCTGGAAAATCTCAGCAGGTCTGACAGCCTCTGCGGAGAGAGAGTGGAGCCAACGTTTCAAGTCTGGATGACCCTTCATCAGAGCTAAAAGCAAAGAAAATCAGAAATGATTTATACTATGGGGGGGGGGTGGGGGGGGGCGGGGACATGCAGAACTAAACATTGAGTTCAACAACTTCAGACCATGAACCCTCTTCTCCACTTTACCCCATTTCCATTCATTTTTATTTCATTCTGATTCTTCTTTTCAGTTCACTCCTTTTTTATCATCCTTCTTTCTCTTTCCCATTTTTCCACATCTCCAGTCCCACACTCCTTCTTGCCTCCCCCAAACCCCCCTGCCAAACCACCCCCCCCCCCCCCCCCCCCCCCCAACTTTAGGCCAACTGCCTAAACCACCTGTACCTCTGTTCTGCTGTTCACACTTTCTGATCTCTTAATGGACCCAAGCTAAAAACAACATACTGGGGATGCTGGAACCCAGGTGGCCTTCATCAGGAGGGTCATCTAGACTTAAAACACTGGCTCTATTCTCTCTCTGCAGATGCTACCAGAACTGTTGAGATTTTACGGCACTTTCAGTTTTGGTTTTAGATTCCAGCAAGCGCAGTAATTTGCTTTTATCTCAGTGTTTAACTCACTGCCACGTCACTTCCAGGAATGCCTACCCTGAAGAATTATTGCTCTTCTCTCCCAGAGGATTTCCGTTTGCCTCTCTCATGTTAGTTTAACGTCTGTTGTGGGTAAAATGTTAGAATCCGTCATCAAGGAGGAAATAGCGAGGCATCTTGAGGGGAACTGTTTGATAGAGCAGACGCAGCACGGTTTCGTTAAGGGGAAGTTGTGTCTGACAAATTTATTGGAGTTCTATGAGGATGTGTCTAGGGCGGTGGATAGAGGAGAGCCGGTGGATGTGGTCTTTCTTGATTTTCAGAAGGCGTTTGACAAGGTACCTCACAAGAGGTTATTGCAGAAGGTAAGGGGGCATGGAGTTGGGGGTAGGGTGTTAGCGTGGATAGACGATTGGCTGTCAAATAGGAGGCAGAGAGTGGGGGTCAATGGGTGCTATTCGGATTGGCGGTTGGTGACTAGTGGGGTGCCCCAGGGGTCGGTGCTGGGGCCTCAGCTATTTACCATTTATATAGATGATCTGGAGGAGGGAACCGAGTGTATCGTGTCAAAATTTGCTGATGACACCAAGATTGGGGGAAAGGTAAATTGTGCGGAGGGTGTGGAGAGTCTGCAGAAGGATCTAGATAGGCTGGGCGAATGGGCCAGGAAATGGCAAATGGAATTTAATGTTGGCAAGTGTGAGGTGGTCCACTTTGGTAGGAAGAATGGTAGGAAGGACTATTTCTTACGTGGCGAAAAACTGCAGCAGGTGACGGTGCAGAGGGACCTCGGGGTCCTTGTGCATAAGTCGCAAAAGCCCAGCCTGCAGGTGCAGCAGGTGGTCAGGAAGGCGAATGGGATGCTGGCCTTCATCGCGAGCGGGATTGAATATAAAAGTAGGGAGGTCTTGCTGCGGCTGTATAGGGCATTGGTGAGGCCGCAGCTGGAGTACTGTGTGCAGTTTTGGGCGCCGTACTTACGCAAGGATATTTTGGCCTTGGAGGCAGTGCAGAGGAGGTTTACTAGGCTGATACCAGAGTTGAGGGGGTTGAGCTATGAGGGGAGGCTGAATAAACTTGGCTTGTACTCGTTAGAGTTTAGAAGAATAAGGGGAGATCTCATTGAGACGTATAAGATGATGAATGAGATGGATAGGATAGAGGTGGAGAGACTCTTCCCGCTCAGAAAGGACAGTAGGACTCGGGGGCACAGCCTCAAGATAAAGGGGGGGCGGTTTAGAACGGAGTTGAGGAGGAACTTCTTCACTCAAAGGGTGGTGAATCTCTGGAATTCTCTGCCCGTTGAGGTGGTGGAGGCTGCCTCGCTAAATATTTTTAAGAAGCGGGTTGATGGGTTTTTGATAAGCGAGGGGATTAAGGATTATGGGGAGAGGGCGGGAATGTGGAACTGAGCCACGACAGATCAGCCATGATCTTATTGAATGGCGGGGCAGGCTCGAAGGGCTAGATGGCCTACTCCTGCTCCTATTTCTTATGTTCTTATGTTCTTATACTGTGCATCATCACTGCTTTCCAATTCCCTCCTGGTAATCGACAAAGTGTTCACCATTCACGGCCATTATTTTCCTCTTTATTGGGTTGATTTGCTTCCCCCAGTAGCTGCAGGTTGGATCACAGCTGGCCCATTGAATCAGGCATCAGGGCGATAACAGGAACCAAAACCCATTGTGATTTTACCAACCTCACCCGCTGATCCCAACCAGGTTCCTGCCCAGAGTGGGAACCTAATTGATATGCAGCAAATATGATTATCATGTGATTCCCGGGTTGGAGGCCGGATGCTGTGACCTCTCAATGCGCTGCCACCCTGGTTCACCAATGTGAAGTCCATTGGGTGAGGCATGGACAAACATGAACCTGGCGCTTTGGGCTCTGAGGCAGTCAGAAGTCGGTGCTGTGCCCATGTCCCCTCTGCCACAGTCAACATGGAGAGAGCGGCTCCCCCGAGGCACTTGAGCATCGGGTGGACTCAGGCTGGGAAAGGGGTTGATCTCAAGATTCTCCCCGGAATGTGGGTCTCTTAATCAGACTGTTCCCACCCCCCTCCCCCCACACCAAGTGGTGGGAAAATTGGAGGTCACTCAGCATGGTGATCTCAGGCAGCTTTCTGCCCAAAATCTTCATTCTTGTCTGTGTACTGTGAAACCTTTGAGGTGGCCTGGTCATCAGAATATCCATTCCCCTTGGAAACCTGGAAGCCTTCGAAGTTAACAGTAATAAGAACATAAGAACATAAGAAATAGGAGCAGGAGTAGGCCATCTAGCCCTTCGAGCCTGCCCCGCCATTCAATAAGATCATGGCTGATCTGTTGTGGCTCAGTTCCACTTTCCCGCCCTCTCCCCATAACCCTTAATCCCCTCTCTTATCAAGAACCCATCAACCCGCTTCTTAAAAATATTTAGCGAGGCAGCCTCCACCACTTCAACGGGCAGAGAATTCCAGAGATTCACCACCCTTTGAGTGAAGAAGTTCCTCCTCAACTCCGTTCTAAACCGCCTCCCCTTTATCTTGAGGCTGTGCCCCCTGGTCCTACTGTCTTTTTTGAGCGGGAAGAGTCTCTCCACCTCTATCCTATCCATCCCATTCATCATCTTATACGTCTCAATGAGATCTCCCCTCATTCTTCTAAACTCTAACGAGTACAAGCCTAGTTTATTCAGCCTCTCCTCATAGCTCAATCCCCTCAACTCCGGTATCAGCCTAGTAAACCTCCTCTGCACTCCCTCCAAGGCCAAAATATTCTTGCGTAAGTACGGCGCCCAAAACTGCACACAGTACTCCAGCTGCGGCCTCACCAATGCCCTATACAGCTGCAGCAAGACCTCCCTACTTTTATATTCAATCCCCCTCGCTATGAAGGCCAGCATCCCATTCGCCTTCCTGACCACCTGCTGCACCTGCAAGCTGGGTTTTTGCGACTCATGCACAAGGACCCCGAGGTCCCTCTGCACCGTCGCCTGCTGCAGTTTTTCGCCACGTAATTAATAGTAGTGCACCATTCCACAGAAAGAGTTGCCCTTTCTCTCTTTCAGAAGGCACAAGTGTGAGAAGATCCCTTTGAAATCTTCTGACTGACAGGAGGAGTCAGTTTCATGAGGCAGATTTCCTTTGTAGCCTGAATGAGCAGCAGGCAGAGCCTGGCCACTGTGATCTGCCCTGATTGACAGCTCCAGAGCAGATCAAACATTTCAGTGTTGATAACATCCAATAAGCCTCAGGAACCCCCTCACTGCAGGTACTTTGTTAGTTTTTCTTTCCCTTCATGGTTGAATGCATCTCAGGTTCTTGGTTTCATTCCTTACCGCAATGTTTACAAACATTGTGGTGAGGAAACAGGAAATGAAACCCTCCTGCCTGGTGTGTAATTGGTCCAATCTGTCAATCAAAGGCTAGTTAATCGTAAATGAATAGGCAGGGAATAGCGGGATATGGACCACATGTAGAGGCAAGAAAATATTAGCTTAGAGAGGCATTTGTGTTGGCACAGCCTTGAAGGGCAGAAGGGCCTGTTCCTGTGCTGAAGTGCTGTTTGATCTTTGTTCTGAAGCATTTGAGCTTTTCAGGAAAACTCAGTGATCTAAAAACAAGCTAGTGTTAAAAAACGGGACTGAGTGAGCTGCTCTGGTGGAACTAGGAGGTTCTGGAGGCTTACAGTCAGAGGAACTAAAAAGGATAAGAACTAAGAATGAGGAGTAGGAGTCGGCCATCTGCCTCGAGGCTGCTCCGCCATTCAATAAGATCATGGCTGATCTTTTTTTGGGCTCAGCTCCACTTACCCTCCCAATCTTTCTAAAGAAAACCCAGCCTGTGTAATGATGACATTCCTTTGTACTTTGAATTTGTTGCTGCAGTGGCAGGAATCCCTGAGACACTGAAAACCGGCAGGAGTGATGTTTCCGAATTCTCTGGCATGTAGTTCGTGCACAATCGGTTACGACATGAAGACAGTGATGGACAAGTTCTGCCAGAAACAATTCTTTTATGAAGATTGGATTTCCCTGTTAGGGAGATAAAAGTTTGTGGGTCTTTTATTGTGACATATCAATAAATAAACCTTACACGTTGCAAATTCTGCAGGCTGGAGCTTTCCTTGTCTTTTCTCCACACAATCATAGAACATAGAAAAACTACAGCACAAACAGGCCCTTCGGCCGACAAGTTGTGCCGATCTTATCCCTACCTACTAGGCTTGCCTATAATCCTCAATCCTATTAATTCCCATGTACTCATCCAGAAGTCTCTGAAAAGACCTCAACAAGTTCACCTCCACCACCACTGACGGCAGCCGATTCCACTCACTTACTGCCCTCTGAGTGAAAAACTTACCCCTGACATCTCTAACATCTCCACACCCTGAACAATTAGTTATAATCTGGTTTTCTGGTACACTTTAACCAAAGCCTTCTTGACATCTAAATAGATGTAACAGTCTCAGTAATAAAAGTGACAGTGATAGCATCTTTGTCTCAATCCAATGACAGAAACTGGAGATTTGAGACTTGGCAGTTAAAGTCCATTGAGGAAACTCTCCCCTCCACTCCGTCCCCTTGCCATTCATGCCAATATAGGGGAAGAGGCTGGCCTGGGGCTGGGCACTTGGCATGGCCTTGCCTCCCACTGGTTAGATCTCGGTGGCGATACAAAGATGCCTTTTAATGGGCATTATTGAATTACTTCAACGCAGGCGACCAAGCGTGTCTGCACACGGAGGCGCTCTCATATCCATTTGCCTCCCTTAGCCACACCCATCTGCCCCAGTGGGGCTGCCATTGATATCATTGCGGCCCCTCTGATTGGCTCTTCAGCGTCCCATCCTTATTAAACAGTGAGCGAGGAGGCAGCCAATTAGAAGGGCCCCCCTGGAAAGATCATATCACTGGAGGGCTTCACCCACCCCCCACCACCCCACACCACCCCCCCCCCCCAACCTCCCCCACCTCCCCCACCTCCCCCTCCCCTACATAAATAAATCAAGGAATGAATTGTGCTGTGAAGAAAACAAGCAGAAGAAATAAGAACGAAGGAAGTTGGAAAAAGTCAGCAGGCGTGGCAGCTTCTATCAGGAGAGAAACACAGTTAATGTTGTGAGTTATGAAGCTTTTGTCAGAGGAAATGAATCATTTCTGTTACGCTGCACGATTCTTCCTCCTCATTGCAGATTTTGGACAGGATTTTCCAGCTACCTTCCCTCCGAGGTCAGAAAACCCCACCCTGGGTCAACGGAGTTTTTCATGGTCCGTGTCCCACCCGCCACAACTCCCATGGTTTTGATTTGATTTATTATTGACACATGTATTAACATACAGTGAAATGTATTGTTTCTTGCACACTGTATAGACAAAGCATACCGTTCATAGAGCAGGAAAGGAGAGGCTGAAGAATGTAGTGTTACAGTCACAGCGAGGGTGTAAATAAAGACCAACTTAACGCCAGGTAGGTCCATTCAAAAGCCTGACAGCAGCAGGGAAGAAGCTGTTCTTGAGTCGGCTGTTACGTGACTTCAAACTTTTGTATTCTGCCCTTCATGTTTAAAATTATGCAAAAACATTTAGCACAAGTTTGAAGCAAGCTTAAATTTGCATATTTGGAGAGTTTTTTTGCCGCAAATTTGTAATTGAACCGAATGCAGAATGTCCGCCCACTGCGGTCGGTAATAGAGTGGATTCAGTGGTGAGCTGAGCTACTCCCCAGCTTTCCCCTTTTCACCCTCACCTCTCCAGCTGCTGGTTAAATCCCAACTAGTGGCCACTTGAGAGCCTGAATGGCTCTGGGGTGATAAATTTGTCACCGGGGGCATGGGGAGGTGGGAGGCAGCAGGCATGACTCCCCTGGCACTGTGTTCAGTTTTGAAGGACCTTCTCCTGCCAGCCTGCCTTGGTGAGGCTGTAATACGCAGCCCGCAGCTGGGGTATTCTTCACTTCTATCTTGTTACCTGTGCCAGCAGAGGGTACAACAGATACCGTCCTGGTATCAATGGTAGCGTGTACCTTAGGTAATTGTTTCAGCTGGCAGGATGATTGTTGGTTTTACAGATAACTAGCTGGATAGATATAAATGAGTAAATATTCCCACAGCAACTTAAGAGTGACCCTAGGTCAATCATTACTCTATTTTCACATAGCAAGCTTTCCAAATCCCCCACTGGCAATTCATGAAAATCATGAAGCTTTTGAACATCATATCCTGAGTAAATTCTGTTAAAAATATAAAATACTCAACCCATGAGAGATTACAATGTCCGTACTGCCAAATGTACCATCAGTGAATTGATTCCTAATTTCCCAATTAACTTTTGTTTCCAGTGCAATGACAGAGACTTGAGGATCACATTGGTGAGAATTTAAACCCAACTCAATGGACAGGAACTGAACATGTTCCGGTTCCTAGTGAATTGAGTCAAAGCTGAAATGGTGTAGAACTGGGCCGAGTGTTAAACTCAGAGGGCTGTAGAATTAAGATGGTTATAAAGATCGGTTGGGCTGTAAAGTTGGGGGAAGAACAACGGAGCGGATTGTAAAACCAAGGGCAGAAGTTTACATTCCCTCTGCCCAGCTTTCTGATGGGGATGGCTGTTAAATGGGCCTTCTCACCATCTCCCTCTGGCCTTGACCTTTCCTCAATTTTACACTGCGATGAGTGAGGCCTACCTGACCCATCCAGCCTTCTTCCAGTTGAAGTCCCATAAGTGGCCAATTATTGACCACTTAAGGGCTCGTTAACACCCAGCCTCAACTCTCAGGTTGGAAGTTATCACAGACAAACCAACTCTTGGAACAAGTCTCTTAAAGCAGCCCCCCCCCTTAAACATAAAATACAAGAAAAGAACACAGTGTCATCGCAGTATATACCCACGGAAAGGTACATTCCAGCACGTAATAAACAGGATGGCCAGTGGCTGTTATTTTAGATGGACAAAGGGATGGTAACAGGTGGCGAAATTGTGTAACTCACCCAATGTTCTCACCAAGACCACTGCATTCTGAACAGTCATTGGCTCAGATTGTACTTGGGGTCAAAGCTGTCGAGGAATGCTGTGTTTGGGAAAATGGAGAGTGTAATCTTAAGTTCCAGCTTATATATAACTCTTACGTATAGTTTTTGTCAATTTAAGATTTCTAGTCTACTGCTCACAGTGCAAGAATATATACACATAGATTGGTCCATTAACATCCAGTGTTAATATTCTGTCTGAGATAATAGCTGGTCATTAGCCACCCTTTAAGAGAGTGGAATGCTGGTAAGATGGTACAGGAAAGTGCTGGGTTGCGAGCCCATGGTTTTCTCACCACTTTCCCACTTACCAGTGGTGAGAAATGATCATATCTGCCATCTGAAACCCAGATGAGCCATTGAGGGCCTCTTTCCAAAACCACTTCATTTCAACAGTTCTTGGGGGAGGGTCTTTTTCAGCTGAGGTGACTGCGAGGTTAACATTTTGGCTCAGAAAGTACCCTACCCCTCCCACCCCTCCCCCAACCAGTGGAGGAGGCGGAGCGTCATTGTCCAATGGGTTTCCCCCTCTTGGAACTGGAGAACCATGGGAAACATCATTGCCTTCAGCAGCACCAAAACCACCGGCCAATGACAAACTGCCTTCAGAAATACTATCATGAAGGCATGGAAAATCCTGGAAAATGCTCACCAAATGTCACACCTAGGATACTTAGAGTCATGTATTGAACCATTTTCACCATTACAATATGAATGCATGTTACTGACAGGGAAATGCAAACTAGATGGACCTCAGGTTAAAGGAGTGTGATTGGTTGGGTAGATGGAGGCAATATCAAAGAGAACAAAGATTCAGCCGGTCTGTCGGTATCCATGGGGAGAGAGGGGAGAATTCCGCAGAGGAGGTTGGGTCTTGAGAGGTCTGATAAGACCATAAAACCATAAGAAATGGGGACGGGACTAAGCTGTTTGGCCCCTCAGGCTTGCTTTGTCATTCAATAGAATCACAGCTGATCCAATATTCCTCACATCCACTTTCCTGCCCTTTCCTTGTAACCCTAATTCCCTTGTGAATCAACAAGCTATCTTAGCCTTAAATCTGCCCCCACAGCCCCCAACTGTACAGGGCACTGGAGAGGCCGCAGCTGGAGTACTGTGTGCAGTTTTGGTCGCCGCACTTGCGCAAGGATATTTTGGCCTTGGAGGGAGTGCAAAGGAGGTTTACTAGGCTGATACCGGAGTTGAGGGGGTTGAGCTATGAGGAGAACCAAGTGTATGGTGTCGAAATTTGCTGATGACACCAAGATTGGTGGAATGGCAAATTGCGCGGAGGGTGTGGAGAGTCTGCAGAAGGATCTAGATAGGCTGGGCGAATGGGCCAGGAAATGGCAAATGGAATTTAATGTTGGTAAGTGCGAGGTGGTCCACTTTGGTAGGAAGAATGGTAGGAAGGACTATTACTTACGTGGCGAAAAACTGCAGCAGGCGACGGTGCAGAGGGACCTCGGGGTCCTTGTGCATGAGTCGCAAAAACCCAGCTTGCAGGTGCAGCAGGTGGTCAGGAAGGCGAATGGGATGCTGGCCTTCATAGCGAGGGGGATTGAATATAAAAGTAGGGAGGTCTTGCTGCGGCTGTATAGGGCATTGGTGAGGCCACAGCTGGAGTACTGTGCGCAGTTTTGGTCGCCGTACTTACGCAAGGATATTTTGGCCTTGGAGGGAGTGCAGAGGAGGTTTACTAGGCTGATACCGGAGTTGAGGGGGTTGAGCTATGAGGAGAGGCTGAATAAACTAGGCTTGTACTCATTAGAGTTTAGAAGAATGAGGGGAGATCTCATTGAGACGTATAAGATGATGAATGGGAAGGATAGGATAGAGGTGGAGAGACTCTTCCCACTCAGAAAGGACAGTAGGACTAGGGGGCACAGTCTCAAGATAAAGGGGGGGCAGTTTAGAACGGAGTTGAGGAGGAACTTCTTCACTCAAAGGGTGGTGAATCTCTGGAATTCTCTGCCCGTTGAGGTGGTGGAGGCTGCCTCGCTCAATATTTTTAAGACGCGGGTTGATGGGTTTTTGATAAGCGAGGGGATTAAGGGTTATGGGGAGAGGGCGGGAATGTGGAACTGAGCCACGACAGATCAGCCATGATCTTATTGAATGGTGGGGCAGGCTCGAAGGGCTAGATGGCCTACTCCTGCTCCTATTTCTTATGTTCTTATGAGAGGCTGAATAGACTGGGCTTGTACTCATTGGAGTTTAGAAGGATGAGGGGGGATCTTATTGAGACGTATAAGATGATGAAAGGGATGGATAGGGTAGAGGTGGAGAGGTTCTTCCCGCTCAGAAAGGACAGCAGGACTAGAGGGCACAGCCTCAAGATAAGCGGGGGGAGGGGGGGGGGCAGTTTAGAACAGAGTTGAGGAGGAACTTCTTCACTCAAAGGGTGGTGAATCTCTGGAATTCTCTGCCTGTTGAAGTGGTGGAGGCTACCTCGCTAAATATATTTAAGACGCGGGTAGATAGGTTTTTGGTAGGCAAGGGGATTAAGGGTTATGGGGAGAAAGCGGGAAATTGGAACTGATCCACTTCAGATCAGCCATGGTCTTGCTGAATGGTGGGGCAGGCTCGAGGGGCTAGATGGCCTACTCCTGCTCCTATTTCTTATGTTCTTATGAGAGAAGAAATTCCTCCTCATCTCATTGTTGCCCCTTCATTCTGAGACTACCCTCTGGTCCCAGGCTCTTTCATGAGGGGAAACATACTCTCAGCCTTTATCCTGTCAAACACCATAAGAATCTGATATGTTTCAATGAGATCCCTTCTCATTCTTCTAAATGCCAATGAGTAGAGTCCCAACCTGTTTAACCTTTCCTTATTAGACAATCTCTGCATACCAGGGATCATCCTTGTGAACCTTCACTGAACTGTTTCCAATCAAATATCTTTGCTTAAATAAGAGGGCATAGAGAGAAATCAGAACCTGGTTTATGGTGGAACAAGATCTTGTCCTGGGACAGAGGATGGGGAGGATGTGGGGGCAAGTTTGGAGGCCTCAAGGGGAAGGTCATTGGAGGAACCCTGATCTCAGAGACTCCGCAGGCAGATACCTGAATCCACAAGATATATGTGAAGACACTCGCCTCCTCAATCCATCAAGTCATTACTTTAAAGATGCTTTCAGCTGCTCCACACTTAACAAACCCAACCAGCAGCTGCAAGAGGACAAAGGATTTATGTGAATGAGACTCAAAGCCTTGTTATCATATTTTAATTTACTACCACCTCCTCAGTCACTGACCTGCTCTCTGCCTTCAGTTAAAATTGAAGGATTTGTCGAAGTTGTACAAGACATTGGTAAGGCCACACTTGTGTACACTTCTGATCACCTTATTATAGGCAGGATATTATTAAACCAGAAAGAGTGCAGGAGAGATTTACTAGGATGCTACCAGGACTTGACGGTTTGAGTCATAAGGAGAGGCTGGAGAGACTGGGACATTTTTCTCTGGCGTGTAGGAGGCTGAGGGGTGATCTTATAGAGCTCTATAAAATAATAAGGGGACAGATAAGCTCGATAGTCAATATCTTTTCCCAAAGCTAGGGGAGTCTAAAACTAGAGGGCAGAGTTTTAAGGTGAGAGAGGAGAGATACAAAAGTGTCCAGAGGGGCAATTTTTTCACCCAGAGGGTGGTGAGTATCTGGAACAAGCTGCCAGAAGTAGCAGTAGAGACGAGTACAATTTTGTCTTTTAAAAATCATTTAGACAGTTACATGGGTACGATGGGTATAGAGGGATATGGGCCAAATGCGGACAATTGGGACTAGCTTAGGGGTTTGAAAAAAAGGGCGGTATGGACAAGTTGGGCCGAAGGGCCTGTTTCCATGCTGTAAATCTCTGTGACTCTGTGGAAATGGACAGGAAACAGTTTTCTAACTTTAACTCTTCTTACCTAACCCGACAACCTTTTATTTTAATTAAAATTCCATCCAGTCGTCTTAGTCAATGAGCTTCGTAAAAACAATGGACAAAACCTCAAATTACATATGAATGTATTGAACTTCTCAATAAAATTGATATTAAAAAAAAATACAAGCCAAATTTGCCGGGAATGTAAGCTCTGAGGTTGTAAGTCAATGACTGTCTAAAAATTTCCTCTGTGGATTATACTCTGTCTTGAGAAAGAGACAAAGACATAACATAAGAGCATAAGAAATAGGAGCAGGAGTAGGCCATCTAGCCCTTTGAGCCTGCCCCGCCATTCAATAAGATCATGGCTGATCTCGGACATTTTAAAAGACGAAGGAATACAGGCTCAACTGTCATCTCCTGTGGAAATAATGGAAGCTGATTCACATCGTGGCAGGAGCCATCCCGTATATTGTATCCCAGGCCTCTTTGGGGTTTTCCCCTTCCAGGAATACACAGCCAGATACCCGATCAGTGAACAATGATGCTGGTGTGTCAGATTGTGTGACACAGAGAGAAGGAAAGAGTGGGGGCATAGCAATTCCAAGGGTATCCCATGAAGAATCATAAATAACTTGGGACTCATACTGAGATAGTTTTCACAGAGGGGACGGAGAGTGATGAATCTGGGGTTGTCACGTAGGAACCAGGTCGTAACAGTTTCCATCAGACCACATTCTCCAGCATTACTGTCTGCAAAAGAGAAGCGGCTGGGTCAAGTTGTTTTTTTTAAGCTAGTCACTGACTACAATAACGTATCAGCACATTTTTAGAAATTCTGCGTTGATATTTAGATAATTAGCAAAAGATCCATTAGACTTACACAGTGTTAGAGTCTAAGGCTATTGCCTTCAGGGTCTGATGGTATTAATTCCATCATTGTCAGTCACCGGTGTATACCCATTTGTGTGGAACATGAATAATTCTGGTACTGCTCCTGTGAGAACAATGTGAAATGGTGTTTCTGAAGAAAAACATCCAGTTAATTCAGATTCCAAACATTAATTATGGTCTCAGTAGCAAATGGCCTCTTTAGCAGGGATGACAGCTCAATTGATAAAAAACATAGGATTTAAGATTAGCCCCGAGCTTGCCTCTCCAGGTCAACATTCTTTTATATATATTACTGTTGAAAGGCAACAGAAAGTCAGGCCTATCTGCTTAAGCAGTATCACATACAGTCAGAAAATGTTTATACAGTCCTTGCTTTATGTTCAGAACTCCAGGTGACCAGAGGTCAGTCTTCACCTTCTTGTCTCAACAACCTGGAGTCAGGTGGTGAGTTAGACACAGATGTGAAAAGGATGGCGTCTGGAAGCTACTTCCGATGTGGCAACTTTTGGATTTTACAATATTACAATCCAGGTCAGAAACTCCAAGGTGGTCAAGTGTACTTTAGATCAGGTGTACTTCAGATGTACGAGGCAAGTTTTTTTACACAGAGGGTGGTGGGTGCCTGGAACTCACTGCTGGGAAAGGTAGTGGAAGCGGATGTGATGGGACTTTTAAAGGGCACCTTGACAAATACATGAATAGGATGGAAATAGAGGGATATGGTCCCCGGAAGAGTAGAGGGTTTTAGTTCAGTCGGGCAGCATGGTCGGTGCAGGCTTGGAGGGCTGAAGGGCCTGTTCCTGTGCTGTAGTTTTCTTTGCTCTTTGTTCTTTGAAGTCAGCCTAGACCATGAGTTTTGAAAATTGATTTTGGTACGGTTAAATAGAAGATGATTAATTCCAGGTATGATTCAAATGACCCTATAGGGAGCTTTTCTCAAACAAAGTTTATTTAAGAATACAGTTAACAAATAATATTTTCACAGTAACTTCATTGCAGTGTTAATGTAAGCTATTTAGGACTAATAAATAAATTTTAACTACTTTTAAATCAGAAGACAATTAACAATAACTTGTACCAATTACAAACAAGATAAAAGACAATCATGATATTATATATACCTTAACAGCTAAATGTCCTGTTCCAACATACACATTCCTATATTCTTATATTATATTCCCATAAACACACACTCCAGTTTCAGTTTAGCACAGAAAATTAGTACGCTCACATGATACTGAATCTTACAGCATTGCAACACCTGCTGTGAATTAGTCCTTTGGATAGAAAATTGAAACTTTGATTTCCCTGTCCTGGACCTCCCAGCACATCTCAAGGTAGATATAGTGTCATTCCTTACCTCTAGCTCTTAGCTAGCAAACTACCAACAGCAAAATTTCACTCCAGAGAGTTAAGAAAGACTGTTTCTAGTCTGTAGTCCGAACAGCTTCTAACTAACCAAAAGCCAACAGAATTTTCACTGCCAGGGAGAGAGACACAAATGGTGTATTCAACCTGGAGTCCAATAACCTCTGCCTAAACTGAAAGTAAAGAGCTCTGGATTCTCTCCAAAGTACCACCTGACCTTGATGGGTCAATCAACTTTCCCCCAACAATTCAAAAGAGTAAAAAAAACTCTGGGATACTGCATTAGGCCCAGATTAAAAATAAACAAAAGGCCCTTTATGTGGTGTCAGCAGCAATAAAAGATACCATGACAGATCTTATGAGGCTAACCAAAAAAAAAACAGGCCAGTTTACAAATTGCAGAGAACATAAGAACATAAGAAATAGGAGCAGGAGTAGGCCAACTAGCCCTTCGAGCCTGCCCCGCCATTCAATAAGATCATGGCTGATCTGTCGTGTCTCAGTTCCACATTCCCGCCCTCTCCCCGTAACCCTTAATCCCCTCTCTTATCAAAAACCCATCAACCCGCGTCTTAAAAATATTGAGCGAGGCAGCCTCCACCACTTCAACGGGCAGAGAATTCCAGAGATTCACCACCCTTTGAGTGAAGAAGTTCCTCCTCAACTCTGTTCTAAACCGTCCCCCCTTTATCTTGAGGCTATGCCCCCTAGTCCTACTATCCTTTCTGAGCGAGAAGAGTCTCTCCACCTCTATCCTATCCATCCCATTCATCATCTTATACGTCCAATGAGATCTCCCCTCATTCTTCTAAACTCTAACGAGTACAAGCCTAATCTATTCAGCCTCTCCTCATAGCTCAACCCCCTCAACTCTGGCATCAGCCTAGTAAACCTCCTCTGCACTCCCTCCAAGGCCAAAATATCCTTGCGTAAGTACGGCGACCAAAACTGCACACAGTACTCCAGCTGCGGCCTCACCAATGCCCTATACAGCCGCAGCAAGACCTCCCTACTTTTATATTCAATCCCCCTCGCGATGAAGGCCAGCATCCCATTTGCCTTCCTGACCACCTGTTGCACCTGCAAGCTGGGTTTTTGCGACTCATGCACAAGGACCCCGAGGTCCCTCTGCACCGTCGCCTGCTGCAGTTTTTCTCCACGTAAGTAATAATCCTTCCTACCATTATTCCTACCAAAGTGGACCACCTCGCACTTGCCAACATTAAATTCCATTTGCCATTTCCTGGCCCATTCGCCCAGCCTATCTAGATCCTTCTGTAGACTCTCCCCACCCTCCACACAATTTGCCTTTCCACCAATCTTGGTGTCATCAGCAAATTTCGATACCCTACACTCAGTTCCCTCCTCCAGATCATCTATATAAATGGTACATAGCTGAGGCCCCAGCACCGACCCCTGGGGCACTCCACTAGTCACCATCCGCCAATCCAAATAGCACCCATTGACCCCCACTCTCTGCCTCCTATTTGACAACCAGTCCTCTATCCACGCTAACACCCTACCCCCAACTCCATGCCCCCTGACCTTCTGTAATAACCTCTTGTGAGGTACCTTGTCAAACGCCTTCTGAAAATCCAGAAAGACCACATCCACCGGCTCTCCTCTATCCACCGCCCTAGACACATCCTCATAGAACTCCAGTAAATTCGTCAGACACGACTTCCCTTTAACAAAACCGTGCTGCGTCTGCTCTATCAAGCAATTCCCTTCGAGATGCCTCGCTATTTCCTCCTTAATGACAGATTCTAACATTTTACCTCCAACAGACGTTAAACTAACTGGCCTATAATTCCCCGCCTTTTGCCTGGCACCCTTCTTAAACAACGGCGTAACATTAGCTGTTTTCCAATCTTCCGGCACTTCCCTGGAATCCAGCGACGTCTGGAAAATAACCACCAAGGCATCCACTATCACCTCCGCCATTCCTTTCAGGACCCTCGGATGCATTTCATCCGGTCCTGGGGACTTGTCCACAATCAGCCCCCCCCCCCCCTCCAGTGATTAAAATATGTTTGTTAAAGAACAAAGAAAAGAAACAGGCCCTTCGACCCTTCAAACTCATGCTGATCATAATGCCCTAACTAAACTAAAAAAACCTTCTCCTCACTTGGTCCGTACCCCTCTATTCACTCCCTATTCATGTACCCACCCAGATGCTTCTTAAATGTTGTTATTGTGCCTGCTTCCACCACTCTCTGTGTGAAAAACTTTGGCCCATTGAGTCTGCACCGACTAAACATCACTAAATCTACACCATAAGAACATAAGAAATAAGAGCAGGAGTAGGCCATCTAGCCCTTCGAGCCTGCCCCACCATTCAATAAGATCATGGCTGATCTGTCGTGTCTCAGTTCCACATTCCCGCCCTCTCCCCATAACCCTTAATCCCCTCTCTTATCAAAAACCCATCAACCCGCGTCTTAAAAATATTTAGCGAGGCAGCCTCCACCACTTCAACGGGCAGAGAATTCCAGAGATTCACCACCCTTTGAGTGAAGAAGTTCCTCCTCAACTCCATTCTAAACTGCGCCCCCCCCAACTTATCTTGAGGCTGTGCCCCCTAGTCCTACTGTCCTTTCTGAGCGGGAAGAGCCTCTCCACCTCTATCCTATCCATCCCATTCATCATCTTATACGTCTCAATGACATATAAGATGATGAATCCCACCAAATCCCACTTTCTAGCATTTGGTCCATAGCTTTAAATTTTATATCATTTCAAGGGCTTATCCACTGACGTTTTAAAGATTGTGAGCTTCCTGCCTCTACTACATAAGAATCATAAGAACTAGAAGCAGCAGGAGGCCATTCAGCCCCTCAAGCCTGCTCCACCACTCAATGTGATCATGGCTGATCTCACCTCAGCTTCAACTCCATTTTCCTGTCCATTCACCATAACCCTTCAACCCATGACTAATTAAAAATCTGTCTATCTCCTCCTTAAACTTACTAAATGCCCCAGCATCCGCCACACACTGAGATACTGAATTCCACAGATTCATGAGCCTTTGAGAGAAGTTGATTCTCTTCATCTCTGTTTTAATTCTGTTGCCCAGTACCCTAAAACTATGACCTCGTGCTCCTGAATACCCCACAAGAGGAAACATCCCTTCTACATCTACTTTGTCAACATTTGGTCATATTATATGCCTCCAGGCAGTGCATTCCAGATCCCCACCACCCTCTGGGTGAAAGAAACATTATCTGGGTGCAGTTCTTTGGTTGTGTCTTGTCCTCTGAAAAGTTGAGGTTAGCAATTTAAGTAAGTTATTGCTGCATTTTAGAAATAATTCAACCTAAATTTATCATCCAGTGTTTTTGTATAGCAGGTAGTAAGAGCCAGATTTCAAGGCAAACTCAAAACAAGTTGCCACAATGGTTTGCAATTTGTATATCATGAGGAAGTATCAGAATCAAGGTAAGTAATTCATGGACCACTTTTGATTATTTTAAATTTTAAACATTAATTAAAATAAAGAAGAAAGAAAATAACACAATGTACAAGAAGACTTTTACACAGTTAACAGAACTACAAACATTTCCCAAAAGTTCATAAGATATGGGAGCAGAATTTACTGTTACTAGAGAGGCGGTGCTCGACAGACTGGAGGGGCTGATTGTGGACAAGTCCCCAGGACCGGATGGAATGCATCCGAGGGTTCTGAAAGAAATGGCGGAGGTGATAGTGGATGCCTTGGTGGTTATTTTCCAGACGTCGCTGGATTCCGGGGAAGTGCCGGAAGATTGGAAAACGGCTAATGTTACGCCATTGTTTAAGAAGGGTGCCAGGCAAAAGGCGGGGAATTATAGGCCGGTTAGTTTAACGTCTGTGGTAGGTAAAATGTTAGAATCCGTCATTAAGGAGGAAATTGCGAGGCATCTTGAAGGGAATTGCTTGATAGAGCAGAAGCAGCAAGGTTTCGTTAAAGGGAAGTCGTGTCTGACAAATTTACTGGAGTTCTATGAGGATGTGTCAAGGGCAGTGGATAGAGGAGAGCCGGTGGATGTGGTTTTTCTGGATTTTCAGAAGGCGTTTGACAAAGTACCTCACAAGAGGTTATTGCAGAAGGTCGGGGGACATGGAGTTGGGGGTAGGGTGTTAGCGTGGATAGAGGATTGGTTGTCAAATAGGAGGCAGAGAGTGGGGGTCAACGGGTGCTATTCGGATTGGCGGATGGTGACTAGTGGAGTGCCCCAGGGGTCGGTGCTGGGGCCTCAGCTTTTTACCATTTATATAGATGATCTGGAGGAAGGAACCGAGTGTAGGGTGTCGAAATTTGCAGATGACACCAAGATTGGTGGAATGGCAAATTGCGCGGAGGGTGTGGAGAGTCTGCAGAAGGATCTAGATAGGCTGGGCAAATGGGCCAGGAAATGGCAAATGGAATTTAATGTTGGCAAGTGTGAGGTGGTCCACTTTGGTAGGAATAATGGTAGGAAGGACTATTACTTACGTGGCGAAAAACTGCAGCAGGCGACGGTGCAGAGGGACCTCGGGGTCCTTGTGCATGAGTCGCAAAAACCCAGCTTGCAGGTGCAGCAGATGGTCAGGAAGGTGAATGGGATGCTGGCCTTCATAGCGAGGGGGATTGAATATAAAAGTAGGGAGGTCTTGCTGCAGCTGTATAGGGCATTGGTGAGGCCGCAGCTGGAGTACTGTGTGCAGTTTTGGGCGCCGCATCTGCGCAAAGATATTTTGGCCTTGGAGGGAGTGCAGAGGAGGTTTACTAGGCTGATACTGGAGTTGAGGGGGTTGAGCTATGAGGAGAGGCTGAATAAACTAGGCTTGTACTCGTTAGAGTTTAGAAGAATGAGGGGAGATCTCATTGAGACGTATAAGATGATGAATGGGATGGATAGGATAGAGGTGGAGAGACTCTTCCTGCTCAAAAAAGACAGTAGGACTAGGAGGCACAGCCTCAAGATAAAGTGGGGGGCGGTTTAGAACGGAGTTGAGGAGGAACTTCTTCACTCAAAGTGTGGTGAATCCCTGGAATTCTCTGCCCGTTGAAGTGGTGGAGGCTGCCTCGCTAAATATTTTTAAGACGCGGGTTGATGGGTTTTTGATAAGAGAGGGGATTAAGGGTTATGGGGAGAGGGCGGGAAAGTGGAACTGAGCCACGACAGATCAGCCATGATCTTATTGAATGGCGGGGCAGGCTCGAAGGGCTAGATGGCCTACTCCTGCTCCTATTTCTTATGTTCTTATGTTCTTATGTTAATTTGGCCATTCAGTCCATCAAGTCTGCTCTGCCATTCGATCATGGCTGATTTTGTCCTCATCCCCATCTTCCTACCTTCTCCCATAACTCTTTAATCACATAATCCTTCAAAGATTCCGTCTTAAACACACTCTAAGCTAAACTCTCTTTTGATGGCAACAGCTCTCATAGATTTTTAACCTACAGAAAATTCCAGGAATATCCAGTAATAATTCCAGTATTCTGCTGCTCCAGGGAGAATCTCACCCAGGCAGTTCCCCTCTCAGGCCACTGGCAAAACCAATGTTGGCAGATGTGGCTTCAGCATAGATTGGGCGGAATTTTCCAGAAGTGTCTTATTCTGGCTGAAACCTGATGTATTTCTCTCCAGAACCACAGCCAAGTGTTCTCTACAGAACTGATTTTAATCCTTCACATTGTTTTGAAATATGCAATTATCGTCAAAATTGTAATATTGCAGTATGGCGATTGTCGCCCTTTGAGTTTCTCATTTGCTGTGGATTTTACCAACATCACCAAAATTCAGAAAGATTTCCTCTACCTCAGTCTGCCACTCTGCATGTTTCAGTTTCATAAGAACATAAGAACTAGGAGCAGGAGTCGGCCATCTGGCCCCTCGAGCCTGCTCCGCCATTCAATAAGATCATGGCTGATCTTTTCGTGGACTCAGCTCCACTTACCCGCCCGCTCACCACAACCCTTAATTCCTTTACTGTTCAAAAATTTATGTATCCTTGCCTTAAAAACATTCAATGAGGCAGCCTTAACTACTTCACTGGGCAGGGAATTCCACAGATTCACAACCCTTTGTGTGAAGAATTTCCTTTTCAATTCAATCCTAAATCTGCTTCCCCTTATTTTGAGGCTATGCCCCCTAGTTCTAGTTTCACCCACCAGTAGAAACAACTTCTATCTTATCTATTCCCTTCTTGATCTTATATGTTTCTATAAGATCTTCCCTCATTCTATTGAATTCCAATGAGTATAGTCCCAGACTATTCAGTCTCTCCTCATAAGCCAACTGTCTCAAGTCCAGAATCAACCTAGTGAATCTCCTCTGCCCCCCCTCCAGTGCCAGTATATCCTTTCTCAAGTAAGGAGACCAAAACTGTACACAGTACTCCAGGTGTGGCCTCACCAGCACCTTATACAGCTGCAACATAACCTCACTGTTTTTAAACACCATCTCTCTAGCAATGAAGGACGAAATTCCATTTGCCTTCTTAATTACCTGCTGCACCTGCAAACCAACTCCTTGTGATTCTTACACAAGGACACCCAGGTCCCTCTGCACAGCAGCATGCTGCAATTTCTTACCATTTAAATAATAGTCCATTTTGCTGTTATTCCTACCAAAATGGGTGACCTCACATTTACCAACAATGTACTCCATTTGCCAGACCCTCACCCACTTACTTGACAATCTATATCCCTTTGCAGACTTTCAGCATCTTCTGCACACTTTGCTCGGCTACCTATCTTAGTGTCATCTCCGAATGTTGGCACACTACACTTGGTCCCCAACTCCAAATCATCTGTGTAAATCATAAACAATTGTGGTCCCAACACTGATCCCTGAGGCACACCACTAGTCACTGATCGCCAACCAGAAAAACACCCATTTACCCCCATTCTTTGCTTTCTGTTAGTTAACTAATCCTCTATCCATGCTAATACATTACTTGTAACACTGTGCACCTTTATCTTATGTAGTAGTCTTTGGTGCGGCGTCTTGTCAAATGCCTCCTGGAAATCCAGGTACATCACATCCACAGGTTCTCCATTGTCCACTGCACATGTAATGTTCTCAAAGAATTCCACCAAATTAGTCAAACATGAGCTTCCCTCTATGAACCCATGCTGTGTCTCACCAATGAAATAATTTATATCCAGGCGAACTGTTCTGACAAACATCTCTGACAAGTTACATGGATTCATAGAATCCCTACAGTACCGGAGAAGGCCATTTGGCCCATCAAGTCTGCACTGACCACAATCGCACCCAGGCCTTTTCCCCATAACCCAATGCATTTGCTCTAGCCAGTCCACCTGATTTAGCATGGCTAATCCAACTAATCTGCACATCTTTGGTGCTCCAGTTTCCTCCCTCTGTTCAAAGCTGTGCAGCTTAGGTTGATAGGCCATGCTAAATTGACCCTAGTGTCAGGGGATTAGCAAGGTAAATATGTGGGGTTACGGGAATATGGCCTGCATGGGAGTCAATGGGCTGAATGGCCTTCTTGCGCACTGTATGGATTCCATGAAAAACCGGAGCACCCGAAGGAAACCCATGCCGACTCAAGGAGAATGTGCAAGCCCCACACAGACAGTGACCCAAGCCGGGAATCGAACCCGTGTCCCTCGCACTGTGAGGTAACAGTGCTAACCACTGTGCCACCGTGCCGCCCTTTTCCAAAAATGGGAATGATTTTAACGTTACCCAGTCAGGATAGGGTATGGGGGGGATCAGGGTGTGCTGGGGGTGGTCGGGGAGGGGAGGGGGTGGTGAGTTTGGATATGGGCGAATGGTCGAGAAGCTTCTAATCTGCTCAAGGAAGCTGATCTCCCATGAATTTGAGGTGTTCAACTGAGCATGTAGCAGGAGTACCTGCCAACCAACTGCAGGATCTTTTTATTATCAGTGTATAATGTCATTCTGCGCTGACTGTGATTTTAATTCGGTTGGTGGGTCAGGCTGAGACAGTGAGTTACCCATCAAGCCAAAACAGTGAAGGAATGGAGCGCGCCCAGAACTGCCCCAGAAACGTTGCCTATTAATTTTTTTGTTGCACTTTCTTCGGGAATTCATGAGGTCACCCATGGGGTGTTTAGACCTCTCCTAATGAGGACTGATCCCAACCCCCTTCCATCTAGCCCTGTACCCACCCCAAAATACCCCTCCCCACCCCCTGACAAAGCCCCTCCAACCACCCCTCCCCACCCCCTCAGCTCAATGCTGCTCACCTGGTGCCACTCTCCAGGCTGGGCTATTTTTCACCTGGAATATTTACAGCTGGAAATCCACCGGGAGGCAGAATCCCGGCGAAAAGACTAATGTGAAAGTAAGAGAAGGGCAGAGGTGCTTTTATTCATCGAGAAATTGTCATTGTAAAGTGCCCTGCAGGGAATGAAATCTGAATTTTCCATCACTGTGCCCCAAAGGGGGAAACTAAATGAATCATCACTCGCGTTTGTGAATTTGCTGAGGACGCTCTTCTGATAAGATAATAAATTGCTTTTTAGATGGCTCTGAGAAACTTCCTTTTGGCCTTTAGAGGCTGATGTGTTGCGAATGGCGTCTGTCTCACTTTATGCTTTCAAACAGGTTCAGCCGCTGCTCGAGAGAGAGAGAACCAGGTCGATGTGTACAGCGCTGGTCTCTTTGTTTAAGAAGGAATATCGCTGAACTGAAAGCAGTTCAGGGAAAGTTCGCTGGGCTGATTCCCGGGAATAAGTGGTTGTCTTTTGAACAGGCTGGGCCTACACTCATTGGAGTGTAGAAGAATGAGAGGTGATCTTATTGAAACATAAAAGATCCTGAGGGGGCTCGACAGGGTGGATACTGAGAGGCTGTTTCCTCTTATGTGGGAAACTAGAATTAGGGAGGACAGTGTAAAAATAGGGGGTCTCATATCGAAAGCTGAGATAATTGAATCCCTACAGTACAGAAGGAGGCCATTCAGCCCATCAAGTCTGTACGTAATAAGAACATAAGAACTAGGAACAGGAGGAGGCCATCTGACCCCTCAAGCCTGCTCTGCCATTTAATAAGATCACAGCTGATGGAACCAACCACAATCCCATTCAGGCCCTATTCCCATAAACCTTATTTGCCCTCGTTAATCCCCCTGACACTGGGGTCAATTTAACATGGCCAATCAACCTAACCTGCACATCTTTGGACTGGATGTTGAGACTGTTACTCTTAACTCCACCCAAGTCAAGCTTGTGTGATGATACTGCGCTAATTTGAATATTTTATCTTTAAGATGGGGTGCTTTAAGAGGCAGTGTTTTGTTACAGGAGTTGATTAGTCCGGGAAGCCAAACAACTTTACAACATAGGATTGAGGGTTACAGGTAAGTCCAGTAGGTAGTGTTGTGATCGGTGCAACTTGTGGGCCGAAGGGCCTGTTTGTGCTGTAGATTTTCTATGTTCTATGTTCCAACTCCAATGCTGAGAGCAGGAGAGTAACAGATTTTAGCTTTGAATTTGTTACTTCTTGTCGATGCAAATTCTCCAGGGATTTTAGACTATGTACACAGAGTCCTGTGAGTTTCTGAGTGGATTGATTGACAGGGACAGGGTCATGTGGTTCATTGGAGGAGCTAAGCCAGGTTCATTTTCATTTTAAAACACAAGAAGTTGCTGCCTGGACTCGCTGGAATAAAGCAGTCTCCCCGTTAACTGAGAATCTCTGAAAGCTCCAGGCTGTTAACCTCAATCATAAACAAGTATGCCTGTGTTTTGCTAACTAATTATGAACTCAGATTTATGTCTATAAGCAAAATATTGCTTGATGGAACTCATCGGTTAGCAGTTAAGAATTGTATTTTATCACGTATAACCATTGTTCAATGTTAAGCTAATTGATTTGTTATAGTTAAACTGTATTGTTACAAATAAAGTTTGTTTTGATAAAAGTTTCCTAGTGTGTCAATAGAATCCTCACAGTAATGCTTAAATGGAAATAATGTTGGGGTTTTGTCTGGCTTCATATTCCACAGTAAGAGGTCTCACAACACCAGGCTTCTTATTGTGTTTACCCCAGTCCAATGCCAGCATTTCCGCATCATTCATATTCCACCTCAGTGTTTTTGATCTGGTACCTGGACACCTGTAATAACAGCTCCTGTGATAAGCAGACAGAGCTTACTGAGAGCAAGCCAGTGAGGCAAACAGAAGTCAGAAAGAAGCAATCTGGAAACTCTCTTGACAATCCAAACAGCAGAACGGTACACAAATCCTATGATTCAATTACCTGCAGTTCACTGCTCCTTTCGATGGTGCTTTCAGACACTCTAAGGAACCAATCCTGTTAAGGTTTCACCGGCAGGTTGGCAGCTTGTGACACATCTGTAATTTTGAGTCAAAATCACATCAGGTTCTTAATGAGTTCAAAGAAACCTCCATTTCCATTGTTTCACAAAGCTCTTCCTATCTCTGACTAAACAAAACTCCAGAATTAAAAAAGCAGTTGCCAGAAATGCAACAGAATTTGGCAGTAAATCCACCACAATGAATTTAACCACCTTAGTGAATCACAGACTCACTATAGAGCAGAAGGAAGCCATTCAGCCCATCAAGTCTGCACAGGCGCTCCGACAGCGCATCCTAACCTGGCCCGATTCCGGAACCCAATGTATTTAACCCACTAAATCCCACCTAACCTACACATCTTGGAACACTAATGGACACATTTATCATGGCCAATCTGCCTAATCAGCACATCTTTGGACTGTGGGAGGAAACCGGAGTATCCGGAGGAAACCCACGCAGACACGGGTAGGACGTGCAGACTCCACACAGACAGTAACCCAAGCTGGGAATCAAACTCAGGTCCCTGGCGCTGTGAGGCAGAAATGCTAACCACTGTGCCACCATGATGCCCTGCTTGTCTCATTTCCCTTTCTTATATATCACTGCTTCGTTCAAATTTGACGTATGCTGGAAACTGGAGATTGGCCAATACAATAATAACTTTTTTAAAAAGGACACTGAAGTAATCTAGTCTTGGTGGAGCTGTTTGCTGGAGAGGTGAGGATGTGGGTGTTGCTACCTAGGCTAGCATTTATCACCCTTTTGAAGGTGGTGGTGAGCTGCCTTCTTGAATGACTGTAGTCCTCAAGTGTAAGTACTCTCACAGTGCTGTTAGGGAGGGAGTTCCAAGATTTTGACCCAGCAACTGTGAAAGAACGGCTGATACTTTTCCAAATCAAAATGGTGAGTAAGTTGGAGAGCAACTTCCCAGTGGTGGTGTCCCCAGGTATCTGTTGCCCTTCTAGGTGGTAATTGTTGTGGGATTGTCCTTTTGCCGAAGGAACTCGGTGAGTTCCTGTGCTGCATCTTGGAGATGGTACATACAGCTGTCACTGTGCGTCAGTGATGGAGGGTTTGAATGTTTGTGGAAGGGATAACAATCAAACTGCTCTGATTTGGATGGTATCGAACGTCTTTAGTGTTTTTGGCGCTGCACTACTCCAGGCAAGAGGAGAGTATTCCAACACACCCCTGATGTGTGGGCAGACCCTGGGCATTCAGGAAGTGAGTTACTAGCCAGAGGATTCCTAGTCTCTAACCTACTCTTGTGGCCACAGTTTTGTGTGGCTAATCCAGTTAGGTTTCTGGTTAATGGTAACTCTCAGAGTGTTGATAGTTGGGAGGGGGGTGGGGGGGGAGGCACTGCTGCGGGGGGAGGTGGTGGATTTATTGATGGTAATGTCATTGAGTGTTAAAGGGTGATGATTAGATTCTCTCTTGTTGGTGATAGTCATTACCTGGCATTTGTGTGGTGTGAATGTTACTCCCCACTTGTCAGCCCAAGTCTGGATATTGTCCAGGTTTTGCTGCATTTGGACATGGACTGTATATGGGGAGTCACAAATAATACCGAGTATTGCACAACCATAGGCAAACATCCCCATTTCTGACCTTTCGATGGAAGGAAAATCATTGATGAAGCAGCTGGAGATGGTTGGACCTCAGACACTAGCCTCAGGAACTCCTGCAGTGATGTCCAGGAGCTTTGATAACTGACCCCCCCACCACCACCCCCCCACCCCCCCCCCCCCCCCCCAACCATCTTCCTTTGTGCCAGGAATGACTCCAACCAGTGGAAGGGTTTCTCCCTGATTCCCATTGGCTTCAGTTTTGCTAGAGTCTCTTGATTCAAGTCTTAGCCAAATGCTGCTTTGATGTGAAGGGCTGTCACTCTCGCCTCACCTCTGGAATTCAGCTCTTTTCTCCACGTGTAAATCAAGGCTGTATAGAGGCCAGGAGCTGAATGAGCCTGCCCGAACCTACAACTGAGCATCTGTGGGCAGGTTATTGCTGAGCAGGTGCTGCTCGATAGCACTGCTGATAATCCCTTCCATCACCTTACTGATGATCGAGAGTGGACTGGACAGTAATTGGCCGGGTTGGATTTGTCCTGCTTTTTGTGTACAGGACATTCCTGGGCAATTTTCCACATCGCTGGATAGATGCCAGTGTTGTAACTGTACTGGGAGAGCTTGGCTAGGAGTAAGACAAAAGAACAAAGAAAAAAGAAAATCATACCACAGGAACAGGCCCTTCCGCCTTCCAAGCCTGCACCAACCATGCTGTCCGAC
This sequence comes from Carcharhinus amblyrhynchos, assembly GCF_965287045.1. Taxonomy (NCBI): domain Eukaryota; kingdom Metazoa; phylum Chordata; class Chondrichthyes; order Carcharhiniformes; family Carcharhinidae; genus Carcharhinus; species Carcharhinus amblyrhynchos. The sequence continues at coordinate 2,094,824 of NC_137329.1, read as the reverse complement.
TTATCTAAAATCCCCTACCTTTCCGGGGACCATATCTCTCTATTCCCATCCTATTGTTTTTATTGTTTAACTTTTTATTTATAGTTTTAAAGTTGTGAGTTTTGGCAGTTTTTTTAAATTAGTTAGAAACCGGAAATCGTCACTAGGACGCTTGCTGGTATTTGTAATTTTTTTTTCTCGGGTTTATAAGCACCTACCTCCGTGTATCGGCCTCATTGTTCCTGAGGAGCAGTATCGAGAGGCAGCGATTTTTGGGCGTGAGAGGAGGCAGCAAACAGGTACATTTTTCTGTTTTTATTGTTTAACTTTTTATTTATAGTTTTAAAGTTGTGAGTTTCGGCGGTTTTTTTAAATTAGTTAGAAACCGGAAGTCGTCACTAGGACGCTTGCCGGTATTTGTAGTTTTTTTTTCTCGGTCCTTAACCCTATAAATTAGTGTAGAGAGGATACCCGATCCTCTACACTGGTAGAGAATCCCACCCTCCCACCTCCTCTAACCTAATTATAAGTGTGGGGGAAGTTTTTTTTTATTATATTTTTTATTTTTCTGCTGGTAATTGCTTCAGGGATGGCAGTTCAGGCAGTAAGCTGCATCTCCTGTGGGATGTATGTGGTGAGGGAATCTAGTAGTGTTTCAGGTGATTTTACTTGTAGGAAGTGTGTTAGATTGCAGCTTCTGGAGGAGCGTGTAAAGGAGCTGGAGGTGGAGTTAGAGGAACTCCGCATAATTCGGGAGGCAGAGGTGGAAATTGATAGGAGTTATAAGGAGATAGTCACTCCTAGAAATGAGTCTTGGGTCACTGCCAGGAAGAGGGGAAAGAAGCAATCGGGGGGACAATCCCCTGGGGCTGTTCCCCTCCAAAATAGGTTTTCGGTCCTGGAGGCTACAGTTGAGGAGGAATCAACTGGGGATAGCCAAAGGGAGCAGGCTGCTGGGGGTGAGCCTATTGTGAAAGCTCAGGTGGTTAGGGGCTGTAAAAGATTGGGCCTCGTGATTGGGGACTCCACAGTTAAAGGGACAGATAAGAGAGTTGGAAGTAAAGGTAGGGACTCAGGGCTGGTGTGTTGCCTACCAGGGGCTGGGGTCCGGGATGTATCAGAGAGGGTATTCAGAACTCTTAAGGGAGAGGGAGATCAACCCCAAGTTATAATTCATGTGGGGATGCATGACATAGGGAGGTTAAGGGAAGGGGATATTAAGCAGAGATTTATGGAGTTGGGGTGGAAGCTAAAGGCCAAGTCTGATAGAGTGGTTATCTCCGGACTCTTGCCTGTGCCATGGGATAGTTTAGAGAGGAATAGAGAGAGGGAAAGTTTGAACTCGTGGCTGAGGGGTTGGTGCAGGAGGGAGGGGTTCAGGTACTTGAGCAATTGGGGCTCATTCTGGGGAAGGTGGGACCTCTATAAGAGGGATGGTCTACACCTGAATCAGAGGGGGACCAATATCCTGGGGCGTAAATTTGCTAAGGCTATCCAGTTAGGTTTAAACTGATTCGGAGGAGGGGTGGGATCCTGAGTAGCGGGGGTGAAAGTGAGGGGGGCATAGATGGGGACTGCAATGCACAGCATGGCAGGGGTGGGGTGGAGCAGGGTTTGAAATGCGTATACTTTAATGCGAGGAGTATTCGCAATAAAGTGGATGAACTTGCAGCGTGGATCAGTACCTGGGACTTCGATGTTGTGGCCATTTCAGAGACATGGATAGAGCAGGGGCAGGAATGGTTGCTGCAGGTCCCGGGGTTCAAATGTTTTAGTCGGAGTAGAGAAGGAGGTAGAAGGGGGGGAGGGGTAGCATTATTGGTCAAGGACTGTATCACAGTGTCAGAGAGGAACTTTGATGAGGACTTGTCTGTTGAGGTAGTATGGGCGGAGATTAGAAATAGGAGAGGAGAGGTCACCCTGTTGGGAGTCTTTTATAGACCTCCTAAAAGTTCTAGAGAGGTTGAGGAAAGGATTGCGGAGACGATCCTGGTTAGGAGTGAAAGTAATAGGGTAATTGTTATGGGGGGTTTTAACTTTACTAATATTGATTGGAATTGTTATAGCTCTAGCTCGTTAGAGGGGTCAGTTTTTGTACAAAGCGTGCAGGAGGGTTTTTTGACTCAGTATGTAGATAGGCCAACTAGAGGTGAGGCTATATTGGATTTGGTGCTGGGAAATGAGCCAGACCAGGTGCTAGACTTGGAAGTTGGTGTGCATTTTGGTGATAGTGACCACAATTCGGTTACGTTCACCTTAGTGATGGAAAGGGATAGGCATGAACCTCGGGCCAGTGGTTTTAGCTGGGGGAAGGGTAATTATGAGGCTATTAGGAGAGAATTAGGAAGCATAGGTTGTACTAGGAGATTACAGGGACTGGGAACGTCTGAAATGTGGAGTTTTTTCAAGGAGCAGCTACTGCGAGTCCGTGATAGGTATGTCCCTGTCAGGCAAGGAGGAATTGGTAGGGCTAGGGAACCGTGGTGCACCAAAAAAGTTGATTCGTTGGTTAAGAGGAAAAAGGAGGCTTATGTTCGGATGAGACGTGAGGGCTCGGGTAGTGCACTAGAAAACTTTAGATTGGCTAGGAGGGAGTTGAAGAGTGAGTTAAGAAGGGCTAAAAGAGGACATGAGAAGACTGGCTGATAGGGTTAAGGAGAATCCTAAGGCGTTCTATAGGTATGTCAAGAACAGAAGGTTGGTTAGGGCAAGATTAGGGCCAGTTATAGACAGCAGAGGGAAGTTATGTGTGGAACCGGAGGAGATTGGAGAGGCATTGAACCAATATTTCTCTTCGGTGTTCACGCAGGGGGACATGGATATAGCTGAGGAGGACACTGGATTGCAGGGGAGTAGAATTGACAGTGTTGCAATTGATAAGGAGGATGTGCTAGATATTCTGGAGGGTCTGAAAATAGATAAGTCCCCTGGTCCGGATGGGATTTACCCCAGGATTCTCTGGGAGGCAAGAGAAGTGATTGCAGAGCCTCTGGCTCTGATCTTCAGGTCGTCGTTGGCCTCTGGTATAGTACCGGAAGATTGGAGGTTAGCGAATGTTGTCCCATTGTTTAAGAAGGGGAACAGAGACTTCCCTGGGAATTATAGACCGGTGAGTCTCACTTCTGTTGTGGGCAAGGTTTTAGAAAAAATTATTCGGGATAGGATTTATAGTTATTTGGAGAGCAATGAATTGATTGGAGATAGTCAGCATGGTTTTGTGGCGGGTAGGTCGTGCCTTACTAACCTTATTGAGTTTTTTGAGAAAGTGACCAAAGAGGTGGATGGGGGTAAGGCAGTGGACGTGGTGTATATGGATTTTAGTAAGGCGTTTGATAAGGTTCACCATGGTAGGCTTCTGCAGAAAATGCAGATGTATGGGATTGGGGGTGATCTAGGGAATTGGATCAGGAATTGGCTAGCGGATAGGAGACAGAGGGTGGTGGTTGATGGTGAATATTCATCATGGAGTTCAGTTACGAGTGGTGTGCCTCAGGGATCTGTTTTGGGGCCACTGCTGTTTGTAATTTTTATTAATGATCTGGATGAGGGTATAGCTGGGTGGATTAGTAAATTTGCTGATGACACCAAAGTCGGAGGTGTGGTAGATAGTGATGAAGGGTGTCATTGTTTGCAGGAAGACTTAGACAGGTTGCAGAGCTGGGCTGAGAGGTGGCGTATGGAGTTTAATGCGGAGAAGTGTGAGGTAATTCACTTTGGTAGGAATAACAGATGTGTTGAGTATAGGGCTAACGGGAGGACTTTGAATAGTGTGGAGGAGCAGAGGGATCTAGGTGTATGTGTACATAGATCCCTGAAAGTTGGGAGTCAAGTAGATAAGGTTGTTAAGAAGGCATACGGTGTCTTGGCGTTTATTGGTAGGGGGATTGAATTTAGGAGTCGCAGCGTCATGTTGCAACTGTACACAACTCTGGTGCAGCCGCACTTGGAGTACTGTGTGCAGTTCTGGTCCCCACACTACAGAAAGGATGTGGAGGCTTTGGAGAGGGTGCAGAGGAGGTTTACCAGGATGTTGCCTGGTATGGAGGGGAGGTCCTATGAGGAGAGGCTGAGGGATTTGGGGTTGTTTTCGCTGGAAAGAAGGCGGCTAAGAGGGGACCTTATTGAAACATATAAGATGATTAGAGGTTTAGATAGGGTGGATAGTAATAGCCTTTTTCCTCTGATGGAGAAATCTAGCACAAGGGGGCATGGCTTTAAATTAAGGGGTGGTAGTTATAGGACGGATGTCAGGGGTAGGTTCTTTACCCAGAGGGTGGTGAGGGATTGGAATGCCCTGCCTGCTGCAGTTGTAAATGCGCCTAGTTTGGGGGCGTTTAAGAGATCCGTGGATAGGTTTATGGACGAAAAGGGATTTGTTTAGGTTAGTCGGTCATTGTTTTGTAACTGGTCAGTGCAACATCGTGGGCCGAAGGGCCTGTTCTGTGCTGTAATGTTCTATGTTCTATGTTCTATGTTCTATTCATGTATTTGTCCAGATGCCCCTTCAAGTCACTATCGTGGGGGATATGCTCGACCAAGAGGTTGAGTACAATCCTGCTGCTGTTGATGGCCCACAGTGCCTCAGAATGCCCAGTCTGGAGTTACTGGATCTTTCTGAAGTCTATGCCATTTAACACGGTGATACTGCCACACAACATGATGGAGGTATGCCCAATGTGAAGATGCGACTTTGTCTCCACAAGGACTATGCAGTGGTCACAAAAAAGAGCTGTCATCGATGTCAACATGATGTGGAGATGCCGGTGTTGGACTGGGGTAAATACAGTAAGAAGTCTGGCAACACCAGGTTTAAGTCCAACCGATTTATTTGATAGTAAACTCACTATCAAATAAATCGGTTGGACTTAAACCTTGTGTTATCAATGTCAACAGCCATTGACACAAGGTGAGGTCTCTCAGAGGAAATGGAGGCAAATCTGCAGCGAGGTACAGACCTACCCCTGAATCCAGAGCAAAGCACAGTCTCCTCACACACACACAGCCACTGTGTGAAATCCACAAACCAGCTCCTGGGTTTGTCAACATGAGCTATGTGTATCAAAGGACAAACAAAGAAAATTACAGCACAGGAACAGGCCCTTCGGCCCTCCAAGCCTGCACGAACCATGCTGGCTGACTGAACTAAAACCCCCTACCCTTACGGGGACCATATCCCTCTATTCCCGTCCTATTCATGTATTTGTCCAGACGACCTTTAAAACTCATTATCATATCTGCCCCCACAATCTCCCCTTCCAGCATCCACCACTCTCCGTGTAAAAAACTTGCCTCATACATCTCCTTTAAACCTTGCCACTCACACCTTAAACCTGTACCCCCCTTGTAATTGACTCTTCCACAACTGGGAAAAACCTTCTGACTATCCACTCTGCCTATGGCCCTCATAATCTTGTAGACTTCTATCAGGTTGCCCCTAAACCCCTGTCATTCCAGTGAGAACAAACCAACTTTCTCCAAACTCTCCTCACAGTTAATGCCCTCCATACCAGGCAACGCCCTGGTATCAATTGGCAAAATCTTCACAGCATTTATGATTCCTTATTCAGGCATCTTCATTCCCTCTCTTCCACATCCTCATCATTTTCTTCTTCAAAACAGATGAGCAACAGATCAGTATAAATTTAAGGTACTTGCTGGAATCTGGATAAACTTTATTTCGGTAAGTCGTTGTAAATAACCTCATCCTGAGGTTTTCATTACTCAAAGGGCAGTGATCGAGGCAATAATCTTAGATGATTAAATTTTATTTGAATATATCTGGAGATAATATGACTAACCTTTCAATCTTGTCAGTAAAATCGCCTTGGATGCTATGAAAAGCAGTGTATCCACAGTGACGCAGGTTCAGAGTCTGGTCTGCAATGCTGATTTCTCACATGTGGTTAATACAATTCTTCATCTGTATGGCAGGAAATATTATTCACTTAGGTTCACAATTCTCAGATGTGCCGGGATTTTGCAGATGGGATTTCTATTTCTGTAACAAATACTCTTTGGGATAGATTTAGGACTGCAGTTGTTGACAGTGGAAATATATTCTCCTGGAGAGACTTCTTCTGAGGTTCTGCAAAGCAGAAAAATGGATAGCCATTGCACCTTCAGTTGGGTTTTATTGGTTGCTGCTGCCAGGAGTAACAGTGCGTGAGCAACATGTCACCAGTAGAAAGCTCTGATTTACAAACAGGTCTTCTTTTAAAAAGTTCTTGCCTTCACTTCAAGATGTAACCCCAAGAGATCCCACCAGGAATCACTGGACGTAGTTTCAAAATTATTTACAATTCGAGCTGCTGTGAATCCATAAAACTAACCAAGAGAGAGGTGGCAAGTGTAATTTCTGCATGTTCCTGTACAAGCAGACTCGAGGCTGTCCTGAAATTAGGCCCTGGGGCAGAATGCACGCTGGGTTTGCTGATGGACTGTTGCTTGTCACACCTCCATAGACAGTTTTTCCTTTGGGGTGACTGAATTTTGATTACCAAACTGGCAAGGACCTCAAGTAAGCCCCAGGAGGAAGGAGTGAGAGGGTAAGGTGTGCACCAAATGTGCGGGGGTCCAGAGGAGCTTTCCTTCATCATCTAGCTCCACATTCATTATTTTTCCAAAGTATCATCAAATCATGGAATCACTAAAGTGCAGAAAAGGCCATTCAGCCTATTGGCCTTTCACGAAGCTAGGCCCAGTTTCCTCTCCTATCCCTGGAACCCCGCACATTGATCATGGCCAATCCATCTTACCTGCACATCTTTGAACTGTGGGAGGAAACTGGAGCACCTAGAGGACACGGGGAGAAGATGCAGACTCCACACAGAGAGTGACCTGAGGCTGGAATTGAACCCGGGTCCCTGGTACTGAGGCAGCAGCGCTAACCACTGTGCCACCGTGCTGCCCCCGTATCTATACACACATAATATACACTTTTACTTACCATACCCATAGTGGTGACCATTTACTTGGTCGCACCAATACCAGTGAAGCCTGAACAGCAGACGTCTGGCATCTCACACAGCAGCCTAATTTTCCCCAGTGTCTCTCATGAATATTGGTAAGGGATCGAATGTCTGTCTGCAGTGGCTGCCCAGGGTGAGTTATCATCTGTTGGAAATGTTGGGGGGCTGGGCTTATTCTTATAGATTAGTGGCTTTTGCCCGCATAGTCTGGCAGAAAGTGTTTGCAATCGTGATTAATTTCCACTGCACTGTTTTTGAAAAGGTCCAATTCTTCTGTTTCAGTTTCTTCAATAAATCATTTACCGGTGAAATTAATTCATCTTTCTCTGAATGGCCTGCTGTGAAAACAATTGTTAACGTTTTCCTGGGAGGACATTTACATTGCAGCAGGAAAAAAAAGCATTTCGGTGACATGGTCAAAGAACAAAGAGGTCGTGTCAAATTTCTGGGATGATCGCTCAACACCTCAGTGTCACCGCGCAGACTCTGGAGACGCGAGTGTATGCTGGAAAATAGTTGTTACTATTTGGCAATCTGATTCCAACCTCAGGTTTTCAGCTGATGAGACCCCACACAGAGTGGGCAGGCAGCGTAGCCAAATTATCTCTCACTTAGACTGACTGCTATTGAAGCCACAAAAACATCATTGGTGAACTGTAGATAAAGGAGTTCTTTCCCTGGCTCAGATGCAGCAATCTGTGTTTCACCCTGCGTAAGAGAACCAGCGTGAAATTCAATGCAGATATGAATCAAATTTCTCCTTCGTGTACTCAAATCATACATTAGCAACACCCATTATCACCAACACTGGTGAGCAGAGGAAAATGCAAAATTTAACTGTGAAATGGAAGAATGTCAGCTTCTGATTTTATTCTGGATAGTGAGAGCGAACTGGTTACACATTGTTCAGATATCGATAAAAATACGTGGGATTTAATGGGATTGAGAGTTATAGATAGGCCTGGTAGATAGGGATATGATCAGCGCAACTTGTGGGCCGAAGGGCCTGTTTGTGCTGTCGTGTTCTATGTTCTATATCACTTTGCAAGGAATTAACTTGGGCTCAATTTTATTTAAGGTTCCATTGATAAAAGCTTATTCCCTGACAAGTGTGTTTTTATGTATTGGATTACGTATTTATTTTGAGTGCTATTTGCACCATGAGACTGTGAAACTAGGTCCCATAGCCACTGCTGTTCACAACCACTGCAGACCAAAAATCAAACCATCTTTTAAATATTTCATTTTGGGGTGTGAATATTGCTGGCTAGGCCTGCGTTTATTATTTGCTGAGAAAAGAAAACACGTCACGAAAGTGATTCTCAGCCTTCTTCCCTCACCCTGTGGGGAACATTTGAATCCCCAATGCCAAATGAAGGCATCAGAATGGTCAGCAAATAGTCCTGAAACAAATAAACCTTTTTATTACCTTCTGAATGTCTTCATTAACTTTAGAATATAAAAGTAGGGAGGTCTTGCTGCAACTGTATAGGGCACTGGTGAGGCTGCAGCTGGAGTACTGTGTGCAGTTTTGGTTGCCGCACTTGCGCAAGGATATATTGGCCTTGGAGGGAGTGCATAGAACATAGAACATAGAACATTACAGCGCAGAACAGGCCCTTCGGCCCACGATGTTGCGCCGACCAGTTAACAAAAAACAATGACCCACTAATCTAGACCAATCCCTTTTCGTCCATAAACCTATCCACGGATCTCTTAAACGCCCCCAAACTAGGCGCATTTACAACTGCAGCAGGCAGGGCATTCCAATCCCTCACCACCCTCTGGGTAAAGAACCTACCCCTGACATCCGTCCTATAACTACCTCCCCTTAATTTAAAGCCATGCCCCCTCGTGCTAGCTTTCTCCATCCGAGGAAAAAGGCTATCACTGTCCACCCTATCTAAATCTCTAATCATCTTATATGTTTCAATAAGATCCCCTCTTAGCCGCCTTCTTTCCAGCGAAAACAACCCCAAATCCCTCAGCCTCTCCTCATAGGACCTCCCCTCCATACCAGGCAACATCCTGGTAAACCTCCTCTGCACCCTCTCCAAAGCCTCCACATCCTTTCTGTAGTGTGGGGACCAGAACTGCACACAGTACTCCAAGTGCGGCCGCACCAGAGTTGTGTACAGTTGCAACATGACGTTGCGACTCCTAAATTCAATCCCCCTACCAATAAACGCCAAGACACCGTATGCCTTCTTAACAACCTTATCTACTTGACTCCCAACTTTCAGGGATCTATGTACACATACACCTAGATCCCTCTGCTCATCCACACTATTCAAAGTCCTCCCGTTAGCCCTATACTCGACACATCTGTTATTCCTACCAAAGTGAATTACCTCACACTTCTCCGCATTAAACTCCATACGCCACCTCTCGGCCCAGCTCTGCAACCTGTCTAAGTCTTCCTGCAAACTATGACACCCTTCATCACTATCTACCACACCTCCGACTTTGGTGTCATCAGCAAATTTACTATCCACCCAACTATACCCTCATCCAGATCATTAATAAAAATTACAAACAGCAGTGGCCCCAAAACAGATCCCTGAGGCACACCACTCGTAACCATGACTCCATAGGAGGGAGTTGAAGAGTGAGTTAAGAAGGGCTAAAAGAGGACATGAGAAGACTTTGGCTGATAGGATTAAGGAGAATCCTAAGGCATTCTATAGGTATGTCAAGAACAGAAGGTTGGTTAGGGCAAGATTAGGGCCAGTTACAGACAGTAGAGGGAAGTTGTGTGTGGAACCGGAAGAGATTGGTGAGGCATTGAACCAATATTTCTCTTCGGTGTTCACGCAGGGGGACATGAATATAGCTGAGGAGGACACCGGGTTGCAGGGGTGTAAAATAGACAGTATTGCAGTTGATAAGGGGGAAACTCCATGACGAATATTTACCATCAACCACCACCCTCTGTCTCCTATCTGCTAGCCAATTCCTGATCCAATTTCCTAGACTACCCTCAATCCCATACATCTGCATTTTCTGCAGAAGCCTACCATGGTGAACCTTATCAAACGCCTTACTAAAATCCATATATACCACGTCAACTGCCTTACCCCCATCCACCTCTTTGGCCGCTTTCTCAAAAAACTCAATAAGGTTAGTAAGGCACGACCTACCCGCTACAAAACCATGCTGACTATCTCCAATCAATTCATTACTCTCCAAATAACTATAAATCCTATCCCTAATAATTTTTTCTAAAACCTTGCCCACAACAGTAGGACTAGGGGGCACAGCCTCAAGAAAAAGGGGAGGCAGTTTAGAACGGAGTTGAGGAGGAACTTCTTCACTCAAAGGGTGGTGAATCTCTGGAATTCTCTGCCCGTTGAAGTGGTGGAGGCTGCCTCGCTAAATATTTTTAAGAAGCGAGTTGATGGGTTCTTGATAAGAGAGGGGATTAAGGGTTATGGGGAGAGGGCGGGAAAGTGGAACTGAGCCACGACAGATCAGCCATGATCTTATTGAATGGTGGGGCAGGCTCGAAGGGCTAGATGGCCTACTCCTGCTCCTATTTCTTATGTTCTTATTATGTTCTTATAACAGAAGTAAGACTCACCAGTCTATAATTCCCGGGGAAGTCTCTGTTCCCCTTCTTAAACAATGGGACAACATTCGCTATCCTCCAATCTTCCGGTACTATACCAGAGACCAACGACGACCTGAAGATCAGAGCCAGAGGCTCTGCAATCACGTCTCTTGCCTCCCAGAGAATCCTAGGGTAAATCCCATCCGGACCAGGGGAATTATCTATTTTCAAACCCTCTAGAATATCCAGCACCTCCCCCTTATCAACTGCAATACTGTCTATTTTACACCCCTGCAACCCGGTGTCCTCCTCAGCTGTATTCATGTCCCCCTGCGTGAACACCGAAGAGAAATATTGGTTCAATGCCTCACCAATCTCTTCCGGTTCCACACACAACTTCCCTCTACTGTCTGTAACTGGCCCTAATCTTGCCCTAACCAACCTTCTGTTCTTGACATACCTATAGAACGCCTTAGGATTCTCCTTAATCCTATCAGCCAAAGTCTTCTCATGTCCTCTTTTAGCCCTTCTTAACTCACTCTTCAACCCCCTCCTAGCCAATCTAAAGCTTTCTAATGCACTACCTGAGCCCTCAAGCCTCATCTGAACATAAGCCTCCTTTTTCTTTTTAACCAACGAATCAACTTTTTTAGTACACCACGGTTCCCTAGCCCTACCAAATCCTCCTTGCCTGACAGGGACATACCTATCACGGACTCGCAGTAGCTGCTCCTTGAAAAAACTCCACATTTCGGACGTTCCCAGTCCCTGTAATCTCCTAGTCCAACCTATGCTTCCTAATTCTCTCCTAATAGCCTCATAATTACCCTACCCCCAGCTAAAACTACTGACCCGAGATTCATGCCTATCCCTTTCCATCACTAAGGTGAACGTAACTGAATTGTGGTCACCATCACCAAAATGCACACCAACTTCCAAGTCTAGCACCTGGTCTGGCTCATTTCCCAGCACCAAATCCAATATAGCCTCACCTCTAGTTGGCCTATCTACATACTGAGTCAAAAAACCTTCCTGCACGCTTTGTACAAAAACTGACCCCTCTAACGAGCTAGAGCTATAGCAATTCCAATCAATATTAGTAAAGGAGGAGGTTCACTAGGCTGATACCGGAGATGAGGGAGTTGGACTATGAGGAGAGACTAAATAGACTGGGTCTGTACATGTTGGAGTTTAGAAGGCTGAGGGGGGATTTATAGAGACGTATAAGATGATGAAAGGGATGGATAGGGTAGAGGTAGAGAGATTCTTCCTGCTTCGAAAGGATAGCAGGACTAGAGGGCACAGCCTCAAGATAAGGGGGCGGGGGGAGCAGTTTAGATCGGAGTTGAGGAGGAACTTCTTCACTCAAAGGGTGGTGAATCTCTGGAATTCTCTGCCCATTGAAGTGGTGGAGGCTACCTCGCTAAATATATTTAAGACACGGGTAGATAGGTTTTTGGTAGGCAAGGGAATTAAGGGTTATGGGGAGAAAGCGGGAAAGTGGAACTGATCCACTTCAGATCAGCCATGATCTTATTGAATGGCGGGGCAGGCTCGAAGGGCTAGATGGCCTACTCCTGCTCCTATTTCTTATGTTCTTATGTAACTCTCAGTAAGGTAATATTGGCTGACCTGCCAGCTAATATCACCAGCATGAAGAGAAAACAGTGTAGGGGAGAGGGAGGTAGGAGTGTGGGGGGTGGGAAACTGCAACAGCAGCAACTGATCTCACACCTGCAGAACCCTTGAACTTTCAATCCCCATGCTTCACCAGGCCAATCAGTGGTGAATTATGGTTGTGTGTTCTTTGCGAAGTGAACATGGACACAACTGACACCAACATTGTGGGAAAGGACTTGACGCCATCACTGTTACCTTAATGTGAAACTAGAATGGACAGTGGGATGAGCACATGGTTGAAGATGTTATCTCATCAGCTCTTGTGTTTTGGCACGACCATTGAAGGGGACAGGAATCCAGCTGCCCCTTCACCTGCAGGTCCCCTCACACAAAGTTATCTCACCAGCACTAATGTTATCAATTCACCCAGCACATACTTGCAGTTAATATTTGAGGCATCTCCCTGACTTCACACAAGATTTCAGTAACCATACTGAGTAAGGTTAACATCAGTGTAAGGCTCAAAAATAGAGGAGATCACTGATTGGGAGAGTGGCTCACGTAGGATAGAAACATAGAAACATAGAGACAGAAGCAGGAGGAGGCCATTTGGCCCTTCGAGCCTGCTCCATCATTCATTTTGATCACAGCTGACCATCGAATTCAATATCCTGATGCGCCCCCCCCCCCCCTTCCCCTCATATCCCTTAATCCCTTCAGCCCCAAGAGCTATATCTAATTTCTTCTTGAAATCAGACAACAATTTATCCTCAACTACATTCTGCGGGAGTGAAATCCACACATTCACCGCCCTCTGGCTGAAGAAATTTCTCCTCACCTCAGTTCTAAAAGATTTACCCCTTATCCTCAGACTATGACCCCTAGTTCTGGGCTCCCCCCATCATTGGAAACATTCTTTCTGAATCTACCCTGCCTAATCCTGTTAGAATTTTGTAAGTTTTATGAGATCCCCTCTCACTCATCTAAACTTGAGTGAATGTAATCCCAACTGATTTAATCTCTCCTCATATAACAGAGCTGCCATCCCAGGAATCAGCCTGGTAAACCTTCGCTGTGCTCCCTCTATAGCAAGGACATCCTTCATCAGATAAAGACACCAAAACTGCACACAATACTCCAGGTGTGGCCTCACCAATGCCCTGTACAATTGCAGCAACACATCCCTATCCCTATATGCAAATCCTCTTGCTATGAAGGCTAACAGACCATTTTCCTTCTTCACTGCCTGCTGCACCTGTCGCAGTGACTGATGCAGGAGGACAAAGATCTCGCTGAGTATCCACTTCTCTCAATTTAAACCCATTCAATTAAACCCATTCAATCTGTCTTCCTTTGAAGGTACCAACATGAATATGTACTTGCCTGGATGGGGGCAGCTCCAACAACACTCAAGAAGCTTGAATAATCCAGGACAAAGCAGCCCATTTGACTGGCACCACATCTAAAAACATGATCTCCCTCCACCACTGTTGCTCAGTAGTAGCAGTGTGTACTATTTACACAGTACACCGCAACAACTCACCTCAGATCCTCAGACAGCTCCTTTTATAAGTTCATAAGATGTAGGAGCAGAATTAGGCCATTTGATCCATTGAGCCTACTCCACCATTCATGCTCCTTATCCCCGTTTTCCTGCCTTCTCCCTATAACCCTTCATCCCATTGCCAATTAAAAATCTGTTTAACTTCTCCTTAAATTTACTCACTGTCCCAGCACCCACTACACTTTGGGGCAGCGAATTCCTCAGATTCACAACCCTTTGGAAGAAACAGTTTCTCCTCAACTCTGTTTTAAATTTGCTACCGCTTATCCTAAGATTGTGACCCCCGTTCTGGAATTCCCCACAAGGGAGAGCATCTGCTCCACATCCACTTTATTCAGACCTTTTATCGTCCTGTGTCCCTCAATTTGATCCCCGCTCAGTTCCGGAGAGTACGGGCCTCAATTGTTCAATCTCTCTTCATACGACAAACTCCTTATGGAGTTATAGAGTCACAGAGGTTTACAGCATGGAAACAGGCCCTTCGGCCCAACTTGTCCATGCTGCCCTTTTTTTTTAAAACCCTTAATCTAATCCCAATTGCCCACATTTATCCCATATCCCTCTATACCCATCGCACCCATCTAACTGTCTAAATGTTTTTTAAAAGATAAAATTGTACCTGCCTCTATTACTATCTCTGGCAGCTCGTTCCAGACACTCACCACCCTCTGGGTGAAAAATTACCTCTCTGGACACTTTTGTATCTTTCCCCTCTCACTTTAAACCTCTGCCCTCTAGTTTTAGACTCCCCTACCTTTGGGAAAAGTTATTGACTATCTAGCTGATCTGTGCCCCTTATTATTTTATAGAGCTCTATAAGATCACCCCTCAGCCTCCTACACTCCAGAGAAAAAAGTCCCAGTCTATCCAGCCTCTTCTTATAACTCAATCCATCAAGTTCCAATAGCATTCCCGTGAATCTTTTCTGCTCTCTTTCTAGTTTAATAATATCCTTTCTGTAATAGGGTGACCAGAATTGCACACAGCGTTCCAGGTGTGGCCTTACCAATGTCTTGCTCAACTTCAACAAGACATCCCAGCTCCTGTGTTCAATGTTCTGACCGATGCAACCAAGCATGCCGAATGCCTTCTTCACCACTCTGTCATCTCTGGAATCAATCTAGTGAACCTCCCCTGAGCTGCCTCCAATACCACTGCATCTTTCCCCAAATAATGGGACAAAAATTATGCACAATACTGAAGGCGCAGCCTCACCCATGACTTGTACTGTTGCAACAATACTTCCTTACCTTTATATTCTATTTCTTTAGCTATAAATGTCAACATTTCATTCGCTTTCTTTATTATCTGCTGTACCTGCATGGTAGTTTTCTGTGACTCACGAACGAGGACACCGGATCCCTCTGCCCCAGAGCACCCCAAAGTCTCTCCCCATTTAGACAACAAGTTGTCTCCCCATTTTTCTGACCAAAATGCATGGCCTCACACTTATCCATGTTAAACTCCATCTGCCACATTTTGGCCCACTCTCCTAACCTTTCTATATCCATTTGTAAGGTTCTTATTTCCTCATTGCAACTTACAGTCCTGCCTGGTTTTTTGCAAATTTGGCTATAAAGCCTTCTTTCCCTGTATCCAAATCATTAATGTAGATTGTAAATAGCTGGGGGCCGAGGACTGAACCCTGTGGCATCCTCACTCGTTACTTCTTGCCATCCAGAAAAAAAAAACAGATTCTGTCTTCAGTCCATCAGCTAGTCACCTATCCAAGGTAACAAATTACCCCTAATCCCATGTGATCTAACCTTGTGAATTAATCTTTTGTGTGGCACCTTATCAAACATCTTCCAGAAGTCCAGATATACTACATCTACAGGATCCCCATTATCCACTTTGCTTGTTACATTTCATAAAACCGTACTGACTCTGATGGACAGCATTTTGACTTTCCAAGTGTTTTGATATTGCTTCCTTGATAATTGATTCTAATACTTTCTCAACAACAGACGTTAAACTAATTGGTCTGTAATTTCTCACACTTTGCCTCCCTCCTTTTTAAAATAAACATCAACATTTTTCCAATCCACTGGAACTTCTCCCATGATGTGGAGATGCCTCAGTTGGACTGGGGTAAGCACAGTAAGAAGTCTCACAACACCAGGTTAAAGTCTAACAGGTTTATTCGGTAGCAAAAGCCACCAGCTTTCAAAGTGCTGCTCCTTCATCAGGTGAGTGGGATTTCAATTCACAAACAGGGCATATAAAGGCACAGACTCAATTTACAAAATAATGGTTGGAATGCGAGTCTTTCCAGGTAATCAAGTTTTAAAGGTACAGATGATGTGAGTGGAGAGAGGGTTACTGTGCACCTGGTGTCTTGGCGTTTATTGGTAGGGGGATTGAATTTAGGAGTCGCAGCGTCATGTTGCAACTGTACACAACTGTACACAACTCTGGTACGGCCGCACTTGGAGTACTGTGTGCAGTTCTGGTCCCCACATTACAGGAAGGATGTGGAGGCTTTGGAGACGGTGCAGAGGAGGTTTACCAGGATGTTGCCTGGTATGGAGGGGAGGTCCTATGAGGAGAGACTGAGGGATCTGGGGTTGTTTTCGCTGGAAAGAAGGCGGCTAAGAGGGGATCTTATTGAAACATATAAGATGATTAGAGGTTTAGATAGGGTGGATAGTGATAGCCTTTTTCCTCGGATGGAGAAAGCTAGCACGAGGGGGCATGGCTTTAAATTAAGGGGGGGTAGTTATAGGACGGATGTCAGGGGTAGGTTCCTTACCCAGAGGGTGGTGAGGGATTGGAATGCCCTGCCTGCTGCGGTTGTAAATGCGCCTAGTTTGGGGGCGTTTAAGAGATCCGTGGATAGGTTTATGGATGAAAAGGGATTGGTTTAGGTTAGAGGGTCATTGTTTTTTTAACTGGTCGGCGCAACATCGTGGGCCGAAGGGCCTGTTCTGCGCTGTAATGTTCTACGTTCTATGTTCTATGGTGGAAGGTGTTCTCATGTGAGATGGTGGCATCCGTGTCGATGATCCGGCATGTCTTGCAGAGGTTGCTGTGGCAGGGTTGTGTGGTGTCGTGGTCACTGTTCTCTTGAAGACTGGGTAGTTTGCTGCGGACAATGGTCTGTTTGAGGTTGTGCGGTTGTTTGAAGGCAAGAAATAGGGGTGTGGGGATGGCCTTGGCAGGATGTTCGTCTTTATCAATGACACGTTGAAGACTCTGAAGAAGATGTCATATCTTCTCCGCTCCGGGGAAGCACTGGACGACAAAGGGTACTCTGTCCGCTGTGTCCCCTGTTTGTCTTCGACAGGTACACGGTACATACACTTGCAACTCGGCCAACTTTGTCTACCTGATACGGTGCAGAAAAGGATGTCCTGGGGCATGGTACATTGGGGAGACCATGCCGATGCTATGACAACGGATGAATGAACACTGTTCAACAGTCACCAGTCAAGAGTGTTCTCTTCCTGTTGGGGAACACTTCAGCGGTCACGGGCATTCGGTCTCTGATCTTCGGGTAAGCGTTCTCCAAGGTGGCCTTCATGACACATGACAGCGCAGAGTCACTGAGCAGAGAATGATAGCCAAGTTCCGTACACATGAGGACAGCCTCAACCGGGATCTTGGGTTCATGTCACACTATCTGTAACCCCCACAACTTGCCTGGGCTTGCAAAATCTCACTAATGGTCCTGTCTGGAGACAATACACATCCCTTTAACATAAGAACATAAGAACATAAGAAATAGGAGCAGGAGTAGGCCATCCAGCCCTTCGAGCCTGCCCCGCCATTCAATAAGATCATGGCTGATCTGTCGCTGCTTAACGCTCTCTCCACTCACATTATCTGTACCTTTAAGACTTGATTACCTGTAAAGACTTGCATTCCAACCATTATTTTGTAAATTGAGTTTGTGTCTTTACATGCCCTGTTTGTGAACAGAACTCCCACTCACCTGATGAAGAAGCAGCACTTTGAAAGCTTGTGGCTTTTACTACCTCACAGCGCCAGGGACCCAGATTTGATTCCCGGTTTGGGTCACTGACTGTGTGGAGTTTGCACCTTCTCCCCGTTTCTGGACCACCCAGAGGAAACCTGTGCAGTTTCCTCCCACAGTCTGAAAGATGTGCTGGTTAAGTGCATTGGCCATGCTGAATTCTCCCTCAGTGTACCCAAAGAGGTGCCAGAGTGTGGTGACGAGGAGATTTTCATCGTAACTTCAATGCATAATGTAAGCCGAACTGTGACACTAATGAATAAACTTTTAAAAACTTCTTTGAACAGAGAAAACAAAGAACAAAGAAAATTACAGCACAGGAACAGACCCTTCAGCCCTCCAAGCCTGTACCGACCATGCTGCCCGACTGAACTAAAACCTTTCCAGAGACCATATCCCTCTATTCCCACCATGGATTTGTCAAGACGCTCCTTAAAACTCAGTACCGTATCCGCTTCCACTACCTCCCCCAACAATGAGTTCCAGGCACACACCACCCTCTGTAAAAAATGTGGCTCCTACATCTCCTTTAAACCTTGCCCCTCACTCCTTAAACCTGTGCTCCCTAGTAATTGACCCTTCCATCCTGGGAGAAAGCTTCTGACTATCCATTCTGTCCATGCCCCTCATAATCTTATAGACTTCTATCAGGTCTCCCTTCAACTTCTGTCGTTCCAGTGAGAACAAACCAAGTTTCTCCAACCTCTCCTCATAGCTAATGCCCTCCATACCAGGCAACATCCTGGTAAATCTTTTCTGTCTCCTCTCCAAAGCCTCCACATCCTTCTGGTAGCTTGACGACCAGAATTGAACACTATATTCCAAGCGCGGCCTAACTAAGGTTCTATAAAGCTGCAAAAGGTATTGGTTGATATAGACAGCAGGACGGTGGCCATGGAAGTCGGAATCCATTAAGGATTGTGTAACAACTTATCTGCTGGGTAAACAGTGTGAGTATACAGCTTTCCAAAACATAGTCCGTGTGTACTGGGACAGTGGGGTCACAAATTATAAAATACAACTTTGCACAAGTTTAAAAGTTTTGTTTGCCTTTCTGAGATTGAATAGTAAATCTGAAGAACGTTGATTCAATCAAATCATTACTGGATATAATTTCCCTACCTGGGAGGCAACACAGTGAATACATGAAACACTAATTTGATATTCAAAGGAATTACAGCCTCCACTGCAAAATATTCCACATTAATGTATTTTAATTTTATTAATTTCTGCCATTTTGATGAATCCAGCCAGCAGCATTTTCAAGAGGGATTGAGAAGAGTCATTTTAATTTTAAATGGCCTCATTGGTTTCTGCGAGACTATTTTAATCGTATCACACTGGTCCAAATGGGCCATTGTTTCCTGCATATTCATGAAAATAAATCTGCTAAATATTTTAATGGGGAAAATGCAATCCACCAGGCGAAATAAAAACATTTAGTTAAAAGTTTGATGCATTTAGATAGATTTTATCTGGGGATGTTAAATGTGTTTAGGTTGCCGTGAGTTCCAGTTTATGCCAATCAGACACTTCTCAAAAACGTGTTAAATTTACCTACAATTGAGTCCAGGATTTTAGTAATGAGTTTATTGTTTGCTGAATCCATTTAAGTATGCAATTACACAGCATTCACTTTGAGAAACCACTTCATAATTACAATACGTTGTGTCATACCTGTTCTTACCTCAGTGGAAATAATGTTTTTGAGGTTCTAATTAAATAGTTAAATAGTTTGATTCATTTCCTCCTAGTTATTTATTATTATTATTTTCTTTGCAAACTTTGTAACTGGGTATTTTTAGTAGACAGGACAACTCTATTGCAAGTTGTACCTGGTGTGAACGAGAAAGACAGAGTAATATTCACTAACTGTTTTGGTTACTCCTTGTTATTGCCAGACTGACCAAAGAAGGTTTGATTTTGATTTGATCTGATATCGCCAGAGTGACCAATGAAGATTTGATTTTGATTTGATTTATTATTGTCACATGTAATAACATACAGTGAAAAGTATTGTTTCTCACGTGCTATACAAACAAAGCATACCGTTCATAGAGAGGGTCCAAAGATGTGCGGGTTAGGTTGATTGGCCATGCTGAAAATTGCCCCTTAGTGTCCCGGGATGCGTACGTTAGAGGGATTAGTGGGTAAATATGCAGGGATATGGGGGTAGGGCCTTGGTGGGATTGTGGCTGGTGCAGACTTGATGGGCCGATGGGCCTCTTTCTGCACTGTAGGGATTCTGTGAAGGAAAGGAGAGGGTGCAGAATGTAGTGTTAAAGTCATAGTTAGGGTGCAGAGAAAGATCAACTTAGTGCAAGTTAAGTCCACTCGAAAGTCTGACAGAATCAGGAAAGAAGCTGTTCTTGAATAGGTTGGTACGTGACCTCAGACATTTGTATCTTTTTCCTGAAGGAAGAAGATGGAAGAGAGAATGTCCGGGGTGTGTGAGTCCTTAATTATATTGGCTGCTTTGCTGAGGCAGCGGGAAGTGTAGACTGTGACAGTGGATGGGACGCTGGTTTGTATGATGGTTTGGGCTACATTCACAACCCTTTGTAGTTTCTTGCGATCTTGTGCAGAGCAGGAGCCCATACCAAGCTGTGATACAACCAGAAAGGATGCTTTCTATGGAGCATCTGTAAAAGTTGGTGAGAGTCGTAGCTGACGTGCCAAATTTCCTTCGTCTTCTGAGAAAGTGGAGGTGTTGAAGGAGAAGATTTGCCACACAGGAAGGAACGATGCTGATGGGGTGACACGTGACCCATGGGGAGATTTCAGGTGAAAAACATTCAGTGGTGGTGGAAAGGGCAACTTGAAATGAGTTGAAAGTTGTTAGTGGAGGAGATGAGCTAGAGTTTCCAGCAAGGCAGCTGGTATTTGCCACAACAACAATTATAATAGAACCAGAAAATGCTGGAAATACGAATCAAGTCTGGCAGCGTGTGTGGAGAAAGAAGCAGAGTTAATGTGATTTACCTTTCCACCTTCGGGCTTTTTTCCTGTCGATGGGACCTTTCTCAGGTCACAAACCTGATCGCGTCAGTCGCAGGATGGGCTGCTGGTCCAGTGAAGAGGGTATCTCTGGGATCACTGTTCAATCAGAGTCAGAGTGAATTGAAGGGGATAATTCAGTTCATGCAAAGACGGGCAACTGCCCACACCGTGTGTTCAGTAAGAGTGTTACTGAGGCGAATGGGGCAAGAGAGAGAGCACAGAACAAAATAGAGGCACAGTGCTGAGGGAGGCAACACCAGCCATTTCCTCACCACAGCAGTGTCTGATAAACCTTTGCTGGCAGCAGATCCCAGGTTGTCTGGATTGGCACCTCTCATGGACATTTCACTCGCAATACACTCACTTGCCAAGAGGTGACGAGCCGCAGACTCAGCGGAGATGGTCATGTGCACCGCTGGTGAAATCTCACTGCCCTCCAAGATGCCTGACTCATTGGCAATCTCTGGTGTCCAGCCCCTGCCAGTTGGTTTACCTTTGGGAAAAGCCAGAAGAGCTGGGATTCCTGTTTGACATTTTTTCTCATTTTCCTCACATCTCCAAATGATAGTCACCATTCCTCCCCCACCCCTGTGAACCCCCCTGGTCAATGCAGAATGATGATCTGAAGCATTGGGCAGTGCTTTGAGTTCTGAATCAGAATGTGGGTTCTGACCGGCAGTGAATTTGTTCTGATTGTCCAATTAGCTCATCATTGCTCAGAGGGTGCATCCACACTGTGTACACAAAGCTCAGGTCCAGGGAGATCCTACAACCAGTCATTACAGGGCAGGGGAGAGAGGCTGTCTCCATCCAGATGTGCCCTCTTTGTAACTTCAACAGATTTACATTAAAAAATAATACCTACAGCTACGAGAGCGCCATCGTGGGGAATCCCCCCACCCCACCCTCAGCCCCAGGGTGTCCTGTGTCCATGAAGGCAAGATGGACTCCCAAAGCATCCCAGAGCACCAGCCCCTGTGCTGCCATCTGACACCACTTCCAGCGAGTTTGTCCGTTTCCAAGGCATTGAGAAGATTATAGACGACCTCACATAATTGGCACCTAATGCATCTCAATTTGCTACCTGCCGCTTGGAGGCGACTTATCTCTAACCCCTCGATCCTGCCTCCAGGAAAGTGGCAGCTGTGGTGATAGGGGTATTTTTGATATTGTTGGGATTATGCTGGTATTCTGTCTCGGTAAAGAAAGCTGTGAGTGGGTGTTTCTTTTGGATAATCAAATAATCTAAATCAAAAAATTGAAAGACAAATGAAAAGGCAGATCCTCAAAGGGACACAGCATCAAAGTAAACAGAACCTCAAAGGAAACTTAGCACATCAAAACAAACTGTGATGAAAGGTATCAATAACCCATCAAGAGATGGGTGAGATCCTAAATGAATATTTCTCATCAAGTATTTACTGTCGAGAAAAGCATGGATGTCAGGGAACTTGGAGAAATAAATAGTGATGCCTTGAGAAGTGTAGATATTATGGAAAAGGAGGTGCTGGAAGTCCTAAAGTGCATCAAAGTAGAGCTGGAGTACTGTGTGCAGTTTTGGGCGCCGCACCTGCGCAAGGATATTTTGGCCCTGGAGGGAGTGCAGAGGAGGTTTACTAGGCTGATACCGGAGTTGAGGGGATTGAGCTATGAGGAGAGGCTGAATAAACTAGGCTTGTACTCGTTAGAGTTTAGAAGAATGAGGGGAGATCTCATTGAGACGTATAAGATGATGAATGGGATGGATAGGATAGAGGTGGAGAGACTCTTCCCGCTCAAAAAAGACAGTAGGGCTAGGGGGCACAGCCTCAAGATAAAGGGGAGGCGGTTTAGAACGGAGTTGAGGAGGAACTTCTTCACTCAAAGGGTGGTGAATCTCTGGAATTCTCTGCCCGTTGAAGTGGTGGAGGCTGCCTCGCTAAATATTTTTAAGAAGCGGGTTGATGGGTTTTTGATAAGAGAGGGGATTAAGGGTTATGGGGAGAGGGCGGGAAAGTGGAACTGAGCCACAACAGATCAGCCATGATCTTATTGAATGGCGGGGCAGGCTCGAAGGGCTAGATGGCCTACTCCTGCTCCTATTTCTTATGTTCTTATGTTCTTAAATCCTCGGGACCCGACAAAATGTATCCCAGGACATTGTGGGAGACTAGAAAGGAAATTGTGGGTCCCCTAGCCCAGATATTTGAATCATCGATAGTCACAGGTGAGGTATCCATTGATTGGAGAGTGGCAAATGTGCCTTTGTTTAAAAAGGGCTGCAGGGAAAAACTTGGGAACTAAAGGCTAATACACTTTACATCTGTGGTGGGTACGTTGTTGGAAGGTATTTTGAGAGACAGGATCTAAAGGCATTTAGAAGCTCAAGGACTGATTAGGGACAGTCAGCATGGCTTTGTGAGTGGAGAATCATTTCTCGCAAATTTGATTGAGTTTTGTGAAGGGATAACCAAGAAGGTAGATGAGGGCAGTGCAGTTGATGTTGTCTACGTGGACTTCAGAAAGGTCTTTGACAAGGTATCGCATGGTACGTTGTTACATAAGGTTAAATCTCACGGGATCCAGGGTGAGTTATCTAAATGGATACAACATGGGTGATTGTAGAGAATTGTTTTTCAAACTGGAGGCCTGTGACCAGCAACGTGCCTCAGGGATCAGTGCTGTGTCTACTGTTATTTGTCATTTATATTCATGATTTGGATGAGAATATAGGAGGCATGGTTAGTAAGTTTGCAGATTACACCAAGATTGGTGGCATAGTGGACCATGAAGAAAGTTATCTCCAATTACAATGAGATCTTGATCAATTGGGCCAGTAGGCTGAAGAATGGCGGATGGAGTTTAATTTAAACAAATGCGAGGTGATGCATTTTGATAGATTGAACCAGGATAGGACTTACTCAGTTAGTGATAGGGCACTGGGGAGTGTTACAAAACAAATTGATCGAGGGGTACATGTTTATAACTCCTTGAAAGTGGAGTCATAGATGGACAGAGTGGTGAAGAAGGCATTCGACATACTTGGTTTCATTGGTCAGAACATTGAATACAGGAGTTGGAACATCTTGTTGAAGTTGTACAAGGCATTGGTAAGGCCACACTTGGAATACTGTGTGCAATTCTGTTCACTCTATTATAGAAAGGATATTGTTAAACTAGAAAGAGTACAGAAAAGATTTGCTAGGATACTATCAGGACTTGATGGATTGAGTTATAAGGAGAGGCTGGGTAGACTGGGACTTTTTTCTCTGGAGCGTAGAGACTGAGGGGTGATCTTATAGAAGTCTATAAAATAATGAGGAGCACAGATCAGTTAGATAGTCAATATCTTTTCCCAAAGTTAGGGGAGTCTAAAACTAGAAGCATATGTTTAAGGTGAGAGGGCAGAGATCCAAAAGTGTCCAGAGGGGCAATTTTTTCACAGAGAATCATAGAAACCCTACAGTGCAGAAAGTGGCCATTCGGCCCATCAAGTCTGCACTGACCACAGAGTAGTGAGTGTCTGGGACAAGCTGCCAGAGATTGTAGTAGAGGCAGGTACAATTTTGTCTTTTAAGAAGCATTTAGTTACATGGGTAAGATGGGTATAGAGGGATATGGGCCAAATGCAGGCAACTGGGATTAGCTTAAAGGGTTTAAAAAAAATGGGCAGCATGGCTTGGTTGAGCCGAACAGTCTGTTTCCATGCTGTAAATCTCTATGACATTATGACTCCAGTAACACGCAGTCCCTATGGTGCCCATCGGACACGGAATGCCTTGAAGATTGCAGTTGGCTCCACGTGCTTACTTTTCAGTGAACTTCAGTGTTGCTTGACTGGTCTGTGAGACAGCTCTCCCAGTTTTGGCACTAGCCCCAGGTGATAGTAAGGAGGACTTTGCAGGGTCGACAGGGCTGTTTTTTTTGCCGTTGTCTTTTCCGCTGCCCAGATCGATGCCAGATGTTCCGCCCAGTTTCATTTCTTTTTTGAGACTTTGGAGCAATTGATACAAATGAGTAGCTTGCTCGGCCACTCAGAGAGACACGGGGAGAATGTGCTGTGGACCTGGAGTCACATGTCGATCAGACCAGGTAAGGACGGCAGGTTTCCTTCCCTAATGGACATTAGTGACCCAGATGGGTTTTTCCAACAATCAACAATGGTTTCATGGGCATCAGTAGATTCTTAATTCCAGATATTTTTACAATGATTACATTGAGAATATCTGAGAATCAAATTGTTCACACTGAAAATATTTTTCTCTGTCTCTATTTCCTGCTGAGATGAATTTGCATATTGAACATGCAATCTGGCACAAGGCTTCAGAATGTACTTTCTGATTTGGTTCTGAATGGTGACTTGATTAAAGGCACTGGAAAATCATCATCTTTTTAATGAATGAGGAATTTAAATTTCAATAACTGCGAGTGACATTGAAGAAATCATACAGAACTATTTACTGTGCAGTATCCAGTTTCCCAGTAAACTTAGACATATATACTCTGAAGCATTTTAAAGTGTACCAGTGGGTGTCCTGGCATCTAAATCAAATTTAATTTTTGGGGATTAAAGCAAACAATGCTGGAATTGCTCAGTCTGCCTGGCCAGGAGTGTGGAGAGGAAAATGGAGTTAACATTCCAGGCCATAATCTTTCATCAAAATTTAATTTGAAGTGCCCCTTTGAAGACAAAATGATACAATTTGCAGAAACCTGTGATGGTGAGTTAATGTGATCCAGGGACCAGGTCAGTTTGATCGTGCAGCCAACGTTTAACATTTAAACAGGCGTAAAAGTTTGCAGAAACCCAGGCTGTGTGAAATGTATATTTGTATTTCAGTTCGCTTCACTCTCGGTACTGATTTTTGGGCAAATTATGCCCAAGAAACTAAGTTTACTTATTAATGTCATGAGTAGGTTTATATTCACACTGCAATGAACTTACTGCAAAAATCCCCCAGTTGCCACATTCCGGTGCCTGTTCGGGTACACTGAAGAGAATTTAGCACGACCAATGCACCCTAACCAGCACGTCTTTCAGAGGAGGAAAGCCACGCAGACATGGGGAGAATGTGCACATTTGGTACAGACAGTGACCCAAGCTGGGAATCAAAACCAGGTCCCTGTGAGACAGCGGTGCTAACCACTGTGGGACCATGCCACCCCTAGAAAAACTAGTTCAAAGATGTGCAGCTTAGGTCGATTGGCCCTGCTAAATTACCCCATGATGTAAAGGGTATGGGGTTAGCGGGTAAATACTTGATGCTTTTGGGATGGTGCTTGGCTGAGAGTGTTACCAGAGAGTTGGTGCAAGCTTGATAGGCTGAATGGCCTCCTTCTGACCTGTTGGGATTCTGTAATTCTATGATTCTACAACATCATAGAAGGTTCAGAGCCTAATCTCCATTCTCATTCAGGCATAAATTCAAGTGACATCAGACAGCACCAGCTGTGGGCAGGAGTTTGCCACCACCACACCATGTGGTTTCTGAAGCTTCAAGGCAGGCACCAGCCCTGCAAACACGGCTTTAGCAGAGATGAACTTGCATGGCCGGCAAAGGGACAACTTCATATATGTCACTTGTGACAGGTGTTGCCTTTCCAGAATCAGCTTGTTTAGCCATGAAGAGCAGCAGCAGATGATCTCATCTAACTCCAGCAATGTGTGAGGCTGCAATGCCACCAGCTCTCAGATGGAAGAATGTTCAATCAGTCAGTGCAGCTAGGGAATGGGAGAAGGAGCAAGAGCATTCCCAGAGCAGGATAAGTCCAGTCCCAACCGCACCTGGCTGAAGCTGGAATCCAGGAAAATCAGTCCTTACAAATGACCATGGACCACATATTTACAACACTTATATTGTGATGTGTCTAAGATACATTGTGAAAGAGGGAAATAATTCTTTCTAGTGAGTAGAAGTTGCTGATTGGCAGAAGTTAATGATTAAAAGATCACAATCTGTGTTAATCAGATATCAATTCAGCTTTGTCCAGAAAATAAAACAGTTAAAAAATTCAAAGAGATATAGGAAGCAGATTTGGTAATATAATTGTCTATATTAAAGAATTAAACAGTGTCAGGTTTTTGAGACACTTTGAAATGCTGTGCAATGGTTAATTTAAGTTCTCAGCACTGGCTCCAACGTTTTATGGGTGGCACAAAAATCTTTATTACTACCCTAGTTAAAAATCAATAAACTCAAACACAAACTGAGGATTAAGACCCCCCTCTAAACCAACACAACCAGTAAACTGTCCAAAAAATTAGACTTGGTGTTTGAGAAAGCCCATCTGCCCAGGAGAAATAGAAAACTGGCTTTTAAATTCTGTTATAACGCATTTAAAACTGCAGCTGTGCAAAATTCTCTCCTGACCACATTAGGCAACATCAGAACAAATCCAGACCAGATGCTTTCCTTGAACGATTAATGAGGTTGACCCCAGAAATTGATGAGTTCAGCTATTTCAGAGACAGGTGATCAGAAACCGTGCGGTGTGTTCTCGTCCCACAGCCAGAAGATTAGGAGTAAATCTGTACTCATGTTCAAATCTAAAGAAGAACATAGGCTGTGATTCTATTACTGGTTGAAGCTAGTATAGGTATGAATGATATAACTACATTCCTCCCTGCTCATTGATGAGCCCAACTGCTAAATAATTCCTCGGAGAGTAGGGCACCATCAATTACCCCTCTAATGTAGAATCATGGCAGCTACATTTTGATTTGATTTGATTTATTATGTGATATGTATTGTTCTACAGTGAAAAGTATTGTTTCTTGTGCGTTATACAGACAAGGCATACCATTCATAGATTACATAGGTGAGAAGGAAAGGTGCAGAATGTAGTGTTACAGTCATAGCTAGGGTATAGAGAAAGATCAACTTAATATATAGTAGATCCATTCAAAAGTCTGACAGTAGCAGGGAAGAAGCTGTTCTGTGCTCGATGTTGGGCTCTGAATGGCAAATATTCCTGCTTCACATCGAAACATAAAAATTAGAAGCAGGAGGGGGCCGGTTGGTCCTTCGAGCCTGCTCTGCCATTCATTATGAGCCCAGCTGATCATCAACTTCAATATCCCGATCCCACTTTCCCCTTTGATCCCTTTAACCCCAAGAGTTATATCTAATTTCTTCTTGAAATCAGTGGCTTCTTGTGGACATTGTTGTTTCTCCAGGTGTTCATGCCCCTCACTGTCGCTGCCAGTGAGAATGGAGAAGTTAGCACTCAGCCAGATCTACATTCCCTGCAGCGGAACTGGAGAATCTCAGCTACAGGTGAGGTCTGAGAATTTCGACTGATATCCTGTAAAAACACTCTGAAATGTGACACTCGGGTGACAGGAAGTGCGGTGCTGATGGAAAAGACATTTTTGTCTTCTGCATCAACATTTCATTTTAAACGCACATCAGAGTCAGGAACATTATTGAGACAGGCCTCATGCCAATATCCTTTCATTTCTGCTGACAGACCAACCATCAATATTCACCAATCCCCTCAGCTACTGAGACTACAGTTCCTCACACCCCACTTCCTGTAAGGACTCTATCTCATTTCCCTCGTTTTTCCACCTACATTGCATCTGTTCCCATGATGTCACCTTTGAAAACAGTGCTTCAGACAAAGCTGTCTTTTTCTCCAATCATCCCCTCCCCCAGCTGTGGTTGGCAGAGCTCTCAACCATATCTGACCCATTTCCTGTTTCACCCATTCCCCTCCCTCCCAGAACCAGGAGAAGAGCCTTCTTGTCCTCACTTTTCACCCACCAGTCTCTGCATTCAAAAGATCTTCCTTCCCCATTTTCACCAGCTCCAGCACAGTGCCACAATGAGCCAGCTCCCCACTGTCAGTACCCTGCAGGGGGCACTTCCCCACTTCCAGGGCAAGATTTCTAAATGGATGCAAAATTGGCTTCTTAACAGAAGCCAGAGGGTGGTTGTAGAGAGTTGTTTTTCAAACTGGAGGACTGTGACCAGTGGTGTGCCACAGGGCTCAGTGCTGGGCCCACTGTTATTTGTCATTTATATTAATGATTCAAATGAGAGTATAGGGAGCATGGTCAATAAGTTTGCAGATGACACCACGACTGGTGGCATGGTGGACAGTGAAGAAAGTTATCCCCAGTTGCAACAGGATCTTGATCATTTGGGCCAGTGGGCTGATGAATGACAGATGGAGTTTAATTTAGACAAATGTGAGGTGATGCATTCTGGTAGATTGAACCAGGGCAGGACTCACTCAGTTAATGGTAGGGTGCTGGGGAGAGTTGCAGAACAAAGAGATCTAGGGGTAATGTTCATAGCTCCTTGAAAGTGGAGTCACAGGTGGACAGAGTGGTGAAGAAGGCATTTAGCATGCTTGGTTTCATCGGTCAGAACATTGAATACAGGAGTTGGGACGTCTTGTTGAAGTTGTACAAGACATTGGTAAGATCACACTTGGAATACTGTGTGCAATTCTGGTCACCTTATTATAGAAAGGATATTATTAAACTAGAAAAGATTTACAAGTTTGCTACCGGGACTTGATGGATTGAGTTATAAGGAGAGGTTGAATAAACTTTTCTTCCCTGGAGCGTAGGAGGCTAAAGGGTGACTTTATATAGATCTATAAAATAATGAGGGGCATAGACAAGATAGATAGTCAATGTCTTTTCCCAGAGGTGGGGGAGTCTAAAACTAAATTTAAGTCAAGAGGGGAGAGATACAAAGTTGCCCAGAGGGGCAATTTTTCACACAGAGGATGGTGAGTGTCTGGAACAAGCTGCCAGAGGTAATAATAGAGGCGAGTACAATTTTATGTTTTAAAAAGCATTTAGACAGTTACATGGGTACAATGGGTATAGAGGGATATGAGCCAAATGTGGGCAATTAGGACTAGTTTAGGAGTTTTTAAAAAAGGGCGGAGTGGACAAGTTGGGCTGAAGGGCCTGTTTCATGCTGTAAACCTCTATGACTCTATGACTCTATGTCACTCTGGTCCACTACTCCATCAACCTCACCCTTCACCCCCTTCCCACAACACCTACACTGCAATTGCAGAAAGTGCAGCATCCGTCGATTTACCACCTCCCTCCTCACTGTCCAAGGCCCCAAACACTCCTTTCAGGTGAAGCAACATTTCAGTTGCCCCTCCCTTCAATCTGGTCTACTGTACTCAAGTTTGCTCAGAGTGGAAATTCAAAGTAAACGGGCTGTGTGTGCTGTTACTGCTGGTGGAATGCAGAGTGTGGGCTTTTAGATAAAGTAGGAAATACAGAGTCACAGAAACTGATCATTTTCTACAATTTGCTTGCTGGCTGTGAGCAGAAGCTTTAATATTGTCAGAAGGATAGCCAGAATGGAAAGCATGGCACCTTATGGCAGGACGCAGTCCAAAGCCAAAGGAGGAAGGGATCCTGGTGGTTCCAGATAAGCAGAGAGAATAGGAGTAAGTCCAGGTCACTTGGCCCTTTAAGCTGGCCCTCTCTCTCAATGCCGTATTCTCATAAGAATCATAAGAATTAGGGTAGCAGGAGGAGGTTGTTCAGTCCCTCGAGCTTACTCCACTGTTCATTATGATCATGGCTGATCTCGTCTCAGCCTCAACTCCACCATGACCTTCAAACCCATTACTAATTAAAAATCTGCCTATCTCCTCCTTAAATTTACTCAATGCCCCAGCATCCACTGGATTCGGGGGTAGTGAATTCTACAGATTCACCACCCTTTGAAAGAAACAATTTCTCCTTATCTCTGTTTTAAATTTGCTGCCCTTATCCTAAAACTATAAGCTCTCGTTCTAGGTTTTCCTAAAAAAAGGAAACATCCTCCTCATGTCTACTTCGTCAATCCCGCTTATCATCTTATAACCCCAATTCAACCTCTTCTCGTTCTTCTAAACTTCAGAGAGTATCGGCCTAACTGCCTAATCTTTCTGCGTAAAGACAAACTCCTCACCTCTAGAATCAATCTAGTGAACCTCCTCTGAACTGCCTCCAGTGCAATGACTTCCTTCCTCACATAAAGGGCCCAAAACTGTACACAATATTCTAATTGCAGTCTCACTAGTGCTTTGTACAGTGGCTTCACTACTTTTCTTTTCTATTCCTTGAGCAATAAATGTCAAGATTCCATTTGCCTTCCTTATTACCTGCTGTAACGCCAGACTAATTCTCTGTGATTCATGCTCAAAGACTCCCAGATCCCTCTGCACCAAAGCACTGCAAAGATTTTCTCCATTTTGGTAATAATTTGCCATTGTATTTTTCTACAAACTGGATAACCTCACATTTATCCACGTTAAACTCCATCTGCCAAATTTTGACCCATTCATCTTACCTATCTGTATCCATTTGTAAATTTTTTATTTACATGTTTACAGCATGGAAACAGGCCCTTCGGCCCAACTTGCTCAGTTTATTATTACAACTTCCAAAGTCCAAAGATGTGAAGGTTATGTTGATTGACTATGGTAAACTGCCCCTTAGTAGCAGGGGGACTAGCAATCAACATAACCTTCAAATCTTTGGACTTTGGAAGTTGTCTGGGTACAATTGCGTTTGGTGCAGACTCAATGGGCTGAATGGCCTCCTTCTGTACTGTAGGAATTCTATGATTCTATGAACTTACTATCCCACCTATGTTCGTGTCATGACATTAAGTGAACCAAGAATTTAGGAAGTGTCGTGAGTGGGACAGAAACTCTGGTGGACCATTGACCTTGTGTGGGAATTTCCAGTCTTGGGGCTGGAAAATCCCACCTCTTGTGTGATAGTTTTGGTTAAAAATACAGGGAAAAGACAAATTCCAAATTACTATGTAACATAGGAGATAAGTTATAGCATAAAATAACAACTTGTATGAATATAGCACCTTGGCCACAGTAAAATGTTCCATAGCGGTGACTATCAGGCAAAGATTAGCTTTGTGCTCCTTAGGGAGCTAAAACATTAATCATTCCCTGTAGTATTTCAGCGCTGATACTCAATGTGTCAACAGCAATCTCTCCGCTTTCAACTTACAAACCGGACACTTCCTTGGTAAAGAATCATTTGTTGTGATTTTGGAGTGATCACACATTTCTCTGGTTCACGAGTAGATGCTGTGGATATACTCATGGTTTAACTCGCACCAGTACAGTGGTGATGTTGTGAACCCACTTTTCCTTTCCCTGCCGTTCACGCCATGCTCCCACTGCAGCGAGGTTGGATAATTTGGCACGCAGCCAAATCTTGGTTCATTGCAATGGGATGGGAAAATGGTGCAAACGGTAATAAGATTCATGCCATTGTAGCTCTGTCTTTACTATTTGTTTTTACCAGATCTTAACATCGACACTCAGACAGCAATAATGATTAAATGATCACTTTGTTACTTTTCACTTCTTTGTTGTGACAGTGTTTGATTGGAAGGATCAGTAGATTTCATTTTTAAAAGTCAGTATTTATAATCAGAAGTAGGTTACATTTGACTTCAATCAACTCTTTGTTAATTTTAACTAAAAGAATGGTGCTTTTGCAAACTGGTAGCAGTATACAGCCTCAGCATCTCAATAATATTGTCCTGAAGATGCATCATTGACTAGAAATGCAATCAGCTGAATTGTAGCCCTTTGGTGGAAAAGCCTTCTTCAGATGGCTACAGAAAATCAAATTACTCCATCAAAATTAAATTATAAACTTACACAGAAAGGATAATCTACTGCAGACACCTCACGGGAAGAATTAATACCTTCACGGTTGCACCAATAATTAACTCATCCCTATAAGAAGTCAATTATTTACAAAGCTCACAGCACTTTCCTCTCGCTCAGACAGTAATGTTCGGGGTTCAAAATCCCACAGAGGGTGACACTAATTCAGGATATCGCACAACTGAAACTACCTAACGTTCCATCAAATCAATTCTGCTTGATGCATCAATTATGATTAAACCAAGCATAAAGTATCACTTAAATGGCATTACTTAAATGGTAAAAAATTACTTAAATGGTAAAAAAATTGCAGCGTGCTGCTGTGCAGAGGGACCTGGGTGTCCTTGTGCAGGAATCTCAAGGAGTTGGTTTGCAGGTGCAGCAGGTAATTAAGAAGGCAAATGGAATTTTGTCCTTCATTGCCAGAGGGATGGAGTTTAAAAACAGTGAGGTTATGTTGCAACTAGAGTACTGTGTACAGTTTTGGTCTCCTTACATGAGGAAGGATGTACTGGCATACGAGGATATACTCCCCTAACCAAATGAAAAGGCCACTGTAAGAAGGCAAAAGTGAAGATAAGAGTTTTATAATTTTTTTCAAATAATTTAATTAGTGTTCGAAATGTCAGTTAGTAGGGTTAAGTGCTGCACTTGTGAGATGTGGGAGATCAGTGACGCTTCCAGTGTCTTGGGTGGCTACATCTGCAGGAAGTGCACCCAGTTGCAGCTCCTTACAGACCACATGGATAGGTTGGAGCAGCAGCTGGATGCACTTAGGAGCATGAAGGAGGCAGAAAGCGTCGTAGATAGAAGCTTTAGAGATGTGATCACACCCAAAGCGCAGGCAGATAGATGGGTGACCGCCAGAAGGGGCAGGCAGTCCCCTGTGGTCATCCCCCTCTCTATCAAGTATACACTTTAGATACTGTTGGGGGGACGGCCTATCAGGGGATAAGAGCAGCAGCAGCCAAAGCAGTGGCACCACGGCTGGCTCTGTTATTAAGCAGGGAGGGACAAAAAGGCCAAGAACAATAGTTATAGGGGACTCTATCGTTAGGGGCGCAGATTGGCTCTTCTGTGGACATGAAAGAGACTCCAGGATGGTATGTTGCCTTTTTGGTGCCAGGCTCCAGATGCCTCTGAACAGGCAGAAAACATTCTGAAGGGAGGGGGTGAACAGACAGAGTTTGTGGTACATATTGGTACTAATGACATAGGTAGGAAGAGTGATGAGGTCCTGCAGCAGCCGTTTAAGGAGTTAGGTAAAAAATTAAAAAGCAGGACCTTTAGGGTTGTAATCTCAGGATTATTCCCTGTGCCACGTGCCAGTGAGGCTGGGAATAGGAATAGTGCAGCTCAACATGTGGCTAAACAGCTGGTGTAGGAGGGAGGGTTTCAGATATCGGACCATTGGGGTCTCTTCCGGGGCAGATGGGACCTGTACAAAAAGAGATTGCATCTAAACTGGAAGGGTATAAATATTCTGTCCGGGAGGTTTACTAGTGTCACACAGGAAGATTTAAATTGTTTGGTGGGAGGGGTGGAAACCAAAACAAAAGTGAATTAGCTGAAGGGGAACCAGAGAGTAGGGGCAGTAAGACTCAGAGTAACAGCAGGCAGGGGTTGATAATCAGAGAGGGTTTGTTGGACTGAAGTGCAGTTTGTTTCAGTGCAAGAAGTGTAACAGGTAAAGCAGATGGACTCAGAGCTTGGACTAGTACTAGGAACAATGATGTTGTTGCCATTACAGAGACTTGGTTCAGAGGACAGGATTGGCAGCTTAACATTCCAGGATACAGATGCTTCAGATGGGATAGAGGGGGATGTAAAAGGGGTGGGGGAGTTGCACTACTGGTTTAGGAGGATATCACAGCTGTACTGCGGGAGGACACCTCGGAGGGCTCATACAGCGAGGCACTATGGGTAGAGCTCAGGAATAGGAAGGGTGTAGTCACAATTCTGGGGGTTTACTATAGGCCACCTAGCTGCCAGCGGGAAACAGAGGAACAGACGTGTCGGCAGATTTTGGCAAAGTGTAAAAGTAACAGAGTTGTTGTGGTGGGAGGTTTTAACTTCCCCAATATTGACTGTGACTCACTTAGTGCTCGGGGCATGGATGGGGCAGAGTTTGTAAGAAGCATCCAGGAGGGCTTCCTGAAACAGTATGTAGATAGTCCAACTAGGGAAGGGACCGTACTGGACCTGGTATTGGGGAATGAGCCTGGCCAGGTGGTCGATGTTTCAGTAAGGGAGCAGTTCGAGAACAGTGACCACAATTCAGTAAGCTTTAAGGTACTGATGTGTAGTCCTCGAATGAAGGTGCTAAATTGGGTGGAAGCTAATTACAACAATATTAGGCAGGAACTGAAGAATGTAGATTAGGGGCAGATGTTTGAGGGCAAATCAATATCTGGCATGTGGGAGGCTCAGTAAAAAGTCTGACAACACCAGGTTTTAGTCCAACTGACACCAACCAACATCCACATCATGTGGGAGGCTTCCAAGTAAAAATTGATAGGGATTCAGGACCGGCACATTCCTGTAAGGATGAAGGATAAGTGTGCCAAGTTTTGGGAACCTTGGATAACGAGAGATATTGTGAGCTGAGTCAAAGAGAAAAGGGAAGCATTTGTCAAAGCTAGGATGCTGGGAACACACAAAGGAAGTGTGGAATACAAGGAAAGTAAAAAGAAACTTAAGCAAGGAGTAAGAAAGGCTAAAAGGGGTCATGAAAAAGCATTGGCCAGAAGGATTAAGGAAAATCCCAAGGCTTTTTATACATTTTTAAAAGAGCAAGAGGATAGCAATTTCAAGGGGATAGTTAAGGATCACATTGCCAGAGATCTGGAGTCACTTATACACCAGACTAGGGAAGAACAGCAAACGTCCTTCCCTGCAGGATATTAGTAAACCACAGCATGATGGCACAGTGGTTAGTACCACCGTACCAGGTCTCTGTGTGGAGTTCGCACATTCACTTCATGTCTTCATGGGTTTCCTCTGTTTCCCCCTTTTTCTCCCCACAGCCCAAAGATGTGCAGGTTAGATGGATTAGCCATGATAAAGTGTCCAATACATGTTAGTTAGAGAAATGAGCTTGGTAAATATGTGGGGATATGGGGATAGAGTCTGGGTAAGGTCAGTCGGAGAGTTGGTGCAGATCCTGGGCGAGAGAGGTGAGGTCAACCTCTTGCCCCCAGCCTGAGCCCACCAACCCCAAGAACCCTTCAGGGGCCTCTCTCTACAACCTGGCAATGGTGCAGGGGCAAATGGCCACTGGCCCTAACTCCTTGAACCTGCATCTCCCCTGCCCATTCCCCCTCCCCACCTACGACCCACGGGGTCCAGCACCCCAGTCTACCCTGGTCATTATCAGCGCCCAATGTCCCACTGGTACCAGTTCTCACTGGGGAGGCTGGGTGAATCTCAGGAGGTCACTGCTTCAGGGTTCCATCCCACTGTAGACACTGAAGTTCTCATCCACTCTGGGCTGGTGGGTTGGGTGAATCCGGACTATCTTCATGTTGGGCAGGAATCCCGGTTTTTTTGCCGATGCCCCATTTTGCAAGGCATCAGGAATCCTGCTGGCCATCTGAGGAGAATGGAGAATCCGCCCAATCAATGATGACCCAGAGTAGACCACATAGTTCTGCACACCTACAGAATCATTGAATGATGTCATGGCTGATCTGATTGTAATCTCAACTTCACATTCCCATCTACACCCACCCACCCCCACCCCATAACCGTAGAAGCATAGAAAAGTTCCAGCACAGAAGGAGGCCATTTAATCCAGCTTGTCCATGCTAGCCCAAGGACATCCCAAGGACACCCTTTCTCATCCTACCTTTCTGCACAGAGAGATCTGATAATGTGCAATGGTGCCCTCTGCTGCAATCTGATAGTTCTTGGTTGGATTAGGACCCTCCCCCTCCCCTTACTGGCAGGAAACAGATCCTGCTTCAAATTGAGGTCAGATTCGATCTTTAATTACCCAGAAAAACTGTGTTCTTTCCCATTTTCATACTTGTTTGGCGCCTTGAATTTTTTTGGTAAGGTTGCCCCAACTGACTCTATTTGAGAGTTGAAGAGTTTTTCAGGGGAATCACCATCAGAAATTCACACCTTCCGGGAAAACCCCAGCAATCAGATTGTGAAGGAACCCCAACACGCATCTTGGGTCAAATATCTGGTTTCCGAGGCTGGATACTCTGTGTCGATATTCTAAATGAAGTATTTTTGGAGGGAAGTGACAGAAGCTTGACTTTGCTGCAGTGACATATTCATACCTTCATATTAATGACTTATTCATTTAACTGCATGATGGGGTCAGCAGATTCTGTCATTAACAAAAACCTCTCAGCAAACTCATAATTCTTGGCTTGCAACCATTTTCTCTAATTATAAAAGATTTATGGCAATATTTAACAGCTTTGATTTTGAGTTGATAATGAATACAATTACCAGTATATAAAATATACCATAAGAGGAATGTAAGGTTATCTGAAATGCATCCTGTTATTGACCTTGCTGTCAAACACTCACACGCCCCGGTCTTTCAGCAAGTGAGTTTCCAGAATGGTTTCTATTCTCTCCCATCGACACCCCCCTCCCCCCCACCCCCCCCACCCCCCCACCCCCACCCCCACCCAGCAATTTGTCCTGTGATCAAGTTCAAAACAGGGTTAGTCTTTCAAACCCTTTTAAAGCAAAAATGCAATTGTACTGAGCTTGCCAATGGAAGATTCATGATGATGGAAATTTGAGTTACAGATATAAAGAATAAAGGGTCTGCAAAGTTGAATTAGTGCCGAACCCACTTTCTGACACCGCACCATTCAGTATAGGAGCAAGGAAGCGCTCTCATTATGTGTCATTAGTTATTTCCTTTCAGGTCACGAACTAGGACAATCTGAAGCAATAAAAAACAGATTTAAATTCAGGTCCCACACTTTTGGTGGGAACCTTTTTTTTTGATACTGTCTCAGTAAATTCACACAACTCACACACACGCACCATTCACCCCTTCACAAGATCACCTGTTAATTAAGAGGGGTTTTTTTTTACTCATTCGTGAGACATGGGCATCGCTGGCTGGCCAGCATTTATTGCCCATCCCTAGTTGCCCTTGGAGGGTGGTGGTGAGCTGCCTTCTTGGAATGATTCAGTCGATGTAAGGGAGGAGGATTTGCAGGGTCGGCAAAGCTGTTTGTTTTGCCTTTTCCAGTGCCTGGATCGATGCCAGATTGTCCATCCAGTTTCATTTCTTTGTTGAGACTTTGTAGTGATTGATACAGCTGAGTGGCTTGCCAAGCCATTTCAGAGGGCATTTGAGAGTTAACCACATTGCTGGGGTTCTGGACTCTCATGTAGGCCAGACCGGGTAAGGACGGCAGATTTCCTTCCCTAAAGGGAACCAGATGGGTTTTTTCAATAATCAACAATGGTTTCATTGTCATCAGTAGATTCTTAATTTTAGATTTATTTAAAATTTGAATTCAAATTCCACCATCTGCTGTGGTGGAATTTGACCCTGAGTCCCCAGAATATTGGCTGAGTTTTTGGATTAATAATCTAGTGATTATATCACTAGGCCATCGCCTCCCCAAGGCAGTTTAAGCTGCTGGTCAAAATCTGCCAGTCCCCTTTGGCCTGTTGTCTAATGTTGACCATATAATTTGAATAATCGATGAGACTCTGCTGGTATTGTATTGTTTTTCTTTGCCATATGAACTGTTTGACCCCAGGGACAGTCTGTATCCATGTTAGTGTGTGGGCTTCCCGTAGCCAGCCTGCTATCTTTATCAATTGAAAGAGATTCCATACTTGCAATGCCCAGCTGGTTTGCAGCTGCAGACAGTGCATCAGGAAGGTCCGTAATATCCTGGCAACAACTTTGCCTCATTCATCATGCAACTATCTACTCTGAGTCATAGAGATCTGCAGCATGGAAACAGGCTGTTTGGCCCAACTTGTCCACGCCGCTCAATTTTAACCACAAAGCTAATCCCAATTGCCCGCGTTTGGCCCATATCCCTCTATACCCATCTTACCCATGTAACTGTCTAAATGCTTCGTAAAAGACAAAATTGTACCCACCTCTACTATTACCTCTGGCAATTCATTCCAGACACTCACCACTCACTGTGTGAAAGAATTGCCCCCTGGACACTTTTGTATCTCTTCCCTCTCACCTTAAACCTATGCCCTCTAGTTTTAGACTCCCCTACATTTGGGAAAAGATATTGACTATCTAGTTAATCTATGTCCTTCATTACTTTATAGACCTCTATAAGATCATCCCCTCCAACAGTCCAGGGAAAAAAGTCTTAGTCTATCCAGCCTCTGCAGATCCAGCCTCAAACAATTAAGTCCCGGTAGCATCCTAGTAAATTTTTTCTGCACTCTTTCCAGTTTAATAATATCCTTTCTATAATAGGGTGACCAGAATTACACACAATATTCCAAGTGTGGCTTTACCAATGTCTTGTACAACTTCAATTAGACGTCCCAATTCCTGCAGTCAATGTTCTGACCGATGAAACCAAGCATGCCGAATGCCTTCTTCACTGCTCTATCCACCTGTGACCCCACTTTCAAGGAGCTATGAACATGTACCCCTAGATCTCTTTGTTTTGTAACTCTCCCCAGTGCCCTACCATTAAATTTGGTCCTGAGTAGGTCCTGCCCCAATTCGAGCTAAATTTCATCCAGTCAGATTATCAGATTACACGCTAACGTGTAACTCTTATCAGGAACATGAGCACGGCTTCAAACAAGAGCCATGCTGGCGCTATTACTTAAAAATATATAATAATCAGGGCCAGACCAGGATGTTGGCTGGGAGCTGGCTATGGGCAGGTCGGGGAGGGGGTGGAGGGGGTTGTAGGGAGTGATAAAGTTGTGAGGAACCACGTAAATCAGACACAGTCCCATTGCTGAGGTATTTGACCAATGGGAGGAGTTGATGTTGGAGGGGTTACCTGCTCCAAGGAAGTGGTTGTATACATGGACAGGACCCCACATCCTTTGACAATGGACACTGGATACATCATTAGAGAAGATTAAAGGCTTTTTACTTGGGAGAAGGAACGCCAACTGCAATAAAACTGGTTGGAAGGTTAAAAATGGAGGATAAGAGTTAAGGGCAGCAGTTGTCAGTTGGTCATGGAGTCTGACAGGGTTCAGTCCTGGAGCTACATCTGTTCACTATTGTTATTAATCATTTAGACAGAGCCCATCATGTAGAGAGTTGTCTGTACCAAAATAAGAGGTATAGTTAGTTACTTGGAGACTGAGTGAAGTTGACTGGAGATATTGATAAAATGTGGGAATAATGTAAAAGTAACTAAAGGAATTTAGTGACAGTAAGTGTGAGGTAATTCATTTCAGTAAATACATAACAGTAATTATACTTCGAATGGGCGTTTTGGGCCTAGTGTTGGAAAGAATCAAAGAATATAAGATCAGGAGTAGGCTGTGTGGCCTTTTGAGTCTGTTCCACTATTCAATAAGATCATGGCTGATTTTCTCACCTCAGCTCCACTTTCCTCATTATCCCAATATTCCTTAATCGTATTAAAACCAAAAATCTATTGTCTTGACCAAAAGCAATGGCTCAACATACAGAGTTCTCCCTTCCAGCAAATATGTTTATCCACATCTCTGTTGCAAATAGTTGACTTCTTATTCTGAGTCCTTGGCTCCGGGCTCCAGCCTCCCAGCACCGGAAACATTCACCCAGCATCCGTGAGACAAGTGATTCCTGGGGGTAGGCTCACAGAACATTAAAGACTACACCTCAGATTGAAAAAAAACCATTAAAGACCTGAAGGAATTCTCGTTTTTATTGTGAGAGTTAATGATCAGACTTCATAAAATGTTAACAAGACTTTAGAATGAAGTGGAGATATACTTCAGGGAGGATTTTGAGTAGCCAGTGCAGGTTCACGTGGATGATAGGAAGAACGATAGATGTGAAGAAAGATTTGACAGAGTCTCTTTTCAGAACAATACGATCAAAGCATTTAAGATAAAGAGAAAATTGGATGGGACAAGTAGACTGCAGACTCTGTAGTGTTTGAGGTGCCTAGAATGAAGGGCCTGAGATGAAGGTTACCCGAAAGGGTAGGGGGTTTTATTTCAGTCGGGCAGCATGGAGGGCTGAAGGGCCTGTTCCGGTGCTGTAATTTTCTTTGTTCTTTGTTCTAGAGAGTAGTTAAGAATTATTTGTCATGTTTAAGTTTTTGAACAGGTAAAAGTTATGCTAATTTTTTTGTTATATTTTAACTGTGTTACTAAATAAAGTTTGTTTCAATAAAAGTTTCCCAGTGGGCCAACTGATCACAGCTGCAGTGAAACAGTGTACGCTCACCTGTTACCAAAATCAAAAAAAGTTTGAGTCTGAAGATTAACTTCATAATAACCTTGGCAGTTCTGACCTGGTCCCTAATTGTTGTCACTTGTTCAAATGCACCGAGTGTATCCAGCCATCGGAAAGAGGCTTCAGAGGATCGGCCTTCTGAGAGCCAACTGTCCCGCCTGCCCTTTCCTCCAAATCCCTTACCCCCACCTGCCAGCGACCCCCCCCCCCCCCCCCCACTCTGACCCTCATCCCACTCTCACTTATCTTTCTGCCAGGATTGAAAGGTAACCCCTGGTGAAGGTCCGAGTGTATTACCGGCTGCAGCCATCACTCCCAGTGGCGCTGCCGGTATTGGAAATTTACTGGGCTGGCAGCTTAGAAAGAATGGCCTGCTTAGAAAGGACAGCAGGACTAGAGGGCACAGCCTCAAAATAAGGGGGGGAGGGGCAGTTTAGAATGGAGTTGAGGAGGAACTTCTTCTCTCAAAGGGTGGTGAATCTCTGGAATTCTCTGCCCTTTGAAGTGGTGGAGGCTACCTCGCTGAATATACTTAAGTCACGGGTAGATAGGTTTCTGACAGACAAGGGAATTAAGAGTTATGGGGAGAAAGCGGGAAAGTGGAACTGATCCACTTCAGATCAGCCATGATCTTATTGAATGGCGGGGCAGGCTCGAAGGGCTAGATGGCCTACTCCTGCTCCTATTTCTTATGTTCTGGCGGGCATGATTACCACTCACAAAGGGAAATGCAACAATTAAAGTGTTGTAAGAACTTAATTCCCTTGGAGCTTCTGGAGTTTGAGTTGATAGTGGTGCTGCCTGGGTTGATGGTGGAAACATTGAGTCACCGAACATCCTGATTAAAGCTCAAGGGCTGCAGTTACCCGGGAACGCCGCCACCTGACTGCCCCCTCCCACCATCCTATCTTGGAAATACACCAGCCGTTCCTTCACTATCACAGGATCATTACCCTGGCAATTCCCTCTCTAACACCATTGTGGGTCTACCTACACCTCAGGGACTGCAGAGGTCCATGAAGGCAGCTCACCACCACTTTCTGAAGGGCAACTAAGGATGGACAATAAATGGTGGCCTAGCCAGCGACGCTCACACCCTGCAAATGAATTTTAAAAATATAAATAGAGAAAACAGCAGGGAAAGAAACGTAAACCATAGAATCCCTACAGTGAAGAAGGAGGCCATTTGATCCGTCGAGTCTATACCAAAAACAATCCCACCAAGGCTCCATCTCCACATATTAACCCTCCTAATCTCCCTGACATCCCTGTAACAATAAGGGGCAATTTAGCACGACTAATCAACCTAACCTGCACATTTTCGGACTGTGGGAGGAAACCGGAGCACCAGGACAAAACCCACTCAGACACGGGGAGAAGGTGCAGACTCAACTCAGACAGTGACCCAAGCCGGGAATCGAACCCGGGTCCCTGGTGCTGTGAGGCAGCAGTGCTAACCCACTGTACTACCATGCCACACAAAAGGTGATTTGAAATATTTATCCCTGTGAAGGGTGAATTCTTAAATGGACCAAATCGACTGAATTTCCATTCTAATTTCCAACATAAATTATAAACTAGCAGGATGGTCATTATTCTGTCATCATTGATCTGAAGCCATTGACTGAGGATAAACACATCTGCGAATATTGATATCTAACATTTCCAAAGGGTTAACAATTTTGGACATAATATTTTAACACACAAATGATGCCAAGAGGATAATTCAGAGCAAGATTTCCAAAAGACACAGATCATTTTTGTAATAAAAGTGATATTGGGAAATCTATTTCACTGCGACATGAATGATCATTTCTGCAGAGTGCAACATTGGGTTTGAAATGAACATGTACCACGTGCATTCAAGGATCTAATGTTAGTCACACTTGAAAAGGTCAGAGGCTTGTAAATCTTTGTGATAAGCCAAGCAATGCAAATTCTCAGCATGTAGCTTCTGTGGGGACAGAATAATGCGTTTAATGGCTCAATAATGAAACTGAATGATTTCTCCTGCCTCAACATAGCAGCAAGCAAATGCAAATCTAATTAAT
This sequence comes from Carcharhinus amblyrhynchos, assembly GCF_965287045.1. Lineage (NCBI taxonomy): Eukaryota > Metazoa > Chordata > Chondrichthyes > Carcharhiniformes > Carcharhinidae > Carcharhinus > Carcharhinus amblyrhynchos. Next base: position 2,052,081 of record NC_137329.1, on the reverse strand, counting down.
CGAATAGTGAGCTCTCTAATTAACAGGCAGGGCAGTCAGAGAATAAATCTCTAACTGGACAATCCTTCAATAAAATTAATTTTGCCACGTTTGATGCAAACAAACTAATTATGAAGGATTTTTTTTATTTTAATGAAAATTTGACAAAGCATTTAACATTTTCTGTTAAAACCTGCCAGACCCACAATACACAGGATGACAATACAATCAGCCACTTCCTGTTAGCTTTTATTGTACAACCTGCCTGATTCAAATACAAAATTTCCATCCAAAACCTTCATTCAGACACACAATAATGTCAATGTTTAACTTTCGCAGTATAGTTTACAATAGAACATGCTGCATCAGAAAATCCTGCATCAACTCAACAGGTCTGGCAGCATCTGTGGAGAGAAACAGAGTTAATGATCGCCAATCTCTGACCTCCTCAAATGGCCCAAGGGAATCCCGATGCTCCAGTAAATGGGGCATCAGCCAAAATGCCAGATTTCCAACTGTGTCAAGACAATTGGGATTCACCCAACCCAACCTGTGAGCATCAATTGGGGTCCGACTTACAGTGACTGGCAACCCAGTAATTATGCAAGCCCATTAATTTGAAGGTCATTAGTGGGTTTGAAGACCCATTCACCAGTCCCTCCGCCATTCACCAGTCCATCTGCCATTCACCAGTCCCTCCCCCACTAACCAGTCCCTCCACCGTTCATCAGTCCCTCTGCCATTCACCAGTCCCCCCACAATGCAGCAGTACCCCTGACATTCACCAGTCCCCATGCCATTAACAAGGCCTGCCAGCAGGAATGCAACTCAGAGGATTTTACAGTTGCTGCCCACAAGTGGGGACATGACATGCTGGAAGACGAGGGTCCAGGGGTGGCACGAACCCGTTAGAAAAGTGGGGCATCCTCCCCTCCTTCCGCTGAAATCATGGTTCATACACCCACACACCAGGCAGGCATAAGGGTGATCCAAGCCAAACCCTACTTCAGTCCCTCTCCTCACACAGTCCCCCTTCAGGCAATGTGCCTTGGCAATGCCAAAGATGCACTGCCCTCTTACATCCCAGCGCTGACACTCTGGTCTGGTGCCTTGGGCCCTTGGGGAGGTGTGGGGGGAGATAAAGGAAGTTGATCCAGTGACGATTTGTTCCTCTCCTGCTGCCAGGCTGCAGAGGAAGATCCCTCAAGTCCCCTGGGGGTTGGGTGGGCTCGGGCTGGGGATAAGAGTTGATCTGAACACTCTCCACTAGAATGTGGGTGTTGTGGCTGGACTGCCCCTTCTAGCCCTGGTGGACCTGAACATCACGCCTAGCACGGTAATTTCAGGCAGCTCTATGATCAATATCTTCATTCCTGCTCATCAGCCATGAACATTTTAACATGGCCAGGTTACTTTACCCACCATGCCCCCCAATCACCTGGCAGAATTTTCAATCAGTGCAACAGCTCATTCGGTTCAGCAGCAAAGATTTTCCTTTCTCTCTGTCAGAAGATGTAGACGAGAGCAGACCCCTTTGAAATCCTTTGACAGAAAGGAGGTATCAAGTGGGTGGGGGCCAGGGTCAACTTCTATTCCTCACAGCATTACTCACAGCTTTGATTTGAAGTTTCCGAAGGGTCCGAGCAAGCCGAGACCTTTGAAACCCTTTCAGTTCCACTGGAGAGCCTTGTTTTTCAGTTTTAAATTCAGCGCTTCAAGGGAGGCCTCCACCGACATCTGTGTTCATTTTCATTTCCCTTCATTGGTCCTAACCACAATGGTGACAGAGGTTCTAAGCCTGATTGACAGTCTGTGATTTCTTCAAAACAAATGTGATTTGCAGTAAAGGAAGTAAAACCTCGCCTCAAAATGGGAAAATTTCACCCAGTGTTTCAGTCTGAGGAAGAGCCACACAGACTCAAAACGTTAACTCTGTTTCTCTCTCCACAGATTCTGCCAAACCTGCTGAGTTTATCCAGCATTTCCTGTTTTTATTTCAGATTTCCAGCATCCGTGGTATTTTGCTTTTATATAACACTGTGCAATTTGCAAATCTCCCAACCTTTATTTCCACTGAAATCACTGAGAAATGTACAAAACAGGGACCGATCTCGGAGAACTGTCTGTCTGTGTAGCGCGCAAGAAACAATACTTTTCACTGCATGCTAATGCATGTGACAATAATAAATCAAATCAAATTAAAAAGGACCTATTTCAATCCATCAACCCAAGACAAAATGAACCTTAGTCATCCCTAACGACAGGTGAGGGTGCAATATTTTTTTTCTAAACTACCGGCGAAAGTTGATTTTTCACAACAATTAATAACCAATTAATAAAACCACATTTACACCAATTGTACATGTTACAGAAACTCATTAAGGAGTTTGTTTATTATCGAGAAAAGCAAGTATTCTTGTGCATTTTATTATGAGAAAATTATCTCATTTCAGGTTGATGTCATACTGCGTGATATTAATAACCATTGCATTTAAAACATTTGTGTAACTTGTTTATTTCCTCTATCTTGGTACCTTTGCAAAAGGAATGATAAAAAGAATTTTGTGTAAACACATTCACCCATGTTATTAACATTACAAAATACGATTTCAATCTCTCAAACACGTGTAAAGATTAATCATGAAATATTTAACTTGCTTTGTTAACTATATGCTATTGCCATTGTTCATGTTGAATGAATACGCTTTAGATTGTCAAATTACTTATTTGCAATTGACGGCTTCTGAAAACTGTGACATGGTGGCAGTGGTTAGCACTCGCTGCCTCACAGCGCCAGGGATCCGGGTTCAATTCCTGGCTTGGGTCACTGTCAGTGCAGACTCTTCACCTTCTCCCTGTGTCTGCATTGGTTTCTTCCAGGTGTCTGGTTTCCTTCCACACTCCAAAGGTGTGCAGGCTCTGTGGATTAGCCATGATAAATTGCACCTTAGTGTCCCAATATGTGTACGTTAGGAAGATGAGCCATGGTAAAAACATGGGGTTGCAAGGGGAGGGCCTGGGTAAGGTTCTCTGTCAAAGAGTCGGTGCAGACTCGATGGGACGAATGGCCTCTTCTGCACTGTAGGGATTCTATGAAACAATCCAAGAGAAAGCTGCCATTGTCAGCCAATTAAGCATGGATTAAAATTCAGCTCTAATAGGTGTGGTGCAGGGCTCCTCATTTAGTCTATTCAGGGATACAGGTATCCCTTTGTGTTGCTGCAAAATAGTTCCTGGTCTGCATCAGTTGTAACGGTTATAATACAACTGATCCATCGACTCTGAATCCACCCAGTTCAGGAGACTGCTATGTGCTGCTGACAGTCCGGTTCACAGCTAAAAAATTCCCCTGACAGTCCACGAACCCCCCTCCAAGGGAACTGTTAAAGTTTTAAATGAATCATTTCCAATATTAGGACAAAACGGATGCTGACACCTACTCTTCTAATCTTTGTTGCTGTGAATCATTGGCGAGCAGACTGAAATTAAATCTACAGCACAATAAGCGTCTGTGAGCTACATGCTGTAGCTGGAAGATATCTTTGTCAGATTAATATCTGTAACATAACTGCTGCCTAAGTATATTTGTTATACATGCCACTATAGGGAAACTCTTACCCGATGTGTGTATGAAATAATAATGGGGAACATTTCTTCCTCTTCACTTACATTAGATGATTTTTAAAAATCTAGTCATAACACTACAATCTTCACTCAAGCGTAGAATATTCACCAATTACTGCTCATTATGTTGGCAAGTTTACCAGTCCCATTACTGCAAATTCATCTTCAGCTCATGAGCACGGCTAATGGTACAAAATTCATTGTCTGCACATGAGCAGTCACTTCCAAGATACGTCTCTGGCACTTCACTTTGTTTTAGCAACGTATTTTGTTTAATTTTCACGTATTTGCACTCTTCCAGGATATCTAGGTACTCTGGGTTAACCAGGGTTGTCCTGACTCCTGTCAGTAGCGTTTAATATTGTTTACAGTGGCAGTGTTTTGAGGGTTTCCATGAGATGTAAATATTGTTGTCAAGTTTCCTGTGTCTCACAGTGAGTTGGGAAGATGCACTGTACCAGGTGACTCCCCTTGACATTTGTATGCAACTCAACAACAAAGAGAACAAAGATCAAAGAAAATTCCAGCACAGGAACAGGCCCTTCGGCCCCTCCAAGCCTGCACCGACCATGCTGTCCGACTGAACCAAAACCCTCTACCCTTCCAGGGACCATATCCCTCTATTCCCATCCTATTCGTGTACTTGTCAAAACACCCCTTGTACGTCACTACCATACTCAGAAGAATGAGGGGAGATCTTATAGAAATATATAAGATTATGAAGGGAATAGATAAGATAGAAACAGGGAAGTTGTTTCCACTGGGGGGTGAAACTAGAACTAGGGGGCATGGCCTCAAAATAAGGGGGAGCAGATTTAGGACTGAGTTGAGGAGGAACTTCTTCACACAAAGGGTTGTGAATCTGTGGAATTCCCTCCCCGGTGAAGCAGTTGAGGCTACCTCATTGAATGTTTTTAAGGCGAGGATAGATAAATTTTTGAACAGTAAAGGAATTAAGGGTTATGGTGAGCGGGTGGGTAAGTGGAGCTGAGTCATGAAGAGATCAGCCGTGATCTTATTGAATGGCAGAGCAGGCTCGAGGGGCCAGATGGCCGACTTCTGCTCATAGTTCTTATGTATCCCCTGGCAATGAGTTCCAGGCACCCACCACTTTCTGTGTAAAAAATCTGCCTCGTATATCTCCTCTAAACCTTGCCCCTTGCACCTTAAACCTTTATCCCCTAATAATTGACTCTTCCACCCTGGGGAAAAGCTTCTGACTATCCACTCTGTCCATGCATCTCATAAACCTGTAGAATTCTATCAGATCTCCCCTCAACCTCTGTCACTCCAGTGAGAACAAACTAAGTTTCTCCAACCTCTCCTCATAACTAATACCCTCCATACCAGGCAATATCCTGGTAAATCTTTTCTGTACCCTCTCCAAAGCCTCCACATCCTTCTGGTAGTGTGGCAACCAGAATTGAACGCTATATTCCAAGTGCGGCCTAACTAAGGTTTTAGAAAACTGCACTATGACTTGCCAATTTTTAAACTCAATACCCTGGCCAATGAAGGCAAGCATGCCGTATGCCTTCTTGACTACTTCCTCCACCTGCATTGCCACTTTCAGTGACCTGTGTACCTGTACACCCAGATCCCTTTGCCTATCAGTACTCTTAAGAGTTACCGTTCTCTGTATATTTCCTATCTGTATTAGACATTCCAAAATGCATTACCTCACATTTGTCCAGATTAAACTCCATCTGCCATCTCTCTGTCCAAGTCTCCAACTGACCTATAACCTGCTGTATCCTCTAATGGTCCTCATCGCTATCTGCAGATCCACCAACCTTTGTGTCGTCCGCAAACTTACTAATCAAACTAGTTACATTTTCCTCCAAATCATTTATATATATTACAAACAGCAAAGGTCTCAGCATCAGATCCCTGAGCAACACCACTGGTCACAGCCCTCCATTCAGAAACATACCCTTCCACTACTACCTTCTGTCTTCCTTGACTGAGCCAGTTTTGTACCCACCTTGCCAGCTCACCTCTGATCCCATGCGACTTCACCTTCTGCACCAGTCTGCCATGAGGGACCTCAAGTTAATTTAAGCTAATTTATTTCAGGTCACTACAAATCAATCAATGTCCTTACTCGTGCATTGTAATAAAATATGTTCTGATTGCTTACAGAGTCAGAGTCTCTACTTCATTCAATGGTTTATTTTACGCTGAGGTCCAATAAATATGGTGGCTCCAAGAGCAGGTCAGTGACAGAAAATTTTGGAGTCAGTAACTCCCCAAAGCCTGTCCACTATCCATAAGGCACAAGTCAGGAGTGTGCTGGAATATTCTCCACTTGCCTGGATGGCGGCGGCTCCAACAATCTCAAGAAGTTCAACACCATCCAGGATAAAGCCGCCTGCTTGGTTGGCATCACACCCACAAACATTCACTCCCTCTACCATGGACACACAGTTACAGCCATGTGTACCATCTACACTGCAGTAACTCACAAAGGCTCATTCAATAATATCTTCCAAATCCATCACCCCGACCACCAAAAGTTCAAGAGCAGCAGATGCCTGGCTACACCACCTGCAAGTGTCCCTCCAAGTTACTCACCACCCTGACTTGGAACAATATCACCATTCCTCCACTGTCAATGAATTAAAATCCTGGAACTCCCTCCCAAACAGCACTGTGGGTATACCAACAATGCATAGACAATTTTTAAATTAATTCAGGGTATGTGGCTTTGCTGGCGAGACCAGCATTTATTGTCCATCCTTAATTCCCTTGAGAAAGTGATAGTGTGCTGCCTTCTTGAACTGTTGCAGTTCACGTGGTGTAAGGACAACCATAGTGTGATTAGGGTTTAAGATGATGGTTCAAGAAGGTGACTCACAATTGCTTTTTCAAGGGCAATTGAGAATGAACGAAAGATGTTTCAATTATAGGGACAGCAACCTTCTTCAGTATTTGTTTTTTTATGAGAGGTTTTATTCAACTGATCTCAAGATTTCTGCCCCCAGGGGCAGCGGCAAGGCATAGTCACATGACTACGGAAAGCGAGGCGCGTCAATCAGACTGGTTTCATTTCAAAACCCAACACCACACTTCTCATCTCAAAAAAAATGAACATCCCCTTTTCCTCGTGTGGGTTTCCTCCGGGTGCTCCGGTTTCTTCCCACAGTCCAAAGATGTGCGGGTTAGGTTGATTGGCCGTGTTAAAATTGCTTCTTAGTGTACTAGGATGCTTAGGTTAGAGGGATTAGCGGGTAAAATATATCGGGATGTGGGGGTAGGGCCTGGGTGGGATTGTGGTCAGTGCAGACTCGATGGGCCGAAGGGCCTCTTTCTGCACTGTAGGGTTCTATGATTCAGAAGACACATTTGACAATATGATCCCACATGACTGTGTGTTACCCACATTTCCCACAATGCGCCCACAATTCCGATGCATTAACACTGTCAGTGCTACAGCTCACTCATTGCACATGTGCTGCACAAAGGAGCACATTTTTCAGTCCCATTGACACCGCAGGAATTGCTGCTGGGCAGAGAGTTTCCAGCTTGGCATGGATGGAACCAGAAATCCCCACCCACAGTCTTTAAGTAATGCAGGTCTCTTATGGAATTCATGCAAATTGACATTTGTTTGGGTGATGTTCCTTATCTGGAGATTATTGTTCCTGTGGACCTTGGTGGCTGCTTTTGTTCCATTCTGGTTACTGGGACTTGTGAGCCTCTGGGATTTGTGGTGGTTCCGTACTCAGTGCTGTTGTGAGATCTCTTCTCTCTGTCTGCCCAAACTGCTGTGAAGGAACTGCTTCATGACCATTGGCATTGTCATCGCTAGCTCTTGTTAGAACAAGTAACAAAGAAATGTATAGCACAGGAACAGGCCCTTTAACCCTGTGCTAATCATGATGTCCTATTTAAAAAACCCTTTCTGCCCTCACGTGATCCATATCTTTCTACTCCTTCCCTATTCATGTACCCATCTAGATGCCTCTTAAATGTTGCTAATGTGCCCACTTCCACCATCTCCTCTGGCAGTGTGCTCCAGGCACCCACCACTCTCTGTGTGAAAATCTTCCCCCATGCATCTCCCTTAAACTTTCCCCTCTCATCTTAAATCTATGCCCCTTTGTAATGGACACTTCCACCCTTGGAAAAAGCCTCTGACTATCCACCCTGTCTGTGCCTCTCATAATTTTGTAAACCTCTATCAGGTCTCCCCTCAGCCTCCACCTTTTCTGTGAAAACAATCATAATTTACTCAACCTCTCCTCACAGCCAACACCCTCGAGACCAGGCAACATCCTGCTGAACCAAGGTTTTATACAGCTGCAACATGATTTCCAAACTCTCGTACTCAATGCCCCGGCTGATGAAGGCAAGCATGCCGTATACCTTCTTAATCACCTTGGCTACCTGTGTTGCCACTTTTAGGGAACTGTGGACCTGCACGCCCAGATGCCTCTGTATGTTAATGTTCCTAAGGCTTCTGCTATTTCAAAATGCATCACTTTGCATTTGTCCAGATTAAACTCCATCCGTCATTTCCATGTCCAAATCTCTGCTCTATCTGTATGTTCTGTGCCCCAATACCATTGCACTTCCACAGCAGTGAGATTGTGTAATGGGTCACATTCTGCTGACAAACAGGCAGAAATGTTGCTAGATTGTTCACAAATCCAACAAATTGGAGCACTGCTTTCACTCTGCATCGTTCTTACAGCCCTTATCTGTCGGGATCCAAGCAAAGACCTTTTTCTATCAATACATGTCCTACATATTTGAATTTAAACATCTTCAACTACAATGTTTTCTTGTTTTGCTTCTGATTCTTCAGGCAAGCTCTCAAACAATCATATTAAACTTTGATCCCAGTCAGCTATGGCTTCTTTCACTGTGTCTCCATATCGTAGACAAAGAGATCATCCACTCTAGGTTCCATCGGGAAGATCACCGACTATCTCATGCTGTCTGTGTCGATCTTCCTCGTGAGCTGTGGAAATGCCAACCTCACACACGGCCATCTGTATCTTTCAAACAGCACCCAGAGTGTCGTTAGTAAACTGTTCTCATCCAGATTTACTCCAGTAAATGTTATTAGCATCCAGAGGGAGTGAATATCTTTGCCTTGGAAAGTTACAGCGACATTTTTTCAATGGTTGGCACTGGGCAGTGAGATCTCTGAATCAATTTATTTACATTCTTTGGGTTGAAGCATACCCCCAGCTCTCCAGCTTTCTTCACTGTGACCATGCTGCGAATCCAGTCTGGAGGAGCTGTCACTTTCTAGATTACATTGTTCTTTTCCAGCGCTTCTATCTTCATTCTCAGGCTGGACTTGAGGACGGCTGAAGCTCTTCTGATTTGGCCTCACAGACACATCCAGATGATATTCTGCCGGTAAACATCCCAGTAACCATGTTTGCCTTCCTCCAGGATCTATCCTGTTGTCTGTAGTTTTGTTGTGCTGTGCCACACTATGAATCACTGTCAGCACATTCAGAGTTACTGGGTCCAAGCTTTAGACTTGCTTCAGCTGAAATGAGTGGCTAATGCATCCCATCCTGTGATCTCGGACTCCAGTCTTGCTCCGGTATTTGTCCTCTGGCGGTGAGTATCCTGCTGATAGTTTCAAGCTTACTTTCAGGGCCTTTGGTTTCAGACTATAATGTTGAGCCACTTCACACAGATCATTGTGTGGCACGATACACCAGTGTCCAGCTGACATTTCTTGATTGCTTGATACTTTCCCTCTGCAGTCATCATGGTGACTATCACAAACCATTTGTCACCTATCCATTTGACTAAAGTGAACCTAATGTGTCGTGTGTTGTTCTTCATCAGATTCATCTGCTGAAATATCTCCAGTGGCTGTTTGTGTAGTTTTGTTTTTTTTTCCTGGTAAAATACTTGTCTGAAAAATGATTTTAATTCTTGCAGTTCAAACACTGCTCTCTCCATGCTGGGCAATTCTTCTTGTCCCGTGTGTGCTGTGCTCTGATGTATTTGTTTCATGTTCTTTGTCTGCAATTGTTCTGCTCTTTCAGTTTGGCTGTCTCTCAGCGTAAAGTATCTCCCCGTCTGCTGTACCAAACTAATGTCTCAGTTGATATTTCACCACTTCTGCATTTTGATACATGTCTATCATATCAGGTTCTCATCTTACATAGAAACATAGAAACATAGAAGATAGGAGCAGAAGGAGGCCATTTGGCCCTTTGTGTCTGCTCCGCCATTCATTCCGATCATGGCTGATCATCCAGCTCGATAGTCTAATCCTATTCTTGATTTTGCTTCCAAATTATACTGCACATTCCATTGATTTGGCCACTCACCCAAACTGTCCAGATCATTCTGAAGGATCTCTGCATTCTTGTCGCAGTTCAGCCCCCAACTTGGTGTCATCTGCAAACTTTGGGATGTTACATTTTGTTCCTTTATCCAAATCATTCATACATATAGTGAATAATCTTTGATCCCATTCACCCCAATTGCTATATCCAGCCACCTCTTGAATACGTTCAATGTTTTGGCATCAACTACTTCCTGTGGCAATGAATTTCACAGATAGATAATAAGTGGACGTATTAGTGAGAGGCAACATGGTTTTGTGAAGGGGAGGTCTTGTCTCACTAACTTGACGAAGATGATTGATGCGGGTAGAGCAGTGGATGTTGTCTACATGGACTTCAGTAAGGCCTTTGACAAGGTCCCTCATGGTAGACTGGTGCAGAAGGTGAAGTCCCATGGGATTGGAGGTGAGCTGACAGAATGGGTACAGAATTGGCTCAGTCAAAGAAGACAGGGTGTAGCAGTGGAAAAGTACGTTTCTGAATAGAGGGCTGTGACAAGTGGTTTTCCTCAGGGACATTTGCTGTTTGTAATATATATAAATGATTTGGAGGAAAATGTAACTGGATTGATTAGTAAGTTTGTGGATGACACAAATGTTGGTGGATTTGCGGATAGCGATGAGGACCATCAGAGGATACAGCAGAATATAGATCAGTTGGGAGACTTGGCAGAGAGATGGCAGATGGAGTTTAACCTGGACAAGTGTGAGGTAGCGCATTTTGGAAGGTCTAATGCATAGAACATAGAACATGGAAAGACTACAGCACAAACACACCCTTCAGCCCACAAGTTGCGCCAAACATATCCCTGTCTACTAGGCTTGCCTATAACCCTCTACCTTACTAAGTCCCATGTACTCATCCAAAAGTCTCTTAAAAGACCCTTAAAATACAGATAAGAAACATACAGTAAATGGCAGAACTATTAAGAATATTGATAGGCAGAGGGATCTGGGTATAGAGGTATACAGGTCACTGAAAGTAGCAATGCAGGTGGAGAAGGTAGTCAAGAAGGTATTCAACATGCTTGCCTTCGTCGACTGGGTTACTGAGTTTAAAAATTGGCAAGTCATGTTGTAGCTTTATAAAACAATAGTTAGGTCACACTTGGAATATAGTGTTCAATTCTGGTCACCACACTACCAGAAGGATGGGGAGGCTTTGGAGAGGGTACAGAAAAGATTTACCAGGATGTTGCCCTGGTATGGAAGGCATTAGTTATGAGGAAAGGTTGGAGAAACTTGGTTTGTTCTCACTGGAGCGATGAAGATTAAGGGGTGACCTGATAGAAGTCTACAGTATTATGAGGGGCATGGACAGAGTGGAAAGTCAGAAGTGTTTTCCAAGGGTGGAAGAGTCAATTACTAGGGGGCACAGGTTTAGGGCACGAGGGGCAAGGTTTAAAAGAGATGTATGAGGCAGATTTTTTACACAGAGAGCGGTGGGTGCTGGAACTCGTTGCCAGGGGAGGTAGTGGAAGCTGATACGGTAGTGACTTTTAAGGGGCATCTTAATAAATCCATGAATGAGATGGGAATAGAGGGATATGGTCCCTGGAAGGGTAAGGAATTTTAGTTCAGTCGGGCAGCATGGTCGGTACAGGCTGGGAGAGCCAAAAAGCCTGTTCCTGTGCTGGAATTTTCTTTGTTCTTTATAAATGGTCTATCCTGAATCCTCAGACTGGGACGTCTGGTTCTGGACTCTTCCACCTTCGGAAATATCCTCCTTGCGTCTATCCCGCCTAGTCCTGTTAGAATTTTGTGTCTCAATGAGATTCCACCTCATTCGTCTGAACTCCAGCAAAAACAGTCCTAACCTAGTGAATCTCCATACATCAGTCCCACCATCCCCGGAATCAGCCTGGTAAACCTTTGCTGCACTCCCTTGAGAGCAAGAACATCCTTCCTCAGAAAAGGAGACCAAAACTGCACACAATACTCTAGGTGTGGCCTCATCAAGGCCCCTGTATAATTGCAACAACACATCCCTGCTCCTGTACTCGAAACCTCTTGCAATGAAGGCCAACATACCATTTACCTTCTTCACCGCCTGCTGCATGTTTACCTTCAGCGACTGGTGCACAAGGACAACCAGGTCCCTCTGCACACTCCCCTCTCCCAATTTACAGCCATTCAGATAACAATCTGCCTTCTTGTTTTTGCTTCCAAATTATCCTGTATCTGCCATTGATTTGCCCACTCACCCAACCTGAAGGATCTCTGCATCCTCGTCACAGTTCACCCTCCCATCCAACTTGGTATCATCTGCAAACTTTGAGACGTGACATTTTGTTCCCTCATCCAAATCATTAATATATATTGTGAATAGCTGGGGTCCCCGTACCGATCCCAGTGGCACCCCCACTAGTTACTGCCTGCCATTTGAAAAGCACCCATTAATTCCTACTCTCTGTTTCCTCTCTGCCAACCGGTTTTCTATCCATCTCAATACACTTGCCTCAATCCCATGCGCTTTAATCTTGCACAATAATCTCTTGGACGGACTTTGTCAAACACTTTCTGAAAGTCAAAATATACCACATTGACTGGTTCCCCCTTCTCAACTCTACTAGTTACATCTTCAAAAAATTCCAACAGATTTGTCAGGCATGATTTCCCCCTTCATAAATCCATGCTGACTCTGTCTGATCCTGACACTGCTTTCTAAATGCTCTGCTATAAAGTCCTTGAAAATGGATTCAAGAATTTTCCCTACTATCGTTGTTAGACTTACTGGTTTATAATCCCCTGTTTTCTCTCTACCTCCCTTTTTGAATATTGGGGTGACATTTGCTACCCTCCAATCTGCAGGGACTGTTCCAGAGTCTACAGAATCCTGGAAGGTGACCACCAATGCATCCATTATTTCAAAAGCCACTTCCTTCAGTACTCTGGGATGTAGATTATCAGTCCCTCGGGATTTATCCACCTTCAATCCCATCAATTTTCCCAGCATCATTGCTATCACTGAGGGGTCTCTGATGCCTACATCTAATCTATCTTTAACCAGCTCATCCTTTAGCTGTCCAAATTCACATGATTGTATTAGATGCACTACTGCCATGATGTAATGTTTAATGGTCTCATGTTCACTCTGAACTCTAGTGTTGAATATATCACATTCCTAAGCAACATTCACTCATGTTTCAAAATATGCATTCAAAGTTTTCAAAATCACTGTCATTTGTTGGCTTTGCTTATTTGTTAGATTTAGGGTGGGATACACTTTGCAGCAGTCTCTCCTCTCAGTGTTAAGAATCTAATTATTCTTATCGGTTCAGGCTTGTTAACTAAGTCTGTTGCAATCTCAAAGTTTTGAGTGTAAGTGGAAAATCTGCCAGTTTGGGATTGAAAATTTACTATGGCCATTATTATTCACTCAGTAATTTACTTAGCCTCTTTTCCTCTCCAGCCCGTAATTTCACTTGTACTTGGGTGTGCTTTTCCTTTGTCCTTTTTTAGCAACTTTGCTTTTGAAGATTTGTCCTTTTGTGTGTGCCTTTCTGACCTGCCTCACTTGTAGCAGAACAACCTTTATGTGTTTTCCTTTTGTTCTATTTACAAGTTTTTTTTACAGATCTGGTGTTGAAAAGTAGAAACATAGAAACTAGAAGCAGGAGGAGGCCAGTCAGCCCTTCCAGCCTGCTCCGCCATTCATTTTGATCATGGCTGATCATCAAATTCAATATCCTGATCGCCCTACCCCGCCATATCCCTTCATTCCTTTAGCCCCAAGAACTATATCTAATTTCTTCTTGAAATCAAACTACTTTTTGGCCCCAACTACTTTCTGTGGCAGTGAATTCCATACATTCCATACCCGGGGAGGGGGAGGTGGGGTTCATGGACTTCTCTGCTCCTTCTACAGGATTCAAAAATCTATTTTTACACATTTCTATGCAGAATGTTTGTAGCACCAGGACAGCAGTTTCTGCACTATCTGTTTCTGTGAGAGGTTTTACTGAAATAAATCATAAGATGTCTCTCTCTAGAGGCAGACGTATAGCTTAATCACATCACCAGGGATGCCAATTAGGCTGGTTAAATTTCAAAACCTAACAATAGTGTCACGATGGCATGGTGGTTGGGACCCGGGTTTGATTCTGGCTCTGGGTCACTGTCTGTGTGAAGTTTGCACATTCTCCCCGTGTCTGCGTGGGTTTCCTCCGAGTGCTCCAGTTTCCTCCCACACTCCAAAGGTATGTGGGTTAGGCGGATTGGCCATGATAAATTCTCCCTCAGTGTCCAGAAATATGCAGATTAAGTGGATTGGCCATGGTAAATACATGGGCTTATGGGGGGGAGGGGGGTGGGGGCAGCACAGCATGGTGAGTGGGCCTGGGTAATGTGCTCTTTTGAAGAGTTGGTGCAGGCTTGAGGGGCTGAATGGCCTATTTTGCACTGTATGCTGGTCGAGCCAATGATCTCCACATCTCATCAGCAAATAAAAAGAAATTCAGCTTTCTTTGAGAAATCTAAAATATTGTGGGCTAAATTGGATCAAAGTAATATCCCGCTGCAAGACAACTGAGTCAGAATTGAAATGGGTGTTTAAGATATTTGCATAATTCTGATAGAAACTGCATCGTATTGTTATTGGGTTCATACACACTCACACTCACACTCACACTCACACAGACACAGACACAGACACAGACACAGACACAGACACCCACCCACACACACAAACACACACTCACACTCACACTCACACACTCACCCACACACACACACAGGCACACACTCACCCACACACACACTCACCCACACACACACACACACACACACACTCACCCACACACACACACACACACACAAACTCACACACTCACCCACACACTGGCACACACTCACCCACACACACACTCACCCACACACACACTCACCCACACACACACACACACACACACTCACCCACACACACACACACACTCACCAACACACACACACACACACACACAAACACACACTCACACTCACACACTCACCCACACACACACACAGGCACACACTCACCCACACACACACTCACCCACACACACACACACACACACACACTCACCCACACACACACACACACACACACACTCACCCACACACACACACACACACAAACACACACTCACACTCACACACTCACCCACACACTCACCCACACACACACACAGGCACACACTCACCCACACACACACACACACACACACTCACCCACACACACACTCACCCACACACACACACACTCACCCACACACTCACCCACCCACACACTCACCCACCCACACACCCACACACTCACTAACACACACACTCACCCACGCACACATACACACACACTCACTAACATGCACACAAACACACACTCACACACGCACACACACACAGACAGACACATACACTCACTAACACACGCACACAAACACACACTCACACACGCACACACACACAGACACATACACTCACTAACACACGCACACAAACACACACGCACACACACACAGACACATACACTCACTAACACACGCACACAAACACACACGCAGACACACACACATACACTCACTAGCACACACAAACGCACATACACTCACTAACACACACACACACACACGCACGCTCACAGACCCTCACACACGTACAGACACTCACACAGACACACACACACACACTCGCACACACACATTTACTGATAGCCTCCAGCACTCAGAGCAGTGAGATCTGAAAGGACAGCAGGACTTCAGAAAGGACAGCAGGACTAGGGGGCACAGCCTCAAGATAAGGGGGGGAGCAGTTTAGAACGGAGTTGAGGAGGAATTTCTTCACTCAAAGGGTGGTGAATTTCTGGAATTCTCTGCCCGTTGAAGTGATGGGGGCTGCCTCGCTAAATATGTTTAAGTCACGGGTAGATAGGTTTTTGGTAGGCAAGGGAATTAAGGGTTACGGGGAGAAAGTGGGAAAGTGGAACTGATCCACTTCAGATCAGCCATGATCTTACTGAATGGCGGGGCAGGCTCGAAGGGCTAGATGGCCTACTCCTGCTCCTATTTCTTATGTTCTTCTGTTCTTATGAAGCTGCCTCTGTCTTTTTGCAACTCCACCCCTGAGTTAATGTTCACTTTTCAAGGCTGAACCAATATTAGAGAAAATAAATGCCTCCTGACCCCACCACCAGTGTTATTTAAAGGGATGATGAAACACTAACAGGCTATTTGCTGCCTTGTTTCTGCTGATGATGGGCTTGATTGTTCACACTAGGCTCTCTCACCTTCACAAACACTGATTCAGTTCACAAGGGACTGCTACCGTTCCTCGCAGCCGAAACGCAAATCCCCTTTAAGGAGTCTTTAAGGAGCACTCATCACCCACGGTTACAGCTCTCTGCTGATGCATGCGACACAGGTAGTGCAGGCTGCAAGTAGCAGCCATGTAAAACAGTGGAGAGCATGAATCCTCAACGCTTTAATGAGTGTGGGTTAATTATACACAGTGATCCCATGTCTGTTTGAGGGGTTTATCCAACTTAACGAGTGCCATTCAATTTTGTGGAAGAATCAAGTGTAAAGGGAGTGAAGGAATACACTTTGAGTGCAACAGTAAATATTTCCAAATCTTCAGTGATATTGTATAGGCCTGTTAGGTGGCTCTCTCGTGACTAAGACATTGTGGAGCCTACCCAAACGGGTCAGCGTGGAAACTGATTGATTTCTCCTCATCATAATTCATCTCTGAACTTTCAGAGCTAAGCATTCTCCAGACAGTCCACTCATCATTTAGGAGGTGACCATACAGATGGTGCGGCAGCAACTTAAATAGGAGGTGTGTCAATGTAGGGAGTATATGTGGAGTAGTAGCCAGCATGAGTGGAGCCCCAACTAATTAATTTTTTCATATTTGTTATGGTGGAGAAGAGTGTCTCCAAAAGTTCCTTCTAACAAAAAGACAAAGAAAATTACAGCACAGGAACAGACCCTTCGGCCCTCCAAGCCTGCATCGAACGTGCTGCCCAACCTAACTAAAGCCCTCCAGGGACCATATCCCTCTATTTCCACCCTATTCATGCATTTGTCAAGATGACCCTTAAAAGTCACTACTGTATCCGCTTCCACTACCTCCCCCAGCAATGAGTTCCAGGCACCCACTACCCTCTGTGTAAAAAATCTGCCTTGTACATCACCTTTAAGCCTTGCCCCTCGCACCTTAAACCTGTGCCCCCCCTAGTAATTGACTCTTCCACCCTGGGAATAACTTCTGACTATCCAACATTAACTGGCTGCAGGATCTTGTTAATTGACCACTTTTCTGTTTGTAGCGTCTGTGACTGGTAAACAGAAATTAGCCAGCTCTGGCAAAGGGTCTTCCTGACTCCAAACGTTGTCTCTATTCTCTCTCCACAGATGCTGCCAGACCTGCTGAGATTTTCCAGCAGTTTCTGATTTTGGAACAGAAGCTAGTGCCAGTCAGGCAGACAGAGATCTAAATGGCATCAGGGCTACTTGACTCCTCTTTGTGTTTTTGCAGGAGGAAAGAACACATCTTGGGAAGGAGCTCTGAGCTCCAGATGCAAGTCAAGAGTAGGAGGCCAGAGAATGGACTTCCAGTCCTGTCATTTAGCTGTTTCTTGGTCACATACATCAATACTTTGGTCAACATCACGGGGCCCATTTCCTAATTCAGCTTGGCATTTATAAAAGTATCATCCGTTTGGTGAGTATTAAGAATTTAGGAGAAGCCGCTTTAAAGTGCTAAAATTCAGCACATTAAATGAGATACATTGAAGGTTCCTTTTTCTCACCAGGAACACAGAGTGGTTACAGATCAGATAAAGACAATTCAGGCCATTTTGTCTGGGTTGAAGGAACCATTAAATTAGTGCTACTCTCCCATTTTCTTACCATATCCCTGCACGTTGTAGGCTGTGGATAACATTCACTGGGTCTTAATTCAGTCTTTGTGGCTTTAACTACAGGAACTATATACATATATATGTACACAGTGAAGGGTTCAGACTTGGAACTGTTTCCATGCTTGCTCGTACACACAGCTCTGTCTAACTCTAGAACAACCCTAATGTGTGGCTCACATGTTCTCTTGCATCACTGTGTAGGTGGTACTGCTTGGAATCCCACATTCGTCCTATATGTGCTAGATCTTATACTGCGCCTTCCCTCAAGCCTTTACATAATGCATTGCAAGTTATTCTCATTTACCCCGTGTATTTACACTGTTACTGCTACCCCATTTCCCCCTATAAGTCACTGAGTTCATAGGCTCAGTGTGTTGGAGCCTTATAATCCTTCCATATTCCACTCACACTGCTGGTGCAGAAATGGCAGGCTGTCTCATTGCAGGTAAACTCTGATGATTTCGAGGTGGTTCTGGGATCTGGACACCTTACCCTTGATTTCTATTCCTTACTATTGAATCGCTCTTTGTGGATTCAGCAGTTGTGGTGATAGGTGGATGTTGCTTCACTTTGTTTATTTTGGGTAGATGAACATTGTGTCAGACTCCATTTTTCCACTTCTCCTTTCGTTGTGTGTGTCATTGCGATGCGCCCATGACAGAAGATGACCATTCCTGTTATAAGGACGTGGTTTTTCAGTAAACTCACCTTGGCGTTTAGCTGTGCGCTGTCAGCAATGGGCAGCTGCTCCGTGGTTTCTGCACTGACTGTGGCAATGCCAAGCTGGCTACGAGTTACAGCGTTTGCTCTGTGATGGCAGAGCTGACTTCTTCAACAGTCTTTGGAGTCAGAAGTTGAGGCTCTTCGGGTTATTGGCTGCTCTTTTTCTCTCCTCCACTGGGGGCGCTGTGGTAACACTCTGAGTGCTTGGCTGGTCTAACCATTGAGGGCTTCCCATAAAAATGGACCAAGCTGTCCTGCAAAGAAAGAAGAGGGTTCAGAGTTGAAACTCCAGACAGAATAATCTTTCTGATTTGTGTATAATTGATGACAGTGGTTGTCTTGACACCTTTTGCTGTTTTGAGGAGATTCGGGGCTATACAGGCATCTCTGCTGAAGACAGAGAGAGGCTTGTTATGAACAATGTACATCAACTTGAATTTTCCACCATACCACCATGGTTCCAGAACCATGCGTTTGAACATACAACATAGAACATTACAGCGCAGAACAGGCCCTTCGGCCCACGATGTTACGCCGACCAATTAAAAAGCAATGACCCTCTAACCTAAACCAATCCCTTTCCATCCATAAACCTATCCACTGATCTCTTAAATGCCCCCAAACTAGGCTCATTTACAACTGCAGCAGGCAGGGCATTCCAATCCCTCACCACCCTCTGGGTAAAGAACCTACCCCTGACATCTGTCCTTTATCTACCCCCCCTTAATTTAAAGCTATGCCCCCTCATGCTAGCTTTCTCCATCCAAGGAAAAAGGCTATCACTGTCCGCCCTATCTAAACCTCTAATCATCTTATATGTTTCAATAAGATCCCCTCTTAGCCGCCTTCTTTCTAACGAAAACAACCCCAAATCCCTCAGTCTCTCCTCATAGGACCTTCCCTCCATACCAGGCAACATCCTGGTAAACCTCCTCTGCACCCTCTCCAAAGCCTCCACATCCTTCCTATAATGTGGGGACCAGAACTGCACACAATACTCCAAGTGCGGACGCACCAGAGTTTTGTACAGTTGCAACATGACGTTGCGGCTCCTAAATTCAATCCCCCTACCAATAAACACCAAGACACCGTATGCCTTCCTAACTACCTTATCTACTTGATTCTCAACTTTCAGGGATCTATGTACACATACACCTAGATCCCTCTGTTCATCCACACTATTCAGAGTCCTACCGTTAGCCCTATACTCTACACAACTGTTATTCCTACCAAAGTGAATTACCTCACACTTTTTGAACGGATGTCAGATTCCTCTGAGCCCACAGAATGGTTGAGCTAGAGGTTTCTTAGCCATGGTTCTCTGTCCAATAGGACTGCAACACTGGCTCCCCTATCAAATGAGATGGCTGTTAACCAGGGTATCTGCTTTCCAAAATGAAAGTCCCTCACCTCAGAAACAGGATCATTTGCCCTCATGATGTTCAGTATTGACTCATTGAATCATCCTTGGATCTTCTGTGCGTTTCGGTTTGATGGTCTTGCACAGTTTGCCAGTGTCCTGTTCTGTTAATTTGAAAGCACTGGGCTTGAGTTGCAGGACATTGATCTTGCCTGTGGGGGTGCTTTGTTCCACCCACTGCATGGCCACTCGATTGGTCAACTAGGGTATTCCATTGGCCGAGATATCCCTCTTTCTGTGCTGGACTGTGGGTTTCCTTGTACCACAGTTTACTTTTTCCTGATCAAATGGACCTTCTTGCTGCTCATGGAGTTCACACTGCCTAACAACCTGGATAGCTTTCTCACGGGTAAGATCCTCCTTCATTGCAATAACTCCAACAACTATTCTCTACTTGATAAGTTCAGGTATTAGGTGTCTGTATTTGCAGTATTCAGCTCCGACACAGGAATTTTAATAAGTGAGTCAGTCTGCTTTCCTGACTGCTGGGACATGCTTAGTAAATTTATTCTTTTCAAGGGTTCTGTTGTTTCTTCAAATTTAGTAAATAATTTGTTGATTCCTCACGAAGCAATAATATTATCCGCTGTTGGGCCGAGTGAGTAAAACAGTTTGCTCAGCTTCTGTCTGTTAATCCTGAAGCAATCAGATATCCCTTTCTCCTAAGTCCCAAATTTTGTGACTAAGCTCAGAATAAGCTTGAATAAGTCCCAGTTGAGCTGGAAGAGTGGATTTCTGATCCATGGTTAAAAAATGTTGAAGTGTAGGTTCAGTTTTCAGAAATTGCTGATATTCAAGCTGGTGCCGTGGATTTGAAGATGAAAAGCTTCCCCACCCTTGCTGGTTTGGGTGGTGCTCCCACAACAAAGACGCTCACACTTATCCTTGGAAATAATTTTAAACATTAGCTGCTTGGATTGAATAGCTGCAGACCCTTCTCCTTCAGCGCTCAACTTTAGGATCGCAAGAACACTGAATCCTTAATTAGAATTCTTCTGAATTAATCCTGTTTTCCCTTTTCAGAATGAACTCAAATGCCACAAGTTCAGGTATTGACTTGGGAATCTATTTTTTTTTTGCTGGCAATTTCTGACAACTGAGCTATTTGTAAGTCTCTCAGGACTTGTGTTATGCTGCAAGTTAAATGTTTTTGCCAAACTCTGCTAGGTTTGCTGACTCTGCACTCTGGGAATTGCACTCTTGGACTCCCAAGTAGGAGCAGCACAGTGGCACAGTGATAGCACTGCTGACCCTTAGTGCCAGGGACCTGGATTCGATTCCTGGCTTGGGTCACTGCCTGTGCGGAGTCTGCACCTTTTCCCTGTGTCTGCGTGGGTTTCCTTTGGATGGTCCGGCTTCCTCCCACAGTCTGAAAGATGTGCTGGTTAGCCGCACTAGCCATTGGCCGAATAGGTGTCAGAATGTGGCGACTGGGGGATTTTTACAGTAACTTCATTGCAGTGTTAATGTAAGCCTACTTGTGACACTAATAAACAAGGAGTATTCTGCTGCAGTGAAGAATTTTAAATTTCTGTCTTCAGCTTCCAAGTCTTTTTTTGGAGATTTTTCCTGCCAATTTCGTGCACATCTGCTTCTGAAGCTTTTCTTCAAGTCAGAATGAGTCTTCAAATCTGTTATTAATCTTGTGAGATTTTAGCTCGTCTACATTTTTTATGACTTTTTTTAATTCACTGCTGTCGTGTTGTAGGACACTGGATAACATTCAGTATTTCTTAACAAAGTTTGTGTAGCCTGAAGCAGGAATATTTTTATTATCTACAACAGGCTATAGAACATAGAACATTACAGCGCAGAACAGGCCCTTCGGCCCACGATGTTGCGCCGACCAGTTACAAAACAATGACCCACTAACCTAAACCAATCCCTTTTCATCCATAAACCTATCCACGGATCTCTTAAACGCCCCCAAACTAGGCGCATTTACAACTGCAGCAGGCAGGGCATTCCAATCCCTCACCACCCTCTGGGTAAAGAACCTACCCCTGACATCCGCCCTATAACTACCCCCCCTTAATTTAAAGCCATGCCCCCTCGTACTAGATTTCTCCATCAGAGGAAAAAGGCTATCACTATCCACCCTATCTAAACCTCTAATCATCTTATATGTTTCTATAAGATCCCCTCTTAGCCGCCTTCTTTCCAGCAAAAACAACCCCAAATCCCTCAGCCTCTCCTCATAGGACCTCCCCTCCATACCAGGCAACATCCTGGTAAACCTCCTCTGCACCCTCTCCAAAGCCTCCACATCCTTCCTGTAATGTGGGGACCAGAACTGCACACAATACTCCAAGTACAGCCGCACCAGAGTTGTGTACAGTTGCAACATGGCTAGGAGCCATCCCCGTTCAGAGTCAGTGGGCCAGTTTACAGCCTCACTGGTCCCAAAACCATAAAAATCCTCCTGAGATAAATAGATCTTTCAATGATCCACTCCTCGCCTGCCCCGATTCCTGTGCTGGGTGGGACAGTAAAATTCCAGTCCATGACTCTGTCCAACACTAGAATGACCCCCAAGCTGTGGGTCATGGTTTCTCTTACATCACAATGTGGGCGGTGATGTGCTCAGGCTCATGTTAACCCTCCATGTGCCAGTCCCTTATGCTACACGGCACATTATTCCTTTTTGTGATAATAACCAATTCGCTCTGAATCTCTCAATAAAATCTGCCTCCACCACACTCCCAGGTAGCATATTCCAGACCCTAAACACCTATTGCTTTAAAAAAAATCCCCATGTCTCCATTGCCTCTTTTGCCAATTGCCGTAAACCTGTGCTAGCTTCTTCTCAATCCTTCCACAAAGGGCGATAGTTGTTCCTGAAGTTCTGCAGCCCTGGAACCATTCTCATGAATCTCTTCTGCACTCTCGCTAATGCTTTCACATTTTACTTAAAGTATAGTGCCCAGAAATTGAAGGTATGTTTTTACCTGCAGTCTATTATTTAACGGTAATGATGGAAAAGCTTTTGAGAGATTGTTTTTTTTTTCTGGCTTTGTGCGTTTTTCTGAATCAGAAGGATGTGGGCTTAAGTTTCCCTTGTGTCTTGAACATATAATGCAGTACAGTACTCAGGAAATGCCATACCATTCCTTGAATCAGGCATTAAACTGAACTTCTTGCCCTCTTGGTGGATGTAAAAGCCTCAGGGGTCCATTTGCAGAAGAACATTATAGTTCTCTAAATCAGGGTGTGAGATACAGCATTCAGTCTGTCACCCTCTCCCACAGCTATTTGCTGAATAAGTCATTTTTCTGATACAGAGGTTGAGGTTATATGGGATCTAAGGTGAGCTGGTAAAACGGATACAAAACTGGCTGGGGCGTAGAAAGCAGAAAATAGTAGTGGAAGGGTACTTTCCTAACTGGAGGTCTGTGTCAAGTGGTGTTCCACAAGGATCAGTGCTGGAAACTCTGTAATATATATAAACGATTTGCAGGAAAATGTCAGTGGTCTGATTAGTAAATTTTTTAGATGATACAAAAATTGGGAGAGCAGCGGATAGTAAGGAGGATTGTCAGAGGATACAGCAGGATATAAATCAGCTGGAGACCTGGGCCAAAAGATGGCAGATGGAATTTAACCTGAATAAATGTGAGGTGAAATGGTTTGGAAGGTCTGCAGTAGAAGGAAAGTATGCAGTAAATGGTAGAGCCCTTAGAAATATTAGCATACAGAGGGATCTAGGCGTGCAGATCCACAGTTCCCTGAAGGTGATAACTCAGGTGGACAAGGTGGTCAAGAAGGCGTACGGCCCGCTGGCCTTCATCAGTCGGGGCATTGAGTATAGGAATTGGAAAATCATGTTGCAGCTGTATAAGAGTTTGGTTAGGCCACATTTGGAGTATTGTGTACAATTCTGGCTGCCACACTACCGGATGTTGATGTATTGGAAAGAGTGCAGAAGAGATTTACCAAGATGTTGCCTGGTTTGGAGGATATGGACTATGAAGAAAAGTTGAACAAACTTGGATTGTTTTCAGTGGAGCATCGGAGGATGAAGGGGGAGCTGATCGAGGTTTACAAGATTATGACAGGCTTGGATAGAGTGGATAGTCAGAGTCTTTCCCAGGGTCAAAGGGCCAATTACTCGGGGGCATAGATTGAGAGTGAGAAGGGGACATTTTAAAAGACCCTTCAAAGGGTCATCTAAACTTGAAACATTGGCTCTATTCACTCCCTACAGATGTTATCAGGCCTATTGAGATTTTAAAGCATTTTCTGTTTTTGTCCCAAGTTTAAAGCTGTGCCCCTGAGTTCTAGATTAATCCACAAAAGGAAACACCTTTTCCACTACCACATTGCCATTCAAAATCTTATATCCTGCATTCAAGTCATAGAGGAAGACAATGGCCTAATCCAGAGACCCAGAGAGATGCTTTGGGCATCTGGCTTCGAGTCCCACCATGGCAGATGGTGAAATTTGAATTCAATACAAATCTGGAATTAAAGCCTAATGATGATTGAGAGGAATGATGTTGAGAGGAATAGATAGGGTGGACTCTCAGAGGCTATTTCCCCGGTTTGAAATGGTCGCTACGAGAGGACACAGATTTAAGGTGCGGGGAGGGAGGTTCAGAAGTGATGTTAGGGGTAAGTTTTTCACTCAGAGGGTGGTGAGTGAATGGAATCGGCTGCCGTCAGTGGTGGTGGAGGCGAACTCGCTGGGGTCTTTTAAAAGACTTCTGGATGAGTATATGGGGTTTAATGAGATTGAGGGTTATAGATAGGTCTGTAGGTTGGTAGGTGATGTGATCGGCGCAACTTGTGGGCTGAAGGACCTGTTTGTGCTGTAGTGTTCTATGTTCTATGTTCTATGTTCTATGATCAGAAACCAATGTTGATTGTTGTAAAAACCTATCTGTCATCCTTACCTGGTCTGGCCTACATGTGACTGCAGATCCACAGCAACGTAGTTGACTCTTAACTGCCCACTCAAGGGCAATTGGACAATTAAGTGTGGGTGTGATGGGATTACTGTCTTTAAGAAATATAAGTATATCATGTTTCTTGTAAGGGGAATGTGTAGAATTCAGATCTGATTTGCAAGGTGCTGATTTGCCTAAGACATGTTTTAAATTGGTAACTGGGAGAACAGGAAAAATTCCTAGTGGATTTGTGTTTACTTATGTTTCCCCTGGTGTTTCAGAGTAAAGTTTTGATTGGGTTGATTGACAGGGATAAGATCATGTGCTTAATGGGAGGAGCTAAGCTTGCAGGGAGGATATACTGTTTCAGTTTCATTTTTAAGATACAAAGAGTTCACTGCCTGGACTGCCAGAAGGAAATTCCCTTTCTGTTTTTCTCTCTCTCCAAAAATGCCTCTTTGAGAGCTTGAGGACTGTTAACCTGAGACAAGAAAGTAAGCCTGTGTTTTACGGACTAATTTTAAGGAGGTGGCCTAAGTCTATAAGAGGAATATTTCTTGAATTGGAATTCATAGCAATAGGTTAGCAGCTAAGAATTGTATCTTATCTTGTTTAAGTATTGTTCAATTGTTAAAAGTTAGGCTAATTCATTTGTTATAATTAAACTGTGTTGTTAAATAAAGTTTGTTTTGATAAAAGCTCCACAGTGTTTCAATAGAATCACATCCACAGTGAAACATCATATTCTCACATTAATGTCAAAATAAAACAAAAACATTGGAGTCTAGTCTGGGTTCATCACATACGTCAGCATTCCTGACCTGGTATCCCAACAAGGAACAATCAATGTTGTCCCAGCAGGTGACGGCCATGTCTCATGAAAGATTTTTAAAAAACTTATGTCTTCTCTAAATTCAGTCAGTCTAACCTGCCCCAGGTCTACTAGTGCCTCCCTCCTTATCTAAATGAAAACAGTATTCCTGATCACACTCTCTTGGAACTCTTGTCTCTCTCTTTCCTTTACACTACTACTATCCTCATATATATTCAGATTAAAGTCACTCATCATAATTAACCTGTAATTTTTGCATCTCTCTGCAATTTCACAAATTTCTCCTTCGACATCTTCCCCACTAGTTGCTGACTGTAGATCACATCGAGCCATATAATTCCTCAACTCTTGCCAAATAGATTCTGTCCTTGACCCCTCTGGGGCACCCTCTTTCTCCAAGCACTGCAGTGTTCCAATGCTCTTCTTAATCAACACAACCCCAGTACTTTGCTTCCTTTCTAATCTTTGCTGAATATGATGTGTTCAAGAATATTTAATACTCAGTCCTGCCCTTCTTTAAGCCAGGTGTCTGTTATCACCACAACATTGTATTTCCACATTGCAATCTGCACCTACAACTCACCAATCTTATTTACCATACTTTGTGTGTTCACAGACATCTCTGATTTAGGCTTTATTACTTTCTTCATAACTTGATCCATCTATTAGTTGACTATGGCATATTCGAGTGCTATCTGTCTATCCCAGTATTCTGTGCACATTGGTGTTGGTCTGTGATTTTATCTCTTTTATCCACACACTGTCAGGTTCATTTAAATTCTTGGCAATGGCAACAGCAAAAGATTCTACAAAGAACTCAGTCTTGACTCAAGTGTAATCCACCCAGCCCTTACAAGTCCCATCTTCCCCAGAATTGGGCATTATGTGCCAGGACATTAAAGCCCTCCCTCCGACACCACCTTTCCAGCCACACACACACATCTACTTCATCCTCTTATTTCCGTACTCATTTGTACAGACAGTGGGAGTAATCCGGACATTATCGCTTCTGAGGATCTTTAAGTTATGTCGCAGGTACATAATCTGTCAAATGGTTGATAACAAGGCAAAAAATGGCAACTTATAAAACATGATCAGAAGTTTTGCCAACTAAGTAGATTTTAAGGAACAGATTAAAAGGTGAGAGAGCTGGAGATACAGGGAGAGAATTTCAGAATTTAGGCCTATATGACTGACCACATGGTCACCGATGGCAGCTAAAGAAAGTGAGGGATTAACAACAGCCCGGAGTTGGGAAAAATTAGAGTTCCCAGCAGGCCAGAGAACATTACTGAGATAGACAGGGCTGAGATCTTAAGAGGGATTTGAACAACAGGAGGAGAATTTTAAAATAGAGATGTTCCTGAGGTGAGATCAATGCAGATCATTGAGCTGAGGGATGATGGGTGAATGGAACTTGACAAGAGTTCAGCTGCAGTCAGCGGATATTCACGTGAGTTTAGGTTTGTGGAGGATGAAAGATGGGAGAGGATTGGAATTGTCAAGTCTGGAGAAAACATCGGCTAAGTGTTTGTGCTGTAGATTAGTTGTGACGGGCTTTAGATGGTGATATTACAAAGGGGAAGTAGCAGTCGCTGAAACCATCTTGTATGTTTTGTTGATTCTGGACTCCATCGTTCAGATCCTCTCCAGCTTCCCATTAACACTCACAAAACTGGAGCTCATTTCAAACTGAGCCGTAAGCTTGTGGAAGGTTCTGAAAAGATGGACGTGGCCACAGGGATGGCAACAACTGTGTGTTATTTTTTCCATAACATTTTAGGACTCGATTCCAGCCCATTTACTCCAAATGTAAAGCATCAAAATTCAGGCCGATATTTTATGTTAATGAAAGCTCATTGCCAGATCTTTGTAGATTGAGTGGTAAGCAGTTGCCTTTTGTTTGCTACTGATGCATTTTATAAGAGGCAATTAAAAATAAGACATCCCTTACACATCCTCCAATTTCTCCTTCCCCACTGCAACATTTGCAAAGCTTGTCAAGTGACTTTCTTAAAGACCTTGCCAATGGTACATTGCACACTTCGCTCATCCTCTGAAATCCCTTTCCTCCCCCACAAGGAGCTGAGATCAATGTTCACCAGATGGGCTATTACACTGAGATAAGCTGTACTCCTCTGTACGGCATTACATTGGTTCATGGGAACCTGGCCACAGGCTATTGCAAGGTTCAATTAATCTACTTAGTAAAACAGCAATAAATGCCCCTTCTGAAGATCACAGGATTTTGCTATTGTTTTCATTATAGAATTTCATTACTAACTTATAGCATCCCTGCCTTAGAGCAGAAATGTTGCAGGTTGAGACACAATGTGACCTGGGTTGTTCAGATTTTAGGATGCTGCAGGATTATTTCACATTGCTGGATTCTGTGCCTGGTCAACTTACTCAGTACTGGAGGGGGAAAAGGGAGTTTGCAAAATCGAAATTTGAATATAATTTTTGAAATTAAAATAGGAGCAGGTAGTAATGATGATCTAATATTTGGTAACATGTATGGACCGTGCTACAATCCTGGACCCTGGGTTCTGCTGATTGTGCTCACCACTGGATTCAAACTGGGGCTGGAACCAGGATAGAATAGTTCACAGACGGGTTAAAACCTGTCGCTACCTGGAGGAACTGGGCTAGTATCTTCCTTACTTGCTCGTCGTCATATTTTGTGTTATAATGCTTCTGTGAAGCTCTTGGGGATTTTATTGCATTAAAAGTGCTATATAAATAAAGATATATAAATTAACAGTGCTGCCACTGTTGTTAATGTACTTGCTTAACCATCACATGCAGTGCTTGGTTCTCTGTTTCAGCTCTGGTTTCTTATTCGGCACTTTGAGCCTGTACAACAGTCCATTATTTCTTTCTAGTTCTCATTTCCTGGGAAGATTTGGAACGATTAATGTCGGAAAGGGTGACACAGTGGCACGGTGGTTAGCACTGCTGCCTCAGTGTCAAGGACCCAGGTTCAATTCCTAGTTTGGGTCACTGTCCGTGTGGAGTCTGCACATTCTCCCCATGTCTGCATGGGACTCCTCCAGGTGCTCTGGTTTCCACACACAGTCCGAAGATGTGCAGGTTAGGTGGATTGGCCATGCTCAATTTCCCTTTAGTTGCAGGGAAACCAGCAGTGGGTTTATGGGACAGGGTCTGGTGGAGATTGTTGTCAGTGCAGGCGCGATGGGCTGGATGGCCTCTTTCTAAGAACATAAGAAATAGGAGAAGGAGTAAGCCATCTAGCCCACCATTCAATAGGATCATGGCTGATCTGAAGTGGATCAGTTCCACTTTCCCTCTTTCTCCCCATAACCCTTAATTCTCTTGTCTGTCAAAAACCTATCTACCCGTGACTTAAATATATTTAGCGAGGTAGCCTCCACCACTTCAACGGGCAGAGAATTCCAGAGATTCACCATCCTTTGAGTGAAGAAATTCCTCCTCAACTCCGTTCTAAACTGCTCCCCCCTTATCTTGAGGCTGTGCCCTCTAGTCCTGCTGTCCTTTCTGAACACTGTAGAAACTCTATAATTCTATGAATCCTGGAAGCAGAAGGGTAGTGAGCACCAAATCAAATTTATTCTAACCAGGATTTTTGGGATAGCAAAGTTTCCCTTCCGACCCTCCGCAGAGCCACTGGAAAACACATCCCCACCGACACTGCCTGCTGCATGGTTAGTTAATGCTCTAACAAGTGTTCATTGGCTGGAGTTGGGACTTCCATTCCTCACTACAGAGGAACCCTCCCCCTTGCCCCGATAGATGGCTATAGGTCCAACTGAATGGCTAATTCACCCTTCAGCGTCCAGGCACCACAGTGGACAGGACTGGGACAGAAAGGAGTCCCCAGTGCTTAAGTCCTGAGGATCCAGGACCAGATACATTTTGAGGTCTGAGGGCCAAGGCGGGGGTTGAATGATGGTGCAAGCTCAAAGGGCTGAATGGCCTACTCCTGCACCTGTTTTCTCTGTTTTTATAGCCCAACATTCAACACCTTCAGTCAACAAAGATTCACACAAGATTTTACACATACCGATCCTGTAGAACAAAAACATATTCATTGAGCTGGAAATAATAAAACATAAATAAACTATTACACCTTAATCCATGGTTTGCACTCTGTTTGATTTGTTTGAATTAATTGAGCAATACTTACATTACAATTCACTCCACATATTTGTTAACCACCTCGCCTGCCTGAGGTGCATAAGATCCCACCTGAGACCAATAGAGAATGCAGTTCTGCAATCGCGCCTGCCCCAGTACCAGGCTGGGCGTGGGGGTAAGATTCCAGCCATGGACTCTGCGCAGTCATGCTGTGAAACTGAATTAAATAAAGTGTTTTCTTTGAGGCAAACAGTGAGATCAGTGAGCACCGCTCCTGCCTCCAGCTGGGAGTCTGTGCAATCACAATCATTGAGATTGAAAATGACACGGGCAATAAGCTGGAATGGGAATCATGGTATGGTGAGAAAGGGAGGATAGAGGAGATGGCTGGTCCAACCTGGTATCTGGGAAGGTAACCTGG
Organism: Carcharhinus amblyrhynchos; assembly: GCF_965287045.1. NCBI lineage: Eukaryota > Metazoa > Chordata > Chondrichthyes > Carcharhiniformes > Carcharhinidae > Carcharhinus > Carcharhinus amblyrhynchos. Next base: position 2,021,852 of record NC_137329.1, on the reverse strand, counting down.
AACCTCAGATTCCCGATTGTGCTGGGTGTGAGATGAATACACAGAGACTAAACTGCTTCAACTGGGAGGGAGAAGAAACCAAGTCTCAGCCAAGCCCACAGAGTGGCAGGAAACAAGGTGAGAAAGGATCAATTTAAGTTATAAATCTATAACATCAGGGCTTGAGCCGAGTGGATTAGCAACAGTCCCTGAAAATGGAAAGCATCTTCAACCTTACAACATAATAATGGGGTTCTCCTTGTTACCTGCGCACCGGGTCATTTTTTGCCATTTATTTCTCTCTGCCAACTTTATCAAGTACTTGCTGATGGAATACATATTTCACTTCTAATTTGTGCCATTTCTATCCTGAATTTTGGCTCTCATAACTGATGGATGGTATCAATGATATCAGCAGACATTTTAATCACAACACATAGAGACAGCTGTGATGGACGAGTCACCTGTTTAATTGAATTGTTATTTGACTCTGTGTGTGTGTGTGTGTGTGTGTATGTATGTATGTGTGTGTGTGTATGTGTGTGTGTATGTGTGTGTGTGTGTATGTATGTATGTATGTGTGTGTATGTGTGTGTGTGTGTGTGTGTGTGTGTGTGTGTATGTGTGTATGTATGTGTGTGTGTGTGTGTGTGTGTGTGTGTGTGTGTGTGTGTGTGTGTATGTGTGTGTGGAGTCTCTGCTGCTCACTATTGCTCTCATTGTATAAGACCTGCTGCAGGAAGACAGACCTGTTTGGTTTATTGTAAATGAACTGTGCCTGGATTTTAATGGAAAATGGTCTTGTGGTGTTAATTGATTGAATATGATTCAGTGGCCAGAAAATTAATGCCTCTAGTCACTGGGAAAAGGAAAAAAGAGACAGCGCACAGTTTAAACTCACACACAATTTTTAAAATTAACTCCTGGGATGAGGTCATGCCTAACTTGTCCATGCCACCCTTTTTTTTAAAACCCCTAAGCTAATCCCAATTGCCTGCATTTGGCCCATATCCCTTCATACCCATCTTAACTATTTAAATGCTTTTAAAAAGAGATAATTGTATCTATCCCTACTATACCTCTGGTAGCTTGTTCCAGACAGTCACCACCCTCTGTGCGAAAAAATTGCCCCACTGGGCACTTTTGTATCTCTCCCCTCTCACCTTAAACCTATTCCCACTAGTTTAACATTTTCCTATCTTTGGGAAAAGATATTGACTATCTAGCTGATCTGTGCCCCTCATTATTTTATAGACCTCTATAAGATCACCCCTCAGCCTCCTACACTCCAGAGAAAAAAATCCCAGTCTATCCAGCCTCTCCTTATAACTCAAACCATTAAGTCCCGGTAGCAACTCAGTAAATCTTTTCTACACTCTTTCTAGTTTAATAATATCTGTTCTATAATAGGGTGACTAGAACTGTACATAATATTCAAAGTATGGCCTTACTAATCCCTTGTACAACTTGAACAAGATGTCTCAACTCCTGCATTCAATGTTTTGACGAATGAAACCAAGCATGCCAAATGCCTTCTCCACCACCCTGTTCACCTGTAACTCCACTTTCAAGGAGCTATGAATCTGTACTCCTAGATCGCTTTGGTCTATAACTCTCCGCAATACTCTACCATTAACTGAGTAAGTCCTGCTCTTGTTCAATTGACCAAGATCCAATTGAAATCCTAGATAACATTTTTTACTATCCACTATGCCACCAATCTTGGTGTCATCTGCAAACTTATAAGAACGTAAGAACATAAGAAATAGGAGCAGGAGTAGGCCATCTAGCCCTTCGAGCCTGCCCCGCCATTCAATAAGATCATGGCTGATCTGTCGCTGCTCAGTTCCACTTTCCCGCTTTCTCCCCATAACCCTTAATCCCCTCTCTTATCAAAAACCCATCAACCCGCGTCTTAAAAATGTTTAGCGAGGCAGCCTCCACCACTTCAATGGGCAGAGAATTCCAGAGATTCGCCACCCTTTGAGTGAAGAAGTTCCTCCTCAACTCCGTTCTAAACCGCCCCCCTTTTATCTTGAGGCTGTGCCCCCTAGTCCTACTGTCTTTTTTGAGCGGGAAGAGTCTCTCCACCTCTATCCTATCCATCCCATTCATCATCTTATACGTCTCAATGAGATCTCCCCTCATTCTTCTAAACTCTAACGAGCTACAAGCCCTGTTTATTCAGCCTCTCCTCATAGCTCAACCCCCTCAACTCCGGTATCAGCCTAGTAAACCTCCTCTGCACTCCCTCCAAGGCCAAAATATCTTTGCGCAGGTGCGGTGTCCAAAACTGCACACAGTACTCCAGCTGCGGCCTCACCAATGCCCTATACAGCCGCAGCAAGACCTCCCTACTTTTATATTCAATCCCCCTCGCTATGAAGGCCAGCATTCCATTTGCCTTCCTGACCATTAACCATACCTCCTATAGTCTCATCCAAATCATTAACATAAATGACAAATAACAGCGGGCTAGCACCGATCCCTATGGTACGCCACTGATCACAGGCCTCCAGTTTGAAAAACAACCATCTACAACCATATCTTCTGTCATCAAACCAATTTTGTATCCATTTAGATACCTCACCCTGGATCCCGTGAGATTTAACTTTATGCAACAACCTACCATGCAGTACCTTGTCAAAGGCCTTGCTAAAGCCCATGTAGACAACCTAACTGCACTGCCCTCATTCACCTTCTTGGTTACCCCTTCACAAATTTCAATTTAATTTGCGACACATGATTTTCCGCTCACAAAGCCATGCTGACTGTCCCTAATCAGTTCTTGCCCCTCTAAATGTCTGTAGATCCTCTTTCTCTAAAAATCTTCTAACAATTTACCCATTACAGATGTTAAGTTCACTGGCCTGTAGTATCCAGGTTTTTCCCAACAGCCTTTCTTACAAAAAGGCATAACATTTGTCACTCTCCAACCTTCAGGCACCTTACCTATGACTATTGATGATTCAAATATCTTTGCTAGGGGACCCATAATTTCCTGCGTAGAATCCTACGTGTCCTGGAATACACTTCATCAAGTCCCGGGGATTTATCTATCTTGATGCGCTTTAAGACTTTCAGCACCTCCTTCTCTGTAATATCTACACTCCCCAAGACATCACTATTTATTTCCCCAAGTTCCCTAACATCCATGCTATTCTCAACAGTAAATACTGATGAAGAATATTCATTTTGTATCTCATCCATCTCTTGTGGATTTCCATATGGATGACTTTGTTGATCCTTAAGATTTTAGAAGTTCATTAACCTTCATCAAATGGGTGAAAATTAAACTTAAGTTTAAATTTATTTATTAATGACACAAGTCAGCTTACGTTAATATTGCAGTGAAGTTACTGTGAAAATCTCCTATTCGCCCCACTCCAGTGCCTGAGGAAGAATTTAGCATGGCCAGTACACCTAACCAGCATGTCTTTCGGACTGTGGGAGGAAACTGGAGCACTGAGAGGAAACCCACGCAGACACGGGGAGAATGTGCAAACTCCACACAGACAGTCAGGGGAAACAAACTTGGATCCCTGGTGCTGTGAAGCAGTCGTGCTAACCACTGTGTCACCAAGCTGCCCTTCTACCCTGCATATTAAAGTATTGAATGAAACTTATCATAGTGCCAGTTTGTGTAGTCACACTTTGTGAATCAGCGGTATGCGTTATCATGGAGGTAATTGGCTATCAGAAAGGCTCAGTTAAGAGGATCTTAAATAATAATCACTATTTTCTTTTGTGCAATGTTGCTGTGTTGCATAAAGCTTTTCCTTGTTGCTATGATTTTTGTGTTATACTTACACAATTACATGTTTGAATGCCAGCACATTAGTGATTATTACTGACATGTAAACGGTGGAGATGCCACAATCTGTGCAACATGTGATATCAGATTTGGCAATTTGCAGATGCTGTTAACTGGCTATGACATTATTAGAAACAGATTATCAGCGATGTTGTGGGGCTCATAAAACAGAGAAATGATTGCTCCAAGGAAGAAATCAATTTGGAATGAAACACGGCAAAACGCAATGAATATGCTTCAAATCTATCTTGTCAAAAGCTTAAACAGACCCTGGCTCAGCTTTGCTTCCAGTGACTGTTACAGATAAAAACATATTCTACTGTTCAGGAATGAAGCTGAAATTTGAAGTGTTTTGTCACCAAGAACTTGTTATTTCCAATTTAAAGAGAGATGCAGGCTGGAGTTTTACTGCCTTGCCCACCCGAGCAACATCATAAAATCCCAGCTACAGTTTCCCTTCTATCATCCGGATATGGTGTTATTGGTCACATTGTGTTTGTCAGATATTAGTATGGAATTTTGAGCCTGTATTTGCTGTCAGTCTAAATGATGTCAGGGGTATAAAATCCCAGGAGAGTTGGCGTGATGGCAGAGTGGTTAGTACTGCTATCTCACAGCGCCAGGGACCTGGGTTCGATTCCCAGCTTGGGTCACTTTCTGTGTGGAGTTTGCAACCCATGTCTGCGTGGGTTTCTTCCGGGTGCTCCGGTTTCCTCCCACAGTCTGAAAGATGTGCTGGTTAGGGTACATTATCCATGCTAAATTTTCCCTCAGTGACAGGCGACAGAGTGTGGCAACTAGGGGATTTTCACAGTAATTTCATTGCAGTGTTAATGTACACCTATTTGTGACACTAATAATTAAACTTTCACTTCCACTTTCAGTCACGATTGTCATCAGCGAGATCCCTTTTTTGGGACATTCCAAACTCTTTGCCCCGAATGCAATGAGGTTTCTGCCCAGGAAGGAATTATCTGATTAATGGGCCATCGTGCCTGGACTTCCTCTCTCATTGAATATTCATGATGAGTGGCCGTGACATCACGCCAGTGTGATTAAGGACAGCTGCAGGAAACTGAGACCCTTGTGACCTTGCCTGTGAAGGGGGGATCTGGGCCGAACGTCATGCTGCCATTATCTTTCAGGGTTCCTAATGAAGACAGCACAATGGAAAAGACATGGGGAATGAGTGATGTGACCTATCTGAGCTGGGCAGTTTGAGTCTCAGCATGTGGGTGGGGTTGGGGGAGGCTGGGGCGGTGCGTGCTCACAGGCCTCTGTGGGCCTTCAGTGTCGTTGGCTGTCAGTCTCCAAAGTGCCTGACATCTGGTGTGTGGTTAATGCTTCTCAGGTCCCCTTTGATGGGAGTTTAAATGATCTTCCCTAAGTGGGAATGCCCTTCCAGAATGGCAGCTGGAAGTGGGTAGGAGCGGTAAACATCACAAGGTCAGCACGAGGGGTGACTATGAGGCCCCTGGGTGGGGTCCTGGGAGAGGCCAGGCTGCAAGGGCAGAGTGGAGGAGGCCGACATTGGGAGGTGAGTGACTCCATGAGGACAGAAGGACACTCACGCAGGGGGACTGACCATGAAGACTCGGGGAATGTACTTTGTGGGTGTACGGTCTGATTGGTCACACAGTCCAGGCTCTCAGGGATGTAACCATAGCTGGGTGGATGTGTTGAGGATTCTCACTTTGTCTCCTCCCCCCACCTCGCCCTCTGCACACTGCGGTTCTGCGCCTCATTGGCCAGTTCCAGGCCTCAATCCTCAAATGGAGTGAGGGTCTGAAGATCAGGCCAGCTGGCTGTTCCCGCTCAGATTGGCTGTGTTGGAGTTTGTCCTGCAATGTGATAGACGGGGGGAATGGAAGGTGGACTCCTGCCAGGCCAGATAGTGGATGAAGTCTGGTATATGTGGGAGATGAGTGGGAGTGGGGATGAGACAAGCACCAGAGCTACTGGGGGGATAATGGGAGGGGGTCAGGGGAGGGGAGAAGAGGGGGAGTCGGGCAGGAGGGAGAGATGGGGGGAAGGGGAGGTCCAGCATGACAAGTGTAGGGACCCTGCGAGATCGGTGTGAGTGATATCACTGTGGAGTGTGATGGTTGTGTCAAGGGAGCAGCAGGAGACATGAGGAGGCAGACTTACCCTAGCTGCACCAAGGAGGTCACTCATCTTCTTTGGGTATCGTGACCCCATCCTCTTACGGAGTGAGCTGGCATGGCCACAGCCTCTCAGACAGGGCTGGTCACCTTGCTGGCCAGATATCTGGCCAGTGGTGGGTAGAGGATGGCACCCCCCCCCCCCCCCCCCCCCCCCCCGCTCCACCCCATCCAGCACCTTGGTGAGGGCTCCCTCGGTGAACCTTGGGGCTGTGTGTCCTGGCAGCCGCCCCCCACCTCCCCAGCTCGATCTGGAACAAATGCGGGAGAGGGTTTACAAAGAGTTCCTCACTAACTGCAGCCATGAAGTTTTACCGAGACGAATGAATCGGGGCAAGTCCCACAGACACAATGTGAAACTTAGTAAAATAAAATTCTACAAGTGGCAGCAGGTTTAGTGATTTTTCTCACTGACAGAATCAGTAGGAGTTTTTTTGGTTTTCTCACTGAGGTCCAGACTTGGAAAAAATATCATCAACTTCTACCTTTAGGCTGGAACCTCCTGGATGACATCAATGCCATTGATCAGCTTCTTATGTCATTTGCAAGAAAGCTCTGGGGGAAATGATGAGCCGTGGTTAACAACTTTTAGATTCCTCAAATGTCAGTGGGATTCCTAAGAGCACAAATTGGCTCCTTGAGGAGAAATGACATGGAGATAAACTCCAGAAATCCACAGAAAACAACAAACCCAGAAACAGCAGCAAAAATCAATGTCAAAAATTGACTGATGATGGTGAAAATATTGCTACAAAGGAATGACATGAACTGTTTGCTCGATGTCACAATCCTACAAAAATACTACAGTTCCGAGTGGCAGATATCCAATATATCCCAGGAATTAAGATGCCTCTTCCTCAGCAGGAGTTTCTTGTTGTTATGCTTTGAACAAGTAAGACTCGCTGCTGGAAGTGGTCATAATCAGCCCAGGAAATTAAAATATTAATATATTTTAAATTTACATTAATGATTTGGATGAGAATATAGGGGGCATGGTTAGTAAGTTTGTAGATGATGCCAAGATTGGTGGCACTGTGGACAGTGAAGAAAGTTATCTCCAATTGCAACGGGATCTTGATCAATTGGGCCAGTGGGCTGACGAATGGCAGATGGAGTTTAGACAAATGCGAGGTGATGCATTTTGGTCGATTGAACCAGGGCAGGACTTACTCAGTTAATGGTAGGGCATTGGGAAGAGTTACAGAACAAAAAGATCTGGGGATACAGGTTCATAGCGCCTTGAAAGCGGAGTCACAGGTGGACAAGGTGGTGAAGAAGGCATTCAGCATGCTTGGTTTCATCGGTCAGAACATTGAATACAGGAGTTGGAATGTTTTGTTGAAGTTGTACAAGACATTGGTAAGGCCACACTTGGAATACTGTGTGCAATTCTGGTCACCCTGTTATAGAAAGGATATTATTAAACTAGAAAGAGTGCAGAAAAGATTTACCAGGATGCTATCGGGACTTGATGGATTGAGTTATAAGGAGAGGCTGGATAGACTGGGACTTTTTTCTCTGGAGCATAGGAGATTGAGAGGTGACCTTACGGAGGTCTATAAAGTAATGAGGGGCATAGACAAGGTAGATAGTCAATAACTTTTCCCAAAGGTAGAGGAGTCTAAAACTCAAGGGCAGAGGTTTAAGGTGAGAGGGGAGAGATAAGTGTCCAGAGGGGAATTTTTTCACACAGAGGGTGGTAAGTGTCTGGAACAAGCTGCCAGAGGAAGTAGTAGAGGCAGGTACAATTTTGTCTTTTAAAAAGCATTTAGATACTTACATGGGTACGATGGGTTTAGAGGGATATGGGCCAAATGCGGGCAATTGGGATTAGCTTAGGTGTTTTAAAAAACAAGGATGGCATGGACAAGTTGGGCTGAGGGCCTGTTTCCATGTTGTAAACCTCTATAACTCTCTGTCTCTAACCCACCATGGAGCGCTGTCCAAACTCTGAATCCTCACTTCATTGAACCTGGGTTTCAATCCAGCTCAGGATGATAGCTATAAAATACCCAGCATGAATTGGTTTTTGTCCCTCATAGAGTCAGAGAGTGATACAGCGCAGTAAAGGCCCTTCAGCCCATCGAGCCTGCACTGATAGTAACTACCACTAAAATCACACTAATCACATTTTCCATCACTTGTCCCATTTCTTTGAATGTTATGATATTTCAAATATTCATCCAAATATATCTTAAACGCTGTAAGGTCTTTACCTCTACCACCTTCCAGGCTGTGCATTCCGGATTCCAACGTAGTTAGAGGGAGAATTTCAGGATTTTGAGCTGGCGACAATGGAGGAATGGTGATGTATTTCCAAGTTAGTGTAGTGAGTTATTTGGAGGGGAACTTGCAGGTGGTGGTGTTCCCAGGTATCTGCTGCCCTTATCCTTCTAGATGGTGGTCGTTGTGGATTCGGAAGGTGCTGTTGAAAGAACCTTGGTGAGTCCCTGCAGTGTATCTTGTAGATGGGACACATTGCTGCCACTCTGCATCGATGGTGGAGGGAATGGATGTTTAGCGTGGGAGGGGTTTCAATCAGATGGGCTGTTTTGTCTGGATGGTGTCAAGCTTCTTTGGGGAGTTAGGAGGTGAATTATATGGAGCAGGATTCACAGTCTCTGACCTGCTCTTGTAGCCATTGTGTTTATATGGCGAGTCCTGTTCAGTTTCTGGTCAATGATATCTCTCAGGATGTTGATCATGGGGGGATTTAGCGATGGTAATTCCATTGAATATCAAGGAGTGATGGTTAGATTCTGTCTTGTTGGAGATGGTCATTGCCTGGCGCGAATGTTATTTGTCACTTGTCAGACCAAGCCTGGCTTTGTCCGTGTCTTGCTGCTTTTGGACATGGACTGCTTCAATATCCGAGAAGTCACAAATGGTGCTGAACATTGTCATAGAGTCATCGAGGTTTACAGCATGAAAGCAGGCCCTTCGGCCCAACTTGTCCATGCAGCTGTGTTTTTTAACCCCTAAGCTCATCTCAATTACCCACATTGGCCCATATCCCTCTATATCCTTTCTATCCATGTAACAATCTAAATCTTTTCAAGGACAAAATTGTACCCACCTCTACTATTACCTCAGGCAGTTTGTTCCAGACACTCACCATGAAAAAATTGTCCCTCTGGGCCTTTTTGTGTCTCTCACCTCTCACCTTAAACTTATGTCCTCTGGTTTTAGACTTCCCTATCTTTGGGAAAAGATATTGACTATCTAGGTGATCTGTGCCCCTTATTATTTTACAGACCTCTGCAAGATCACCCCTCAGCCTTCTACGCTCCAGAGAAAAAAGTCCCAGTCTATCCAGCCTCTCCTTATACCTCAATCTATCAAATCCCGGTTGCATCCTAATAAATCTTTTCTGCACTCTTTCTAATTTAATAATATCCTTTCTATAAGAGGTTGACCAGAATGTCCACTGTGCAATCATCAGTGAACGTCCCCACTTCTGACCTTATGATGGAAGGAAGGTTATGGAGTAAGCAGCTGAAGATGGTTGGGCCTAGGGTACTAACCCTGAGGAACTCCTGCAGTGATGTCCTGGAGCTGAGATGATTGCCATCAAACAGCCAGAACCATCTTCCTTTGTGTCGGGTTTGACTCTAACAGGGGGACAGTTTTCCCCAGATTCCCATTGACTCCAGTTTTGCTCAGGGTCCTTGATGTCACACTCAGGACAATGATTCCTTGGTGTCAAGAACAGCCTCTCACCTCACCAGAATTTTCATGCATTGGGAACAGAGAAGTTTCAGCTACATGAATGTCAGTTCCACAACAAATTAGCACAAGCAGGTTTGATAATGACCCGTGAGTTCATTTCAGTAGATCTAAATAAAGGGATCTAAAGCAAAGATGGAAGTTGGAGCATTAACCAAGCAGAAACTGCACCTCATTTCACAAACGTCTATCAAGAACTGACCCTTTGGTTTGTAAGATCACACAGAGAGATCCCCCTTCCCTGTTAATGAGAAGATTACAGAGGAAGTTAACAGCAGGAATATTTTGTGTGGGGATTATAAAGCACAGCTGTTGCTAGGATCAGCTGAGAGATGGAGATGAAAGGTTTCTGAGCAGAAAGTTTCACTAATGCTTTCAGCAGCTGGGAAACATTTAGCAGTGATTTGTTTCACTGGACCTTTTAAGAATGCACCTGGATTTGTTTCCCATAGTTCAGAGCACTGAAAAATGTTGGTAATGTCGCTGGAAATACCCTTTCTGTTATTACAGATAAGGAGGAATCGGCATTAGGTGGAGTCCATAGAACCATAGAAAATGACAGCTCAGAAACAGGCCTTTTGGCCCTTCTTATCTGTGATGAACCATTTTTTGCCTAGTCCCACTGACCTGCACTTGGACCGTATCCCTCCACACTCCTCTCATCTATGAACCCGTCCAAGTTTTTCTTAAATGTTAAAAGTGACCTCGCATCTACCACTTTATCCAGCAGCTCATTCCACACTCCCACCACTCTCTGCGTGGAGAAACCCCACCTAATATTCCCTTTAAACTTTTCTCCTTTCACCCTTAACCCATTCCCCCTGGTTTTTTTCTCCCCTAGCCTCAGTGGAAAAAGCCTGCTTGCATTCACTCTATCTATACCCATCAAAATCTTATACACCTCTATCAAATCTCCCCTCATTCTTCTACACTCCAGGGAATAAAGTCCTAACCTATTTTTCTAGTTGGTCCAAATCCCTCTGCAAGCTTTGAAAACTTTCCTCATTGTCCACTACACCTCCAATCTTCGTATCATCAGCAAATTTGCTGATCCAATTTACCACATTATCATCCAGATCATTGAGTCAATGAGATCCTGGCAGCAAGTTAGAAATGGCCACTCCCACAGTGCACACAAGGATTTTCAAAGGCAATGGGAAAGCTCTGATCTAATCTACTCTGTTCTCTCTCATGAAGCTGATCACATGTGAAAGAATGCAAAAGTTGATTAAATAACCAAGGTTCAGGGCAGCCAATCACTGACCATGTCACTGAGGCCCTCTGAAACACTGATCAGTTCATCAGCTTTGGTAACAAGGTCCATCTATTTCACCAGGTTGCTGGTTTTGCCAGAGAGTAAACAACAACACCCACATTACTTTGCATTTTCCCACAGAACATCTTAACACAAAGGCCTTCCACTTCCACAATGGACTGACACAGAGTACAGTGTTGGTAAATGTGAGGTCATTCGTGCAGGAATGGGACGGCAGTAGTTATGGGGGATTTCAATCTGCATATTGATTGGTCGACCCATGTTGGACGCGGTGGGCTCCAGGAGGAGTTCTTGGAATGCTGCCGGGATAATTTCCTTGAACAGTGTGTGTTGGAGCCGATGAGGGAGCGAGCTATCTTGGATCTGGTACTATGTAATGAGGCGGGTAGAATTAGGGACCTTGCGGTGAAGGATCCTCTTGGAGAGAGTGATCATTGTATGGTGGAGTTTCTGTTGCAGATGGAGGAGGAGAAAGTGGGTTCCCGGACACGCGTCCTTTGTTTGAATAGAGGGGAGTATGGTGGGATGAGAGAAGAATTGGCGAATGTGGACTGGGGGAGCACGTTGGAAGGTAGGTCTGCTGAGGAGCAGTGGAGGATCTTTAAGGAGATCTTTCTTGGTGCTCAGCGGAAATTTATTCCGATGGTCAAAAAGGACCGTAGGAGGAGAGGTAATCAGCCGTGGATAACGAAGGAGGTGAAGGAAAGTGTTAAATTAAAAGCGGAGGAATTTAGAGTAGCTAAGAGTAGTGGGCGAGAAGAGGATTGGGACAGGTTTAAATGTCAACAAAGATTGACAAAGAAGTCGATAAAGGAGGGTAGGAGAAACTGAAGCTGGGCTAGCACTTAATATAAAAAAGGATAGCAAGAGTTTTTATAAATATATAAAAAGGAAGAGGCTGGCTAGGGTGAACGTTGGTCCTTTAGAGGATGAGAAAGGGGACCTAGTGGTAGGGGATGGGGATATGGCTAAGGTCTTGAATAACTTTTTTGTTTCTGTCTTCACGGAGGAGGACGTGAATAATTTGCCGGGTGTTAGCGATGAAAAGGTGGTAGGACTGGAGGGTCTTAATGACATTACTGTTACTAGAGAGGCAGTGCTCGACAGACTGGAGGGGCTGATTGTGGACAAGTCCCCAGGACCGGATGGAATGCATCCGAGGGTTCTGAAAGAAATGGCGGAGGTTATAGTGGATGCCTTGGTGGTTATTTTCCAGACGTCGCTGGATTCCGGGGAAGTGCCGGAAGATTGGAAAACGGCTAATGTTACGCCGTTGTTTAAGAAGGGTGCCAGGCAAAAGGCGGGGAATTATAGGCCGGTTAGTTTAACGTCTGTGGTAGGTAAAATGTTAGAATCCATCATTAAGGAGGAAATTGCAAGGCATCTTGAAGGGAATTGCTTAATAGAGCAGACGCAACACGGTTTCATTAAAGGGAAGTCGTGTCTGACAAATTTACTGGAGTTCTATGAGGATGTGTCTAGGGCAGTGGATAGAGGAGAGCCGGTGGATGTGGTCTTTCTGGATTTTCAGAAGGCGTTTGACAAGGTACCTCACAAGAGGTTATTGCAGAAGGTCGAGGGACATGGAGTTGGGGGTAGGGTGTTAGCGTGGATAGAGGATTGGTTGTCAAATAGGAGGCAGAGAGTGGGGGTTAATGGGTGCTATTCGGATTGGCGGTTGGTGACTAGTGGAGTGCCCCAGGGGTCGGTGCTGGGGCCTCAGCTATTTACCATCTATATAGATGATCTGGAGGAGGGAACCGAGTGTAGGGTGTCGAAATTTGCTGATGACACCAAGATTGGGGGAACGGCAAATTGTGCGGAGGGTGTGGAGAGTCTGCAGAAGGATCTAGATAGGCTGGGCGAATGGGCCAGGAAATGGCAAATGGAATTTAATGTTGGCAAGTGTGAGGTGGTCCACTTTGGTAGAAATAATGGTAGGAAGGACTATTACTTACGTGGCGAAAAACTGCAGCAGGCGACGGTGCAGAGGGACCTCGGGGTCCTTGTGCATGAGTCGCAAAAACCCAGCTTGCAGGTGCAGCAGGTGGTCAGGAAGGCGAATGGGATGCTGGCCTTCATAGCAAGGGGGATTGAATATAAAAGTAGGGAGGTCTTGCTGCAGCTGTATAGGGCATTGGTGAGGCTGCAGCTGGAGTACTGTGTGCAGTTTTGGGCGCCGCACCTGCGCAAGGATATTTTGGCCCTGGAGGGAGTGCAGAGGAGGTTTACTAGGCTGATACCGGAGTTGAGGGGGTTGAGCTATGAGGAGAGGCTGAATAAACTAGGCTTGTACTCGTTAGAGTTTAGAAGAATGAGGGGAGATCTCATTGAGACGTATAAGATGATGAATGGGATGGATAGGATAGAGGTGGAGAGACTCTTCCCGCTCAAAAAAGACAGTAGGACTAGGGGGCACTGCCTCAAGATAAAGGGGGGGCGTTTTAGAACGGAGTTGAGGAGGAACTTCTTCAGTCAAAGGGTGGTGAATCTCTGGAATTCTCTGCCCGTTGAAGTGGTGGAGGCTGCCTCGCTAAATGTTTTTAAGAAGCGGGTTGATGGGTTTTTGATAAGCGAGGGGATTAAGGGTTATGGGGAGAGGGCGGGAATGTGGAACTGAGCCACGACAGATCAGCCATGATCTTATTGAATGGCGGGGCAGGCTCGAAGGGCTAGATGGCCTACTCCTGCTCCTATTTCTTATGTTCTTATGTTCTTATTCATTTTGGTAGGAATAACAGCAAACTAGGCTGTTATTTAAATGGTCAGAAATTGCAGCATGCTGCTGTGCAGAGGGACCTGGGTGTCCTTGTGCAGAATCTCAAGGAGTTGGTTGGCAGGTAATTACGAAGGCAAATGGAATTTTGTCCTTTATTACTAGAGGGATGGAGTTTAAAAACAACAAGGTTATGTTGCAGCTGTATAAGGTGCTGGTGAGGCCATACCTGGAGTTACTGTGTACAGTTTTGGTCTCCTTACTTGAGAAAGGATATACTGGCACTGGAGGGGGGGCAGAGGAGATTCACTAGGTTGATTCCGGAGTTGAGAGGGTTGGCTTATGAGAAGAGACTGAGTAGACTGGGTCTATACTCATTGGAATTCAGAAGACTGAGGGGAGACCTTATAGAAACATACAAGATTATGAATAATAATCACACATAAGAATAGATAAGCTAGAAGCAAGGAGATTGTTTCCACAGGTGAGTAAAACCAGAGCTAAGGGACATGGCCTCAAAATAAGGGGGAACAGATTTAGGACTGAATTGAAGAGGAATTTCTTCATCCAAAGTGTTGTGAATCTGTGGAATTCCCAGTGAAGCAGTTGAAGCTACCTCACTGAATACTTTTTAAGGCAAAGGTAGATAGATTTCCAACAGTAAAGGAATTGAGGGTTATGGTGAGAGGGTGGGTAATTAGAGTTGAGTCCACAAAAAGATCAGCCATGATCTCATTGAATGGTGGAGCAGGCTCGAGGGGCTGAATGGCCCACTGCTGCTATTGGCTCTTATAATAAGCAAATCTCAAAGCTATTCACTGTATCAGATTGGCGAACGGTTAATGATATTCCATGATGACAGCGTTGTTTTCTGGATATGTGAGAGAAGGGGATTGTGTTATTCTGCCATCTCTGATTTACAATGATCCTCTCAGCTGCAGCATGAATTGAAATTTCATGTTTGACAGAGCTTTGAATGAGATTAACCTTTCAGTGTTCATTCCCAGTCTAACCCTTGCTCTCTGGCTCAAGACAAATAAACCAGACAGTTTCCATTAAGTTCGAAATATAGCTGCAGTCCCTGGCCATCCAGCTGATCGGCTATCCCAGTAACTTCTTCCATTCTGTCACTATGGATTCTTGAGAGTTTCAGGAAAGTGTTCAGGAAAGTTACCACCGATCCATTAACAGATTTCACACATCCTTCACCAGCACTTCTGAAGTTTATTTTGCAAATTGTAGCTCACTGAGGAAGTGACTTCAATTGCCTTGAGTCACCTTCTGATTATTCCATCTGATGATCTAAACCCCGGTAACCTGATTATAAAGCACTTGGAACAAAAATGTTCAGTTTTCACTCACAGCTGTATTAGTGACGTGCGTTGCAGCAAGAAAAATAAATGTTTGCAAAAATACTGGAACATAAAGGAATACGTAGCTGCAAACTTCACTTAAAACAATACGCTTAAAATATGCTGCTTACTTCCAGTCATAATTAAATGTTAAATTTTCTCAAATTACTGCAGATGCCTGAATCTGAAACCAAAAGGAAAAAATGCTGGAAAATCTCAGCAGGTCTGACAGCATCTGTCAGGAGAGAAAAGAGCTGATGTTTCGAGTCCAGATGACCTTTTGTCAAAGTTACAGATGCTGTCAGGCCTGCTGAGATTTTCCAGCATTTTCACTTTTGTTTTCTTACTTCTTTCTGACCATTTAAGTTCAGATCACAAGACCATAAGACATAGGAGTAGAATTAGGCCATTCAGCCCATCAAGTCTGCTCTGCCATTCAGTCATGACTGATATTTTTCTCATCTCCATTCTCCTGCCTTTTCCCCATAACCCCGAACCCCTTATTAATCAAGAACCTATCTATCCCTGTCTTAAGGACACTCCACAGCCTTCTGTGATGAAGAGTTTCTCAGATTCACCACTCTTTGGCTGAAGAAATTCCTCCTCATCTCTGTTTTAAAGGGCGTCCCTTCAGCCTGAGGTTTTCATTTTTCCTACGAATGGAAACATCGTCTCCATGTCCTCTCTGTCCAGGCCTTGCAGTATCCTGTAAGTTTAGATAAGATCCTCCCTCATCCTTCTAAACTCCAATGAGTACAGACCCAGAGTCCTCAACAGTTCCTCATACGACAAGCTCCTCGTTCCAGGGATCATTCTTTTGAACCTCCTCTGGACCCTTTCCAAGGCCAGCACATCCTTCTTTAGATATGGGGCCCAAAACTGCTCACAATACTCCAAATGGGGTCTGACCAGAGCCTTATACAGCCTCAGGAGTACATCCCTGTTCCTGTATTCTTGCCTTTTCAACATGAATGCTAAAATTGCATTTGCCTTCCTAACTGCCGACTGAACCTGCACGTTAACCTTAAGGGAATCTTCAACAAGGACTCCCAAGTCCCTTTGTGTTTCTGATTTCCTAAGCGATTCCCCATTTAGAAAATAGTCTCTGTCTCCATTCCTCCATCTAAAGTGTATAGCCTCAGACTTTTCCACATTGTATTCCATCTGCCACTTCTCTGACCACTCTCCTAACCTGTCCAAGTCCTTCTGCAGCCCTCCTGCTTTCTCAATACTACCTGTCCCTCTACATATCTTTGTATCATCTGCAAACTTAACAACAGTGCCTTCAGTTCCTTCCTCCGAATCGTTAATGTATATTGTGAAAAGTTGTGATCCCAACACTGACCCCCTGAGTCACACCACTAGTGCATCCTGAGAAAGAGACCTTCATCCCCACTCTCTGCCTCAATGATAAATATTACTTGTATTACTTGTCTGAAGTTAAATGCTGGGAGGCTGGTCATTGTGTTCGTTACAGCTGTGAGTTGCTGAATTCAATCAATTATCGAGTAAAAATTATCGAGTTCTATGAGGATGTGTCTAGGGCAGTGGATAGAGTAGAGCCGGTGGATGTGGTCTTTCTGGATTTTCAGAAGGCGTTTGATAAGGTACCTCACAAGAGGTTACTGCAGAAGGTCAGAGGACATGGAGTTGGGGGTAGGGTGTTAGCGTGGATAGAGGATTGGTTGTCAAATAGGAGGCAGAGAGTGGGGGTCAATGGGTGCTATTCGGATTGGCGGTTGGTGACTAGTGGGGTGCCCCAGGGGTCGGTGCTGGGGCCTCAGCTATTTACCATTTATATAGATGATCTGGAGGAGGGAACCGAGTGTAGGGTGTCGAAATTTGCTGATGACACCAAGATTGGGGGAAAGGCAAATTGTGCGGAGGGTGTGGAGAGTCTGCAGAAGGATCTGGATAGGCTGGGCGAATGGGCCAGGAAATGGCAAATGGAATTTAATGTTGGCAAGTGTGAGGTGGTCCACTTTGGTAGGAAGAATGGTAGGAAGGACAATTACTTACGTGGCGAAAAACTGCAGCAGGCGACGGTGCAGAGGGACCTCGGGGTCCTTGTGCATGAGTCGCAAAAACCCAGCCTTGCAGGTGCAGCAGGTGGTCAGGAAGGCGAATGGGATGCTGGCCTTCATAGCGAGGGGGATTGAATATAAAAGTAGGGAGGTCTTGCTGCAGCTGTATAGGGCATTGGTGAGGCCGCAGCTGGAGTACTGTGTGCAGTTTTGGGTGCCGCACCTGCGCAAGGATATTTTGGCCTTGGAGGGAGTGCAGAGGAGGTTTACTAGGCTGATACCGGAGTTGAGGGGGTTGAGCTATGAGGAGAGGCTGAATAAACTAGGCTTGTACTCGTTAGAGTTTAGAAGAATGAGGGGAGATCTCATTGAGACGTATAAGATGATGAATGGGATGGATAGGATAGAGGTGGAGAGACTCTTCCCGCTCAAAAAAGACAGTAGGACTAGGGGGCACAGCCTCAAGATAAAGGGGGGGCGGTTTAGAACGGAGTTGAGGAGGAACTTCTTCACTCAAAGGGTGGTGAATCTCTGGAATTCTCTGCCCGTTGAAGTGGTGGAGGCTGCCTCGCTAAATGTTTTTAAGACGCGGGTTGATGGGTTTTTGATAAGAGAGGGGATTAAGGGTTATGGGGAGAGGGCGGGAAAGTGGAACTGAGCCACGACAGATCAGCCATGATCTTATTGAATGGCGGGGCAGGCTCGAAGGGCCAGATGGCCTACTCCTGCTCCTATTTCTTATGTTCTTATGTTCTCATAAAAACCT
Organism: Carcharhinus amblyrhynchos; assembly: GCF_965287045.1. Taxonomy (NCBI): domain Eukaryota; kingdom Metazoa; phylum Chordata; class Chondrichthyes; order Carcharhiniformes; family Carcharhinidae; genus Carcharhinus; species Carcharhinus amblyrhynchos. The sequence goes on along the minus strand of NC_137329.1, from coordinate 2,004,037 downwards.
AACATCAAATGGCCATTCACAAAATCTGTTGAACTTTGTATTTCACAGTCTTTCAAAGGATTGATCCACATATATTAATTCATTATTTAGGTGGAAATTTTAAATTGCAGCTTCTGAGAAAGAAACAGCGCTTTCGAAAAATATGATTCAAGTGATCCCTCAAGTAGAAGGGTGTTTTTTCTGAAAGGAGATCTATAACTATTTCCGAGGGATCAGTGCTGGGACCTCAGCTGTTTGTAATATATATAAACAACTTGGAAGAAAATGTAGCTGGTCTGATTAGCAAGTTGCAGATAATACTAATACTACTAATCTTAATACTAATCTTAATACTTATCTTAATACTAATCCTAAGATTGGTGGAGTTGTGGGTAGTGAAGGGGATTGCCAGAGAATACAGCAGGATATCGATAGGCTGGAAAATTGGGCAGAGAAACGGAAGTTGCAATTTAATCCAGATAAATGTGAAATGATGCATTTTGATAGACCCAATCCGGATGGGAGCTAGAAAAATAAATGGCTGAGCCATCAGGAGCAGAGACACACTGCGAGATCTGGGAGTACAGGTCCACAGATCCTTAAAAGTGGCAGCACAGGTGGAAAAGGTGTTGAAGAAAACTTATGTCATACTTGCCTTCATCAGCTGGGGCATTGAGTATAAAAGTTGGCAAATTTTGTTACAGTTGGTTAGGCCACCTTTGGAATAATGTGTCTGATTCTGGGTCACCACACTACCAGGAGATTGTGGAGGTTTTGGAGAGAATACAGAAAAGGTTTACCAGGATGTTGCCTCCCTCTCACTAAACCCCTTGTTCCCCAATATTCCTGGTACGTTATTTGTGTCCTCCTTTGTGAAGACAAAATCAAATATGTATTTACTTGGACCTCATTATAAATCTCCCTCTTTCTAACAGTGATGTCATTTAGGACCTGGTCGGCTCGGTTGGTAGACGTGTTACTGAGCCACTTTTGCTGATAGGCATTAAGGTCCCTCCACCCAGAGTATATCCTGTGCCCTCAATTCCTCCTCAAAGTGCTGTTCAAGATGAAGGGGTACCGATTCACCAGTTCCAGAGGTGCAGTAGCTGGTTACAGCAGGAGTCTTCCTTGTCCATGTTGCCATGAGTCTTTCTCTGTACTGCCACCTCTGCCAGCAGGGGCAGGACATACCCAGGGATGGTGATGATGCCTCTGAGGTATAATTCCTTGCCCATGACTATGGCAGACGGTTGCTTGACTAGTGTGTGGGAAAGGTCTCCCAAGTTCCTCGGACTGGTATGGTGGGCAGGGTTGGCATTGCCATTCTCACTTTCACCGCCTAGGCTAAATGATCCCATACCATTCTTCATAGACTTTCTGGTGGCTAGATACAACTTTAGAAGCCATCTCATAAAGTCATAAAGTCATAGAGGTTTACAGCATGGAAACAGAGGTTTACATGTCCTTCAGCCCAACTTGTCCATGCCACCTTTTTTTTTAGACCACTAAGCTAATTCCAATTGCCTGCATTTGGCCCATACCCCCTTATACACATCTTACCCGTGTAACTATCTAAATGTTGTTTAAAAGACAAAGTTGCATCCGCCTCTACTACTACCTCTGGCAGCTTGTTCCAGACACTCACCACCCTCAGGAAGAAATTGTCCCTCTGGCCACTTTTGTATCTCTCCCCTCTCACTTTAAACCTCTGCCCTCTAGTTTTAGACTCCCCTACGTTTGGGAAAAGTTATTGACTATCTACCTTGTCTATGTCCCTCATTATTTTATAGACCTCTGAGGTCACCCCTCAGCCTCCTATGCTCCACAGAAAAAAGTGTTAGTTTATCCGGTCTCTCCTTATAACTCAAACCATCAAGTCCCAGTAGCATTCTAGTAAATCTTTTATGCACTCTTTCTAGTTTAATAATATCCTTTTCACAATAGGGTGACCAGAACTGAACACAGTGTTCCAGGTGGTCTTACCAATGTCTTGTACAACTTCAACAAGACATCCAAACTCCTGTATTCAATATTGTGACCAATGGAACCAAGCATGCCGAATGCCTTCTTCACCACTCTGTCCACCTGTGACTCCACTTTCAAGGAGCTATGAACATGTACCCCTAGATCTCTCCCCAGTGCCCTGCCATTAACTGAGTAAGTCCTGCCCTGGTTCAATCTACCAAAACGCATCACCTCACATTTTTCTAAATTAAACTCCATCTGCCATTCATCAGCCCACTGGCCCAAATGATCAAGATCCAGTTGCAATTGGAGATAACTTTCTTCATTGTCCACTATGTCACCAATCTCTTGGTGTCATTTGCAAACTTATTAACCATGCCTCCTAAATTCTCCTCCAAATCATTAATATAAATGACAAATAGCAGTGGATCCAGCACTGATCCCTGAGGGACACTGCTGGTCACAGCACTCCAGTTTGAAAAAACAACCCTGTACAACCACCCTCTGGCTTCTGTCAAAAAGCCAATTTGTATCCATTTAGATCCCTCACCCTGGATCCCGTGAGATTTAACTTTATGCAACAACCTACCATGTGGTACCTTGTCAAAGGCCTTGCTAAAGTCCGTGTAGACAACATCAACTGCGCTGCCCTCATCTACCTTCTTGATCACCCCTTCAAAAAACTCAATCAAATTTGTGAGACATGATTTTCCACTCACAAAGCCGTACTGACTGAGAACGTTTAAAACCCAATCATGTTGCTGTGGGGTTTCAAGTCAAATTGGCAGCACGATGGCAGAGTGGTTAACACTGCTGCCTCACAGTGCCAGGGATTCAGGTTCAATTCTGCCATTGGGTTACTGTCCGTGAGGAGTTTGCACATTTTCCCTGTGCCTTCATGGGTTTCCTCCGGGTGCTCTGGTTTACTTTCAAAGATATGCGGGTTTATTGGCCACGGTAAGTTGCCCCTTCATGTCAGGGGGTTTAGCAGTGTAAATCTGTGGGGTTACAGGTATAGGGCCTGAGTGGGATTGTTGTTGGTACAGACTCGGTGATTCTATGTTGGCCAGGTCAGGTAAGGGCCACACATCTCCTTTCCTAACGCACATTAGTGAAGCAGATGGGTGTTTAAAACAATGGTTTTAAAATCAATAGGATTTCAATTCCAGATTTTTAATGATTGAATTCAAAATCTACCAACTGTCGGGTGGGATTTGAATCCTGGCTCTCTGAACATTACCCTGGACCTTGAAGTTAATAACTTAGTGATAACACCACTGCACCAACACTTCTCCGACAATGCAAAACAAAGTTTCTTGCACATGTAAATGGAAATGGTCTGTTTTAATGCAAATCATTTTAATTAGGATTAAATATTCTAACTTGTTAACAAAAATGCTAAGTGCAAAATGTAATTAGTTTTATTGCTCCAAGCAACAGATTGTAGCTACACTTGAGAATTACCATCGACGGTGTGATATTAATTTATTTTTTGCAGTAAACTGTGGTTTGTGCTGGTAACATCTTGAAAAGGGTATTTTTCTTTCTGGAAATAAGGACTGATCTTCTTTGACTCCAAATATATATTTCTGAACTGCCAAATAATAACAAGACAGACTTCTTTATCAAAATCTAATCTTAATACAGATTCATGTCCCTTTTTATTCTGTTTGGAACTGGAAGCAGGATTGACGTGGATTAAGTCTGATAGGTGGCAGCTGCTTTACGGCTGCTAAGTGGCACTGCTGGTGTTCTGATTTCCTACATCCTGTTGGGCTTCAAATGAGAAGCTTGACATAAAATTAAAAGTAATTATCGGCACACTTCCACACATATTCTCAAGTTATGAAGCACATTCAGCACTTGCAATGAAATGATTTTTGTTTGTGTTTCACAGTTGTAAGTGGTCACATCATTATAGGATTAAATATGATTTTGCTTAATTTTACATATCAATGTCGTTGTTAGCATGTGTCATAAACAAAAGTTATTTTTGAGAAAAATTAGAAACTACATTAAAAGTTTGTACATAAATGATTGCCTCATATTCTAATTAACAATTAATAGTCAATGACATTCCAAATCATTCTGATTTTTGCTTTATTTGCCTTATACTTGAAACATGAATTTAACAGGAATAGTTGCAGCAATATTTCCAACATTCATCCACATGAAATTCAGATAACTGCTATTTTTTCAATGTCAAATGCTTGGGTTGAGGTTTTATTTTCCAACTTTTAAATGCTGGACATCTGTGTCATTGATTTATCCCAATGCAAATGTGGATTAGGAAGGCAGGAATATTTGTCTGTGCTAATTTAAAAAGTATACATCCATTTCTCTGATTGTTTAGTAGGCATTCACCAATGTCCCTGTTTGTTTGGAGTTCAATTTCTGATAGAGATGGCCTGAGATTTAACAACCTAATGGAGACCAATACATAGCTTTGGACCTTATGGAAGGATGAATTTGAATCTCAGTTGGGACAAATCGCCACACTAATATTCTAGTTGTAGTGTAAGTTTAAACTGATAGAAGCAGAAAAAAGAAAATTAAACCAAAGGAAGAAACAATAATACATCAATGACATGTCAGGGATAAGTTGGTCAATTTTAAGTAAGCTTCTCTTTCCACCTGATACTGTCTTTTAAGATTATTTTTTAAATGTGTAGGTGGCTTACTGCAGTGCATCTTACAGATGGTATAAACTCTGCATTGTGCATTGGTGGTTGAAAGACTCAGTGTTTAGGGTGCTGGAGCTGGTATCAATCAAGAGGGATGCTTGTTCTGAATGGCACTGAACATTTTGAGATTGTTGGATTCATCCAGGAAATGGAGATTATTCCATCAATTTTTATTCATTTATGGGACATGGGTGTCACTGGCTGGCCAGAATTTATTGCCCATCCCTAGTTGCCCGAGGGCAGTTGAGAGTCAGCCACATTGCTGTGGCTCTGGAGTTACATGTGGCCAAGTCAGTAAAGACAGCAGATCTCCTTCCCTAAGGGACGTCAGTGAACCAGATGGGTTTTTACAACAATTAGGCCTCATTTGGAGTACTGTGCGCAGTTCTGGTCGCCTCACTATAGGAAGGACATAGAAGCTATTGAAAGGGTACAGAGGAGATTTACAAGGATGTTGCCTGGACTGGGAGGCATGCCTTACGAAGATAGGTTGAGGGAGCTGGGACTCTTTTCCCTGGAGAGACGAAGGTTGAGAGGTGACCTGATAGAGGTTTATAAAATGTTGAGAGGAACAGATAGGGTGGATTCTCAGAGGCTATTTCCCCGGGTTGAAATGGTGGCTATGAGAGGACACAGATTTAAGGTGCAGGGAGGCAAGTACAGAAGTGATGTTAGGGGTAAGTTTTTCACTCAGAGGGTGGTGAGTGAATGGAATCGGCTGCCGTCAGTGCTGGTGGAGGCGAACTCGCTGGGGTCTTTTAAAAGACTTCTGGATGAGTTTATGGGGTTTTATGGGATTGGGGGTTATAGATAGGCCTATAGATTGGTAGGTGTTGATGTGATCAGCGCAACTCGTGGGCCGAAGGGCCTGTTTGTGCTGTAGTGTTCTATGTTCTATGTTCTAATTAACAATGGTTTCATGGTCACCAGTAGATTCTTAATTCCAGATTTTTTTATTGAATTTAAATTGCTCCGTCTGCCGCTGTGGGACTTGAACCCGGGTCCTCAGAACATTCGCTGAGTTTCTGGATGAATAGTTTGATGATGATGCCACGAGGCTATCGCTTCCCTTCTGACTTGGGGTGGGCAGGCTTTGGATTGACAGGAGGTAAGTTATTGACTGCAGGAGCCCCAGCCTCTGACCTGGTCTTTCAGCCACAGTATTTATATTTAGTTCAGTTCAGTTCCTGGTTAATGGTAACCCTGCGGATGTGGATAGCGAAGGATTCAATAATGACAATATGTTGATTTTGAAGGGACAATAGTCAAATTCCCTCTTGTTAAATAAAGGCAAATACTGCGGATGCTGGAATCCGAACAAAAGCTGGAAATGCTGGAGAAACTCAGCAGGTCTCACAGCATCTGTGGAGACAGAATAGAGCCAATATTTCAAAGATGACCCTTTGTCAGAGCTTGTTAGAGGTGGCACTTGTATGGCATGAATTACTTGTCACTTGTCAGCCTGGATATTGTCCAGGTCTTGCTGCATTTAATATGGTTTGCTTCAGTATCTGAGGAGTTACCAATGGTTTTGAACATTGTGCAATCATAAGTGGGTTAGTTAGATGGATTAGCCATGATAAAATCACATCAGACTCACGGAGCTTTCTCAATTACTAGGAGACACAGGTTTAAAGTGCGAGGGGCAAGGTTTAAAGGAGATGTACAGGGCAGATTTTTTACACAGAGAGTGGTAGGTGCCTGGAACTCACTGGTGGGTAAGTAGTGGACACAGTAAGAAGTCTCACAACACCAGGTTAGAGTCCAACCAGGTTATTTGTTAGGTGTGTGGAAGGTTCTGAACTTTCCACATGCCTGACGAAGGAACACCATTTCTGAAAGCTTATGGGATTACTATCAAATAAACTGGTTGGACTCTAACCTGGTGTTGCGAGACTTCTTACTGTGTTTACTCCAGTCCAATGCCAGCATCTCTACATCGTGAGTAGTGGAAGCAGAGATGATAGTGAATTTAAGGGGCGTCTTGACAAATGCATGAATAGGATGAAAATGGAGGGATATAGTCCCCGGAAGGATAGGAGGTTTTAGTTAAGTCAGGCAACATGGTCGGTGTAGGCTTGGAGGGCCGAAGGGCCTGCTCCTGTGCTGTAATTTTCTTTGTTCTTTGTCTGAGATTACGGGGATAGAGCTACAGAGAGGACCTGGGTAAAATATTATGTCGGAGAATCAAGGCAGGCTCAATGGGCTGAATGCTCTCCTCCTGCATGCAGGGACTCGATGACTCTATAATTCTATAACTTAGAACATTGATCTCAAAAAAAAACCACAACCATCCTCCTTTGTGCTAGTTCTGATGAACCAGTGGAGGTTCCCTGGATTCCCACTGAGTTGAGTTCTGCTCAGTGTTAATTGTATTTTAATAACATTATTAGAATACCCAGATGGAGGGCATTGTTTCATTAAGTACCCTGGACAAAAACAAATAGGCCGGCGGTGGGGCTGGGGACGGGGGGGGGGGTCCTCTTGTCCAGGTTGTTCTTTCGGGTCATTCTTTCGGGTGGAACCAAGCAAACAAACTTAAATTACATTCAGACAAAGAAAAAGGGGGCAGCTCCCCAAAAGGAGGGGGAACGGCCCGAACAGAAACAAGAAGTACAAAGGACCTCTTCTATTTGTGGTATATATTAATGACTTGGAAGAGGGGGTAGGTGGTGTGATCAGCAAATTTGCTGATGACACTAAGATGGTTGGATTGGAGGGTACTGAGGAGCAGTGCCTGGCAATGCAACAGGACATAGACAGGCTGGTAGATTGGGCAGATAGATGGCAAATGGAATTTAATCCGGAGAAATGCGAGGTGATGCACTTTGGCCGGAATAATGTGGAGGGGAGTTATACGATAAAAGGTAGAACTATCCGGAGTATAGATACGCAGAGAGACCTGGGGGTGCAAGTGCACAAGTCCCTGAAGGTGTCGGTGCAGGTGCAGAATGTGATGAGGAAAGCGTATGGTATGTTAGCCTTCATAGGAAGGGGTATAGAATATAAGAGTAGGAGTCTGAAGTTGCAGTTGTATAGAACGTTGGTTAGGCCTCACTTGGAGTACTGCATCCAGTTCTGGTCGCCGTACTACCGGAAGGATGTAGAGATCCTGGAGAGAGTGCAGAGGAGATTTACCAGGATGCTGCCTGGTATGGAAGGGCTGTCTTACGAGGAAAGATTGAACGAACTTGGGCTGTTTTCCCTTGAGAGACGTCGGCTGAGGGGGGATCTAATAGAGGTTTATAAGATTATGAAGGGGATAGATAGAGTAAATGGTGGTAAGCTTTTTCCGCTATTAGAAATGGATAGAACGAGGGGTCACGGGCTTAGGGTGAGGGGGGCTAGGTATAAGACAAATATTAGAGGGCAGTTTTTCACGCAAAGGGTAGTGGGGGTGTGGAATGCACTGCCGAGTAAGGTGGTGGAAGCAGGCACGCTAGGGTTGTTTAAGAGTCACTTAGACAGCCACATGAGCGGTCTACATATAGGGGGATATAGCAGGCCTTACTAAACATTGTAGGCTTGGGATTCCGTTTTTGCCTCAGGGATGTTACAGTCTTTGCCTGTTTAATAATGAATTTTTTGTCTCCACAGGCATTTAAGTCCACCTTGTTGACCAGCAAGGGGCATGCATGCGGCAGGTTGTAGTGGGCTGCTCTTGGATGTTGCTTCGGGAGTTCCCTATTGCTTCATGTCGTTAGTGCGCTTAAACTGGACCATCTCGAGGGCAACATGACAGCTCAGAGACTATCTCTGTTGCTGTGCGGACACATGGATTTGGGCCTGTGTCTGTGGGAGTTTGCGCGTTCTCCCCGTGGTTGCGTGGGTTTCCTCCGGGTGCTCCGGTTTCCTCCCACATCCCAAAGATGTGCTTTTAGGCTGATTGATTGGGTAACAAATTGTCCCTATATTGGACCTCCCTGATCCTCGCACATTAGGCGTAGACTACAATCATGAATAGGTCACTGAGACAATGGGACGGCGGCGCGGGCTCGTTGGGCCGAAGGGCCTGTTTCCCGTGCTGTGTTGTTCTTTGTTCTTTGAAACTTAAGACACGTCAAATCAAAATGTGAATGTCGGTGTCTACAACACATCTCAGCCCCTGCGGTGCCCAGTGGGCACGGGAGACATTGACTGTGCCTATAGACACCGCATGCTCCCTCTCCAGGGGCACCTGGCAGCAAACATAGCTGCGGTAGAGGGGCAGGCAGTCGGTGCGGATGACCCCCCCTGAGGCCAGGCGGGGAGGGGGGGGTGCTGCTGGTGTGTGCAGAGAGCTAGAGAATGAACAAAGTCAGTAAACTTGTTCAATCAAGAAAATGGCTGTGTCTTGGTTTTTGACTTCACCAGCCAGCCCGGATTGTATTAACATTGGAAAAGAGGATGATGGTGATCTAAAGGTGAAGATTGGAATCTAAGATTCCTTCACAAGTAGAAGACAGAGTTAATTTGGAGAATTGTTGAAACCACGTAGTCAGATATAATTTTTCACTGTTGTGCTGTGGAGCTGAAATGAAATTGAAGAATAAAGTGAGTGTATGGGTTATGTTTTAATGAAAGCAAAAGCAAGGTATGGCCTTGGCACTTTACACAAGGGCAAAGTATTTTCAGAGATAAAGACTCATCAGTTGGAAACAGAACTGAGTCTGGATGGTCTCTTATAATTTATAGACAAAACGCCTAAGTAAAGGATGCTTCAGTCAGCAAGTCCTGGGTAAACCTGGACATCTGGTGCATTGTTGCTTACTGAAGCAGAGGGACAATAGGGAGAGTATGGCTTTGTTTTAAAAGCCTTTCTCCCCCTTCCTAATCCTCTTCCTGCAGTTTCTCTCGCTCTGCATAACCTCACCCTCTCTGTCATCCTGTGACTTGAGGAGAAGTTGGCACCAAAGTTTGTCAAGAATCCTCAAAGTTCGAACCGAGCACCTTGTGCCGCACCACTCCTCACAGACCGCAGCAACATTAAAGTTGAAAGTAGCTGATGATCTCCAGGCTGTTGAATGTTTATTCTGTTACATAAGATTAATAAAGGCAATTAGTTGGAGTTTTGAACTCCAAAATAGCAGTGCTGGCATTAACTCATCATCGTCTGCTGACAGGTCCCAATTTTTTATTCTGCCTTCTTCCAGCAGACACCAATGTCTTCAGTAACATGGAGCCCACACTGTTCACAGCAGAGCTTTGCACTGACATCATTTTGAAGCCACAGTAGCTAAGAAGTTAAATTATGTGGACTATATTCTCCCTGCGCCATGTGGATTTCCTCTGGGTGCTCTGGTTTCCTGCCACAGTCCAAAGATGTGCAGATTAGGTGGATTGACCATACTATATTGTGCCTTAGTGTCAGGGGGACTAGGGTAAATACATGAGGTCACAGGGATAGGGCCTGGGTGGGATTGTGGTCGGTGCAAACTCGATGGGCCAAATGGCCTCTTTCTGCGCTGTAGGGATTCTATGATTTGATGACATGATGATATGATTCTACAGCCTTCATTAATCGAGGGATTGAGTTTAGGAGTCGGGAGGTAATGCTGCAGCTTTATAAGACCCTTGTCAGACCCCACTTGGAGTACTGTGCGCAGTTCTGGTCGCCTCACTACAGGAAGGATGTGGAAGCTATTGAGAGGGTGCAGAGGGGATTTACAAGGATGTTGCCTGGACTGGGAGGCATGCCTTATGAAGATAGGTTGAGGGAGCTGGGACTCTTTTCCCTGGAGAGAAGAAGGTTGAGAGGCGACCTGATAGAGGTTTATAAAATGTTGAGAGGAATAGATAGGGTGGATTCTCGGAGGCTATTTCCCAGGGCTGAAATGGTTGCTATGAGAGGACACAGGTTTAAGGTGCTGGGAAGCAAATACAGAGGAGATGTCAGGGGTAAGGTTTTCACTCAGAGGGTGGTGAGTGAGTGGAATCGGCTGCCGTCAGTGGTGGTGGAGGCGAACTCGCTGGGGTCTATTAAAAGACTTCTGGATGAGTACATGGGATTTAATGGAGTTGGGAGTTACAGGTAGTTCTATGGCCTGGTAGGTATGGATATGATGGCACAACTTGTGGGCCGAAGGGCCTGTTTGTGCTGTAGTGTTCTATATCTTAACGCAAAGTTGTTATGGACTAAGGAAGAATGTATAGATAATTGCTGCTAACATATTTGAATCTTTCTTTGCTAAATTGTGCATTTTCCAAGCTACACTCCTTTATATTAGTTGTTCGTCCATCGTCATCAATGAGGACCTCGACACCATTAGTCATTTTGAGGCTGGTTGCAGTGTGTCCAAAGATGACTGATCAGGGCCAATTCGGGCACGGAATGTCCTGGAACATATTGGGCAGACTTGTGTAGACACTGTCGTTGTTGCGCTGGTGGCTCTGGGCTTGTGCAGCTCGCGCTTAAGTTGTGCTTCAGCAATACACCTTGCTTCGTGAGCTTGACAGCCTTTGTGGATGAGGCAGCGCCAGGTTTATTGTTTATACTGATATAATCAGACTCTGTCCAACCTGCTCCTGGTGACAATTCCACAAAATAGCCCCAAGCCAATGAGGCCAAGTGAGACACATAACGTGCCATTTTTCAATTTGCTATCTCCAGAATGAGCAGCATTGCTCCACTGAGTCCCTGCAGGAAAGTATGGGCCTCCTCGTTTCCATGTTGCACCTCCCCCATAGCCTCTGGAACCTCACAACACTCTGTCTAACATCAGTTAAACTGTGGTAACTGACCAGAAGCCACAGTCAACATCCTGTTTGGTTTGTCATCCTGATTGATCAACTACATTGAACATCCACTAGTTCCACCTGGCTTCTTGTCAAGGGTTAAAATTGGCCCTCAAAAGAGAAATAAAAGTTGAAAAATAAGATTCCAGTTTTCTCATTGCAACATCTCCGAGAGTGTTTCTGTCACTTGTGTGATCTGCAATACTGCCACGGTGTGAGTCATCCCTTTAAGTGGCAGATCAACAGGCTTCATTACGTAAATGCACAAAGAACACTTTGCAATCCTTCTTTGAACTCTTTGGTTGGTGCTGGGAAGCCAATGCTAACCAAACTTCAAACCTTTCAGCCTGATTTGCTGGTCAGTGGTGAAAAATTGTTGTGATTGTACAGCTGGACAGGAAGGAATAATTGTCCAGCTCGCTGTACACAGCTGGGAACTCACTCACTGGTAGCACTGATCGGAAATGCAGATAAAAACTACACGTGATTTACTGACCACTCATAGAAACAGGAGGAGGCCATTCAGCCCTTCGAGCCTGCTCCACCATTCATTATGATAATGGATGATCATCCAACTCACTCCGTTCCCACTGGCTCCAAATCGTCAACCCTGCTAATTACATCCTTGAAGAATCCCAGTCAAGTATAATTTCCCTTTCATAAATCCGTACTGACTCAGTCTGATCCTGCCACTATTTACCAGGTACTCTGTTTTACATTTGAAATGTCCAGTGTAAGTCCACAGGTTTGATGTTCTTGATGAGCTGAACCCCGAGCTGAAATTGGAAATTGATTTCTTGAAGCTCAATTGTTTCCAACATTTTTACCCCTTGTTTTCTTTCTCTCTCTCTCGCTCTAACACACACATTTTGCCTTGTTGTGTCTCTAGTTCACTCGTTGACCTCTTTTATTGCCAAGGAGTTTGACTGCACCGACTAATAGGCATTGTAGGGAGCTGGGGAACACGCTGTTCCTGTCTATTGATGACATCCTCGGCATAACTTAATATCTGTGCTGCCTCCTAATGATCATGTGCTCAGCAATAATGGGCATAGGATCGATCTGCCTATCAGGAACAGCGGATATCTGGAGCATAGGAGACTGAGGGGTGATCTTATAGAGGTCTACAAAATAATGAGGGGCACAGATCAGCTAGATAGTCAATATCTTTTCCCAAGGGGAGGTGAGTCTAAAACTAGAGGGCACAGGTTTAAGGTGAGAGGGGAGAGATACAAAAGGATCCAGAGGGACAATTATTTCACACAGAGGGCGGTGAGTGTCGAACGAGCTGCCAGAGACAGTAGTAGAGGGGGGTACAATTTTTTCTTTCCAAAAGCGTTTAGGCAGTTACAAGAGTAAAATGGGTTTAGAGGGATATGGGCCAAATGCAGGCATTTGGGATTAGCTTAGGGGTTTAAAATAAAAGGTAGCACGGACAAGTTGAGCCGAAGGGCCTGTTTCCATCCGACAAACATCTATAACTCTATCAGGCTTTCCTGGCATCTCTTCAAGGCAGGGCAGCCAGCACTCATTAAAGGAAAGGTAAAGTCTGTCTTCAAAAAGGAAGAAGCATCTCTGAACAGGGAAATGTTTGCAGCAAAGCTCCCTGATGTTGATCCAGATATTTGGAATCATCAAATAATCAAGAGAAAAGAGATTATTTCGCTCCCATTGGGAAGGAAGCTTTTCAGCCAACACCTCAGTGCAGAGTGATCTATTTCAGCAGTTTAACTCCAAAGATGCATCTGCACTTCAGAAAAAGTTCACTGATTTCTGCAGTGTTGCCAATGGAGGAGTACTCCTCTCTCTCTCTCTCTCTCTGCTTAATCCTGCTTAATCCTGCATCACTCGCAAACTCACTCCCACAACACTCTGGTTTCTGATAGACAGGGGATTAAGGGTTATGGGGAGAAGGCGGGAAAGTGGAACTGATCCACTTCAGATCAGCCATGATCTTATTGAATGGCGGGGCAGGCTCGAGGGGCTAGATGGCCGACTCCTGCTCCTATTTCTTATGTCCTTATGTTTCCTCATGTGGGTGATTCCAGAACTCCAGGAATACTGTCTTAAAATTAAAGGCCACTATTTTTGGATGGAGGTGAGTTTTTTTTCTCTCTGAGTTGCATGATTTTGAAACTCTCTACCTCTGAAGGTGCCTCAGGTAGAGTCACTGAATATTTCAAGGCAGAGGTAAATAGGTCCTTGCTTCGCAAAGGATCAAAGGTTGTCAAGGGTTGGATATGAATTTGGAATTCAAAACACACACAGATCAACGACAACCTTATTGAATGGTGGAACAGGCTCGAGGGGCCAAATGGCCTACTCCTGTTCCTATTTTGTATGTGCATACAGTTGTGTATCTTCCTGCCAGACATTCCATCTGCACCGTCCACTTCACAAACATCAGGCATCTGACCGTTTAGTTCTTCTGCTTTCATTTTGTCCAGCTATGAAATACAGAGGCCCAGTTTTGTTGTTGTTTATTATTAACTAGTACAGCAACCCGTGACTATCAAAAACAGACACAAAGAAGATAAATGACTTCATCAATCTCAGTGGCTGTCAGATCCCAGAAAGATGGTGAAGGAAAGAACTGGAACCCTTTTTACACACAATCGTTACCGTTTACTGGCAGAGTTACACATTACAAGCATCGACCTCCTGACCCAGCCACCATGGTTTCAATTTGCTCAGGTTCACTGTGACGCCAGTCAGTGCCCACCATCCACATTACATGAATTACAATGACTGAACAATTAACAGTGGCAATTCTGTTTGGAGGAAGGGCGTAAAATAGCTTCGCAAAAATGTTCAGATTTTCCAGTTTATGTTTCTTTCGAGTAAACCTGCTTGCTGGATCTGTTAGATTAGTGGATTTACCTCAGAAATCCTTTCTTTCTTAGCACCAGGGCGAAAACTGGTCTCCAGATACTCAGTCTAATAACAATGGAAACATGAACAAGTGCTAGACTGTAATAAAGTGGCTGCAAGGTAACTCATCTGGGATACGGCTTGTGCTTGAGAAACCTTGCAACTAATACTAATTGGCAAAGATATGCCCTACTTAGAGATATACTGAATATTTTAGATTAACTTGTTTTGATCATTATTGACAAATAAGACCATTGAGCCTACTCTCGGCTACTGACCCTTCTGCCGAATTGATTACATCATTAAAAGTTTCCATATCTTCAAAAGAATTCAAAGGTCTATTCTTTCTAATTAAACCCAGTTGGGAACAGGTAATGTTAAAGTTAATAGATAATTCTACTGAAGGCAAATACTAATCAGCTTGAAAATTACTTTTGTAATCTTTTAAATCATTTCAGTAAATGCAAGAACAGTGGGAGGCTTGAGAACACGGTGGAATTAAACGCAGTCACATAAAGAAACATAGAAAGGTAGAAACTTGACGCAAGCACTGACCATTTGGCCTTTCGAGCCTGCTCCTCCACTCATTTTGATCGTGGCTGATCATTGAATTCAATATCCTGATTCCGCCTTCCCCCCCATATCCCTTCATTCCTTTAGCCTCAAGAGCGATATCTCATTTCTTCTTGAAATCAATACTTTGGCCTCAACTACTTTCTGTGGGAGTGAATTCCACACATTCACCACCCTCTGGGTGAAGAAATTTCTCCTCACCTCGGTTCTAATCCTCAGACTATGACACCTAGTTCTGTACCCTCCCCCCCCACCCCATCAATGGGAACATTCTTTCTGAATCTACCCTGTCAAATCCTGTTTGAATTTTCTAAGTTTTTACAAGATCCCCTCTCACTCTTCTAAACTCCAGTTAATATAATCCTAACTGACTTAGTCTCTCCTCGTATGACAGACCTGCCATCCCCAGGAATCAGCCTGATAAACCTTCGCTGTGCTCCCTCTATAGCAAGGACATCCTTCCTCAGATAAGGAGACCAAAACTGCACACAATACTCCAGGTGTGGCCTTATACAATTGCAGCAAAACATCCCCATCCCTACACCAAAATCCTCTTGCTATGAGGCCAACATAACATTTACCTTTCATACTGCCTGCTGTACCTGCACACTTACTTCCAGCGATTGATGCACAAGGACTCCAAGGACGTGGGGTATCCAGCTCACTTAATTTACACTCATTCAAGTAATAATCTGTCTCCCTATTATTGCTACCAAAGTGGATAATCTCACATTTATCCACATTATGCATCCAATTATTATTATTCCGAATCATTAATATATAATGTGAACAGTTGGGGTCCTGGCACAAATCCCTGTGGAACCCCACTGGTCACTGACTGCCAATCAGAAAAAAATCCCATTTATGCTATCTCTTTGCTTCCTATCTGCTAATCATCTGCCGATCCATCTCAAAACATTGCCTGCAATCCCATGTGCTTTAACTTTACATAGTAACCTGTTACGTGAAACCTTGTTGAAAGCCTTCTGAAAGTCTAAATAAACCACATCCACTGGTTCTCCTCGGTCAATTCTACAAGTTTCATCCTCAAGAAAATTCCAATAAATTCGTCAACCATGATTTCCCTTTTGTAAATCCATGCTGATTTTGTCTGATTATCCCACTGTCTTCCAAATGCTGAATTATGAAATCCTTGATATTGGACTTCCCCAGTACTGACGTTAGGCTCACTGGTCTATAATTCCCTATTTTCTCTCTACCTCCTATTTTGAATAGCGGGCTTACATTAGCTACCCTCCAAACTATATGAACCATTCCAGAATCTAAAGAATTTTGGAAAATAACCACCAATGGATCTACTATTTCCAGGGCCAGTTCCTTCAGTTCTCTGAGATGGAGATTATCAGGACCTGGAGATTTATCCACCCTCAATCCCATCAATTTCCCCAAAACCATTTCCCTACTAATGTGGATTTCCTTCAGCTCCTCACTAAAACATGTTTCTCTCAGCACCTTCTAGCACAAAATTCATGTCTTCCTTTGTGAAGACTGAAGCAAAGTATAAATTTAATTCCTCAACCATTTCATTATTCTGCAGTATAAATTCTCCCATTTCTGACTGTAAGGGGCCTTCACTCATTGTTGTCAGTCTTTTTCTCTTTATGTAACTATAGAAACTTTTAGAGTCAGTTTTTGGAGATGATTTTACCATTTTGATTCTAAGTGCTGAACCTGGGCGCAATTCAGACCTGACTTGGAAATCTGCCCTCAGGCGCCCCCAGACGCACTCAGCCTGAGAAAAAAATTGCGAGTCTGAATCGTCTTGTGGGCGAGGCTCAGCGCTCCTGAAACACTGCTGCTCCGATCGGAGCCTTCGACTGCGCACATGCAGTGAAAAAAAATCGAAAAACGCTCCCCTGTCACATCACTCCCAGGCCACAAAATCAGGTAAAGTGGCCCAGGGGCGATGGCCCCCACAGACATCGCCCCACCCCAACAATATAACTGTCGCTCTTATCCACACCGGCCTCCCCGTTACCCAGACCAATCACGACCCCCTGCCCCTTTCCCCTCCACCGATCGCCTGCAGATTGGCAGCGGATCTCCTATGTCCCTGCCCCTCACCCCCTCAGTCCCCCACCAGAGAATGGTTGGGCCTTCCTTCCTCCTCCCCCTGCCCCCCCCCCCCCCCCCCCCACCCACCAAGAGTGTGATCTGGCCCGCCTCCATGCGCCCTGCACCCCTGCCCCCACTCCTCCCCCACCCCCCCGCCTCCCCGCCACCACCACCGATCTGAATCCGAGAGCCACCGGGAGCTCTGAACTCACTTCATCATAAACAGGAGCGCTCGAAGTGGGTCTTTGCCGAGCATTGTCTATTTTGTGCCAAATCTGGACAGGCATACGCAGTGATTAAGGGGCAAATCTGGTAAATTTAGGCGTCCAGCTCATCAAGCCAGTTTAAATTTATGCATTCACCTCACGCCTGACTTTACCAAGTTTTCGCACCTGAAAACGGGTGCAACACAACGGTAAATTTGGGTCCGTTATATTCTCTGCTAGCTTACTTTCACTCTCTACTTTTCCCTTCTTAATCAATCCCTTGGTCCTCCTTTGCTGAATTTTAAACTGCTCCCAGTCTTCAGGCCTATTGCTTTTTCTTCCCAATTTATATGTTTCTTCTTTGAACCTGATCCTATCTCTAATTTCCCTGTAAGCCATGGTTTGGCCACAATTCCCTTACCACTCTTGCGCCAAACAGCAATAAGTAACTTCTGGAGTTCACCTATTTGTTCTTTAAATGCCTGCCATTGCCTGTCCACTGTCTTTCCTTTCAGTAATGTTTCCCAGTCTGTCATGGCCAATTCATGCCTCATACCGTTAGTTTAAACCCTCCCCAACCACTCCAGCAAAAACCTCCAATCCCTTCAAATTACATCAGTCCTGATCCTGCCCCGGTGTAACTCATCCTCCCTCAGAACCAATCCCAATGCTGTAGGAAACCTTCCCCCTCACACCAACTTTTCAGCTATGTATTAATCCTATGTGTCCTGCTGTTTCTACTCTGCCCAGCACGTGGCACCGATAGTAATCCTGAGATCACTATCTTTGAGATCTTACTTTCCAGCTGGTTTCCTTGCTTCCTGTATTTTGCTTTCAGGACCTCATCCCTTTTTTTAACCAATGTCATTTGTACCAACATGTACAAGGACCCTTTAAATCAAACTTTTGAAAGATGTTTTGTTTCAGATTATATGCAATTCTCTCAGGCTCTTCTCTCCTTCTCTCCGTTACTACCCAATATAACCTTTACAAACTATGAACCACAGAAATTACCTCTGAGACTACAAGTGATAAAATTATTAAATACGTACCTGAACTTTCTACTTATCAATCAACTCTTTCCCTCGTGTTCTCCCCTACTGCAGTAGGGCAAGACCACACCTTGCTTTTACCTTGTTGTCCTCCTCACGGTGCCTTTTTTTTTGGTTAGAGGAAGAGTGAGGGAGGGAAACACTAATGAAATATTTCGTGTTTAACCTCTCCTTGGCACCAGCTCTTCCTCTACCCACAATACAATCTGTGTGACTGGCGACTTCTTCCAGAATGTTCCTTTGTGAAGTCTCTTTGTGCCTCTGCTGAATCAAGGAGTGGAATAGAAAGAGAGATAGACACTGTGAGAACAACAGGAGGTGAAAGAGCCTCTTCCACATGTCCAACAGATGAAGACTTCTCAAGTGGTTTGCGCACCTCTCTAAAATAGTTCCACTTCAGCATGAACTGTCCTTTCCCTCCTTGAAGGGGACAGGGTGTTGTGACTCGATCAGGATCCCCACAGTTGGGGTACAATCTGGCCATGAAGATGATGCATTGATGAGATTGCTGAGATTTCCTTCTCTGTACCTCTTGAGCTGCTTGGGCAGTGTCTGCCTGCAGCCCTGAGTCTAAGCGTCCATTGTTGCGCAACCTCTTTGGATTTAATGTGGAAGGTTGGATTTGTATCTGGAAAATTCATTCTCCTACTTCTGTACTCACTGCCACTGGGAATAATCCAGAGATTACTCAGAGTCCTCACCAGCTTCCAAATGGGAACCCAATTTCTGAGCGGGGTCCCAAAGGGCTCCTGTGTTACCTGCCTGGTGGTCAGCCATTCTCTCTCTGCCTCGGAGTCTTTAAGATGCAGCGTGATCACCTCTCTGAACAGACCATGCACGTAGCTCTGAGTCTCACAGCTATACCACAGTGATTCCAGCTGCCACTCAAGCTCTGAAAATGGGGGCTCATGTGCACATACCAGCTTCACTAAAATGAAGCTACAATGGTTACAGAGCAAAAGGAAAGGGAACTGAGGGTTTCAGTCCATCTGTCGCTCTTGTCTGTAACTGTAGTGAAGATTAATCTGGGCACTCCAGTCAAAACAGATCATCTCCCACTTCAGACAGTCCTCACCCACTTGCTCACATTTTATAATCTTTTCCTTGCAGTGGCTGAGTATCAGAATTCGCTTCTTCAAAGAAAAACCTCTGCAAACACTCAAAAAAATTTCTTCAAAACAGTTCTGGCAGTTCACATTGTCTGTCACAAAGATTATACTAACACATTTGATTTAAAGGGAAAGACACCTCCACATTTCACCTTTACGAGCTTCGTGCATAGATCTGGGCCCCAAGTCTCTCTTCGCGTTCCCACAAACTCAGCATTGTTTCCCCTTCCTTCCCTGGAAAAAATAACCAGTGCCAGAAAGAGAAGACATGAAGAGAATGCGCGGCAGGACTGTAGACATTAGCTCCACTCTGCGTGTGCCAACACCAGAGGGCTGCAAGAAGTGGTCACAGATGTCAGTGTATCTCTGGAGATGAACGTGAACCAAGCTGCCTTCAGGCCCCCTTCAGTTATCCACACACGAGTAAGTTTCAGATATTGGTCGTTAGCATCAGAAAAGCTGCCGGGAGGTTCTCTTTCTGGGACAGCTGCTTCCTCTGTGATGAGAGCCTCTCCGGTGGGCCAATCCCGAGGATATCATCTCACTCAGGGAGCATCTCGGAGGGGTCATCAGTCAGGAGCACCTGCCATTAGGAGAGTTAGGCTGAGGACAACCATTTCACAAAGAGCAGTGAGGACATAGATCCGGGTCCCAGAGAGGTGGCCGAGGTTGATTCTTTTCACTCGGGATGGTAATTCCGACAATGCACTGGCTCCCAGAGAAACCATCATGAGGATCCCCAGGAACACGGCAACAAAAAGGGAATTATTCCCTGAATCAGAACAACATTATAAAAACATTTGTGATCATTTCCCTTCTTTGTATTTTTGGCAAAAACAAAGGCATATTCTAAGTGTTGTGATTTGACTCTATTATTCACAACAACTATCCACAAATCTATTTCTGTATTTATGACAGTGTGTGTAGTGGGCTGAGCAATTCTTATCTCCACATTATTAAAAAAAACTCTTCAAAATGTGTTGTCCCTGGGAATGAGAAAAACCGTAAGGAATGTGTATTTTATTGCATCATATCCAAGCAACATAACGACTCTACAGCTTAGACAGAGATCATTGTGATAACTCTTTGGTAAGCAAGGGGCGAGAGGTCACTGGGGGCAGGAGGGATGGAGATCTGAGGTTATTGTTAGATTAACCATGATCTTACCAAATGGCAGAGCAAGCTCAAGGGGCTGAATGGCCTAGCCCTGTTCCTTTCCCGTATGCCCACATGTCCCAATGTAATAGAGTAGAGAGATAGGAACGTGGTGAGGTAGGCTTTTGGTAGCATCAAACATGAGTATTTCTGAAAAAAAACCACCCTGTTGAAGTTTTTCATCTTGCACTCATCAGAACGCTTCACAAGAATACCAGCTGGAGCTGGTGACCTGAAGTCATGTCATTTGTGACACAAGGGAAGATATCTGTGGTTGTTGGAGATATATAATCTCAGGCTCAGGACATCACTGCAGAGATTCCTCAGGGTAGCATCCTAGACCCAACCATCATCAGCTGCTTCATCAACTATCTTCCTCCCATCATTGATGTGCAGGTTAGGTGGATTGCCCCTAAATTGCCCCTTATTGTCAGGGGAATTAACAAGGGTAAATGCATGGGGCTCTGGAGATGGAGCCTGGGTGGATTGTGGTCAGAGCAGACTCAATGGGCCAAATGGCCTCCTTCTGCACTGTAAGATTCTATGATCTATGAGATCAGACAGGGGGATGTTTGCTGACCATGGTGCCGTGTTCCGTTCCATTCACAACTCACCAGACACTGAAGCTTTCAGCCTCCATCTGCATTAAGAGCTGGATAATATCCAACTTAAGCTGAAGAGTGGCAATTAACAGTCACATCACACCGTACCAGACAAATACCATCTCCAGCAAGAGAGAATCTAACCAGCAACCTTCGACATCATCATCGCTGAATCTCCATTATCAATATTCTGGGTGTTACCATTGACCAGAAACTGAACTGGAACAGCTACAGAAATTGTGGCTGCAAGACCAGGTCAGAGGCTAAGAATTCCCTTGTTAGTAGACACAGATTTAAGGTGCGGGGAGGCAAGTACAGAAGTGATGTTAGGGGTAAGTTTTTCACTCAGAGGGTGGTGAGTGAATGGAATCGGCTGCCGTCAGTGGTGGTGGAGGCGAACTCACTGGGGTCTTTTAAAAGACTTCTGGATGAGTGTATGGGATTTAATGGGATTGGGGGTTATAGACAGGTCTATGGATTGGTAGGTGTTGATGTGATCGGCGCAACTCGTGGGCCGAAGGGCCTGTTTGCGCTGTAGTGTTCTATGTTCTGTGTTCTATCTCCTGACTCCCCAAAGCTTGTCCACCAAGTCAGGAGTGTGATGCAATTGTCCCGACTGAATGAGTGCAGATCCACACAATTCAGGACAAAGCAGGCTATCTGACTGACTCTCAATTCACTGTCATTAACATTCACTCCCTCTGCCACTGACTCATCGTGGTAGCAGCGTGCACGATATAAGAGAAATATCGCAACAACGTGCTAAGCCTCGTTCAGAAGCAACTTCCAAACTCATGACCACCACCACCTCAAAAAGAAAGAGCAGGAAATGGATTGGAACATCACAACCTGCAAGATCCCCATAAAGTCACATGCCTCTCTGATTTGGTTTTGTATCACCATTTCTTTCGCTGTTTCTGGGTCAAAATCCTGGATCTCCCTCCCTAGTAAAAAGTCTGACAACACCAGGTTTTAGTCCAACCTATTTATTTGATAATATACTCACAAGCTTATCAAATATTATCAAATAAATAGGTTGGACTAAAACCTGGTGTTGTCAGACTTTTTACTGTGTTTACGCCAGTCCAACGCCAGCATACCCACATCTCCCTCCCTAACCATGCTGTGTGTCCCTGGGATTGTTCATAAGGCTGATTAGCAGCAATTAGGGATGGAAAAAATATTCTGTTCTTGTTAGCAATGCCTACATCAAATGGATTAATTTTTAAAAATCACTTTTAAGACACTGAGACCTATTGGATGGACTACATTAATATTCTGGACCTTGTACATCTTTATCCTATGTTAAATTAGATTTATCCTCCACCAAAACTGGCTAACCAGTATTAGGAGACACTTGTATTCTGTTGACAAATATATCATGCTGAATCTGAATTGGTACATTTTGATACCCTAAAGAGGATACAAGCCAGACAAGAACCAGTGGGAAATGAAACAGGATAACATTCCAATTGCTAAAAGATCGCTTTAAAGAATGTGAAATGAAAATAACTCCCTCAGAGAAAAAAAGGAAAATAGTTTCGATTAGAGTGGATGAGTAATGAGGTCAAGTATAACCTAAAGGCGAAGAAGATAAAGAGATCAGCCACAAGAAATAACAGGCCTGGGATTCTGTTGAAGATAAGTAGAACAAATATTAGGTGTGGAGAAATGGATAGACGGATTTGCAACAACTGCAGGAGGAATCAAACTAAAAGTTTAACTCTTTATGAGGCAAGAATAGTGCAAAATACCAGACAGATTCTGAATGCAATCATTTTTATAAAGAGTTTTTAACTGATCAGGAAGTGGAAAAAGGTGAGAAGTTTGATTTGACAATCAGAATGCACAAATCCTACACAATGGCCGGAATTCTCCGGTTGCTCACACCAGTGGGATTCTCCAGTCCTGCTGGCAGTGCACTCCCGTCCACAGCTTTCCCACTGATGGAGGGGTGAGGTCTGTGAGAATTCCCATTGATAGCGATGAAACCAGGAAATCCCTCTGCTGGCAAACAACATGCCACCTCCTGCTGGTGGGAAATAAGCCGGAGAATCCCGCCCAATTACTTTCGAGATATCTTCGAAAAATGAAGCTGAATAAATAAGAGAAACAAACAGTCGATATTGTTGAAAAGTTTTTTCTTTATTCTTTCATGATGAGAATGTCATTGGCAATGGCAGCATTTACCCTTACAGGCTTCCTGAACCATCGCAGGGAGCAGTTAAGAATCTAGCGCATGACAAGGTAGACCAGATCAAATCAGAATAACAGATTTCCTTCCCTAAAGGACATTAGTGAATCAAACAGATCTTTCCAATAATTTTAATAGGAAGTGGAAAAAGTGAGAAGTTTGATTTGACAATCAGAATGCACAAATTCTACACAATTTGGCCGGAATTCTCCTATTACAGAGACTAACTTTCAATTACAATCTTTTAAATTAATTGAATTTAAATTCCACCAGTTGCCCTGGCTGGGATTTGAACACGTTTCCCCAGAGCATTAGCTTGGGCCCCTGCATTAATAGTCTCATGAAATTAGCATCGTACCACCATCTCCCCTTGTTGCCAAAGTTTTTCATCTTGCACTCATCAGGAACGATGCAAGAATGGCAATTTTCAAATGATCACAAACAATTTGAATGATGGGAGAATAGGATGCTGATTGGTTGGCAAACTGCCTCTGATTGGCGGAGGTATTGTTACGAAGAAAACAGTGGGAATTTCCGGTTCCTCATGCTCCTGGATGCCAGACTTGAGCAAAATCCTTTGTTTGCAAATTTCAAGTTCCTCCATATGAATTTAAGTCACGTTGAGTAAGCATAAATGAGAAAGCTGAACATTGTACAGGTATTGTATTGACTAGTGTAGCTATTTACACGTGTGGGATTGTTAAAGTGCTGCTACAGCAGAATCACAGGTTTTACAAGTGGCCTGGTTGAGCAAGATCGATATTGTGCCTATTAACAAACAGCTGGAGGAAAATGGAATTAACAGCCAACAATCGGGAAGTATGATCTATGTACCTGGCATTACACCAGCACGGAAACTCACTCCTCAGAGGATACCCATACAAACAACAAAGGAAGGAAAAGAATTCACAATTTGCTGTCAACGTTATAGTCAGACCCACGGGGCTTGCCATTATTGTAGTGAATATCTGATTACATAATTTTAGCTTCAGAAATATAAGTGTTAGTTTTTGGAATGAAAGGGTTAAATGTAACATAAATGTAAACAATCGGCTGAAGAACTGGTGAAGAAACCTATCTTTATTTCATGAGGTTAGGATTGGTCATGAGAAAAATCTGAACTGTGGATGGCGCATTTTGAGCTTTCGACTGGCACATTTTCTTTAAAGAGTTTACAACAATGGCAGAAAAAGCTGACAAGCTGCACTCTGATTCGCTGTCCAAGGGAATCAAAAAGTCCACCCACTGCAAGAAAAGGTGCCACGTCTGCTTCTTTTTCAAATCTTCCCCTTTTCTTCTTGATCTTTTTATGAGTGGGAACAGTTTCCCCCATCTACTCTGTCCAGCCCCTTGTAATTTTGAACATCTCTATCAAATCTCCACTTAGCTTTCTTTTCACCAAGCAGAACAGTCCCAGTCTTTCCAATCTCTCCTCATAACTAAAGTTTCTCTTCCTGGAGTCATTCTTGTAAACCTCTTCCGTACTCTCTCCAATGTGTTCACATTTTTCCAATAGTGTGGTGCCAGAACTATACACAATATTCCAGCTAAGGTCTACCTAGAGTCATATATAAATTTAGCACAACTTTCTTGTTTTTGTAGTCTGTACCCCTGTTAATAAAACACAGCATACTACATACTTTATTAACTGTTCTCTCCAATTTCCTGCCATCTTCACTGATTTATACACATACACAACCAGGTCAGTTTAAGAACTATAGTCGTCATTTTACATTGTCTCTCCATGTTCTTCCTAATAAATAACATCACCTCACACTACTCCACATTGAACTTCACCTCTGTCACCTCTCTGTCCACTCCACCAACTTGTCTATGTCCTTTTGAAGTTCTACACTGACATGTCTCAATTTTAAGATTTGAAGTCAAAGACCTTTGATGTTGGAAATCTGAAGTGAAAATTGGAAAATGCCGCAAATATTCAGCAGGTCTAGCAGCATCTGTGGAGAGATCTGTTTGTTGACCACCACGCTCCCCTCCGCACCCCCCCCCGCCCCGCTCCACTATCACAGCCAGCAAAGACGGTGAGTTTGGCACTCAGCCAAGTGTTCATTGACTGCAGCGAGACCAGAGAATCCAGCCACGAGCAAGTTCAGAGAATCCCAGCTGTGAGTGATGTCATAAAATCCCAGCCACGGACGATTTTGGCGAATCCCATACATGACCATGGTCAGAGAATTCCAGCCCAACATCTCAAGACATGACCTTCCATCACTGTCAGTGGAAGTGCAGCAAAAACTGGTCTCCTCACACTTCTGAGGAAATGATGGTGGCAGAATGGTCATAGCACGGAGGACTCTCGAGGCAAAACTAACTTTGACCTTCATTGTCACATGGAGAAGGGCAATATTACCTCACCCTGTATTACTAGTGAAATGATTAGCTGACCAAGCTCTTAGATGATCTAATTCCCAATAATTCACTGCAAGGGGCAAGTCATTTTATGTTGCTCATTTTTCAGAATGGGTCTTGTCCATTGTGACAAAAGATCCTTAACAGTTTTAACTCCAGACAAAAAATAATGGGTTAGAATGTAACTCACGGTGAAATCCATACCAATGACTCATGATGCAGATTAGAGTTCTGGGTTGGAGGTTAGAACTTTTAGCTCTCCCAAAAGTAAAGCTGCTTGTAAATTATGAATTTATCCAGCAACAAAATTTTTATTCATTTATTAATGTCATGAGTAAGCTTACATTAATATTGCAATCAAGTGACTATGAAAATCCCCTGAGTTTTGACAAAGGGTCATCTGAACTTGAAACACAGCTCTTTTCTCTCCTTATAGATGCTGGCAGACACGCTGAGATTTTTCAGTGTTCTGTCTTTTGTTCCCTGCTCTTCACACTCCAGCGTCTGTTTGGGTACACTGAGGGAGAATTTATCATGGCCAATGTACCTAACCAGCACATCTTTCAGACTGTGGGGAGAAACCAAAGTACCCGGAGGAGATCCATGCAGACACGGAGAGAACATGCAGACTCCGCACAGACCCAAACCTCATGGACCAGAGCAAGGAACGAATCAGGCAGCTTTCCACACCACTCTGTCGCAGCAGGCAAATGAGCTTCTGAGCTGGAGAAGGCACTCACTGAGAGAGTGAGGCTGGAAATAGGATGTACAAATTAAAATTACATTTAAATTGGTAAAATTAATCAGAGCCGATCCTCCAACTGGATAAGAAACAACTTCAGCTCGTGTCCAATTAAAATGAGATGAGGAGCTTCAATTTTCCACTTGAGTATCTACTAATTATAAAATATATTTCTGAATATCAACTGAGGGAAAAAGAAAGATCTGCTGGAAACTTGCTGCCCCACTGACTTGAAGTTAAATTTAGCCATTATTTTCAATTGTTTTCTTCCTGCTGTTGTGATCACACAAAAAAAACGAAGATTATAAATGTTTTCTGCTTTAAAAAAAAGTCCCTTGTTTCTTACAAGTCAGTTATCCAATCATAAATTAATTGCAATGTTCTGAATGTCCCAGTGTCTTTCACCCCGGGTAACTGTGCAATTGTAACGCCAATAGGGCTACATGGAGCATGTCGTGTATGTAACAGAATGATGATCCGCATAGCAATTGGATTCTCCTTACATTGAACTCACCCACCCAATTCTCTTTATATTCCTATTACATTTCTAATATTAATAAGGAAATGTTGCTATTAAAATATTCATCACAGGTTTGCAGCGCTCCGAGACAAACGGTTAGTAAATCGGATTCAGTCTTACATTCCAACCAGAATAATTAGTGTTTGAATTTGAAACATGGGGCACGGGTCAGGATGGAATGGAGCATGAAAAAAAGACAGAAGAAAAAATGAACTGAGTGCTCCATCAAACCTGTGCCATCCTCATGTGGCTTTACAGCAACAATTGACTCCTTCAACATTGAAAATCCTTCCACAGTTCTTCAAAGCACCATCAAACACCACAGTCTTCTGGTGGCTGATAACACGAGTTCCAGTTGGCTGAACTGCTTACATAACTCACAATGTGGGTTGAGCTCCTGTTCTGGCTCAGGCAGACATAGGCCTGCCTCCTTGTCTGTCCTGTATTTGATGTGGAGTGATTTTTTCTTAATGGCAGAAGAAGGCCTGTTGTCCATTGAGCCTGCACCAACTCTCTGTCAGAGCATCTTGCCGAGGTGCTCTCTCCTTCCTCTCCCCTAATGCCATACATTTAGCATGGTCAATCCTCTAAATCTATGTGTCTTTGAACATTAAGGCGCAAATTGGCATGGCCAATCCACCTAACCTGCACAACTTTGGAGTATGGGAGGAAACTGGAGCACCCAGAGGAAACACACGCAGACATGGGGAGAATGTGCAAACTCCACACAGACAGTGACCCAAGGCCTGAATTGTGAGGTGACAGGGCTAACCATTGTGCCACCATGCCCCCATGTTGGAAATATCTATTGATACTGAGGGTCGATAGGTATTTCTACAGATACTTAAGACTTATCTCGATGGACACATGAACAGATGGGGGCTAGAGGGATTTCAGCAAGGTATTCAAGAGTGATACTCCATAACAGAGGGATAATAAGTCATTGTAGTCATTTTTCTGTTATTCATTTGTGGGAAATGGGCATTGCTGGCTGGCCAGCATTTATTGCCCATCCCTCATTGCTCTTGTTCAGAGAGCAGTTGAGAGTCATTGCTGTGGGGCTCTGGGTCCACGTGTGGGCCAGGCCTGGTAAGGACAGCAGATTTCCTTCCTTAAAGGACACTAGTGGGGGTTTTTTGAACAATCGACAATGGTTTCAAGGTTATCAGTAGATTCTTAATTCCAGATTTTTTTTATTGAATTCAAATTCCACCATCGGCCATGGTGGGATTCGAACCCAGGTCCCCAGAACATTAGCTGAGTTTCTGGATTAATGGGATTGGAGTTTTCATTTAGTGGAGCTGCAGTCCGATGATGTGCTGATGAACAATCCATCCAGGATGTGAATGTCGTGGTTGTCTCTCCAGTTCCTTTCCTCCTCCTCCTCCTGAGATAGCCATTGAAACTGTATTGTTCAGAGCTGTAGCCACACTGTACTCTGGAGGATGCCACGGAGTACCGGGAATCTGGAGATGTAATGCTGAGTATTGGAGGGTTCCCCCTGAACAGCCCACAAAGCAGAATCATTGCTTCAGTACACTGACAGATTATTCTACGGTGTCCATACGGCAGCAAGGCTTTCCCTGTATGAACACTGTCAATAAATGATGAGCTTTGGAGAAGAATCATCAGTCACCTGTATCGCCGATAGTGTTAGACAAACCTGTGTTTTTTTAACTTCTGTAATGGATAAAGACGCAAAGTCAACTTAAAATACTTAGACACAAATTCCTTCATTCTGTAAGTCCTTAAACAGCAGTAAATGCTTGTAATGCATAAACCAAATACTTACTTTCTGTTATTACAAGGTTGATTTCCACTTGCAATTAAAACCTAGCCAGGATTTTGTTGCCACGTGAAACCAGACCTTTGTCTTCTTCTTCCAGATGTTGTCTTTCCTGGTGATGTTGGTCCCTGGATTCTCCACACTGCTTCTCTGAACAAACTCTTTGTGTAAGCAAAGTTAAAACTCCAAAGTTTCCGTGGTAACCAGCCAACGGATTGATCAGAAACCCCATCTGTATAATTTGATTAGAGACAGAGTAATTGGTATTGGTCACTCCAGATCCCAAAATATCAGCCCCCTAGATGTATACTGTTTACATTCCAAAGCCCAGATAAGGAATATAGAACATAGAACACGACAGCACAAACATAAGACTCCAAATACCTGTGAAGAACTCCTCCCTGCCAAGGACAAGCTGTTAAATCTGAAACCTTGTGTCCTTTGATAAGCTCCAGGCCACTGCACAGTGAACAACAACTTTAACCAACAACCAGGTTTACCTGACTGAAGCTCCTTCAGCAGTTTAAAAGTTAAAACTCTGCTGATCACTCAGCCACAACAGTGCTTGCTCCTAAGCAGCCACGTTATATCCTGGGCTTACTCACAAATCAATGACATATTGGACGAGTGATATTCCTTCTTATTTAGGTACATGTCTTCACTGAGATGGAGCACCTATCAGGTACCATGGGAACCCATTAGCTTGGAAAGATCAGAACCTCTCCTACCTCACTGAAAGTCAATTAAATGGACCCTTCTCGTTTGATGTACTTCTGTGATCTCACAGGTGTGGCAGTGAATAGCGAGCCGTGAGTGGGTACAACGTCACCCACTCCAGCCTGGAAGAATCAGCTGGCATAAAAATTCAGGGTCACCTGCAAAGGAAGGAAACATGTGCAGCTCAGTGTGGGGTGGGGAGGGTGGCTCAGGGATTAGTCTCTGCTTAAATAGATGGACCTCAGACTTAGCGGCTATTGGGCCAATTGGACATCATTATCTTTGAGAGGCGGAATGACTGCAAACATGAGTTCCAGGCAGCTCGCAGTGGCCTCTGGTACATAATTAAAGAACAAAAGGGAAATGTCCAGACAAATCAGGATGAGAGATAACCAGGGGAGATAGGCAATTGGAGTGGGAGGGTTAACTGAGGGCAAATCAATCAGATTAGGAGGATTTGCAACCATATAAATGTGTGATCACCGTAATGTCTTCCCTGCAGCAGCCATTGTAATCAAACTAACAGGTTGTCACCATAGTTTTTAATCCCTTAATGATGTATTGAGCAAAACATGTGATTATCTTTTAAGATTTCGATTCAACCAGGCACCATATCATTTGCAAATTCAACTGTACAATTCATTCTTTAATCCACTACACTGGAGATCTTTTACTTCAATTGTGGAATATATCATCAAATGAACAAATCATGAAAACTAATTGCATGATGGAGATAAATGAAACAGTTCAGGGAACATTCACTCAACGGGATGACTTTTTAATTCATTCACAGGATGTGGGCCTCGCTGGCTGGATCAGCATTCATTACCCATCCCGAATTGCCTGTGAGAAGGAGGTGGTGAGCTTCCTTCTTGAACCCTGCAGTCCATATGGTGTAGGTACACCCACTGTGCTGTTAGGGAGAGGGGTTATACTATGAAGAAAGGTTGAACAGATTGGGCCAATAACTACAGGAGTTTAGGAGATTGAAAGGTGATCTTATTGACCACTAGAGAGGGGAGTGGTTTAGCTCCATTGTCTGGACAGCTGGAAGTGTGAGTTCAATTCCCAAACCGGCTGGGATTATTCAGGAAGGCCCCATCTTCTCAACCTTGCCCCTCTCCTGAGGTGTGGTGACCCTCAGGTTTAGTCACCATCTCAAAGGGGAGAGCAGCCTACGGCCACCTGAGGTGATCTACTGAAACATGTAAAGTCCCACAGGAGATATTGGGGGCAGCTATTGTGGGTTTTCCTGCTGCATTTTTTGATGCTTAGAAATAAAATTTTATGGGTTTTAAGTTGCCTCCGAGATGGGCAGGCTTTGATTTACCCACCCCGCCATCAGTGAGTACTCCAACCAGAGGGGGGCTCCATTAAAACGCCAGTGCTCCTCAGCATTTGTTTCAAGTCCACCCAAGTGAAAACAAGACTCCATACCACCATCTGCTCAGTCAGCCTGACACAGCGGCCATGACGTTGGATACCCTCCTGTCTCCTGAGTTCTCATGTAGGATGCAGATATTTACCCCGTGGCTCAGTAAAAGGCCCTGTGCACAGCAGTGCCAGATGAGGTAGGCGAGGAGGGGTGGGGGGGTGGGGGGGGTGCTCTGTGAGGACAACGCAGACCCACCACCCACACCTGAAGGAGCTGGGTGCCTTGCTGAGATTTGTAGTCCTAGCCCTTTGAGGCTGTTTGCCCTCTCAGCGAATGGTGAAGGGAAACTTTGGCACTCGCAGAATCGAGAGTTCAGCGCACAAAGGGTTAACTGCCGGTCAGTAATCAGTGGCACTCACAGACATCAGCGCTGAGTTAATGGGCGGAATTGGCTCATGTGCCAAAGTTTCGGAATGTTAATAGACTATTGCGTTAACAATCTGGCAGGATTGGGGTGCCTTTTCCACCCTCTTCATCATGCTTTGCTTTCGTTTTCAGGCAGTATCACTTTATGGGGTCGCCCCTTTGATTTGTCGCTCAGTTTATTAGATTCAATTTAATTGGTTATTTAATTGATCCAAAAGTGGAATGATCAGGCAGGCAATGTGAAATCATTGAAGGCATTGCTGTCAGAGAGTTAACACGTTCAGTCATAAACACAGGCATTTCCCCATCCCCATATCCTCCAGGTCTTATCCATTGGACACCCACCCAGCCACCAACCTCAGCTTCCCATCCCCGTTCCCAGGTCCTTCGAGACAGAAAAGCCCCAATAGCTGAAAATGTCAGCCTCTTGCTGATGTGACTTAGAAGGGGCTTCTCTCCCATTTTGACACCTTCTGACACTCTGGGCCCAAACCATTCCCTCTTCTCTGAGAGAGGCCGATACCCCTCTCCCTCCTTATCAATGATGCACTTCAACCTCTGCACCCCAGTGCAACCCCCATGTCTTCCCCCGAATCCCCATCCCCATGCAATCCCCCCTGTCCCAGTGCAGCTCTCCCTGAGACACATGCCCTCTCCCGTTGTGTCACACTCTCACCACCCTCCTCCTGCCAGTGCTCTGCAATGTGGCTGGCCTCAGAGGCCGCCCAGCTCCCAACCCACCACCCCCCATCCCCCCATCGCTCCCCAACACTAGGACATACACCCACTGAAGCACAAGTCCCATAGCCACCTCTGGATCAGCCACCCTCGAACCATTTCTGCCCTTGGTCTCACTGGTGACCAATGGCAAACTGCATCTTCACCTGTGAATTCTCCTTGGGAGTGAGACCGCCGGTTCGCTGTTTTTAAATACCTGTTATAAAGCGGGCCGACTTGTTGTCATATCGATGGCGGGTCAACATGGAGGGAGGATTGCTGTGGGGTTCCCTATTGGTATTGTGTTGAAGGTTGTGGCATTTCTGACATTGCTCACTGAGAATTCCATCACATCATTGACAGGGGCCGGGGAAAACTGATTTGATTTATTATTGTCACTTGTATTAAAGTGCAGTGAAAAGTATTGTTTCTTACACCCTATACAGACAAAGCATACCGTTCATAGAGAAGAAAGCGAGAGAGTGGAGAACGTAGTGATACAGTGTTAGTTTCTCTAAGAAATCTGGCCGGCACAAATCACATTTATTGGCGATTTTGCAGCCTTGTCACAGCTGATTCCTATGGAAAATAAAAGGTGAAATTTCTGCAATTGTTCTCAATGTAGATGAATGATTTGGAGGAAGGAAGCAAATATAATCTAGCCAAATTTGCATAAAATTCAATCCCAAGAAGAAGAAAACAAAATATACAATCCATTTTAGGAAGGACACAAACAAATACAAGCACTCACACTTTTTCACTTATTGTTTGGTTGAGGACACGGGACAGGCACTGGTCATTCCCCACCCTAAAGAACACTCACCCTTCCACAATTGGATTGGAGTCACAGATTGGCCAGACTGATTCAGAGTAGCAGATCTCTTCCTTAAGGTACATCAGTGAATCCAATTGTTTCTTATCGAAATCAGGCAGTTTTCCTGGCACAGTAAGAATTCTGACAACACCAGGTTTAAATCCAACCGATATATTTGATAGTAAGCTATCACAGCTTTCGGGGTTTGCCCCTTCTTCAGGTGAATGAAGAGTTCTGGCCTCAGACAGAGCATATAACAGCACAGACAATTTACAGATTACTGATTAGAATGTGAATCTTTACAACTAACCTGCTATTCAAGTCTTAAAGGTGCTGACAATGTGAATGGAAAGAGCATTAAGCCCAGGTTAAAGGGATGTGTATTGTCTCTAGACAGTACAGTAAGTGAGGTTTTGCAAACCCAGGTAAGTCATGGGGGTTACAGATAATGTGACATGAACCCAAGATCCCGGTTGAGACCGTCCTCATGTGTGTGGAACTTGGCTATCAGTCTCTGCTCAGCGACTCTGCGCTGTCGTGGGTCGTCAGTTTTCCTGGCAGCCAATTCTGGCACCAGTCACAGTTTATTAGCTGCTTTACTGACTATGGGCTAGATTTTCTATTTGCTACTGTGGAGTCACAACCTCTAGGATACTATCAGTATTAGACCACAGGATCTTGTCCCAGGCTGGTGAAAGTTTCTGATCTCTCTTTATTGGCTCTTAGCCTCCCTATAGGTGCTTTGACCTTATACTGATAGCATTGGTTCAAAGACAATACAGCACTCTGATAAATTTTCCAAAAAATATTAATTAAACTACTTCATCAAAATGATTCATATCCACTCACATTATCTGCATTTTGCAGCTTTGAAGTACAAAAGGGGAAATATGCAAGTGCCTGTTTCAGATCTGGAAATCTCTTGGTTCAGGGTCATTGCAATTCACTTGAGAAAGTAGAAAACCAGTTAACATTGGGGCACTGAAATGGACCAGTGGAAATATTAGGGTTTGAAAGCTTTGCAAATGTTCACATGACTGGGATAATAACCCAGTTAAAACAGCAAAGAAATAACTGGGCACCAGCATTCATTGACTCAAGTACATTAATTTTATTTTGCACTCAGGTCAATTAATTACTCTGTCATGCAGTAATATAAAATCCACTTGCACAGTATAAATAAGTGCCATTGGCAATAATTTATAATGCTGCATTTAATAATTTTTATCATCAGGAGAATAACTCCACCTAAGATTTGTCTTAGCAATATTTGTAGGGAAGCAACGCTTTATTAATTATTGCCAAGTCTGAAAGATAAATAGGTTTATTCGGTCCTATTGGGAGAGCTCTGCTGACTTTGCTGCCTTAATTATTCTTTTCCTTCCTCCCTCCCCCTCTCAAATTAACCTGGCTTACTTCTCTTTTTAATTAAGACTTTCTTTTTGCATAAATCTGAACTTAAGTTTTGAATGGCATTACTTCCACCATGTTTGATTTGATTAATTATTGTCACATGTATTAACATACAGTGAAAAGTCTTGTTTCTTGTGCACTGTACAGACAAAGCATACCGTACAGAGAGTATATAGGGGAAAAAGAAAGGAAAGAGTGAAGAATATAGTGTTACAGCATAGCTAGGATGTAGAGAAAGATCAACTTAATGTATTGCAGGGCAGCACAGTGGTTAGCACTGCTGCCTCACAGCACCAGGGACCAGGTTCGATTCCCAGCTTGGGTCACTGCCCGTGTGGAGTTTGTACATTCTCCCTGTGTCTGCATGGGTTTCTTTCAGGTGCTCAGGTTTCCTCCCACGGTTCAAAGATGTCCGGGTTAGGTGGATCGGCCATGCTAAATTGCTCCTTAGTGGCAGGGGACTGGATAGGGTAAATACATGGGGTTATGGGGTTAGGGCTTGGATGGAATTGTGATCTGTGCAGACTCGATGGGCCATACTCCCTCCTTCTGCACTGTAAGATTTTATTCTCTGTGGTAGGTCCATTCAAAAATCTGATAGCAGCAAGGAAGAAGCTGTTCTTGAATAGGTTGGTAGATGATCTCAGACTTTTGTATCTTTTACCCGATGGAAGAAGGTGGGAGAGAGAATGTCCGGGATGTGTGGGGTCCTTAATTATGTTGACTGTTTTTTTTCCGAGACAGCGGGAAGTGTAGACACAGACAATGGATCGGAGGCTGGTTTGAGTGATGGACTGGGCTTCATTCATAACCCTTTGTAGTTCCTTGTTCAGAGCGGGAGCTGTGACACATCCAGAAAGGGTGCTTTCTATGGTGCATCCGTAAAAGTTGGTGAGAGTCATAGCTGACATGCTAAATTTCTTTAATCTTTTGAGAAAGTAGAGGCGTTGGTGAGCTGTCTTAAATATAATGTGGAGATGCCGGCATTGGACTGGGGTGGGCACAGTAAGAAGTCTCACAACACCAGGTTAAAGTCCAACAGGTTTATTTGGCAGCCCAACTTTCAGACCACTGCTCCTTCATTAGAACAGTAGAGCACACTCACTTGATGAAAGGGCAGCACTCCAAAAGCTCGTGTTGCCAAATAAACCTGTTGGATTTTAACATGGTGTTGTGAGACTTCTTACTGTGTCTTATGTGTAGCATCAGTGTAGAGGGGTCATTGGTTCAAAATTAGATCAAGAACCATTCTGATTATTTTACATGGAGTAGCCATGAAATTGTTCAGGAATATAAACTTGACGAATGAGGAGAATTTGAGGGTCCTGGGTCGGCACTTGATGCCATTTAGAAGGGTGAGAAGGATCTACCAAATTAACTACCTTAACTGTTAATAGTTGAATAACATTTAAAAATGAAAGGAAACAACTTAACTTGCTAGCTTATTATATTGTTCCAATTCCAAATAAGCCTCACTGATGGATAAATCAAATCAACTTTCATGTAAATACAGTCAGCAAATCCAGGCTTACTTGCTATAAATTGTGTTAACAGTCTCGAAGATTTCAGAGAGATTTTGTGGAGAGACAGTGAATTCTCAGGAACAGCCTAGACATGTTTCTGACTTCAACCAACCTCCAACATCAACTTCCAAAGCTTCTTTCTCCTGCCACCGACCCAGCTCTGCACATTAACCATATTATCACATCACCCTATGAATCAACTTCCCAAGGGATTGTTTGTGTAAACAAAGCTCATTAGCTCTACCAAAGTAATAAATTCCGAGCCGTAATGAGTAATTAACTTGCTCTGAGTAATGGCTTACTTTCATCACAAAGCGGACTACAGATACGGTGGTTAGAAGTTCCCAGAGAGTGTCAATGAAGGGCAGCACCATGGATTATCCAAGTCCCAGTATATCTTCAAGGCCCTCCTGGGATACCATACATTTCTGGTGCATGGATAATTAGGGATGAGCAATAAATGTTCACCTATCCAGCGAAGCCTACATTCCAGGTATGAAGAAAAACAAACCAGTTTTCTCACAACAATGTGATGCCACTGTGCCTTTAAGAAATGGAGGCAGGAAGGGGGATTAATCCTGGCCATGATGCCTCTATCCCTGCCATGGCAACAGGCAGGGTTTTGGTGTGTGAGGTGGAGGCAGGCCAATGATGAGGCAGCCAGGTTGAAAGGTCCACCTTCATTCCCAGAAATATCAGCCCAGTTCTCCAAATTCAACTCAGCCAGCTGCAAACTCAGGGATAAGCCAGGCTGCAGACTCCAATCTATCCTTCACCTCTCTGGTGGCATCATTCAAAAAGGCTTCCGAAATGTGACTGGCGTGATGGAAGTTGCAGAAGTCGTTGAATGCCCACTGCTAGAATGGGTCCAGCAACGGGTAAAATTCCTGACCCATCCACTGGAAAATAGCCAAAGTAAGATAAAAAGTTTATTTTTTAAATCACAAGTAAAGCTAACATAAATTCCACTCGTCGCCACGCTCCAGACCCTGCTCAGGTCAATGCATCTAACCCACACATCTGTCAAAATATGGGAGGAAACCAGAGCACCCGGAGGAAACCCATGCAGACAGTGGCCCAAGCAGGGAATCGAGCCCAGGTCCTGGCACTGTGAAAAAGCAGTGCTAATCACTGTGCCACCGTACTCCCCTAACCAGTCCAGAAATAAGGGTAGGGCTTCCAGAATTGTACCCCTACCACTCTTACCCCTCTCGTCCCAAACATGAAAAATCTGCCCGATTGTGGAGTCTTGTTAAATTGGAGCACAGGTTGCAAACTCTGCCTGCGGTCTTTTGCCTCTTGTTGTGAGAGACGGTCATTTAATGAGGGAATGTCTGTTAAAAAACAAAAAAAAGAGATGAGCTCCACATTTCTGATCAATTCAAGTCCAGGGTTGGGATTTTCCAGAACTTTCTGCTGGATTTTCCAGACCTTCCTGCTGGTGTGATCTTCCTGCTAAAGGCCAACACCCGTGGAAGGGCTCCCCAGACACGGGACGGGTGAGACAAAAAATGGTTAAACTTTGGTGGAACCGGACGGTCTCTCCGGCAGCCAGTGCCAAACCATCTCTGCCTCTGGAAAACACACCACAGAGGCCTGTAAAATCCTACCCAAAAATCCCAATTTAAAGAAATAATCACTCTGAATTAAAGGCCTTGTTCAGCAATGTGACACAGATTAAAAGTGTGCCAATATTCAAGATATTTAATAATCTAAAGCACTGTCTGGATAGGTCAATATTAGTATATAATTGGCAGATCATTGCTATTTAAACCATAAATTTTATATGGAACAAATCCTGTTTCCTTAAATGACCTTTGTCATGGTGATTGAAGAAAATGCTATTAATTTTCACTTTAATTTAATTTGTCATTCACTAGTTTCTGAACACAGATTTTAATTACCAGAACATTCATTAGACATGAGTCAATGCCCAACACAATCTTTCCAGCACCTTTAATATTTTCTTCAATCAAAATAACAAAAATGGGCAGAATTAGAGCAAAAGATTAAAACTTTAATGCCAACTATAGTTGCACGTGATGCCAAAGCAACATCATCAATATACGGAATATATTCACATACTTGCTCATTGCAGCTAAAGAATTAAATAGCATTTAATTAAATGGCCGGCATGGTGACACCAAGATTGGTGGAGTAGTGGGTGAGGTGGAGGGCTGTTGTAGGCTGCAAAGAGACATTGATAGGATGCAGAGCTGGGCTGAGAAGTGGCAGACGGAGTTTAACCCTGATAAGTGTGAGGTGATTCATTTTGGTAGGACAAACTTGAATGCGGATTACAGGGTCAACGGTAGGGTTCTGAGGACTGTGGAGGAACAGAGAGATCTTGGGGTTCATATCCACAGATCTCTGAAGATTGCCACTCAAGCGAATAGAGCCGTGAAGAAGGCCTATAGTGTGCTGGCGTTTATTAACAGGGGGTTTGAGTTTCAGAGCCGTGGGATAATGCTGCAACTATACCGGACCTTGGTGAGACCACATTTGGAATATTGCGTGCAGTTCTGGTCAACTCACTATAAGAAGGATGTGGAAGCATTGGAGAGAGTGCAGACGAGATTTACCAGGATGCTGCCTGGTTTGGAGGGTGGGTCTTA
Source organism: Carcharhinus amblyrhynchos (assembly GCF_965287045.1). NCBI lineage: Eukaryota > Metazoa > Chordata > Chondrichthyes > Carcharhiniformes > Carcharhinidae > Carcharhinus > Carcharhinus amblyrhynchos. Next base: position 1,965,839 of record NC_137329.1, on the reverse strand, counting down.
TGAGGAAAGGTTGAGGGAGCTGGGGCTTTTCTCTTTAGAGCGGAGGAGGATGAGAGGCGACTTAATAGAGGTTTATAAGATGATGAGACGGATAGATAGAAAGGACATTCAGAGAATATTTTCTCAGGTAGATGTAGCTGTCACTGGGGGGCATAACTATAAAGTTCAAGGTGGATAGATGTCCAAGGTAGGTTCTTTATTCAGAGAGTGGTTGGAGTGTGGAATAGACTGCCTGCTGTGGTTGTGAAGTCGGACACTTCAGGAACTTTCAAGCATTGGACAGGCACATGGAGCACACCAGAATGATAGGGAGTGGAATAGCTTGATCTTGGTTTCGGACAGAACTCGGCACAACATTGTTCTGTGATGACACAGTAGTTAGCATTGCTGCCTCACAGTGCCAGGGACCCAGGTTCAATTCCTGGCTTGGGTTTGTGCAGAGTCTGCACATTCTCCCCGTGTCTGCATGTGTTTCCTCTGGGTGCTGTGGTTTCCTCCCACATTATGAAAGATGCGCTGGTTAAGGTGCATTGGCCACGCTAAATTCTCCCTCAGTGCACCCGAACAAGTGCCAGAGTGTGACAACTAGGGGATTTTCACAGTAACTTCATTGCAGTGTTAATGTAAACCCACTTGTGATTTTAATCTACAGAGTCTACAGAAGGATCTAGATAGGCTGGGCGAATGGGCCAGGAAATGGCAAATGGAATTTAATGTTGGCAAGTGCGAGGTGGTCCACTTTGGTAGGAATAATGGTAGGACGGATTATTACTTACGTGGAGAAAAACTGCAGCAGGCGACGGTGCAGAGGGACCTCGGGGTCCTTGTGCATGAGTCGCAAAAACCCAGCCTGCAGGTGCAGCAGGTGGTCAGGAAGGCGAATGGGATGCTGGCCTTCATCACGAGGGGGATTGAATATAAAAGTAGGGAGGTCTTGCTGCGGCTGTATAGGGCATTGGTGAGGCCGCAGCTGGAGTACTGTGTGTAGTTTTGGTCGCCGTACTTACGCAAGGATATTTTGGCCTTGGAGGGAGTGCAGAGGAGGTTTACTAGGCTGATGCTGGAGTTGAGGGGGTTGAGCTATGAGGAGAGGCTGAATAGATTAGGCTTGTACTCATTAGAGTTTAGAAGAATGAGGGGAGATCTCATTGAGACATATAAGATGATGAATGGGATGGATAGGATAGAGGTGGAGAGACTTTTCCCGCTCAGAAAGGATAGTAGGACTAGGGGGCATAGCCTCAAGATAAAGGGGGGGCGGTTTAGAACAGAGTTGAGGAGGAACTTCTTCACTCAAAGGGTGGTGAATCTCTGGAATTCTCTGCCCGTTGAAGTGGTGGAGGCTACCTCGCTAAATATTTTTAAGACGCGGGTTGATGGGTTTTTGATGAGAGAGGGGATTAAGAGTTATGGGGAGAGGGCGGGAATGTGGAACTGAGCCACGACAGATCAGCCATGATCTTATTGAATGGCGGGGCAGGCTCGAAGGGCTAGATGGCCTACTCCTGCTCCTATTTCTTATGTTCTTCTTATGTTCTTAATAAATAAACTTTAAAAATGGTGTTATATTTGGATGATGAGAATGTCCTGCTGCAAATGCCCATTATTTTCCACATAAATTGCTATTATTGTTACTGGATAAGCAGCTATAGTCTGCTGCTGGAAGCAGAGTTACACGATAGACACCTTTCATAATATTTGTTTGGAATTCTTGACAATAACTTGGTGATGTTGACAGGCTATTAAATCTGAATTCTCCTTCACCTGATCCCTGCAATGATGATGTGTCCACTCGGACCCGTGTAGAAGTGAATGTGTGTCTAGAATACTGAATAATATAGTGGAGGATTGCATCAATGTTCCAATCAAAGTTTAGATATTGCTAATTAGATCGGACCTCAGGGCTCGGTTTAAGATTCACCAGCTTATTATAAGAAGCAGCAAGTGAAAACCATACCATCCATCCCAGTGTTTCAGTTTAGCTGGAGACTGAGAAAACCGAACCATCCAAATACTAAGGATGATTTTTAGCCCCCATAAAATAGGTGAGTTGGTGATCGGGGGTAACGCTAAAATCTGAAGAAACTCAGGTCCAATCCCAGTCCAGCTCTCACCCTTTCACTGCTGTGTCCAATGGAGGTGGAGAAAGATTATTATTTTATTCTTTATTCTCTTGTGGGATCTGGGCGTCACTGGCCAGGCCAGCATTTGCTGCCCACCCCTAATTGCCCCCTGAACTCAGCATCTCGGTTTAGGTGGGTTGGCAATTTAAATAATTCAGTGAGAGTGGCAGCCTCTGGTTTAATCCCTTTGGTAGATTCCCGACCGACCCTGCTGCAGTTCATTCAGTCTCCCTTTCATCTCCCAAAGACAGCAAAGAACAGAGATCAAAGCAAATTACAGCACAGGAACAGGCCCTTCGGCCCTCCAAGCCCGTACCGACCATGCTGCCTGACTGAACCAAAACCCCTTATTCCTCTGGGAATCATATCCCTCTATTTCCATCCTATTCAGCTGGAAGTTATAATTACCGTAAGGTAATAGCTTGGGACGGGTTGAATACTTGTGACCATTTGAACTGCTGATTTCCCTCTGGGCAGACAGATTAAAATTGGCTTTAAGTAGCGATATATTTGTGTTTCCTAAATTAACAAAGTAGTGTACCAGATGGTGAAAATAGCAGCCCGTTTGAAGGACTTGAAATATATGCTTGAACTCTGAGTCCACATTGGTATAAATTGCCTATTACTTGGATACATATTGCGCACATTTTACAGAAATCCTCATTAATATTCCTTGATTAAAAACATATACACCGGGATTCTACCGCCTGCCATGGAATCGGAGCGGGCGAGGGGCAGACAATGGGAATGTCTGTTGACCTCAGGCTGGATTTTCCGGTCTCGTGAGGTTGTAAAATCCCACACACAATCTCTGTTACATGAGTTCATTTAGTGCAGCCAAATAATTTTTGTATTTTTCCCCTGCATTCTAATTATTCACACATGATGCCTGATGCTGAAAACAGATGGAATAATTTGTTCTGTCTTTCTCGTTCTGCGTGCAGCTGTTGCTGTAACGGGACTCAGAAACCACTAATAGACCCAAACTTCATGAAATGTTACTCGTCCACCCTCTTCACTCTGTCTCACTTTCTCTGGTAAAAGCCTCTCTGAGAGACATGGAGCATCCTGACTGCATCTGTATAGTAAACACACCTGCCTCGAGGCATATGTCTCACCACTTCCTGTGTGAAATCTGCTGCAGTTGTATAGGGTGTAGGCAGGGCCATGTCTGGAATATTGTGTCGAGCTTTAGTATCCTTATCTGAGGAAGGATGTCCTTGATATAGGGAGAGTACAGCAAAGATTTACCAGGCTGATTCCTGGGATGGCAGGTCTGTCATATGAGGAGATACTAATGTCGGTCAGGATTATGATCGCTGGATTTTAGAAGAATGAGAGGGAATCTCATAGAAACTCTAACAGGGTTAGACAGGGTAGATTCAGGAAGAATGTTCTCAATGGTGGGAGGAGTCCAGAACTAGGGGTCAGAGTTTGAGGATAAGAACTGAGGTGAGGGGAAGTTTCTTCACCCAGAGGGTGGTGAATGTATGGAATTCACTCCCACAGTTGAGGCCAAAATATTGTCTTGATTTTAAGAAGAAATTAGATATAGCTCTTGGGGTCAAAGGGATTAAGTGATACAGGGGGGAGAGGGGAACCAGGATATTGAATTTGGTGATCGAGCGGCGGAGCAGGCTCGAAGGGCCAAATAGCCTCCTCCTGCTTGTAATTCTTAGGTTTCCACGTTTAAATTGATTTGCACCACAAGATCCCAGGGACATTTACATTCAATAATTGAATTTTAATAGATTCATCCAGAGAGGGAGGTGGGGCTGATTCGCTTCAGGTCAGCCGTGGTCTTGTTGGGTGGCGGGGCGGGCTCGGGGGGCTGGATGGCCTGCTCCTGTTCCTATTTCTTATGTTCTCATGTAGGTCACCCTGTTGGAGTTTTTTATAGGCATCCGAAAAGTTCCAGATATGTAGAAGAAAAGATTGCAAAGATGATTCTGGATAGGAGCGAAAATAACAGGGTAGTCGTTATGGGGGACTTTAACTTTACAAATGTTGACTGGAAAAGTTATAGTTCGAGTACGTTAGATGGGTCAATTTTGGTCCAATGTGTGCAGGAGGGTTTCCTGACACATATTTAGATAGGCCAACAAGAGACGAGGCCACATTGCTTTTGGTACTGGGTAATGAACCAGGCCAGGTGTTAGATTTGGTGATAAGTGGACACTTTGGTGGTAGTGACCACAATTTGGTTACGTTTACATTAGTGATGGAAAGGGTTAGGTATATACTGCAGGGCAAGAGTTATAGCTGGGGGAAAGGAAATTATAATGCAATTAGGTGAAATTTAGGATGCGTAGGATATGGAAGGAAACTGCAGTGGATGGGCACAATTGAAACGTGGAGCTTGTTTAAGGAACAGCCACTGCGAGTCCTTGATAAGTATGTATCTGTCAGGCAGGAAGGAAGTGGTCGAGTGAGGGAACCATGGTTTACTAAAGAAGTTGAATCTCTTGTGAAGAGGAGGAAGGAGACTTATGTCAAGATGAGACATGAAGGCTTGGTTAGGACACGAGAGTTACAAGCGCCCTAAAGAGAGAGCTAAGGAGAACCAAGAGGGGACATGAGAAGTCCTTGGCAGGTAGGATCAAGGAAAACCCGAAAGCTTTCTATAGTTATGTCAGGAATAAAAGAATGACTATGGTAAGATTAGGGCCAGCCAAGGACAGTATGAAAATAGTTAAGTTTCCTGGGCCAGATGGGATTTATCCTAGGATTCTTTGGGAGGCTAGGCAGGAGATTGCAGAGCCTTTGGCTTTGATCTTTAGGTTGTCATTGTCTCCAGGAATCATGCCAGAAGACTGGAGGATAGCAAATGTTGTCCCCTTTTCAAGAAGGGGAGTCGAGACAACCTTGGTAATTATAGACCAATGAGCCTTACTTCTGTTGTGGGTAAAGTTTTGGAAAGGATTATAAGAGATAGGATTTATAATCATCTAGAAAGGAATAATTTGGTTAGGCGTAGTCAACACGGTTTTGTGGAGGATAGGTTGTCCCTCACAAACTTTATTGAGTTCTTTGAGAAGGTGACCAAAGAGGTGGATAAGAGTAAAGCAGTTGATGTGGTGTGTATGGATTTCAGTAAAGTGTTTGATAAGGTTCCTCACGGTAAGCTATTGCAGAAGGTACAGAGGCATGGGATTGAAGGTGATTTAGTGGTTTGGATCAGAAATTACTTAATGTTAAGAAGACAGAGGGTCATGTTCATCCTGGAGTTCAGTTACTCGTGGCGTGCCACAAGGATCTGTTTTGGGGCCACTGCCGTTTGTCATTTTTATAAATGACCTAGATGAGGGCATTGAAGGATGGGTTAGTAAATTTGCAGATGACACTAAATTTGGTGGAGTTGTGGACAGTGCAGAAGAATGGTGCAGGTTACAGAGGGACATATAGACAAGCTGCAGAGCTGGGCTGAGAGGTGGCAAATGGAGTTTAATGTGGAAAAGTGTGAAGTGATTCACCTTGGAAGGAGTAACAGGAATACAGAGTACTGGGCTAATGGTAAGTTACTTGATAGAGTGGATGAGCAGAGAGATCTCGATGTCCATGTGCATAGATCCCTGAAAGTTTGCACGCAAGTTGCTGGGGTTGTTAAGAAGATGTACGATGTGTTAGCTTTTATTGTTAGAGGGATTGAGTTTCGAAGCCATGAGGTCATGTTGCAGCTGTACAAAACGTTGGTGCGGCCGCACTTTTGAGTATTGCGTACAGTTCTGGTCGCCGCATTATAAGAAGGATGTGGAAGCATTGGAAAGGGTGCAGAAGACATTTACCAGGATGTTGCCTGGTATGGTGGAAAGGTCTGATGAGGAAAGGCTGAGGGACTTGAGGCTCTTTTTGCTAGAGAGAAGAAGATTAAGAGGTGACTTAATAGAGCCACATAGGATGATCACAGGATAAGATAGGGTGGACAGCGAGAGCCTTTTTCCTCGCATGGAGATGGCTAGCACGAGGGGACATAGTTTTAAATTGAGGGGTGATAGATATAGGACAGATGTCAGAGGTAGGGTCTTTACTCAGAGAGTAGTAAGGGCATGGAATGCCCTGCTGCAACAGTATTGGACTCACCAACATTAAGGGTATTTAAATGGTCATTGGAAAACATATGGATGCTATTGGAATAGTGTAGGTTAAATGGGCTTTAGATTGGTTTCACAGGTCGGCGCAACATTGAGGGCCGAAGGGCCTGTACTGTGCTGTAATGTTCTATGTTCTATGTTCTATGTTCTATTTGTAGGTCTTAGACATGAGTGAATTAGAGTGAAGCCGAGGCTTGAGATTTAGCTACAAAACGTTTAACTGGACTTTATCGATGATCCATGCTGTGGGTTGATGTATAGAAAACAGCTGCTACTCTTGTCTTCCTCATGCCTCTCTTCTTTGCATATTCGCACCTCTTTTTCACATGATTCACATCCTCACCTTGAACCCCACGTTGATTAGCAATGAGATCGAAAGCTCATGTTGGAAGGTGCCTCAGATCCATTTCTGACAATCCAATTCCAGAGCCAATGGATTCCTGATTTCCTTTACTTTTCGAAATATCTGGTGAACTTTACAACCCCCCCACCGAACTCCTACAAAAGTCAGTGGATAGATTGTTCTGGGAAGCCAGCTAAAATTCCAGAAGCTGACATTATCGCTGCTCTGTGAACCTTTCTGATATGTTTACAGAGTAAATATTCTCCTCCAACACTCCTCCCAGTCTCTGCTGCAATAGGATCGAAAAGATGTTTCTGATTCTCACATGTACGGCCAAGTGACCTTTCTACGGCGTCCAGTTTTAATTATTAATGAGAGGAATTATAACTAAACCTCACAATCTTTCCTCAATAACATAACCACAAAATGCTGCCGACAGGAAAGATCAGGAATAACAACGGAAAACACTGAGGAAACTCAGCAGCCCCTATGATGTGCGAGGTCTGATGGACACAGTGTCAGTGATAGTAAACAAACTGGAACAGTTTATTAACACGTCTTTATCCTCGCACAATCAGCACAAGACTGGCTGCACAAGCTGAACCCAGGGCGGTGCTCGAGTCCCAGGTTACCGGACCAGTTCTCTTAAAGGGACATGCCCCAACATACATAACACCTCTGACAGCACCTGTGGGGAGAGAGTAAGTAGTCTCATAATACCAGGTTAAAGTCCAACAGATTTATTTGGTAGCACGAGCTTTTGGAACACTGCCCCTTCATCAAGTGAGTGCTCATCTGATGAAGGGGCAGTGCTCCAAAAGCTAGTGCTACCAGATTAAACCAGAATGATAGGGAGTGGAATAGCTTGATCTTGGTTTCGGACAGAGCTCGGCGCAACATTGTTCTATGATGACGCAGTAGTTAACATTGCTGCCTCACAGTGCCAGTTGGACTTTAACCTGATATTATGTGACTACTTACTGTACCTCCTCCAGTCCAATGCCAGCAACTCCATATTGTGGAGAAAGGAACAGAGTTGATATCAGATCTGAAGAGAGGCAGGAATGTGATCAGTTTTATACTGTTGAAAAATGTGGGTGGAGCAGGTGAAGCAAAAGAGGATGTCAGGGATTGGGTAGAGGGGTTGGGGAGGGGGCGGAGATTAAGTGACAAAGATGTCATGGACCAAAGACAAAGAGATCGGACATTATTGTATTAAAACACAATGGATTGCTCCAGAGTTGGAGTTAAAAGCAGAATAAAAGTTAATGTCATCTGAAAGCAAAGCACAAGAGCAAAATACAAACTGGCACTTGGGGAAATAACTATTTAAGATTCCAAATGGGGCAATTGGAATTCATGGTCTCACGTTGTTAAACTCAGTATTGATTCAGAAGGCAAGAAAGTGTCTAAACAGAAGACGAGATGCTGCTCCTTCAGCGAGCATTGAGCTTCACTGGAACATTGTCACAAGCAAATGTTTTCTCAATGTTCCTATTACCAGCAGGAATTATTTGCTACCAATTGTAGAATCACAGAATAGTACAGGACAAAAAGGGGCCATTTGGCCCATTAGGTTTGTGCTGGCTTCTTCAGATGAGCAGTCCAGTCTGTTCCGCTCCTCTGCTCATTCCCCATGTAGACCGAGGGGTCACGCGATGACATGATTACTGAAGGGTTATGTGGGGAGAATGCAGGAGTTCTCTCCAGAATGAGGGTTGAGTAGAAACATGGAGTACTTCCTCAGCAAATGAATCAAATATTGTTTGTTCCAAGTCCTTTTTCACCAGTCTTTGGAAACCCAACACGTCTACAGGGTGTCTGGAATTGGCAGTGTGCCACAAGAACTTTGCTGCATTGACCCACCCATGTTTGACAAGAGCATTACAGACAGTTGAGCTGAGTTTGAGGAGGAGTGGTGAAGGAAGTAGTGTGTCAAAATTCACAGATGACACTAAGGTGAATAGCCGAGCAAAGTTTGCAGAGGACGCTGAAAGTCTACAAAGGGATATAGATAGTCTAAGTGAGTGGGTGAGGGTCTGGTAGATGGAGTCTAATGTTAGTAAATGTGAGGTCATCCATTTTGGTAGGAATAACAGCAAAATGAGCTATTACTTAAAAAATTGCAGCATGCTGCTATGCAGAGGGACCTGGGTGTCCTTGTGCAGGAATCTCAAGGAGTTGGTTTGTCAGTACAGCAGGTAATTAAGAAGGCAAATGCGGAATAAATAAGATAGAAGCAGGGATTCTGGCAGGTGAAACTTGAACTTGGGGCCATGGCCTCAAAATAAGGTGGAGCAAATTTAGGACTGAGTTGATTAGGAACCTTTTCTCACAAAGCATTGTGAATCTGTAGAATTCCCTGCCCAGTGGAGCAGTTGAGGCTTCCTCATTGAATGTTTTTAAGGCAAGGATAGATAAATTTTTGAGCAGTAAAGGAATTAAGGATTATGGTGAGTGGGCGGGTAAGTGGAGCTGAGTCCACAAAAAGATCAGCCATGATCTTATTGAATAGCGGAGCAGGCTCGAGGGGCCAGATGGCCGACTCCTGCTCCTAGCTCTTGTGTTCTTATTTCCTGAAGTGCTGCATTATCTGGCAAGTTGGAAATCGGACAATTTTACACCTTACTTCACGTCATGAGGCCCGAGGCTGTCAAGAATTTCAAATTGTTGGTTTTTCAAAAAGAAGAAGAGAAAGAGGACCTCAAAATAATTCTCAAAAGCTTTAAAAACATTTGCCTTCTGGTGAAGAATATAAAAAACATTAGGCAATTGTTTAATTCAATAAAGCAAAGAGCAGATGAGTCAATCCAACCCAGCTGCCATCAGCATCTGTACGTTAAACAAATGGTCTGAAAAAGCTGCAAGGAGTTGATTTGAGAAACAGGAGTTTGTGTTGTACAGGACAGATCCTTCCCCAACTGCAGTGACCATCAACCTCAGAACAACATTGTTGGTGTATGGTAAACACTGTAATAACATGTGTCAAATGGAATCATTTTGCTGAATGCTGCAGATTGAGTTCACAGCAGTTTTCCTTTGTCACCAGGCATGTTGCAGCTGGTCAGTCATCCACTGTTCGGAGAGTCAACAAGGTGAATAAACTGGAGCTCAGACAGAGAAACAAAACCCCAGAGTTTGTAACAACACTCCAGTGTCAGGGTATCAACACTGTCACAAAACAGGGTGAAAATTCACCATCATGAACATGATTTACAACAACATAAAACTGAAGGGAAAGATTGACACAGAGGCAAAGTGTAACATATTGCCCTGGTGAATACTACAGCAACTAGACCCATATGCAGCTCTGGATGTATATATCCAGGTGGATCTCATGGCCAATGACGGACAAACCATCAGCGTGGAAGGTTAGCCACTTCCACCGCACACAGGGTCACTTCACGCTTCATATTGTTGACCAGAACGTAAGGCCATTGTTCAGTGTTCAGGACAGAATTACACCAGAATTAATCCACCTTAGTCCAGCGGTACACACCCTGCAGAACCAGACCTCAGAAATGTTAGACTATAAAGACCTATTTACCTGCAATGTCATCGGTAAGCTACCTGTAATATAAGACTGGGTGATTTGGTATCACCAACACTCTCTGCTCCGAGAAGATTCCCAATAACCGTGAAGCAGGAAGTAGTCGATGAGCTGTATCAACATGATGACTGGGTTGATTTGATTTGATTTATTATTGCTACATGTATTAACATACAGTGAAAAGTGTGTGCTGTGCAGACAAAGAGGAGGAAAGGAGAGAGTGCAGAATGGTGTGTAACAGTCATAGCTAGGATGTAGAAAAGGTCAACTTAATGCAAGGTAAGTCCATTCAAAAATCTGATGGCAGCAGGGAAGTAGCTGCTTCTGAGTCGGTTTGTTCGTGACTTCAGACTTTTGTATGTCAACACTGCCATAGATGAGGCCATAGATGAAGTGTTGTTTGTTACAATTCCTTGGTCATCAGTCTTTGGGAAATCAGCACTTCTATATCCACCCTCCCTGCTAAACACTCGCTGCTATTGTTCTCCTTCAATTATTCATTCAGTTGCCTTTGAAACAGTACAGGTGAATCTTTCCTCAGCACTCAATAGTAATTTGGCAATGCAATCCACCTCCTAATCATTTGCTGTGTAAAAATATTGTCCTCATGCAGTCTCTAGCTCTTTTGCTAATTGTCATGAATCTGTGCCTCTGGCAACTGAACCATGAGATATTTACTAAATATCTAAACCGTTCAAGATCTTAAACACCTCCATCAAATCTCTCTGCATTCTCCGCCTGACAGCACAAAACCCAGGCTTCTAAAGTCTAACCATGTTGGAATTGTTCTAGTAAATCTCTCCTGCAGATTTGTCAATGCCTTCAGATCCTTTTTAGAGTGTTGTTCATAAATGAACCAGCTCTCCAGCTCAGGACCAACTGGTGTTCAAGGTATGTGTTAGCATATGATAGGGACCAGGTCAGAAACTCCAAGGTAAATTATGAAGTTAGTCTAGATCCTACCTATTTTTTATTATTTTTGGCATTAGTTTGAGGATATAGTATTTCACTCCAGGTGTCATTGTATTGACCCACTGGAAAACTTTTAATTAAAAAAAACTTTATTTCACAATACAGCAAAAAGACCGTATCACAGAATACTATAGCGCGGAAGAGGCCTTTCAGCCCATCTAGGCTGCACTGACACATGAAGGGCCCTAATCTTGAACATCCCCAATGATTGAGTAACCACAACTCTCTGGGACAGAGAATTCCAAAGATTCATCACCCACTGAGTGAAGAATTTCTTCCTCAGCTCCCTTCTGAATGGCCTGCCTCTCATTCATCGAATAGAACCATAGAATCCTTACAGTGCAGAAAGAGGCCATTCAACCCATCAAGCCTGCGCTGACAACAGTGTCATCCAGACCCTATTCCTTTAACCCCACATATTTATTCCGTTAATCCCTCAAATTTATGCATCCAAGGACACTAAGGGGCAATTTAGCAAGGCCAATCAATCTGACCCATACATCTTTGGACAGAGGGAGGATAGTAGAACACCCAGAGGGAACCCATGCAGACATGGGGAGAATGTGCAAACTCCACACAGACAATGACCCAAGCCAGGAATTGAAGCTGGGTCCCTGGCATTGTGAGGCAGAAGTGCTAACCACTGTGCCACAGTGCTGGCTGAAACTGAGACTGAAACTGAGTCCCTGGTCCTAAATCCAGTTTAGAACTGGGATATTCCATTAAGATGAAAGTAAAATAATGCTCCACTTATCCTTCTCACAGTATTAAAGCAGCAGAACAAATATTTGAACAGAAGATGTTGGGCACATACTTGTAGATGAAATGTTATCAATTGTGAGTTTCCCTGAAAAAAAAAGTTTATTTAATTAAGTAAATTACACATACTATATAAAGTATGTGTGATACCACTGTACCTTTAAGAAATGTATTTGTTTCATGTTTCCTGTGAAGGGTATGTTTAAAATTCAGCTATGGTTTATGGTGCCAATCTGTCTGCTCTCGACAGCCCGCCTGTTGAGAATGTAAAATATGAATTGCTCTTGGATATTGGGTGTTTGTTTTAATCTGAGTTAATGCAATGTTGCTTTTATTTTGGTTTGTACTCTGGATTTCAATGCAGGGTTTGATTAGGTTGATTGACAGAGGCTAAGTCATGTGCTGATGGAAGAAGCCAGGTTTGAAAAGATAAATGGGCAGTTTTCTGCTTGGATTTGTAAGGAGCAAGAGATACTCTCTATCTGTCTTTCTGGAGACTCTAGTTTGTGGCCTGCTAGAAAATCAATATCTCTCTGCAGAGATGTTCCAGAGGCTTGAGCTGTAACAGATCAAGTATCAACTTGTAAGCCTGTTGTTTGCTATCTGATTTCAAAGTTAAGTTTGAGTCTATTAGAGGAATATTGCTTAAATTGCAGCTAATAGTGATAGGTTAGCAGTTAAAAATTGTAGCTTGTTGTGTTTAAATATTTCAGTTGGGAAAAGTTATGTGGGAGGTTTAGGGGGATTTGAAGAATAATGTTTTTACCCAGAGGGTGGTGTCAGTCTGGAATGCGCTAACTGGGAGGGTGGGTGGAGGCAGGATGCCCCACATCCTTTAAAAAGTACCTGGATGAATACTTGGTATGCCATAAGATTCAAAGCTATGGGCCAAGTGTTGGCAAGTGGGATTAGGTGGGCAGGTTAGGGCCTTTCATGAGAGCCTTTTACCTCGGATGGTGATGGCTAACACGAGGAGACATAGCTTTAAATTAAGGGGTGGTAATTATAGGACAGATGTCAGAAGTAATAAGAAATAAGACTGGTCGGCGCAACATTGTGGGCCGAAGGGCCTGTTCCGCGCTGTAATGTTCTATGTTCTATGTTCTATGTAGGTTCTTTACTCAGAGGGTAGTAAGGTCGTGGAATGCCCTGCCTGCAGCAGTTGTGGACTTGCCAACTTTAAGGGCGTTCAAATGGTCAGTGGATAGGCATATGGATAACATTGGAATAGTTTAGGTTAGAGGGTCATTAGATTGGTTCCACTGGTCGGCGCAACATCGAGGGCTGAAGGGCCTGTACTGCGCTGTAATGTTCTATGTTCTAAACTTAATAAGTTTCTAAGTAGTAAAGCTATCAAGGGATACGTGGATAGTGTGGGAAAATGGCTTTGAGATGGAGGATTAGCCATGGTGTAGTTGAATGGTGGAGTAGGCTCGAGGGGCTGAATGACCTATCCCAGTCTTCCTATACTCCTACATCGGAGATACTGAGGCTGGAATTCTCTGATGTTGCACATCAGTCAACGCTCAGTCAAATCTCCATACAGAGCAGCAGGACTGGAAAATCCCGGGCGCGGGCATGGTTGGAGAATTCTGGATGAAACTCAAAATATCAGGCTCATATCTTAAAGGCTGGATCTTCACTTGTGAATCCTGATCCTTTTATTTGGTGGAATTGTCAGTTGGGGGAGATCCTTTAACACTGAGAGATCAGTGACCTCACTGTCACAGGTGGGAGCCAGGCTGGTCGAGAGAGAGAGAGAGAGAGAGAGAGAGAGAAAGCACCACAAGATGGCGGACAGCACTCACTGAAGAGCTTTTAAACATTTTTTAAATCAAAAAGGCCACAGCACGCGATGGACAATGGTGTGGTGGCATGGTGGCACAGTGATTAGCATTGCTGTTTCACAACACCGGGGGCCCAAGTTTAATTATGTGAAGTTTGCTCATTCTCCTCGTGTCTGCATAGGTTTCCTCCGGGCGCTCCGGTTTCCTCCCACAGCCCAAAGATGTGCGGGTTAGGTGAATTGGCAATGCTAAATTGCCGCTTAGTGTCTCATGATGTGTAGGTTGGATGGATTTTCCATGTAAAATGGATGGACTACAGGGATAGGATGGGATATGGACTTGGCCGTGATGCTCTGTCACAGTCGATGCAGACTTGATGGGCTGAATGGTCTCCTCCTACACTATATGGATTCTATAATCATTCCCTGGTCATGGCTATCTTTTATTTCCAGATTTTATTCATTGAATTCAAATTCCACCAGCGACCCTGGTGGAATTTGAACCTGTGTCCCCTGCAGGCTAGGCCTCTGAGGATCAGTAGTGTAGAAACCTTACCACTATGTCATCACCTCCTGAACAAACATTGGCCGAGTCAATGTCAACACATCCCACAGATTCCCTGATGGTGGAGAGTGTAAGCTATGCAAAATGGAGAAGACATCGGCAAGACTGGAAGATCACACCAGCAGCTAACGGCGAGCTGCCTACACTGCCATTAAGCACACTCTGGAGGGACTGGAAAACCCCAGCCTAAGCTGCTGATGGGGAGGAGTCAATCAGAACCTGCCCACCAGCTTGATGTCGTGGGACCCACCCTTTATCCTGTATCTCGAGCGAAACAGCAGAGAACCATTGTTAGTGCCAATGGCTCCAACATCTCTTTTCCCAAGCTCCTATCGACCTTCACTGATACTCAGGAAAATGATGCCCCACATTTATGCTTTGGGGACACGGGTTCAAATCCCACCATGGCAGCTGGTGGAATTCAAATTCAATTAGCCAAGAAAAATCTACAGTTGAAAATAAGTCTCAGGAATAGTGACCATGAAATCATCATTGAATTGTGTAAAGCTCACCCGGTTCACTACTGAGTTTAGGGAAGGAAATCTGCCGTCCTTACTTGGCCTGGCCTACAGATCCCAGATTCACAGCAATGTAGCTCACTCTGAAATCACAGGGCAAATCACTCAGTTCAAGGGCAACTTGGGATGAGTAACAGATGTCAGCCTTGCCAGCAATGTACATATTCTGTGAAAGGATAAAAATGTTATATTACAGATAAAGATCCTTTCAAAAGTGTGATGGCAGCTTCCAGTCTGATGATTTTTATTGAGCTATGGCAGAACTTCCTTTGCAATAATTGCACATTGTTGAAATCTGTTCAAGCCATGTACAAATTTTATGTGCATTGTTCCACAAAATATCATTTTTCCATTATTGATTAAATGTCAAGTTCAAATAAATGAGACGTTGTCAGCCCAGCCGTACGCTCTGAGTAAATGCAGTGTCTTTGTTGTAGTAACTTGATTATTGTTGGTTATTGGGTATTGTGGCTTTTACCCCGTGGAGGCTGGAAGCATTGTTGACTTTGCTAAGTCTCTGCAGGCTGCTGCAATTGTGCACGTTAATTGTGTCAGATCAACAGATTGACTTTATTTCAGAAACCGTGCCAGTTATTCCGCACAGCTCCCTGACTGCACACTGAAGAATGAAGAGCCTTGTTTTCACATTGCACTTTCTCCAGATGTGAAGAAGGATAAATCTTAAAGTCAGGTCATTGTTTGAAAGTCGGGAATCGTATCAGGAAATTTGTGCACAGCAAGCTCACACAAACAGCAATGGGAGAAATGACCAGCAATGTATTCATTTTGTAATACTGATTAAATAATCTGCTCATGGAATCGTAGAATCATAGAAACACTACAGTGCACAAGAGGCCATCAAGCCTGCACTGACTCTCCGTAAGAGCATCTTACCCATGCCCTCCCCACTTTCCATGTAATCTCATGCATTTCCCATGGCAAATTTATCCAACCTACACCTATTTTGTGACAATGAGAGGCAATTTAGCATGGTCAATCCAACTAACCTGCACACCTTTGGACTGTGGAAGGAAACCGGAGCACCCGGAGGAAACCCACGCAGACATAGGGAGAATGCGCAGACTCCAAGGAGACAGTGACCCAAGGCCAGGATTGAACTGGGGTCCCTGGTTCTGGGAGGCAGCAGTACTAACTACTGTGCCACCGAGCAGTCCAATAGGAAAGGATAGCACAAGTATGCTTCTGCCCTTGTTAAATAGTGGGCCTGTATCTTTTATATCCATTTGATAAGCAAGGCTTTGTTTAATATATTGTCTGTTGTAGGTAAAAGATACCTCTGAGACCAGTTGTGAGTCAAAGTATGGCAAGTTTATTCAAAAGCTTTGGGAAGATACACCTGGTACCTAACAGCGGTCCTCCAGGCTTCTCTCCGAACACAAATTGAGAACGTATATTTATACCCCCCGAGCGTGTACGCACTTTCCCATGCTCGGTGGGTTCCCAGGCTGTAGCTTGTCCTCCATCCTGTGAACATGGCTGCCTCGGTGGTTTCTCCATGGTTATCTCAAGGCCGCAATTGTCCCACATCTCAACACCTGTGATGTGATTAGCTATTAGCTAACATACAGGTTGACACAAACAAGTTAACTGCATACAAAGTAACGGGGCTGATATAACAATTTTATGTTTGTAGGTACCTGTATAACATAATATATTGGTACATAATACTTAAACAGTTCATAACAAATATATGTAAGGCATACATGTAAACTCCACTGGGTTAGACAGATGTCCATAATACTGAAGACATAAAAATAAATACTAGCCACATTCCTGAACACAATTAGCTGGGAAAATCATAAACTTGTGTACAACAGCAGCTGCTTTCTTATCTGTCTGGGATACACAAAAACAAGTCTTACAACACATTTTTCACAAATCTCTAAGTGTTACAAAGTTCATTAACTCATTCCCGACTGCATTATCCTAAAGATAGCACCTCCAACAATGTGGCACTCCCTCAGTACAGACTTGATAGTTTATATTGATTAGCTGTCATCAGTAGGCCTTGAAATTATAATTTCTTGATTCAGAGGCAGGTAGGTGTGACTCAAGCAGGGGGTGACTAAGAGTCAGACAGAGCTGGCTCACAATCCAGTTTTGCTAAAGTGGGCAGGATTGAGCAACTAGAATCAACACGATGTGATTTAGATTTTCACCCTGTCGTCCAAACAGATTAGGACAGTAAAATATACTTTGAGCATTCGGCCTATGTTTGTAAGCATATGAATTAATAATCATGCTGCATTATTCTGAGATACTAAGAATGTTCTTAACCACCTTTTGTATCAAATTGCAAACATTGGGAATGCGAGCTTATGTCCCTGAGAGTTTATTTAATTTTACAGTCCTTGGAACAACAAATGACAGCTCTGCTCACTCTGCAGAAAGTGTAGTTTCCTTGCTAATGCCACTGATGTCGTTGCAATGCAAGATTAAATTTATCCTTTAATATTGGATTGCATCCGAAAAACTAGCCACGTGTGTGCTTTTGATAACACAGAATTCAGCTGAATTGTAATTCACACCTTTTTTCCATTTCCTTGCAAATCTTCTTCTCCCAACTTCAAGTCACTGTGTGTTTGTGCATAGATAAGCTTTTCTTTAACCTTTGCTGTTCCATGGAGGCAGGCGGCTCAGGTAAGCTTAATTATTTTTCATTTCTTATGGGCCAGGAAGAATCTTTGTGGGCAAACTATGGTTAGACTATTTCTCCTGATTCCAGAGGACATCTCGGCCTCAGCCCCGGGCTTCAGTTCCCCATCTTACCACCCAAGACCATCTTGAGAATTTCCTTCTGCACCTACATTTGATTTGATTTGATTTAATTTGATTTGATTTATTATTGTCACGTGTATTAGCATACTGTGAAAAGTATTGTTTCTTGTGCACTATACAGACAAAACATAAAGTTCATAGAGAAGGAAACGAGAGAGTGTAGAATGTAGTGTTACAGCCATAGCTAGGGTGTAGAAAAAGATCAACTTAATGCGAGGTAGGTCCATTCAAAAGTCTGACAGCAGCAGGGAAGAAGCTGTTCTTGAGTCGGTTGGTACATGACCTCAGACTTTTGTATCTTTTTCCTGAAGGAAGAAGGTGGAAGAGAGAATGTCTGGGGAGCGTGGGGTCCTTAATTATGCCGGCTGCTTTACCCAGGCAGTGGGAAGAGTAGACAGGGTCAATGGATGGGAGGCTGGTTTGCGTGATGGATTGGGCTACATTCACAATCTTTGTAGCTCCTTGCGATCTTGGGCAGAGCAGGAGACATACCAAGCTGTGATACAAACAGAAAGAATGTTTTCTATGGTACATCTGTAAAAGTTGGTGAGAGTCGTAGCAGACATGCCAAATTTCTTTCGTCTTCTGAGGACGTAGAGGCATTGGTGAGGCTTTCTTAACTATAGTGTCAGCATGGGGGGACCTGGACAGGTTGTTGGTGATCTGGACACCTAAAAACTGGAAGCTCGTGATCTTTTCTACTCCATTCCCATTGATGTAGACAGGGGCATGTTCTCCTTTATGTTTTCTGATGTCAATAACAATCTTCTTCATTTTGTTGACACTGAGGAAGAGATTATTGTTGTTGCATCAGTTCACCAGATTCTCTATCTCATTCCCGTACTCTGTCTCATCATTGTTTGAGACCTGGCCTAGTACGGTGGTGTCATCAGCAAACTTGAAAATCAAATTGGAGGGGAATTTGGCCACTCAGTGATAGGTGTATAAGGAGTATAGTAGGGGGCTGAGAACACAGCCTTGTGGGGCTTTTTATTGATCATTTAGGAAACTCACAAGTTTGAACAAGTATGAAATTAGATAAAGTCAGACTGAGGGCAAGGTGGGATTATGCTGAATTTCCAATGTGAGTTCAACTCAGTTTGTAAATAAAAAGGACAGACTTGATACTTCCTGCAGTAAATACAATTTGATAGAGATTTGTAATTTCCAATGACATCATTCTACTTTACTTGTAAATCACCTGATTTGCATTATATTTTGTCTAGTATGTTATCTACAAATGTAACACCCTGCCGCTAATGTAGCTCATTCATGAGGTGCCACTGTGGTTGTGTGTGCTTTAGTTAATGGTGAGCCAATTGAATAAATAGACTGGGGTAACATAATAGTGTAGGGATGAGATCTTCAAGTTTTTGATGTCCAGATCACCAACAATCTGTCCTGGTCCCCCCATGCTGACACCATAGTTAAGAAAGCCCACCAATGCCTCTACTTTCTCAGAAGACTAAGGAAATTTGGCATGTCAGCTACAACTCTCACCAACTTTTACAGATGCATCATAGAAATCATTCTTTCTGGCTGTATTACAGCTTGGTATGGGCTCCTGCTGTGCCTAAGACTGCAAAAAATTAACAAAGGTCATGAATGTAGCCCAATCCATCACGTAAACCAGACTCCCATCCATTGATTCTGTCTACACTTCCCACTGCCTCAGCAAAGCAGCCAGCATAATTAAGGACCCCACACATCCTGGACATTCTCTCCTCCACCTTCTTCCTTTGGGAAAAAGATGCAAAAGTCTGAGGTCATGTACCAACCAACACAAGAACAGCTTCTTCCCTGCTGCTGTCAGACTTTTGAATAGACCTACCTTGCGTTAAGCTGATTTTTTCTACATCCTAGCTATGGGCCAAATGTGGGCAATTGGGATTAGTTTAGGGGTTTCAAAAAAAGGGCAGCATGGACAAGTTGGGCCAAAGGGCCTGTTTCCATGCTATAAACCTCTAACACTACATTCTGCACTTTCTCATTTCCTTCTCTATGAATGGTATGTTTTCTCTCTATAGCGCGCAAGAAACAACACTTTTCACTGTGTGATAATACATGTGACACTCACAAATCAAATCAAAACCAAATATCCAGAAGATGCACCATATTGGGCTGAATGCATCTTCCTTTTAAATTATTTCTAAATGTGGGTACACTCATTCAACACTTTATTGATGGTTCAATGTTACCAATTTCCCTCCTTCTCAGTGCAGTCTCTCAGGTAACTGTTTTGGAAATTGAATCATTCGCCTCAATGGCCTTGTATCTGTTCTCATTGATTTCTTTCTGAGTCGCTTCTCTTCTTCTAAATTTATAGATCATAAAGTATAATTATTAAAGTAGTCTAGCGATGCGGACTCTCTGAGGAATGCAAACAACCTCCCTGGACTTAAATTACAATGCAGAGACCATGGTTATTTCAGAGAGAGAGAGAGATCGCAGATTGAGGGTTATTCCGTTATTGTGACCTGGTTAGGGAACTGTAACTTTTTGCTTAAAGTAGACAAAGTTTGAAATCACAGTTATTTACTAAGGAGTTAAAGCCGCACAACTCCACAATTTCAAACATCAAAATAAACTTTATTGGCCAAAGTCAGGAAAGTAAAACAGTCAACGGAAGGTTTGTTGGAACCTGAGTGTGCTGTGCAGGATCAGCCTAACAAGACTCTTCTTGACCAAGATTTAACAATCTCAACTCCAGATGCTTTTATATGTACAGATCCACCTTTTACAGGTGGAATTTTAACCACCGCAAACAGATATGCTGAGGTTCAGTGGGAAGTAGAATTGTAGAAATTTCAAATGTGATCCAGTTCACCTCTGATTTGCAGACAGGACAGGTGCAGGTTAATCTTAATTGTCTGGACATAGGACAGACACTAATTAACACAGCCATTTGCATCATTAACACATGGCAATGAGATGACTTTGAATGGAGTTCAATGGGAATATTAATTTAAAATCACCAGCTTTTATTACCTGAGGCTGGGTAAGCCTGCTTGTAAAAAGGAAGCTTGGTGGAATGACACTTATCTCAATGCTTTCAACTGCCTTATCAGTTCCCCCTGGCAGGGATCGTGGGAATACAGATGTTCTTGAAAAGTTTCAAGGCTTTGAAACAGGCAACAGGAAGATGGCCACACTCCACAACAGAGTTTCTGTGCTATGTTAGGGTCTGCAGGAGCACAGAGGTTGCACGGCACAGGTGAGGCAAACAGCAGAGATTGAAGAAACCACTATGGGAAAGGGTCCACGGATAAAAGTTCAGATTCCTTGGCCTATCTGAAGAGTTTCTGCAGATTGGCATGGCAGGCATCGCCCAGCATCTGCAATGCCTTTCAGTAGGAGCTCCTTCCTGCTGGATCTGGTGGTCAAACATTGTCCATCAATAGAGATGGGATTGGGGAGTGTTGAGGTGTTTCTAATGTGTCGGTGTGGATTCGATGGGCTAAGTGGCCTCTTCTGTGCTGTATGATTCTATCATTCTGAATAAACTGACAGATGTGTGTCCTTTTACCAAGTTATACAGGGTTTCAAATCTAATCCTTCCCCCAGAAATAGGTATTAATAATTCAGATCAAGAAGTCCAAAAGGCTTAAATAATGACTTTACAAATGGTTAAACTGGCAAAAGGCTTTAGCTATTGGTAACATTTAACAGGAATGTGGCATTTTCTATCTTGCACTTTGCTGGGTGAAGAGTAAGTGGAGGAACTTCCATTGTGCATTACTTCCCATCAGCCACAGTGACTTACAAAGTTACTCCTTGTGTTTGAACATTTCTTTCAGCAGTTATTACAGTGATCCCTGACTTTAATTACTAGTCTGGGTAAGAATATGCAAATTCCTGCTTCATAACCATGTAAATTAGATGTATCTGAGTTGCTGATCTTCTCTGATGCCATCGGTCAGATGGAGAAAGAAAAGTTTTATTGCCTCGTTATTATCTATTGATAGAAGTAATTAATTTGAATTAATGACACACTGATCTCCTCAGGTTTGCAATCTATTTAATGTATTATTGTGTCGTGACCACCAGCTAAGCTGGCCATCTCACCGTGTGCTTATTAGACACAATCTTAGCCTGGATTTGGAATTCAGTGATAGGCTTTGAAGGCTGTGTGTTCTCCAATTCTGCTTTAGACTGCCCTGGGTTTAAATGTGGTGTATTTCTCCTGGTTCACGAGTTCTCACTTTTGGCACGCTGTTATTTGTGTGAAATCAAATGGAGGGTACCATGGCTTATTCTTCTCATGAATTGATTAATCCATTAAGTTACATAAGAACATAAGAACATAAGAAATAGGAGCAGGAGTAGGCCATCCAGCCCTTCGAGCCTGCCCCGCCATTCAATAAGATCATGGCTGATCTGTCGCTGCTCAGTTCCACTTTCCCGCTTTCTCCCCATAACCCTTAATCCCCTCTCTTATCAAAAACCCATCAACCCGCGTCTTAAAAATATTTAGCGAGGCAGCCTCCACCATTTCAACGGGCAGAGAATTCCAGAGATTCACCACCCTTTGAGTGAAGAAGTTCCTCCTCAACTCCGTTCTAAACCGCCCCCCTTTTATCTTGAGGCTGTGCCCCCTAGTCCTACTGTCTTTTTTGAGCGGGAAGAGTCTCTCCACCTCTATCCTATCCATCCCATTCATCAGCTTATAAGTCTCAATGAGATCTCCCCTCATTCTTCTAAACTCTAACGAGTACAAGCCCAGTTTATTCAGCCTCTCCTCATAGCTCAACCCCCTCAACTCCGGTATCAGCCTAGGTGCAGCAGGTGGTCAGGAAGGCGAATGGGATGCTGGCCTTCATAGCGAGGGGGATTGAATATAAAAGTAGGGAGGTCTTGCTGCAGCTGTATAGGGCACTGGTGAGGCCGCAGCTGGAGTACTGTGTGCAGTTTTGGGCGCCGCACCTGCGCAAGGATATTTTGGCCTTGGAGGGAGTGCAGAGGAGGTTTACTAGGCTGATACCGGAGTTGAGGGGGTTGAGCTATGAGGAGAGGCTGAATAAACTAGGCTTGTACTCGTTAGAGTTTAGAAGAATGAGGGGAGATCTCATTGAGACGTATAAGATGATGAATGGGATGGATAGGATAGAGGTGGAAAGACTCTTCCCGCTCAAAAAAGACAGTAGGACTAGGGGGCACAGCCTCAAGATAAAGGGGGGGCGGTTCAGAACGGAGTTGAGGAGGAACTTCTTCACTCAAAGGGTGGTGAATCTCTGGAATTCTCTGCCCGTTGAAGTGGTGGAGGCTGCCTCGCTAAATATTTTTAAGACGCGGGTTGATGGGTTTTTGATAAGAGAGGGGATTAAGGGTTATGGGGAGAGGGCGGGAAAGTGGAACTGAGCCACGACAGATCAGCCATGATCTTATTGAATGGCGGGGCAGGCTCGAAGGGCCAGATGGCCTACTCCTGCTCCTATTTCTTATGTTCTTAAACCTCCTCTGCACTCCCTCCAAGGCCAAAATGTCTTTGCGCAGGTGCGGTGCCCAAAACTGCACACAGTACTCCAGCTGCGGCCTCACCAATGCCCTATACAGCCGCAGCAAGACCTCCCTACTTTTATATTCAATCCCCCTCGCTATGAAGGCCAGCATCCCATTCGCCTTCCTGACCACCTGCTGCACCTGCAAGCTGGGTTTTTACGACTCATGCACAAGGACCCCGAGGTCCCTCTGCACCGTCGCCTGCTGCAGTTTTTCGCCCCGTAAGTAATAGATCCATTCCCTAGCCTTCTCCCCATGCCCTGTTACATTTAATATCTGTGAAAATACCTTTTTTCTATTTACACAACCAAAGCCATTCATCATTTTTTAAATACCTGTCTAATCTCTTAATCTTTCTCCTTCTCACTGGGTTAATATGGTAGCCTATTTTCCTAGTCCATTAAATCAATTGGAATCCCAAAGAGAGTGCATCAAACATGGTAAGCATTGTGAGGGAGGGGGTGACTCCTAATCATTTCTGTTTTAAAAAGAGAAAAATATTTGCATTTACATAGCACCTTTCATGACTTCAGTATATCCCAATGATTGCTTCTCAGATTAATTCACACACAATTATTAAACTAGAAAGTGTGCAGAAAAGATTTACTAGGATGCTACCGGGACTTGATGGTTTGAGTTATAAGGAGAGGCTGAATAGACTGGGACTTTCTTCATTTGGAGCCTGGGAGGCTTTGGGATGATCTTAAAGAGGTCTATAAAATAATGAGAGTCAGAGATCAGCTAGATAATCAACATCTTTTCCCAAAGGTAGGAGTGCCTAAAACTAGAGGGCATTAGCTTAAGGTGAGAGGAGAGAGATACAAAAGGGTCCAGAGGGGCAATTTTTTCACCCAGAGAGTGGTGAGTGTCTGGAACAAGCTGCCAGAGGCAGTAGTAGAGGCGGGTACAATTTTGTCTTTAAAAAGCATTTAGATAATTACATGGGTAAGATAGGTATAGAGGGATATGGGCCAAATAGAGGCAATTGGGATTAGTTTAGGGGTTTTAAAAAAAGGGCGGGATGGACAAGTTGGGGTGAAGGGCCAGTTTCAATGCTGTAAACCTCTATGACTCGAATGGCTGAAATTTTACCAGCCTGCCCACCACAGGAATCAAAGCAGGTGAAGGGTGGACGATAGGAAGGTCCGTTGACTTTGGGTGGGATTTTATGATTTTGTGACAAGCGAGGCCGTAAAATCCTGATGGTTACATTTTAATTTAAGAAAGCGCAGGCAGAATAATTGATATCTTATCAGGAATGGAATTATTTTCAATTTTTAATGGTTGCTACTCTTATATGACTGTTCTTATAACCCAGTGTTTAATAATTATAGAGAATTGGCTAGATTTCCGATGACTGAAAATGACTTTAAGTATAATTCTTTGAGCATCCAAACTCCTTTATACACACTAACAAACATTTCAGGTTTGAATGCCTCAGTACTTTCCTAATTGAATCATTGATATTGAAAGGTCTCACTCTCAAACTGCAGTCCCACTACAAATATAGATTAGCAACTGGCTCCAGAGGGCACATGTGATTTACAACCGGAGGTTTATAATGAAGTGTTATAACATGGTTTGCCAATATTTAAGTTTAAAATATTACTGCACCTGATACATGGCTGCAGATAAATGTACATTTAAAAAGTTGGATAGGATGGTCTACTCTCAGGAGAATTGAGCTGAATTCTCAGGATGGGAAAG
The DNA here is from genome assembly GCF_965287045.1 of Carcharhinus amblyrhynchos. Lineage (NCBI taxonomy): Eukaryota > Metazoa > Chordata > Chondrichthyes > Carcharhiniformes > Carcharhinidae > Carcharhinus > Carcharhinus amblyrhynchos. The sequence continues at coordinate 1,941,127 of NC_137329.1, read as the reverse complement.
TGTTTCTTGTGTTAAAGAAAATGACAGCGGAAAGCCAATTTAATACACTTGCCATTTCTGCTGTAACTGCCTGGCAGGATTTCGTGAGAGAACCTCTTACCAGCAAGACAGGGTCATACTAAGGAGATAATGAGAACTCTCGAATATATTAGAAAATAGAATGCAGAACGAACCTGACCTCCGTCAAGGCTTAGACACCTGGGCATGGAAATGTAGTTACATCAGGCAGCTTAAGGAGGAATCAATCACCCACTTTTTTCAGAATGCAGGATGCACTCTCTTTAGGATTCCAATTGATTTAATGGACTGGGGAAATAAGCTGCTATATTAACCCAGTAAGAGGGAGATAGCTCCTTAGATCCCATTTGAAAATGTGCTAACAGAGAACAGGTTCTCTATCATTCACTTGGAGATGAATGTGAAGTGGTTGGGTTTACATCATTACATAGGAACAACGGCCTAATTCCATGCTTCTTCAGAACAAGCTGGAATATCGAACCTTTTGTTATCTATAGTGAAACTTAAAGGCACTATTTGGTTATAACTTGTAGTAAGCAACACCTGCTTGTTAATGGTTTTGTCAAATTGAGATGTTCGTTTCCAAGGTTTGTCAGTCCAAGAAATAGAATTGAGTTTTCAGATTTTCTACAGCAATCTTCCCAAGATTTCTCAAAGTGTCAAACAGAAATTCGGTGTGACGCTCTCCAGCTCCGTGGGCAGGGTATCTCTGCAGATTTTGTACCTCTTAGACCAAAAAAAAATGAGTGGAGGTGGTTTAGGCTGTCACTCTGACAGGGTGGAGCCTCATAGTGTCGGCAATACCCACTCCACAGATACCCAGGTACCCCAGTCAGGACAAAAAGTTTATTCACCATCCCCCTCACTCCACAATCATCGCTGGTATCCCCCGACCCCTCCTCATAATCATCGCTAACATTCCCACTCCCCCCTCCCCATCACCATGGCTGGCATCCCCCTTTCTCCTTCCCATAATCAAGAAGGCTTATAGTGTGTTAGAATTTATTAACGGGGCATTTGAGTCTAAGAGCCATGGGGTTATGCTGCAAAGGTACAAGACGTTGGTGAGATCACATTTGAAATATTGTGTTCAGTTCTGGTCACCTCACTATAAGAAGGATGTGGAAGCATTGGAGAGAGTGCAGAGGAGATTTACCAGGATGCTGCCTGGTTTGGAGGGAGGTCTTATGAGGAAAGGTTGAGGGAGCTGAGGCTTTTCTCTTTAGAGTGGAGGAGGATGAGAGGCAACAAAATAGAGGTTTATAAGAGGATGAGGGGGATAGATAGAGTGGACGTTCAGAGACTATTTCCTCGGGTGGATGTAGCTGTTACTAGGGGACATAACTATAAGGTTCATGGTGGGAGATATAGGAGGGATGTCCGAGGTAGATTCTTCACTCAGAGAGTGGTTGGGGTGTGGAATGCACTGCCTGCTGTGATAGTGGAGTCGGACACTTTAGGAACTTTCAAGCGGTTATTGGATAGGCACATGGAGCGCACCAGAATGATAGGGAGTGGGATAGCCTGATCTTTGGCTCGGACATAGATTGGCACAACATTGAGGGCTTATACTGTGCTGTACTGTTCTATGATCTATCATCACTGGCATCCCCCTCTCTCCTCAGCATAATCATTGCTGGCATCCCAACACACCCCCCCCCAACACCACAATCATCACTGACATCCCCCTCTCCCCACCCCACAGTCATCGCTGGCAACCCCCTCTCCCCACCCCACAGTCATCGCTGGCAACCCCCTCTCCCCACCCCACAGTCATCGCTGGCATCCCCCTCTCCCCACCCCACAGTCATCGCTGGCATCCCCCTCTCCCCACCCCACAGTCATCGCTGGCATCCCCCTCTCCCCACCCCACAGTCATCGCTGGCATCCCCCTCTCCCCACCCCACAGTCATCGCTGGCAACCCCCTCTCCCCACCCCACAGTCATCGCTGGCATCCCCCTCTCCCCACCCCACAGTCATCGCTGGCATACCCATCTTTCCACAGTTCCAATTCTCTCCCTTCCCACACTTCCACCATACATAAATGAAATTCCCCCAACCCCAGCAGAAGGGGTTCCCACTCGTGCCCACTGGCACATGTTGGCACTGATGACCTGTGCCAGCCAGCAGTGTTAGGTAGCAATGAAGGGCCATATCCATCTCCCCCAGGTTTTACCTCCCCCTGGAGGGATCCTCAACTGTCTCTCCTTTCACCAAACCCATAGTGAACATTGTGGCGAGAGATGAACATTTAGAGAAGGGGATCAGATAGTGAGGGAGATATTCATAATATTCAAATACATTAAATCTATTTAAATGAGGTTCCCATCCTTTGCAGGGCAACCAGCAGTACTGAGGTGTAACAGTGTACAAGGACAGTCACTGGATACAAGCTATTTACAACATACTAATTGAACAGGCTAACACACAACTATTGACGCAGGGAGAATATGCAAACTTCACACAGTCACCCGAGGCTGGAATTGAACCCAGATCCCTAGTGCTGTGAGGCAGCAGTGTTAACCACTGTGCCACCATGCCAGTGATTTTGATAATCCAAATTAATAATACAAGATCATTTCTCATAAAATAATCAGCAAACAAAAGATATTTGACAATAATAAGAAAGTGGAAGTAAAGATTATAAAATTAAAATTAATAATTGAGAATGACAGGGCATTATTGCAACGTGAGGGTTAAAAAGCTTCATGTCCTTTTTACAATCTTCTTGGGAAAAAGTAATGATTTATTTTATTACATCTTCTCCCATCTCACTAACAACTCGAGGAGAAATGCTTTCTTTTTAGTGTTTCAAATGTAGAGTTGGCGAGTGACTGTAGCAATAGTAAATGAAACGTAACCACTTCCCAGGCTGGGGTAGCTCCCTCGCTCACCTTTTCAGTGCACTAATGACCAGGAGTTCCCCATCCCCTCAAACTCAATGGCCACACCTCCAGTGAAATCCAAATAAGAGGAAAATGTCTGGCAGGTTGGTCTTTAATTAGATTCAGACTTATTTGAATAAATGGACATCAGTTTCTCACCCATTATAGGCTTGAACCTGATTATGTTGCCGGCGAATGGTGGTAAAAGTCAGAAATCTCGTCACCAGCGAGATTCGCACTTTTCAGGTTTTATTGGGTCTTGATCCCCAACTGGTGATCTTGTGTATGGAGAGTGCTGTCTCAAAGACCAGACCCCCTTTCATACAAAGAATCGTTTGTAGACATGTAGGTCACTTGAGGAGTAGAGAGATGCTTCTCCAGTCAGTGTTGCTGTCAAGGAATTGTGTCTGAACCCATGAGCATCAAAGTATCTGTTTGACTGAAGATATCAAAATAACTGATGTCTGTGTGGAGGTGAATAGTGATGAGTTTCCCATGCCAGAAAGGTAGCCGTTATTGCAGTTCCTGTTAATGTTGATCATGTGAAAACCTCTCAGATTACAGAGTTACGCTGCTCTGCAAGGATCAGTAACCCCCTCAAAACTCAATTTATAATTGTCCAACCCTTGTTCGTAATGTTTGGTTAAAATTTTGGACTGAGTGAATTTGTTATTGAAGATTGTGTAAAGGACTCAAAGGGAAAGGGACGAGATGATGGTGCCTTTAAAGAAAACACAGCAAAGGGTCACATGGGCTGTGTGACCAGTCATGACTCAGGCTGTGGGATCACCCCATTGTGAGAGAGCCTCGAAGGACAGATTTTGGGAGCAAGCTACAGCCAATACTTTTCATATTCTGTGAAAGTGCAACTTCAAATACCCTTCCTGCCTGTTTCAATAACATCAGAAGAAGCATTCAAAAGGATTAACACCCCAACTCCAGTCATATTGGAAAATTTCATGTTTGTGGAATCTACTCAAACTCATGATCTGAGTGTCCATCCCTTGCGGCTGAGACTTAATTCTGAGCGCTGGCAGGTTCCTGAATTAAATGTTGATGAGGTGGGGATGTGTGTATAGGAGCTGGTGTATACCTTGTTTGTTCTTCACTCAAAGCTTGCGGGAGGTTTACTTCTCTCTAACTGGGAGGTATTGATATTGATGTAAAGTTTTCATTACTCTCATGCTGTGTTTGGTTAACCCAGCACTGACTGGGAATCCAAATCTTGCTGGCAAATGTGATTCAGCTGCAGAGCAACAATTGTCTAACGAGGAACCCCATGACAGATATTACAGTGCATTTAAGAGAGTGTAGTAATGCCATCAGTTGCACAAACATGGCAAGTATCGCCTCTCATCCTCCTCCACTCTAAAGAGAAAAGCCCCAGCTCCCTCAACCTTTCCTCATAAGACCTCCCTCCAAACCAGGCAGCGTTCTGGTAAATCTTCTTTAAAAGAGAATTCTTATGTTTAATGACAATACAAGGTGTCTAGTATTGTCCAGTTATGTACCAGCTGCATTTAGAAACATCTGTATTACTCATAAACATTTTAGAAAATGAAGGTTAAACATATTCTTGACAAATAATATGCCAGTGGCATTATTCATCCCGACTCAAAATGTTGGCTCTATTCTCTCTCCACAGATGCTGTCAGACCTGCTGAGATTTCCCAACATTTTTTATCGGGGCAGGCTCGAAGGGCTAGATGGCCTACTCCTGCTCCTATTTCTGATGTTCTTATGTTCTTTATGTTTTTTGTTTCAGATTCCGGCATCCACAGCACTTTTCCTTTATCTTTGTGCACCTTTGCATTCCTGTTATGGGGACAGCAGTTGTCCTCTGCAGCTGCACCTGTGTTCATCCTTCGGTTTCCCAGAGTGTAGTAATGCCACCAGTTGCACGAACATGGCAAGCCAAGTATCGCCTCTCATCCTCCTCCATTCTAAAGAGAAAAGCCCCAACTCCCTCAACCTTTCCTCATAAGACCTACCCTCCAAACCAGGCAGCATCCTGGTAAATCTCCTCTGCACTCTCTCCAATGCTTCCATATCCTTCTTATAGTGAGGTGACTAGAACTGCACACAATATTCCAAATGTGGTCTCACCAAGGTCTTGTGTAGTTGCAGCATAACCCCATGGCTCTTAAACTCAAACCCCCTGTTAATAAACACTAACACACTATAAGCCTTCTTCATGGCTCTATCCACTTGAGTGGCAACCTTCAGAGATCTGTGGATATGAACCCCAAGACCTCTCTGTTCCTCCACATTCCTCAGAACCCTACCGTTGACCCTGTAATCTGCATTCAAATTTGTCCTGCCAAAATGAGTCACCTCACACTTATCAGGGTTAAACTCCATCTGCTATTTCTCGGCCCAGCTCTGCATCCTATCAATGTCTCTTTGCAGACCCTGTGACACTGCTGTCTGACCTCTCTCTGTTTACCCTGTAATGCTGCTCTCTGACCTCTCTCTGTTTACCCTATGACATTGCTCTCTGACCTCTCCCTGTTGACCCTGTGACACTGCTCTCTGACCTCCCTCGGCTGACCCTGTGACACTGCTCTCTGACCTCTCTCTGTTGACCCTGTGACACTGCTCTCTGGCCTCTCTCTGTTGACCCTGTGACACTGCTCTCTGACCTCCCTCGGCTGACCCTATGACACTGCTCTCTGACCTCTCCCTGTTGACCCTGTGACACTGCTCTCTGACCTCCCTCGGCTGACCCTATGACACTGCTCTCTGACCTCTCCCTGTTGACCCTGTGACACTGCTCTCTGACCTCTCTCTGTTGACCCTATGGCACTGCTCTCTGACCTCTCTCGGTTGACCCTGTAACTCTGCTCTCTGACCTCCCTCTGTTGACCCTGTGACACTGCTCTCTGACCTCTCCCTGTTGACCCTGTGACACTGCTGTCTGACCTCCCTCGGTTGAGCCTACGACACTGCTCTCTGACCTCTCCCTGTTGACCCTATGACACTGCTCTCTGACCTCTCCCTGTTGACCCTGTGACACTGCTCTCTGACCTCTCTTTCTGTTGACCCTGTGACACTGCTCTCTGACCTCCCTCGGCTGACCCTGTGACACTGCTCTCTGACCTCTCTCTGTTGACCCTATGACACTGCTCTCTGACCTCCCTCTGTTGACCCTATGACACTGCTCTCTGACCTCCCTCTGTTGACCCTGTGACACTGCTCTCTGACCTCTCTCTGTTGACCCTATGACACTGCTCTCTGACCTCCCTCTGTTGACCCTATGGCACTGCTCTCTGACCTCTCTCGGTTGACCCTGTGACACTGCTCTCTGACCTCCCTCTGTTGACCCTATGGCACTGCTCTCTGACCTCTCTTTCTGTTGACCCTATGGCACTGCTCTCTGACCTCTCTCGGTTGACCCTGTAACTCTGCTCTCTGACCTCCCTCTGTTGACCCTGTGACACTGCTCTCTGACCTCTCCCTGTTGACCCTGTGACACTGCTGTCTGACCTCCCTCGGTTGAGCCTACGACACTGCTCTCTGACCTCTCCCTGTTGACCCTATGACACTGCTCTCTGACCTCTCCCTGTTGACCCTGTGACACTGCTCTCTGACCTCTCTTTCTGTTGACCCTGTGACACTGCTCTCTGACCTCCCTCGGCTGACCCTGTGACACTGCTCTCTGACCTCTCTCTGTTGACCCTGTGACACTGCTCTCTGACCTCCCTCTGTTGACCCTATGACACTGCTCTCTGACCTCTCTCGGTTGACCCTATGACACTGCTGTCTGACCTCTCCCTGTTGACCCTATGGCACTGCTCTCTGACCTCTTTCGGTTGACCCTATGACACTGCTCTCTGACCTCTCTTTCTGTTGACCCTGTGACACTGCTCTCTGACCTCCCTCTGTTGACCCTATGGCACTGCTCTCTGACCTCTCTCGGTTGACCCTGTGACACTGCTCTCTGACCTCTCTCGGTTGACCCTGTGACACTGCTCTCTGACCTCTCTTTCTGTTGACCCTGTGACACTGCTCTCTGACCTCTCTTTCTGTTGACCCTGTGACACTGCTCTCTGACCTCTCTTTCTGTTGACCCTGTGACACTGCTCTCTGACCTCTCTTTCTGTTGACCCTGTGACACTGCTCTCTGACCTCCCTCTGTTGACCCTATGACACTGCTGTCTGACCTCTCTCGGTTGACCCTGTGACACTGCTCTCTGACCTCCCTCGGTTGACCCTGTGACACTGCTCTCTGACCTCTCCCTGCCTGGGCTGCTTTGTTAGCCTTCTGAAAATGAGCAGGTCGGATTGAGAAAAACATCCAAAAGTGTCCAAAGCTGCTTAGCATGTCCTCAGTTTATGATATTAGACGCTAAAGAAGTTTCCCAGAGATATTTCAGTTATATCTACATTGTGGGTTAGATTCAATCTGACTGGAGGGCGTCCCAAGTTACCCAAATACAGAGGTAGCTAAAGAAACAAAGGGCTGGACTTTCCAGCTACGCTCGCCCCCAGTCTGGAAAATCCCACCCAAGGTCAATGGATCTTTCCCTGGTCGGCCCCCCTTCCTACTACAATTCTCATGGCAGGCGGGACAGGAAATTTCTGCCCAAGGAGTAGGACCTCTGTTGTCATGTTGATTTTTCTGAATGGAGGTCAGTCACCAGCGGAGTGCCTCAAGGATCTGTTCTGGGACCCTTGTTGTTTGTCATTTTCATAAATGACCTGGATGAGGAAGTGGAGGGATGGGTAAGTAAGTTCGCTGATGACACGAAGGTCGGTGGTGTTGTGGATGATCTGGAAGGATGGCAAAAGTTGCAGCAGGACATAGATAGGATGCAGGACTGGGCGGAGAAGTGGCAGATGGACTTCAACGCGGATAAATGTGTTGTCGTCCATTTTGGCAGAACCAACGGGATGAACGAGTACACTATTAAGGGCAGAAGTCTGAGTAGTGTTGAGGAGCAGAAGGATCTTGGGGTCCGGGTCCACAGGACTCTTAAATCGGCCTCGCAGGTGGAGGAGGTGGTCAAGAAGGCGTATGGTGTACTGGCCTTCATTAATCGAGGGATTGAGTTTAGGAGTCGGGAGGTAATGCTGGAACTTTATAAGACCCTTGTCAGGCCTCATTTGGAGTATTGTGCGCAGTTCTGGTCGCCTCACTATAGGAAAGATGTAGAAGCTATTGAAAGGGTGCAGAGGAGATTTACAAGGATGTTGCCTGGACTGGGAGGCATGCCTTATGAAGTTAGGTTGAGGGAGCTGGGACTCTTTTCCCTGGAGAGACGAAGGTTGAGAGGCGACCTGATAGAAGTTTACAAAATGTTGAGAGGAATAGATAGGGTGGACTCTCAGAGGCTATTTCCCCGGTTTGAAATGGTCGCTACGAGAGGACACAGATTTAAGGTGCGGGGAGGGAGGTTCAGAAGTGATGTTAGGGGTAAGTTTTTCACTCAGAGGGTGGTGAGTGAATGGAATCGGCTGCCGTCAGTGGTGGTGGAGGCGAACTCGCTGGGGTCTTTTAAAAGACTTCTGGATGAGTATATGGGGTTTAATGAGATTGAGGGTTATAGATAGGTCTGTAGGTTGGTAGGTGATGTGGTCGGCGCAACTTGTGGGCCGAAGGGCCTGTTTGTGCTGTAGTGTTCTATGTTCTATGTTCTATGTTCTATGATACGTCCTGCTGTAAATCCATTTTCCCTTTGTTTTTGCTTTTTTTCACTATCTGTAATTTTTTCTCGACCCGGTTTCCAGTTGAAGCTGCGGTATCTCTTCCAAACAATCAAACATCTGTATGAGGAAACTTCCCTCTGCTGAAGGAACTATTTGTGTGTGTCCTTGAATTCAAACCAGGACCAGGGGAATGTACATTAGCCCAGGGGACCGTGCATTAGCCCAGCGGAGTTTAAACACATTTCAAAAGAAAATGGTTAGGATGAGGTAATTAGAGAATAGATTGCAATATCGGCATATTAAAGTTCAGAGGAAGAGGATGTTTTAATTCCATTATCTCTCCCCATCTGTCTCTCTCATTTTCTGTCTTAATTTAATATTCATCAGTGTGAAGGATGACATTGCGAGGGAACAAACACACTTTCTATTTTCCACATGATGTTAATATAACAATGGAAGAAATTACCTTCACAACATTGTCTACTTTGATAGATATTTAAGATTCATTCAGTTTCCTTAGTGGATGTGTCAATCTCAGAAAGATGCTTTTGAGGCAGGGAAATGTGTTTGCCTCCAGAACAAGGAAAGGTGCAAACTTCTGCCCCCATAGAAAACACAGAGAGGATACAAACATTTCAAAAACTGCACAAACAAAGAAAAACAAAATCCATTATTTCACCAAAATCTTCAATGGTGGAAGTCTGGCATCTCCTCTTATTGGCGGGTTAGACAGCTGGGCACAGCTTCTCCCTGACTGCACACTGGCATCCTCGAGTTGCAGATATAGGGCATGTTTGAAACCTTGTTCCATAAAAAGGCAGCAGCATTGTGTATTGTCCCTGGACTATTAATCCAGAGACCCAGAGTAATGTGTTGGGGACCCAGGTTCAAATCCCAACACAACAGATAGTGAAATTTGAAATCAATAAAAATTCTGGAATTAGAAATGAAGTGATTGTTGTAAAAACCCATCTGGTTCACAGATGTCCTTTAGGGAAGGAAATCTGCTGTCCTTACCCGGCCTGGCCTACGTGTGACTCCAGAGCCACAGCAATGTGGTTGGCTCTGAAATGACCAACTGAGCCATTCGGTTCAAGGGCAGTCACAAATGTTGGCCTGGTCAATGATACTCACTGGAAAGAGAAAAAAGAGTAAAGAGGAAGGTTACGGAGGGGAATGGTGGTGCGATATATTATAACGTCTTTCAGCTAATTAAAGGGGGAAGGGGCTGTGGGTTTGGAGAACAGGAGGATACACTGATTCAACAGCAGATGCCTTATTAGCTACAATAAAGGTGAGATAGGAAGCACTATTGGAGATTGAGGGCAGCAACTCCATTAAGAATGTCTGTCAAATTCTGCGGAAGGCAGTTTTGAAAGCAATTAATGCAATCCCAACCACTCGAAGAGCTGCCACACAGTCAGGAAGCATTTTAATGGCCTCACAAAGGTGGGCAAGGGTCATTTAAATTACACTTTCTGATATACATCCTGAACAAACAACAGAGACTTCACTGCTGCCTCTCCTTTCTGAAAGCTTTCCTGCTTTATCAGCTGTGTTCGAGCAGAAATTGACAGACTGGAACAGAAAAGCTCCAAGCATCAAAGGGCTACTTTATTTCAGGCACTGCAGAATTTTATTGGCTTGTCTGGCACAGGAATCAGAGCAGGTGAGGGGCGGACAAGGGAAGGTCCATTGATTTTATGGTTTCGGGATGAGTGAGGCTGGAAACTCCCACCCTACGAATTACAAGCAACAAAACAACTTGTCTCTTTTCATACTTTGGAACACTTTGAAGGAAGAAACCAGATAATCAAATGGCCACCCAGATGCCTCCAGACTTACAATTACTGTCACTCCAAGTTAAAGTTGTTGGCATGTCCTCACCATCTGGCTATGTGATCTAATTCAGGAGCAGCAAAAACAGACCCATTTGAGAGGAAACAGAAGGGTTTTCAGTGGCTGCTGTACCAGGTAGTCCTGAGTTTGAGGCTCGTGGAGTGGGAAAGGGGACCAGCGCCATTCCTTCACAGAAAGTGGAAAGATGACTCCTCAGCTAAAGGACGGAAGCAGCATGGATAGTCTTCCATCATACACTGCAAATAATGAATACATCTGAGAAGTGCACAACTCATATCTGGAGGACATTGCAGAGAGTTTCCCATCATCTGCAGAACACATGGAAAGGATAACTCCACTAGGAGATCTCTGTGGCAACAAGGTACCAAGAAGAGATTCTAAGGTCAATGTTGACTTCCATGGCCACAGTTCTGCCAAGGGTAGGCTTTGAGGGAGAATCTTAGCACAACACTTGCATTGAGCTTCTAAAATATTGTGGGCGAGTCCAGAACCAGGGGTCACAGTCTAAGGATTTGGGGTAGCCATGATGTGGAGGTTCCAGCGTTGGACTGGGGTAAACACAATAAGAAGTCTCACAACACCAGGTTAAATCCAACAGGTTTCTTTGGTAGCACAAGCCACTAGCTTCCGGAGCATTCACAAACAGGGCACATAAAGACACAAACTCAATTTACAAAACAACGGTTGGAATGCGAGTCTTTACAAGTAGTCAAGTCTTAAGTACAGTCAGTGTGAGTGGCCACTAGTGGCTTTTATGAAAAAATAAACCTGCTGAGGGGTGACCTTATAAAGATCTATAACATAATGAAGGGCATAGACAAGGTAGATAGTCAATATCTTTTTCCAAAGGTGGGGGAGTCTAAAACGAGAGGGCATAGGTTTAAGGTGAGAGGGGAGAAATACAAAAGTGTCCAGAGGGGCAATTTTTTTTCACACAGAGGGTGGTGAGTGTCTGGAACAAGCTGCCAAAGGTAGTAGTAGAGGTGGGTACAATTTTATCTTTCAAAAAGCATTTAGATGGTTACATGGGTACGATGGGTATAGAGGGATACGACCAAATGCGGGCAATTGGGATTAGCTTAGGGGTTTTAAAAAAATAAGGGCGGCATGGACAAGTTGGGCCAAAGGGCCTGTTTCCACACTGTAAACCCCTGTGACTCTATGACTTTAACCTGGTGTTGTGAAGCTTCTGACTGTATTTACTCCAGTCCAACGCCGGCATCTCCACATCATGAATTCCACTCAGTCAGTGTTTTTTTGTGTATTTTCACATTCTGCTTTATATCACCGATACAGATTTTGTGTTCCAGATGTCAAATTTACCATTAGTCTTAAACATCCACGCACTGTTATTCTGAGCCCCAGCAAAGCTGCACACCCAATGCAGGGGGAATGAATGGGCCCAGCCTGTACAATGTACAGAGTGGATGGAAAACTATTTTATTGAAGTCCTTCTCTCTGATCCATACCTAACTCCCTAATTTCCCCTTGCAGGATCTCATCGCTTCTTCTACCCATGCCATTGGTACCAACACGAGCCACAGCCACTGGCTGTTCACCCTTCCCATTCAGAATGTGCTTCAGCTGCTCTGAGACGTCCCTGACCCTGGCACTAGGGAGGTTACACACCAATCCAGACTCTCCTTCATGGTCACAGGAATGGCTGTCAACTCCCCTTACACTTGATTCAATTACTGAATCTCTCCCAGTCTTTTCCTCCCCAGTTATGCAGCAGAGTCAACCATGGTGCCACAAACTTACTGCTTTCCCCTGCCAGGCCGTTCCTCCCCCCAAAAACATTCAACAACATGTATCTGAGAGGGGGGTGACCACAAGGGACTCCTGCATGGCCTGCCTACACCTACTACTCTTCATGATGGCCAGCCAGTGCTTCTCCACCTGTGGAGCCACTGCTTACGGTGTGACCAGCTCGCTAAACGCACTATCCACACTGACCTCAGCATCGCGAATGCTCCCAAGTGAGTCCACCTGCAGCTCCAGTCACAATGCGGTCATTCAGGAACTGCAGCTGGACACACTTCCTGCACACATGCTCACCAGGGATACTGGAAGGGAGACTGATTTCCCACATAGTGCAAGAGGAGCATTCGACAAGCTGAGTTCTGCTGTCATAACAGAGCGATTAGGTTCTCCCTTTAGTTTCAGGTACGGGTTATTCAAGGGACCTTACTCTATTTTAAACACTAGCTACTCCAGACTAACATCCCCGAAAGAGTTGAAGAACGCTGTTCTGGAATGTTCCACTCTGCCCCGCTGATCTGGAATGCTCCGTTCCATCCCACTGTTCAGGAATGTTCTGCTTTGCTCTGCTGCTCTGGAATATTCCATCCTGCTGTTCTGGAATGTACCCCTACCCCCTCTGTTCTGGAATGTTCCGCTCTGCTCCGCTGTTCTGGAATGTTCTGCTCCACTTTGTCATTCTGGAATGTTCTGCCCTGCCCCCCTGTTCTGGATCGTCCAGTGCTGCCCCACTGTTCTAGAATGTTCTACTCTACCCCATTGTTCTGGTATGTTCTGTCCACCCTGCTGTTCTGGAATGTTCCACTGTGCCCCCCACCTCCCCCTCCCAACCTCCCCACCCCCTCTTCCTGATCGGTCGACTCCCAGTTGTGATCTTACTAACCCTTGAACTCCAAAGCAGTCTCGGTTAACCAAGCAGCGCTCACAGAGCTTAAACATCATCTTACTGAATGGCACAGCAGGGCTGAGGGGCCGAGTGGCCTGCTCCTGCCCTAATGTGTATCTTTGTTTTTTTGGTGGGCTTCTTCTGTCAGTCACCCTGAGGGAAACGTCTGCAGGGATTTATTAACTGCTGAATGGGCTGTGTCCACCCTCAGGAATGTGCTTCCTGCTGTCAATTATTCACAGAACACAACTCTATCGGTATGTCCTGGAGGAGATTGATGCTTTGCACGTGACTCCTTTACCATATTGAATGAGAACTCTTAATCCACCCTGAACGTTCCTGTATAATCCAGCTGACATTTCATTACACACTCCTCCCCGTACTTCCAAACACTGATAGGTAGAATCACATTGCAATATCAGCAATACAAAATACCTGAACATCCTTCAATGCAATTCTTTCACCTGTCATATTAAAGGATATGCTAATTGATTTCAAATATGCAGGTTTATTCCTTTGTTAATATAGTGGATGATGCATCACTTCATTATAATGCATTAACATCACAGTGCATCAGTTCACTTTGTGAATACCTCAGTGATTTACGTTCTATCACATGCCAAACCTCAATGGAGGTGCAATTCTCTGAGGCGTTCACACGCACAGAAAGTCAAGACTATCTTCGCCAGATAACCCTGTTAAATGGGCATCTGCATATAAGGAACAATCAATGGTATTGCACTGCCAATGCCTCCAGTACAGTCTCTCCCACATCCACCTCTTCCTCCTCCAAAGCAATCTCGGTTAACCAAGTAGCGCTCACAGAGCTTAAACATCATCTTACTGAATGGCACAGCAGGGCTGAGTGGCCTGCTCCTGCCCTAATGTCTATATTTGTACTTTTGGTGGATTTCTTCTGTCAGTCATCCTGCAGGAAATGACTGCAGGGATTTATTAACGTAGAAATGAAATTCAACTCCAAGTTACACCCTCGATTATTCGACCATCGCTCAACCGCACCTTACTCCGTGGTTTTTACCCAAGCACAGGGCAAGGAGGCTGGCCCCACGTCTCCGGGACTGAACCCGGCAATGGCAATTTTATTCCAAACCGTATGCTAACTAATAATAATAACCAGCTGAGATTTTCTAGTGTTTTCTCCTTTGGTCTCGTATGCTAACTGTCTGGCCAAGTGAGCTAAGCAGTCTGCAGAAATGAAATTAACTCATCGCTCCTGCTCCGAGTGCAGTCAGTGTGCCAAATTCACACTGTCTCATCATTAACTTGATTGAAGCACGCAGCCAGCGCTAACTACATTGCTGAGTGGATGCGCGCACTTTAGCAATTGGCCCACACCACGAGAAGGTAGCAGCGGTTAAAGTTAACCTGCATCATTTAAAGGGGATGTGAATCCTGGTTGCGGCTGGTGCTGGAAGTTAGTCTGTGCCTGGGTTCTTCCTCAGAAACAACATGACGATGGCACAGCACGGGAGCGACCCTGATTTAAGATTTTCTGATGCTGCACTGCCTGAGGTGCAGCAAAGGAGAGAGGCATTCCATTTGCATCCAATAAAAATAATCCTTTATTATTCTCACAGGAAAATCGCTGAAATAATAAAATATAAGAGCGTGAACAAAATGTGAAGATGAATTAAAATCTAACTAAAACTCATCTTACAAAACACCTCTGTGCCTGTATAATACATTCAAATTAAAACACACTCATTACTTCATAATTATTACATAGGAAAACCTTCTATCAAAAGTTGTTTCACAAAATAGCAGGTTTTTAAATGGAAGTAATGTGTTTGTTTGCACATCACATCGAGTTCAAAATTTAAAGATGTTTTCTCCCATTGACAGTAAAGTCATCAATGATGTCCTCAAATGATAAGCTGTGAAGTTTATTACTTTCGATTCACATCATGCTCAGGGCAATAGTTTTCCTTCCATCGTTGTTCTCCGCAGTTCATTCTCGATCTTTTTTCAGTCATGAAAATGAGCCTTTCCCTGAAGAGTTTGTTATCAGACTCGGAATTAGCCACAATGTTGTTTCCACTTCAGGGAATGCTGAATGAATCTTATCCTGGATGATGACAGGTCCTGCTGGCTCTGTGCCAATGCTGCAGTGACCTCCTTACTAACAAGGAGGGGAAGGGGTGGGGATTTGTGGAGCGACAGCGTACAGTAGTTAGCGTTGCCGTTTCACAACGCCAGGGACCCGGGTTCAATTTTGACCTCGGGTCACTGTCCGTGTGGAGTTTGCACGTTCTCCCCGTGTCTGCGTGGGTTTCCTCCGGGTGCTCCGGTATCCTCCCACAGTCCAAAGATCCACAGTGTAGATTGATTGGCCGTGCTAAATTAGTGTCGGGGAGTTAGCAGGGTAAATATGTGGGGTTACAGGAATAGGGCCTGGGTGGGATTGTTTTTGGGGTGGGATTGATGAGCCAAATGTCCTCCTTCCAAACTGGAGGGATTCTAGGATTCTATGACCTCAGGGCTTCTTCCAAAATTTGGAGAATTGATTAGTCAAGCAACAAGCTTTATTTTCCGTTCCGTATGTCTCATCCCTTGTGAACAGCTACTGGAGATATGGAAACCATCTCACAGCCGTATAGAATGTCACTGAAGTTCTCTACAGCAAAGCCCATTGACTTTGAAAGGGGTAGCACATTGGTTAGCATCATTGTCTCACAGCGCCAGGGGCCCAGGTTCAATCCCGGCTTTGGGGACTGACTGTGGAGTTTGCACATGCTCCGTGTGTCTGCATGGTTTCCTCCGGGTGCTCCGATTTCCTCCCAGTGTCCAAAGATGTGCAGGTTAGGTTGATTGGCTATGCTAAAATTGCCCATAGTATTAGGGGGACTACCCAGGGTGACTACACTGGGATATGGGGTTACGGCCTGGATGGGATTGTGGTGGGTGCAGTCTCGATGGGCTAAATGGCCTTCCTCTGCACTGTAGGAATTCTATAATTAGCAACCGCATCACATTCATCAACACATTCTTATCAGAGACAAGCAGGAGAAGCAGTGTTAGGTGTTAGCTTTTTCCGGCCAGCAGTCTTCTCCCTGGGCTGGATCTTACACACTCCCCGAGTGAGTTTGAAAGCTGAGGGGGTGTAAAATTCTCCAGGTTCCTTTTCCCCGACTGCCAGCTCGCCCCTGACCTGGCAGGGTGGGTGTCGGGTTACCCCATCGCACTTGGGCCGAGTGAGGCCATTAAGTGAGCATCATTTTGAACATCGTGACAAAGATAGAGCATGAGAAATATTCTCGAGTCCAAATTCACCCTACAGCGTAAGTCAACGTTAAATAAAAACCGGAAAATTTGCTGTCGTCACAGAATCCACTCGTCGAGTGAAGGAAATCAGGATCTTTGAGTAAAACAAATCCCTGAATGTCACATTCCCAACTATTAAAAGTTAAAGTTTATTTATTAGTCAGAAGTAGGCTTACATTGACTGCAGTGAAGTTCCAGTGAAAATCCCCCATCTATTAAATGAATTTGTGCCTTTAATAATGAAGTCTAGATTTCACACAGTTACATAGAGAGCAGAATGAAGCTGATGGAAATATAAGGAGATACACAGGCTGACAGTGAAAGGAAGCGGATAGGTTAATATGAAAGAACTTGGACAGGGAGAAGAAATAAGTCGATCTTTTCATTATTTCTTGTGGGAGGTGATATTTTTATTAAGCACATATTGGTGCGAAGGAAAAACACTTCTTTAATGTGAGTGACTCTGACCATGTCGGTCCAGATGGTTGGGTTCTGATCTCAGTCTCAACAAATTTGCAACCCAACCTGTTACATTCCAGGTATTGCTGTGATTGATTTAGCCAGGCTGTACTCTGGGAAATTATGCTGTTTTCCATTTTAATGCTGTAAGCTGTTTTTTGAGGTGTGGAGAGAGTGTAATATATTGCAAAATCTAAAAAAATGTCAGCTCCATCTCAGTTGGGGAGGTAGAACATAGAACATTGAACATAGAACATTACAGCGCAGTACAGGCCTTTCGGCCCTCGATGTTGTGGCAAGCTTTGCCTGAAAATAAGATCAAGCTATCCCACTCCCTATCATTCTGGAGTGCTCCATGTGCCTATCCTATAACTGCATGAAAGTTCCTAAAGTGTCCGACTCCACTATCACAGCAGGCAGTCGATTCCACAGCCCAATAATGTTCGAAAGGAAGTTGGAAGTGGTGGCGGTGACAGAGACTTGGTTAAAGGAAGGGCAGGACTGGCAGTTGAATGTTCCCGGGTATAAGTGCTTCAGGCGTGATAGGGGTGGGTCGCTGAGAGGTGGGGGAGTGGCGTTGTTAGTTAAGGATTGCATCATAGCAGTGCAGAGGGAGGGAGGTATAGAGGATATAGGAATCGAGGCACTATGGGTGGAGTTGAGGAATAGGAAGGGAGATGTTACTATGTTGGGTGTGTACTACAGACCGCCCAACAGCCCGAGGGCTGTGGAAGAAGGGATAAGCAGGGACATTCTAGATAAGTGCAGGAAGAATAGGGTGGTGGTAGTGGGAGATTTTAATCTCCCCGGGGTAGACTGGAAGGTGCCGAGATCAGAGGGTGCTGACGGGGAGGAATTTGTACAGTGTGTAATGGAAGGATCCCTGGAGCAGTATGTGGATAGCCCGACCAGAGAGGGGGCTATACTGGACTTGGTTCTGGGGAATGAGCCTGGGCAGGTGGTTGACGTTGAAGTAGGAGAGCAGGTGGCTAACAGTGACCACAACTCTGTCTGGTTTAAGATATTAATGGATAAAGATGAAGCCTGTCCTAAGGGGAGGGTGTTAAACTGGGGGAGGGCTAGATACAACCGGATTAGACAGGATCTTAAAGATACGGACTGGGGTAAGCTGTTTGATGGCAGGTCGACGCTGGGTATGTGGGAGTCTCTCAAGGGAAAACTAAAATCTTTGCAGGAAAGGCACGTGCCGGTCAAGAGGAAGGATGGGAAGGGTAGGATTAGAGAGCCGTGGGTAACTAGGGATATTGAGGACCTGGTCAGGAGGAAGAGGGAGGCGTACATTAGATCTAGGCATTTGAGGACAGAGATAGCGTTAGAAGAATACAGAGAATGTAGGAGAGAACTTAAAAGGGGCATCAGAAAGGCAAAAAGGGGCCACGAAATGGCTTTGGCAGGTAGGATTAAAGAAAATCCTAAGGCATTTTACTCCTATGTTAGAAATAAAAGGATGGTTAGAGGGAAGATTGGTCCTCTCAGGGACAGAGGAGGGGAACTATGCTTGGAGCCTGGGGGAATGGGGGAGATCCTGAATGAATGCTTTGCGTCGGTATTCACGCAGGAGAGGGGCCTGATGTCTGGTGCTGTGCTTGAGGACTTTGAGGATCCGTTGAGGGATATAGTCATCACAAGGGAAGAGGTGTTGGGACTTTTAGACAGTATAAAGACGGATAAATCTCCGGGGCCTGATGGCATCTATCCCAGGCTGTTAAGGGAGGTGAGGGATGAAATTGCTGGGCCTCTGACGCAAATCTTTGTCTCTTCTTTGGACACAGGTGAGGTCCCAGAGGATTGGCGCATTGCAAATGTAGTACCGTTGTTTAAGAAGGGTCAGAGGGATAACCCAGGGAATTATAGGCCGGTGAGCTTGACTTCAGTTATAGGCAAGCTAATGGAGAGGATTCTCAAGGATAGGATGTATGAACATCTGGAGCGCTGCAATCTGATCAGGGATACGCAGCATGGCTTCGTTACAGGGAGGTCGTGCCTTATGAATCTAGTGGAATTTTTTGAAGAGGTGACAAAAACGGTTGACGAAGGACAAGCCGTTGATGTCGTCTATATGGATTTCAGTAAGGCGTTTGACAAGGTCCCTCATGGTAGGCTGATAGAAAAGGTGAAGGCTCATGGGATACAAGGCCAGGTATGTAGATGGGTGGAGAACTGGCTTGGGAGGAGGAGACAGCGAGTAGTAGTGGAAGGCTCCTTTTCCAATTGGAGGTCTGTCACCAGTGGTGTGCCGCAGGGCTCGGTACTTGGACCTCTTCTATTTGTGGTATATATTAATGACTTGGAAGAGGGGGTAGGTGGTGTGATCAGCAAATTTGCTGATGACACTAAGATGGTTGGATTGGCGGGTACTGAGGAGCAGTGCCTGGCAATGCAACAGGACATAGACAGGCTGGTAGATTGGGCAGATAGATGGCAAATGGAATTTAATCCGGAGAAATGCGAGGTGATGCACTTTGGCCGGAATAATGTGGAGGGGAGTTATACGATAAAAGGTAGAACTATCCGGAGTATAGATACGCAGAGAGACCTGGGGGTGCAAGTGCACAAGTCCCTGAAGGTGTCGGTGCAGGTGCAGAATGTGATGAGGAAAGCGTATGGTATGTTAGCCTTCATAGGAAGAGGTATAGAATATAAGAGTAGGAGTCTGATGTTGCAGTTGTATAGAACGTTGGTTAGGCCTCACTTGGAGTACTGCGTCCAGTTCTGGTCGCCGTACTACCGGAAGGATGTAGAGATCCTGGAGAGAGTGCAGAGGAGATTTACCAGGATGCTGCCTGGTTTGGAAGGGCTGTCTTACAAGGAAAGATTGAATGAACTTGGGCTGTTTTCCCTTGAGAGACGTCGGCTGAGGGGGGATCTAATAGAGGTTTATAAGATTATGAAGGGGATAGATAGAGTAAATGGTGGTAAGCTTTTTCCGCTATTAGAAATGGATAGAACGAGGGGTCACGGGCTTAGGGTGAGGGGGGCTAGGTATAAGACAAATATTAGAGGGCAGTTTTTCACGCAAAGGGTAGTGGGGGTGTGGAATGCCCTGCCGAGTAAGGTGGTGGAAGCAGGCACGCTAGGGTTGTTTAAGAGTCACTTAGACAGCCACATGAGCGGGCTACATATAGGGGGATATAGTAGGCCTTACTAAACATTGTAGGCTTGGGAATACGTTTTGCCTCAGGGATGTTAGTCTTTGCCTGTTTAATAATGAATTTTTTTGTCTCCACAGGCATTTAAGTCCAGCAAGGGGCATGCATGCGGCAGGTTGTAGTGGGCTGCTCTTGGACGTTGCTTCGGGAGTTGCCTATTGCTTCATGTCGTTAGTGTGCTTAAACTGGACCATCTCGAGGGCAACATGACAGCTCAGAGACTACCTCTGTTACTGTGCGGACACATGGATTTGGGCCTGTGTCTGTGGGAGTTTGCACGTTCTCCCCGTGGTTGCGTGGGTTTCCTTCGGGTGCTCCGGTTTCCTCCCACATCCCCAAAGATGTGCTTTTAGGCTGATTGATTGGGTACTAAATTGTCCCTAAATTGGACCTCCCTGATCCTCGCACATTAGGCGTAGACTAAAATCATGAATAGGTCACTGAGACAGTGGGACGGCGGCGCGGGCTCGTTGGGCCGAAGGGCCTGTTTCCCGTGCTGTGTTGTTCTTTGTTCTTTGTTCTTTGTTAACCAGTCTCTGAGTAAAGAATCTACCTCGGACATCCCTCCTATATCTCCCACCATGAACCTTATAGTTATGCCCCCTAGTAACAGCTACATCCACCCAAGGAAATAGTGTCTGAATGTCCACTCTATCTATCCCCCTCATCATCTTATAAACTTCTATTAAGTCGCCTCTCATCTTCCTCCGCTCTAAAGAGAAAAGCCCCAGCTCCCTCAACCTTTCCTCATAAGACCTACCCTCCAAACCAGGCAGCATCCTGGTAAATCTCCTCTGCACTCTCTCCAATGCTTCCACATCCTTCTTATAGTGAGGTGACCAGAACTGCACACAATATTCCAAGTGTGGTCTCATACAGTTGCAGCATAACCCCACGGCTCTTAAACTCACACCACTATTAATAAACGCTAGCACATTATAGGCCCTCTTCATGGCTCTATTCACTTGAGTGGCAACCTTCAGGGATTTGTGGATATGGACACCAAGATCTCTCTGTTCCTACACATTCCTCAGAACCCTGCCGTTGACCCTGTAATTCGCATTCAAGTTTGTCCTATCAAAATGAATCACCTCACACTTATCAGGGTTAAACTCCATCTGCCACGTTTCGGCCCAGCTCTGCATCCTATCAATGTCCCTTTGCAGCCTACAAGAGCCCTCCACCTCATCTACTACTCCACCAATCTTGGTGTCATCAGCAAATTTACTAACCCACCCTTCAGCCCCCTCTTCCAAGTCATTGATAAAAATCACAAATAGCAGAGGACCCAGCACTGATCCCTGTGGTACACCGCTGGTAACTGGTCTCCATCCATTTTCCATCCACCACCACCCTCTGTCTTCTATGAGATAACCACCTTCCTCAGAATGTGCTCCAATTATCCAGGTAACTGAAACCCTCCCTCCTACACCATCACTGCAGCTACATGTTAATCTGCTCTCTCTCTCTCTCTGTTCCTCAGCTCACTAGCACGTGGCACCGGCAACAAACCAGAGATGACAACATTCTTTGTCCTGGCTCTCAGCTTCCAACTTGGCTCCCTAAATTCCTGTTTTAAATCCCTGTCCCTTCTCTTACCTATGTCGTTGGATCCTGGAAACACAGTCCGAGACATCACAGATCCTGGCACCTGGGAGATATCATACCATTCATGAGTTCTTTCGCTGCCACAAAACCTCCTATCTGTCCCTCTAACTATCGAGTCTCCAATTACTATTGCTCTCCTACTCTTCCCCACTTCCCTTCTGAGCCACAGGGACGGACTCGGTGCTGGCGGTCCGGTCACTGTGGCTTCTCACTGGTAGGTCGTCCCCCTCAACAGTATCTAACATGGTTACTTGTTTCCAAGGGGAACAGCCATAGGGGGTTCCTGCACTGATTGCTTCCTCCCAGCCCCTCTCACTATCACCCATCTATCTTCATTCTTCGGAGTAAGCACATCTCTGAGGCTTCTAACTATGACCACCTCTGCTTCCCGAATGATTCGAAGTTCATTCAGCTCCAGCTCCAGTTCCCTAACGCAGTTTTTGAGGAGCTGGAGATGGGTGCACTTCCCACAGGTGAAATCAGCAGGGACACTGAGAGCGTCCCTCACCTCAAACATCCTGCAGGAGCAACATTACACCGCCTTCCTTGCCTCTAGATAACTTGTAGATAAAACAAGAAAACGAAAGAAAGAGCTTGCCTGATATTCACTCACCCCCTTTAGGTTAGAGGAGGTGGAAGGGTGGGGGACACTATAAGTGTAGTGTCTCAGGTTTAGGAACCGCCCAACTTATATACAGATAGAAATAAAACACTTAACCAGCAACCACCGTGACCTGTACTAAAAAAAACAAACTACAAACTTTCCCAGAACCCCCCACGGCCGACGTCCGGTTTCCTGCTGCTCGTTACACTCAGCTCAGCCCTCCGACCCCTCCTGCAGACTAGCCCCAAAAGTCAGTTCAAAATTAAGCAATCTTCCAGCTCTCCTCTAAAGAATCGCTCCCCTCTCTGCTCACTCTGGTGGAACGATTACAGTTGTAAATAAAGTTAGCTCAATAATATTTGCCTGCAGCTGAACAGTATTGGCCTCACTCAGCACATTAAACAATCCTAAACATCCACTCACAAGATGCATGTAGCCTGGTTGGAGATATGATAAATATTCAAATGAGACCTTTACAAACCTCAACTTCCTCATGCAAATATATAAAAATATTCAGTTTGTTTTCATGTTAACTGTCCTCCGCAGGGGGTGGTGAGCAAACAATCTTGCTCATGTTTGCTATTTATGCTTCCAATACTTGATTTCCTTATGCATACCCTTTATCCACACCAGGAGACAGCATTTAAAGTGAATTCTAATTGTGGGGGAAATGGTAATGATGAGATTTTTAGCATTTCAATATACAGAGTTTGAAAACATATCTAATGATCACCTCTATTCCCGTAAACATGGCAAAGAAATCTTACTTTCCTTCAATAAAATAGTTTTCTATCCCCTCTGTGATGACTGTGCATTGTATAGGCTGGGCCCATTTATTCCCCCTGCACCGGGTGTGCAGCTGTGCCTGGGCACAGACTAACAGCACATGGATGTTTAAGATTAGTGGTAAATTTGTTCCACAAAATCTGTATCGGTGATATAAAGCAGAATGTGAAAATACACACAAAACACCGAGATACCGGCGTTGTACTGGGGTAAACACAGTAAGAAGTCTCACAACACCAGCTTAAAATCCAATAGGTTTATTTGGTAGCAAAAGCCATAAGCTTTCAGAGCACTTTTCCTTCATCAGGTGAGTGGGAGTTCTGTTCACGAACAGGGCATATAAAGACATAAACTCAATTTAAAAAATAATGGTTGGAATGCGAGTCTTTACAGGTAATCAAATTTTAAAGGTACAGACAATGCGAGTGGAGAGAGAGTTAAGCACAGGTTAAAGAGATGTGTATTGTCTCCACCCAGGACAGTTATTGAGATTTTGCAAGTCCAGGCAAGTCGTGGGGGTTACAGATAGTATGACATGAAACCAAGACCCTGGTTGAGGCCGTCCTTGTGTGTGGAACTTGGCTATCAGTCTCTGCTCAGTGACTCTGCGCTGTCGTGTGTCGTGAAGGCTGCCTTGGAGAATGCTTACCCGAAGATCAGAGGCTGAATGCCCATGACTGCTGAAGTGTTCCCCAACAGGAAGAGAACAGTCTTGCTTGATGATTGTCGAACAATGTTCATTCATCCGTTGTCGTAGTGTCTGCATGGTCTCCCCAATGTACCATGCTTCGGGACATCCTTTCCTGCAGCGTATCAGGTAGACAACGTTGGCCGAGTTGCAAGAGTATGTACCATGTACCTGGTGGATGGTATTCTCACGTGAGATGATGGCATCCGTGTCAATGATCCAGCGTGTCTTACAGAGGTTGCAGTGGCAGGATTGTGTGGTGTTGTAGTCACTGTTCTCCTGAAGGCTGGGTAGTTTGCTGCAGACAATGATTTGTTTGAGGTTGTTTGAAGGCAAGAAGTGGGGGTGTGGGGATGGCCCTGGGGAGATGTTCGTCTTCATCAATGACATGTTGAAGGCTCCGGAGAAGATGCTATAGCTTTCTGCTCTGGGGAAGTACTGGACGACGAAGGGTTCTCTGTCTGCCGTGTCCCGTGTTTGTCTTCTGAGGCGGTCGGTGGGTTTTTCACTGTGACACATCTGAACTGTCAATTGATGAGTCGAGCGTCATACCCTGTTCTTATGAGGGCATCTTTCGGCACCTGGAGGTATCTGTCATGATCCTCCTCATCTGAGCAGATCCTGTGTATACGGACGGCATGTCCGTAGGGGATGGCTTCTTTAATGTGTTTAGGGTGGAAGCTGGAGAAGTGGAGCATTGTGAGGTTATCCGTGGGCTTGCGGTACAGTGAGATGCTGAGGTGACCGTCCTTAATGGAGATGATTGTGTCCAAGAATGTAACTGATTCCAGAGAGTGGCCCATGGTGAGTTTGATGGAACTTGTTGATGTCATCATATAGTTGTTTCAGTGATAGTTCACCATGAGTCCAAAGGAAGAAAATGTTATCAATGTATCTAGTGTGTAGCATCGGTTGAAGGTCCTGTGCGGTGAACAAGTCTTGTTCGAACCTGTGCATGAAGATGTTGGCATATTGAGGTGTGAATTTGGTCCCCATGGCTGTTCCGTGTGTCTGGATGAAGAACTGGTTGTTGAAGGTGAAGACATTGTGGTCCAGGATGAAGTGGATGAGTTGTAAAATTGCACCTGGAGATTGGCAATTGTCAGCGTTGAGTACTGAGGCAGTTGCAGCAATGCCATCGTTGTGGGAGATGCTGGTGTAGAGTGCTAAAATATCCATTGTGACCAGAAGTGCCCCAGGTTCAACTGTTCCATGTGTGCTGAGTTTCTGTAGGAAGTCCGTAGTGTCGCGACGAAAGCTGAGGGTTCTTTGTACAACGCAATGACATCAGCACAACGCAACACCATCCACGCTCTCAAGAGCAACATTATCATCAAACCAGCAGACAAAAGAGGGGCCATCGTCATACTGAACAGAACTGATTACTGCAAAGAAGTGTACCGACAACTGAACAACGAGGAACACAACAGACAGTTACCCGCAGATCCGACCAAAGAACACACCCGTCAACTCAACACTCTGATCAAGACCTTTGATCCGACCTTCAGGTCATCCTCCGTGCTCTCATCCCACATACTCTCTGCGCTGGAGATCTCTACTGCCTCCCGAAGATACACAAGGCAAACACACCCGGCCATCCCATCATATTGGGCAATAGGACCCTGTGCGAGAACCTCTCTAGCTACATTGAGGGCATCCTGAAACCCATTGTACAAACTGTGCTTAACCCTCTCTCCACTCACAGTGCCTGTACCTTTAAGACTTGATTACCTGTAAAGACTCGCATTCCAAACATTATTTTGTAAATTGAGTTTGTGTCTGTATATGCCCTGTTTATGAACTGATATCCCACCTACCTGATGAAGGAGCAGTGCTCCGAAAGCTAGTGTCTTTTGCTACCAAATAAACCTGTTGGATTTTAACCTGGTGTAATTCCCCAGGGAGTGAGGGACAGGGAGGGATTTGCTCTGTGTCTATTCTTCTTAAGATTATTCATAAATAACATGTGCAAGGAGCATTAGAACATAGAACATAGAACACTACAGCACAAACAGGCCCTTCGGCCCACGAGTTGCGCCGATCACATCAACACCTACCAATCCATAGACCTATCTATAACCCCCAATCCCATTAAATCCCATACACTCATCCAGAAGTCTTTTAAAAGACCCCAGCGAGTTCACCTCCACCGCCACTGACGGCAGCCGATTCCATTCACTCACCACCCTCTGAGTGAAAAACTTACCCCTAACATCACTTCTGTACTTGCCTCCCCGCACCTTAAATCTGTGTCCTCTCGTAGCGACCATTTCAACCCGGGGAAATAGCCTCTGAGAATCCACCCTATCTATTCCTTTCAACATTTTATAAACTTCTATCAGGTCGCCTCTCAAACTTCGTCTCTCCAGGGAGAAGAGCCCCAGCTCCCTCAACCTAACTTCATAAGGCATGCCTCCCAATCCAGGCAACATCCTTGTAAATCTCCTCTGTACCCTTTCAATAGCTTCTACATCCTTCCTATAGTGAGGCGACCAGAACTGCGCACAGTACTCCAAATGAGGCCTGACAAGGGTCTTATAAAGTTGCAGCATTACCTCCCGATTCCTAAACTCAATCCCTCGATTAATGAAGGCCAGTACACCATACGCCTTCTTGTCCACATCCTCCACCTGCGAGGCCGATTTAAGAGTCCTGTGGACCCGGACCCCAAGATCCTTCTGCTCTTCAACACTACTAAGACTCCTGCCCTTGATAGTGTACTCGTTCATCCCATTGGTTCTGCCAAAATGGACGATTACACATTTATCCGCATTTATTATTCATTTATACATTATTATTATATTTATATTATATTTATACAAGAGGGACTAGCTGGGTATATTTATATTTATATATTGTATTTATACATTATTATTATATCATTTATACATTATTATTCATTTACACATTTATTATTCATTATAATGAATTATAATGACACTAAGCAATGTCATTAACTGAAAAGGATCAGGGAGGTTCATAGCATTAAGAGAAGACTGGAAAAATTAAACAGCTATGATAAAGAACAGCAGGTAGATTTTGCTATATATAAGTATAATATTCACTGTGTTTATCTGCCCATTAATACATGGGAAAACAGAGGAGATGGGCAGAGAAAATAGGAGCAGGAATAGTCCTACCGAACCTTCAACAATTGTCAACAATACATTAAAATTATCCAACCAGAATGAGGGTTTTATCAACAAGACTAGTTAAGATTGTGACACACCTTTCAGTCATCTACCTTTCTGGGATTTGTTCTGTGTTCTTGCTGTATTTTGGTTCCCAGTTGTTAATAATCTCACTTTATGTTTACAAATATCAGAAATTCTCTGGGTGGGATTTCCCAGTCGTGCTTGCCCCAAAACTGGAAAATCCCACCCAAGGTCGACGGACCTTTGCATTGTAGCTCCCCCACCCGCTACGATTCTCGTGACACGGGAAAATTCCCTCCTTTAAGTTTAACTCTGCTATGATGTCTGGCTCAAAAGAAGAATCAGATTGAACTGTTATTGTACACAACACATCCGCCACTTGTGCAGCTGTTAAATGTGGCTCCCTGGAATACTTACGTCCAATATATTCATTCCCAGCTGAGTAGTTCATAGCTCTTTGCAAGTAGTTACAGATAATACAACAATAAAAGACAGTTCCCAGCTAGAAGCCACATTCTCTGATCACTGAACTGGGATATAAAATGCTTGGATCTATCTCTGTGATATATTCCAGAAAGCTTTATGTGTTAATAATGCCTTGCCTATTTTGTGAGATAAGCCAATGACAAAGAAAACACTGACAAAGAGAACACAATGTTTAGTCAATAGTGTTTTTATTAATATGTTACAGTAAAGGTTTTAAAACCTGAAATGTTGCCATTTATTCTTTCAGCTATTAACTGGAAGTTTGAATCTCTATTTAAAAGTCTAATAGTCAATGATAATGGGCTCTTGTATTTGCTGGAGTGGTCATTTGTAATTGGTACCAAGAAGACAACAGCTTAGAATATAATATTGCAAATGTTACATTGGTACAGAGTGAAAGAACAAAAGCGATAAAAATATTCCAGCAGAATCAAAAGCATTTGTAAGTTACAAATTCCCTCTACCATGTAAAACGATTCCTTTAATAATTCATATTTTCATGAGTTGGCATTTTTACTTAAAAGATTCAGTAACAAAAATCTGATATAAAATTAAACTGCAGTATTTAAAAAAAAATGACAGCTTCTGAAAGCATGAAAGTAAGATGTTATTCATGGCAGCGTGCCAAAATGAGGAATGATGGATCGAATAATTGTGTTTTATAATTCTCTAACTTTATTTTCATGCTTGAGAACTATTTTGGCCAACAAGATAAACTAGCTGCCAAAATGAAGATGAGAGGTTCACAGAATCCTGCTTCAATCACAGGCAGTGTCTATTGAGTTGTGGCATTTCTTGCTTACACATCAGCTTGCTGGGTTATTGCTATCTGCACACACACTGCTTACCTTGTGGTTTCATTCTCGCTTTCTACCAATCCTTTACTTGTTGCTTTGTAATTGGGTAAGCAGTCTGCCCAGACTTTTTCACCCTTCCTCTCCGGTGCAGACTGAGTCAGCGAGCTGGCTAACAAGCTACATTTTGGGAAAAGGAGATTAAAAAAGCCACTTCAAGCTGGAAAGATTGATTTTACATAAAACACTGGCAGCCGCGCAGAGAAGCAGATAAAACAGCCATGCAGAGGTTTGGAAAATGTGTTAAACTTTTATAAATCATATTGACACCTTCTTATCAAAATTGTAAAACAACTTGTGTTGTGTAAATAATCAATGGAATCTGAAGTAGATAATTAAAGGAGAACTGGAAGTTTCATTGAGATTGCAGGTGATCCTGTTACTGAATGCTGGTCTTAATAATTTCTGGTACATTTAGAGAATTACATATCATAAATATTGTGTTGTACTGCCCTGTGCCAATACCTCATGTATATAACGAATGGACTATCCATTACTGAACTCGAAAGGACAGTAAGCGGGGAGCATTGGGGTGGGGGGAGGAGGGATTGGGGGCAAAACTGATAGTTGAGGGGGCAGAGTTTTCAATCTCACCCCTGTCAAAATTGACAAGACGATGACTGGATTGAGAACTCAATGAAACGACTGGAATAGTTTAGGTTAGAGAGTCATTAGATTCATTCCACTGGTCGGTGCAACATCGAGGGCCGAAGGGCCTGTACTGCGCTGTAATGTTCTATGTTCTATGTTCTATCTCCAACTCTTGAACTGAGCCACAATGTTCACATCCAGTTTTCGTGATCCCCAAACAGAGAAAGTGGGAAGAAGAGGTCAAGGATTTCTGGTTCAAGGGACCTGGGCATGGACCTGTACCTGACTGGCGTTACGCTGCCTGGATGGGCACATGCCCGACCTGGAAGTGTGTGATATCGGGCATGCAATCTGATGTCATTTTGTTGGCAGTCGCAATCACGGATAGGCCGCACTCCCACGGTTAGGGAGCTCATCCAGAAGATTGTAAGTGCGATTGACCGGAATATTACATTGCCAGTGTGATTTTTAGGTTGGTGCAAAGGCCACAGGGTCAGGCGACCAATCGGTTTTTACAATTTTCTCCTCCAAGGGCAGGGTCAAATGGATAGGAGTAAGCGCAGACTGAGTGTTTGGAGTTATTGAGAGTTTGGTGAGGATTCAGATTAGAACAAAGAACAAAGAACAGCACACACAGGAACAGGTCCTTTGGACCACCCAATCTGCACCAATCACATTGTTCTATCCAGATCAACCCCCTGTATCCCTCTATTCCCCACATGTTCATGTGTCTACCCAGATAAGTCTTAAATGTCAC
Source organism: Carcharhinus amblyrhynchos (assembly GCF_965287045.1). Classification (NCBI taxonomy): domain Eukaryota; kingdom Metazoa; phylum Chordata; class Chondrichthyes; order Carcharhiniformes; family Carcharhinidae; genus Carcharhinus; species Carcharhinus amblyrhynchos. Next base: position 1,911,627 of record NC_137329.1, on the reverse strand, counting down.
TAATGTATCTGCCTCAACCATCTCACTTGGTAGTGCATTCCAGGCCCCACCACCCTGTATGTAAAAGAACTTTCCCCCATACATCTCCACTGAACCCTCCCCCCCTTACTGTGAACTTGTGCCCCCTTGTAATTGTCATCTCTGCCCTGGGAAAAAGCTTCCAACTGTTCACCTTATCTTTGCCCCTAATAATTTTATAAACTTCCATTAGGTCGCTGCTCAGCCTCTGTCTTTCCAGGGAGAACAATCCCAATTTATTCAATCTCTCTTCATAGCTAAGACCCTCCTTACCAGGCAATACCCTGGTAAACCTTTCCTGTACTCTCTCCAAAGTCTCCATGTCCTTCAGGTAGTGTGGTGACCAGAATTGGGCACAGTATTCCAAATGTGGCCTAACCAACGTTTTATACAACTCTAACATAATTTGCCAACTTTTACACTCGATGCCCCATCTGATGAAGGCGAGTATGCTATATACTTTCTTCACCACCTTTTTCACCTGTGCTGCCACTTTTAAGAATCTGTGGATCTGTACTCCCAGATCTCGCAGTGTGTTTATACTCCTGATCGTTCTGTCATTTATTTAGTATATGGGGTTTTATGGGATTGGGGGTTATAGATAGGTGTTGATGTGATCGGCGCAACTCGTGGGCCGAAGGGCCTGTTTGTGCTGTAGTGTTCTATGTTCTATGTTCTATGCTAACTTCCCACCTGAATTGGATCTTCCAAAATGCATCACCTTGCATTTATCTGGATTAAATTCCATCTGCCATTTCTCCGCCCAATTTTCCAGCCTATCTGTATCCTGCTGTATTCTCTGACAATCTTCATCACTATCCTCATCTCCAGCAATCTTTGTGTCATCCACAATCTTGCTAATCAGACCAGCTATGTTTTCTTCCAAGTCATTTATATATATTACAAACAGCCGAGGTCCCAGCACTGATCCCTGAGGAACACCACTAGTTACAGACTTCATTCAGAAAAACAGCCTTCCACTGCTATCCTGTCTTCTTTGGCCAAGTCAGTTCTGAATCCATCTAGCTAATTCACCATTGATCCTGTGTGATTTAACCTTTTGCACCAGTTTGCCATGAAGAATCCTGTCAAATGCTTTACTGAAGTCCGTGTAGACAACATCGACAGCCCTTCCCTCTTCAATCATTTTTTTCACCTCCTCAAAAGCTTAATTAAATTAATGAGCCATGACCTCCCTTGTACAAAACCATGCTGATACTAATAAGACCATTCAGCTCCAAATTTGTATAAATCCTATTTCTAAGAATGTTCCCTAACCAGCATTGCAATCCCTCACCTCTTCTATTTTCCCCTCTGTCGTGCCTAAAACACCTATGTCCTGGAATATTTAGCTGCCATTCCTGTACCTCTTTTAACCAAGTCTCCATTACCACAACCACATCCCAGTTCCATGTAGGAATCAAGGCTCTGAGTTCATCAGTCTGACCTGATATACTCTTTGCATTGAAGCAGGTGCACTCCAGACTTCCAGGCCTACTGGGTTCAACTTGCCCCAGTCTGCTCTTCATCTGAGCTAGCCTGGCCTTGATTCCACGCTCAACTGCAGCCTCCACGTTTGCTAACTTACTGTTCTGATTCCCACCCCCCCACCACACCAGTTTAAACCCACCTGAACCAGCCAGGATATTGGTGCCCCTCCAGTTTGGTGTAACATGTCCTCCTTGTACAGACTCCACCTTCCCTGGAAGACATCCCAGTGATCCACAAATCTGAAGCCCCCCCTCCTATAGCAGTTCTTTAGCCATGTGTTCTGCTGCACTATCTCCCTGTTCCTAGCCTCACTCACACGGGACATGGGGGTTAAACCTGAGATTACTACCCTAGATGTCCTGCTTTTTAATCTTCCATCTAACTCCCTGTATTGCTGTTGCAGGACCTCGCTACTTTTTCTACCTGTGTCATACGTGCCAATGTGGACAATGACATCTATCTGACTTCTCCCCTATTGTAGGATGCTTTACACTGACTCAGAGACACCCAGAACCCTGGCACCAGGGAGACAAACTATCATCCTGGAGTCCTTTTCACATAGAAACCCCTGTCTGTGCCCCTAACTATTGAATCCCCTATCACTATTGCTTTGCTACCTTTATACACCTTCTCTGTGCAGCGAAGCTAGTGGTGGTGCCTTCACTCTGGCCACTGCTGTTTCTGTCCCCTGATGGACTTTCCTCCTTATCAGTATCCAAAACAGCATACTTGTTAGATAGGGGACCCCTGGCCTGTCTGCCTACCCTGTCTGGCAGTCACCCATCTATCTTTCTGCACTTTGGGTGTGACCACATCTCTGTTACTATTATCTATAACAATTTCAGCTAATTGTGTGCTCCTCAGTGCTTCCAGCTGCTGCTCTAACCGATCCATGCATCTGGTGAGCATCTGCAACTGGATGCACTTTGCACAGATGTAGTCCTCAGGGACTTTTGAAATGTCCATGATATCCCACATCCTGCAGGAGTAGCACATGACCCTGCCAATTGACATCTCTCTCTCTCTATTGATTGTTTGAATAAAAACCAAATACAGTGGAACCCCATTTTACGCACCCCAATTTAGCGCGAAATCGGATATGATGCGATATGACGGATGGCCTCATTTTTTGTCCTTTCCGGTTTAGTGATTTAGCACGACCCTGGTATAGCAGAACCCCGATAACATTCGCGATAACGTTTTATGGACCCCAGCCATCGCGTTACAACAGGGCTGCACTGTACTAGTTTGACAATTAAAAATTACTGCTGCTGCTCTCACAAATAAGCCCCCTAAAATGAGAGTGTCTCCTGATTAGTACAGGTTGGTATAAATACTAGAGCTCACTAACCTCTAGTCAGAGCTTACAAAATGTAGCTCAGATTCTACTGCTGAGAACCTGGGAATGAACAGGTTAAGGACACAGGTCAGCTGTTTTATAAAGAACCAATTAGGAGTCTCTCTCTCATTTGAAGGTCTGACGTCAGCAGGGGATAATCCTGGAGGTTTCCTCGGTGCTGTGAAAATGGGGTCTGGTGGACCGGTCCTCTCAGCTGGGTCTCTTTGCTGATGACACGAAGATGAGTGGAAAAGCAAATTGTGCGGAGGGTGTGGAAAGTCTGCAGAGGGATCTGGATAGGCTGAGCGAGTGGGCGAGGACCTGGCAGATGGAGTACAATGTTAACAAGTGTGAGGTTATCCACTTTGGCAGGAATAATAATAGGAGGGATTACTATTTAAAGGGCAAAAAGCTGCAGCATGCTACGGTGCAGAGGGATCTGGGGGTCCTTGTGCATGAGTCGCAAAAACCCAATCTGCAGGTGCAGCAGGTGATCAAGAAGGCGAATGGGATGCTGGCCTTTATAGCGAGGGGGATTGAATATAAAAGCAGGGAGGTCTTGCTGCAACTGTACAGGGCACTGGTGAGGCCGCAGCTGGAGTACTGTGTGCAGTTTTGGTCGCCGCACTTGCGGAAGGATATTTTGGCCTTGGAGGGAGTGCAGAGGAGGTTCACTAGGCTGATACAGGAGTTGAGGGGGTTAGACTATGAAGAGAGACTAAATAGACTGGATCTGTACTCATTGGAGTTTGGAAGGATGAGGGGGGATCTGACAGAGACGCATAAGAGAATGAAGGGGATAGATAGGGTAGAGGTAGAGAGATTCTTCCCGCTTAGAAAGGACAGCAGGACTAGGAGGCACAGCCTCAAGATAAGGCGGGGGGGTACAGTTTAGAACGGAGTTGAGGAGGAACTTCTTCACTCAAAGGGTGGTGAATCTCTGGAATTCTCTGCCCGTTGAAGTGGTGGAGGCTACCTCGCTGAATATATTTAAGACACGGGTAGATAGGTTTTTGATAGACAGGGGAATTAAGGGTTATGGGGAGAAAGCGGGAAAGTGGAACTGATCCACTTCAGATCAGCCATGATCTTATTGAATGGCGGGGCAGGCTCGGGGGGGCTAGCTGGCCTACTCCTGCTCCTATTTCTTATGTTCTTATGTACCTTGCTTTTATTTTGCTTGTCCTCCTCACGCTGCTTTCTTTTTGGTCCCTGGAGGGAAGCGGGGAAAGTCTAATGTAAAGTTTCGGCTTTAACTGAGTTCTTTGGTTACCCACAGTTCAGTCGAGGTGACTGAATTGACTTCTCCCAGAATTCTGTTTGGAGTGTTGTGAATATTTTTACTTTCTTTGGAAGTTTATGTCTGGGCGGCACCTTCCCCATGGTAAAGACAGGTGTGAAGTGATACTTTAACCATGCCCCACTCCCAGCCCCCAGTCAGTCCAATCCCTCTTCTTATCATCCTTTTACTCTTTACATCTATGGAAGATTCTAGATTTTTTTTTGTCTGCTGCTGACCTTCTTTCATACTTCCCCTTTGCTTCTCTCATTTGCTTTTTCCAGTTCCTCTCGATGTTGAGCCTGGTTCTCGGTTGTATGGTCCACCTGCCTGTCACCATGTTGTCTAATTCAACTCAATCATATTTCTTTAACCAATGAAATTAGTAGATGGAGAGACAGAAGGAAAGTGAATTAGGTTGGGTAAATTCAACACCAGTCCGGAACAGAAATCGAAATAAGAAGATGAGAAAAGAAGATTGGATTAAGAGAGAGGAAAATAGAGTCAGAAAGGCAAAGTTTCGTCTATATAGAATCATAGAATCTCTACAGTACTGGAAGAGGCCATTCAGTCCATCGAGTCTGCACCGACCAGGCCCCCTTCCTATATCTCCAGACATTTACTCAGCTAACCTTCTTGACACCAGGGGCAATTTAGCATGGCCAATTCCTCTTATCCACACATCTTTGGACTGTGGGAGGAAACCAGAGCACCCAGAGGAAGCCCACGTAGACACAGGGAGAAAGTGCATGGCCACACAGACAGTGACCTGAGGCTAGATTTGAACCCGGGTCCCTGGTGCTGTGAGACAGCAGTGTTAATCATTGTGCCATCATTCCATCCCACATAATGACAAGTTCAGGCAGATCTCAAAAGAATAATTTCACAAAGTTATTCAAAATTTACAAAATAATTTTGTAACATTATGAGGGGAAGAGATGGGGTGAACAGTTGGAAGCTTTTTCCCAGGGCAGAAATGATAATTACAAGGGGGAACAAGTCCAAGGTAAGAGGGGAAATGTCCAGTGGAGATGTGTGGGGGAAGTTTTTTTACACAGGGGGTGGTGGGGGCCTGGAATGCACTGCCAAGTGAGGTGGTTGAGGCAGACACATTAGCCACATTTGAGACATATCTTGATAGACATATGTACAAACGGAGACTAGAGGGATATAAGTGATTGGTTTAGATCGGGCAACATGGTGAGTGCAGGCTTGGAGGGCCGAAGGGCCTGTTCCTGTGCTGTACTGTTCTTTGTTTTTTGAATAATGCTTCTCATATCCTCTCAATTAGAAATGAACATTTTATAATTTTGTTTTGTTTTCTGCAAAGTATTAACCCATATTATAAAATCACTTCCATTTCCAGAGATGTCATTTCACGATGTAACAGAATCACACAGGAACATTTCACTCAATATTCTGCAATTAAATACGAATATTCTTGTCCCACCATATTACTGAGCTATAAATTACTTAGCAGCCTGGATTTTTATACCCACTGAGCAAATATTAGCAAATCTATGTATTCAAATTCACCTTCCTTCTCTGTCCTTTTGAAAAGAGTTAACGCCCCATTAAACACTGGACAAAGACATTTCATAACAACTCAGCAATTATTTCCACACTGTACAGCCTCAACACTTTGCCCTCTTACCCCATCCAAACCCTACAACTTAGCTCAAAATCAAAACACTGCAAACATTGGGAACCTGAGATCCAAACAGAGAATATCTGAAATACAACCAGGGCAGGATCCGTGTAGAGAGAAATGGAGCTAATGGACAAGATTCTCCACCCAACACACCATGTGTTTTACCATATTGGATATGGCCTGCCATTGGCCAGCAGTGGGATCTTCTGGTCTCCCCACTGTCAATAGGATTTCCCATGGAACGCACCCCTCACCACTGGGGAACCTGCCGTGTGGCGATCTCCTTCGATGGGTACAGGAAGATCCCGCCGGTGTGAATGGCTAGAAATTTACGGCCAATATTTCAGCTGCTGGCCTTTCATCAGTACCATTGAGAAAGATCATCGACCTGAAACGTTATATAAAAGCAAAGCTGCAACAGGAGATCTGGAAAAAAAGACAGAAGATGCTGGAAAAGCTCAGCCAATGGGGCAGCATCTGGGCAGAGTGGAACAGGGAGCAATCTGACCTGCCAGTCACACCACACTCCCACTGTAACAAGGTCAGAGAATTTTGGCAGCCGGTCAAGTGTCCGTTCACTGAAGCAGGACGAGAAAAGCCCGCTGGTGTGATTCCTGCCCTTGGGTTAATATTTGAGTCCAATGCGACTCTTCAGGACTGGTGAGAAGACTCATATTGGACTTGAAATATTAACTCTGGGAGGAATCTTCTGGCCCTTTCCATTGGCAGGATTTTCCGGTTCCGTCGAAGGTGACCCCACAACCCCCCCCCCCCCCCCCCCACATTGCAGGTTCCCCAACGGCGGGGAGGAAAAGCCTGACAAAATGTTATAAACCTCAGCAAGACAGGGAGACCTCACCAGCAGCCAATGTCAATTCACCTTCGCTGCCAGAGAACAATCGCGGTGGATGGGAGAGAGCCGGAAAAACCTCCATCCAATTCCTCTCTTCACAGGTGCTGCCAGAATGGCTGACCGGAAATGGTGGGATTTTCCATCCTGAGACCGGGAGTTCCCCTCTGATGTCTTTAAATGGCCCATCGACTTCCTGTCCTGCCGGGGGGGGGATTCCCCCAGTGGGCGGGACTGGAAAATTTACCCCATTGACTTTGCTTCTGCTTATTTGATTCATTCAGAGGCTCAGTAGCAAGGCCACAGGAGGAGCCTGATCCAGTTTCCTTTAATTTATTTGATTTAAATTTTTTACTGTGTTTCTTTTTCACATCCCATAATGTCAACCAAGCTTTTATTCCATTCGGAATGTCTCGCCTCTCTTTCAATTCATCTCAGTAAGAAATCGAGCCTGAAGTCAGTTTTAGTTTGTCGATGGAGTGATGAACTCATCAGCAATGTCAAAAGTTCAGTCAGAGATGTAGGTTTAATAATTTGCCTAGTGACCTAATTTGTCTGCGTGACTGACACACTGTGACCCCAACATGGGTTACACACAAACCTCACACGTGATCCATACAGTACAAAGGAAATCTAACCAGGACAATCAGACCACTGGTACTCAAATCCAGAAAGACCAGATACTGATGAACAGACAGGCTGCAGACTTGTACAAATGGCTTCCGTCAATGAAGAGACTAATTAGTTTTTTTTCTATAATCCTCTTCCTTATTGTATTTGTGAGATGAGCTCTGGAACATTATTCCGACAAGCAATTCAGTGGCTGTCATCTTCTTGAATTGTGTTCCTGTAATTAGATTAAACTCACTGACTACTGCCTGTCTAATGTTTCTGTCTCACAACATCTACAGCTTATTACAAGAAGACATCCTGTAAAACTCAGCTGAGTTTAAGCAGCAGAAAAAAGACAGAGATACCAAAGAGAAAGGATCCTTTTGTAGGATTAATCTGACAATATGTGTATGTTTGAACTACAGATGGCAGTGCTGAATGAAACCAAAGGTTAGATTATTTTAATTTCTGAATGAGGCTGGCAAAGAAGGGGTTGAGGGCACTGGAAAGCCGAGGTTATGGGCACAGAGGTTCTTTTCTTCACATTTCCACGCTTTCCAGATGAGGGCCTGGTCTCTGCAATACCTCAGCTGATGAAGACGGCTGGGTAATCTTGAGGCATCTTTGTTGCCTCCTGAATGTAATCGATAAATTCCTGGACTATCATAAATTCATTTAGACAAGGAGGCAGCTGTGAGATTTAAAGCCTTCAGCTGTCAATCGTGTCAAAGCCCAATGTTAATCCCCAATGATATTCTCCAGTGATAACATACAAGATGATCAAAGGATTGGATAGGGTGGACAGTGAGAGCCTTTTTCCTTGGATAGTGATGGCTAACACGAGGGGACATAGCTTTAAATTAAGGGGTGGTAATTATAGGACGGATGTCAGAGGTAGGTTCTTTACTCAGAGGGTAGTAAGGGCGTGGAATGCCCTGCCTGCAGCAGTTGTGGACTCGCCAACTTTAAGGGCGTTCAAATGGTCAGTGGATAGGCATATGGATAACATTGGAATAGTTTAGGTTAGAGGGTCATTAGATTGGTTCCACTGGTCGGCGCAACATCGAGGGCCAAAGGGCCTGTACTGCGCTGGAATGTTCTATGTTCTATAATCATCAACACCCCTTCACAACCTGGTGTGTTCCAGCAAGCTTGAAAAATATGTCTGCTGGGAGATAAGAACCACATCCTAAATTTAAACCACTGTTACTTGTCATTTCGCATATTTAAATAAGTTCCAATGGGGTTGCCCACAAACTAACCAACATGTTCAGATTAAATGTGAAAATTGGCAAATTACTGCCAGATTTCTAACACACTGCTGCATCCCAGTCTTCAAACCTGTTGTCCCCACACACACACACACACATTCACACACACACACACTCACACTCACACACTCACACTCACACACACACTCACACACACACACACTCACACACTCACACTCACACACACACACATGCACACCCACACAGCCACACACACTCACACACACTCACACACACACACACACACTCACACACACACTCACACACACACACACTCACACACACACTCACACACACACACATGCACACCCACACAGCCACACACACTCACACTCACACACACACTCACACACACACACGCACACTCACACACTCACACTCACACTCACTCACACACACACTCACACACACACACACACTCACACACTCACACTCACACACACACTCACACACACACACACACACTCACACACTCACACTCACACTCACACTCACTCACACACACACTCACACACACATACTCACACACTCACACTCACACACACACACACACACACACACTCACACACACACACACACACACGCACTCACACACACACACGCACACCCACACACACGCACACTCACACACACTCACTCACACACACACACTCACTCACACACCCACACACACACACGCACACCCACACACACGCACACTCACACACACTCACTCACACACACACACTCACACACACACACTCACACACACACACTCACACACACACACACACTCACTCACACACACACTCATACACACACACACTCACACGCACACACAAACTCACACACGCACACCCACACACACACTGTCACACACACACACACACACACACACGCACCCACAATCACACACTCACACACATACACACACACACTCACATGCACATCCACACACCCACACCCACACACTCACACATTCACAAACTCACACACACACCCACGCACACATACACCCACACACCCACATACACATGCACACCCACATACACACGCACACTCACAAGCACACACACACTCACTCACACGCACACCCACACACGTACACACACACACTCTCATACACACACACACGCACACCCACTCACCCTCACTCACACGCGCACACACACACACACCCACACGCACACACACACACACACATACACACACACACTCTCATACACACACATACACGCACACCCACACACACCCACAATCACACACTCACACACATACACACACAGTCACATGCACATCCACACACCCACACCCACACACCCACACACTCACACACACACGTACACCCACACACACCCACAACCACATGTCCACACACCCCCCCCCACCTCCACACACACACACACACACACACACACACACACACACACACACACACACACACACACACACACACCTCCCTGATGGATAGAATTTCATCATCTTATCTCATAATACAATTACCACAGGAATTTTTCAAGGTAGTTCTATTTTTAAATTGCTTTAATGACACCGAGTCCAAACTTCTTCGACGTGGTTTTATAAATGCTTATCTGCATTGATGCTGTAACAATATTTGTACAAGAGAATTAGAATATACTGTTCCAACACTGCAAATGAACAGATCAATTTGACATTTTGATTAACTCATATACCTTTCACTCTTTCTGCACCATTTTAAACATTGCAATCCAGTTTGCCCAATATCTGCCCAATTATGTTGATACAGAGGTTTTCACTGATATAGTAACTGTAGGGCACATTAGACCCATGTTAACTGTTCTCCTTGGATGACCGGATCGATCTTGCTATCCTGCAGCTCAGTAAAATTCATGTGGTAACTGCATTGTGAGATAAGGTGATGAAATTTTACCTCATGATGTGGATATGCCAGCGTTGGACTGGGGTAAACACGGTAAAAAGTCTGACAACACCAGGTTTTAGTCCAACCGATTTATTTGATAGTAAACTCACAAGCTTTCGAGGGGACTCCCTCTTCGTCTGGTGAATGGAGAGTGTAATCGGTTGGACTAAAATCTGGCGTTGTCAGACTTTTTACGAAATTTTACCTGTCAGAGAGGTGTGTGTGTGTGTGTGTGTGTGTGTGTGTGTGTGTGTGTGTCTGTGTTAAATGCTGCAGAATTTCTCCTTATAGTCTGAGACCTTGTCATAAATATCCAAGAGAAAATATAGTCTAATAAAGACCAATCTGCCCAGTATGAAAATTACAACTTTGTTCATAAAGTTTATTTATTAGTGTCACAAATGGGCTTACATTAACACTGCAATGAAGTTACTGTGAAAATCCCTTAGTTGCCACACTCTGGCGTCTGTTTGGGTACACTGAGAGATAACTTAGAATGGACACTGCACCTAACCAGCACGTCCTTCCGACAGTGGGAGGAAAACAGAACACCTGGAGGAAACCCACGCAGACACAAGGAGATCGTACAGACAAACAGTGACCTAAGCCAAGAATCGAACCTGGATCCCTGCTGCTATGAGGCAGCAAAGAACAAACAAAGAACAATACAGCACAGGAAACAGGCCCTTCGGCTGCTCATTGGTCCAACTAGACCATTCGTTTGTATCCCTCCATTCCCAATCTGCTCATGTGACTATCCAGATAAATCTTAAACAATCCCAGCGTGTCCGCCTCCACCGCCCTGTTTGGTAGTGCATTCCAGGCCCCCACCACCCTCTGAGTAAAATACGTCCCTCTGATATGTGAGTTAAACCTCGCCCCCTCCCCACCTTGAACCTGTGACCTCTCTGACCTGGGAAAAAGCTTCCCACGGTTCACCCTATCCATACCCCTCGTAATTTTATACACCTCTATTATGTCGTCCCTCATTCTCAGTCTTTCCAGGGAGAACAACCCCAGTTTATCCAATCTCTCCTCATAGCTAAGACCCTCCATACCAGGCAACATCCTGGTAAACCTTCTCTGCACTCTCTCCAAAGCTTCCATGTCCTTCTGGTAGTGTGGCGACCAGAACTGGACGCAGTACTCCAAATGTGGCCTAACCAATGTTCTATACAGCTGCAACATCAGACGCCAATTTTTATACACTATACCTTGTCCTATAAAGGCAAGCATGCCATATGCCTTGTTCACCACCCTCTCCACCTGTGCCGCCACCTTTAAGGATCTGTGGACTTGCACACCCAGGTCCCTCTGTGCGTCTATACTTTTGATGGTTCTGCCATTTATTGTATAGTTCCCCCCTACATTAGTTCTACCAAAATGCATCACTTCACATTTATCAGGATTAAATTCCATCTGCCATTTCTCTGCCCAATTTTCCAGCCTATCTGTATCCTGCTGTATTCTCTGACAATGTTCATCACTATCAGCAAGTCCAGCCATCTTTGTGTCATCCGCAAACTTCTTGATGATAACACCAGTTACACCTTCTTCCAAATCATTTATATATATCACAAATAGAAGAGGTCCCAGTACAGAGCCCTGCGGAACACCACTGGTCACAGACCTCCAGCTGGAAAAAGACCCTTCCACTGCTACCCTCTGTCTTCTGTGGCCAGTGCTAACCTTATGGCACTTAGGGCACTATGGAAACTGAGAGAGAAATGTGAAGGGTATTCTGGTACCTGCTGCAAATGACGTTTGTATTGCTCTGAGAAAGCAGACTTTTGTCATGTTTACCAGAACTGGGCACTGCGTGAACAATCCTCATTACGGCTTCCTCCTTTCCTGTTATGGTTCAGGTCAGAAACTCCAAAGCATTGAACGGAACTCACCTGGATCATAAGTTTTGCATTTTGAATTTGGCTAGGATAAGCACGATATGTTTCACTTCAGGTATGATTTAAATGACCCACTAGGGAGCTTTTATCAAACAGAGTTTATTTAAGAATATAGTTAACATGTATAGTTGGAAAATTAACAAGAACTTTTATCAATTACAAACAAGAAACAAACAATCATGGTAATGTATGACCTTTAACAAAGGTTTCTACAATGTTCGAATCAAACCAATCCCATAGACAAAACACCCTTTTCACAGTTTTAACACAGCACAGACTAATGTTCACGTGACACTGGGATCAAGGTTGTTAAGTTGAATTCTGCAGTCAAATGCTCTTCAGACTCAGGACAGCTTGAAGACAAGATATCTTCCCAAAACACCAGAGAGACTGGTCCGGCCCCCAACCACGGCAGGTATTTTTCCTTCGGGAAAACAAGACCTTGCTTTCAGATCACCAACAGAATTTCCAAGTAAAACAGGGAGAGAGAGAGATTTCTGTTCAACTTGCTATCCTTGTTAAAACCCAACCGCAGCTCAGAACTGAAAATGAAACCTTGTACCCCCACCCCCCCCACCCCACCGCCCTCCCCTCCAAATGGAAATGCAAGATTGCCGCTGTGAAACAACCCCTTCTGAGCAGCACAGAACGGTTTTAACACTGAGACTTACCTCCTCGCTCACCCTCACCGATCAAGCTCCAGAATCTGGTTTTATAAAGGAAGTGTTTTCCAGAGTGATCGGGCTGTGGCGAATGTTGTTGTAAAGGAGGTGAACTGGGCGATTGGGAGTGAAGCTCATTAATAACATTATGATGCATGCAAACATATTCAAACTGACATCTCGCTTGTTTTGGGGCGGGCCCCCGATTGTGCTGATTTTGTTCCTGTGGTACGGGGAGAAAACGCCCTTGCCGCTTTGCGTCCGACTTTACAGCATTTTCCTGCCGCAAAACAGGCTTGAGGTGGCCATGAATTTCCGCTGATTGACTCCGTGACATTGATTAACAATCCGCAGGCAGTGATATTCCGAATGCCGATTGCGATATCTGACTCGCTGACATCCTTTGTCACTTGGCGTGTCTGGAAGCTGCAGCGGGGGCCTCTGATTTTATAGCCTTCCACTGCCGTGGATTGATCATATTGGTATTCAGTGCCTGCCACCTGCTGCCATTTCAGCTGTGCTGAAATCCTTGTGCAGTCGTTAACGCTGTAACAAGCAATGCCTGCTCTCTCTGTCTGCCCATGCAGAAACACGTCTTTACATTAATTGTTCAACCATGAGGCTCTAAAACTATTGCGCATCAAACGCTACTGGAGTGTTCTGCTCAGTGAAGCTGCTGTTGCCCTTTATATCCAACATGTAAATATGGGAATAGTAAACTCCCAGTCACTGATATCAGTAACACCAAGCATTCGATCGGTAAATTACCCTCAGAAGCACCAGTGGGGCCAGTTTACTTCTAATTGGATTGTGCATGAGTCACATTTGCCCCACGCTGAGCAGGGTGCACAGTTTCGTGTCTCCGTAGCCCCAGTGTCTCCTGAAGGATTTTACAAAATAGAAACTGCAACAACTCCAAGAAAGTTCCTCTCCGAGGTGAGTTTAAATTCTTGATCAAGGTTATTTTGATTCACAGTAAGATTTGGATCAACATGAAGCAGTTCATGAAAACTATGTGGAATTAACTAACCAATATCTGTCTGCAAGTAGAGGGAATTTGATGTTGATGTTCTCACAATATAAAGTTTATCTATTACTGTCACAAGTAGGCTTACATTAACACTGCAGTGAAGTTACTGTGAAGCCTACTGCACTGATGAATATGTATGCAACTGTTTTGAACAAAAACTCAAAATGACAGTGAAAGGCACACTTTCTCTGTTTTGGCCATTTCGCTAATAGTTACAGCATGATTTAATAAATATTTATACATTGGAAATGTTGAGGTTTTGACATAGAGCTATGAAGGTCCCATTGATACAGGGATTTGATTATGAAACTGTTTGCAAACTTAACTGAAGAACTGGTGTCTGTTGGTGGGAAAGATTTTCACCCTGTGTTTCAAAACATGAATGATGATGTTTTAACATGAAGCTGATATGCTGCAATTTCCACAGGTTCAAAATAATCAGACTTTTCAACACACAATTCTGAAGATGACTTTGAATCTATGTCACAGATCACACCATGTATTTGTTGATGGTTGATACGCTGGGATCAGTGTCTATTCTAGAAACTCAGCGAAGGTTCTGGGAACCCTGGTTCGAATCCCACAATGACAGATGGTGGAATTTGAATTCAATTTTAAAAATTTGGAATTAAGAATCTACTGATGACCATGAAACCATTGTCGATTGTCAGAAAAACCCATCTGGTTCACTTGTGTCCTTTAGGGAAGGAAATCTGCCATCCTTACCTGGTCTGGCCTACATGTGACTCCAGATCCACAGCAATATTATTGACTCTCAACTGCCTTCCAAAGGCAACTAGGGCAACTAGGAGTGGGTAATAAATGCTGGCCTGTCAGCTACACCCATGTCCCAGAAATGAATAAAAAATACTGCAGTGCAGTAGTGAATCAACACCCTGGATTCACACTGGTATACAATTAGTTCCTAAATCCATGAATAACAATATAACAAAAAAAAAGAAAATTCTAATCATAGACTGGGTGCAACAAAGAAGGATGAACAAAGGCAGTTTAATTAATTCCACTCTCCTTTGTCGTGCAGCCCTGCAACTTCTGCACCTTTTCTCCCATTGCAGGTGCTTATTCATTCCTTTTCAAAGCCACGATTGAATCTGTCTCCACCACACTCTCAGACAGTACAATACAGATCCTAATCACTCGCTGTGTGAATCTGTCTCCACCACACTCTCAGACAGTACATTCCAGATCCTAATCACTCGCTGTGTGAATCTGTCTCCACCACACTCTCAGACAGTACATTCCAGATCCTAATGACTCACTGTGTGAATCTGTCTCCACCACACTCTCAGACAGTACATTCCAGATCCTAATCACTCACTGTGTGAATCTGTCTCCACCAGCCTCTCAGACAGTACATTCCAGATCCTACTGTGTGAAAATCCTTTATGTTGCTTTTGGTTCTTTTGCCAATCATCTTAAAATGGTGCCTCTGTTTCTCAACCCTTCCAACAATGAGAACAGTTTGGGTTCTCTATTCTGTGTTCACACCCTCATGGTTACAGAACCAGAAACAATCTATTTCTGTTGAATTATTCAGTTGATTTTATCACTTTGGGGGAAAGTGTCTAGTTGGTTAGTAGCACTGAGGAGTGTCTTACAATAAATCAGCTTTAAGCTAGAAGACTGGGTTGATTGTCCATCATAGCCACTTGTTGTGGGTAATAAACATCACTCAGATAATACCATGAAGCAGAACTGAAAAGGTTAGGAAGACACAGCAGGTCAGTCTGCATTCACGCGGAGAGCAGGTAAGTTTGCATCTCCTCAGAACCAGTATTACATCTTTACCTCCATTGACAGGAAATCCAAAACCTCTTTCAAACATTTTTTGACACAGCTTCCGCAAGGAAGCCAGAAATTAGTGATTAATTTGAATTTAGCATCATTCTTTTATGCATTCATTCAAAGATGCTAGATGTGACATTTGGATTTGAATGTATTAAACTACTTGTGCTGGACTTAACTTGATTTCACTGATTCTCAGGAGGTATCATCGCTCTCCATATTATATAAGTATTCAGATGCATTCATTTTATCTGCTTTTCCTAATTAACAAGTGACATTGTGTGCTGCCTCCTCTTTAGCTCAAGCTCAGTGACCTATACTTCAATCTCGGCTGTGTGAATGCGCCATCCTCTCATTCCATTCATAAATCAATGTACAGGAGAACTATTCCATTAGCAAGTCATTAACTGGCCATTAATGTTCTATTCGTACATCATCACCACTTGCGGATCGCAGCCTGTTACATTATCAGCATGAGTCAATAGTCTCGAAAATACTGGGCCTATAATTCTAGTCTAACTAAAATGAATAACCTTTTCACCTCAGATTCATTCAATTATCAGGATTAAACATTTGCAAGAATTAATTACAATTTATTGTGCCGACTGTGGAAGCATTTCTGGAATATCTTTGAGTACAATAAAACAAAATAAATTAGAATGGGAAATACTTCTTGTTCTAATCTTAAAAGGGTGGATTATCCTCAGTCCTGACCATTTCCTGGTGGTGATGTGGATATGCCGGCGTTGGACTGGGGTAAACACAATAAAAAGTCTGACAACACCAGGTTTAAGTCCAACCGATTTATTTGATAGCAAACTCACAAGCTTTCGGAGTTAGTCCCTTCGTCAGACATTTTACTGCATTTTCTGGTGCCCACACAACATCTAGGAGGAAAAAGGATATAGGTCTGTTTAGCATCCTCTTCACAAGAGATGTTCTTGTGCACTGGTACAATAAAGTCTGCCTTCCTCTATCTAAAACCATTTTTTGCAGACTATCTTGTTCCTTTTCAGTAACAGACTTCAATTGGTATTGCGTTATGGATTGTGCCATCCCTTGTTGGACATTCTGCATCTTGGCGTACAAAGCTCCCTCAAATGCAATTCAATTCAATCTCCAACACCCAGAAAGAGTCACAAGGTGGGAGGGGAATTTATGCAAACTGAAGAATTTAACCAAGTTACGGATATTAAAAATCATAGATTCCCAACATGGAGAAGGAGGAGGCCACTCAGCCCATTGAGCCTGCACTGGCAACAATCCCAGCCAGGACTTATGCCTCTAACCCTCTATAGTCACCCTGCTCATCGCCTGAAAATAAGAGGCAATTTAGTGTGGCCAATCCACCTTATCAGCACACCTTTGGAGTGTGGGAGGAAACCAGAGCACCCAGAGGAAACCCGCGCAGACACAGGGAGAATGTGCAAATTCCACGCAGGCAGTCACTCAAGGCCAGAATTAAATCCTGGCATTGTGAGGCAACAGTGCCACCCACGTTACATCAAGATCATTAGTGAATCCTGTCCCAGGAAGAACAGGAATGATTTGCCATTCTCACAAGTGTAAACATAATAGGGTAATCACAGCAGGAGATTTCAACTTCCTCCATATTAATTGGGATAGGCAAATTGTGAAAGATTTAGAGGGGGTGAAATTATGAAAGTGAATTCCGGAGAGCTTACTGAGCAAGCACATAAAAGTCCGATAAGAGAGGAGATGGTACTGGAGCTAATTTTAGGGAAGGAAGCCGGGCAGGTGATATCAGTGTCAGAGGGGGAGCATTTCGGTGATAGTGACCATGTGTTAGCAGTTTTAGCAGACTTAAAAAAATAGCTAAACCCCCAGGCCCAGATGAGATGTGTCCCAGGCTGCTGTGAAAGGCAAGGGAGGAGGTTGCAGTAGCTCTGACAATAATTTTCAAATTCTCTCTGGCCACGGGGAAGGTGCCCGAGGACTGGGGGATGGCTAATGTGTGACCGTTATTCAAAAAAGTAAGTAGGGAAAAACCTGGTAACTACAGGCCAGTTGGTCCAACATCAATAGTAGGGAAATTGTTGGAAAAAGGTCTGAGAGACACAATCAAGGATAGTCAGCATGGCTTTGTTGGGGGAGATCTTGTCTAATAAATTTGATTGATTTTTTTGTGGAGGTGACTGGGTGTGTAGATGAGATGTGGAGGTGCCGGCATTAGACTGGGTAAACACAGTCAAAAGTCTCACAACACCAGGTTAAAGTCCAACCAGTTTATTTGATAGTAAACCCACAAGCTTTCGGAAACACAGTTCTTTCGTCAGGTGTGTGGAAGGTTATTGGTGTGATAGATAGTAAGGAGGAAAATCTTAAACTGCAGGATGATACTGACAGGCTGGTCAGATGGGCAGAGGAGGAGGAAAGGAGGGAGGTGCTTGGTAGATTGTGGAGTAGCACTCTCCGGAACGAGGACTGGGAAGTTGACGGGGGAATCAACTGATTATAGGGCAAAAATTTTGGGAACAGTGGGAAATTTGCTGGAAGGGCCAGAGGAAGGCTTACTTCTGCCCCAAGACCATAAGGAACATTTCCAGCATTTTTTATTTTTATTTCAGGTCTCTAACGTCAGTAGTATTTCATTTCTGCATTAAAATATAATGTGTCCTTCTTTGCTTTCTCTGGTGGCGTAGATGCAACCTGGGAGAAGTTAGTTTAGTCACCATGACTGAGCATGGGTCACAGAGGAACACTCCCACTGATACACAGGAGGGAGAGCATCCAACAGAAGCAGCAGGGGAGCGTTCTGGGAGTGGTCAGAGTGTAAGTTTGGTCCCCTTATTTATGATAGATATGGATCCATCTGAGAAGGTTCACCTGACTGATTTCTGGAATGGGGTGTAGTATTCATAGACAGCTTGGACAGTTTGGGGTTGTATCTTTGGGGTTGTATTAGAAGAATGAGATCTGATCCTGTTGAAAAATATAGAACACTGAGGGGGCGTGACTGAGGTGAATCCCATTTAAGGCAGATTGGGAGTATGTGTTCCTGTCAGAGCTTCAGGAATGTTTGGAACTCTCTTCTGCAGGGAGAAGTGGAGGCAGGGTCGGTGAATATTTTCATGGCAGAGGGAGGTAGATTCTTGAACTGATAAGCGAATCAAAGGTTACTGGGGGTAGGCAGGATAGTGGCACTGTGGCCACAATCAGATCGGCCATGGTCTAACTGAATGGCAGGCTGAATGCCCTACCTCTGCTTCTAACTCTTCAGTTTGTATTTTCATACGAGCTTGCCTTTGTTCCAGCAAATTGTGCTGTTGCACAGTTGATGTTTTCACTCGTAAGTTTCTTTCAGACTCACCCTGAGGTTGGACCACTTGTTAACAGGATGTTCGCTCACTCCCGCAGAGAGAGTCGATTATTTGTGGACAGCTGATTTCATTCCAAGTCAACACTTACTTGAACATCAGTTGACACAAAACAGTTCAGTTCCCATCATATATAACTCTTTCCCAACATTAGCCTTTCTATTAAAAGGTAGGTTGTGCATTTACATTTTGTTTTACCATGTCTTCTGGCCTGAACTGCCTTATAATGAATGGATTACTGGGATAATATTGACACAAGTGGAAATACATTGGCCATTCAGTGACATTCATTGTATAAATATCACCAGAATGTTATGTTCTGTGCTTAAAGTCATTAAAATGAAAGATATTTTGCTTTTAGGCAAATGTTAAATGCTTCTCTTTTTGGGTCAGAATTTGAAGTTAGCCAGGGGATATATTTGTTCAATGTGTAAACCTCTCAAAGTGTGCAGGGAATTTCCATACATTTGGAGAGTTGGCTGATGATAAAAATAGATTTTGCTTTCAGAAATCTAAATAAAGACAGATTTTTTTTAAAGATGAAAGGTGGAAACGGCGGATGGATAAAAATGTTTTGCATTCTACTGAATACACTTTCCGGTTTTGTATGATCCTGATTTTATCAGAGCGGGGTCAGGCCATGCGGTAACTAACATGGGTTAGCATAAAATTGTTCAAAGCATGTAGCTCATAAATCATCTCAAATGTTGCAAAGACAATTGAACTGTTATCTCTCAGAAGGAATATCTTCACTAAATGCAGGAAAGCATAAATCATGTGGCTGTGTTAAGGGCAATAATCTTCTTGGTGGAATGTAATGCACAATGAATCAAGAAAAGAATTAGACTTCATCACAGATAGAAGTGTATTTCCAACATAACTTCTGCAGTTTATCGAATGTGTTGAGTTACACACTAATGTCTGTGACTGATTAAGAGTCTGGATATATTCGACTCGAATGTAGCTGGGTGTGTTCCAGGAATGAATCTCAGCACAGTACGTCAACAGGAGGTCATGGACTGGATGTCTAAGTCTATTGGGCCACAATTGAGCCTTGGGACGTCCCTGGGAATGTATAAGGATGTGGATGATACTGATGTTTTTCTCTTTTAATCCACAGGTGCTTCGGTCTGCCTTGTTGTCCAACGAGGGGTATACACGCGGTGGGTCGTACAAGGGCCGCCCTTGGATGTTCGAGGATAGCCTAGTACTTCACGTCATTAGTGTCCGCTTAAACTGGACCAGCTGCTGTGCAACACGACAGCTCAGTGACTATCACTGTTTGCTGTGCAGACACATGGATTTGGGCCAGTGTCTGTGGGAGTTTGCGCGTTCTCCCCGTGCTTGCATGGGTTTTCTCCGGGTGCTCCGGTTTCCTCCCACACCCCAAAGATGTGCTATTAGGCTAATTGGTGTAACAAATTGTCCCTAAATTAGTTTTCCCTCAATGTGGAATGCCATAAGCGTAGACAAGGGTCACAGCTGGAGGTGGGACTGGTAATGTTAAATTGGCGGTGTGGGCTTGGTGGGCCAAAGGGCCTGTTTCCCGGGCCGTTTTTGTTCTTTGTCTTTGTTATTACAGTACTGAGTAAGGGTAGGGTAATGGCTATTTCATGGACTCGTAATCCATGGTATGTGTTTAAATCCCAGTGCACCTGGAAAATTTAAACTCAGCTTGTGAAGTGAGTGTAGAAAGGAAAGCTCGTGTCAGTCATGATGATCATGTGTCTATGGGCTTGTTCTCAAGACTCAGCCTGGTTCACTGATGTCCTTTAGGAAAGGAAATCTGCTGTCCTTATCTCGTTTGATTGTTATGTGACTCCAGAGCCACAGTAATGAGATTGGGTCTTCACTGACCTCTGAAATAGCCTGGCAAACCAATTGGTCACGTTGAACTGCTGCAGAAAATTCTTCAAGAACATTTACCAGCTGGCCCACTCAGCATTAATCTAGGCAATGCTAGACAGAGACACGCTCAGCTCCACTGAAACTCTCCCTCGCTAACATCTGGGGACATGGGCCAAAACTGGGAGAGCGCTGGCACAGAACAGTCGACTGACAGCCTGACATCGTCATAGTGACAGAATCATTGCTGTCAGCCAATGTCCCAGATTCCACCATTAGCACCGGTGGGGTGTGTCCAGTCCAACCAACAGCACGGGGGGATACAATTGGGATTGAGTGACCTCGGGAAGTCTCATCATTGATCCTGGCCCCATGGATCAGGATTTTACAGCCCTTCCCACTCAGCGGAATGTTACAATTCCACTGAAATAAAGAGAAATTTAAGTAGCTCACTGTATCCTCCATGGGAGGAGGGGGAGGGGAGGGAGGGAGGGAGGCAGGGGTTGTTGGGGGGGTGGGGAGATATCCCACATTGGAGCTGTATGATACTGGCCGCATAGCCTCGGTTCAGACAGGGGCAAAGACAGTTTCCGATGAATGACCTGACAATCTTCCTCAGCTGATGATTTTGTGCCCTCCACAACTCGGAAGAAACGGGTGCAGAATGCAGCATTCCATCACTTTCTCATGGGCAGTTAGGGATGGGTAATAAATGCTGTCTCCCAGCAATGCCTTTGTCCTGTGAAAGCAAACAAATTGTCGTGTTCAGTTGTTCGGTCTTTGAGATGTGAGTCAGGTCACTGATCTATGCTCACTGCGTTTGATTGGTTAAGCCCAGATGTAATGAAGAATAAAGTAAACAAACACCACAGAAGTGATTAGAATCTGAGCTGTAAACGTGCGTGCAGACATTCTGTGTTTGTAGAGATATTTTAACACCCTTAGGATCCAGAGCATTGTTCTGAAAAATATAAAATGCCCAACAATTATCATCATTGTTTTCACCTCAGGATACAGCAAGCTTTTCTTCATTGTATGTTGAATACAAGTTATTGTACAGTCGTTCCTGAGACTCTCAGTGGAATATATCACAGGAGTGCACCAGATCTATCCAAGCAACAAAATGGGATGTGAGAATTTTTACAGAATATTTTCTGCCATTTTTTATAACAGAATGGACCTCATTCTATGACTGGGTGACAGCTGTGCAGAACACCTCAACAAACTTTAAAAGTGTGGAATTCACTACCACAAAATATAGTGGGGTCAAAACGTCTGATTTCAAGAAGAAATTAAATATAGCTCTTGGAGCTGAAGGGATCGAGGGTTATGGGGAGAAGGGGGGAATTAGGATATTGAATTCGATGATCAGCCATGATCATGATAAATGGTGGAGCAGGCTCAAACGGCCAAATGGCTTATTCCTGCTTCTTGTTTCTATGCTTCTAGTCCACAAGCACAGCCCTGACATCCTGTTGCTTGCCCTTTCAAACCACCACCTTGCTCTCATGCTCACATTCCTCTTTTTGAATTCAATATCCTGATCCCATTTGCCCCCATATCCCTCAATCCCTTCAACATACAACGAAGAAAAGCTTGCTGTATTCTGAAGGTGAAAGCAATGATGATAGTTGCAATGTTTTAGTGAAGCCCAGCACAAACTGGAGTAATAGCACCTCATCTTCTCATCTGCCATTTATAGCCTTCTCAACATTCAGTTCAACAGCCTCAGACCACAAACTCTGTCCCCCTTTCACATTTCTTTTCCCTCTGGCCGATCTATTTTCTCATATTTTGCTCTCAGGCAGCACTGACCTCTATTCTGCTATTTACACCTGTTCTGGACCAATCACATTTTTATCTTCCTTTAGTTCCAAAGAGGAATCATATTGGATGTGAAACACTGCCCGTGATTTTCCAGTCACATTGTGCCCAATGCAGATCACGTTAGGGCGATGTGGGTTTGGAGAATTACAGGGGAGGGGTCTAACATATTTAGCACCGGCTAAATTCTCCCAGTCATAGTGCTTGGATGTAATCCTGTTCCCACCCAGTGAGGGTCATAATCAGGTTAGCGTATTTAAATAAACATCTAAATAAGTGTTATCTATTTCAAACTGCATTCTCCCTCACCCCAATCAATTCTGGCCATTAACTCTGCTCTTCCCTCCACAGCTGCTGCCAGAATTGTTGAGTATTTCCGGCATGTCCTGTTTATACCCAGGGAAGAAAGAATGTCTCAGTGTCAGACATTAATGTGAGGCTTGACTCTAAGCAGCCTGCCCTTGCCTGTTCCAATATCCTCCTCATTGCATGACGCGAGTATTTCTATTGGTAAGTTCATGACCCCACTTCAAAGATGTGACATTAACATCAAAACCCTGTCTGAACTTTCAAAGAATTAAAGAGTTCAACACGTGGGCAAAATAAGATCAAACTCTTTACCTGCCCATATGATCGATGATCGATATGATGGTAGAATTTGTGGTATTTGAGTTTGACATATACACGCCCGTCCTTGATGCTAATCCCTTTTGTAAACTATGATTGTGTTGGACTCTTGATGACTCTTAAAGGCACCAGCAGTTTATTTGGGAAGTTAATTCTGATGACAATTTTTGCAGCAGATTTGAAGTATTGTCCTTGGGGCCGTTACCCTGAAGCCCACCCAAAAAGACGCCGTGACTCAGATAGAAACAGAAACCAAACTGTCAAATGCAAACAGTTTGTTGATGTTCAGTGTTTCACTGATGAGAGTGAGAGGAGATGTTTGTTTCTAATTGCTGAGTATGTTTTTTAATTAAGTGTAACTTAGCCTGGGGGGATTAATGTGTATTTTGAATTATAAGAAAATGGGTTTGAATTTAAATCTATAACTTAGCTGGGGAAATACAATACATATTTAATTGCACAAAGTTAACTTCTAATTGAGAAGTGTTTATTTGTGTCCAAAGGGTTTTAATTATACATGACCAAGTGGCTGGTTAAGATAAAATTTAGGTCACCTCTGAGTGAAAAAATTATAACTTCACTTTCAGCAGGAGGACAAAGTACAATTATGTGTCAACAGTCAGCGTAAAGAGGTAATGATATTTCTGAAGACATTGAATCCTCATTATCAGCATAAGTGTCCTTTGTGATAAAATTTAATCAGTTTTAGAAAGATCAGCTTTATTTAAACATCTTATCATTACAATCCCTAAATTCCCCAGCTCTAGAAAGTCCAGCAATTCAAAATAGAACTTAGTTACATTGAGTTTCCATCTATAATTTGTACCGACCAATTAAATGTCATTTGGGGCAGGAATTGACCTGGCCCCTCCCCCATTGCCATGTCAAAGGAGGATTGAGGAATTCTCCGGCTTCCAGTTAAAATTCCTGCCCTTCTCTTCCTTACAGGACCAGAAAAGGAGTCATCCGCATTGAGAGGTGATGTGAGTCCTGCCGAGGGCGATGCCAGCAACCCCAAGAACTTATTGAAAAGAGCAACCAATTCTCCAGAGGTCCAGATACTGCCTTGGGAAACAAAAACTGTGAAGGAAGGTTTCTTCAAATCACTGAGTCTTAGAATGGTTACGATGGTTAGAATGGTTACGATGGTTAGAATGGTTACGATGGTTAGAATGGTTTGCAAAGGCATTTCACTTTCTTTCCCCGCAATCCTGCAGGGATCTCTCTCCAGATAGTGATCCAATTCTGCTTTAAAAACCATGATTGAACCTGCTTCCACCACACTGTCAGCCTGTCCATTCCCGATCCTTGTTATTCACTGTGCAGTGAAGCTGTTCCTCATGCTGCTCCTTCTTCATCTGCCGATCACTTTCAATCTATTCCTGCTACTTCTTCCTGCTTCCATTACTGGGAAAAGTTTCTCCCTGTCGACTCTGTCCAGAGACCTCATGATTTTGAATGCTTCTATCAAATCTTCTCTCAACCCTTTTTATTCTTTCCTGGGACATGGGCATCGCTGGCTGGCCAGTATTTATTGCCCATCCCTAATTGTCCAAGTGCATTTGAGAGTCAAACACATTGCTGTGGCTCTGGAGGCCAGACCAGGTAAGGATGGCAGATTTCCTTCCCTAAAGAACATTAGTGAACCAGATGGGTTTTTCCAACAATTGACTATGGTTTCACGGTCATCAGTAGATTCTTAATTCCAGATATTTTTATTGATTTCAAATTCCACGCTCTGCCGTGGTGGGATTTGAACCCAGATCCTCAGAACATTGGCTGAGTTCCTGGATTAATAGTCTAGCGATAATACCACGAGGCCATCACCTCCCCAAGAGGACAGCTCCAACTTCTCCAATATATCACCATAACTGTGTGTTCCTCGCCGCAAAAGAAATTCTTTTCCAAATGCTGAAGAATGATCATTTTTAAGGTGTTTGAATTTTGAAGCCTCAGCAATGAAACTGATAACCTCGGATTGGAGAAACTCTCCGAACGGATTGTATCCTCCTGCAATTGGCATCAATCACATTGTGGCCACCGCGTGCAACCCAGGAGATTTTAAAACATTATTTTTAGCAGCTAAATGAATGCTTGTTCACAGAAGCTGGTTATTGATTGTAGAATGGTGATCTGGTGGCATACTCAGCGTGATGGCTTAAGACGCGAACTGATACTAATGCAGATCACACACCTACACTACGCTTCTGAATGTCATTGACTGTTCCTTTCTACTGAATGGGAGGGACTTGAGATGAGGTTGTAAAAGGAACAGGCGCCGGGCGGCTGACTAGAGAAATATGAGCTGAGAAAACTGTGTTTCTGCCAAGGCTTGGGGGGACAAAGAACATTGATGTTAGCCCCAGCTGATTTTTATTCTTTAAAAATACAACTAGCGCAGGAAATGACTTGGTGACTGAGAGCTGGTGAGCCTGGCAGTGAGGGAATTCTAAGGGTTAATTTACAAATAAAGTTTAGATTTCTCTTTGCTTTTGGCAATAAACTAAAATTACTCCTGAAGAGAAGTTAAATTTAATTCCAGCCTTTTATAGGAGACTCTCTGAGAACCACTGCAAATAATTAATTAGATAGCTAGCTTCAATGGGTTTTCAAAATCTTAAATTAGTTGTTTTTCAGGAAGTAGTAAGATATGTAGAAATCCATGGTTTGGTCACATCTGTCACTTACTGGGCCCTATTTTATCATTTTAATTCTAAATTCTGGGCAGACTTAAATCTGGGAGTGTTTCAGATCCGACTTTTGACTAAGCTTACAATTTTCCTTGTCACCTGTGGTTCCTGAATCCTGTTATTTCTATCCTTCATGTTTGCAGGGACATGCCTGTCCTGCATTTCAATGAACTGGCCTTTAAAAGTCTCCCATATGCCAGATGCGGATTTGCCCTCGAATAGCTGCTCCCAATCTACATTCCCCAGTTTCTTTCTAATTTGGATTAAATTGGCCCTCGCCCAATTAAGTACCTCCACCTGGGGGTGTTGTAGGTAAAGATACCTCTGAGACTAATTGTGAGTCAAACTACAGCAGTTTATTCAAAAGCTTTTGGGAGATACACCTGGCACCTAACAGTGGTTCCCCAGGCATCTCTCCCAATACAAGTTAAGAGCGAATATTTATACCCCCCTCCCAGTCACGTACGCATCTCATTCTCAGCAGGTTCCCAGGATGAGGGTTGGCCTCCATTGTGGGAACATGGCTGCCTCAGCATTTCTTCATGGTTATCTCAAGGTCAAAATTGACGTGTGTGATTAGCCCTTAGCGAACGTACAGACCGGCAAGACAAGTTAAACTTAATGGGCCGCTATAACAATCTGTGCTCATAAATTATAGAACGTATGTATATGTATAATATGTTAGTACATGACACATAAGCAGTATATAATGAATATGTATATAAAATATATTTAGAACATGCAGGCTTTGCTATATTAGGTAAAAGTCCATGAAATTAAAGACACAACATAACTACAAGCTGGGTCAGCTACATTTCTAAGCAGGCTTATCATAAAACTTGAGTATAATAGCAAGAGCAGCTGCCTTCTCCCCGTCTGGGTCACCTGGAACTTGTGTACAACAGCAAGGGCATTGAGCAGTCTGGGCACATGAAAACAAAGTTACATTTATATGAAATATATGCATCTAGACTATAAACAGGCTTCACCTGGACTACTGGATGTTTTTCTCATTCTCGCAACTATTACAAAGTTCATTAATTCATTCTCTACTACAGGGGGCCAGTCCTGTCCTTATCCATCACTATCTGAAATCTTATGGAATTATGGTCGCTAAACCCAGAATGTTCCCCCACTGAACCATCGATCACCTGCTCTGGCTTATTCCCCAATACCAAGTCTAGTATGCCCCCCTCACTGGTTGCATTGTCTATATACTACAGCAAAAAGCCCCCCTGGACATATCTAACAAATTGCTCTCCATCCGAGTCCCTGGGGAGTCTCAGTCAATATGGGGGAAGTTAAAGTCACCCATCACAACTACCCTGCTTTTCCACACCTTTCCAATATTTGACCACACAGCTGCTCCTGTGTATCCTGCGGGCTGTTGGGAGGTCTATAGTACACTCCCAACATTGTGATTTCACCCTTCCTATCCCTGAGATCCACCCATAATGCCTCACTACAAGATCCCTCCAATGTGTCCCCCCTCAATACAGCTGTGATCTGTTCCCTAATCAGCAATGCAACTCCCCCACCCCTTCGTTTCTCCTTCCGTCCCGTCTAAAATAACAATATCCTGGAATGATAAACATCCAGTCCTGTCCCTCCTTTAACTACATCAAGGACAAGGGCAGACATGTGGACAGGAGAGCAGGGTGGTTGGTTAAAACAAAAACAGCGATGAAAGAGGTGGAGATGTGGGGGAATTGAAAACATTGGGGCACAGTTTAAAATAAGGGCCCCCCCCAAGTGGAGGTGGAGATGAGGAAGAATTTCTTCTGAAGATGGTCATTGTTATGGACTGAGAAAAGAAATTCTGTAAAGCAGTCACCCAGGCTGCGTTTAGTCTCCCCAACATAGAGGAGATCACATTGGGAGGAGTGAATATAGTAAACCAAATTGATAGAGATGTAAGTGAAATGTTGCTTTCCCTGAAAGGAGGTGCTGGGGCCTTGAACAGTCAGAAGGGAAGGAGATATAGGAGCAGATATTATACCGACTGTGATTGCACTGGAAACGGGTGCAGTGTTGGGAATGATGGAAGAGTAGACCAAGGTTTCAAGGAGGAGGTGATGGCCCTTGAGGAATGCTGACTGGCGGGGAGCAGGAGTTATTGTTGTGGAGGTGAAGAGAAGATGTGTTTGGTGGTGACATTGGCTGGAGTTGTTGGAAATGGTGGAGGAAAAATGAGGACGAGAGGGACCCTATCCTGGATCTCAGATTGAGAGGAAGAGGTGAGGGCAGAGATGTAGGAGATGGATTGGACGTGACACTGCCCTGAGCTGTAGCCCATCCTCCCCATCTACCACTGAACCCTTCCCCAAACCCACTCCACTGTGGTTCACAAGGTTCTCTATGATTGCTATATGCAATCATAGAACCCCTACAGTGCAGAAGGAGGCCATTTAGCTCATCGAGCCTGCTAACCTACACATCTTGGGACACAGAGGGGCAATTTAGCATGGCCAATATTACTAATCTGCACATCTTTTGATTATGGGAAGAAACCAGAGCACCCAGAGGAAACCCATGCAGACACAGGAAGGATGTGCAAGCTCTACACAATCACTCTGGGAATTGAACCCAGGTCCCTGGCACTGTGGAGTAGCAGTGCCATCCACTGTGCCACTGTGCAGCCCACTGTGCCACACCATCTTTTGAAGTTTGCATAACCGCTGGACAGTTGCTTCCTCACCTTCCTTGAGCATTTCTGCAATAATAGTATTTGTACCGGGAGCTTTGATGCTTTGTATATTCCACTTCTCATCTCATCTTCAGTGAATTTCTCTATATTGATTGGGAGCTGATTTGGGGGCTGACTGATTGGAACAGGTCATTTGAAAACTTCCTGTGGTGTCTTGCCCACCACTAAAGGATGGATATACTTACATTGGAAGCAGTTCCAAGATTCACTGGGTTGATTCCTGGGATGAGAGCTTTGTCACATGAGGAATGTTTGAACAGTTTGAACCTGCACTCACTGGAGTTGAGGAGGATGAGAGTGGCTTCATTGCATCATTGTGGGGGCTTTATTGGGCGGATGCTTTGAGGGTGTTTGATCTTGTGGGGCAATTAAAAACTAAGGGGCACAGTTTCAAAATAAGGGGATCTCAATTAAGATGGAGATGAGGAGGAATTTCTTCTGAGGATGGCGAAGATTGGAACTCTCTCCCCCAGAGAGAAATGGAGGCTCGGTCACTGAGTAGATTCAAGACTGAGATTTCTAATTGACAAACAACTTAAAGGTGTTGGGGAACAGGTGGGAAAGTTGTGTAAATACCACAGGCAAATCAGCCATGATCATACTGAGTGGTGCAGCAGACCTGAAGGACCAGTTGGCCCACACCTGCTCCTATTTCCTATGGCCTCATGATTTTGTCAGGGGTAGAAAGCTGATTTGTGCGACTCGAACACTATTGTTAAATTATTCCATCGTTCTGTTTCAGTAAATCTGTTTCTGAACATGAACAGTTTGATGCCATAGCAAAGTACTGAAATAAGAATGGAAAATGCTGGAAATATCCAACAGGCTCAACAGTAAAAGTGAAAAGAGAAGAAAAGTAACTTTTCAGGTTAATAACCTTCTCTAAGGACTGCCTGAATGAATGACTAATGAGGAGGATTCATCTCACCCATTTTGTAATCCAGACTGGAGGCTAATTCCTGTACTGTTTGGGTAGGATAGAAAACAAATTGATGCTCAAACACTCAACTTGTCTTTCATCAAAGGCAAAAGGTTAATATTGTTAAAGTCAACATTGTTCCTCCTGACAATACAGTCTGCAGTTTTCTGTAGATGATTCACCAAGGCCAAGTGATCAAGGAGCTGCCTCTCACTATCTGAGGAGAAGGCATGACGGAAAAGAATGGTTTCACTTTCAAA
The DNA here is from genome assembly GCF_965287045.1 of Carcharhinus amblyrhynchos. Lineage (NCBI taxonomy): Eukaryota > Metazoa > Chordata > Chondrichthyes > Carcharhiniformes > Carcharhinidae > Carcharhinus > Carcharhinus amblyrhynchos. The sequence goes on along the minus strand of NC_137329.1, from coordinate 1,881,622 downwards.
AACCTCTTGTGAGCTCTGACTCTCTGAAATAAGAACTCCCAATGGAATGATCAGTGGCTGCTGCTGGAATGTAATCACTCAGGGATGTCACAAACAAAAGGCCCAGAATGGTCATTGTGTCACTTTCATTTTAGAAAACCCCTTTGTGTATTACTGACCAGAAGACAAGACTTCACTGTCCTGCTCCCTCTGCCAGTGCAGGATGCTCAACAGCAGAGCACTCTGTCCATTCCCTTCCTGTTCTTGTCTCTCCAGACAGGATATGGCTGTGAGTAGGAAAACTGGAACATGTACAATTGGTGCTCGGACACACGGTGGTATCGCATTCTTCATTTCATTCATGTATTTGTCAAGAGCAGCTGCTGTTATAGAACCATAGAATCCCTATAGTGCAGCAGGAGGCCATTCAGCCCTTCAAGTCTGCATCGACTCTCTGAAAGAGCATCTTAGCCAGGTCCACCCAGCTCTCCTGCACTACCTTTGTAACCCTGTGTACTCACGATGGCCAATCCACTTAACCTGCACATCTTTGGTCACTGAGGGGCAATTTAGCATGGCCGATCCACCTAACCTGTCTGTGGTGACAGGAAGCTGAAAAATAAGTAAACAAGCATGAAATGTATTGTCTACATCTCAACGTGCCTTGAAGTACATCCCCAATCCTGTGCACCATGCTGACTAACACATTACCCTTACAGCATATGAATGGTAAAGAACATTTTGAATTTCTGCGAAACACATGTTTTATTGGCAGGCAATTCTGTTCCCACTGAGAAAATATATTTGTGGAGGCTGTAATTTGTTTCTTTTTAAATAGCCCTGGAAAAACTCAGAGAGACAACATCTTTTATTTAATGTTGCCAGAATGTTCTGCCTGTAAGGATGGTAGAAACAGTTTCAAAACTAACTTTCAAAAGGCAATTGAATAAATAAATATTTGAAAGGAAACCATACGCAGGGCTAGGAGAGAGGAGCAGGGAAGAGGGACTAATTAAATGGGGCACCGATGAGGTGAATGGCCCTCTTCAGTGCAACCTCATTCTATGATTCACCGTAAAGGTTCCAATCAGTGAATCATCAAGTGGGAAAAGCAATGAGTTGTCCTTTACCATCGTCATAAACTGTTCTGCCCTCAGGGAAGTTTTAGAATGGGAAAGTTTCTTAAATAAAGTATTATTGCTGTAACTCTCATTGTGTCACCTCTCGGTTTGTTACTGAACCAAAAAGCTAAGAAATATTTGTTGTAAACAAGAAGTCTTTAATTACATGATTCATGCATGTCTCGGGGATTGCAGCCAGCTGCCACCGTGACAAGTGTTATAAAAAAATAGGTTGAGGTGCGTGCGATTTGTTAATGATAGCACTGTGATCAGCAGGCTGATTCACTCCTCCTTCCCCACTCACTAATTGCTGATTGATGTAGAATGTTCTGGATGGTGCTCACGGTGTATTCATCACCTATTCAACTCTCCTTTGTAACATTTAAAACATTTTGATATTGTGACTGAGATGAGTAAGCGCTCTCGCTGAAGGCTGGGTCTCCGTGGCACATTACATCTTCCAGACACATTGTCCATCTTATTCACCCAGGCTACTGGGTGGGCACCGGGTCACCTGCTGAGCTCACTCTGAACCGCAGTGAAATGACTGCTTTCTCTGATGCTGGACAGAGTCTGACTCGGCACACAGTCAATGTGTTCAGCAATTCACGATGTTAGTAGGCAGCAGGATCACTCCGTTCGGCCCTGCTGAACTGCTATTTATTTTTTAAAATTTTATTGAAGGTTTTTCTTTTTTTTAACTAATAACACAACAAACCCTCAGACATTGGTACCGTAAAGCATAATCATTTTTCATCAAATATATATAGGAAGAGACAGAAAAAAATCCAACAGGCAGAGACTTGGATTCGATTCATACAGTGAAAAGTATTGTTTCTTGCGCGCTATACAGACAAAACATACTGTTCATAGAGAAGGAAAGGAGAGAGTGCAGAATGTAGTGTTACAGTCATAGCTAGGGTGTAGAGAAAGATCAACTTAATGCGAGGTAGGTCCATTCAAAAGTCTGACAGCAGCAGGGAAGAAGTTGTTCTTGAGTCGGTTGGTACATGAGCTCAGACTTTTATATCTTTTTCCTGAAGGGAGTAGGTAGAACAGAGAATGTCCGGGGTGCGCGGGGTCCTTAATTATGCTGGCTGTTTGCCAAGGCAGCAGGAAATGTAGTGAGTGTAATGAGTGTAATGGATCCCAGGGATAGAATCTCTGTACCACTCAAAGCAGTGAGTTTGCCAGTGGTTCTAGAGTCATAGAGGTTTACAGCAGGAAAACAGGCCCTTCAGCCCAACTTGTCCGTACCGTCCAGTTTTTGCTACTAAGCTAATCCCAATTGCCCTCGTTTGGCCCATGTTCCTCTATACCCATCTCACCCATGTAACTGTTAGTCATGGCATGAATCAGTTCCAGCCTCCCAGACTACCTGGATACCACTGCAACAGGTCCACAGCGGACACCATTTCCCTGGCCCTAAACTCAACCCTGGAATGCAAGGGTAGATAACAAGGACACCTATATCAGGCTCTTATTTATTGACTACAGCTCGGCCTTCAACACCATTATTCCCACAAAACTCATCTCCAAACTCCGTGGTCTGGGCCTCGGCTCCTCCCTCTGCGACTGGATCCTGAATGTCTGAACTCACAGACCAAAATCAGTAAGGATCAGCAACACCACCTCCTCCATGGTCATCCTCAACACCAGTGCCCCACAAGGCTGTGTTCTAAGCCCCCTACTATACTCCTTATATACCAATGACTGTGCAGCCAAATTCCCCTCCAATTTGATCTTCAAATTTGCCGATGACACCACCGTAGTGGGTCGGATCTCAAACAAAAACGAAACAGAATACCGGGATGAGATAGAATCTGAATCATAGATTCATAGAACCTTACAGTGCAGAAAGAGGCCCTTTGGCCTATCGAGTCTGCACCAACCACAATCCCACCCAGGCCCTACCCCCACATATTATTACCCGCTAATCCCTCTAACCTAAGCATCTTAAGACACTAAGGAGTAATTTTAGCACAGCTAATCATCCTAACCTGCACATCTTTGGACTGTGAGAGGAAACCGGAGCACCCGGAGGAAACCCACGCAGACACAAAGAGAACGCGCAAACTCCACACAGACAGTGACCCAAGCTGGGAATCAAACCCAGGTCCCTGGAGCTGTGAAGCAGCAGTGCTAACCACTGTGCTACCATGCCGCCCACGGTAATCTGGTGAATAGTGCAGCAACAATAATCTCTCCCTCAACGCCAGCAAAATGAAGGAGATTGTCACTGACTTCAGGAAGTTTAAAGGAGAACATGTCCCTGTCTCCATCAATGGGGACACAGTAGAAAGTGTAGAGAACTTCAAGTTTTTAGGCATCCAGATCACCAAAAATCTATCCTGGTTCCCCCCCCTCCCCATGCTGACACTATAGTTAAGAAAGCCCACCAACACCTCCACTTTCTCAGAAGACTAAGGAAATTTGGCATGTCAGCTACGACTCTCACCAACTTTTACAGATGCTCCATAGAAAGCATTCTTTCTGATTGTATCACAGCTTGGTCTGGGCTCCTGCTCTGCCCAAGATCACAAGGAACTACAAAAAGTCGTGAACGTAGCCCAATCCATCACACAAACCAGCCTCCCACCCATTGACTGCTTATACGTCTCACTACCTCAGCAAAGCAGCCAGCATAATTAAGGATCCCACACACCCCGGACATTCTCTCTTCCACCTTTTTCCTTCAGGAAAAAGATACAAAAGTTTGAGGTCATGCACCAACTGACTCAAGAACAGCTTCCTCCCTGCTGCTGTCAAACTTTTGAATGGACTTACCTCGCATTAAGTTGACCTTTCTCGACACCCTCGCTCTGACTGTAACACCACGTTCTGCACTCTCTCATTTCCTTCTCTATGAACGGTATGCTTTGTATAGTGCGCAAGAAACAATACTTTTCACTGTATTTTAGTACATGTGACAGTAATAAATCAAATCAAATCAGATCAAATCAAACTGTCTAAATGCTTTTTTAACAGACAAAATTGTACCCGCTTCTATTACGGCCTCTGGCAGCTTGTTCCAAGCACTCACCATCTTCTGTGTGAAAAAACTAATTGGTTGGACTGTCACAGGATGCATACATTTCAATGTACAAACTGAAAGGATATTTGCATCTGCGCCTCCATCCAGTTTTGCACTTGGTTAACCTGACCCTCCAAATGTGGACATATCATCTGGACGGTGACAAAGGTTTCTGTTTCATTTCTTTCAATAAAGCACTAATAGAATTTGGTAAAGTTCAGTTGAAAACATTTATTAACAAAAATAATGTCATTAATACAAAACTTTGACACAGCGAACATTTATCTAAACATTTTACTTTAGCAGCTGCACTCTGACCTTTTGTTTAATTGCCTCATCTTCTGAAATTCCTTACAAAATATATCATTTCTCTTTAACCCAAGAATCAATAAAATATTTTTATCTGTTAACAGAATAGTTCTATTGTCTCTGGACAAGGAAGTAAGAGAGGGAGGGATAAGAAGAAGGGTGGGGAGGGGCAAGGAGGAAGGAACGGTTTTAGACATGAAAACTGCACATTTTCCATGTAGCTGATTATGCTGGCTGCTTTGCTGAAGTAGTGAGACGTATAAACAGTCAATGGGTGGGAGGCTGGTTTGTGTGATGGATTGGGCTACATTCACGACTTTCTGTAGTTTCTTGTGGTCTTGGGCAGAGCAGGAGCCCAGACCAAGCTGTGATACAACCAGAAAGAATGCTTTCTATGGAGCATCTGTAAAAGTTGGTGGGAGTCGTAGCGGACATGCCAAATTTCCTTAGTCTTCTGAGAAAGTGGAGGTGTTGGTGGGCTTCCTTAACTATAGTGTCAGCAATGGGGGGGGGGACCAGGATAGATTTTTGGTGATCTGGATGCCTAAAAACTTGAAGTTCTCTACACTTCCTACTGCGTTCCCATGACAATGACAAGCCACAAAAGTACTTCAGTTAAGAAGCCAAGCTAAAAGTGTGATGTGCCAACGCTGATGGAACGTGACCCCAGATTTTCAATCCACACTGGATTCTGCAATACCAATCAGGGAGACAGTGTTCACATCAGCTTACAGGAGACTTGTAGGTGTTATCTTAAGGAATACACTTTTCTGAAGCATTTGAACTAGCCAAGCTGCACACTCCCCACTGTAAATGTAGAACCCATTTAACCCGATATCTTAAGAAATTTGCAAGGATCAACATTGCAGCAGGAAGACTCAAAAAGTTGGGATAAATACTTTAAAATACATCATAAAATCCAAATGGATTTTAATTGAAACTTATCCCAGACACTCACATTCACCTTGTTATATATCAATGTACTCTTTCCTGGAATTAGGATGGAATGACAACATTGTAAAAAAAAGTATAAATCTTTCTTTTATTTTCTGTGTGTTACATATATTTTAAACATGGTTTTAAAACATTTACTTAAACATTAACCGACAGGAAGGATGACTGCTGCCTCTACTCACTGCAGATAAACTAAAGGAATTTGCAAACAAGGAAGTGTACATACCTATCATCGGGGCAAGTGACGGAAGTTAGGGACAGGCTGAGGTGCAGAACTTCAGCGCTGGCAGTTTCCAAACCCAAGTCTTTAATTTTAACTTAGCGCGCTTCCAGGAGGTGCCTGCATCAGGACTTCCGCATTGTCATGACTCGCCTGTGTGCCGCACAATTCACTGAAGTTGGGATTCAGGGTGGAGGTTACGGGCCATTGATGTCTAGGAAATACACCCCCCACTTGTTGCTGGAATAAAAATCAGCAAAGTGTCCTGCTGTCTTCCAATTGAATGTTGGAAATGTTGGGGTCATTTTTTAGCTTTTTGCAGGATGAAAATGTTGACAGCTCTGCTGACGTTGTGAAGCTCTGAATTGCTGGATCGTTAGTGGCCGTTACCTTAGATGGTCACAAATTGCTGCTTGACTGCAATGGTGGTGCTGGGTGCTGAAAGTGCACACTAACTAACAACCAATAGCAACCACAGACTAGAAAAATGAAATAAATCAGTGAACAAAGGTTATTTTTATTGTTTCCTCTGATTTTTAGCCATGATGTGGAGATGCTGGTATTGGACTGGGGTGGGCATAGTAGGAAGTCTCACAACACCAGGTTAAAGCCCAACAAGTTAATTTGGAATTACGAGCTTTCAGCGTGCTGCTCCTTCATCAGGTGAGTGTGAATTCTGATTAAAGTTAGACCTACCAGAGTCAGTTATTTAAATTTTGCTCCTGCTTAAAATTCACAGCAGGAAGGTTTACAATGATTAAGTTCTCCCAAATTCAAACAATCTTACTGGGATCTGCCAGTTCCTCAATGATGCAGCGATATTCTCGAATGAAGTTATTGAGTGTCGGACACCTACAGAACTGCAGAATCACTAATGCCTGTGAGGGTTGGTAGTTATTTCACTTTAACACCTGTTTTTCTGTATGTGAAAGTTGAGCTTTATTTATTTCTCTGTCAAATCTTCAAAAAAAACACACTGCCACCATGTCACATCCTTCTTTTTGATACAAGTGCAGAAAGACCATGTACAAAAAGAGTTGACTCAGAGACTCTGTACATCGGGTTCCACTCCTGTTGCTTGTAAACTGGCTATAAGTCATAACACTATTACACCATGTCCTACAGAAGTGGCATTGGGTGAAATACTTGATTCCTTAAAGATACAGATACATCACATCACAACACTTAACCACAGTACAGGTAAATGAAGACTTCAGATGCAAGCCGGAGTTTAACTTTGCATTAGTCTATCTGTTAACATAAGAACATAAGAAATAGGAGCAGGAGTAGGCCATCTAGCCCCTTGAGCCTGCCCCGCCATTCAATAAGATCATGAGATCACTAACTATAAGTTAAAATTGGCTGGGAATCATCTATGGAAACTGAAGTCCAGGTTTTTGAATAAATATGAATTGTACTGACTATTTGTTTCAGTCAGAAAGCAATCCAATCCATTCTGTTGCCCCATCCATGGGGGAAGATTTCCTCCCCGTGCTCTTTCTCACAGTTTTACACAAAAGAACATTCTTTCTAATTCCACTATTGAAGCTAAAAGAGAAACTTTCTTTTCTGCAAGATTTTCAAAACAACTGATGGTTCCTCGTGAGGCTAAACTGAACCTGCTGGATAAACAATGCACTTCTAATTTTACCATTACGACATTAGTTTTTTATATCAGTCCATTGTTCCTTGAGCTTTGTTTGTGAAAAATTAAACCCTGTGTGACCTGTGCAATGAGTTCAAAGTGAATTTGGAATTTCAGATTAGCACCAACCAATCTCTGCCTTTAGCACTGCTGTTCTCATGTTCTTCACCAGTCATACCATCAGGCACCGTTCAGAGGAATTGTGTGCAGTGTTTAGACAGTTGGTTTTGTCCCAATTCATTCCTCACATCACTGATTCTTTACCAAAGAAGACGGCCAGGATTTTCCAGCTGTTCGCACCTCGCCACAGCTGCAAGCAAGGACACAGAATTTGTCACTCAATTAAATCTGTAGCAGGACTGAAGACTCCCACTGGCATTAACAGCCAGGAAATTCTGGCCAATATCGCACTGGACTTCCCATCAGCCCGCAGGAACAACATGGGAGTTTTTTTTAAACTTTCCGGATTACTCCTTTCCCTGTTTTATCATTGACTGGGGCTGAAGGGATTCTGGGATATGTAGGGAAGGGGGGAATCCGAATATTGAATTCAGTGCTCTGCCATGATCAAGGTGAATGGAGGAGCAGGCTCGAAGGGACAAGTGGCCTACTCCTGATTTTAGTTTTTTGTGTTTCTATGGTTATTTCCAAGACTCCAGCTATGAATCTGACAACGCAAACACACCCCCTACATGGGAAAGACTCTTAAAGAATAAGAGGCAATGGTGCAGTGGTATTGTCACTGGATTAGTAACCCAGAGACCCAGTTCAACATTTGGGAGATCCGGGTTTGAATCCCACCATGACAGATGGTGAGATTTGAATTCAATAAAAATCTGGAAGTAATAATGATGACAATGAACCCATTGTCATGAAAACCCATCAGGGAAGGAAATCTGCCATCCTTACCCAGCCTGGTCTACATATGACTCGAGATCCATAGAAATTCTCAAATAGCCTCTGAAATGGAGGGCAGTTAGAGACAGGCAATAAATCCAGACCTAGCCAGCGATGTCCAAATCTGTAAAATGAATAAAAACCCAAGTTTTTGAAGCAGATTACTTTTTTTTATTGAGATTAGACTGGGTGGCTTTAATTGGTGGGTTTTCTCAGTGACCTGGATCTGAATCTATTACACCCACATCCCATAAATAAATAAAACAGAAAATGAAATCTCTCTCTTACTCAGATGGTGACTGTATCATTAACCGTGTGTCTCACAACTCCAGAAACACTGCCCACACAGGAAGAGGCTGACACCTCCACAATCCATCACAAAACATACGTTTAAGAATTTAAAATTGTGGTTTAGATATTTAAAATTCATGGGGTGTGAATCACAATGGAATGTTGGGAGGATTGGTGAATATCTTACCGCTATTTATTTCCTGTGCAGCGTGATGTTGAATTACGAGGGTGGTTACAAGAGAACTCCCCATGGTAAATGACCATGTGAGACTTCTTACTGTGTCCACCCCAGTCCAATGCCGATATCTCCACATCAACAGTAACAACACTTCAAACAAAAGCTATTTCATTGGCTGAAGGCATTTTGAGATGTTGTGCGATGTGGAAGATGTGATGTAAATACAATTTCTACTCAGGGTTGCTGTTAATTTTATTGCTTTAACCACCTCCCTGCCCCCAATCCCAGAATGCTTCAGCACATTAACGCCTGGGGCATTACTTCATTATTTGCCCCTCATTTGATTGCAACAATGTTAAGTCAATTAAATCTTCGCAGACGGGGAGAGGAAGATTGTGGGAATGATCATTTAAAATGACGCGCAATTTATCTTCATTGACCTGCTAATGGTTTAAACGCCCAGCAGGAGCAGGGGTTTTCATTGCAAGCAGGTAGTATCTCTGACCTCGGGAAGAGAATGAGGCATTCCTGGCCATGGCACCAGCCAGATTCACTTTCGGTCCTGCACTGTGCCTCAAGCTGCAGAACCAGCCTGCCTCCACTTTCTCCACAGGAGCAGCACATGTAAAATTAGGTTCAAAAGCAAACAGCCCACCCTCCTGGCTCTCAGTGCATGAATCATTCTAATTTTAACAGTGTTTCTGATCTCATGCTTCCCTTCGCTTTGTTCTTCCTCTGGGAAGAAAAACATTGAATCAGAGCAGTTTCGCAGGAAAGAACTCAAACAATATCTTCATTTCAAATAATATACCAAAATTCATAAAAAAATGACAATAATTTACCAAAAGCACAATAGAAAATCAATTTATCAAATGATTATGAAAATACAGCAGTATTTTTAAAATGTGAATATTGCTAAAATTATAACACTCTTGTAATTTCCAGAATGTTGATACACTAGTTCCCAGTTTCCACATCATCATTTAAAATTATGTCAATTTACAGATCATTTTGTCATAAGATTAATGTGATCCATGAGTACGAGGAGGCCATTCAACCCCTCGAGCCTACTCTGCCATTCAATACTATCATGGCTGATCTCATCTCAGCCTCAACTCCACTTTCCAGCCCGTTCACCATAACCCTTCACCCCATTACTAATCATAAATCCATCCAATTCTTCCTTAAATTTCCTCAAAATCCTGACATGCATCTCAAAGGGACTTGGGAGTCATTGTTTAAGATTCTCTTAATGTTAACGTGCAGGTTCAGTCATCAGGAAGGCAAGTGCGATATTAGCATTCCTGTCAAGGAGACTAGACTACAAGAGCAGGGATATATTTCTGAGGCTGTACAAGGCTTTGGTCAGACCCTATTTGGAGTACTCTGTGCAGTTTTGGGCCCCATAGCTAAGAAACGGTGTGCTGGCCTTGGAAAGGGTTTAGAGGAGGTTCACAACAATGATCCCTGGAATGAAGAGCTTGTTGTATGAGGAACGGTAGAGGACTCTGGGTCTGTACTCATTGGAGTTTAGAAGGATGAGGGGGGATCTTATTGAAAGAACAAAGAGCAATACAGCACAGGAAACAGGCCCTTCAGCCCTCCAAACCTGCACCGCTCATGCTCCCAACTAAACTTACAGGATACTGCGAGGCCTGGATAGAGTGGATGTGGAGAGGATGTTTCCACCAGCAGGAAAACTAGAACCAGAGGGCACAACCTCAGGCTAAAGGGACAATCCTTTAAAACAGAGATAAGGAGGAATTTCTTTAGCCAGAGAGTGGGGAATCTGTGGAACTCTTTGCCGCAGAAGGCTGTGGAGGCCGGGTCATTGAGTGCCTTTAAGACAGAGATAGATAGGTTCTTGATTAATAAGGGGTCAGGGGTTATGGGGAAAAGGCAGGAGAATGGGGATGAGAAAAATATCAGCCATGATTGAATGGTGGAGCAGACTCGGTAGGCTGAGTGGCCTAATTCTGCTCCAACATCTTATGGTCTTGTGGTCTTATCACGTTAGAACATAGAACATAGAACACTACAGCACAAACAGGCCCTTCGGCCCACGAGTTGCGCAGATCACATCAACACCTACCAACCTACAGACCTATCTATAACCCTCAATCTCATTAAACCCCATATACTCATCCAGAAGTCTTTTAAAAGACCCCAGCGAGTTCGCCTCCACCACCACTGACGGCAGCCGATTCCATTCACTCACCACCCTCTGGGACAATGAATTCCAGACACACATTCCTTTGAGAGAAACAATTTCTCCTCATCTCTGTTTTAAACCTGCTACCCTTTATCCTAAAGTATGACCTCGTTCTAAATTGTCCCCACAAGGTGTAACATTCTCTCCACATTTACTTTGTCGATCCCTCTTTATCATCTTGTACATCTCAATTAATCTCCTCTCATTCTTCTAAACTCCAGGACATATCGGCCTAAACTGCTCAATCTCTCTTCATAAAACAAACCCCTCATCTCTGGAATCAATCTAGTGAACCTCCTCTGAACTGCCTCCAATATAACTATATCCCTCCTCACATAAAGGGCCCAAAACTGTACACAATATTCGAAGTGAACTGATGCTTTGTACAGTGACAACAACACGTCACTACTTTTATATTTTATTCCTTTATGTAAAAATGCCAAGATTCCAATTGCCTTCCCCATTTTCTATGATTCATGCACAAAGACACCCAGATCCCTCTGCACCAAAACATTCCAAAGTTTCTTTCCATTTTGATAAGAATTTGCTTTGGTATTTTTCTGACCAAAATCGATAACCTCACACTTATCCACGTTAAACTCCATCTGCCACATTTTGTCCCATTCCCTAAATCCATTCATATCCATTTATAAAGTTCTGATTTCATTATCACAATATACTATCCCACATGTTTTAGTGTAATCTGCAAATTTGGCTATAGTACCCACTCTCCCTGCATCCAGTCATCAATATAGATTGTAAGTAGTTGGGGCTCCAGGACAGAAACCTGGGACAGCCCATGAGTTTCACCTTCCCAACCAGGAAAAAAACATTTATCCTGACTCTCTGCTTTCTAGTGGTTAGCCAATCCTGTATCAGAAACTGGGTTAACAATAGAACATAAAGGGTAAAGGTAGAGAAGTGTTTGAGTGACTGGAAGCAGGTGTCCAGCGGTGCACCACAAGGATCAGTGTTGGGTCCCTAATTTAAGTTACCGCAGATGTTGGAATCGGAAACATAACAGAAAATGCTGGAAAACCTCTGCAGGTCTGGCAGCATCTGTAGAGAGAGAACAGAGCTCTGGCGAAGGGTCACCCAGACTCATTGGCTGAGCCATGGAAATCTATCCCCCCCTTATCACCTTTCCTCCTCTCTGGAATACATTTTGTTTGGGAAGAATTGAATATCTCCTTAAATACTTGCCATTGTTCATCAACTGTCCCATTTGTTCCTGCACGGTCCACTGGGGCCAAATCTGTCCTCACACTCATGTAATTCCCTTCCTTTAAATTCAGAATGCCGGCATGGGATCCCAGTTTCTTGCCTTCAAACTAAATTTGAAATTCTACTATACCATGAACACGCTTCCCTGGAGGATCCTAAACTATTAGATCAGTTATTGTCCTATCTCATTACATAATTCCAAATCTCAAATACTCTGGCTCCACAACATATTGCTCCAAAAAAAACCTCTAACACATTCAATGAACTCTCCCTTAAGGCCAGTGCGACTATCCCAGTTAATGTGCATGATAAAATCACCCATAATTATTGCTGTACCTTTCTTGCAAGCGCCCAGTATTTCTTGGTTCATATTGTGCCCACTGCAGAACTATTGTTTGGGGACACAAAGATTACTCATAGCAAGGACTTTGCTGCCTTGTTATTTCTTATTTCCTATTTCTTATTTATTTCGTGAATATTATTTTCAAGGTAATTTCTAGATAATTTATAAGCTATTTTCTTAATGTATGTCTGGCACACATTTCCTTTCCAATCGAAAGCGTTGGAACAGTCACTCAATTTTGCCAAATAATTACATTTCTCAAAGTTGTTATTATGTGGTCATCATTTAGCCTTTTTTTATGTAAATGAATGACCATTATTCATCAATCTCTTTGAAAGTACTATCCAGGGACTAGTTTTACATGGATTCTGATGTACCCGGTGCTATTTTCATTAATCTTCTGAACTTCTCATAATTTCTCAGCACTTATTGAAAAAGTAAACTTCAATGAATCAAAATTCTCCTCCGATTTAATATCAAAAAAACTGAAACCATCCTTTTTAACTCCCGGCTGCCCACTGCGAGCTTTGGCAATGGATGCGATTTTGCTCCCTTGCTCATTGTTAGTGTCAACTGCAAAGTGCGTGCAAAATATCACGAGAGCCAAAAAATTCAAATAGCTTTCAAATTGTCCCTGCTCCCCCACCAGTGACAAGGTTCCCACCCAGAGAGAAGACAGAGAGTGGCAGAGTGAGGGTGGGAGGGAGATAGGGAGTGGCAGAGTGAGGGAGGGAGATAGTGAGTGGCAGAGTGAGGGAAGGAGATGGTGAGTGGCAGAGTGAGGGAAGGAGATAGTGAGTGCCAGAGTGAGGGAAGGAGATAGTGAGTGGCAGAGTGAGGGAGGGAGATAGTGAGTGGCAGAGTGAAGGAGGGAGATAGTGAGTGGCAGAGTGAGGGAGGGAGATAGTGAGTGGCAGAGTGGGGGAGGGAGATAGAGGGTGGCAGAGTGAGGGAAGGAGATAGAGAGTGGCAGAGTGAGGGAGAGGGCAGAGAGTTTTAGAGTGAGGGAGAGAGACAGTGAGTGACAGGGTGAGGGACGGAGAAATGATTGATTTGGAACCACTTGTACTCTGGGTGTACATTATGTAATTTATTGTGCATTTGTCTGTAGAGTGGAACACTTGTAAGAAACAATTCTTTGTCAGATTTATCCACTCCACGGATATTCCGCAGCATGCGTCCCTTATCAATCTCCCCACGTTAGAAAGGTTGTGCCACAGTTTATGGCATATGCTTGGCAGTCATAAATATCAGCCAATAGGCTTATAAACTGACAAGACCCAGTGAACAAATCAGAGCAAACCCTTGCTGTTGAAAACAGGAGGATCTCGGCATCAATCGCTTCACTGTCTGTTTTGTGTTGAATTGATGGATAACAAAACCATCAAAACTAATTTATTGCCCAACAGCTGGTTATCTAGTATGAAACTTGGATAAATTGCTGAATTTGATGCTGGATTTGAAATTAAATAACATTAGTTAGCAGCAGGATACTGTGGGCTGACAGAGACTATAGACTATACCAGTGCTGCACCATAAAATGAGCATCATCTATAAACTCCATCTGCCTTCTAAATCAACAGCGATTGTTGTTTTAATTGTTATTCTTAATCTGTTGGCTTTCCTCAGTTTGTGAATACACATTCTGGAACTGAAGGCTGTAACGACTGCTGGTAAAATGTTCCGGCTCATTTGTATAATGTCTCTCCATTTTAACTGACGTGTCAACTTATTTCAAAAACCAGGCTTCTCCGACAAAGAGAAGAGGGACGTGTTCTCAAACGTGTCAATGAATAGTCAACAAATATATCCAACAATAATTCGCAGTTTTGAACTGTTAGCACCCTGCAAAGTGTAGGTGTAATGGACTGTCAGTGACAGTGTGCGAGATTCTTTGGAATTAATTGCGTAATGGTTTTGGTAACTGTTTATCAGTGACAACATTTAATAATGTTTGCCAGACGTTTTGACTGGTGGATTTATTTGACTGACAGCGTGGTGGTACGGTTGTTAGCACTGCTGTCTCACAGAATAAGGGATCCAGGTTCAATTCCTAGCTAGGGTCACTGTCTGTGTGGAGTAAGTCTCACAACACCAGGTTAGAGTCCAACCAGTTTATTTGATAATGATTTATTTGATTTCATGATCAAATAAACTGGTTGGACTCTAACCTGGTGTTGAGAGATTTCTTACTGTGTTTACCCCAGTCCAACGCCGGCATCTCTACATCATGTGTGGAGTTTACACATTCTCCCCGTCTCTGTGTGAATTTCCCCTGGGTGGTCTGGTTTCCTCCCACAGCCCAAAGATGTGCGGGTTAGCTGGATTGGCCGTGCTCGATTGTCCCAGAGTATTGGGGGACTAGCTCAGGTAAATGCATAGGGTTATGAGGGTAGGGCTTGGGTGGGTTTGTGGTTGGTGCAGACTTGATGGGCCAAATGGCTTCCTTCTGCACTGTGGGGATTCTATGATTCAATGTGATCTGGAAACCACAAACTGAGACAGCTGATTGGAGCTGGCAAGTTGTGTGAGAGGTGCTACAGAGATAAAATTACCCAGAGAAGTCAAGTGAATTGAAAAATGTTAGCCCTGTCATGTTCAATGTCATGATACAGCTGTGCACGTACAGACCATGCAAGCTTCTGGCTGTCAGTGTCTTTACAGCCTGCAGACACTAAGGGTTCAGATTGTATTTAGTCATTGCCTGTGTGAAGTGATGAAGATTGAATGGATAAAGAATGTAGATTAGAATATAAACTGTACAGTAACACAAACCCTTTGAACACATTGACTGTAACTGTGAACTTTACAAGTTGTGATTACCTGGCAATTTACAAGTACCTTTAGGAGAAACTGTCTGGAATTTATAATTGTCAGGGTGAAACAAAAATGATGAAATGAAATTATATTCTTTAAAAGAATGAAGCTGCTTATATTTATTCATTATTGATGAAAGGAGTTGTGATGGTTTATTCAGCTAAGCTCACAGAATGAAATGTCAGGTTCAGGCATTGGAACTCATATATAAAAGTCTCAGTAACGGTTTGGATTCTGCTTTGACAGCCATACTGACTGTGGAGAGATGCTCAGCTGGTAATACCAGGATATAATTCTGTCTAAACTACTGTCGCTCCCAGCAAAACGCAGCTCAATGCCTGAATATGCAGAAGCACAGTATTTAAATACCAAATGGCAAAGAGCCAATGGGATAGTCAAGCTCTTTGTTACCACATAAAAAGTTTAGTTTGTACCAGCTCCCATCGCACTGCAATGCTGCAAAGCTGAACATTACAAGATTATCTCAGCTTTTTATTGGACCGTGTTTAGCTGACAGCGCTACCATTTAACTGGCCCAGATGCTCTATGCATCAGCTGCCAACCTTCCCGTCCCATCCCCTGGGAAAGGATAAACACAAACAACTAAATAAGCTCCATCCAGGCTTGGATGGAGCAGAATTACCCTCCCGAAATTCTTCCCCTGCCCTTGTAGAGATGCACTGATGATCCTGACTCACGTTGCTACTTGTAACTCGAACCAGAACTGCATTATTCTGAAAGTGGGACGCTGAGGCCTGGATCAGGGTTAATAACAGCATAAGACAGAGGAACAGGAGGAGGTCATTTGGCCCATCGGGTCTCCTGCACCATTCAATGGCATCACAAATAGCCTGATGCGATAATCCTCAACTCCACTTCCTGCCGTTACCCATAACTCTTGATTCCCTTACTGATCAGATATCCAGATGCCAGCTAACACTCTGGGGTCACGGGTTCAAATTCCATCATGGCAACTGATGGAATTTTAATTCAATTAAAAAATTGAAAGCTAGCCTCAGTAATGGTGATCATGAAGCAATCATCCACTGTTGTCAAACCTCATCTGGTTCATTAATGTTCTAAAAGGGTGCAACATCAGGCTAAAGGGACAATCCCTTAAAACAGGGATGAGGAGGAATTCCTTCAGCCACAGAGTGGTGAATCTGTGGAACTCATTGCTGCAGAAGGCTGTGGAGGCCACGTCATTGAGTGTCTTTAAGACAGAGATAGATAGGTTCTTGATCAATAAGGGGATCAGGAGTTATGGTGAAAAGGCAGGGGAATGAGGATGAGAAAAATATCAGCCATGATTGAAAGGCAGAGCAGACTTGATGGGCCGAGTGGCCTAATTCTGCTCCTATGTCTCGTGATCTTATGGTCTTAAGGTCTTTAGAGAAGGAAATCTGCCTGCCCTACACGTGGCTTCAGACCCACAGCAATGTGGTTGGATCCTAACTGCCCTCCGAAATGTCCCAGCAAACAAAGGAAAATTATGTCCAAGCAACAAATTGGGATTGCCTTGGCAGAGAGGATCCACCAGGGTGATAAAGAATACAAAAGTAGGCTATGCCTCTCAGACTACATTCAGTGGAATCCTTGGTAAGATAGAGAATGGCCTGGGAATGTCCAAAGCTGTTTAGATGGTGTGACTGGAATGAGCAGAAAAACCTCCTGATCCTCAGAGATTGAAATCTTGGTGGCCACGTTTGGAGAGCAGGAATATTGTAGATCCAGGCCCCAAATTGCAAAATGCCTGTGACCACTCAGTCTGTTGGAATTTCACCACCTCTTCACGCTCTGCAATTTCCCTCTCTCTTCTTTCTTCAAACCTCTCCAATCTGGGCGCTGCATTGTTCTGAAGATCCACAGATTGGACAAGAGCCCCCTTTCCATGTCAAAGGCAGCCAATCACTCAGAGAGAAACAAGTGTGACCTCGATGATCTCAGCCTCACTTCTCTATCAGCTGCTGTGGTTTTTATTCTGCGGATACATTTACAAATTATATACAAGGTTTAAAGCAGGAGAATTGTCCTGGGATTATTATATCCCATATGGCTATGAGATTGCTACTTTATGCACTTTGTAGATATAACTAATTGGGGAAACAAGATAAAGTTGATTGTACAAAAACTAAAATCTAACTCTAACATCAGTGTTAGTTCTTTAACATGTAAGGTGGGAACAGAAGTTCTTTATGTTTGAACTTCAACAAAATCTAGCTCAGTGATTTGGGTGATTTACGAATGTTTGTTGCAGAATACAGTTTCTTTTTTCTGCATTTGAAAAGCTTTGTATTTCTCACAACCTGGGGATTTATCCAAAAAAACACAACCATTGCTTTAGGCACTGTGACTGTTAGTTATGATGCTCACCCCAATGAACTGCTTGTTATTTCACACTGCAAACCAGGTTCATGGGTTAGTGTTAAGGTAAAATAGTCATATGTTAGTAAAACTCATGAGTGTGTCTTTGAGGACTGAGAAGTTCTGAAAACGCAAATTCCTTGTGTAGGATCCTGTCCCTTTGCTGAGGTACGGGGTGACTCTGGTCCATTCAACCCAGCATCCATGCTTTAAGCATGAGTCAGACAGATTTAGTTGTGGGCACTGTGAGTGTGAGGTGGCAGCATCCAGAACCTGTGCTGATCCTGTCTTTCACTGGCTCCAAGTATGAGAACCTTCCTTTAAGAGTCACGAGATGCCTCTGTCAGATGCGAGCTCCATTTTGATATCCGTACTCCAATATTTCTGGCACTAATCTGCTTGGCCAGCTATCCTTTTCCAATCAATCCTTTTCAACCCACCTTGATATCGTCCCGTCGGTTGATGGATCGGTGATATATTTTCTTCTGTTGATGCCCCTCACCAATGGCTCCAACACGGTGTCAGAGAGTTGGGATGGTGATATGGTGGTGGGTGGTGTGGTGTGTGGTGCAGTGGAGGTGGGAGTTGCGGGGGGAGGGGTGGTTGTGGGTATTGGGGCACAGTGTTTTATGCTTCCTTCTGCATCTGTCATTGTTACAAACATTCGAGTCAGATGCCGGCAGCCAAAGGCCACCCTCCCAGTTAAAAAGAAGCAGATTGCCTTTCGATGGTGTCTGTAATGCATGAGATTGCCACCCGCACATTAACAAAGCTGCCAATAAACAGAGCAATCTGTCGATCAATTCTGAACTTTCATCATGTATAATGATCAAATGTGTGCTCTGTGGTTAAAAAAAGAATATAAACTATTTCCTATTCCTATGGATACAATTCAATTCCAGGGGTTGAATGCATAGCCAATTAGGTGGGTCCACTAGGCTGTTAATGGGAAGGCCATCTGCCTCCTTTCCTACAAAGGCAGGGTGGAATGCCTCTTGGAGGAGATTGTCCACTCCATTCCTTGCATCATCTTGCCAGACTTCCTGCTTCACAGCCCATCCCGAAAGTGCTGGCAAAATCAAGGTAATTACGAATACAGAGTAGATTTAAAATCTTAGATTGAGAAACCTAGCACTGGAACATGAGAACTGATATAATAATAAGGAAAATAATCAATGCTGAGATGTATCCTGCAGCTTCCCAAGGTGATCAAGATACTGGAGAGAAACAGAATGAACAAAGGCTGTCCCAGAGACTGAGGACCCATACATTTCCCAGAATTAACTCTCACAGGATCCACGATGAGGTACCGAAATGGAAACAAAATTGGCTATAGCCAGAGGATAGTTTGTAGAAGGTTGTTTTTCAAACTGGAAGCCTGTGACCAGCGGTGTGCCTCACGGATCAGTGTTGGATCCATTGACAAATGATTATTTGTCATTTATATTCATGATTTGGATGAGAATTTAGGAGGCATGGTTAGTAAGTTTGCAGGTGACACCAAGATTGGTGGCATAGTGGGCAGTAAAGAAGGTTATCTTGGATTGTAACAGGATCTTGATCAATTGGGCCAGTGGGTTGACGAATGGTAGATGGAGTTTAATTTAGACAAATGCGAGGTGATGCATTTTGGTAAATTGAATCAATATATTGAATCAATAGAAAATGAATGCAAGCAGGCTTTTTCCACTGAGGCTAGGAGAGAAAAAAAAACAGAGGGCATGGGTTAAGGGTGAAAGGAGAAAAGTTTAAAGGGAATATTAGGGGGGCTTCTTCACACAGAGAGTGGTGGGAGTGTGGAATGAGCTGTCAGATAAAGTGATAAATGTGGGGTCACTTTTAACATTTAGGAAAAACTTGGACGGGTTCATGGATGAGGGGTGTGGAGGGATATGGTCCAGGTGCAGGTCAGTGGGACTAGGCAAGAAATGGTTTGGCACAGACAAGAAGGGCCAAAAGGTCTGTTTCTGAGCTGTAATTTTCTATGGTTCTATGGTTCTAAGGCAGGACTTACTCAGTTAATGGTAGGACATTGGGGAGAGTTACAGAACAAAGAGATCTAGGGTACATGTTCATAGCTCCTTGATAGTGGAGTCACAGGTGGACAGAGTGCTTGGTTTCATTGGTCAGAACATTGAATACAGGAGTTGGGATGTCTTGTTGAAGTTGTACAAGACATTGGTAAGGCCACACCTGGAACACTGTGTGCAATTCTGGTCACCCTATTATAGAAAGGATATTATTAAACTGGAAAGAGTGCAGAAAAGATTTACTAGGGTGCTACTGGAACTTGATGGATTGAGTTATAAGAAGCGGCTGGGTAGACTGGGACTTTTTTCTCTGGAGTGTAGGAGGCTGAGGGGTGATCTTACAGAGGTCTATAAAATAATGAGGGGTACAGATCAGCTAGATAGTCAATATCTTTTCCCAAAGGTAGGGGAATCTAAAACTAGGGGGCAGAGGGTTAAGGTGAGAGGGGAGAGATACAAAAGGATCCAGAGGGGTAATTTTTCACACAGAGGGTGGTGAGTGTCTGGAACAAGCTGCCAGAGGTGGTAGTAGAGGCGAGTACAATTTTGTCTTTTAAAAAGCATTTAGGCAATTACGTGGATAAGATTGGTATAGAGAGATATAGGTCAAATATGGATAATTGGGAGATACGAGCCAAATGTGGGCAACTGGGACAGGCTTAGGGGTTTAAAAAAAAGTGGCGTGTACAAGTTGGGCCAAAGGGCCTGTTTCCATGCTGTAAACCTCGATGACTCTATGACTCTAATACTAGTAACTAGATGGCCAAAGAACATGTTGTATCTGCTCATCAAGATAATGGTCATTATCTTCATTAACTAAATTATCCAAATGATGCATGTCAGCAGATTAGATTTACAGCAGAATCATAGAATCCTTACAGTGCAGGAGGAGGCTATTTGGCCCATCAGTCTGCACTGACCATAATCCCATCCAGGCTCTATTCCCATAACCCCTCATATTCACCCTGCTAATCCCCCGAAACCAGGGGTAATATAGTACGGCCAATGCACCTAACCCACACATCTTTGGACTGTGGGAGGAAACTGGAGCACCGGAGGAAACCCACGCAGACACGAGGAGAACATGCAAACTCCACACAGACAGTGACCCAAGCCAGGAATCAAACCTGTGTCCCTGGCGCTGTGAGGCAGCAGTGCTAACCCACTGTGCCACCGTGCCATATAATGACAACTCTTCCTTTTTGAAATGGTAATGTAATAGATAAGCATGGCTATGGCCACTTGGAACTCAGCACTTCAGAGGGGGAGTGACTTTTAGCGACTCTGGTGAGTATATGTTGCAAACAAGGATTATTAACTCTGTAGTTGGTGAATCAACTGAATGTAGCAGTCAGTATTACATCAATTTTATGTAAAAAAAAATTGGTGTTATGATGTGGCAAAGATGCCAATGTCCCCTTCATTATCCTTTGCTCAGTGAACTTGTGAAGGTGATGGTGGTTCCTCTCCAGATGTTGCTGTATTTGTGCAGATGCTGTTTCTATTAAGGTGCTAGTCAGTGAACTTCAGCAGTTTGACTGAGGGATGAGGGAGGAACAATATGCCCGATACCACTTGGCGTGTCTCCTGTGGGCAAGTAGAAAACAGCACATTTGCTATTTCAATACTTTTATCCTTCTTATAATGTTGAAGTTGTGGAGCTGAGAATTGCTGCTGAATTTAACATGATGAGTTGCTGCAGTGTGCCCTGTGGATAGCATATGCTGCAGTCACAGTGTGCTGCTACTGGAGATAATGGATATTGTGTCCATATATCATGCTGCTGAATGAAGATTATACAGCACTGAAAAATTGGGAGTCTTGTGCATTACACGGGGTACTAAATATCAGACAGTAGATTTACTGACGCAGAGTTATTTGTCTGAATTTAGTTCTTGAGCAAATTCAGGCTCATTAAAGAGGTAATAACTGAGCTGTGCCACCTGGCTCATGAAGGACTATCAGGGCTGTGAAACCAATGCAAATAGTTACTGCTTACCAATGCTCTTGTAGACACTTCGAGTGTCATCCGTATTGTAAAGTTCTGCTCTTTTATGGACATACAAAACCATCTATCATTATATCACCTGTTACTATATGTAAGGGGAAGAAATCCAATAGATTAGTAAAGATTTTTAAACCATTAGACATGACAGAGTTACCAGCAGTGAGTTAAATGACCTTAAAACAGATATATAAGCTAATAAGAAAGCAGTTTACATACATATAGAAACATAGAAGATAGGAACAGGAAGAGGCCATTTGGCCCTTCAAGCCTGCTCCGCCGTTCATCATGACCTTGGCTGATCATCCAACTCAATAGCCTAATCCTGCTTTCTCTCCCTAACCTTCGACCCTATTCGCCCCAAGTGCTATATCCAGCTGCCTCTTGAATACATTCAATGTTTTGGCATCAACTACTTCCTGTGGTAATGAATTCCACAGGCTCACCACTCTTTGGGTGAAATGCAGTAGGAGATTTAAACAAAGGATTATACTTTAAAAACACACATATGCTGATACTTTGAATGTATTAATGTATTTTTAAGCATCATTGTTCACTTTAGCCAAAGGCAGATTGCTGCAAAGCATCATGATAAAGGGCATTAGGACAAAGCCACATTCTAAGGGAACACTGAAACCATGGAAATATGCAAGTTTTTAATCAGCAGAGTTTCTAAGAACATTCAGAACACGTAATCAAACTTCATGAATAGGGTTCATTCACTGTCCAGATAAGATGGATGCATCCCCAGGTTGAAGGTTCAGGCTCCATTTTTAAGGACACTCAGACACAGACCGGGAGATCTGTGTTACTTCACTAGAATCCTTGCAGCTGCAAACCAGCCTGAAGAATCTGGTAGATGTGAGCACTCACATCCTGGAACGTTCCTCTGGCGTTGACTCTTTCTCATTCCCATATAAGAGTTCTGCCAGTGCAATCATGTGTTAGTCTAACTTGACAGTGACCTGGAGGGAAATGTGTGGGAATGTTAAGTTTGAACTTAGTGTCTGGCATCTGGTTACTAAAGGATACAAGATGTTGAGTTAGCCAAAATGGGAAGAGATTGTAAGGACTAATGAAATGTCATTATGCCAGAGGGTGAGATGAAACAGGCTAAAGTATACGACAGGGATAATTGTTGACTTATGTACATTGAAGATGATTGATTTAAAGCTAATGAAAGATAGGAATAATTGATAAAATTTAAAATTGATCTGTTTTGAACTGCATACATCAGGTTTTCATTGGAGAGGTTCTAACTGCTCTATCTCAGAGCTGCCCTGACTCTTTAATAATTTCTCCTCGTGGCCACTGGTCAAAATAAAGATCATGTCTTCACACTGAGACACTGGCTTCACAAGCCTTGTATTGTCTGAGATATCTGACAGTACCAGCCACCTCGGAAAGTCAGGAAGTGTTAAATATAACGGTCACTGTGGGTGGAGGATCAACTATTTGAGGATCTTACTGCTTAGATCTTCCAATGAGGTCAGTAAAAAGATGTAAGGTGTCACTGGGGAGACCATGCAGACGCTACGACAATGGCTGAATGAACATCGCTCGACAATCACCAGGCAAGACTGTTGGTGACTTCCTGCTGGTGAACATTTCAGCGGTCATGGGCATTCGGCCTCTGATCTTTGGGTAAGCGTTCTCCAAGGCAGCCTTCACGACACACAATAGCGCAGAGTCGCTGAGCAGAGACTGATAGCCAAGTTCCGCATACATGAGGACGGCCTCAACTGGGATCTTGGGTTCATGTCGCACTATCTGTAACCCCCATGACTTGCCTGGGATTGCAACATCTCACTAACTGTCCTATCTGGAGGCAATACACATCTCTTTGACCTGTGTTTAACCCTCTCTCCACGCGCATTGTCTATCCCTTTAAGACTTGATTACCTGTAAAGACTCACATTCCAACCATTATTTTGTAAATTGAGTTTGTGTCTTTATATGCCCTGTTTGTGAACAGAACTCCCACTCACCTGATGAAGGAGCAGCACTCCAAAAGCTAATGGCTTGTGCTACCAAATAAACCTGTTGGACTTTAACTTTGTGTTGTGAGAATTCTTACCGTGTTACGCAAGCCCCATTTATCCCCTCTGTGACCCCGGCAATCGGACCTTCACCTTCCAGACTGAAGCTGCCAGCCTACCTCATCCCACTTCCCATTCTGACTGTCCCCTCTAATCACCAGTACCTGGAGTTATCCCCTCAGAACCCCACCATCCATATCACTGACTCTGCCCTCTAAGATACACTCTCTTTTTCATGGACACCCACTTCCCTTCCGAGGGCGCTCTTCCATCCTTACTCCAGACACCCATTCCTCCGTAGCCTACCTCATCTGATGAAGGGCCAGTGCCCTGAAAGCTAATGGTGTTGGCTACCAAATAAACCTGTTGGACTTTAACCTGGTGTTGTGAGACTTCTAACTGTGTTTGCCCCAGTTCAATGCTGGCACTGCCACGTCATGCCTACCTCCCTTGTCCAGCCTTGGAGCAGCTTGTGAAGTGAAGCTCGCTAGGTGCACTTGGATACAGTGGGGAAAAAGACTATTCTAATAACTCGCTAGTGGGGCCCTGGATTTGGATGGAGAGCATATATCTGGTTTGTTGACATTTGTAATGAGCACTCATGAGATGTAAATAATCGAGAACGTGGTTTCCAACATAGCTGAGTGGGAAAGATCAACCCTCAAACCAGCCATCAAAGTCAAGGGAACAAAATTCCAAATTTAATTCCTGCCGGTGGAAATCTCCCTTTTTCCATCACAACGACCCCCATGGCCCGATTCTCTGTGAGTCACACTGTTGGCAGGAGTGGAAAATTCCAGCCGGGGTTCTGGATTTTTGATTCTTTTATTTTTGCAAAATGAAATTATAACAGTTTGCAAAATAACAGTGAATCGATTGTACGAAAGGTGTGCAAGTTAATCATGCACTTTCCTTGTTAGTTCTGCTGTTATAGAAACAAAAATTGCTGGAAAATCTCAGCAGGTTTGACAGCCTCTGTGAAGAGAGGCTCGAGCCAATGTTTTGGGTGTGGATGACCGTTTGTCAGGGTTCTGCAGTTCTGTTTATTGCTACATGTTGTGAACTTTTCTTCTGTGAATTAGTGTTCAGTGGGGAGCTGCTCTGACCACAGTCAATGTACAGGATATATAACGTCTGCCACGTGAATCTCAGACAAAGTTCATGATTGTGTCAGAGATCTTTGGTGCTTCAGTTACTCTGGGCTGATTTTTTGAGACATGTCGATTTCCATGTATGTGATGACATTGATGCTGATTCAATGCCAGCTGGCTGCTACCACTTGCATGTCACTGGTGAAAGCCATCTCCTGATGATTGCCACTGATCTGTGTTAACATCACACAGTGATTATTCTGGAAACCTTCTGCCCTGGTGGCTGTAGGGGAGCTGAAGATCTAGCAGGGCAGGAAAGTCTCTTCCTTTGTTCTTCAGGAGGCTTTGTGGTTGTCATTATATGATGCAGCCAGGATTGGCATCAAAGTGCTGGGAAAACCACAACAGTTTACAAAGAGCCCATTGTATCCAGCCACTGTTCACAAGAGCAATCTGAAACTAATGGTACTGTCCTGCTCTTTTATCTTTTCACAGTATGTGGGTGTCACTCACTGAGCCAGTACTTACTGTCTGTCCCTAATTGCTCTTGAGAAGGTGATGCTGAGCTGCTTCCTTTAATCGCTGCAGTCCATGTGGTGTACGTACACCGACAACTTAGTCCGATAAGGAAGAAGAAAAAATAAACTTAGCAGCAGTTTGTGTAAAGGCAACCTGAGGAATTCAGAGAAAAAGCAAGCGATTCAAGAGTGGATTTCCTCCGGGTGCTCTGGTTTTGTCCCACATTCTGGAAGACGTACTGGTTAAGTGCGATGGCCATGCTAAATTCTCTCACAGTGTAATCCGAACAAGCGCAGAGTGTGGCGACTAGGGGATTTTCACTGTAACTTCATTACAGTGTTAATGTAAGCCTACTTCTGATAATAAATAAACTAAAACTTTAAAAGATTCACACAAATTATTCAAACTGTTCTCAAATTTAAGTGAATTTGTTGAAAATATATTTACACCAACAACATTTTTTACTTATCTCTGATATTCTCTTCAAAATGTTGTTGGTGTAAATATATTTTCAAAAAACATTTGATGAACTGTAAGATAGGATGCTTGTAACAAAAATGTAGGTTTATCTTCCAGAGAGAATGTACCAGCTTTGAGATAACCTCGATGAACAGGAAACAAAAGATCAGATTGAGTGTCTGTTGTTCAAAAGGATCCAAAGTGATGACCCCGCCAGGTTCTCACTCCACTTCTGTTCCCTAAATATAAACCTGAGTCTATCCCTGCTTCAGTTCATCTGCTCCTGAAAACCTCATCCGATGATCTTTTAAAACAGATGAGGAGGAATTTCTTCAGCCTGAGAGTAGTGAATCTGTGGAACTCTTTGCCGCAGGAGGCTGTGGAGGCCGGGTCATTGAGTGTCTTTAAGACAGAGATAGATAGGTTCTTGATTAATAAGGGGATCAGGAGTCATGGGGAAAAGGCAGGAAAATGGGGTTGAGAAAAATATCAGCCATGATTGGACAGCAAAGCAGACTTGATGGGCCGAGTGGCCTAATTCTGCGAATATGTTTTATGATCTCAAACGTGAAGTGATATGATTTGGAAGGCCTACTACAGAAGGAAAGTTTATGGTAAATTGTGGAGCCTTTAGAAACATTAGCAAATGGAGGGATCTAGGCGTGCAGATCCACAGTTCCTTGAAGATGGCAACTCAGGTGGACGAGGTGGTCAGGAAGATGTATGGCATGTTGGCCTTCATCGGTCGGGGTGTTAAGTGCAGAAATTGGAAAATCATGTTGCAGCTGTGCAAGACTTTGGTTTGGCTGCATTTGGAGTATTGTGTACAATCCTGGTTTCCACACTACCGGAAGGATGGTGATGCATTGGAAAGGGTGCAGAAGAAATTTACCAGGATGTTGCCTGGTTTGGAGTATATGGACTATGAAGAAAGGTTGAACAAACTTGGATTGTTTACATTGGAGCATCGGAGGATGAGCGGGGACCTGACTGATGTTTACAACATTATGACAGGCTTGGATAGAGTGGATAGTCAGAGTCTTTTTCCCAGGGTTGAAGGGTCAATTACTCGGGGGCAAAGGGAAGAGGGGGGAAGTTTAAAAGAGATGTAAAGAGCATGTTTTTCACACAGAGGATGGAGAATGCTTGGAGCACGCTGCCGGAGGAGGTGGTGGAAGCAGATTCTATAACAAGAGGCATCTGAATAGATGCATGAATAAGAAGGGTGTAGAGGGATATAGATCATGTAGAAGCAGGAAAATATTAGATTAGAGATGCATCTGTGTTGGCACAGACTTGGTGGGCTGAAGGGCCTCTTCCTGTGCTGTGGGGTTCTTTGTTCTTCTTTGAAACAAAAACAGAAAATGCTGGAACATCTCAGCAGGTCTGACAGCTTCTGTGGAGAGAGAAAACAGACAGTGTTGCAGCTCTTCACATGCGCAAAAACTTGGTAAAGTGGAGTGCAGCGGTTCAAGAAGTATTTTTGGTGACTTGCAGCAGTGCATCTTGTAGATGGTACACACTGCTGCTACTGAGTGGCACTGGTGGAGGGAGTGGATGTTTGTGGCCAATTAAGCAGGGCTGCCTTGTCCTGGATGGTGTCAAGCTTCTTGAGTGTTGTTGGAGCTGCCCCCATCCATATTGATGTTTCGAAGTTTGCTGCAATATTGTGTCACTTCTCAGCGCCAGCTGAACGAAATTTTATAGGAAGTGCTTCAGCAGTTAAACTGTGCCAATGGC
Source organism: Carcharhinus amblyrhynchos (assembly GCF_965287045.1). Classification (NCBI taxonomy): domain Eukaryota; kingdom Metazoa; phylum Chordata; class Chondrichthyes; order Carcharhiniformes; family Carcharhinidae; genus Carcharhinus; species Carcharhinus amblyrhynchos. Next base: position 1,854,151 of record NC_137329.1, on the reverse strand, counting down.
TACGGCACGGTATCTGAAGGAGAAATCTGTCTGACTGCATCAGGTAAACAAATAAAGTGAATTCAATCCACACAACACTTAGATCTAATGGAACCTTTTATATCTTGGGAAGAGTGAATCAAACCAAGGCAAAATTCAGACAGTACAATTATTATTCCCTCCTTTCGTTGAATGGCAATTTAGTGAATTCTATGCAGCCATGAAGGAAAAGGATAAGTTCAATCTGGTACTAAAACAAAACTAAATTCTAGATTGGTTTGACTGAAGTTTTCTTGTTAACCTTAGATCTTCTATTCGCGTAATATACTGATATAATTAAATCCACTTTGTGAGAACCTTCTCGTTTTTACATCCATCCGTAAGGAATCGAGCCATTATAAGAAGTTGCCGTATTCATCTGCTACATGTGAATAAAATATCCTCAATCACAGCATTAAGCAGCCTTTGATCTGAATAACAGTTTGAAGGAGAGTTGACATTTTCTTCCCTGTAGGTTACATATTAATTTGCCAATATCCGTATAAATGCTGCTGATGAATAAAATTCAATAAACAGATTGTATCTTTCTGTCATCGCAAGGTCAGGAAATGTTTATTGAAAATGCGGGAGGATGTGAGCGGTGAAACAAATTCGACACGTTAAAGAACCAAAATAACCTTGCAATTAAGGTAAAAGAATGTAAACTGTGATCTTTGCAATTTCCTGAATACTTTGCAACACAATTCAATCCTGCTCTGTTAATTTTCTTTCCTTATGCTTTTCTCCGGCACTAACTGCTAATAACCTTATAATTGGGGGGATTATTGTTGTTAGACCAAACCGAGGAAATAAGTTCCCCTGCCCAGCAAGCCTTCTTTGTCATAGATTTCTAAAATTTCGCTTCAATTAACTGCAACCAAAAATAGGTCATTTCATGTCATAAATAATACATCATGTTTAGAATATTTTAGAATATTATCAGAGTATTTTGATGAGATTTAATCAGCAAAACAATCTGGACAAAACAATGAAATGTTTTCAGTAAATGACCCATGAATAAATAATCTCCACTGAAGCGTAATGCTAAATAGACTGATGCCTGTAATAACTCCGAAGGTGACTCATTGCGTCTAAAAGTTATAAAGTGTTTATTACCAACAATAACTAGATAAATACAAACAAGGGTCTGGATGAACTGAATTCCAATTATCATTACTCTTCACTCCTCCCTGGCTCCAACTGAGATTCCCTCCTGACCCAGGACATGGACGCTTGTACACCATTGGCGCCTCCCACTGCCTCTCTGCTGGGTCTGACTGGATGAGCTTGCCCTCAGGGATCACTCCTTTAAAGGGGCTACATTACCACAGTGTCAGTCACTAGCCTCCTCCTCGCTAGAGTTTTGCTGTCTGAATATGACTATTGTAACCAAAGGGACATTCTACACAAAGAGACGGTGAAGCCTCCCTTTTGTCAAATCAGAGTGGTGTTTTGCAGCAGAGTGGAGAGTTTGCTGAATTGGGTGTTTACAGGTTTTATTTAGAATTCATCTTCTGGGAGGTAATTACTGGATTTAATTGAGTTTAACCTGAAAATCAGGAGTCTTTCTGATGAGTTATTTGTTTTGTAACATTAACTCAAGGTGTATTCCTCAGTGAATTATCAGAAGTGCTAATTAAATTGTTCCACTTTCCTAGTTCCTTGAAGAGTCATTCCTCTCTGGCTCATTGTTTGAAATTCAGCCCAATTATAATTTACTTTTCACATTCCTTTTTTAATTTAAGGTTAGGGATGTGGTTGTTGTTTATTTGTACTTTCCTATTCTAAGTGGTGCTCAGCTGTACTTTGTAACAGCTATTCTGATGTACAATGTGCATGAATAGTAACTATTTGAGTCAGTTTGAACTGTAATTTTACTGAGACATCATGCCACAGAACATACAGGTTGGCCATAATGTGAAGGAGTCTCAGGAGCTGCTTTAACTCACTCTCTTCCTCTAACTCTAGCATGCAGCAGTCAATTCTGGGGAGGCAAATCAAACTTGCTGCAGAAGAATTCAAAATCCACACCATTGGATCTGGGAAATTCATTACACCAATCACTGAGTTCACAGCAGTTGACTAAGGAAAAAGAGATTGTTTGCACTGATGCAGGTTGTATCTCAAGGTTTAGAGGTCAGAGGAACCAAATCACAGGACCATGTCTCTGTCAGTTCTCTGCGAGACCACCCCAGCTGCTTACAGTCCCGTACCTTCCCTCTGTAGTGCTGTATTCTTTTGCCTTGTCTTAACCACACTCAAGCACTACAATCTAGACCCAAACCACTCACTGCAGAAAAAGACATTCTTCCTCACTTCTCCTTTGGCCCATTTGCTAACCATCTTAATTTGGTGACCTCTATTTCTTGACCCTCTGCCAATTGGAATGGTTCTCCCCATCTACACTACCCCTTCATGATTCTGAACACTTCTATAAAATCTCCTGAACTTTCTCTTCTTTAAGAAGATCAGTCCCAGCTTCTCCAATCTATCCACATAACTGACTGCCCACATCACTGGAGCCATTCTCAACAATCCTTTCCACACACTCTTTGAATGTCTTCACATCCTCCCTATAGTGTGGTGTTCAGAATGGGACAATACAACAACTGAGCGCAAATTGTTATTGTACAAACACTGACCTCAAATTCACCAACAATTTACATTTCTCGGAATTAAATTCAATCTGTTGCCCATTTACCCACCTGCCTGTGTTCTCTTGGACTTTATCACTATTCTCCTCACAGTTCACAATGGGCAGGATTCTCTGGCCATTCACACTAATGTGATTTTCCATTCCCCCTGCAGCGAACGGAGATTTGGCTGAGCGCTGAATTTTCCACCCTTGCTGGTGGCTGGAGAATTCCGATACTTCCCAGTTTGATGTCATCTGGAAAGTTTGAAATTGTGCTAAGTCTAAGTCATTTGTAAAGATCAAGAGATGCAATGATCCCAACACTGATGCCTGGGGAATCCATGATAAATTTCCCTGTAATACAAAAAAAAATTGTGCACCACAATTCTGTTCCCTGTCCCTTTTATTCCGTGAACATTAACGCTGCTGATGAGTGTGTAATGGGTGTGTTGCAAGTCCTTGGACACGTCAACCACATTACCCTAGCATTGTCTTAGCAAAAAGTAAAACAACCCAGTTAGTTAAACATGAAGATAAAGGCTGAGATATTATTCATAGAGTTATACAGTCATAGAGGTTTACAGCATGGAAACAGACCCTTTGGCCCAACTTGTCCATGCCTTTTTTTGAACCCTGAAGCTGGTCCCAATCAGTATCAGACCAACTGAGACCTTCCAGCATTTTCTGTTTTTCTGGTAGTTAAACATGATTTGTCCTGAGCAAACCCATGCTGGTTATCTTTACTTCATCTTCAGATGTCCAAAGACTGATAAGTTTGTTCAGAATTATCATTTCGAGAAGCTTTCTCATCTCCAGTGTTAAACAGGCTGGACTGGAGTTTTGGCTTTATCCTTTGCACCCTTTTTTGAACAAACGTTGAATATTTGCAGCAAGTCTCCAGTCTTCTGGCGCCAGCTCACTGTGTAAAAGGGATTGGGAGATTATGACCAGTGTCTCTGCAATTTACACCCTTATTTCCCTCAGTAACCTTGGGTGGATCTGATCCAGGCCTGCTGATTTGACATTCAGCCAGCCTTTCTAATACTTAGAAACATATATAGATGATAGGACAGATGGAGTTTGCCACCATTCATTACAATCATGGCTGATCATCCAACTCAATAGCCTAATCTTGCTTTCTCCCCATAACCTTTGATCCCATTCACCCCAACTGCTACGTCCAGCCTCCCCTTGAATATGTTCAATATTTTGGCATCAACCATTTCCTGTGGTAATGAATTCCACAGGCTCACCACTCTTTGGGTGAAGAAATGTCTCCTCACCTCCATCCTAAATGGTCTACCCCGAATCCTCAGACTGTGACCCTTGGTTCTGGATTCTCCCACCATCACGAACATCCTTCCTACATCTTCCCTGATTAGTCCTGGTAGAATTTTACAAGTCTGTATGAGATCCTGAACTCCAGTGAAAACAATCCTAAGCCTTCCCCTTCATCAACACTTTAGCCCATCCAATGTTCCATCAACCTCGTCGTTCAGTATGGGTGAGATGTTATGGCTGTTCACACCAAGGGGATCTTCCAGGAAGTGGACAACAGGAAGAGCAGAAATGGCAGCACTGCACAGTACAGAGTCGCTGGGAAATAATTACTCATATGGAGAGTCAGTGGCGACACGATGAACCAAATGGCCTCCTTCTGCACCAAAACAATTCTGTGATTCTGTGAAATTTAATAAGGGAATTGAATGAACTATAAACAGGACAACTAAGCTAAAGGATCAACTGGAACAGAAGCAGCACATTTTCAGAAGAAGCAAACTAGGGTTGAGTGCATGAGACAAACTCGGAAGCGATGAGATCTGTGTCTGTGAAAATGACAACGATTCAGTTTACAATCGGAGCAGGGGGCCGATGTTTGTAAGTTATTGATAGCAAACAGCATTGATAAGAACTCGAGAGGAGAAGGGCGCAGAAGGTTCTCGATGTTACAGTAAAAGAAGGTTTGTGAGGTTGACCATTTTTCTGGCTGGAATGATCAGAGTACAAAAGGGGAGGTGTACATTCATTTACCTACAGGAATGAAAAACAACACTGTACTGTCAGAATTATAGTCTCCTAATAAAATATTAAACCAAGGCACTGTTCCTGTTTTGGGTGGATTGTAAGTTTCACAGGCATTAATTAAAGAATTAACGTGATGTTTGTTTGGCATTCTGACCAACATTCACCTATTTTTATTCTCCTCTCAGTGTATGGTTGTCATTGGAAAGGCCAGCAGTTATTTTTGACAATTCCATTTCCTCATTAAGGCAACTGAGTCACTCAATAGATTTCAGATGTAGTTAAAATTCAAACACATTGAATGGGGCTGGTTTCTCATGTAGACCTGACCAGATAAGGACAGGAATTGGACTTCATGAGCTTATTCGGGGTTTTATGACAGTAGCATCTTGGTGGCATTTTTATCAAGGGCATTTTTATTTTCTTTTTTTTAAAACTGAATTTAAATTTTGAAACTGTCATGGTGAGATTTCAAATCCAGTTCTCTGGATTATTTGACCTATAGAATCCCACAGTGCAGATGGAGGCCATTCAGCCCATTGAGTCTGCACAATCCACAATCCCACCCAGGCCCTATCCCCATAATCTCATGCATTTACCCTGCCTTGTTCCCTGGCACTAAGGGGCAATTTAGCACAGCCAATCCACCTAACCCACACATTTTTGGATTGTGGGAGGAAATCGGAACACCTGGAGGAAACCCACACTGCCAATTTTAAAAATTGCAAGGGAATTATTGAATTATTCTGGTTAAGTGCAGCAACAAGACCAGCATATCCCTCAATCGACACTAATCCAATATAGAAAGCAAAGGTTTACATTTATATAGCGCCTTTCACTGCCTTGAGATGTTCCACTTTGGGACCAATGAAATGCTTGTGAAGTGTCACTGCCGTAAAGATGAGCTGTTTATTTATCTTGTGGTTGTTTGTGTGACCACGCTGTGTGCAAACTGGCTATGTGTTTGCCTCCTTAGTGACAACACTTTGGAAGTATTTAATTAGCTATGAAGCACATTAAGGGTTGGTGAGGACAGTTAAGCTGCGACAAAGATGTAAGTTCTTTTTTTAACAGTCTTGTGTTATTTCCTGTCTCATCTTCAAACATCACATTAGAGCCTGTCTATCCATCCCTGTCTTAGACAAATTCCCCACATTCTGCTCACACCACAGTCTCGATTTAATCATCCTCAAAGCATCTTTAATTCTTTCAGTACATTGACAGCTTTTTAAAAATGTATTAATGTAGGCTTACATTAACACTGCAATGAAGTTACTGTGAAAATCCCCCGTCATCACACTCCGGTGCCTGTTCGGGTACACTGAGGGAGAATTTATTACGGCCAATGCGCCCTAACCAGCACGTCTTTTGGTCTGTGAGAGGAAACTAGGGCACCCGGAGGAAACCGACGTAGACACGGGGAGAACGTGCAGACCCCACACAGGCAGTGACCCAAGCCGGAATTGAACCTGTGTCTCTGGTGCTGTGAGGCAGCAGTGCTAACCACTGCGCTGCCCATTTGCTACGTAAATACAATTTATTTTTGCCGCCGTAAGGCTCAGCTGAAAGCATTGTACCAAATGCAACATAAAAATATCAGACAAAATTGAAGATAAACCCGGGGCCAGAAATAAAAAGGAAAGAATGTCCCAGCAGCTTTCGGATACAATCACATCTGTTTTGTGACATTCCATTCACAAGCAAAGTTCAAAACTAGGAAAGGAATGCAGGCAACAATTTAAAATTACCATCAACTTTGATAAGAAAGCAAACAGTGCCCTTTACAGCAGGACTCAGAGCATTTAATAACTTACCAAAAATATGTATCTTTCTGCTTTCCAGGTGGACATTTTCTTAAACATGCTGGTAATTATGCGTGTCATATTCATTCTACCATATCTCAGGAAACAGGCTGAAAAACTATCAGCAGGATTGAATGCATGATGAGAGGAAGACCTTTCCCTTCCTCCGCTCCTCACCCACACTGACACCCAACAACAGAAAGATGTGATGGTTTTTCTTTCAATTTCTGCACCCCCCCCACAACGGTTCCCGCAGCTGAATGGGAACTGCTGTTATTCAGTGCAATGGTACTCAGTTTCGTCAATCGGTGACAGTGACTTTGAAGAAAGCTGCCCAGAATATTCCAGCAAGCCCTGAGACACAGATTTTACCCTTCCCAATGTTGAATTAGCTCTTGTGCCAGTGTTAAAGGCTCTGTGGTGTCCACCGACCTGTACCAACAGAATATTTTATCAGGCAAACTAATGGACCAATCAGGTTAAAGGATTCTCCTAGACAGGAAACCAGGAAGCAGCACGCAGGTTTTACCACTTGCTCTTTCTAATTTTACAGGAAATGCAATAAGGCTTGCGATCACACATGGGATAGAAGCTGATATATCACAAAATAAGTCTGAAGAAATTTTAGCATAAAATGGAGAAGTATGACATTCTATAAATATAAAATTAACATTTCTGGGAAAACTGGTTATCAAGTAAAAATTATGAATGTGAT